>NC_139028.1:61515798-62797420 GCF_964662115.1 Mustela nivalis
TATTCAATCACAAGGGCCATCACTGACCTCTACTCGACCTCCAGCAGACACTGACTCAGTTGAAGGAAGAAAGCTAAAGGAAATGTGAAGTAAGGCAGGCAGCATAAAGCTGTAGAAGAGCAGGGCTTTCCAACATCACTATTGCCCTAGGGGCCTAAAGCAAGCTTCTCAGCCTGTCTGAACATCAGTTTCCCTACCTATCGAACAGGCATATTTCTTACCTTATAGCACAGGTATCAGGATAAGTACCAATGTACATCATGCATCCAACACACGACTAGTATCAAAGGTGGGTAACTTTGTAATTGATACCTCTTATTTATTAAAGAAACACACATGTACAAATTTCAACACACACACAAACTACCACTGCTCTTATTCCCACTATGAGATTTTAATTTTGTAATAGAAGTTTAAAAACTCCCTCTTTGTAAAAGTATCTAATGATCAACTTTGTAATTGTTGAAGATGGGTACATATGGTTTCATTACCTAATTCATCTGTACTTCTGTGAATATACAAAATCAACTTTAGAGAATTTAGTTACTTCCATTCTTACTGCTTCAATCATTTCGGTTATTAACCAATGACCCTTCAATCTAATCTCTTCTTGAACAACAATAACAAAATCCAAAAGTTAACAAATCATTTAGAGAATATGGCTACCTGAAGCCAGAGAACTTTAAAGCTGAATTGTACACTGACAGTTAATTGTTCTATGTTAAATATATCTGAGTAGAAACCAGAGCTCTGACTTGTAACTTGGAGACACATCTCCACTTTCCAGCCTGCAGAAGCTGGATTCTTCGGTTACTCAATGCAATAGGCATTTATTGGACTTCTCTGGGTGAAGCACTGCGCTAGGGACATTAGAAAACAGAAAAATGAATACATCCAATGTCTTTGTCTACCAGACAGTGTCTTTGTCTACCCCTAACTTTGTGTGGCCTGTAACTATATATATATATATATATATCCCTGTCCAAATCTCTCTCAGGCTGACCAGCTCTTGACCATCACCTCCCATATCTCCAGGTCATTTCCCTTGCTGCCCTGACCCTCAATTCCTCTGCCCCTGTTGTCATACTTGCCTAGTATGTTGTCATACTTTGCCTCAAAACACTTCTGCTCACCCCACCCAACCCCAGCCAGACTAGCTTCTTAGCCAGTTCTTAAAGACCTCAAAAACACTCCTGCCTTTGTAACCTTATTGCTTCCTGACTTGTAACAGTCTTGCCCCACACAGGTACATAGCTTCTCCCTCACTTACTTCAGGTATCTATTCAAATGATTTCATCTATGTGACATTTTGTCTATGTGACTACCAAAGGAAACCAGAAACCAGCACTGCCAGATACTTTCCTATTCTGCTTTATTTTATGCCATTATTTTTAATACCATCTAACATAGTCTATTTATCATTAATTCTAACATGCCCTTTCCTCGATATTGAGGATGAATTTTAATTTTAGAAATACTAAGATCAATAAGGTTCTACTATTTTTGACCGCCAGGTGGCAGTCACTAGATGGCACTGTCTCTACATGCACAACCTTATAAATAACTGTTCTTAAACTCTTAAATTAGGCAAGCTGAACCCTGTTTGCTTGTGCTGACTTTAATGCCATTTAAAGTATCTCTCTGGGTTTAAACTGAAACAAACAAAAAGCCCTGTATATAATATCTATCAGATTTTTAAATTCAAAAGGTTAAAAATACAGAACAACATAGAGTAACCCAGTACTCTCAAACACTGCTAGCAAGAGTGTAAATGAAAGAAAAATTTGGAAAAGCTATTTAGTAATAAATACTAAAGTGGATCCTATGAATACTCCCTAAAGGTCCACTCCTAGATATGTATCACATTAACAGAAATGTACACATAGGGTCAATAAGAGATACACATGAGAATGGTCACAGCAGCACTATTCATATTAACTCAAAAACTAGAAACTAACCAAATGCCTCAACAAAAGAATGGATAAATTCTGGTACATTCATACAATGCAGTATTACAGAACAAACAAACTACAAATACACCCACAATCTGAATGACTCTTAAAATACACAGTTGAGACTCTTTCAATATAAAGTGCAAATCAGATACAAAGGAGTACATACTGTATTATTTCATTTCTGTATAGCTTAGAAGTCGATAAAATTAATTTATGATGTTAAGTCAGGACAGCAGCAGTAACTGAAGAAGGCCTGAGGGGCCTTCAGAGTCATTAAAAATACTCTACTTATTGACCTGGAAGCTGGTTATACCAGTATATTCAATTTCAGAAAATTCATCAAGTTGTATATTTAAAACTGTAATCTCTTCTTTATGTATGTTAAACTTTCAAAAAAAAAAAAAGTATTAAGTTGGGGTGCCTGGGTGGCTCAGTGGGTTAAAGCCTCTGCCTTCGGCTCAGGTCATGATCCCATGGTCCTGGGATTGAGCCCCACATCGGGCTCTCTGCTCAGCGGGGAGCCTGCTTCCTCCTCTCTCTGCCTGCCTCTCTGCCTACTTGTGATCTCTGTCAAATAAATAAATAAAATCTTTAAAAAAAAAAAGTATTAAGTTTTGTATAGGCAAAGGGCACAGACATAAAACAAGAAGACATGAATTTGGTATTAGAGAAGCAATATTTGTGAATGAAGAAAAAAACCCTAATCCATCCTTTTCTTTAAGACTTAATGAAATTCCCAGATTGAGAAAGCGTATTTACGTTCTGTTACTGAGATACAAAAGATTCCCAACACAGGTCGAGCAGTATACCTAAAGGAAGGAAAGACTGCTAAATAAATACCTTGGAATGGGTAAAAGAAATATCAAAGTAACAAGAGGCTAGGAAGATCAAATCACGACTCATTCAGGACTATTACGAAGGTCCTGTGTTTCAATTTAATTACAAGTGTTTGTTTTTCTCGGTGAACATAAAATAATGGTGACTTTTAGATCTAACTTGGCTTAGGCTATTTTTCTTGTCTTACTTGTTTGCCAAATACAAGCCATCACAATGACTCTGGAGGTTATGAAGATGCGTATACAGGTCCCTCCCTTTGTAAGGTTTATCATATATATTAAAGAAGCTAAGACAACCAAAGGAACAGCTATCACACCACTTTAGAATGGTATCAGTAGTATAAGGACAAGGTTCTTCGTTCTTTTGTTTTTTAAAGATTTTTATTTACTTAGAAAGAGAGAGGGAGTAGGGGCAGGGCAGAGGCAGAGACGGGGTGGAGAGAGAATCTCAGGCGGACTCCACACTGAGTACAAAATTCCACACAGGACTCGATCCCACAACCTGAACTGAAATCAAGAGTCAGTCAGTCCCTGAACCGACTGTGCCACCCAGGTGCCCCCAAAGTTTTGTTTTCTCAAAGCACAGAAAAAGGGAAACCTCTTCCTGCTAATGTCAGATTGTAAGGAAGCTCTTCAGAAGTATCCAGAACCATGCTATCCAATACCATATCCATTAGCCACTTGTGGCTATTTATATTAGAATTAAATAAAATTAAAAATTTAGTTCTCCAGTATTAATGAACCACATTTTAGGCGCCACACATGGCTAGTTGCAAATATACCAGGCAAGGCACGAACACCAACAGCACCACGGCAGTGATCTGCAGTAGCCAAGAGTTAGAAAGACCCAAGGAATATGCACATAAGGTCAATTTAATCTTTGGGTGAAAACTTTCTTTTTAACTCATGTCCATTTTCCATGTTTCCTTTGACATCACAATGGCAAAAGCAGCCACCCTGGACTGGGGACCAAGCAAAAAATACAAACCTAGGAAAAACAGTTGAAGCCTTGAAGTTAAAGGAGTAAAAAAAGAATACAAGCTCACTAGAGTCCAGCTTAGTTCACCAGGGTGAAAATTCACCCACAGCTTCAGCTAAAAATCAATGAAGCATTACTTTACCTAATCTTTAATAGCTAATTGAGGATTGGGGGTTCAGGATATTACTTAGAAGTCAGTCAATAAACACATTTATGGAGGAATCCATTCACTAAGAAACATTGGCTGAGCACCTTCTATGTGCCAAGAACAAAAGGCAATCAGGAGGAATAAAAGCATTTAAATCACTAACTCTATTCAGCAGATATCACAACAGCTTACAAATCACCAGCTCCTAAGCAGGGAAAAAGCCCTACAAACTTTGCTCATCTGTGGTTCTTCAGAAACAGCAAGAAGGGAGATAACAGTGTGCCATCTCCAGCATATTCTGGAGAGTTGTTGACTCCTGTGGTGCTCAATGCCCATTAATCTGAATCAGTCACAGTGATTTAACAAAAAAAAAAAAAAAACAAAGAAGGAAGAGTCCTTTCCAAAAGAAAAGAACATACGAACTACAGTCTATCAAACCTATATTAAGCTATAAAAGATAGGAAAGACAATCCTTACCAGAAATATCATAACCTCAAAGAATATCCTTAAAAGGCAACATAACCAATCAACATTTATCCAACAACTCCCAAGGAGTACACGGGGAGCCAGAGTACATAAAGATATTCAAGCAGTCTCTTGACCTCCAAAAGCTGTCATCTACTTTGTGAGAGGAAACCGTTCATCAAAAATCACAATGGACGCAAATGCTCAAAGTGGGATCCCCAGGAAACAACAGCAGGACAAACTGTAACCGGAAAGGACCTTGCAAGTCTTTTGTCCAAATATCTCCATTGTCTGAAATCCATTCTACAGTATTTTTATAAAACATTTATTCAACCTAAGTACACCAGGCATGAAGGTATCACAACCTCATGGACATCTCAGAAGCAACAGAAGATGGGAGCCAGAAGGGCTGAAGAGTTAACATTCAACGAGATGGTTTTAGAAATATGAACTTGAAAGGCAAGTGAATACCAAGTAAATACAATAATGTAGAACAATATACTAACGTAGCACTATTAGCACAGGATCCACTATGAACCAAATCCAGAGAAAAAGCAATGGGATGGTGTAAAACCATTTCCAATAGACTTTTGACTACCCAAAGGAGGGTAGAATAAATCAAGGTGAAATTATATTCTACCTGCCCCTGCAACTACCCACTCTTCCCCAGCTCTCCCTGGTGTATAGAATACTTACATTTTCACCTGAGCCAGGGGACAAAGAGACACTAATATTGACTCAAGAGCTACTATGTGTCAGGCATAGCGCTAGTCATTTCATGTCATTTACTATATGCAGAACAAGAGCTGCACTGGTGATTGGAGCTCCTCAGAAACAGGCTCAAGGAAACTGTCTGGCCCTGGATCCAAATTTATTATTTTATTTTAGAGACATTGAGAAGGCAGCTTGATAAAGAGGCAAGAGTAACAGAGACCTGAAGAGAGAGGTCTGAACTTAGGATCCAGTCCTATAGTTATGTGACTACAAAAGTTGTTGGGCCTCTCTAGATGTAAGTTCCTTAAGACCTACCTCATCTCCTTACAGGTTGTTGTAAGGATCAAAATGGAACCCGTATATAAATGGATTCTGTAAACATAAAACATAACTGATATCCATTTATTCATCTAACAAGTATTTACTGAGCACTGATACTATTCTAGACTCTACACAAGGTCCCTGCCCTCATGAAACTTGTGTTCTAGTAGGTGGGAGACATGTAATCAACATAAATCAGTAAACAGAAGTTTCCAAGAGTGATGAATGCTCTAAAGAAAATAAAACAGGTGACATAAAAAAGAGTGACTAGGAGAAAGGGAACCACTCTTAATCGAACAGTCATAGAAGACCAAACCAAAGTCCTATAACTTGAGACCTCAACAAAGAGCTGGGGAAACAAGTGTTCTAGATAGAAGAAAGGGAGAGGAGCTCAGCATGTTTGAAGCACCAAAAAAATGAGGTATGCCTAGAGCACAATGAGTAAGGAAAACTACTGAGAAATGAGGTTGAAAAAATGGACAGAGGCCAAATCCAGCAGTTTTGACCACTAAGAAGATATTATAATTCTCATAAAGTCCTTTTTTTGTCAACATGGCTCAATAAACTGAGCCATTTGTGCAAATATCTCATGTGTACATTATCAAAAGTAGGACACTTCCAAATTTCTACCTTAGCAATTCCACCACCAAAAAATAAGTAGGAAGAGCCTATGCAATGGCCCTAAACATACAATTCTTAAGAATTTTATCTAAACAAAGACATCATTTATTATGTTCCATAAACCAGATAATCAAAAAAAAACCTAACAGAATTATAGAATATGAATAAAAAAAACACTGAAGTTTTTAATAGAGAAAATATCAGCTCATTCAGCAAATATTTATCAAGCACCTACTATGTGCCAGGCATGTTCTAAGGATGAGAGATACAACAATGAACACATCAATGAAAATTTAAGCAATAACTAAGCAGAAGATTTAACCGTAGAAGTATCATAATAAATAGCAGAACTGAACTTGAACTTATGTCTCAGCATTTTCTGAAACAGGAGTTATAGGCTTAGTCAAGTATACCTGTCAGAAAGCAAACTTACCAAGGAATTCTTAATCACTTCACTCCTATAAAATTCTGGAAAAGAAGAAAAAAAAATAAGTGATATGAAAGAAAATAAGCTCATTAACTCTTAATCCTATAAATTTTTTAACATATGTTCCAGTAAACCATTTAAAACATTTTCAAAGAAACTATTTTTTCTATACCTTTAGCTGTAAAAAACAAATAAATAAAAATAAATAAATTAAATAAAAATTAAATAAAAGGGTCTTAAAGGAAAAATTTTCATAAAGAAAGACCAAAACTGTTAAAATTTAATTTAGCAAATTTTACCCAGATTCTAATTTCATCCCTTAAAAATTTAGACTTTCTTCTCTCCTACCTTACAACCACTCTACAAAAACCGATTCCATACGCTCTGTAAGCATTAAAATCTCACGATTCTACAGACCTTCATGTGTACTGTAAACATTATGAACCTAGAGGCACAATCAAAAGAGAGAAATATGGCAGCGATGCAGACAAACACTGCCTCTTCTGAACCTGCTGAAGTTGAAGTCACCATCATGATGCTCTGTCTCTGCAGAGTCTACAAGGACCTTCATATCTTTGTGTTGCTATAAGACAAATTTCCCAGGTGTGATACATGGACCACTGGTACTTGACATGATCTTAGGTGATACACACAGACACACTTTATTTTTTTCCTTCTATATTTAAATTTATGTCCCATATATTCCTCAACCCCTAACTGTAAGGTCTGAAAGGACGGAAACATTTGTTTGATACAACTGCTATGTCCTCAGCATGTAAAACCATTCCTGACATGGAGTAAACAATAAGTACTTTTTAATTGAATGAGTTATTGTACTTAATTTACTGAGTTATCTTACTAAGTTTAAAAATAATGATGGGTGGTTCAGTCAGTTCAGCACTCAGCACCTGGTTTCAGCTCAGGTCATGATCTCAGGGTCATGAGATGGGTCCCCAAGTTGGGCTGCGTGCTCAGCAGGGAGTCCGCTTGGGATTCTTTCCCTCTGCTCCCCCCTTTGCATGCATACGTGACCACGTGCACCATTCCGCTCTCTCTCAAATGAATAAATCTCTAAAAACTTTTTAAAATAATGAACTTAAAAATATATATTAAGTATGTAATAGTATAGATAAAACTCAAAAAGAGTGAAACATGTCAAAGTTTACTAAAAACTAAAGCTAAGGAAGAGTCAGGCAATAAATGAACAGTAGGCCTAAATGTAAAACTCTTACAGGTAAGATCTTTAGATTAAAGCAATTCTTGATAAACATAATATCTATATTACTCTATATTTGTCTTTCCTAATATATATATATGTGTATATATATATACACATATATATGTATGGATAATTATTTAATTTTATGGAAAGATAGCCACTACGTATTAAGTTTTAAAAAAAGACAGGTTCTAAGAATTCACAACAGGATCCAAATTTTTATAGTTATGTCAATAATGTTTATCTTAGGTGATAGGAATAGGCTGCTAACTTTTATTTTCTGCTTGGCAGTATCCAATTTCTCTGTTTGACAAAATTATTTGAAATAAGAGATAATTCTAATTATTTTTAAAAGGACCCTCTGATGGACATTTAGGTTACTGCTAATATTTAAATATTTCAAGTAATATTATAAATAATCATTCAGAGATATATAAGATAAACATTTAGAAGGAGAATGCAAGATAAAAGGAAAAATACAATTTGAATTTGGTAGATACTGCCATAGTCTATAAACGTGTTGTACCACTTTACAAGCCCACTTATGAAAATACCTGTTTTCCCAACACTGGCAACCCTAAGTATTATTCTTTTCATTTCTTCCCAAATGATTAACCAGTTATTCCAACCATAAATTAACTATAAAGATGTTTGTGTGTAGGTATATGTATGTGTGCGTGTGTACGTGCACACAGGCACATGCATGTGTATATTCTATTTAATATGTACCATGTTTATTTTTAGGGGGAAAAGACCTAAAAGGAATAAAAAAATCATTTTTTATTTCAAAGTAGTTTCACTTAACACACAAAAAAATTTTGTATTGTTTGAATTTTTTGCAAGCATGTATTACTTTAAAATCAATGGAAAAAAACATATTTTTCTTTTCTTTAGAAAGAAAGAATTCCTCAGTTTAATCTGCAAAGTGTCTAAATTAAACAGTTCCCAAAATATGTATCTGCAACTCTAAGAAGATGACTAGTATTATTATTTCTTCCAAAATTTTGCTGACTGAATGTATGTGTAAATGAAACTAAACAATCTGCTTTCTCCATGAGACCTTCAAAATAGACCTGATAATTTAAATGGAAAGAGGTCCACAAAAAAGCCCAGAAGAAATCATGGAGTCTGAGGTAATTTCTAACATGCTAAACGGGCGTACACTGTCTACCATTCTGTTACATCTAAAATATTGTCAATAAAATTAGCAGCATGATACAATAGTGATTTAACAGTGAACATAGGAGAATTTAATAGTGAATGTGGGAGAATTTAGAGTCAAAAAATAATTCCAGTCCCCATTCCACCTATGATATTCACTCTGAACAAGTCAGTTAACCTTTTGGGTCACATAGCTTACCTTTCAAAGGATAATGACAAATGGAAAATAACAGTGTTATTGTGAGGCTCAAATAAAATAGTGAATTAAAAACACTTTGTGAACTTTGTGAACTATAATTTTTATTAACACAGTTCTAGTAATTTTTATTAATTCACTTTAAGCAAAATTATTTGACAAGTAAATTTTTAAAAAGATACCACTCAAGACCTATTTCTACATGAAAGGGCCCATTAGATACAAATGCCTCTCTATCCAGGCTAAGTCAGACCTAGAAAAACAAAGCAATCAGACATTGCACAGCATGTTTTGGCTGTTATGCAGCATTCCATTCATTTAACAAATGCTTTTTTAGTACCTCAACCTCACTCATAAAAGAAATACAAACTTAAACTATACTATAAAACTATTTTTCACCTATCAGATTGGCAAAAATTCAAAAGTTTGATTGCACAGTCTGTTGGTGAGCCCATGGGAGAAAAGGCACTCATACCTAGTAAGTGGGAATGCAAATAAAAAAAAAAAATTTTGCAATATCTATGAAAACTAGAAGTACTCATCCTTTGCTATTTCCACCTCCTGGAAATTTACCCCACAGCTATACTAGCACTCATACAAAATAATGTACTTATGAAGTTATTCAAAGCAGTCCTGTGTGCAGAGCAAGACTAGGACAACTTAAATGCCTACCAAGAGAAGCCAATTAAATAAATCACGGGACACCTACTTATTGCAGAACTGTGCAGAAAAAAAAAATTAGGGAAGCGCTGAAAAATCAGAGAAGCTCTCTATAGACAAACATCTAAGACATTTTAGGTGAAAAATGCAAGGCACAGAAATATATTTAGTTTGTACTATTTTTATTTGTATTTGCATAAAGAATTCAGCAAAGAGAAACAAAAAATGTAGAAACAGTGGTTATTAGGGTGGGGTAAAAAAAACTACAGAGATGAGACAGGTGAAAAGATTTGAAACCTTTATATATATTTTGAGGCACGACTGCATTAGCTGTTCAAAAAAATTAAATGGAGGGGCGCCTGGGTGGCTCCGTGGGTTAAAGCCTCTGCCTTCAGCTCAGGTCATGATCCCAGGGTCCTGGGATCGAGCCCTGCGTCGGGCTCTCTGCTGAGCAGGGAGCCTGCTTCCCTCTCTCTCTGCCTGTCTCTCTGCCTACTTGTGATCTCTGTCAAATAAATAAAATCTTTAAAAAAAAAATTAAATGGAAAAAAATATGAGGGCTTAATATGTGCCAAGCATTGTTCCAAGCGCAGTGAACAAAACTAACCCACAATTTTCTGGATTATACAGAGTTCATCTTCTAATGTATCCAAAATAACTGGCTGGCATTCTGGGCACTCACATTTCATGGGTGAAAAAAAAAACTATGACTGAAGAACAAACATGATTTTATAAAAATTTTAAGTTTAAGAGGAAACCACAATTAGAACCCTAGTTCTTCATCCATTAACACAAGGCTTTGTTCTCTGGGGCTGTGTTAACTTTGATCTGAACTACCTAACAAGAAGGCAGTATCCTAAGAGCACTGAAAGATGCCAAAAGTCAAAAAATCTCACACATAACTTCTTAGGATCTGCTGCGAATTCAGTCAAAATAAAAGAATAACTTAGAGATCAGTATTTCAAATATTCTTCCAATTTAAAAAAACAAACAAACAAACAAAAACTTCTTTTGAAACTAAGAAATGGGGATGTCTAGGTGACTCAGTCAATTAAGCATCTGCCTTCGTTCGGCTCAGGTCATGATCTCCAGTCCTGAGATCAAGCCCCGTATTGGGCTGGCTCCCTGCTCAGCAGAGTCTGCTTCTCTCTCTCTCTGCCTTTCCCACTTCCCACCACTCATATTCTCTCTCTCTCTCAAATAAATAAAAGAAACTGAGAAATGATGCCACTAAACAGGTGGTATGGTACGGGTGAGTTTGTAAGAAGAGCCAACTGGCCCTCTACCATGGTCATCCTACACCAAGGGCTGCATAAAGATCATGAAGAGAATATTTGTGTTTATCATCACAGGTCCAACAAGATAAGGTGGATTAACTAGGCTTATTAATGAAACAACTTCCTGGCTCCTCCTATGATAGTTAAAAGTTATAAAAACCAACATGCAGGCCCAAAAGAAAATGATAAATAGATTCCATTCAGCCATGACATTTTGGAGTAGGAGGAAGCCTCCGAAATCATCATTTCTCTCATTTTAGAGGTAAATTCACCAAAGCTCACAAGAGGGACTAAATGTCCTAGTCAAGGGGCTGGCCAGTTAGCAACAGACTCACCACCACTGGCAGAGACTGTACTCCCTTGTGGAGTATCAGCTACCCCCTCACTGCATGAATGATCATTTCATGGTGGCAACTTTAAGAAATAGTCTATGATAACTTCTAAACTCAAGGTGTAGTATGAGCTAGAAGAAGACAAAGAATAAACCAAAAAAGTCACTTTGCCACCACATCTCTTAGACAACTTTAAATAAGATGGTCATCAACCAGCCCCTGACCACGCTCTTCTTATTAACTACTTTGACTGTTAATAAATACCTAAAATGTGCAGGTAAGTACTATGTTAATTTTTATTATCAAAAATATTGCTGGAGCAAGAACACAAAAGTTTTATGAAAATAATCAAGGACTGATTATATAGAAAATGATCAATAACTTAAAAAACTCGGGGTGCCTGGGTGACTCAGTTGGTTAAGCATCCAACTCTTAGTTTCAGCTTAGATCATGGTCTCGGGATCAGGGGATAAGCCCCCCATGGGGCTCTGCACTCAACGGGGAGTCTGCTTCTCTCCCTTTCTCTGACACTCTATCCCTCTCCCCTACCCCAAGAGAGATAAATAAATCTTTAAAAAAAAATTTTTTTTAACTCTGGATGGCTCAGTCAATAGAGCATGTGATGCTTGATCTCAGGGTTCAAGCCCCACTCTCAGTGTAGAGATTACTTAAAAATTAAAAAAAATTTTTTTAATTAATCTTAAAAAAGAAAACACTCTGGCACTGTCATATATTGCTAATGATAAAACCCATTATAGTGAGCAGAAGACCAAATGTATTAAGATCTGCAAAAATGCTTATACCCGAAGACAATGACCAAACTGTTTCATTTTCCTTCTGGACACATAGGAAGACAACAAATCCCGGTCTCCTTTCCATCTAAAAACGATGACACTACTGATTTATGGCCAATGAAATGTTATAAAATTTATGTAGGCCATTTCCATAAAAAAAAAAAAAGAAAGAAAGAAAGAAAGAAAAGAAAAAAAAACTCCCTCAAATAATCCTTCTCTCTTGCCATGCCAAAAGTCATGTATTGATGATAGCAGCATTCCAAAATAGAAGAAGCTGGGATACCTGAGTCACCGCTTAGAGGACAACTGCCAAGACAATGCCTGTTAAGAACACCTGCACTGGACTTAGTATAAAAAATTTATTATGTTATGCCACTTAGATCTGCAGTATTTGTTACAGTAGCTAGCATTAATCATTCAGCTTTAATGGTGTTTTAAGAATATGCAATGGTACGGGGCACCTGGGTGGCTCAGTGGGTTAAGCCTCTGCCTTCGGCTCAGGTCATGATGCCAGGGTCCTGGGATCGAGCCCCACATCGGGCTTTCTGCTCTGCAGGTAGCCTGCTTCCTCCTCTCTCTCTGCCTGCCTCTCTGCCTACTTGTGATCTCTGTCAGATAAATAAAGAAAAAATCTTTAAAAAAAAAAAAAAAAAAGAAAAGAAAAAGAATATGCAATGGTTACAATGAAAAATAAGAATAAAATTATATGAAAATGCAGAATTTAGAGTCCTTTTTTTTCATCCTTAAAAATTATTTTATTGCTATTTACATTATGGTGGTGGTTCTACCCTATGTAATTCCTGATTGAATCTTTTAATGGGCATATGCTGGTATTGAAATTAAAAAAACAAAAAAGGTATTAAATGACTACTGCTTTAATAATGGTCTTTATTTTTTTTTTAAGATTTTATTTATTTATTTGACAGAGAGAGATCACAAGTAGGCAGAGAGGCAGGCAGAGAGAGAGAGGAGGAAGCAGGCTCCCTGCTGAGCAGAGAGCCCAATGCAGGACTCGATCCCAGGACCCTGAGATCATGACCTGAGCCGAAGGCAGTGGCTCAACCCACTGAGCCACCCAGGCACCCCTAATAATGGTCTTTAAAAGTAATTAAAACCAGGGGTACCTGGGTGGCTGAGTTGGTTAAGTGTCTGCCTTCAGCTCAGGTCATGATCTCAGTCAGAGTCCTGGGATCAAGCCCCATGTTGTTGGGCTCCCCACGCATCTGCTTATCCCTTTTTCCCCTCCTCCATTCATGCTCTCTTTCCCTCTCTCAAATAAAGAAAATCTTTAAAAAAAAAAAAAAAAAGTTATTAAAACCAGAAAGGTAAAATGTCATTCGAATTTTTCATCTTTGTCATAGTACAAAATTCAAATAAGCCCTTAGTAACTCTAAAGTAACACCACTTTTTGTTTATATAAATATATCTTGAATCACATTTTACCCAGTGTTACAACTTTATCTCAGTTGTTCCTTGAAAACTTCATAAGGCATCATTATCTCCACTTTACAAATGGGCAAAGTGAGGTTTCAAAAAGCCATGATCATTGTCCAGCGTCACATAGCTAGACCTACTCTCTATTTTCAATCCTAATTCAGTATTCCTCCCATATACCATGCTTGTTCCCTTGTACCACCCAACACAGGTCAACTGATTATATCCAAGCGCCTTTCATCCAATATGTATTCAAAAGACGCTTGTGATTTTGAATCAAATATTTACTTGTTCTACTCTCAGAATTGCCACTTACACAGCAGTCCACAGTACAACATGTGCAGATGAAGTCAAGGAAACCAAGCCATCCTTCTAAAAATGACCCCACAAATACACAAGGAATTACAAATATGAGAAAATATAAACTGGTTTCAATTTTACCACAATATTTTTTAAAATTATGTTTTGAAGAAAATAAAATTAGTACATATGCTGGACTCATATACCTACTTTCATGATACCTACTGGAACAAAAACATTCATAGGCAACATTCATAAATAAATGATAAATTTAGCAATTAAGAACTATCCAAAAGCCATGTTTCTTTTATATATGATATATGTAACAACTGCTCATGAAATATTTTTGGATAGCATTGACAGTTTAGCTTTCCAATAAGCAATAATAGCAAATCGAGAGTCACCGATACTCACTTGTGTTACAAAAGAATAAAAAGGAGATGTAACAATCTGTGGGAAAGTCCACAGATTCCCTTACCTTTATATATCTTTTCAGTATTACACAAGTGAAGCGTGAAGTAGGTATCAAGGAGCTGATGGCCATTTCTATTAACAATGTTCCGGGCAGCAATGTTCCGAAGGTGTCTGAGACGTCGCTAAAACCAACAACAAAAAAGAGGGGCACATTCAGCTTTTCCTCCTATAAAATGTTCTGAAAGTTACAGTCTGAAAATAAAACCTAGTAAGTTGCCCCAGTTATTGATATGTTGAGCCAGTAACCTTAACCCAGTCTCTTATTTATGCCTCAGCATTCCCTTTGTCAAGTAGGAATTATACCTGCCCGATCTCATTTACAAGTTTGTTGTGAGTATGAAATGACAACAAATACAAAGTATTGTCAAAGAGCATAAATGTTATTTACATAAGTACTGTGTAACTGTACAATAGCATTAGTATTTCCTGGAATACAAACTAAGTAGTAATTTGCTTTCTTCCCATCAGAAGAATACTAGTAGACATGCAAATCCATCTCATACCTACAGATAAGCAGTTATTACATACATATACCCCCTGTTGCTAGTGCATTCCAGAAGCCACATCATCTATACAACCAGGAAAAGATGCTAAGCCAAAACATAACTCACTGGGCACTTCAGCCAGCCAGTCAGTAACCCAACTGTAGTGAGCTTAAATTAAACTTTCACCTGACCAGCAGTCAAACAATCTCTCTTTCCTGATCAGTCTCTCCTTCCCAACAATTTCTCCAACTAAGATGCACCAATCATTTGGAGTCCCAATTGCTGAAAAGGCAAACACTAAATAATCAACAGTAGAAATCAACAAAAATACAAGGTAACAAATAGACAAATAAAAGCATATCAAAAAGAGAAAATGTTGGCAATGCTCAAGTCTGGGAACATCAGATTCATTCCCAAAGGCTAGTTCCCTGTGTCAGATAATTATTTCTGTACTAAAAAATAGAAATCGAGTGCTCAGTTTTAAAATACGCTTAAAGTTGGGGCGCCTGGGTGGCTCAGAGGGTTAAAGCCTCTGCCTTCGGCTCAGGTCATGATCCCAGGGTTCTGGGATCGAGCCCCACATCGGGCTCTCTCCTTGGTGGGGAGCCTGCTTCCTCCTCTCTCTCTCTGCCTGCCTCTCTTCCTACTTGTGATCTCTCTCTGTTGAATAAATAAATAAAATCTTTAAAAAAAATAAAATAAAAAATTAAAATAAAATATGCTTAAAGCTCTCCCTTTATGCTGAAAGACAGCCCAACCTATTGCGGTAAGTCCATCTTCAATTATATATGCAGTCAGCTGGAAAAGTACAGTTCTGTTTTTCCATGCACATAGCAACCTAATCCTTTCTCCCAATCTAGAGATTAAGATTCTTTGAGAGGTTATTGTCCAATAAATTTGTTTAATACTCTAAGTATGAAAAGGCCCAAATATATTTACAAAAAGTTCCTCTGGCTCAGTGGATTAAGCGCCTGCCTTCAGCTCAAGTCATGATCTCAGGGTCCTAGGATGGAGCCCTGCATGGGCTCTCCATGAGCCCTCCACTGAGCAGGGAACCCATTTCTCTCTTCCTTTCCCTCTGCCCCTCCCCCTGCTCATGCTTGCTCATTCTCTCTCTCTCAAATAAATAAATAAAACCTTCAAAAAATAAAAAGTTCTTAGGGCTTATTTTAAAAGACTCATTTTTACACAATCTGCCAATGGTTTCCATTTCATACCTTGGATTACAGTCACTATCTCTTCCTCCTGTATATTCTTCATTAGCCCTCTCAATCAAGATTTTAAATTAACAGGAAAACTAACCACATCTATTTTTTTTAAGATTTTATTTATTGATTTGACAGAGAGAAATCACAAGTAGATGGAGAGGCAGGCAGAGAGAGAGAGAGAGAGGGAAGCAGGCTCCCTGCCGAGCAGAGAGCCCGATGCGGGACTCGATCCCAGGACCCTGAGATCATGACCTGAGCCGAAGGCAGCGGCTTAACCCACTGAGCCACCCAGGCGCCCCTAACCACATCTATTTTGCTGTAAATTACAATCCTGCTCTTCTGTTCAAAGACCTAAAAATATTACTCAAAGCCTCTAGAATAAAGTACAAACTTGCCCTATTGCTTTCAAAGCCCTGTACAATCTGACCTCTCCACATCCTATGTTTACTTCTCACTAGACCTTCTACATATCCAACCCTCAGTCATACACGAATGCTTAAGATTCCATGAAAAAGACCGTGCATGCTCCTAGCCCCAGGCTTTTGCTAATGCTAGCTTAACTTACTTCAAAGTTTAGGAGAGAAGACTTCTCCTTCCTTTGTTTCTGAGGTTAGCTGCTCCTTTATTTGAACAAGTAAGAACTTTGCTTCTATCTCTCCGATAGCACTTACCTCATTTAAACTAGTCTTATTAGTTGGTTAGTTATTGTCCCTATTAATGGAGGAAATGACTTGATAACAGAGACTATTACCATCACTACACTGTTAGCACTTCTTAAATGCTTACCATGTGCCATGCTCTGTACTGAACACTTCAAACATACGATGTTATTTAATCCGCATAACAACCCCATGACATGAGGTTTTACTCATTATCATTATGCATCTCTTTATCCCAACATTCCTCTGTAACCCAATAGAAAATAATAAATAATAAACAGGCAATATATCTCAAAAGAAGGAAGGAAAGAAAGAAAGACGGAAAGCAAGGGGTTACACCTATATATGGATGTGTACCATACACTTCTATCTCCTGTACAAGCACGTGCGCACACACACATACACACACACACACACACACAATTGATACAGGCTGGTCTTTACACTCCCCTATTGCCACAGAGGGCAGCATGAGCAATGATCTATCCTTCAACACAAGAGAATAATATTATGACAAATACAATAATAATGAAACAGACTGCCTTACGAAGCAATGTACAAGGCCTGGCCAGAGATGTAATTTACACAGATGCATAGATATTACTGAAGAGATCTTTCTTTCCACTATCTAGGAAGTTAGCACAACTGGCTCGAAGACACCTTCAGACTCCAAGCTATACAATTAATTCTAAAATCAGCAGTGGAGTCTACAAACATTTACCTGGGGGGGGTTACCAATATGTCATTATTGATTGCTTCCATGCTTCTTCCACTAACGTGAGTAAAACAACACTGACCACATCCAGGCATTTTATAAGAAAATCTACAGAAAACAAATAAAAAAACACAAACAAAAAACAAAAACCTCCTCCACAAATTAACCAACTACACTTAAAGCACTGACTTTGGGTTGTACAACTTTTTGCCTTTTCCCCTATTTTATTTATTTCAAAAGCATTATGGTAAGTATTCTCATTACACCATGATTAAATAAAATACAAGATGCTCCCAGCAGCTAGAAGGGACAACGGAAATCAACTCTTTATAGGTAAATTATAGATGTAATCTTGATGAAAGGCAGTAAAGGTACACATGAAGCTTCTTGTGCTTTTTGTCTTGGCTTCCTCTTTAATAATATTCATTCCAATTTTATCACACAGCTACTTTTTATTTTTAAAAATGCTAAACTGTAATAAAATGGAGTTTAATAATAATGTGTCAATGTTACTTTTTAGTTTTGACACATGAAAAATGGTAATGAAAGACGATGACATTAGGGGAAACTGAATGAAGGAAATTCTCTGAACATTTTTAAAACTTTTCTGTAAATTTAAAATTATTCCAAATAAAGTTTATTTTTTTTTAGTTGTTGTCTCTTTCAGAGTTAGGAGTTGTGTAAGCACAAAAAGAGTGCCAATAAAGCATTTCACAAGCCCAATTTTATTAATAAAACTCTTCTTCATTCCCCCCATTCATTTCCTTCCTTTTAATTTTTTTTTAAGATTTTATTTATTTATTTGACAGAGAGATAGAGAGTACAAGTAGGCAGAGCAGCACGCAGAGGGAGTGGGAGAAGCAGACTCCCCGCTGAGCAGGGAGCCCGATTCAGGGCTCAATCCCAGGACGCTGGGATCATGACCCGAACCGAAGGCAGCTGCTTAACAGACTGAGCCACCCAGGCGCCCCAAAAAATAGTATAGTAAAGTTTGGGTTTTGGGGGGTTTTTTGGGTTTTTTTTTTCCATCTTCTTCCTTTAGACTCCCACTTCTTCTCTTTCTCTCCTTCCCGTAAGATTTAATGCGATTAAAAAGAAACACTGGAAGGTTAAGTCAGAAACTCATAAAAAATGATTACCTATGGGGGTAAGAACAAGCTAGAGGAAATACAGATAAAATAAGACTTTCCTGCTACTTGCTTATACAGTTTTGACTTCTGTACCATATAAGTGTCTTACATACTCAAAAAGTAAAGTTAAATAAGTAAGGAAAAGTTTAAACCAACTCAAGCTAGTCCAAAATATAAGAGCAATACCAAAATTATCACCAGTTTTAGGAAATATCAACTACCTTCACCCAAATTATTATCCCATGATCCAAGAATTACTGAAGAAACCAGAGTGACCTAAAGGACCCTCTCTTGTTTTCAGGTCCCCCAGAAGATCTATACTTGAAAAACAGTATGTGATTTTACCTAACATGGAAAAAGGGTTAGTTCCAGATATTTGTCTATCTTCCCCAACAAGAACATAAATTCTGTGAGTAAGAGATTTTATTTTATTTATTTTTAAAGATTTTATTTATTGGGGCACCTGGGTGGCTCAGTGGGTTAAAGCCTCTGCCTTTGGCTCAGGTCATGATCCCAGGGTCCTGGGATCGAGCCCCGCATCGGGCTCTCTGCTCAGCAGGGAGCCTGCTTCTCCCTCTCTCTCTGCCTGCTTCTCTGCCTACTTGTGATCTCTGTCTGTCAAATTAATAAATAAAAATCTTAAAAAAAAAAAAAGATTTTATTTATTTGTCAAAGAGTGCAGGCATGCACAAGCAGGGGAAGCAGCAGGCAGAGGGAGAAGCAGACTACCTGCTGAGCAAGGAGCCTGATACCATGACCTGAGCCAAAGGCAGACACTTAAACTAAGCTACCCAGGCACCCCAGAGATTTTTTTTATTATTATTTATACTTGTATTTCCAGCATCGAGCTGAGTACCTACTAAATGGCAGACACACAATAAATGTTTTTTGACTGAATGAATAAATCTCCTGTGAATTAGCCCAGTCAAGAATCTCGTGGTATGGGACACCTGGTGGCTCAGTCAGTTAAACATCTATCTTCAGCTGCCACTCCCCCTGATAGTGTGCTCTCCTTCTCTGACAAAATCTTAAAAAAAAAAAAAAAAAAAAAGACTTACCTCTTCAAATGGCCCACCAAAAGACAGCTGAAATCAAATCTGTCTTATGATCTAAAGTGGCTCACATACCTCAGGAAAGTATGAATACTCTGAGCAATTAAATTTCCACAAACTTTGGAATTATTCTTTAAGATAACATCCTATGCAGTTTTCTTAACCAGCAATCTCCTTACACTTTCTCAAATGTTCTATGCCTTTATGGTTATGAAATATTCTTTGTGCATCGTTCTTTAGCAATAGGTTTAGGCAGCAAAGTTGTACTCTAATAACATCCACCCCCAAAACTAAAGCTGAACAGATTTTAACTTTTAAATTGGAATTAACGAGGCTTAAAATCTTTGAAACACTATCTCTAAAATGTTCTATGTAGGGAATAAAAACATTCACTAACATATAAAATAAAAACTCCTATTCAGCTTCGATTTGGAAGATTGATAGATATTATGAGAGCACAACTCTGCTACCTGAAGTGTTGGTGGTGAGCAAAAGACCTGTATGACCCTAAATTCCTAACATTTTTACAAATCTTTCAAATATAAATTCTAAAACAAGACTTAAGTGGTATGCGTTGTAGATCTGAAGCATTTGCTTTAGTAAAAAAAAATAATAATAATTACTCATTGGTAATGACTGAAACTGATGCCTCTAAAGAACTTTTTAATATTACTACTGTTGTTAGCCAACTGCTACAAACCGTAACAGTAGTCTAGAGGTGCCTGGGTGGCTCAGTTGGTTAAGTGTCTGCTTTCGGCTCAGGTCATGATCTCCGGGTCCGGTGACTGAGTCCCGCATTGGGCTCCCTGCTCAGCGGGAAGTCTGCTTCTACCTCTCCCTTGGCCTGTCTTCCCCACTTGTGCTCTCTCTCTCTCTCTCTCTCTCTGAAATAAATAAAATCTTAAAAAAAAAAAAAAAAAAGTAGTCTAAAGTTTTGGGGGTTTTTTTTGGATTTTGTGTTTATTTTGTCCTGCCCAGCACCTATTTGACTAAAACAAAACAAACAGAAAAACTCCCTTGTACAGTCACCCTCTCCTACTATCAATCTCTCTATGCTTCCTTTAGAGTTAACTCTACCTCCAACCCCAAGGATGTTCATGGCATGACTGAGATCAGGTCAATCAGCACATTCCATCCCCCTGACCTTAACATATAACTTAATTAAGACCACTGAAAGACTCAGAAATTATATTTAATTATTAAGTTTTTTTTTCCCCCACACTGGCCCTGAATCTGGAAGGATACAGAACTGGAGATGTTGGCAGCTATCCTTCATCAGAGTGAAACCAAAAAATGAAACCAACAAGGAAGAAAGCAGAGCAAAAAGATATGAGATTCAGGTCCTGCCAAGAATTTAAGTGTCTCTGGGTCAAACATACCTAAAATGAGAATTGGAATGACAACCACCAGCCAAGTTCCCATAAAACTGTCAAAGATTACAACTAGGGAGATTTATATTGTGACTATTTATTTAGGATTTATCCCATAACAGGTTAGTAGATGAAGAGTAACATTTAGTGGCAGGATACAAATAAATGTTTCATTTTGTTCAACATCCCCATGTTTTAGAAAATGATCATTTCTGGTTGGTTAATTCATTTTTGTTGAATCTCAATATGGGTGACAGCACAGCTTTAAAAACAGTCAAATCATACCCCAGAACAAAAAGAAATCCAAAACAATTTTCAGTAGTGATATACGTCATTGGGGTTCTATATTCCTCCTGAGTTTTACCATTCCCTTGCAGGTATCTAAAATGCTCTGACTTCCAAGGTATAATAACGACCAAAGAGAACTAACGTGTCTTTGATCTTATTCCTCGTCACTGCTGTAGAGAGTGATTCAGGGAGGCTAATAGCTAACAGGAGGAGAATATGCCTCCCATTCACCCTTCCTTCCCTATCCGTAACCCTTGCTTCAAAAACACAAATACTGTGTTTCTTAAATATAATCACTCCACAAATCCCCACTACTAAATAACCATCCCACATACACCTTTTATGACTTCTAAGACCATAGAGAGGCATCTTCCAAAACAAAATTTGAGTCTAATTTGCTTAATCTACAAGAGCTATTATAAATCAATAATATAATCAATACTCTATAACCTGATAGAAAAGGAGGCAAAGGATATAAAAAGAAATGGAAATAGTCTATAAACCATATGAGAAGAAAAAGAAATGGAAAAGAAAAAGCAACAGAAATGGTCAATAAACTTATGAGAAGATGTATAATCATGCCCCTAATTAAAGATATATACATCAAAACAACCATTCCACCTCACAGAAGACTAGTTTCCAAACAAGGTCTGTATCAAACATCACACCTCCGCACTCTCACCCCCGGGGCTCTCTTACAATATAGCACTGCCAACCCCTCAGTAACAAATGGGGTCTATGTTCCTTCTCCCTTAATGTAGGTAGGACTGTGACAATGGTAGAAATTAGACTACATGACTTCCAAGGCTAAATCATAAAATTATCTAGTTGTCTTACAATGCTCTTTCTTAGAACCCAATCACACGAATGTGAAGACACCAAGAAGCTACATGAAAAGGACTTTGTAGTTGCTCTCCACTTGATCTCTCATCAAGTGAGATCCCAGCTATAGCTAGATATATAAGTGACCGTATCAGCCCCCAGCCTTGAAGCCACCAGAAATGACACCAAATAAGGCAGAAAAAAGTCATTCCTACCACAGCCAAACAAAACTGCACAATCATAAGCAAAATAAATGATGATGTTGTTTTATGCCACTAATTTTTTTTCTTACTCGGCAATAGAAAATGAAGAATCCTATCTGATTAAATGGTCAAACTATTTAGTTTTTGTCACAGATGATATAAGTAAGGAAAATAATGCAAGAAGAAATACAAACTGGTTCAATTTGGAGGGACAGCAATTTAGCAATAATTATTAAATTTAAAATTGCATGTAATATTTGACCAATTCCACAAGTCACGAAAATGTGTGCAAATATGCTTATTCTGACATTGGCTATAAAAGCAAAAATTTAATAACCACTCTTAAATTGTAGTACAGCATACAATCAAAAACTATGTACCCATTTTTTAAGAAGCACTAGTATGGAACACAAGAGAACCTGAAATTTTAAATGTTTACTTAAACAAATATTACTATATTTGTCCTAAAGAGTTCCTAAAAATCAGTAAGAAAAAAATCCAACTCATTCTGTAAAGAGGCAGAGAGTAAATTATTTTAAGTTTTTCAGTACATATCCATTCTCTTCATATTCTTATTTATTTGTTTACAATCCTTTAACCAAAATAACTTTTCTTAGTCTCCTTAGTTACAAATGCCAGAAACTGTTGGCCAGTTTGCTAAGTTCTAATGTAGAAAATCACAGATATTATGAGATAATTTTTTTAAACAGCACTTGGTTTAGAAATGTAGTCAAACTTGTTCTGGGCACCTGCCCCCCCTTTCCAATCTTCAACTCATTTTTTTTTTTAAGGTCAGACATTTATTTTCTCCCTGGGACTAGGCTAAACGGCATGGAGGAATAAGGCCCAGGTTGTTTCCAGTAACCTCAGATTACCACTATTTTGATATACTTTTCTAAGGGAAAACAAAAGCAAACCTGAGAGATTAGTTTTCCACATTCCCACAGAAGGTAAAAATGTTGAATTACTGAGTTGAGAATTTAAGCATGATAAATTAGATCAGTCTTTTTAAAAAATACAAAAGCTCCTTCTATCTTATAGCACTCAATCACCTATTTTTTCTAATCTTTTGATCTCACCTGAAAGACTCCCTGGAAAAAGTTTTTAAAAGAACCCAAAATGCTTTATTTTAACCAGTGCTTGGTGCTATTGGTTATAGGCAAATAGTACCAACAGCCTAATGTTAGAGATTTAAACAAACAAATAAAAAAAACTGATTCTAATCTTTCATAAAATACATTATAGCTCCCATCCCTAACTGACAGCTCTCTGATGCAAATCATACAACCTTGGAACTAAAACCTTTATCTTGACATTCATTCCAATCTCACTCAGTCCCAGAATTTAAGTCAGTCGTTTAGTAAACACTACAATTGTAATACAGACTTCCCCACAGGAAAAGGCCAAATATATCTCTCTGAACCTTCTACATTTCTTATACACTTGGGCTCTGGGTTTTTGTCTCTAAACCTATCTACCCCCAATCTTGGTGGAAGGTCCAAACTTGCCCTTCTCCCTCCATGTTTCCTCTGGGTAGTGTTGCTCTAAGAAACAAGTCTTTGCAGTGACAGGTCTAGCATTTTTTCTCCACCTATATCTCTCATCCTCCCCCTCTTGTTCCTTCTTCCTTCTATTTTATCTTGCTGGTATTTCTTCCACACACCATGCTAGGAACTCTAGGGATACAAACATGGCATTCCCTAATTTCAGAGTATGTAACCTCACTAAAGAGCTAGAGTTTGTGCACACAAAAAGGCCGATTTGAGGTCAAACAATCTAGCAGTATACTGTCAATGAGCATTTATTAGAAAACTATTATTCTAGAAATATAAGACCAAGGAAGAAAGACACAGAATTACAAACAAGGACCTGGAAGATAAAAATTGGAAGACAGGAGACAGCTCTCAGTGGTCCAAGTGTTAAGAGTAATATCCTGGGGGAATGCCTGGGTAACTCAGTTGGTTAAGCATCTGCCTTCAGGTCAGGTCGATAACAGAGTCCTGGGATCAAGTCCCAAAGCAGGCTCCTTGCTCAGTGGGGAGCTTGCTTCTGCCTCCTGTTGCCCCTGCTTGTGCCCTCCCTCTCTCTCTTTCTGAAAAATAAATAATTTTTTTTAAAAGAGTAATATTATGGCCATAATTTGCTTCAAAATAACTGGGGTAAGCGAGAGAGGATTAGGTAGGCATCGGTTAAACAAGATATGTCATCACATGGCAGTTACTGAAGTTATATTACATAACAGGTACCTGGGAGTTCATTATATACCTCTTCATATATATGCATTTCAATATACACTGATATACACAATATACATTGCACTACACATATTTCAAATTTCCATAATAAAAAGGTTTTAAAGTAATATTAACAGGAACAGAAAGAAAGGATAAGACAATATAGGAGCCTAAGCAAAAATGGGCTTAATGAGATTAGATAATGGATACAATTGAGGATGAAATGAAGATTGACAAAAGAAACAAGGGAGTCAAAAGGCTCTTGGGGAAATATGAACTAATCAGTAAAGGTGTTAGGGCAATAGAATAGCCACAAAAATAAAAAAGAATGAGGGGCACCTGGGTGGCTCAGTGGGTTAAAGCCTCTGCCTTCGGCTCAGGTCATGATCCCAGGGTTCTGGGATTGAGCCCCGCTTCCTCCTCTCTCTTGACTTCCTCTCTGCCTATTTGTAATCTCTGTCTGTCAAATAAATAAATAATAAAATTTAAAAAAATAAAAAATAAAAAAGAATGAAATAAAGAAAGGAAAAAAGAAAGGGAAAGGTGTGTGGGTGTGTGTGTGTGTATGTGTATGTTTAGGAAATATACCCTATACCTTGTATCAAATTCTAAATGGCTTAAAAATATTTAAATATAAATAATTAATGCATAAAGTACCAAAAGAAACCACGGAAAGTTATTTTATAACCTCAAAAGTCTAAGAATGGTGAAAAACTCAGAAGCCATAAAAAGAAAAAAAAAATCTATAAATTTTACTACATAAAACATTTTTAAATTATGCATGGCAAAAACTGTGATACGCAGAGTCAAAGGAAAAACAACCTAACCAAAACTTTTCAACTCACATAAGCAATTTCACTAAAATATAAAGAGTTCCTAAAAATCAGTAAGAAAAAAATCCAAAAACCTGACAGAAAAAAATGGCAAAGAATATTAATAGATAATTCATAGAAAAGGAAATACAAATAGCACTTAAACATGAAAAGATTCTCAACCTCACTCATAAGAGAAATGTAAATTAAAGCTACACTAAAATTGGCACAGACCAAAATGTCTGCTAACATATTCAGAGGCAAGTCAGTGGCAAAACAGGACTTAGCTTAAAAGAGTACAAATGGAAAAACCTCAGATGATGGCCATCTGGCAGTAACTACCAAAATTACAAATGCACATATTCTCTGAACCAGTAATTCCACTTCTGCATTTGTGAAAAAATTATGTATTTTTATAGAGATATACATCATAATATATGTAATGCACTATTGTTTATATTAGCAAAAAACTAGAAATACATTAAATGTTCATCAATAAGGGACTAGCTAAATTACAATATATCCTACAGTGGATACTAAGTGGCTATTAAGAATAAATTATATGGCAACTGTCTGAGCACTGATATGGAACAATCTGTAAGAAATACTATTAATGGAAAAAAAAAAACACAGAAGTTTGGGACACCTGGGTGGCTCAGGTAAAGTGTCTAAATCAATTTAAGCTCAGGTCATAATCTCAGGGTTGTAAAAAATGCCCCACATCTGACTCTACGCTGGATGTGGAGCCTGCTTAAGATTCTCTTCCCCGGGGCGCCTGGGTGGCTCAGTGGGTTAAGCCGCTGCCTTCGGCTCAGGTCATGATCTCAGGGTCCTGGGATCGAGTCCCGCATCGGGCTCTCTGCTCAGCAGGGAGCCTGCTTCCCTCTCTCTCTCTCTGCCTGCCTCTCTGACTACTTGTGATTTCTCTCTGTCAAATAAATAAATAAAATCTTTAAAAAAAAAAAAAAAAAAGATTCTCTTCCCCTCTCCCCCTTCCCCTACTTACTATGGCTTACTCACTCTCACTCGCTCGCTCTCTCAAAAAAAACCCCAAAACCCACAAAAGTTTATGCAGTCAATGTGTTTATCATATTAGCATCTGTGTTTCATAGAGAAAAAAAGAATATAATTATGTCATTATTGGAGAAGCATATAATATAACCTATAACGTCGTTGTCCCAGGGAAAGGGAAATGGGTATTTGTCCCAGGGAAAGGGAAATGGTTGTCCTAGGGAAAGGGAAATGGGTATAAATTCACTCTTATATACCTTTGAATTGTGATCCACATGAATATATTGTTTATTTTTTTAAAAAAAAACAGGGGCTAGGTAGCTCAGTCAGTTGAGTGTCTAACTCGTGGTTTCAGCTCAGGTCATGATCTCATGGCCATGGGATCAAGCCCAACATCAGATTTCATACTCAGTGGGGAGTCTGCTTGAGATTCTCTCTCTCCTCTCTCTCTGCCCCTCCCTTTGCTTACATTCTCTCTCTCTCTCAAATAAATAAATCTTAAAACAAAATAAAATAAACTTTATTTTTTTGTTATTTGCTTATTTGACAGACAAAGAGAGAGAACACAACCAGGGGGACCTGTAGAGGGAGACGGAGAGAAGCAGGCTCCCAGCTGAGCAGGGAGCCCCATGTGAGGCTCAATCCCAGAACCCTGGGATTATGACCTGAGCCGAAGGTAAATACTTAACTAACTGAGTCACCCAGGTGCTCCTAAAATTTACATTTTTAAAAAAACAGAGATGGCAACTAACCTTTAAGCACAGGTATCTGTGATAGCCATTACCAGAAGCAGTGTGACATAGTGGTTAAGAGTTCAAACTGGAGTCAATAATTCTGAACTCTAGGGTAGTACAACTCACTAGGGGGCAAATCACTTACTTTCTGAGCTTGTTTCCCCTCCCATAAAATGGAGATATTTCCTGTATGCCTACCTCTGTGAGTTATTTTAAGGATCAAATGAAATGATGGATATAAAAGCTCTCTGGAAAAACCATGAAGTACTTTATAAATATAAAGTATTAACAGAAATAGGGATGTTGAAAAAAGGATGTGGTTATCAGTGTAAGGTGATGAATTGGTTTAGACATTTCTAATTTGAAGAGACAGACTTAGAATTCATTTATCTAAACAGAGGTGACATGGTCTCAAATATAACCGATCTCCAAAGGACAAACATTCAATAAATAGAATTACAAAACTGGAAAACATCCTCAAGGTCACCTAAGCCTTTGCTATTCAGGATTACCTGGGAACTTATTGGAGACACAAAATCTCAGGTCCCACTACAGATCTATGCAATCAGAATCTATATTTTAACAGGATCTCTGGGTAATTTTTATGCACATTTTAATTTTAGTAAGTACTACTCTATCTTATTCACTTCTCAGATAACAAAATTGGGGCCATAAGTAAAGGGAACTGGCCATGTTCGCACTGTCAATAAGTACCAACATCAAGATCTGGACCCAGGCCTAGCCTCTTGGATTATGTGTATATGTATGCATGTACCTCATGTATTTGCTTCCCAGATACCTTGTTTCAAAACCCAAGAGACATCTTTGCCTTGCAGATATCCCATGTCCCAACCCCCACTTCCGATCAGCCACCAACCCATCAGTTCATTCTTTCTTCACAATATCTCTGGCATATGTTCCTTCTTTTCCACATCCTTCATTCATTGCCCTAAAACTACTGCTATGCATACTATGAAAACCCAGCTTCCTCCTCGTATGCATGTATCAAGTTCCTCTCCTGGAAACAAGAACTCTTTTACAAATAGTATGTTCTATTTAATTCCAAAAAAAAAAAAGATGCAAGCCATTAAAAAGCACTGGATATTAGCATAACTGATTCCAGGCAGAATCTGTTTGAAACCTAGCAAAACTAGCACACTCTAATTTGGTAATCCTAACCCAGAAACTTCCTGTTGTCACTCCCACTATTTCTTTCCCATCACCACCTCCTCTTTGCCCTAGAACTGACCCAGGTTACCTTCATCTAAGAAGGCCCTACACCACAATCGCACTTTACTAAATAAATCCAAAGGCTCTGAATCTACTTACTATTACCATCTTCTATCCCAATCTGTCCCAATACACTCTCAACATTCATAGATATTCTCATATCTTCTTAATTCTCTCCTATACACTATACTCTAACAATCCCAAGTATTTCAACATTTCTTGAGTATCCACAATGTTCCACGAACTACACACATTAAAAAAGAAGTCTAGGGATGCCTGGGTGGCTCAGCTGGTTAAGCAGCTGCCTTCAGCTCAGGTCATGATCCCAGGATCCTGGGATCAAGCCCCACATCGGGTTCCTTCCTTAGCAGGGAGCCTGCTTCTCCCTCTCCCTCTCCCTGCCATTCTACCTGCTTGTGCTCTCTCTCTCTTTCTCTCTCTTTGTCAAATAAAGAAAGAGAGAAAGAAAGAAGTCTAAATACCTTTGAAGGGATGCCTGGGAGGCTCAGTTAGTTAAGCATCTGCGTCCCACTCAGGTCATGATCCCAGGGTCCTGGGACTGAGTGCAACATCAGGCTCCCTGCTTAGAGGGGTGTCTGTTTCTCCCAGATCCCTATCCCTCCCCACTGTTCCTGCTCTCTCAAATAAATAAATAAGTAAATTTTTAAAAGTAAATAAATAGGGGTGCCTGGGTGGCTCAGTGGGGTAAGCCTCTGCCTTCAGCTCAGGTCATGATCTCAGGGTCCTGGATCGAGTCCCACATCGGGCTCTCTGCTCGGCAGGGAGCCTGCTTCCTCCTCTCTCACTCTCTCTGCTTGCTTCTCTGCCTACTTGTGATTGTCAAAAAAATAAATAAAATCTTTTTTAAATAAATAAATAAATACCGTTGAATACCTTTCCTACATAAATTCAAGAAAACTAAAAGCTCTGGTCTCTGCCCTATTTGCATTTCTGCACCAAGAAGTTTTGACAAACTGGGGTGCCTGGGTGGCTCATTCAGTTAAGTGTCTGACTCTTGGTTTCGGCTCAGGTCATGATCTCAGTGTCCTGAGATCAAGCCCAGAGTTGGCCTCCATGCTGAGTAGGGAATCTGTTTGAGATTGTCTCCCTCTAGCCCTCCCTCCTCCTCCCTCTCCCTGTCCCCACCTGCCCCCACTGGCTCACACACTCTCTCCCTCTCTAAAATAAATAAATAAATCTTTCTTTTTTAAAGGAAGTTTTGACTTTTTAAAGAGCAAATAATAGGGGCGCCTGGGTGGCTCAGTGGTTAAGCCGCTGCCTTCGGCTCAGGTCATGATCTCAGGGTCCTGGGATCGAGTCCCGCATCGGGCTCTTTGCTCAGCAGGGAGCCTGCTTCCTCCTCTCTCTCTCTCTCTCTGCCTGCCTCTCTGCCTACTTGTGATTTCTCTGTCAAATAAATAAATAAAATCTTTAAAAAAAAAAATAAAAAAATAAAAATAAAAATAAAAAAAAGAGCAAATAATATGGGAAGACTTTTACATATGTTCAGCCACAAAAGCAACAGAAGACAGTTGAGTAAGACACCCACAACATGAAGAATAACTCTTACACGACAGCCTATACAGCATGAGGGTAAACAATTCTAGAGTCTCCCATGTACAAACTGGGTTCAATTAAATCAACCTGAAAAAAAACAAACAGAGTGTGCTTCAATTCAAAATCAAATTGTGAGCTACTGGTTCCCATGATCCCAAACACCGTCTTTGTGTTATAGAATGAATTTGGCAGACCTGGGCCTGAGCACCTTGCTGCCGTGTCACTAGGAAATGTATTTAAGCTCTCTAAGCTTCTCACTCCTCATCCATAAAATGCAGCTAATGACAGTTTGTATCTCACAGAACTTAATAAGGAGTAAATGGAGTAACTTCCCTTCCTCTCTCTCTGCCTGCCTCTCTGCCTACTTGTGATCTCTCTCTGTCAAATAAATAAATAAAATCTTTAAAAAAAAAAAAAATGCACTACCTGATCCTAGACTGGATCATGAACTGGAGGAGGAAAATTTCTATAAAGGACATTATGGGACCAACTGACAAAAGTGCAATATAAACCACAGATTGAATAAAAGTATACCAGTGTTAAGTTTACTTAAGTTGATAACTATACTATGCATATCAAAGAGAATATACCTATTTAAGAAATACATATGCAGTACTGAAGGGTAAAAGGTCACAATAACTTCAAATGATTCACATATATCAAAAAATATTTATCTATACCTATACAGACACAGAAAAAGAGAATTTACAAATGATAAAGCACACAGAATTATGTTAACAGTAGACAAATTTGGGTAACGGGTATAAAGATGAGGTATTCCTGTGTAAGTTTTACTTTTACAATTTTTCAATAAGCTTGAAATTCTTCCTAAAAACAAGTCCTAGCCAATGCAATAAGACAAGAAAAGGTATGGGGCACCTGGGTGGCTCAGTAGGTTAAGGCCTCTGCCTTCGGCACAGGTCTTGATCCCAGGGTTCTGGGATGGAGCCCCAAGTCAGGCTCTCTGCTCAGCAAGGAGTCTGCTTCCCCCTCTCTCTCTGCCTGCCTCTCTGCCTACTTGTGATCTCTGCCTGTCAAATAAATAAATAAAATCTTTAAAAAAAAAAAAAGACAAGAAAAGGTATAAAATGTATACATATGTTTTGTCACAGATGACATGATTTTGTTTTTGTCACAGATGACATGATTATCTATAGAGAAAATCTGAGAAAATGGACAAAAAACTCCAGGAACTAATAAGCAATAATAGCAAGACTGCAGGATACAGGTTAACATACAAAAGCCACTCACTTTCCTCTCTACCAGAAACGAATAAGTAGAATTTTAATTTAAAAACATGACATCAGGGGCACCTGGGTGGCTCAGTGGATTAAGCCGCTGCCTTCAGCTCAGGTCATGATCTCAGTGTCCTGGGATCGAGCCCTGCATCAGGTTCTCTGCTCAGCAGGGAGCCTGCTTCTCTCTCTCTCTCTCTCTGCCTGACTTTCTGCCTACTTGTGATCTCTCTCTCTGTGTCAAATAAATAAATAAAATCTTTAAAAAAAAAAATGACATCATTTATATTAGTAACCTCAAAAAGTGAAATAGTAGGCTTGAATCAAACAAAATATGTACAAGATCTATATAAAACTACAAAAGTCTGATAAAAGATATCAAGAAAGAACTAAGTAAGTGGAGCAACACTGCATATTCATGGATAACAAGACTCAATATTGTCAAGATGTCAATTCTTCCCAACTTGATCTACAGATTGATGCAATCCCAATCAAAATCCCTGCAAGTTACTTTGTGGTTATCAAACAAACTGATTCTAAAGTTTATATGGAGAGGCAAAAGACCCAGGATAGTGAACATAATACTGAAGGAGAGCAAAGTTAGAGTACTGACAAGACTTACTATAAAGCTATGGTAATCAAGACAGTGCGGTACTGGCAAAAGAATAAACAAAAAAATCAATCAAACAAAATAGAAAGCCCAGAAATAGACCCATATAAGTGTTTTCAACTTATCTTTGATACAGGAGCAAAGGCAATACCATAGAGCAAAGACAGTCTTTTCAACAGACAGTGCTGGAAGAACTGGACATCCATATGCAAACAAATGACTCTAGACACAAACCTTAACATCCTTCACAGAAATTAATTCAAAATGGGATTATAGACCTAAATGTAGAATGCAGAACTATAAAACTCACTAAAAATAACACAGGAGAAATCTAGGTGACCTTGGGTATGGCAATTACTTTTCAGATGTAACACCAAACACAATCTCCATGAAAAGAATAACTAACAAACTGGACTTTGTTAAAATTCAACACTTCCGCTCTGCATAGGACAATGTCAAGAGAATGAGAAAACAAGCAACAGACTGAGAAAAATATTTGCAGAAGGAACATCTGACAAATGATTATTACCCAAAATACACAAAGAACTCTTAAAACTCAACAATAAGAAAAAACAACCCAAATGAAAAATGGGCCAAAGACCTTAGCAGACACCTCACCGAACAAGATACACAGATGGCAAACAAGCTCAAGAAATAATGCTTCACAGGGCGCCTGGGTGGCTCAGTGGGTTAAAGTCTCTGCCTTCGGCTCAGGTCATGATCTCAGCGTCCTGGGATCGAACCCCGCATCAGGCTCTCTGCTCAGCCGGGAGCCTGCTTCCTTCTCTCTCTCTGCCTGCCTCTCTGCCTACTTGTGATCTCTGTCTGTCAAATAAATAAATAAATAAATCTTTAAAAAAAAAAAAAAAAAAGAAATAATGCTTCACATCATTTTTCATCAGGAAAATCCAAACTAAAACAAGATGACACTACACAGACTTATTACAACAGCCAAACTCCAGAAAATTGACAGCACCAATGCTGGCGAGGATGTGTAGCAACAGGAACTCTTAATTCATTCATTGTTAGTGGGAATGCAAAATGGGATAGCTATCTTGGAAGTCAGTTTGGTAGTTTCTTACAAAACTAAGCATATTCTTGTCATACGGTCCCAACAATCACAGTCCTCGGTATATACTCAACAGAGTTGTATGATTCTAACTGTACGACACTCTGGAAAAGGTAAAACAATGGAGACAGTAGAAAGATCAGTGGTTGCCAGAGCTTAAGAGGGAGTGAGGGATGAACAGGTATAGCACAGGAGATTTTTAGGGCAGTGAAACAACTCTGTATGATACTATATTGGTGAATACATGTCATTATACTCTTGTCTATAACCATATAAACATATAGCACCAAGAGAAAACCCTAACATAAACTATGGACCTTGGACGACAATGATGTGTCAATGCAGGTTCCCCGACTATAATAAATGTACCACAGAGTGGGGGATATTGACAATGGAGGAGACTATGCATGTGTGGGGGCAGGGGTTTTTGGGAAATCTTCATACACTTTGCTCAATTTCACTGTAAAATCTAAAACTACTCTTAAAAAAAAAAAATGAAATCTTAGAAAAAAAAAAAAGACTGTCCTTCCTTCTACCTCCAGGATAATACCCAAATCCTAAAACATGGCATATATGGCCCTTTATAATCTAATTCCAAACTATTCCTCTCCAACTCATTTGTTTCCACCATCCTCCTCCAAACGACTTAAACTCCAGCCTCAGTAAATTATCTGCCATTCCTGTTGATATCTTACTTTTTTACTCAGGCTGGTCACTCTGCTAGAATGTTTTTTCTCCCCTTTCCCACCTCAACATATGTTCAAACCATCTCCTGTATTACACTAAAATGGTTTGCTGATATAGTTGCCTTAACCATTAGGCTATGTGTCCCTTCAGGGCAAGGACAGCACCTTATTGATCCTGTATCCTCAGAGCCAACAACTAACATTTCTGGAGCACTTTCCCTGACCAACCACTTTTTAAAGCAAATTTATGACTCATTTAATCCTTTCAACAACCCCAGAGGGTAGGTGCTATTATGCCCATTTGATTTGAGCGCTCCTAAGGCATAAGGAGATCAAGTAACTTCCAGACTGCTCAGCTAAGAAAACGGAAAGACCAGGATTTCACCCAATCAGCTCTAGAATCCACATTCTTCACCAGGGTGGTAATACACAGCAGCAGAAAAAATAACTAACTATTGAACAAATGATAGTGTAGAACAGAGTTGAACACAATGTTAATGTAATGAAAATATTAGGAAAGAAAAGTCAAACAATTGGCAACTGAGGAAAAGGAGGCACAATGAGGTTTAAAAATGTTTAGAGATAGAGGGGCGCCTGGGTGGCTCAGTGAGTTAAAGCCGCTGCCTTCAGCTCAGGTCATGATCCTGTGGTCCTGGGTTCGAGCCCCGCATCGGGCTCCCTGAGCAGGGAGCCTGCTTCCTCCTCTCTCTGCCTGCCTCTCTGCCTACTTGTGATCTCTGTCAAATAAATAAATAAATAAAATCTTAAAAAAAAAAAAAAAATGTCTAGAGATAGAAATAATCCAATCTATTTCCAATCTTCTCTTGCAAAAGTTAAGACCAGAACAAAGTTTCCCAAAGTTACCTGAGTCACACTCAGAACCAGCTTTACAAGTCTTCCCACTACACCATATTAAAGGAATAATTATCTGTTTTTAAGAAACCATTTTAAGGGGCGCCTGGGTGGCTCAGTGGGTTAATGCCTCTGCCTTCAGCTCAGGTCATGATCCCAAGGTCCTGGGATCAAGCCCCACATCAGGCTCTCTGCTTGGTGGGGAGCCTGCTTCCTCCTCTCTCTCTGCCTGCCTCTCTGCCTACTTGTGATCTCTGTCTGTCAAATAAATAAATAAAATCTTAAAAAAAAAAAAAAAAGAAAGAAAGAAAAAAAAAAAGAAACTATCCTTCAGCTCAGGTCATGATCCCAGGGTCCTAAGATGGAGTCCCACACAGGTTCCCTGCTCAGCCCAGAGTCTGCTTCTCCCTCTCCTTCCACCCCTCACTGCATGCTTTCTCTCTTTATTTATTATTTTTATTTTCTCAAATAAGTAAATAAAATCATTAAAAAAAAAAAAGGGATACCTGGGCAGCGCAGTCGGTTAAGCGTCTGCCTTCAGCTCAGGTCATGATTACTGGGTCCTGGGATCGAGTCCCACATCAGACTTCTTGCTCAGCTCCTGCTTCTCCCTCTGCTTGTGAGCTCCCTCTCTAACAAACAAATAAATAAAGTATTTTCTAAAAAAAAAAAAAACTTTTTTAAAAAAGAAATTATAAAACAAGGGATAAGAGATGAACTGGATGAAGGGGGTCAAAAGGTACAAATTTCTAATTACAAAATAAATAAGTCATGGGATGTAATGTGACTATAGTAATACTGTACTAAATATTTGAAGGTTGCTACAAGGACTTAAAAGTCCTCATAACAAGAAAAAAAATTTTTATGTAACTATAATGTAGCTATATATGGTGACTGGGACACCTGGCTGGCTGCTCAGTAGAACATGTGACTTTTGAACTGCGGGTCATGAGTTTGAGCCCCACATTGGGAATGGAGTTTACAAAAAAAAAAAAGTTTACTAAAAAAAAAGAAAAAACTATGTATGGTGACGATGTCAACTAGACTTATTGTGCCAATCATTTCTAATTTAAATGAATATCAAATCATTATGTTATATACCCAAAACTAATGATGCATATCAATTATACTTCAATTCTAAAAAATAATAATAAACAATAATAAAAAAGTATATACATAATAAATATATATATTTTTTGCTACTTCATTAAAGAGGATATAGAAAATGTAACTGTTTCTTGAAAATTCAAGGTAATAATCATGAGCAATACCTTTTAGTAATTTTCAGGTAGTTCTAAAATTGTCATTTATTTATCAAAAATGCAGCAAAAAAAAAACAAAAAAAATGCATCTAAGGGGCAATTAAGAAATTCTGCAACTCTAGTGCCCCCATCTAATCATCAAACTGATGTCTTTTCATAGAAAAACATGAAAATCAAAACTAAACTAGTCACTCCAGAGCACCTGGACAACTGTTCTTTACTTTCACATTTATATTAAATACCCTCCAAGCAGAACAAACTCCATTAAGTCAATGCATGAAAACAAGACTGAAACACATTCTCTACAGTAAGTCTAAAATGGGACCAACTCTCTCCTGTAATGAGTATAGTACTCTAAAATATCCTAGACCTGTAATGAGCACCCACAGGCTACCTGCCTATCATGCTTTGTGATCTCTTTTCAAAATGAAAATTTTAAAAATCTTTTTCATATTCCTGCTTCCCATATATAGCTAGATATTAACATTTTAGTGGATAAAAGCAGTACCAGTTTTCTCAAGGAGATTACTCTACTTATTAAGGTAGACAAGGTTAAAAAAAAGTTCTTCATAATTCTAAATAAAATTATTTTCATGCTACATTTTTTTAGAAGTTTCATTTTCCTTTAGTCTCATTAAAAAAATGACTGGCAGGGCACCTGGGTGGCTCAGTGGGTTGAAGCCTTTGCCTTCGGCTCAGGTCATGATCTCAGGGTCCTGGGATTGAGCCCCACATCGAGCTCTCTGCTCAGCGGCAAGCCTGCTTTCTCCTCTCTCCCTCTCTGCCTGCCTCTCTGCCTACTTGTGATCTCTGTCAAATAAATAAATAAAATCTTAAAAAAATAAAAAAAAGACTGGTATTGTGACAGGAAATAATTGATATCCTCAGAAAGACATAAGTAGGTTGGAGGAAACGAGGCATACAGTTTCTAATCACACACCTAACATAATTCAAAGAAGGTGCTTTATAAATATCTGTTGAATAAATGGTTGATGCAGTTAAGTTCCTTCTATGGTTCTTTAATTTCTTTTTTCGTCTATTTATTTGTCAGGGAGAGAGAGAGAGAGAGTGCACACATGCACAAGAAGGAGAAAGAGGAAGAAGCCAACTCCCTGCAGAGCAAGGAGCCAGATGTGGGACTAGATCTCAAGACCCTGGAATCATGACCTGGGCCGAAGGCAGGCGCTTAACCAACTGTGCCACCCAGGTACCCCTATACTTCTTTTAAGAGAAGTTAACATGACATATAAAGTGCTTATAGTTCAGAATTAAACCCTTAGTTAAAAAAAAAAAAAAAGTACATTCATGGTAAAAAGAACAAGCAGTTTTCCCTGAAAAAAAAAAAAAAAAAGATCGTAAGTCTGATTTCCACTTTTACTTATTTGTACCTTCTCTTTTTTCTTACCCTGGCATCTACTAACAAAAGCCAAAGGTAACTGCCATTTTCAGCTTCCCAGTTTTTCTCCTTGCTTTTAAAAATATCTGAATGCTTCTTTCAGGACATTCTAAAAACCATGGTAGAGGAAAAAATGCCAGATATTTCAACAGACCAAACAAACAGAGACTCTTAAGTAATAGGTTCTAATGCTCAGCTTTTAGCATTATCGGGCTCAGCCTTTAAGGACTTTACTAAACGCACTTTACTAAAGTTTTCAATGCCTAGTAACATTTCTAGCAAATGAGGTCTATGGCAATCATCATCAAATATTACACAGAATGAAATTCCTGATATCACAAACCCATAATCACCAGATGCTGCTGTTTCAGAAATTTAAAAGGTAAAGAATCAGTACTTTCAAGTGGACTATTCAGAAAGAATAGACATGGGGGGGGGGGGGATCAGCCTGGTAAGTACCCAGGGACAAAACAGGAAGACTGATCACTTCAAATACAGAGGGATATTCCAAAGTTTCACTCTAATTCATACCAGAAAAGGGGACTGGGGGGTTGGGTCTGAATGTTCTGCCTATAAAGAGAACTTTAAAATACAGTCTTTCTCCCATTTCACTTCTAGCCTAAAATCCCCAGAGCTGCAGAAATGATGTGTCAAAGCACAGAGATAAGTTTAAGAAACAAGTCCTCAAACACCCAGCCAAGCACAGTAGAACTGTTCGTGAGACCCAGGATCTGGTCAGATATCTGTCACTAAAAGAGACAAGAGGAACTGTCAGGTAACTGTCAGGCGACTGTCACTAAAAGGAACCAAAGGAATACTCAATTCAGATTTGTTCAACTAATATTCTTTACTGAGTCCTTCAGGAAGGGAAAAAATAGATGGACCAAGCCTATTACCAGGGAAATAGTTTCAACTCTGAGGGCTTCAGATTTTGCATCTATAAAATTCTATGATTCAAATTCACACTTCTACCTTAAAAGAAGACAGAAAACGAGATTTTATATTAAACCAAGAAGGTATACTATGAGTTATACCTTTTTATAAAAAAGGGATTTATTTATTAAGAGAGTGAGAGAGGGGGACACCTGGGTCGCTCAGTCAGTTGGGCTTCTGCCTTCGGCTCTGGTCATGATCCCAGGATTCTGGGATCAAGTCCCTCATTGGGTTCCTTGCTCAGGGAGTAGGAGGCTTCTCTCTCTCCTGCTCCCACTGCTTGTGCTCTCTTTCTCTCCATCCCTCTCTGACAAATAAAATCTTTTAAAAAAGAGAGATGGAGAGGGAGAGCACATGTGCACACAAGTCAGAGGAGCAGGGAGAAGGAAAGAGAATCTCAAATGGATTCTCCTGAGTGCAGAGTCTGACACAGGGCTGATCTCACCACCCCAAGATCCAGACCTGAGCTGAAACCAAGAGTCAAATGCTCAATCAACCCCCAAGTGCCCCTATACCACTGAAAATTCCAATGTCAACTTTTCCATCCTCCCTGTGTTCCTCTAGCTTATAATCTAAGTACACAACTACTACATCATTCAAGACATCAGAAAAATTTAACTCTTCCTGAGACATTACTGATGTCATTATATATATAACATATATATATATAACTACAAGAAAGTATAAAACCTAAAATGCTTCAACTCTTCCCTTAACATAGACCTGTCTTTAGTTTATCTAAAATACCCCCTAGTTTCTTGCTGCACTCATTCAAGTACATCAAAAATGACAAATATTCCTCCTCTTCCCCAACCCAGTGGTAATAAGTCTGACAGGTAAAAACACACAGATATCAAAAGCACACATTTGGAAACGATGAAAACCTTTTTTTTTTTTTTCATTTTACCATATACTTCAGGCCCAACTTATTAGTTTCAATTCTGCTCTTGCTCTATTTCCAGTCAGTTTCACTTCTGATTTTCTGCCACAAAGTTAAGAATTGTGACCCTGTGGAGAAATTTTAAAGTAAACACTAAATAAGAACATAGCTTTTCCTTTCAAAGGAGAACTAAACATTTTCACCGGAAAAACTAAGAAACAAACAAATAAAAATTATTACATTCCTGACGGCATTTTGTCACATAAAAATGATTTAAGGCTGTTGATTTTTTTTTTCAAGTTTCTGAAGCTTCCTCATACAGTTTTGTTTACAAGAGAAAGCAACCTAAAAACTGCTATCATTCTATCTTATACATATGGGATGTTTTATTTTTTTTTTTTAAGATTTTATTTATTTATCAGAGAGAGAGAAGGGGAGAGAGCGAGCACAGGCAGACAGAATGGCAGGCAGAGGCAGAGGGAGAAGCAGGCTCCCTGCTGAGCAAGGAGCCCGATGTGGGACTCAATCCCAGGACGCTGGGATCATGACCTGAGCCGAAGGCAGCTGCTTAACCAACTGAGCCACCCAGGCGTCCCCATATGGGATGTTTTAAATCTGAGTCACAAGTAAGGGGCCCAATAAATATTTGCAGAAGGAATGAATGTGATAGCACAGTGCGTGCTGCATGAAGCATACATTCCCAGTAAGACACAACTTTCTCTCTGCCTTCAGTGGCCTAACTGACAAAACAGACTTTTTTGAAAATATAATAAAAAGATAATTAAATCAGATTAGCAAAAGTAAGGTATCTAATAAACATATAAGAGGAAAATATATACCATGTATAGTCAAATTAGGCTTTATAAAGCTTTTTGGTGTTACGCTACCATTTTTTTTCTTGTATGTGTTTCAATCCCATTTCCTTCTTCTCTTTAAGCTGTCAAGTTGCTTAAAGGAAATTTTTATATAGAAATAAAATTGAAAAATAAAAGTATAGGCACGCCTGAGTGGCTCAGTCAGGTGAACACCTGGCTCTTGGTTTCAGCTCAGGTCATGATTTCAGGTGGTTGAGATCCAGCCCTGCACTGGGCTCCGCACTCAGCGGAGAATGCTTGAGATGCTCTCTCTACCTCTCCCCTCTTCCTACCCACCCCAACAAGGACACCCACTCACTCTCTAAAATAAATAAATAAATCCTTAAAAAATAAATAATGTATCAATCAATAAAAATATACAGCTCCTACTACATCAGCAGCAGCGCTTGTACCAACGTACTGTGGGAAATAAAACACATAAACCATGATGGTCCTGAACCTTAACGAAACTTAAAACTTCCTGCCTCTCCAGCAATCTGCAAAGAATGGCTGACCACGGCAACTCAGGATCAAAGACCTTGACTGCAGCCCCTGTGTTGACACTGTGCAACTTTGAAAACATTACCCAGACCTTAGATTCCTCATCTGTAAAAGAAAGTGGTTACTGATATAAACCTCCCATGCAGAAGAATTCCAAATAATTTATGTAGATATTCTGCTGTCAAGGAGAGGGAACGGGAATCCCCACTCCATAAGTGTGGGCTGTGCATACTGACTACCTTAACAAAGAGGACAGCACAGAAGGATGGTTGGGAAAGAATAACCTTACAGCAGAGAAACCCCAGTCTAATCATAGAGAAAAAAAAACAAACAAACAAAAAACAAAAAACCGTAAGACTAATTCCAATACAGGTACAGCCCACAAAATACCTAACCAGTACTCAAAACTGCCACAGTCATCAAGAGGAAGGAAAATCTGAAGAACCGTCACAGCCAAGAGACTAAGGAGATAGGACAAATATAATGTGCTTTCAGGATGGTATCCTGGCACAGAAAAAAGGTCATTATCAGACAAATGGATATACAAAGGATCCCTGCTGACTCAGTCGGTTTGAGCACAGACTCTTGATCTCGGGGTTCTGAGTTCGAGCCCAATGCTGGGCATACAGTTTACTTAAAAAAAATGCAGCATATACATACAATAGAGTATTATTTAGCCATATAAGGAATGAAATTCTGATACATGCTCCAACACAGAAAAACAATAAAAATATTATGCTGAAAATAAGCCATACACAAAAGGATGAATATTGTATCACTCCACTTATATCAAGTACTTAGAACAAGCAAATTCATAAGGACAGAGGGCAGAACAGAGTTTACCTGGGGCTGGAGGAAGAAGAAAATGGGGAATTACTGTTTAATGGGTATAGAATCTGTTTGGGATGATGAAAATGTCTGGAAATAGATATTGATAATGCCTGCACATAGAACACTGAGAATATACTTAATGCCCCTGAGTTGTACACTTAAAAATTATTAAAATGGCAAATTTTATGTTATGCATATTTTACCCCAACTTTTTTAACTAAGGAAATCTGAATAAACTGTGGACTTCAGTTAATAATAATACATCAATATTGGTTCATGAATCACAACAAACGTATCATACTACTGAAAGACGTTAAGAATGGGGGAAATGGGTGTAGAGTATATGGGAGTTTTCTGTACTATCTTTTCATCTCAATTTTTCTGTAAATCTAAAACTATTCTGAAAAATAAGGTCTCCATAAAAAATTTCAGGGGACGGGGCATCTGGGTGGCTCATTGGGTTAAAGCCTCTGCCTGTGGCTCAGGTCATGATCCCAGGGTCCTGGGATCAAGCCCCGCATCGGGCTCTCTGCTCAGCAGGAAACCTGCTTCCCCCCTCTCTCTCTGCCTGCCTCTCTGCCTACTTGTGATCTCTGTCAAATAAATAAATAAAATCTTAAAAAAAAAATTCAGGGGAGATAAAGGCTAATAGCACTAATACAGTCCACCTGTTCCAAAAATAGGACAAGAGGGGTGCTTGGGTGGCTCAGTTGGTTAAGAGGCTGCCTTCTGCTCAGGTCACAATTCCAAGGTCTTGGGATGGAGCCCTACATCAACCCCCACACAAGGGAGCCTTCTTCTCCCTCTCGTCTACTGCTCCCTCTGCCTGTGCTCTCCTGCACTCTCTCTCTGTCAAATAAACAAATAAATTTCTTAAAAAAAAAAAAAAAAAAAAAAAAAAAACAGGACAAGAAAATGCTCAAGTCGATGAAAAACATGAGCAAGCAATCAGAAAAATTAATGCCAAGGATATAAATAAACCTGCAATTCACAAAAGAAATTAAAAGGCTACATAAAGCTATGCAAAGATGAAATTCATAGGTTTGTGTAAGGACAAATGAGATCATGTATTTAACATAATGTTTTATATACTATAAATGAAGTTATTAAAATATAACTAATAAGAAATACAAATTTAAATAACAGAAATATATACATATATACACATATGAAGGTTACATATATTCATATATTTATAACGTATGTGATTATATTCTATATATATTAACATATACAGATAACATCTGTATACATAAAACCATTTTTGAAAATACTGAGAAAACTTTTGAGCCCGAAGTTGACAAAATATGGAGAAAGACATTCTGTCATAATTTGGTAGTAGTACTGCAGTAGGTATGTCCTTTTAGGGAAACATTCTGCTAGTACCTTCTAAAGTTAAAAAAAAGAAAAACTGTATCAATCTAAATTTATATATATCTCATTGGAGTGAGTGATTTCACTGCTCAAAATTCATCCTACAGAATTATCAGCACAAATGTAGAAATATAACCATACATGGATATTTACTGCAACAATGTAACAGAGAAAATTGGAAATAATCCAAAAGGCTACCAAGAGTTAAATAAAGGTAACTGATCATTATTAGGCAAAATGTGGTAGATGTATATACCCTGACATGGACCACTGTCTAAAAGAATAATAAATTATAAAACTAAAAAAAATTTGTTAAGGAGGGGAATAAACCAGTTTAGAACTATTTAATCTGGGGTCTTCCATGTATACATGGCTCAAGAGAACCAAAACGCATGTAAAATTGTCTAGGTATGTAAATGCATTTTCTAAGGAAAGTGTCTGTAGCTTTTATCAAATTCTTAAAGGAATATGTAGCCCGCTGGAAAGGCTCACTAAACAATCAGGAAAAAGCATCCAGCTCTGAGTATCTAAGAAATGTAATTAAGTCATACTCAAGTGAGGAAGGGGGAGGAAAGAAATGCTCTCAATTAAACTTTTAAGGATATATTAAATGCCTCTACGACAAAACACAACATTTTATTTCAAAACTGCTAAATCTAAGGGTGTGAAGGAAGTTATTCATCAGATGAGCTTATATTCACTAATTACAAACCTCAACCAAAAATTAAAGATCAAAAACAGTCTTCAAAATGTGTGACTAGTTCATGCTTAAATTACACTTAAAGTAAGATCATACAGAAGCAATAGGAGCCAAAGATGAAGTGGGAGTACCATTAGACACAGTCAGGTTGGTAATTATGGACCAGTTACTCATACATACAAAGATTCATATGGACCAGTTACTCATACACAGCCTTAACTAAACTTCATTTTTTATCTTTTTTTTAAAGTTTTTATTTATTTGTCAGAGAAAGAGAGATTAAGAGAGAGAGAGAGAGCACATACAAGAAGGGGGAGCAACAGAGGCCGAGAGAGAAGAAGGCTCCTTGCTGAGCAAGGAGCCCAAAGGGGGACTTAATCCCAGAATCCTGGGATCATGACGTGAGCGGAAGGCAAATGCTTAACTGACTGAGCCACCGAGGCTTCCCTAAACTTTATTTCTTAAAGATAAGTCGATTAAAATAAGAGAAAAATAAGTTAGGTCTTCTACATCGTTTTGTGAACTTTCTTTGAGCAGAATAAATAAGTCTTTTCCCCTGGAGACAGGTTAGAAAGAAGATTCCAATAGCTTTAGAACTAATATAATAATTTAACATTTTAAACATTATAGCCACTAGAATCAATGGGATTTAATGAAGATTGAAATAAATGAGTAGAAAAGAGCAGGAATACTCTCTAGCTTAAAATGAAAACATTTCTTAGAACAGTGGTTCTCAACCAGGAGTAACTTTGCCCCACTAAGGGACATTTGACACCACCTGAAAATATTTTGGATTGTCATAACTGGACGGGTACTCCTGGTATATTGTGGGTAAAAGCTATGGATGTGGCTCAACATCTCACAGACTCACCCACCCACTCAAAATGTCGACAATGCCAAGAAGTGGGCTGGAGGAACCACTGAATCTGTGCTTTGAGATAATCAACTTTACAACAGAAATCCTAAAAGAAGGTTTACTTGTTTTGAAACACTGACACCCTATCAAATAGCATAGATCTTATTAAAATGACCTAATTCTCAAAGGTTATTTAAAAGAATGATATTAACTGAATTTCCAATTTACTTAAACCTTTTAAATGTCGTAAAAGCCATAGTCAAGAAAAAAAAAGGACAACGAATTAATGCTAAAAGAAAAAGTTTTATACACACACGCATCCTATGATGCTCACAAACAATACTGAGCAAAGAAAACCAGACACAAAAAGCTGTATTTTGCATGATTCCATTTATACACGGTTCAAGAATAGGCAAAAACTGATCTCTTGTTAGAAATCAGAATTGTGGTTCCTCTGGAGAGAAAGAAAAGGTAGAGATAGGAGAGAACATAAGGAGGGCTGCTGGAATGCTAATAATTTTGTATTTCTTAATCTGGGTAATGGTTATATAACTGCGTTCACTCTGTGACAATTCATCGTTCTGTGTACTAAGTAATCCAAGTGCAGTTTATACAGTTAACACTTGAACCAAAAAATGTTTATTTTTTCACAAAAAATTTATTTTTTAAATGTTCTTTATTCATACCCTAAAAAGCTGAACACTTTGACCCACAGAGCTAAATGAATGTCAATTGCAAAAGTAAAAGTATTTTAGTTACATAGGCTAACCTTCCAAGAATTCAAGAAGGATGACACCCCCAGAAAGCTGTAAATACCATACTCAGAGCTCATACGGCCTTCAGTTGAACACTTAAGCCACCATATATCCCTCGGCACAAATCCAAAAATCTGACAAAGGCTTACAAATGCAGTTAAATTTATTCCATGGGCAGTTTGAATTATTGCCCCCAATTCTAAACGTGAACTGTTATTAGAGAATGCATTCTATGAAACAAACGATGCTCTCTTTCTTAATCCCACATTTTCCCCAAACTCCCCCAAACTAAACCCCTCTTGGCCCTCACCTCCTTAGGATTTCTCCAGGCTGCTTGCAACAGTGCCCATCATCGCCTCTCTCAGTATCCATCCTTACAATCCACCTCCCCAAACACATGAAAATCCATGCTCATTCCAGAGGCTGGTCTCCCATACCAGATTCGTACTCCCTCCCAGGACCTCATAAATACAATCCAAACCTCACTACCCTCAAACTCCTAATATTCTCTCCAACAACTAGCTTCCCAACAGCACCACAAAACTAGGGCACATGCAAACCCCATCTTTACATCCTCTTCTACCACATAAAAAAGGCCTGCTTCTGCACACAATTCAGCTCACTGGCCACCGTAGCTACCATTCCCGGTCCAGCTCTCTGCTTTAGGATCCCCTCTACTACATTCACATCCATCCCATTTCCCACCCACTCCCTGCCCCAAACTCTGCTTTCTTCTTGAAAAACCTTTCCTAAGTACTAAAGCAAGGATATAAAGTTGAAGGAAGGATAAAGGAAGGTACTCCATTCTGCATGAAGGTAGCTGCTCCAGGGTCAAACACACCAACCATGGGCATGGACTACAGGGTCAGAGGCACAAGTGCGAAACCCAGCCACAGTCCTTCCTAACTAACTGTCAAGGCTCTGGGCGATTTTACAACTTTAAGGCTCAGTCTGCTGAACTACAAAATGGGAAATCATAAAAATAGCGATCTCACAGAGTTGTCAGGATGAAATAAACTACCGGCTGTCGAGCACTTTGCACAAATACTACGCTGTAAACTCTCAGTGGCTGATGGTTTTTCCTAGGTCCTCTCCTTGGAGGAATGCAAGAGGGTGACGGTACTTCAAGGGCAAGGGAGTGGTGGAGGGAAGAAGTACCGTACACACGTACGGTTGATACAAAGAATTGTGTCATATCCCCAGTGTTCTCTATTATCCCCTTACAATGTGGGTCCCGAAAAGCCCTCAAAGCCTCCGCTAAGGGATTGGGGAAGACACAAATAGATACATCAAATCCTGCTTTCACGGAGAGTTATTTGAGGGAATGAAGTAGGAAAGTGCCGCCCCTAAATTGCTCAAAATCGATCCTTGGCCGGGCGCGGGGGGGGGCGGGGGGGGGCGGGTCTGAGAATTAGGACGAAAACCCCAAAGTCCCAAAGGATTTCTCCTGGGAAGCTGAGGGGAGTACTTCATAACAAGGAGATTAAAACTAAATACTATAAACCATAGACTCCTCAAGTTCTCCCCTAAGAAAGAGTACTAACTGGATTCTCCGCAAATGGCTTGAGAAAAGAAATGCGTTTTCCGCGTCTCTCATGAGACACCTGGGCTTCCCCGGGTCCCTTCCCCGGAGGGATAAGGAGGACGGTCCGCGCAGGGGAATCCCCAGCCTCCCCCCACCCCCGGCGGGGGAGAGGCGGACTCAGGCCGGAGCCCCCAGGGAGTTCCACTGGGACTCTTCCAGTCTCTTTGCAGCCGGTCTCCAGTAACGGGATCTCTCTGCGGGCTCGGGGATCTCCCAGAGCTTCGGCCATCGCTGGCTCCCTCCCCTCACAAGCTTTAGGTCCTCAGTACCCCGAGCTCTCCCCGCACACTTCTCCGGGTCTCCTGGCTGGCACAGGGTCCCCCCCGCCGCCCACGGGCTCTCCTCCCCGGCCTCCTCCGCCCCCCCCCCAGCCCCGCGAGCGCCGCGAGCCTGCGGGGTTACCTGCTGAGAGGGCAGCTCCACATGCAGGGCCCGCGAGGCAGAACCGGGTGGCAGCGAAGCGGCCGGGCCCGGGGGCGGCGGGGGGACCGGGCCCCCGACCGACGCCGAGGCGCTCATCTTGACCCAGGGGCCGCCAAGCGGCGGGGCCCGCGTTCCTCCAGCATCCGCCACCACCGCCTATCCTCGACCCGCCGAGTCCCTGCAGCCCAGAAACCCGCCACCCGAGAGGCAGGAGTGTTCTACCCAACCTCCGGCCGCCACCGCCGCTGGCTAAGGAAGAGCCATATTACCGCAGTGCAACCCCACCACCCCGCCGAGACCTGGCTTGTTCATTGGTTCAGCGGCTACGGGGGCGGGACCCAAAGCCAGACAAGGGACGTACTATTGGGTGAAAGGTCTGTCCATCGCCGGCCGGAATGGGCTCGGGGCGGAGGGACCCGGGGATGGCCTAAATCGCGTCTGTCAAACCCGGGTGAAACCTGGGGCGTTGCTTCTTTTTTTCCCAGTCTAATTGGTTCTCTCAGTACCATAGGGCGGAGTCTCCTGGCCGATCCGCAAAGGCCATTGCTCTAGGTGGGTGTCAGTTGTCAGTAAGGGACAGAGGGGCGGGGTCTGATTAGGTAGAAAGCGCGCCTGGGCTCTGTTGTCACGTGCAGGAGGCAGGAGAGTCACCTGATTAGTGAGAGTCAGTCTTCCGAGCCACTTCCGCCCGAACCTAGTTGCCGTGGTAACCGGCCTCCGTCGGAGGGAGGCGACCTGTTTTGTGCCAGCTGGGTGGTGATGGCTGATCTAATGTTGCAAGCTTCCTGAGCAGCCTTTTCCTGAGGGGATCCCAGCAACATGCGGGGATTGAAAAGGAATATTTTGTGGTTCGACAGAAGGCATGCACAGAGACTAGAAACCTGTCGGGCAGTCCCACCTGCGCTTCAGTGCCAACCCACAAGTCCACGCCTAGTGCGCTGAGCTGCAAGGTGTACCAGGCACCTAGGACGCAGCTTCACCTCTTGTTTATGCTGTCCTTAAAAGCCTTTGCCACTTTTTTCCTCTCTACTGTTTACTTACCATCAAATCTCATCCGGGGGTGGGGTCCCTTTTTCCCTGATCTATTCTAGGACCCTGAGTTAGAAACATTGCCTCTACCATATTTCTGATTATTTTATGGCATTGTCTTTCAATAAGTGTGTAGTACACACGTATTGAATTCCTCAAATAAAAGGACCTTGTCATTCATATCCAGACTTCCAGGGCCTGCTGGATAATCAATACATGTTTGCTTTTTAAGCGAAGACCCAGCTCAAATGCCACCTCTTCCATGAAGACTTCCTTGATCATAATATAGCATATATAGCAAATGCGTCTATAATAAATAACACTGAATCATTCTGCAGGATATCAGTCTGCCTCCCCACCCCCCCCAATCCCCGACTGTGAATTTCTCCACCACCTGGACTGACAGAGCTGAAAGAACACAATGTTTTAGAATCAGACACAACAGGAATCAGGCAGTTTGGGAATCTTGGCTCTGCCACTTTCTAGCTATGTGTTCTTGGGCAAACCAGTTTCCCTCTCTCAGCTTTGGTTTTCCCATCTGTAAAATAATTATACGGTTGCTGTAGGGATTAAGTAAATCAACATATGTAAAGTGCCAGGGAAAGCCTCACATATAATAATTGCACTAAAAATAGTTTAATAAAAAGTAAGCATACTATCTTTCCAGGGGGTTCAGAAGCCTGAAGACACTTTGGATCTGACCCAGGGCTGGCTAACATGGATGTCACCCTGTCTTCTATTCTGAGACATTGAGTGGTTCCTTATGGGTGTGTGGTCAGGTGTTTGTTGAGAAGGGATTAGTTAAGAAATCCCAAATCTCATGTTCTTCAATTCATGTCATGCCAAGATCTGGTGGAATTTCACAGAAACCACTTTTCTGTTTCCAAGCTGTATTAGTTCCCTGAGGCTGCTGTATTATGTTACCACAAACTAGGTGGCTTACAACAACAGCAACAGAAATTTATTCTTTTTTTTTTAAAGATTTTATTTATTTACTTGACAGAGAGAGAGATCACAAGTCGGCGGAGAGTCAGACAGAGAGACAGAGAGAGAGAAGCAGGCTCCCGCTGAGCAAAGAGCCCTATGCGGAGCTCGATCCCAGGACACTGAGATCATGACCTGAGCCGAAGGCAGCGGCTTAATCCACTGAGCCACCCAGGCGCCCCCAGAAATTTATTCTTTAACAGTTCTGGAGGCCAGTAGCCCAAAGTGAAGGTGTTGGCAGGGCCTCACTCTCTTATCAGGCTCGTAGGAAGAACATTTCCTTGTCTCTCTCATCTTCTTGTGGCTTTGGGTAGTCCTTATCCTGGGGCTGCATAATTCCAGTCTCTCCCTCCATCTTTTCATGGTCTTTTCTTCTTCTTGTATATGTTTTTCTTTTTCTTACCAGAACACTTGTCTTTGGACTTAGGGCCCACCTAGACAATCCAGATCTCATTTTGAGATCCTTAAGTACAAAGACTCTTTATCCAAGTAAGACGACATTCCCAGGTTCCAGGGATTAGAGCATGAACTCATTTGAGGGGGAGCGGGATATCATTCAACCCACTACATAAGTTAAGAAAATAGACCTCTAGAGACAGAACACAGAATTACTTCGTTCCCCTTTGCTGGGCAGCTCTGGATATTAACTAACTTTATTAGTTTGTTCATTTAACAAATGTACATTGACACAGAGATGTCAAGCCCTTTGATAGGTGCTGGGAAATCAGACCCAGACTCATCCCCGGAGGAGCTGCCCTCTTTATCGGGTAGTCCAGTAAGAAAACAAAGAGTGAAAATCCAGTTGCTCAGTCGAGGAAAGTTCAGGAGCTGTGGAAGCCAGAGAAGAGAGTCAGATTTCAGTCACAGTAGAGGTGACATTTAAAGTGGGTATTGAAGGACCAATAAGAGTTTACCAGGCAGGAAGGGAGGAAAAGATTTCTAGCAGAGACAGCAGGACCTATTCTTTCTACAAGTTTCTAATGAGATTCAACACTGTACCAGACTGATTACTAGACACTGGAAATACACAGTTCAACTGAACAACCCTTCTCAGACTTTTCCACTCACATGCCACTAATACCAGCTGGAATGCTCACCCCTAGGGACAGGAAAAAGAACCGAAATAACTGCAAAATATTCAAGGTAATGAACGTAAAATGTTTTGTACGGTGCCTTGGGGATAGTAAGTGTTCAATAAATGCTAGCATTATTTTTATATGTCCTATTTCATTCTAAAAAGTCTTGTATTATCTTAGATCCTTTTCCATAATATAGCTATATTTGTTTCAATGTAAAAATATTTCTAATCACTTTGAATTAAAATACTATAATATTTACACAGTGCTATATATCCCCTAGAGAGACTTGTATCCAAGTGTGGGAAACATGGATTCTAGGCGGCCAAATACAATATGCGTGCAATGAGGGACGCCTGGGTGGCTCAGTTGGTTAAGCAGCTGCCTTTGGCTCGGGTCATGATCCCAGCGTCCTGGGATCAAGTCCCATGTCAGGCTCCTTGCTCAGCAGGGAGCCTGCTTCTCCCTCTGTCTCTGCCTGCCTCTCTGTCTGCCTGTGCTCACTCTCTCTGACAAATAAACAAATAAAATCTTTTAAAAAAAACACACACAATATGCATGCAATGATAGAAGAAAGATCAAGGTCAAATGGTAATGGAATGACTGACTCTACAGGAGCTCGTGGGCAAAGGCAGAGAAGGCCTCACAAAAGTCTTTAAAAAATGATTAAGAGCATGATATAGGAACACGAGGGGTTAGATCTGTTTGTTTCAGGGATGACTGGTGTTTTAAAAGCTAACTAGAGCCATGTTGGATATTAAAACCAAGCATTGTTTACAGTGTCAAAAATCTGAAGCCACTCCAATCCATTTTACCTCCTCTTCTTCCCCTACCCCCTCATTTTCTAGATCTCATGAGTGTGATGCATTAAGTAAGAGCAAGACAGGCCAGGTTGGTCTTTCAGTGTCTCAAATGTAATGAAATTAGATCTATCCCATTCCTTTCAACAGTGTCCTCTTTCTTCCACTTACTTACTCACTAAGTCAAACAGCAATCAGACCTGTACCAGGTACCCAGCCAGGGCACTACATTTACAGAAATAATGCAGATGGAATCCCTGATTGCAAGGAGGTCATGGATAATTTCACTACAACGTGCCCAATGCAATCACTGGGACAATATATAAAGTATAATAGGAGCACAAAAGAGGAAGTTGCTAAGCTGTGCGTTGTACCAGAAAGCTTTCCAGAGAAGAAAGAGTATTCTAGGCAGAACCATGAGTTTTGCATGAGCAAAGGCTCTGAGGCAGAAGACATGACATTAGCATTGTTTAAGGTGTCTGAAACAAAGGTTGCTTGGGAGCAACAGGCAAAGAGGTCAAAAAAGGAAGAGGGGGCTGGGTTAGAAGAACCTGGCTGCTAGGCGGAAGAATTCAGGCTTCATTTTAGGCAATAGGAAGTCAGTTAGAAAGAGCCTTGGGCAGCCCTAGAGAGGCAGCTTTCAAGAGGTAGGATTTGAAGAGCCAGACTCCTGCAGAAAACCAGGTGAGAATTGTAAAACAAGGAGACAATTCTGCAAAGAGCCTGCACCCAACAAAGGTGGGTCCCTGGGCAGCGTTTCTCCTTCTCCTTCCTCAACCCTTCAAGGTCCTTTTTTTGAAAATGCCTTCCTAGAGGTGAGCTAATGGCTACCTTCTCTGGGCTTCCATTGTGGCTGCCTGACCTCTCTTTAGTACCTGTATCCACGTGCCTAGTCATATGGTTCGTATTAGTCTCACCCACTCTACTTTGAACTTTTGCTTTTCATTTTGTGCCAAATCCCACAGAAGGCAGGATGCAGGAGCTTCTACGCATCAATGAATGAAATCAGTGAATGAGTAGATGAACGCTGGAGGAAGGGAATGTTTAGATGACGTGGAACCTCCGTGCCTCTCCCACTGGACACAGCCCCAGAAAGAGGAAGTGAGCTTGTCCAGGATCACACAAAGTTTGCAGCAAAGCTAAGACAAACAGTTGGGCTTCTTGCCCCTGGGAGCAGCACTCCTTCCTCAATTCCAGTGGTTTTCACACTGTCGTGGACTATAAATGGGCCAACATGGGCACCTGAGTTTATGAATTCATGGGCCAGCCAGGGAGACAAGTGTTAGACAGAAGGACATCTCACCCATGGGGCTGATTTAGTGCAAGCCCCCAGAGAAAGCTTTCCTTAGGGACTGCCTTTTACAATGAGGTCTTAAGGGTGAGGAGGGGGTAACTGAACAGAGTGGGCTAGTGAGAGCCAGAGGAGAATTCAGGCAGAAGAAAGAGCTGAAGAAGGAGCCTGAAGCATTGAAGGAACTGAAAGAGAAAGCCAGGCGGGAGTAGGCAGGAGAGGCAGCCGGCATGGAGGAGGAGGAGGGGGAGGAGAAGAGTGTTTGAAAGAAATTGATATTTCAAAAATAAAAATCAAAGACTTCCTTCAATCTCTCTTACAGTTTTAGTGTTGCTTTCATTTGTCACTTCATAGAGCAGCAGCTGCATTGTCTTTTCAGTGCTTAGAGCTCCTGCAGTTTTAGTCCAGCTCTGATGGCATAGAATGAAGTCTGGGTCCAGATCCTGCCAGGGTCCAGATCCTGTCAGGGACGGTTGCTCCTGCGGAGTCTGACATTGAAGTGTATGGACCACATACCACAGAAGGGTTTAAGTAGGGGAGTTACATGATCACTCTAGGGGTGCCAGGTGGCTCAGTTGGTTAGGCAGCTGCCTTTGGCTCAGGTCATGATCCCAGGGTCTTGGGATCGAGCCATGTATCAGGCTTCCTGCTCAGCAGAGAGCCTGCTTCTCCTTCTCTCTGCCTGCTGCTCCACCTACTTGTGCTCTGTCTGTCAAATAAATAAATAAAATCTTTATTTAACACTCCGGGAGCGCATGACTGGCTCAGTCTGTTACGCACCCGACTCTTGATCTCCTCTCAGGTCTCGATCTCAGGGTCCTGAGGATAAGCCCCGTGTTGGGCCCCATGCCGGTCATGGAGTCTGCTTAAAATAAATAAAAATGTCACTCTGGCAGTTGTGTCACGAGCAGATGCAAGGGTGGAGAGAGTGGTGAACACGGCAACGAGAAATTGTGACATTCCTTCACTGAGTTAGAGGTCTGTTAGAACACAGAAATGTGGCTGAGTTCCTGGGAAGAGAGCGGATCAACGGATCCCCAATTTCCCTCGTTCCCTGCCAGAAGCAGGTGTGATTTCACAGGGTTCCTGAGAAGAAGCATGTTGCATGCAGGGTAGGGTGTCTGAGAGCTCCAAGCCAGGGGTCAGAAAAAACACGTGTGTGGGCCCGCAGCTAACTGGCTGCAGGAGTTGAGGCAAATTCATTCCCCTCCCTCACAGGTTTCCCTGGGGCCTAGAAAGAACTAACATTTGACTAGTACCCTATATACATGACCATGGACAATCCCCACAGGACCCTGTGAAGGTATTGTTGTCCCAGTTTCACTGAAGCTTAAAAAGCAGCTGTGGAAATGGAAATGAACTGCCCAAAGCCCCATGGTTCTTAGTGACAGATTGATTTGTGAACCTGGGTGTCTTGCTTCCTGGGCATAACACACTGCCTGCATTAAGTAAACTACACTATATAGGACTGAATTTTCCCGAAAGAACAAGAATCTTACTTCCATCGAGAACAAAGGATAGCCGCAAAGAATCCAAAGGTTAAAACTCTCCACACAGGTTTTCTCTCTTGTTCTCTTCCTAAAGCATGTAGTTCAAAAGCCCTTAGGGTGAGACTGAGAACGAGATCAACAAGGGGTGAGGGGTTAGCATGGGAGGCCCAGGGCAAGGAGTCAGAGTCAGAGTGAGGTGAGGAGGGTGTCCACACAGGGCCAGCAGTGGGTGCAGGAGAGATCCTAGCACAAGGCTAGGAATTTACCAGAGCAGGCGAACAGGATATCCACAGGGAGGCCTGTCTAAAGCAAGATGTCAGAGCTGAAATACGGCTAAGTGAGGACTGGCTCCATAATTAGTGGGCCCTAGTGCAAAATGAAAATGCAGAGTCCTGTGTTCAAAACTATTAAGAATTCCAAAAAGCAACAGCATCAAATCAATCATGGGGCCCTTCTAAGCCTTAGGCCTGGGGCAACTGCGTAGGTTGCATTGGTGAAGCTGGCCTTGATGAAAAAGGCTTCGGTATTGGGTTCAGGGTTGGAGGAGAAAGTGTTAGCAATGGAAGATTGGTTATGTACAGAGGGATTGGTCAAATAAATAAATAAATATATTAAGGATAATGGGAGCCAGTTTCTATCAGGAAAAGGAGTTACAAATATATTTTTTAAAGATTTTATTTATTTATTTGACAGAGAAAGATCACAAGTAGGCAGAGAGGCAGGCAGAGAGAGAGAGGGAAGCAGGCTCCCCGCCGAGCGGAGAACCTGATGCGGGACTCGATTCCAGGACCCTGAGATGATGACCTGAGCCGAAGGCAGCGGCTTAACCTACTGAGCCACCCAGGTGCCCCAAGGAGTTACAAATATAAGGAGAGAGGGAACTCGGATGAACTCTGTGATGATAGCCCGTAATTGCCCAGATCTTGGTTTCTAAATATCATCCTCCACTAAGAGGAATCAAGATTCTCCAAAGAAATGGCTGACTCTCAGGATTGGGCCAAAAAAGTACAAGATGATCGATTGTAGGACACCTAGTTGTGCTGGAAAGTAAGGAAGTACTCCTTCCCCCTGCCCCCAGAAAGAGGGAGATGTGTCAAAAGGACACAGAAGCCAGTTTGATGAGTCTCCCACTGGCCAAATCTGGAGCAGTTTGAACATCAAGATAAATAATGATAGAATGGATAGCCCACTGAAAAAAATAGGGACCCACGAGTCTTACTGATATGAAAAGACTGGGAAAGAGAGATTTTCAAAGTATGGAGAAAGTAACTTCACAATATGAAAGCTTGACAGTTCCCACCTTAATCAAGTAATCAAATGAACATCCCCCATAGGACAGATTGAAGTCAGGACTGCCTGCTGGGAGACAGTAGTAAGAGCCCATTGTTACATCTGCAATGTTTCAGCTGGAGATGGGTAGTTGGAATCAATCATAAGGAAAAGCTAGATATAAGAAAACATGTTCTACTGAAGACTAGACTCCTAATCTCTAAGGCTGTCAAGGTCATGAGAGTCAAGGAGAGACAGAGGAAACTGTCTTGGAGAAAAGGAGTGTGATACTGTGATTTATAGTAAGTAATAGTAGAATAGTAACACTGGGATCATGACCCGAGCCGAAGGCAGACGCTTAACTGACTGAGCCACCCAGGTGCCTGGGATTTGATCTTTGTTCACTCTTCCTGGCAAACAGCTCTTAAAACTCCTGTAATTTCTTATAGGAGAGTCATAGGAATGCAAGTTGGTGCAGCCACTTCGGAAAACAGGGTGGAGATTCCTTAAGAAATTTAAAATAGAGCTACCCTATGACCCTGCAATTGCGCTACTGGGTATTTACCCCAAAGATACAGATGAAGTGAAAAGAAGGGCCATCTGTACCCCAATGTTCATAGCCGCAATGGCCACAGTCTCCAAACTGTGGAAAGAACCAAGATGCCCTTCAACAGACAAATGGATAAGGAAGATATGGTCCATATATACAATGGAGTATTATGCCTCCATCAGAAAGGATGAATACTCAACTTTTTTTTTTTTATCAACATGGACGGGACTGGAGGAGATTATGCTGAGTAAAGTAAGTCAAGCAGAGTCAGTTATCATATGGCTTCACTTACTTGTGGAGCATAAGGAATAACATGGAGGACATTGGGAGATGGAGAGGAGAAGTGAGTTGGGGGAAATCAGAGAGGAAGACAAACCAGGAGCGACTGTGGATTCTGAGAAACAAACTGAGTTTTGGAGGGGAAGGGGATGGGGGGTTGGGGGAGTCTGGTGGTGGGTATTAAGGAGGGCACATATAGCATGGAGCACTGGGTGTGGTGCATAAACAATGAATTTTGGAACACACACACACACACACACACACAAATAAGAGCCATACAGGCATTTTTTTGTTTGTTTATTTTTTAAGATTTGAGAGAGAGAACAAGAGGTAGCATATGGACGACTTCGTTATACACTTGATCTTAGCCAAAAGGCCGAGAAGCGATGGACGACTTCGTTATATTTCGTTTTGTCCTCAGTTCCTGAAAGCTTCAGGGAGGGAAATGAATATCTTTTGTTTCCATAACAAGTCACTTTCAACTACATCTGAGTTTATGTTAATGAGGTGACATTTGGAAAGCCCCAGATAACTTAAGGACGGGGGCTGGTTGCCAGGGAAACTAACCCTGATTGGAAGGTTGAAACCTTCAGCACCCTCCCTCTGTATAAGACTGGGACTGGGAAGGAGTCTTACTCCAATGTTATCTACCCTACATTTTACTGCCTTCAGTCAAACAGTATTATAGCATTTTTTTTTTTTTTTTTTAAAGCAAGCTCTACACCCAATGCAGAGCTTGAACTCATGACCCGGAGATCAAGAGTCACATGCTCTACTGACTGAGTCAGCCTGAGGCCCCAAATTTTATTTGTATGGTTAAGTCATATTTATTTTCAGAATACGTTTTTATATCCTACACATTAACAATATACCTCTGTGTTTAGAGGAAAAATATTTCATATCCGTTTTCATCAATAGTAATTAGAAATCTCATAAATTGTTGCTATTTTAGCCTTGAGAAAAGGAACTTTCTAAATGTGTGCCAGTGGAATTCAACGTTATGTAAAAAATGTAGGAGATAAAATTGTGTGTCTGCACACAAAAGCAGGAAGTGGTGAAAAATATCTTGAAAATGAGTTTACAAGGAAAGAGAAACAGGATTGTGAACAAAAGAAGTTCGCAATACGTATGGGAGAGAGATTGGTTATAAAAATTATGGGTGAAGCCAAGGGATTTAAGGAATTCCTATGTTTCTCCTAGCAATCCTATACATTACCATTACACGGGAATTTCTTCCACCTCTCAGAAGTATCAGGGAAAAGTGCCTTCCAAAACTGCAGCCTGCCCCGTTTAAGGAAAAGTGAAACACAGTTGACTTTAAAACATGGGTGTTAGGGATGCTGATCCCTGGACATAAAATAAAAAATTCTAGTATAACTCCTCCAAAACTTAGCTGCTAATAGCCTTCTCTTGACCAGAAGCCTTACCAATGACAAAAACAGTCGATTAACAATATTTTGTATGTTATTTGTATTATAGATTGTGTACTTACAATAAAGTAAGCTAGAGAAAAGAAAATCAGAAGAGAAAATATATTTCCAGCACTATATCGCATTTATCAAAAACAGTCCATGTGTAAGCGGACCTGGGCAGTTCAAACCCATGTTGTTCAATATTTTATTGATGAGAAGACCAGATTCTGCATCCACAGGTACAATTCCTCGATCAGGTGATAGAAATATATTGAAGGTCACTATTTGTATTAGATTAAGCCATAAACAAGCTGACTGAAAGCAAAAATTCATTCTGTCCCAGTTCTGCGTGCCAGAAATCCAAAATCAGGGTGTTGGGAAGTCTTTGCTCCCTCAAAGACTCTAGGGGAGAATCCTTCCTTACCTCTTGCGGCTGCTGGTGGCTGTGGTGTGCCTGGGCTGCCTTCTCCATGGTCTTCTCCCATTTCCCTGTGTCTTTCTCCTAGACGACACTTGTCATTGCATTTACAGCCTACCTACATAATCTAAGATTATCTCATTTTGAGATCCTTGACCTAATTATATCTGCCAAGGCCCTTTTTCCAAATAAAGTCACATTCCTTCACCAATTGCAGGGTTTAAGATAAATATATATACGTTGTAGGCCACTATTCCATCTGCCACATCATTCGTGGATGTGGCCTGCCTCTTTCGCCCCTCAGGCCAGCCAGCCAAAAGATGAAAAAATTAAGTTTTTATTAATCTGAATGAGAATGTTTTAAATTAAGATGTGAATTTTAATCTCCAGGGTAACCACTAAGATAATAACTTTAAAACGTAGAGCAACTGAAATTTGACACAAAAATACTGCCAGTCTCAGGAGAAGTTTCTTAAGTATTATGAATCTGTCAAATATCATGGCAGATACAAGCTTTATAGAATTATATTATTCCTCAAGTATTAGATTTTACTATTGGGAGCAAATACTGTCAGGTTTCTTGAAGTGGGTGGCTTGCTTTGTTCATTGTTAAGAAATTGCCTAACACTCAAATCTGATAGCTATATTTGTCACTCGTTCTTTCAAACAAAAGTAGTATTTTGTGGGGGAAAAATACAGAACAAAACATAGGGCAAAAGACTCAACAAGAGAATTAAAATGGTTTTTAATAGACATTTAACAGAAAAGAAGGCAGGAATGGAGGGAGAGAGGAACATGAAAGAAATAAGAAAATGGCAAAATGGCACATGTAAATCCTACTTTATCAGCAATTCTATTAAATGTAAATAGACTTAATACTCCAATGAGAAAGGCGGAAAGTAGAAGTATGGACGAAAGGAAAGAAGATTCAACACTATTCTGCTTACAAAAGACATATGTAACACAGACATATGTAACAGCAGACTCCTAAAATATAGGAAGCAAAACTTACAGAATTGAAGGGGGAAAAAAAAAACAATGTAATGACAATAGTTGGAGGCTTCAATACCCCATTTTCGATAAAGAGTAGAAAAACTAGATGATCAACAAGATCAACAAGGAAACAGGAGACTTGAACCCCTCTATGGACTAACTTGACCTAACAGACATCTGGAAAATACTGCTACTGTAACACTAATAGTATCTAGAAAATACTTCAAAAGCAGGAGTGGAATGCACATTTTTCTCAAATGCACATGGAACATCCTCTAGGACAGACCATCTATTAGGTCGTAAGAGAATTCTCAATAAATTCAAAGAGACTGAAATCATACAAAGTATGCTCCCTTAAATAAAATTTGAAATAAATGACAAAAGAAAATTTGGGATAATAGCAAATATGTGTTAATTAAGCAACATTCTCTTAAGTAACCGAACAGGTCAATGGAAAAATCAGAAGAGAAATTAGGAAAAACTTTAGGATGAATGAAATAAGAACACAAAACACCAAAACCTACGGGATGTGGCAAAAGCAGTTTTAGAGCAAATCTTATATATGCAAGCATATTAAAAAAGAAAAAAAGATCTCTTAACTTCCCATCTTAAGACCCTGGAAAAAGAAGTGTTCCTGGTTAGCTCTGAGCATCTGTGAGTCTGAGTTTTACTCTCTCTGGCTCCTAGTCCAGGATAGGAGCGCTGAAGTAACACACAGTGATTAGACCACCACCACCCCCGGCCCCGCCCTGCTGCCCGCTGTGGGATTTTTGCCTCAGAACTAGCCCCACTGCCCTCTAGTGGCCATATCTGTGAACCACAAGTAGACTCATGGAATTGACGACCTAGACTACAGCCCCACCTCCGCAGTCCAAAAGCTGATGATCAGCTGGAAAAGGAGGATCCTATTCCTGTTTCCTCTCCGGAGATAATAACTCCCAAATAACCACAGCATTTACCTAGAGCCTCCCACCCATTGCTTAGAGCAGACAGGCTTCTGCTCTGCGCAGGCTGCTGCTAGACATATTGCCCTAGGTGAGGTCCTCCTCTGGCATTTGGGGGCCTGCAGATTGTTGCTGTTGGTATTCAGAGATGGTGGAGTTCCCTAGTGCACAATAGATGCTTAATATTCACAAAATCCATGCAGAGAATAAGGGCCTACCTTTGTAAGGAGGCCTAGGTTAGGGACAGCTCTTAGCCTGGAGCCAGATGCTGAAGATCATGGCTAACCTCAGACTGGGGCTGGAAAGGGGCTGAGACCGTCATCAAAAAACAGGCCTTTCCTCCATCCTAAAGGAAATATCTGCCCTCCGCCGGAGTTCTGCGGGCCCGAAGCTCCTCCAGGGTGAGCTTCTGTTGTTGCCTGCTCTCCTGCCCACCTAGAAACTCTGGAGAAGTCCACTCTCCTGCTCTTCCAAGCCAAGCCCCATTGCAGACCTATCTACCACCACGTCCTCCTTCAAACCAGCAGTGCTGTCTTCCCTGTCTTGGTACTTGTTGCTCTGGCTTTGCCTCTCATTTCCTTCCTGCCAAACTTCCAGTCACCCTTCAAGTCTCAAGTTAGGCTTGAGGTCCCAGCTCAATGAGGCACCCAACACTGGATACACAGAGGAGTGGTCCTTGAAGTAGATGAATGAATGGCAAGGGTGGACACTTAGGCAGTAGGAAAGTTGGAATGGAGTCCCTTGCATCTAATGGAGAGAATATGGCAGAAGAGATAGGACATCACATCTGAGGTTAAGTTATAAAATAATGTGACTTCCACCTTGCACATTCTTTCTGGCTTCTCCTCCTTACTCTCTCTGATGAAGACCGCTCCCACGTCATGAGCTAGTCCACTTAGCAACTAAGAGTGGCCTCTGGTTAATAGCCAGTGAGGAAGCGAACCCTAGAAACTACCACAGGAATGACCTTGGAAGTGGGGCCTCCTCCAGTCAAGCCTTACGATGATGGCAGCCCTGTTGACACCTTGACTGTGGCCTTGAGAGAGCTCCTGAAGTTGAGGGCTCAGCAAAGCTGCACCTCAGCTATGGACTCTCAGATTGTGTGGTGAACACGATGTTGTTTGGAGCTACTGCATTCTGGAGGATTCTGTCACATAGCACTGGATAACGGATACCACATAGGGTCACATAGCCCAAAGGAGCAAGGGGGAAAGCTTGGCAGGCAGCCCCGATGGGGCCAGGGTTTCCCTAAGTGTCGGTAGCAAGGTGCAGTTGTGGCCCCAGCAAGAACTCACAGAGGACTCTCATTTTTATTTATTCATTTTGGAAAATACAAAAATCTGACATGGTACAATAATCTCCATCAAAATAAAACAGAATATGCAGAGGAGGGGCTGGATTTCTTCCCTGGCCCCTAACCTCTCAGAAAGGCACAAATATGCGAGGCTTAGGTTCAGGGGCCTCCTGACCTGAAGGCCAATCTGCTGCTCAGAAGGCCAGGCCCCTTTGTGAATGGGAAGAGGGACCCTATCCTCACAGCCACATTGGGGGGTATGGGTTAAACAAATCGAGGCCATAGGAAAGTATGTGATTCAGGCCAAGTCCATGTCGATCTGGGTTTGTGTCAGCACCCTGTCTGTGGAGGACCAGTCACTCCAACCAGACACGGTGGCTGAATGATCCCAGAGAGATGGTGCATTTGGGCACAGGGTCATTGTCACCCCCTATTCTTGCTCTGGAGGCCTCAGATTTAAAAGACTGGCTGGACACAGGTGGAACATTCTAGATGCTCATCACGTTACTCTTCAAGATGGAAACGACTGTGCTCTCCAAGTCTTCCGCTTGGTAAGAAGGACCAGTCCTGCGGTTAAGTGTGGGGTAGGTAGTTTGGAAAAGAGGTGTTTGTATTATAAGTGGCTTCTGAGGTGGGAAAAAGCAAATAATCCAACAAGCCTGAGCCACAGATGGCTGTCCTTCTTTCCCAGTCAACCAGGACTGAGTTTTCTCTGTGATTTTTGGGAAAGGAAGAAGGGTTAACCCAGATGTGTTAGCCACCACCTAGAGCGGGTCAAACTGGAAGTGAAAGAGCTTGAGATATTCTTTTTCCTTCTTAAAAAAGACCTAACATTTGTAATGGTTTAACAAAATTATTATAATTTCTTTTAAATAACCCACAGACACCCATGACGCTTCCAAATTTACAGAACAAAAAAGCATTCGAGAACTTGGTAGAAAAGGATTTGTAGCTGATTCCTCCCAGGAGTTGACCCCTGCTGGTGGGCTCAGTTCACCTCGAGAACCTCGGTCTCTGGGAGGCCGAACTTGGTCTTGTGCTTGTTGAAGAGGTTCACCAGGGCCTCCATGTACATGGTGTGGTACAGGTCTATGTCCTGCTGGGTCGGGTGCTCCAGCTTGGGGATGGTGATGGGCTCACCCACTGCGGGGATGAGGCAGAGACCTCTGATTAGTCAGCCCACTCAGGCCACCCTCCCTGAGAGCCTCCCGCAACGCTGACGGCAGTGACCCCGTGCCAAGTGCCAGCCACGTGCCGGGAACTGTGCTAAATATGTTCCAGCTCAGGTTGTCCCCACTGCCCTTGACAGGCAGCTCCTGAGAGGGCTCTGGGAGCAAGTAATGGCGTTGTTCTTGCCCCGCGCTGGGCAAGTCACGTTGCCTCTCTGAGCCTCAGTTCCCTCACCTGTCCCAAGGAATCCTTCCTCCTAGGGGCAGCAACATTCATCCATGCACGCATTGCTCGATTTCCTGCATCTCCACACCCAAATCACCCTGAAGCCCTTGGCAAAGACATTTTGGAAATTTCTCCCCAGTTCACGCCTTTTCCTTCCATCCCTGCGGTCGCCATCTCGGTCCCAACGGCTGCCAGAGAGGCATCTGCACGTGTTTTCGGGGGCTTCCATTTTGACCCTTGTAACCCACTGGCTATCCAGCAGCCCAAGAATCACTTGAAAGTGCAGTCATGAACCTCTCCTCCCCCAAACCCTCAAGCCTTCTAAAGGATTCCATTCTTAAGGATCTCCTTTCTTAAGAGGAAGCGTAAACTCCTTCACACTGCCCACAGGACCTGTCCCTCTCCAGCCACATCTGCACGTGGAAATGTCCTTGCTGCCTCAGAGCAATCAGGCCTGGAATAGGATTTGTGTGTAATGAGAGCAGACAGTGAGTTTGGGTCTGGGACCCAAGGTGCAGGAAGTTAGACTTTGTAAAGATACAAAGCAAAACACCTGACTAGTATCTATGTGAACTTTGAGCCTGAAAGTCCATGCCTGGTGGCCTACACACTTGTGTGTGATCTCTGGCTTGTGAACCACACACACAGACACACACACACACACACACACACAGAACAACATGGCTGAGGGACAAGTGCAACTGGTTTTCTTGCTATACTACTCAGAGGCCTATGCTCCTTTCACGTTGATGTTTTTCTTTCTGTTCCTCAAAAATCTGCACAGTTTTGCTATGGGAAGTCCACTCGGGCTCATGCTTCCAACAAATATCTCCTCCTCTCTTTTGCTAGGTAATTCCTCTTCAGCTAGGGTGTAAGGGTCACCTCTTTTCTGGGGTCCACTATAACCCCCCAGAGCACCCTGCACATTCCCCCCACACACACCCTCTTGGTCTTTGCTTAACAGACTGGTCTTCCCGGTCTTCCCTCATAGACTTGCGGGCTCTGTGCACACGGACTGCTGGGTGCGGTTTTCTCACCTGGCACTGCTTGGCTCATGGTAATGGAACACAATCCCCACCGCCCACTCCCCACCCCCACTCGCCATTCCCATTAGCGCCCAAACAGGTCCACATCCACGAGGTTTACAGCATGGACATCAGAGGACCTCAGAGCCTGGGTGTGAATCTTAACTCCACCACAAACCAGCAGAGGGGTGCCCCAAGGTCAGGGGCTGCAGGCAGGGAAGCTCACCAACGGTGGTGATGGGTTTGGAGTAGGGCACCAGCCCCCATGTGTCAGAGGAGAAGAGGCCTCGGCCATGGAAGATGCACGGGGCAAAGCCAATGTACTTCTGGAACTTCTTCTGGACCCATCGGCCCCAAGAGCCCTCCTCAAAGATCACCTGCTTGTAGACTTCATTCTCCCCGAAGGAGTAGGTGGGAACAAGGTCAGCTCTGGAAGGGAGAAGCCAGGGTCTGTCACACCCTAATAGTGGGCCTTGTGCTTGCTCTCCTAGCGGTATAACACATTTTGACCTGAGGGTACAGAGTTCCGCACAGATGCCTGGCCTCTCCACCCATCTGCAAGGGCTTAGGGTGCACAGACTGAATTTCTGCTCTGCTCAGACACTCGGGCTGCGCTTGGGCAAACTTGGGCCTGCAGCTCGGGCCTCCCACCTCCCCCCTCCACAGGACAGCAAACTCTCATCGAGGTCTTCCTAGGGTCTGGGCCTTGCCTCCAGGAGCCAAGGAGTTGCTCTGCTGGGGCCAAACAAAGCCTTGAAGGGCCGTGTGTGCAGTGCACGCTTGTGCACGCATGCATGTGTGTGTGTGCATGTGAAGGGGGCACTCACCCATGGCGAAGGGCCAGTTTTACAAAGCCCTTGCGATTGCGCAGGGTGACCGCATTCTTGCCAGGCATGGAGCTCAGGGACTCAGCTGCGCCCCCCACCACGATGATGATGGCATTGCCACTCCCATTCTTTGAAAGCAAGTAGTCTATGGTGTCCCTGTTGACAGGACAGATGCCTGGCGGGGAGAAGGAGAGAGTCAGGGCTGCCCACAAGTGCACTCCCTACCCCCTGCTTATAGCCAGGAATGAACAGAATGAGCCCTGGACTTGGGCTCCAGACCTGAGCCAGCCCCTAGAAGTTATACAACCCTGCCTGAGCTATTTCTTTCTCTGAGCCTTGACTTGTTTATCTGTAAAATGGGGATAATGATACCTGGTTGTTTAGGGAACTCGTTCATTTGGGCAAACATTCCTTGAGGTCCTAACTCTGCCAGCCTCCTGCAAGGTGCTGGGGGATACTGGGGAGTTAGGGTGGCAGGGGTCATAGCAGGTGGATAAGGACAGCACTATTGGCAGCAACGTGGTTGTACAAAGGGCAGCACCAGGGCTGGGGGCGGAGAAGGCTTCCTAGGGACTTTGTTGTTCAAGCTAAATCCTGAAGACTGTATGGACAGCTATCCTGCTCAGACCTGGTCCACCATGCCTGGGGCCCTCTATGTCTCTCCACACACAACCAGTCACTGGGACATGGTGTATTGGCCTCCTGCTCCCTCTATCCCTTCACTCAGTGTAGAGGCTCAGGTCTGGACAGCAGAGCCTGGCAGGGGAAGGCAGAGGAGGCCCCTTACCTCCAGACATTAGGTATTCCCTCAGCACAGGCATCCGGAAGTTGCCGGCCAGCGTGGCCAGGTAGGGCCTTATGCCGGGGAACTTCTTGCTCACTTCTGTGGCCTCGGTGCTGAAGTTACAGAATGCACCCAGGCCCATGATGCCGTGTGGGTGGTACCCGAAGATGTAGTTCCTGGTGGTCAGCAAGTTGTGCGTCTTCACCAGCTGCAGGGAAAAAGCTCAGGTCAGAGGAAATGCTGGGAGATGGGTGCTGGGATGAGCCCAGAAGATGGGGTAAGGACCCGGTGTGCTGCACACCCCATGTGACTCTGCACGTCTGAGACTCGCGGCAACTGCCACTGAGACGGTAAGTCCCTGGGAAGAGAGTGAGAAACTTGCCCTCTCATTCCCTCACCTCTCCAGCCAGACACAACAGGTCCTCTCACCTGTGCCCTGCTAGCCTCCTGCCCACCCTCCTCCTGGGCCCATTCTCCTCATCCAACCCCTGCCGCTCTCAGATAAAGAGGGGGGTCCAGTTTTTGTCAAGGTAAAGTCCACGTCCCTTAGTTTGGCCAGAGAAGAGACATTGCAGCGGGTCTGAATGGAAACTTCCTTCCAGGCAGCCAGGCTCGGCTTGTGCTCTATTTAGGAAGGACAAGGGCAAGCCACAGGTCAGCCCTAGCAGGGGCAGGGGGCCAGCCAGGCAGCTGACCTGCGGTACTATCAACAAAGCTGTTCCGGGATGCTCTAAAGAATGATTGGCTTTCTCCTGGGGCTGCTCCCTGTCCTGGGGTTGGTGGCTTGGCGGGGGTGGGAGTGGTATAAAGTTGCCCTAGACTCTGAGGCTCCTGCCCAGCATTGCCTGGGCTAGATGGTGCTAAGAGCGCTGGAGAGCAAGGTTTATTTTTTCAGAAACATCACTTCTTTTCTGATTAGAAAAATAGTGAATAATTAAGGAGTATTTTTAAAAATACAGGAAAAAGTCAAAAAATAATCCAGAGGGCCTGTCCTATCTCCATCCTTATAAACCACTCTGATGTGGTGAGTTCTTTGGTTACTCAAATATACACGTGCTCTTTTTTTAAAAACCACAAAATTAAGGGCACATTGGTTGCTATCATTTTTACATGATTTTCTTTTTAAAAAATATTTATTTATTTATTTGACAGAGATAGAGCAAACATGAGCAGGGGGAGCAGCAGAAGGAGAGGGAGCAGCAGACTCCCCACTGAGCAGGGAGCCTGACATGAGGCTCAATCCCAGCACCCCAGGACCATGACCTGAAGGCAGACACTTAACTGACTGAGCCACCCAGGCACCCCTCATTTTTACATAATTTTCTACCAACCCTATCATAACTATTTTTCCTATCACAATCCACCAGCCACGTCTCTCTTGGCTTCATTATCCTGTTGCATAGCTATGTTGCATGCACTAGAATTTTAATCAAACTCCACCGGATGGATCTTTAAAAACCTTCCAAAATTCCCTTCAGAAATAACGCTTCCACAAATACCTTATTGTCGTCTGCATATCTGATTGTTTGACACACTTCTAGAAATCACAACTCCTGGGGTCAGGCATGTGAACATTTTAGTCCTGTGGGCTGCGCTGTCTCTAGGGGGTGCTGTCAATAACACCCCGACTTCCTTCCTGTGCTGGAAAGTGCCTGTGTCTTTGCACGCGTGTCAGCTAGAGGCAGAGCCGATAGCCACTGCTGGAATGTCAACAGCCTGGGTTTTCCATGACTCCCAGTTTGGGAACCCCAGGCTAGGGAAAGGACCTGGTGCTCAATTTGGGGCAGGGGTGCTAGTGGCTGGCCCCAGGAAATGGAAATCTGAAGCTTCAGGTGACAGAGGGCAGAGGGGGGTGGAGCAGATGGAGGCCAACACCATTCCCAGGGCTATGACTGCAGGGACGTGTGGGAGCAAGACCCCCTGAGTTCCCACCCCCTGCTGCTCAGACCCTCGGTACTCCTTCCCCCACCTTGTCTTTGGCAAGCACCTTAAAGCTGCTCAAAACCCAGCTCGTGCTTTGCTGCCCACTACATAAACGGCAGCAGTGTAAGCCACGATTATTGGGGAGAGGGCAGAGAGGGGGGTTCTAAAAGTGGGCCCGGCTTTAGATGAGCGTGGCAAGGAGATTGTTCTGAGAGTTCGCCTCCTGAAGAGCAGGTGTGCCCACCATGCTAGCTTGCAGTAAAGCTGGAACCTGGAGCTGGCTTCCGCACAGTAGGATTGTGTCAAGGGAAGAGTGGAGGCAGCCAACAGTGCCCTTGCTACCTCTCTGGAACTGAAGGCTGGGTCTGGGAGTCCCAAGTGCAAAACGTACCGGGAGAGCCCTGGTCTAGGCTGTTGCTTTGATTGCAAGGTTGAGAAAGGCTTAGAGAAAGGAGCTGCCCATCCTCTTCCCTCTCTAGATAGTCACCCAGTGGGCTTTTCTCTAAGTCACTGGGATGAATATATGTTACCTGGTGCAAGGTAAGCTGGCTCTTTTTTTCTTTGCAGTTTTTTTTTTTTTAAAGAGAGAATGTGCAGGGTGGGGAGAGGCAGAGAAAGTGAGAGAATCTCGTGTAGACTCCAAGCCCTATGGGGGACTCAATCTCATGACCCTGCAATCAGACCTGAGCCGAAATCAAGAGTGGGATGCCCAACCAATGAGCCACTCAGGTGCCCCACAGCTGCCTTTTTCACTCCCACCCCCCAACCCCACACATCTGTCTGGTGGGACTTTTGACTAAGTGAGCTGCCTTGGGACACACTGCAGGGTAATGGCCCTTGGGGCTGTCCCCAGAAGAAAGCAGGCTGATACAGCTTTGATCTGTCTTCAAGCCATACTGCCCTGCCACCAGGGCTGGACAGAGTGTCCATTCTGTAGGGAGAAGGAAGGCACTGTTGATGAAGTCTCTGTTGACATGCTTGCTCTCATGTCCCCTGTTTCCCGTGGCAAAGTCTCAGCCCAACAAGGTGCCCAGGCCAGGCCCCGTGGCTAACATGAGTCTGGGGCACACTCCCGGCAAGTCATTCTTCCCACCCTGCCTCCCAAGGGCAGGAAAAGTACTCAGATAAGCTTGTCCTACCCCGGCACCAAACAGAAGAAATTCAGAATCAGAGAGGAGCAGAAATTTGCTTAAGCTCATACCACAGGACACATAGCAGAGGGAGAGAGAAAGGAGAAAATGGATCCTGAAGCAGATAGCTTTGGTTCCAATACCAGCCCCACTACTGACTTGCTTTAGGACCTCGGGACAGTCCCTCCTCTCTGGGCTTCGGTAGGACCATGGAGGAAATGAAGCAGATGGACAGAGAGATCACTCTAAGCTCAGCCTTTCCTAGTCTCCTCTCTAGAAATCCTGCCTGTTCAGGGATAGGTGAGGGATAGGTGACCCAGGCATTGGCCTCCTCTTTCAGGGAGCTGGTGATCCCGGTGGAAGCTGCTAGCACATGAGCCCTCCTGTGCTAGGAGGAGGGATGCTCTCGAGGCTCGCTGAGTGGCTCTGGCAGCAAAGAACTATACAAAGGAGGAAGCAGGGGATAGGTGGGTGGATGGTTATAGCTAGAGATCATTACATAACCCCTGGCAAGAGGCTGAGAGAAGGGAAGGGCCGGGAGGCCACAAAGAATATCCCAAAGCATCAGCTCAGACATCAGGTCACGAAGGCCCAACACTCCCTGTACCGAAGAGGAGCCTGAGGCCCTGAGGATTAGAGGCTTGGCCAAGCTCACCTGTGGGCAAGAGAAGCCCAGGCCAAGGCTCTAGGCCCTGGCTGGCCTTAGGCCCAGGCTGGCTTGGGTCCTGGTACCCAGGGGCCCTCCCAGGGCCAACCCACATGTGTCCTGTGGCTCGTTCCCAGCTGACTTCTTGGAATAGAGGGGCAAAAAGGGACACAGGGTTTTGTTTTGGTTCTTTTAGAAATGTGGACGTCAGTGAGGAAGGGTACCTGCTTATCCCAGCTCTGGCCAACGGTCATTGGGTCGTCCCATTTTGGGTGGTGAGTGGGGTTACTGGACTCAAGGAATCTTCCAGAGGAGCAGGCTGCTCAGATCATTGTGGCCTGATCCCTGAAGATCCCAGCAGAGAGAAGAGAGTCCACAAGCCCTCGAGTCCACAAGCCCTCATCTCCACCCATAATTTACTACTCCTTAACAGTATGAACAGCTCCATTTTGCAAGTAAGGCTACTGAGGCTCACTGAGCTTGAGAAAGCATGTCTGTGGTCCTTTGGGCAGAAAGTGACAAAGTCTAGCAGAATTAGCTAGATGGTGAGCCTACGTGAGGGGGCCCAGGGCTGACCCTTCCATGTCCCTGTGCCTAGCACAGAGCCCAGTAACCTCTGGTCAGAGAATAGAGCAACGGAGCAGGAACCCAACCCAGCTCTCTAACTACAAAGCAGATAGAGGGAGACCCAGGAAGTGGGGCTCAATCCAATGAGGAAATCTGGGATGGAATCTCTCCCAGAGAGACAGGCAGCAGGAATTCATTGGGAAAGAGCCTGCGGCTGGGATTCCAGTACTAATGGTGGAATGGACTTGTCATGCAACCTGGACCAGACTGTGCCCGTCTTTGGGACTGAGTCTCCTCACTTTCAGAATGACAGGGTCAGGTCTGATGATGTAGCACTGTCCCAGCAACAGCAGCCTTAAATTCCTTGCAGCCAGAGAGATGGGGTCAGGGAGAGGGAAGAAGAGCAGGCATCCTGACCCCAAGGATCCTGGGAAAACTGGTTCAGGCTGTGGTGAGCAGAGAGAGCTTCCTCCCAAAACTGAGAGCAGTGGAGGAATGTAGGGTTACCTGGCCACCTCCTATGGGCAGCACGCCAGGATGTTTCAGTCGCTGACTCACAGCAGCAAACATACACCACCCTGCCCCGTGCTCACATTCCCTCTCACACATGCCGTCTTGGCTCTTCAGACCCCACTGCCTTCTTCTGGGTCACCCTCAGCAGGTAGGGTGTGCCAGTGCTGGGGTGCTCAGTGAGCTGGCCAGACAGGTCTTTCCCCTGCAGGAAAAACCTTGGGGATCCTGCCAGAGTTAGCCACAAACCCCTAGCACTGCCCACATAGCCTCTGCCTTGCCAGCCTGGCTTGTAGACCTCTGGAAGGGGGTCAATAAAAAGATGAGAAAAAGTCCCGACTAAACCACCACTTATCTTGTCAGGACCTGGATGCTGGTCCCAGAGAAGACAGGTCCTTAGAAGACCAGCACGGGGGTCCCAGAGCAGCCAATGGTGGTGCCGCAGGAAGGAAACCCAGAGCTTAGTCTAAACTTGCTTCAGATGGGGAGACTGCAGGCTGGAAAAGATGGGGCTTCACTCAGGGTCATACTGGGTGCTTCCTCCAAACCTGAGGGAAGCTAGAGTCCCGGAGCTCGTTTCCTACAGCTCATGCTGCATAGGGAGGCAGCATGCTGGGGGGGGAAGGATCCAGAATTCTGAGGCAAGGCAGCCAAGTGGAATTTCAGCTCAAAATACTACTAGCCTCCTTCAGCTTTACTCCTCTCTGACCTTCAGTTTTTCTTCTGTGAAAAAGGGATACAATGAATACCTGCCTCACAGGATACTGCGAGGTTTAGTGGGAACTTCTTGAGGAAAGGTGTGGGTTTCTAGAAGGCTCCAGATAAATGGAAATCCTCCTTCCCCAGTCTACCTCCTCAACATCCCCCCGCACCACAGGCTTCTTCTCAAACTCAGGTGCCTTAGTGTTCCTCTTTTGCATGCCACTTTAGTGCTACTCATCTTTTTTTTTTTTTTAAAGATTTTATTTATTTATTTGACAGACAGAGATCACAAGTAGGCAGAAAGGCAGGCAGAGAGAGAGAGAGAGAGAGAGAGAGAGAGAGAGAGAAGGAAGCAGGCTTCCTGCGGAGCAGAGAGCCCGATGCGGGGCTCGATCCCAGGACCCTGAGATCATGACCCGAGCCAAAGGCAGCAGCCCAAACCACTGAGCCACCCAGGCGCCCCAGTGCTACTCATTTTGAAGATGGAGTTCTAGGAGCACATCCTCCAGAAGCCTTCCCTGCGCACTTGTCTTTCATGGCACATCTGATTTCCTGGGCCCTAATTCCCTGCGCACTTGTTTTTCATGGCACATCTAATTTCATGGGCCCTAATTCCCTGGTCAGGAGCCCCAGCAGGCAGCCCACAGCTGGCTGAGAGAAGCAATATTCTATCAGAGCTTCAGAAGGAAGAAAAAGCCCCTCACACCTACGGCTTGAAGTCATATCTGTGGTTCAGGTCAGATGAACTTGGAACTACTTTGCTATTGCCCTTGGTAAATTGCTGCCCTTTTCACTTATGTCTTTAATATTCACTGAAAGGCTGATAAGCATAATATCTGCTATTGTAACATGCTCCTTATATCACTAAGGATCTCAGTGTCGGAAACCTCTTTTAGCTCCAAATGCTAGAACAAGCCTTGTTTCCCTGAGAAACTAGCATGCTTTGTCCTTGCCCAAAAGATAAACCAACAATAATCATGTTTCCCTTTTTGCCTCAGCAACCAGGAAGCAAACTCAACTACTGCAACTCTGTTGACCCTGACAGCTAAACCACTAGCAGCTTTTCCTTCAGGTCTTGATTTTGGTTTTTACCTGGCATGACACCAAATGTACCCTATATCACCTCAAATCCAGCATAAGGAGGAGTAGAACATGAACAGAGAGTCACAGTGGAAGGGGTCGCGGGGTTGAACTCTGCACAGGGTAACCGCAGATGGTGAGATAAAGCTCTCACTCAGATTCCCCGCCTGTCCCACCCTCCCAGGTTAGCACCCATGAGCCTTTACCTGGATGGGAAAGTAGTCTCGAAAGTAGCGCCACACAGCCCAGTTTCGGACCCACTGTGACCTTCTGCCACCTTCCAGAGAACAAAACACAGTGTTGGGAAGGAGCGGGAATAGGGGCAGGGGACACTCAAGTAAGGCAGAGAAGATGGAGTCAGCGTGGGACCCTGAGTTAGGGGACTGTCACCCTGCAGAGCATCTTCTCCTCCCCCACCCCCCACTTCCCACTGGGCCCTGTCCCACCTTTGTCCCCTCCAGGCAGGCAAACCCTTGACTGAGTGTGAGCCCCTGGGAGGGCACTGTGAGCTCCTCTGAGCTCCTCTAAGGACCAGGACTGTGCCCTCTGAGGGGCTTTCCACCGCCCCCCGCCGCCGAAACTACAGCTTGGCCTAGCTCCCTACTTCTCACAGAGCAGGTGCTGAATAAAAAGGGGCAGCCCCCACGCTGGGGAACATCAGCTGCATTGCGGGGAGCGGGGGAGTTCCCAGGGCAAGGCGGTCGTGTGCCTACCTTTCTTGGGCGTGTTCCAGTCAAATGCCAGCCAGGTGAAGTAGAGCACGGCGATGAGCCAGCAGTCGGTGCAGAATGTGTACATGAGGATGGCGCTGCAGGCCACTCCTGGTGGGGAAACCGAAGGCCTTGGGTCAGGCCCTGTCCTCCCTGGCGGGGGGGGGGGGGGGGTGTTGCTCGGTCTCCCATTGGGCGAGGCTCACCAAGGGACATGGCTTCTGCACGGCCCCGGCCGTGGACAGGGGAGGCCTACAGCTGCAGCCTGGGGAGGATGAGGCTCACGGGAACAAGAACCTCACCTCCTCGATTCTGATGGGCATTCCCAGCTTTGAGGAGCTCGTGCGCTCTGTGTGGGGTGGGCAGTAGCACTGGGAAAGCCGTCCTTAGATCTACTCTTTCTGGCCCCTCCTTGCACGTTCTCCCCACCCCAGGGCCTGCCCCAGTTACTGTGGCCTTGGGGAGGGACCTGCTGAGTGTCTCTGCATCTCAGGACTTGGGTTGAGCCACCCCCTCAAGTGTGAGGTAGGGGGACTTTATCCCATTTTGGAGATGAGAATACTGAGGGTCCAGGAAGAGGTAACATGCCCAAGGTCAATCAGCAGTGGCAGAGCCAGGAGTCATAAAGATTTTATTTTATTTGTCAGAGGTGGGGGAGAGAGAGAGAGAGAAAAAGAGCACAAGCAGGGGGAGCAGCAGGCAGAGAGAGAAGCAGGCTCCCTGCTGAGCAAGCAGCAGTATGTGGGACTCAATCCTAGGACTCTAGGATCATGATCTGAGCAGAAGGCACTCAGTTTAACTGACTGAGCCACCCTGGTGTCTCGGCAGACTAGGGTTGGACCAGTCAACCCATAATCTGCACCAGGCTTTAGAAGTTCACCAAAAATGAGAAGGCCCAGACTGCCACCAGAGGGACCTAACAGGTAGCTTCCTGCCCTGGGAGGAGGGCTGGCCCCTTCCCACATAAGAATGCCGCAGGCAGGCCCAGGCCAAAGCCCAGAGCCCATCAGGGCCCCCCGCAAAAACCCCAGCAAGCCCCTCAGAAGACCCCAGCTTCCGTGTGGTCACTCCTTTCTGGGTCTTCGGGCCCTAATGCTGAAAAACCTGGGGCAGCAAGGAAGAAAAGTCTGTGCCAGAGCCGGCTTACCTCACGGCTAGCCCCCAAAAGTCCTCATCAGGGCCTCTCTCCTTCCCATTTTTACCCAGCATACCAGGTCCAGCTCAGAGCAGATCTCCCCAAGAAACATTCTCCAGGATCACACTGCCCTCCCACACGGATCTCTCACCCCTGAATTCTCCACTCTAGGGGAGGGGGGGCCCATCTTCTTTGCCTCATGGCACATAGCACAGGGCTGGGGCAGCGGGCGCTCACATTGGTAGGAGCATGGCTCCCACCCAGCACCTTCTCCACCGTTCAGGGAGAGAGTCAACGCTTGCTGTCTGCTGGGCCCTGCTGGTAACAGGTCTCTGGGGTTATCCGGCTCTGGACCCCATGCTCTGTCATCTTCCTGCTATGCTGAGCCTCCTCTGGTTTCCTGAGGGAGGGCGGAGGGCCAGAGGGACTCTCCCTGAGCCTTAGAGCAGGAAAATGGTGCTCCCTTGTCGTCCATAATACAATCATGTTCTCCTCCCGAACTAACCTCTCCCAAGGTAGCTAAACATAGTACAACTATCTCGGGAGGGACAGGAACACAGAGTGACAAGGCACATCCAGCTTTTCAGGAGCAGCTTAGGAGTGTGACATCACAGACAGGGAAGTGGTGGGGGGGGTCTCAAGGGAAGCATTTGCAGCCTACAAAACCCCGTTAAAGGCCAACTGGGGTGGGGGCGCCTGGGTGGCTCAGTGGGTTGGGCCGCTGCCTTCAGCTCAGGTCGTGATCTCAGGGTCCTGGGATCCAGTCCCACATTGGGCTCTCTGCTCGGCGGGGAGCCTGCTTCCCTCTCTCTCTCTCTCTGCCAGCCTCTCTACCTACCTGTGATCTCTCTCTGTCAAATAAATAAATAAAGTCTTTAAAAAAAAAAAGCCCAACTGGGGCAGCTTGGTGAATGGCTATGTCTAAGTTAAGGCCACTTACAAAGTCGCTCACACTGTTGAGCAGTTTGCCCCTTTCTCAGGACTGGGGAAAGGCCCATTCCAGCCCCCTAGAGGCCACAGGTATCCAAGCTGGATTCCTGGGTGCACCATGATGTTCAGTTGAGTGTTCAAGGAGCCTGGAAATCTAGCTGCCATCAGAACCCCAGCTCTCCTAAGGCGCACAGGGAACAACAAGGGCTGAGCTGCAGGCCCCACTGCCTCGAAGTCTGGGCTCTCTGGGAAAGTGGGAATCCCTACCTTGTGTGTGCTAAGGCAGCCCAGAAGGAGGAAGAGAGAAGCCACTGTGAGTCCAGAGCCTGTATTCCAGTTCTGGACTTTCACAGCCTGGGTGACCTGCTCCCCGCTTGACCCTGTGTGTCCACAGCCCCTCCCTCACAGCACGTGCCCAGACCCAGGAAAGTTTTATTGAGCAAAAAATGAGCTGAACCCACCAAACGGCCTCCTTTCTCCGAGCCTGATCCCAGTCCTCTGAACAAGGGGCTCCCTGCTTCCCCGTCTTGGGCCACGGGGCTACAGCTGGCACCCCCACAGCAGGCCCCAGGAAGGGTCAACAACCACACTTAAAGACCCTGTGGGCTCCCTGCACGGAAGGCCTAGGGCCACCTTCAACAGTATCACCTCCGCATGCCTTGGTGAAACTGGGGATTCAAAACTCTGGTCACCAAGGCCTGTGAGATAGGCAGCCCGTGGAGGCTCGGGGCAGGGAGGCAGCATGATGGGCTCTGCCAGGAAGCCTCAGCCCTGCCCCTCACGGGCTGCAGCCCCTTCTGGAGCCTCTGTGTCCTCACAGGGCACTGGGAAGTTTACATGGCGTGATGTGAAAGAGAACAGAACACACAGCCAAGCGTTTCATCTGGAGACCCCACACACTGGGATGGGGAGCAAAATGACACCTTAATTTTTACCCCTCTCTTGGGGAAATAGAGTATTGCTTCTGTTTACCCATGTAACAGACCACAGCTGTGTTGGCAGCTGACCTGTCAACGGGGACACTGGGAGAAAGCAAAGGTGTTTTCATACCACATTTAGAGCTGCGGCAGAGATCTTTAAAAAAATCATTTATTCTCTGAAATGATTAAGAATTAGAGCAATGATTTCATCCGCCGCTAGATCTTTTTATTTCATGTAATAATAAAGAAGCACACGTGTTATTTTATGCCTAATTTGATTTCTTAAATGCAGGTATATATCTACACTTCAGTATCACTGGTTTTCTCTAAAGCCCAGTGTGCTTTGTAGTTAGTACACGTCTGAAAACCCTGAGGAAGGTCTATAGCCTTTACCAGGATGCCAGAGGGGTCCACTGCACAAAAGTGGTAGCATATGTCTGTTTGGAGGTAGGCCGGTGAGGCTGTGGCAGCCTTTGCAACAGCAGGAGGGCCACTGCCAGCAGATCTGGGTGGCAGCAGGAAGGAGCGGCTGGGGCGACTCAGGGCAATAATTAGCAGCAGCTCTGCACACTTGCCCATTGGAGCAGGCTTGGCTCCCACCTACACAGGGGTGTGGGGAAGACGCTGTCTGGTTTCTGGGCCATGTCAGACTTGATCGATTGCTGACCTACACCTTGAGGCCAGTCCTTGTTGCAGACTGCACAGTCTGGGATTCTGGCTGCGGCTCAGCTCTCCGGCGGCCAAGCTAAGACAGGGATGGTGGCAGCTTCTTGGTACATATGGGGGCCAATGGAGCGGGTGCAGCAGACTGTACAGGTGTCTGGAAGGCTGTGGTCCATGGGGTCTTGTCCTGGTCCTACTACTTTCTTCTCATGCTGGACAAGGCTCGGCTCCTCCGGGCTCTCTACTCTAGGATCCTAAGAAGTAGCCAAATGTAGGCCAGGGTGGAGGTCTAAGTTCTAAAGGAACCAGTTTAATTTGCTCCGTTCACCAGACCAGTGTTTATCTCATTGAGGCCAGAGATCTCTTTAAGAATGTGAGGATGGTAATTGCCCCTCTCCCCAGAAAAAGGGACACATACTCACACATATAATTTTTCGCCTAATTTGGGGGGTTCATGGCCCTCTCCCTAAAACCTACCCTCGGGCCTAAAAGTGCAAACTGGTTGTTATAGACCAGGTCCACTGATACTGAGCTGTCCAGTAAGGTGGGCTCCCTGGCGAGTGCTCTGGGCTTCCCCACAAATCCCAACTATGCCACTGAAGGAGCCTCACAGTTTCAGGGAGTCACTGAAACTCGGTAAGTTTCCACTTCCTCACCTGTGACATAGAAATCAAGGGAAGGCACATCAGGTGCCTGGGGCACGTGCCTGGGGCACCGTGCAGGCTTGACTAACAGCACCCCTGTCCCCCTGCCTTGCAAAGGCAGGCAGGGACAGCGTGGAAGTGCCCTGGAAATGTGGTCTCAGAGGCTCGCATGCCTCCTAGAAAAATGGGGGCTCAGCACTGAAAGGGTAGCTCCTGACCATTCCCATCAGCCTGGACCGTCCTAAAGAGTGCTGTGCCTGGAAGGACCCTCCCACAGGCACCAGAATGTGCTCTTTGATGCTTTGCTACGACGTGCTAGGAAGCCACTCAAGGTGCTGAGAGCATGGGGGACCTGGGGAAGAGGTGAGGCTAGGAGAGTGAGGGCTTGCCCATGAATGGGCCTTATCCTCCTCCCAGACAATCTGTCATGGCCTGATCCTGGTCCAGGGGGCAAGCAGGGAATGAGAGCACCAAGCCGGCCCTGCAGAAGTAGCCAGAGCCCTGGCAGGGGAGGGGGTGAGAGAGAGAAAGGGAGGAAGCTTTTAATGGCTCAGTAGGAGCCACTGGGACCTGGCAGCTGGGAGTGGGGTCTGAGGGCACGTCCCCCCAGCGACTCCCTTATAATGGACACCCACTGTGACCAGGTCCTGTGCTGCAAGCTCTCATCCCTCATCTTCAAGTTCCACAAAGGTGCTGTGAAGAAGGCAGTGTTTTCGTCCCAGCTGAAATGAGGAAATGAACTTCCAGAGAGTTCCAGGTCACAGAGTTTGTCTGTGTAGGGTCAGGACTCAAGCCGGCACCACAGCACACTAAGGCAAAGCAACATGCCTGCTGGGAAATGGTTGTTGGCAGGCAGGGTAGCACGTGGGAGAAAAACGGCCTTTGGGGAGTCTACAGACCTGGATTTAAATCTGTGTGACTTGGGACAAGTTACTTACCTCAAGTGAGAGTTGGGTCTCCTCTCCATAAAATGGGAAGGGTACCACCACCTCCCACTGCAGTGCCAAGTCCTTGTGCATGCCCAGGGCCAGAGCACTTGATCGGGCACCCGAAAGGTGATAAGGGGGAGGGTGCTCTCCCCTGTCACCCCTGCAGAGTAGAGCTCCAGCTCTCAGCTCTGCTGGGGAGAACGCTGCCTGCCCTCACCCTCTAAGCCCCATCTTACCAAGCACGAGGAAGGACAGGACCCATTGTAGCACCGAGATGACCTGCAGCTGCTTTTCCACCTTGGATCTGTTGAGCCAAGTGATGGAGAAGAGGTCCTGGAGGGCGGAGAGGATGCTGGAGCCAGTGCCTGCAGCAGAGGGGAGAGGCCCGCCTGTTGCCACCCTTCCCTCCAGACACAGAGCCCCCAACACCGACCCGCCTCCACGGACACCTTCCTGGACAACTTCCTAGATGTGAAGGGAGCCAGGTCACAACATCAGACTGACGCGGGTTCTGATTATAGCCCTGCTCCCCAGGAGCTCTGTGATTCTGGTCTGTTCACATCCTTCCCTGTGCCCCAGTGTCTACGTATACCCATTGGGAATGGTGTTCCCCTCATGGGGTCATTTTGGAGACCAAATGAAGTATCCCAAGGGGCTGGGGTCGGGGGGAGGCTCTCCCTAATTGCCAATTCTCTTCTCTCCCCTCCACCCCAATCCAACTCCTGTCCTTATCCTTTATCTAGATCTAGTACAAATATTTAATCTATGCTACCTGTGCCTGGGAGGCCAAGGACAGAGGTTCAATATCCAATTTGCAATGTTTTTTTTTTTTTCTCCAAGTGTACTCTGAGTCCCTCCCCCTCTCATCTCTAGGACCCCTTTCCCAGCAGACTGAACCCTCTAGTTCCCATCACCCCACCACCACCATTACTGCCTTTAGAGGGATTTACACTTCCAGCTTCATCTCGGATCCCAGAGCTGGGGGCCCAAAAAGGAATCAGGTAGGAGATTTTGCTCCCCCAAAGACATCCGGTGGCCAGTGAGCTTTGGGAAGCTTGGCATAGTGACAGCTGCAATTATGTCTGCTACCAAGCGGCCGCCAAGCCTAGAAGTTAGGCTGAAATGTGCCTACTTAATTGGCTCTTTGGCTGTGCCCCCAGGATGATGTCCTGGACTCCAGTGGCTGGGAGGGGACCTGAAAGCCTGGTGATGGCAGGAGAGGCAGCACTAGGGAAGAGCATGGGCAAGGTTCCTAGTCCATAGCCCACTCCCTCCAGGGGCTGGACAAAAGGAAGTGGGCCATTGCCAACCCCCAAAGCCCACTGAGCCCCAGCTGCATGCCCTTCACTCTACACATCTTCAGTGAGTGCCTGCTGGGTGCTGGCTTCACACCAGTCACTCAGCAGGGCCCAAGGACTGTGTCACAGGGTTGTCCTCAAGGATCACATGACCTTTCACCCTTGCCTACTGCTGGGCGAGGGGGTTAGGGACTTATGCTTCAGCCTTTGCATTTCTTCAAAATCTGGAGAGCAACAAGGTCACAGCAGAGTTTAGAAAGCGACATAAATCGCATTGGCTGAAAGTTAACTTTTAGGAGACATACAGATAACACTGGACCTCAAGGCAGACACACCAGTCCTGTCTCCTGTACCTGGTCTGGTGGATCGGAGGAACGGGGCACGATCCAGCAGAAGAGCCTGATGCCAGCAGAACCTTGAGCCTGCCCCTCACGGGCTGCAGCCCCTTCTGGAGCCTCTGTGTCCTCACAGGGCACTGGGAAGTTTACATGGCGTGATGTGAAAGAGAACAGAACACACAGCCAAGCGTTTCATCTGGAGACCCCACACACTGGGATGGGGAGCAAAATGACACCTTAATTTTTACCCCTCTCTTGGGGAAATAGAGTATTGCTTCTGCTTCCCACACTTTCCCATTCAAAGTGGGACCGAAGAGCCCCACATTGGGCTCTCTGCTCAGTGGGGAGCCTGCTTCTCCCTCTTCCTCCACCTGCCGCTCCCCCTGGTTTTGCATGTTCCCTCCCTCCCTCTGTCAAATAAATAGATCTTGAAAAAAAAAAAAAACCACAAAAACTTCTAAGACAGACTTGGGAGCTGTTTAGAAATGCAGGATCTGGGGCTCTAGCCTGGATCTACCAAATTGAAATCTGCATTTTAAAAAGAACCTCAGGCAAAGTCTCAGGGAGAGCCAGTCTGGGGCAGGGAAAGAGGGACGGGGAGGAGCTGAGGACCTCCACCTTCTAGGCAGGGAGTAAAAGGCAATGGAGGGAAGGGCATCACCCATTGCTTGATGTGACCAATTCCTACAGCAGACAAGAACCCCGAGGTCAGCAGCTTGAGGCGCTTAAGGAAAGGGCTTGCTGTGCAGCCCCTGTTCCAGGTCAGGACCAGCTGACTGGTCCCAGCCACCCTACGGAGGTCTGCTTGGGGAGGGACCACACAGTAATTCCACACCGGTGGCATAGCTCCCATCAAAACCACTGAAAAGATGCATTCTTGCTAATGCCTAATCCAAAACCATCTGCTAGGCTTATTAGTGGTCTCTCGGAATCAGATACAGTCAGAGCTCAGGAAGGTGAGCAACCCTCACTCTATTAACCAGACAGAAAGAAGGGGCCTGAGGGACTTGTGCCAGCTCCATGGCAAGCAGCCAGAGCCAGGCCTCTTCTACGCTGCCCAGACTGTTCTCTCCTTGCCTTACTCCAACCACTACCCACAGCCTACTCTACAACAAAATAGGAAACGCCAAGGCCACAGAGGCATGACAGGCGCTTCTGTGGGAGTCAGAGTGAGAGGCTGCCTAGAGAGGATTCCGGGGGAAGCTGTGACTCTATGTTCCTCGAGCCTGGCCCACTAAGCTGCCTCTGGGCCAAACCATCTGAACCTGACTGACCTCATAGTCCAGCCCTGGAGCTGGCCTGTGAGGGAGGCTGAGCCCCAGCCCCTGGGAAAGCCCCATGTGGACCTGAGAGGTGTTGAATCACAGCTCCTCTGCCCAGAAACACCTCCTTGCTGTGCCCACCTTATGAGACCCTGAAAATGAGATGAGGCAGCTCATTGTTTGAAACTCAGAAAGGGCAGGTCTTTGGAGAGAGGTTATCATTCTTTCTCTGGGATTGTAAACTCTAAAGTCTGTGCAAACCAAGAACTGTCAAAAGCATGGAGAGAACTTGTCTGGAATGAAGTCAGGAGAGGCCCACAGAACAGAGAAATAAGGGAGAGAAAAGATGACCCCCTCTGGGTCCCAAAGCCCCTCATGTTGCCCAGCTGCTGATTACACATCCATTCCCCCATGACCGAGCCAGGCTCGTCCACATCTGGGTTTCCAGCAGCCTGCCAGGCCCTGGCCCAGAGCAAACACAGGGAAGGTTTGCTGAGTGAGAAGAAGAGTGGGTCTCTGTTTTGGCTGTTCCTCAGCACCGCCCCCCCCCTTATTCTTTTCACACCTGTGTGACAGGTGTGCTGCCCACACGGCCCACAGAGCACTTTCACGGGCACTCGGGTTCGTCACTATGTCAGGGAGCTTGGCACCATCACTCCCATTTTGATGGTGATAAAAAAGTAACAGGGTCAAGGTCAGTCGGCCAGAGGGTGGTCAATTCACTTGGCCAGAGTCAGATTTAGTTCAGGCCCAAGGTCCAGACTTAGATTCTGTTCCCAGGCCACAGGTCCCCCCGAGTTCCTTTTCTCTTCTCTCCACAGCAAAGTAGGGGGGAGCAAGAGGGGACAGTGTTTCCCCTCACAGGCCAGGCCAGGAGCAGGCATCTCATGGAGTAGGTGAAGTGGCAACACGCTTTGAGGTTTCAGTCCCAGTTCTGCCACCGACACCTGTGTGACCTTGGCCATGTCACTTTGCCTCTCTGGACTTTGGTTCCCCCATCTATACCATGTGGTTGGGGGGTATGAACTCTACAGTCTCTTCGACTGCTGGACTCTGGTGTCTGCCCTCCTGGGGACAAGACCTAGAGGCTCACCTCCCAGCCACAGCCCCCATATGGTTGCCCGGCTGATGACAAGTGAGGTTCAGCTGGATACCCACAGGCCACAGCCAGCCCTGACACCCAGCTGTCATTGACTCCTCTGCTCAGACTGTGGCAGAAGCATACATGGATGTCAGTTCTGCCATCAGACGCCACACTGCCACCATCGTCACACTGAGCCCAACTGTCCCCCGGTGTTGGGTGGGGCTGGCAGGGAGCCTCAGCCTTCAGCTGCATCTTGTCTGTTCCCACACCACCCTCCCCAGTCTCCCTCAGCCCAGAGACCCTCCGTGCCCTCTCAGCACCAGTCCCACCAGCCACCCTCCTCGGCCAGTGTCTCCTGGGCGCCAGGGCTCACATCAAAGCATCTATGTACCCAGGGCCCTGCACAGGGCCCCGTGACAGCAGGTGCTCAGAGAGGGCTACACATGAATGGACAGACCCCTGAGCCACAGAGGCAGTGGAAGGCCAGGTGTCAGAGTCAGACTGAGCAGCCTGACAGGAAGGTCCCTGACTGGGGTTGGGGTGAGGGAGCCTCTCTCGCCCTCCCTGAGCATGAGTTTCCCACTGTGATGGGAACAGAACCCACTACCTACTTTTCTTTATTTTTTTCATGGAGGGAGACAAAACAGGCTGTAGCATCATTTCACTAGTCCTATGAAGAAATGTCCCCAACAGCTCATTCAAGCAGCCACTCCCAGGCACCATCTGTCTCACCAGTTGCTTTACATAGCTACTCCTAGATTTGTGGAGGGCAGAATGGATGGAGCAGCCAGAGAAGCCCAGAGCAGTTCTCTTATTCTCTGAAAGGAAGGCCCCCTGCCATCTATCTGGGGGCTCAGTGTCCCACAGCCTTCCCCAAGAAGACAGACAAGGCAGGGATGGGCAACTCCATTTCACAGAGATGGAAACTGAGGTGAAGTGAAGCCAAAAGAGGTCAAACTAGTCGCTGGAGGTCAGGGTACTGGGGAGCTAGGACTTAAGTCTGGAATCTGGGCTCTGCGTCCCTCATCATTCCCGTGATGCCAAGCTATTGAGGGCTGGTCCCCACTATGCATGCCAGTGCACATCCAGACTTTAGGAACACACCCCTGCCTAAGGGAGGGCCACCTGCTCAGCCTCAAACCGAGCCCTAGTCTACCGGGGACGTCTTCCCATGGACTGGCTGTGCAAGGGACACGAGTCCCCCACCCGTGAGCTCCGAAAAGTCGCACTGCTGCCACAGGGCTGAGCCAGAGCTGCCTGTAGCAGTGGGGCCCAAACACCCCTCGGTCCCAGGGCTGAGGCTGGGGTGGCCATGGGAATGGCTGTGAGAACACCTTCTTGCCCAACATCTGATAGCAGAGTGACCACAGAAGCCACTCCCAGGCTGACGAAACCAGGGGTTCCTGGGCTTCCTCTTCCACACACCTGAGACGGACAGGGTCTGAGCAACAATCCCCTTAATCTGAGGAAGGCCCCTTGGCTGCTCTGACCCCACAGGGCTCTGTAACCTGAGGGAAGTCACCCAGCCTCCCTCAGGCCCGGAGTCTTTATCCGTAAAATGAGAATAACCTTCCCCCAACAGGGTCTTCCCCCAACGATGAAATGAAAAAAGAATCACGCGTGTGAAGTGCATTTGGCATTTCCTAGCCATTGCTTCACCACAGACCATGGTGGCCAGTGGGTAGGAGAAGTGAGCAGACAACAAGTTTGTCAGAACATCCGTGGCCCTGAGGCGAGAAGAGGGGCAGAGCAGGGTGCTGGCACGGGAGGCCTTGAGGGGGCAGTGAGGCCTCAGCTGGGCCCTGAAGACAAGATCTGGGAGGCAAAGGGAAGGAAAGCAAGTGCTGTGACCAGGCTCAGGGGTAGTTAGAAAGGGCTGGTTTAAGGACCCAGGAATGGGGCGGGGGATGGGGGTTCGCAATTACCAAAACGGAACCTGAAAATAGGGAAGTTGGAAAGGACCTGAGGAGCCAAAAGTGGCTTCCTGGAGAAGGTAGGCGGACAGAGGCCAGGCCTGAAGCCTAGGGCACTTAAGAGGTGCCAGGCACAGTACTGGGCACCGGGGGGTAGGGGTGGGGAGAAGAGCAGTGAACACAGCAGATTAAGTCTCACCTGCTCGGGAGCTTAAATCTTGCTCAAGGAGAGAGAAAGCACCTTCACGTAAATGTGCAACATAACGCCAGATGAGCGCTCGGGAGAAAAATAATTTGGGGTGATGAGCTAGAGAGGGGACAGGAGGATCCTCTGACCTGTGGAGGGGAGGAACTGAGCAACGCCAGCCTCCCTGAGGAGGCAGCAGCACACATGAACGGCCACAGGTCAGGCTGCGGGACAGCCCCCTGCTTCCTCCACCCACCTTCACTCCCGGCACCGGGAGGGGTAGCAGGCGTGCCAGCCTGGGGAAGGTACAGAGGAGACAGGAGGCTAGGCGTCAGGAAACCCTGGCCCCTAACCAGCAGGCAGTGTAGCCTTGGTGAGCCACTTCCTGTGCGAGCCTCAGTTTCCTCATCTGTGCCGTGGAGCCGACACCCACCTTGACAGATTCTTGTGAGACTTAAATGAGATGGTGTGTGGGGAAGAGCTTCATAAAAAGTCAAGAGCTGCGTGAATGCTAGGTAATTATCAAGTGAGCCTTGGTCTCCGCTCCTGCCTAATGGTTGTGCCAAGCCTGGCCCCACCTCGAAGCAGAGGCGTTGGCATCAGCACGCCTGGGATTCAAACCCCGGCTCTGACTATGGCCAGCTGTGAGACCCTGAGAGCCACTTCCTGGCCAGAGACTCAGTGTCCTCCTTAGTTATGATCTAGGATTGCTGTGACAAATCTAAACAATGCATGTCACAGAGATGTGAAGAGCCCCCAGGGACTTCTGGAGGAAGGAAGGCAGCTTGCTCATGTCCTTACCCTCAAAGGTGTCCCACCTGGGCCCACCTGGATCTAAGCTCTGCCCTCAGACATCAGCTGCCAAGTGGACAGTGAGGAAGTCACCTCAAACTACTCCAAAGGGCTGGGTACAAGCCCTGGATACAAGGCAGAGGGATGGACATACTGACCCTGGCAGACCCTTCTGGCCCCAGGTTTGGGCCAAGAAGCAAAGCCAAGTGCCTAACAGATGCTACTACTTCAAGGCCAGATGCCAGCTCTCCTCTATGGCCCTCCATAAGCACCTTCCAGCAGGAATCACACACTTGGTGATGGGAAGGCCAGTCTAGGCTCTGGGAGGACGTGCTTCTGGATTTGAGTCCCAGTCCGTGCCTGGGCTCCCGGAAACCTTGCACACAAAGCACCTCACCACCTGCTTAGCCAGATACTCCTTGCTTCCAGGCAGACTCTCCACACTCTTGGCCCCCCTGCAGTCCATCCCCAGCTAGAGTCCTGTCACCTTCAGGTCCAATCTGCTCAGTCGTTTGGCTCATACTTGGTGGACACCTGCCAGACACTGAGCGCTGACCCCTCAGAGTCTTTCCTCAACTTCCCTGGCTGGCCCTTCCTTGGGGAAGCCAAACTTCTCATCAGAGGAAAGAGTGCACACTTGTTTGCAGGGACCACATCTTGTTCATCTGGGTCCCTGTGCCCAGCAGGGGATCAGGCACAGAGCAGGTGCTCAGTCAAGTGTTTCCCAAATGACTGGGTGCTGGCAGGACTGCACAGAATAGACAGGGTCCAGACCCCAAAGAAAGAGGAACCCGTCCACAGCTGACTGACCTGGGCCACAGCAGAGGGTCAAATGGAGCTCTCTGGGACATCAGGAGGGACGGGTCTCCTCCATCTGGACAGGCTGGGTTTAAAGGCAAGGGCAATGGTGGAAGGCTCCAGAGTGAGGGAGAGAAGGATGCCCAAACATTACCATTCATTCAACAAGTGCTCTCTAAGTACCCTTTCCACGTCAGGTGCAGGTGCGGCAGCCCGACGGTGAGAGCTCCTCGACCCCGCTTCTCCTCTGCTTCTTGGGCACCCGTTGGAGGCTGAGCTCTGCCTCTGGGCAGCACCTCCCAGCTATGGCTGGGGAGACAAGGCTGTGAACCATTAGGCCCAGAGGATAAGTTGGGGCCGGGGAATCTGGGGAGGCCCCCAATTGGATCTGGAGGATATTCTCACAGATGCCTTCCTGGAGGAAGTAATGGGACAGATGAGGTGCAAATGATGAGTAAAGGGCGGCCAGGCTGGCGGGAGGGATGGGGAAGGGCATGAACCCAGGTGCTGGAGTCCTGCAAATGGCATTTGCAAATGCCTCGAAGGAAGAGAGAGCACACGTTGGAGGAATTAATGGCAAGGAGTTCAGCCAGGTTGGAGCATAGCCACTGTGTAAGCAGATGAGTCTAGTTGGGAAAGTGGATAGGGAGCCATGAAAGACTGGGAATGTCAGGCCAAGGAGTCCTGGGGTCCAACCCAGGGGCCGAGAACACTGCTGCCCAGCCCTCACATTCCCTTCCTCAGCTTCAGATGGTGCCTCTGGACGCCTTAGCAACAAGCCGGCCATTCACCTGGTAACTGGTACCAGTGCCCTCGTGAATTCTTTCCTGGGAAGACTAATAGTCTCCCCCTTGAGGGGTAGGTGTCCTTAAAGTGGGGCCATTTAGGATGTCTGGCCCAAAGGGGAAGCCGACACACAGGAGTGGTGGGCGTGCTGGCTGGGAAGCTCCTGGCATGGCCATCAGGATTCTGGGGGGCTCAGCAGATCCCTGCTTGCTGGTCCTCAGGGCCTCCCATGCTGGATCTTGGCAGGGAGCTAGGCATCCTCAGTATCCATAGATAGTCTGGGACCCTGGGCCTCCCCCTTCCCTCTGTAGGGCTCAGACTCCTGAACCCTGGAGGTGATGGCCAAGGACCCCAATGGCCCGCTTTCCCCACCCCCGACATTCTGGCATGTTGAAAAAAATAGCTACAGAAGTAGGAGGAGTTGCCATGGCGACACCACCAGCTTGTGGGGGTATCACTAAGGAGTCTCCAAATAGGCCGCTCTCATAATCCATGAGCAAGTGTGGAGAGCTACGGTCTTTGGGGGCCCCAAACAGGACATGAGCCCATTTTCATAGACAAACCGAGAATGGGAATGAGGAAGAGGTTGGGCCCTGGGTTCCCACAGCTGTCAGGGGGCAGGACTGCAATCCCATTTCCACAGCAGAGCTGGAATGAACCTGAGAGGACTGGCTCTTCCAGCTCTCCCCACTGTACAGATGAGGAGGCTGACATCCCAAGAGGGCAGGTCTGGCCAAAGTTACATGGGAAGCAGATGCAGAGTTAGGTTCCGGGCCCTTTACTCAGGACCCTTAAATCTGCTCTAATAATAAAAGGAATTCGTGCTTCCTACATCTGTTGATTTGCCCAAAGGGTTTGTGGGTTTGGCTTCCTTGGGTCTGCACCAAAGCTACTCCTCTCATGCTTTCGCCCATTTTACAGATGAGGACACTGAGAGTCAGGAAGGGACAGTGGCTTCCCGATGTTACAGAGCAATTCAGGGGCGGCATTGGGGCCTGACAGACCCCAGACCTGACTCCTGGCCCCAAGCCCTCAGCTCTGCCGGTAGAAGCTCCGTCCCTGGGAGACCCCAAGAAGCTCTGACAGCACCTTTGTCAGGAGCCCTCAAATCTTTCCCCCAGGTGGTTATAGGTGAGCCGCTCAGGGCCTAGATACGGCATCCTCTGTCTCCCTTGTCTCTGCCTCGCAGCACATCAGGGCCTCAGCCCATGTTCATCGCTCAGGGGCCCTGTAGTCAAACCGCCCGTTCCACCCAAATGTCATGCCTCTGTTGATGCTATTCCCTGTACCTGAATGTTCTTGCCTGCCTTGCTAACACTTATTCATCTTTCAATATCCAGATGGAATGTCGCCTCTCCCAGAAAGTCTTTCCTGACCCCAGCCGAGATGACTGAGCCATCCCACCCTCACCTTTGGGCCTCTGCAGCCCCCCATGCACCCTTCCCTGAAGCTGTGTGCTTCTCCATGCACAGTCACCCTATGTACATCCCCCTCAAAGGCAAGGACCAGGGCAGATTGACCCAGGGACAGTACAGAGCCTGACACACAGAAGGGGCTCCAGCAGCAAACCCAAACGCCCACACCCCAAGTCCCCATTGTGGCAAAGCCTTCCTGGATCCCTCAGAGCAGAGGCTGCCACTCTCCACAGTGTGGGGAGCCTGCTGCGTGCATCATACAGGACAAGTGACAAGGATGAACTCGAGTGTCACAAGTTCATTTACAAAGCACTTTCCATTCATGTTCGCTCAAACCCTCATGTTCTTGAGAGTTTGAGATTTCTGACCCGGTTTTCCGTACAGGGCAGTGAGATCCCCAGAGGGTAAGTGAGCTACCCAGCCATGTCCCAGAGGGAAGGCAGGGCTGGCACCCTGGCTCTCTGGCTTCAAAAGTTCTGGAAGTGATGAGAAGGACCATGGAGAGCCCAGCTCCCCCTACTTGGCATTCTGCCCTGGAACCAGCTCCTCAGGAGATTGAGGGTATCTCTGCAGCAGGGAACAGCTGCAGCCCCCACACCCAGCACAAGCAGGCACAGATGAGGCCTGAGGAAGGACAGAGGAACCACCCTGAAGCTACAAGCAGGACTTCCTCCCAAGAGAACTAGGGCAGCTCTCAGGAGGGCTGAGCCTTCATTAATGATTCACTCATTCAACAAATATTTACTGAGCACCTACTATATGCCATACATTATACTAGACACCAGGGACACAGCCCTGAGAAAGACAAGACAGCTTCCAAGGGGCCGACAATCTTATGCGGGAGACAATTACTAAATAAGTAAGGACCCATGATAATTTAAGTAATGAGAAGGGCTATAAACAATAAAACAAGATGTGGTAACTGGAGGGCAATTCTACACATGGCATGTCAGAAAAGCTCTCTGAGAGGAGACTAAAGGATCCAGAGCAGCCATGCGAAGACCTGGACAGAGAGGTAGCATGTGAAAGGGCCCCGAGCAGGGCAGAACTGGTGGGCATGCTAGAGGAACAGGAAGACCAGTGGCAGTTCTGGAGCACAGCAGGGTAGGAGATGAGGTTGTGAGGTGGTGGGGGCTGCTCACATAGGGTTTCATGGCCTCATGGAAGAGTATGGAAGGTCTGACATATGATAAGGGACAACTGACTGTTCATCACCTGGCATCAGAGCTCTGGGATCCATGGTGTCTCTACCTATCAGGGCAGCTGGGGTAGCTTCTGCAGAAAAGCTTGGGAAACAGTGATCTACCAGCCCATCCTGGAGGCTGGGAGCAACCTTTACTCATTCAGAGTAAATTGCTGAGCTTCTGCAACAGCTGGGGCCCCCTGCTCAGCCCTACACCTCCTCTCTTGGGTAAGGAGGCAAGTCACAGACTAGGAGGTGGATCTTGTTCTGACCCTCGCTTTGATAACTCTGAACCAGTCCCTTCTCTTTGGGGCCCTCAGTATCCCATAGGTAACAAGAGGGCTGGGCCAGCACTAAGAGATAGCTATGATTTTATGACTCAAGCACTTGCTGCTGAATTTGAAGTGGGAGGCTGGGGGTGGGGCAGGATTTCCACATTGGCTATTGAGTCACCCATCCTGTCAATCACATATTACTCTTGATCCTCCTTTCCCAGCACAGAAGAGCTCTTGAAAGCACAGATAACCTCAAAGGAGCCTCTGTGCAGTTGGGGAAGGAGTGCAGGGAAAGGGAGACAGCTACAAATAAATGGGGGAGAAGGGAACAGGAGAGCAACATTTGCATCCTATGATTTAGGACTGGGTTAGGTGACTGTCAACCCCCAGTTCCAGAGTTTCCCAACAATCTAGCTTCTTAGTTTCACTCCCTACCAAGCTCCTGCTTGCATACCCCCAATAACAGGGAACTCCATCCCTAACCACACTAGGATTTCTCCATCACATCAAAACCTATCCCATGTAATCCCACCCCTGTTCCTGGCCTTGGGACAAACAAGAACAGAACAAACAAATCAGCTCAGAATTTTACCAGAATTGCCACCATTTTGTTCTGGATCTCGTGCTAAACCCTGAGGATCTAGGCAGGCTTCAGAGGGCTCTGACCTGAAGAGCCCCCTGGTCCAGAGGCAAAGATAGGGAGGCAAACATGACTAACTCAGCAGCCTCCTCCCCAGGGACAGGATAGTCCTTCAAATATCAGAAGTTACCAACACAGACTCCCATCTCCCCCAATAGACACCCACTTACCCATGTTTCTACAGCTGCCTTTTTCTTTTAGATAAGAAACCAGTCACCAAGGTATCTATTTCAATCTCTCACCCAACACAGGACTTCCTTTCACAGAATCCATGGTCTCTCCTTGAATATTGCCACTGACAAGGGGCTCACCACCTCACAACAGTGGACACTTATCCAGAGAGGCAAACCAGGCCACTGAGGAGTGTCTTCAAAGACCAAGGATGTAAGAAGCCAGTCTAATGGAGATGCCTAGATAACCTAAAATCTTCTTCAGCACCCTCCCCTACCCCACCCAGTCTTTCACCAAAGTAGATACAGAGAGCTAACATGTGATTGGTTTGGATTTCATACCAGCCCGTGATGGAATTCCTTGCAGCCAGTTTGAAAAAAAAAAAAAAAAAAAAAGGCAGGGGTAGTTCTTAAGATCTGAAAACAACATGGAGAAATGCTCCTGATAGGATATTAAGTGACTTGGTCAAAATCATTCACTAAAAGTCCTCCTGAAATACAAACTTGAGGTAAAAAACATGAGCTGACAGCTCTTGGTAGATATAGCTCACAGCCGGTGGACAGCAGAGGCGGGGGAAGGGGATCTCTGGGAAGGACTATAACAGAGAGCACCACTATCCTGTTCCCTGGAGACAAAAGCATGTTTTAAAAGCACAAACATGGGTAAGTCCCTTCCTTCCCTTGTCATGGGCATCAAAGGGTACAATGAACAGAAAAGCACTCTTAAGTGAGAGAAGAGGCTGTCATAGGCTATTGGGCTGGAGTCATGGGGCGGCTCAGGCTGCTTGCCTCCAAAATGGCAACAGCAGCTCGGTAGCTCTCCAAGGGCAATGAGCAGCACTCCAAGGGCAATGCCAATGCCAGTGCCCAGGACACAGTTAAACTGTGATACAGCTCCAGGGTGGTTACTCTGCAACCACTAGAATACTCTAAGTGATTCTGAGCAAGAGAGGAAATCCTCTGCGAAACCAGAATTCAGAACTGTTAGCTATAGCATGCCTTCAACTTTATATAATGTGTATAAATAAACTTGCAAAGAAATACACTAACACAGCAATAGGAAGCTATTTTTGGTTGGTTGATGGGCCAGCAGTGGTTATTTTCCTCCTGTTTTTCTCAATTTTTCAAAATTCCAGTAATTAGTATGTTTTATTTTTATAATGAAGGTGGGGAGAGTAGGCGACTGTCAGTTACTGAACAAAAATTGCTAAGTAAGAGAGGTTCAGCAAGCAGAATAAAGACTTAGGAGGAGAGAGGGAAACTTCAAGACACACACAGACCTAGGACAGCTGTGATGGACTTCCCAGGGTCTCCCTTGGCCAAGGCATCTGTTAAGGAAACCTCAGGAAGGTCATGCCTCTTCCCATCAATTTCTCCAACCACAGGTGTATATCTATATAGTCAGCAAGGGCCTCAGTTCCACACTGGTGGAAGAAGGCCTGGGCCACACGGAGGGTCCTCTGTCCCATCTTCTGTGGCTGAGTTGCTGCCGCCCAGTGGGCTCTCGATCCTGGGCTCCAGGATGGGAGGAGGGCAGAGCCCAGTGTGGGCACACCTCTCCCAGCCAGGCATGTTCTCTGGCTGTTGGCTCTTTCAGGGGATTGCAAAACCCTGCCATTCTGCCCCATCCAGTCTCTCCTGGCTTGCTCCACCTGGTGAGAAGTGAAGGGAAGGAGATGCCAGGGGCCAAGGCCCCCAGTGCTGGGGTTGGGGAGCTCTTGTTAAATATCAACCTCCTCTCACAGATGGGGGAAAAACAAGCTGGGAGAAGAAAAGTGATGTAACAGAGGTGACACAAGCTGATGAAGGGCAGGAGTGGAGCCTAAACTCAGACTTGACTACAACGCTTAAGAGGTCCCCAGGATCCTTCCCTCTTCCCAAACCTAGATGGGCGGCGGGGAGGAGGCGGCATGCTTTCAGAAAAGCAGAGAAAGGGGTTGGAACCTCAACCTGCACGCCGGCCAGTTCTCCAGCAACGTAGCCTCGTTATAAGGACACAGTCCTACCTGCCTTAGAGTCCTAGCCCCGTCCTTTCCGAAAACCCTCTTGCGGCTTTCCAGCCCGGGATGAAAGCTGCGGAAGTCCCGCAGACCCCGGGCCCACCGCCGCGCCACCCCCACCCGCGGCGGGGCAGCCGGGGGCCCCCCCGCTCACCTCGCAGGACCCCGGAGTAGGCGGCTATGAGGGTCTTCATGCTGAAGCCGCTGCAGCTCACGGCCCCGCGGGAAGCCGGCTTGCCCCGCGCCCCTGGCCCATGCCCCGGCCGCCGGGGCCAGGGCTTCGCGCCGAGCTCGGGGGGGCCGGGAGTGGGCGGGGGGTGGACGGCGCCGACGCTGGAGCGGCTACGGCGCGGGGAGCTAGGGGCGCACGGCCCGTCGCGGCCCGAGCAGCAGCCGAAAGCGGGCCGTCGGCGGCGGCCACTGCGCTCGGCGCTCGGAGCGCGGCGCTTTATCACCTCACAACGGGGCGGCCCGACGCGGGCCGGGGCGGGGCCGGCGGTTCCACCCGGCCCGCCCCTCGTCCCGGGGGAGCTAGAGAGCCGCGGTGCGCGGGCGGGGCCGGGGGCCGGGAGCCGGGGGCCGGGGGTAGGGCGGAGGGGGCGGGCGCGGGCTCCTGGGCTCCCCACGGTGACCCGCGGCTCCTGGGTCCGGACGCAGAGCACTTGCCGTCGCCTTAGCGCTGTCAGCCGGCGGCGGGGGAAAGCACTTGGTTAAGAGCGAAAGTTGGGCGTCGGGGCTTTGGGTCTCGTTGGTGCCCAGATTAGTTAGGGTAAGCCTGGGCTCCTAAACCACCCAAGCTGCCTCTACTTTTCCATCTGGTTCTCAAGAAAGCCCACAGAGTATCTCTGCACCTCGGGGTTCTGAGGACCCAACTCAGCCAGCCCAGTCCCTGCCCGTGGGATGTTCACGAGGATGAGGGGTGAGGGTCCAGGACACAGGAGACAGCGAAATACAGATGCTATTGGCAGTGCTGGGACAGGAATCAGAGAAGAGAGGCCCCTGCCTGGGCTGGGGCTGGACGCACTTTCCGGAGGGGTTTAGTGCACAGCAGCTTTGCACTCAGAGCTGGAGTCTGATTCTGGCCCTGCCTTCCTTGAACCTTAGTTTCCGTATCTGTAAAATGGGAATAATTATTATTTTTGTGAAATGCTTTAAGAACTGAATGAAGTAAGATACGAAAAAGCCTAGCATAGTGCCAGGCACATGTTGCAAGATTATCTTCCTTGCCTATTGATGAGTGGTTTTGCAGATGGAGTCTGTGGGTGCAAGGCAGGACAGACGTGATGTCTTAAACTGGGAAGACGGAGAGGAGATGGCATTTGCCCCTGGATGGGAGATCATCAGTATGTTTTTGCCAGGCTGAGAGAAGGGTAAGGGCCTTCAGGCAGAGGCCACAGCATGGGGGAAGGCCTGAAGATGAGCCCTGGGAGCACCCTGGTGTGGCTGGAAGAAGGGTGCAGGCAGGGGAGGAGTAAAAGAGGAGACTGCACAGGTGGTGAGGGACAAGATCTGAAGGGCCTTGTAATCCTACTGAGAAAATTGGTCTTCATCCTGTGGGGGATGGAGCAAAGGAGGGGTGTGAAAAGCAGGGCACCTTGATTAGATTGGAGGGTTAGGAAGAGCAGGTGGGCTAATCGTACGGAGGTGGGGCTTGGGGAATAGGGCCATAACACGTGCCTTGGGTTTGGCCCTTCACATACACGTGGCAGCTTTCTTTGTCCTAGGACTGTGGTCTCCTGTATGAGGTGAGCGTGGGGGACTTGCACTGGCACTGGCTTCTCCTGGCCCCCTCCCCACACCTAACATCTCTGCATTCCCATCTGTAATGTCTGCCCAGCTTCTCTTGCAGCTATGTGAGTAGGATGGCCCTGGGACCTGAGTCACATTTCCTTTATCTTTCTCCTAACCAGCCCCTGGGTGCTTTGACCAAACCAGGAGGAGAGAGGCCAAGTCAAGCGACCAAGCAGGTACTGACCAGGATGGGCTTCACCAAGGATGGTGTGTCCCACTGCCCCCCGCCCCAGTCACCAGTGTTGTGCTGGGAATTATGGGTGCCGTTCTTTAGTTTTGGGGGTTTGGACACTTGAGAATCTGAAACTCCTTACTCTGACAGCAGCCTTGGACTCTCTATTTCACATGGCCAGACTGCAAGGCAGAGAGAATGCTTGCCTTTAAGAGAGGCCCAGGGTGAAAAGCAAACACAAACATTTATCAAGTACCCTGCTCCATGCCAGGCTCCAGTCTGTGTGCACTTACCCAATCCTCACAGCTGCCCTGCCAGGGGTGAGTATCACCCCACCTTGCAAGAGGGGCACAGAGAGGCAAAGTGATTTGTCAAGGACTACAAAGTGAGGAAGTAGTTAACCTGGGATTTACCTTCTGGCCTTCCCGAACTTTCAGCCCATCTGCTTTCCCTGACTCATGAGATTGGGGAGAGGGACCAGCCCCCACTATTGGAACTGCTTGTCAAGAGCAAATTCCCATTCAGTCATTATCTCCTTTAAACTTCCCCCATAGCCCTGAGTGATTATTCCCATTTTGTAGTTGGGAAAACTGAGGTTCAGAGAATCAAAGAGCTTGCCAGATGTCATGTTGGGGCTAGGATTTGAACGAGTTCTTATGCCCCATGGCTAGGGCTTGTCTGGGTCAAACTCATTGCCAGTGCTCAGCTCACTCAGAGGGGAGGTGAGGAGAGCCTGGCATGGCCCTGTGGTCCAGAACCTCACCTACCTCCTCCGTCATCCAGGAATTTGCCTGGGACCCCTAAAGGGACTGCTTCCCTTCCCTCCAAGCCTCCAGTGTCCTTCTGTCTACATGCTTCTTGGTCAGCAAGAGCTAAATGTTGTAGTCTTAGGTGCCAGGCGAAGGGGTCTGGACTTTATCCTCAGAGCACTGGGGAGCCATAAAGGGCTTTAGCAGGGGTGACATATGGTGTAGAAAGATCATGGTCCAAATAAGAACTCGTTCAGCTGTCACCTCCATGGCATCCTTCCTGATTACCTATGGCCTGTATCAGCCTGTATCGGTCCCAGCAGGAGACAATCACTCTGGAACTGGGTAACTGGAGGAAATTTTAATACAAAAACTTTGCAAAAATAGAGGCCAAATATAGAGAAAACTCAAGGGATAGTGCAGTACCCCAAAGCTAGTAATATGGGGGCATGTGGCCTAAAGGTCCAAAGGAAGGAGGCCAAGCAGAGGGGGAGCTGCATAGAGCAGGCCCCCTGATAGTCCCAGCCTTCACTGAAGGGGAACAGGCCAACATGGTGACCTGGCAGGGTCATGCTCTCTCCCTCCCACTGGTCTTCTGCTGGGCTTCCCATTGGCCAGAGGGTAAGGGAGCCCAATAATGCAGTCCATACAGAGAATTCAGGAAGTACGCAGGATAGAGAAAGGTAGAGAGTGGGCCTAGGAGGGCAAATGGAAGATACACAGCACATGACCCGCAGGAGGACCCTCTCTTTGCTCTGTGTCCCCATCAGACCCCTGGCTTCTCTTTTTCGGAGCACCTTTACTCTTCATGTTTACATAGCTGTCTTGCCCAGGACAGGCTACTTGAGGGCAAAGGTAGAATCAGAGGGCTCTCTGTGTCCCTGTGCCCAGTGCTGGACCTGGCCCATAGGTGGCATTTGGGTAATACTAGACGGAAGAAAGGAAGGAAGAAGGGAAAGAAGGGAGAGAGAGGAGAGATGAGGATAACACTGCCTGCACTAAAGTGATAGCAGGGCCAAAGGTGAGAAGGAAAGTGCTGAGGTCTTAGAATTTCCAGGTTTTGGTGACATGGACATGGACATGGGCCTTCAGCCCACAGGGGTGATTGAGGATGACTCCTGGCTCTAAGGCCAGGCATTGGGGGAGCTGGGAAGTAGCCTTTGGCTGATCTTGTGTGATGGGTTTGGCCATCTGGAGAGGAACGGGGCTGAGAATCTTGGGATCAAGCCATCAGCACAGCCCCAGCCCCATTTTCGAATGCTCTGTTGCAATGTGTAACGAAAGTTCCCCTTGCATCATTCTGTCTGCAAGGTTCTTACTCAATTTCTCCAAAGACCGTTACCCTGCAGAGAAAGGGGGCAAACCGTATTTTGCCAGGGAGCTCCTGGTGCATTCGGAGACCCTCCCAGCCCTGTGCTGCCCGGGGTGCAGTCCAGGCTCTCCAGGAGCCTGCATGCTCAAGGCAGAAACAGACATGTTAAAACAAACTGTGAGTATGTGTGAGGATGGATGTTAACTAGAATTACCGTGGTGATCGTTTTGTAATATATACGTATAGTGGGTCATCTTATACACCCGAATCTAATGTTATAGTTCAATTATGTTTTTAAAAAGACCTTAACTATTCAGCAGTTGTTTTCCCAGCTTTCTTTAGCAGTGCAACTCTTTCTTCAAGTCCACCCTTATTCAGAAGCCCATGAGGCGACAATAGATGACAAGGGCCACTCTGTTTTGGCAGGGATGGGCCCAGGATCCAGATGGTCAGCCTCTCACTTGGGTAGCCCCTATAGTCCAGGTTCCAGGACTCTGGGAACACAGCTGGAAACTCAGTGCAGAGTAGTAAGTGCTGGCACAGGGGACTCAACCCACTAAGGATGGCACGGCTCATGTCCCTCATGCCGGAAGCAAAGGACAGCCCCTCAAGAGCTGGGACCCGGTCACAACCATCACACTGAGCAGGTGCTCAGGACAGGTCTGAATGGATCATTCTTATAGGAACTGTAATAAACCAATCCAGACAAGGCTCTTCTCCTAATCCATATGCACTTTGACCCTGACTCAGGCTGCAGACTGAATCAGCCCTAACCTCACCACCTGGTAATGTTGCTTACTGTGTTTGAGCCGCAGTTTCCCTGTGCTCTATCCAAATGGGAACAAAAGTATCTCCTTCTTGGATTGTAAGGATTAAAATAATTAACAGAAAGTGCCCAGTACAGAGCCTGGCGTGTAGCATTCAACAAATGTAATCAATAGAAGTATTATGATTGCCACTAAGAATTGGGAGGACAGGCCCTGATGAGGCAAACTGTCTGAAAGCCTATGAAGGAGGAGGAAAGAGTGAAATGCCCAGAGAAACCAGGGAAACCAGAGGGCAGTGGAAAAGACTAATAGCACCTCAGCGGGACCACAGCTCCCAAAGGAAAATCACAATGAGACCGAGGGTCCTGGAAGGAGCAGAGGCCCAATCAGAGGAGACTAGGAATGTGTGTGAAGATCGAGTTCCGCTGGAGAAGCATTGGGAGACTGCTAGAGCAGTTCACATCTCCCAAAGGGAGAAGAGGCAGGATTGTGGACGACAACAGGTCTGTGCTAGATTTGAATGAGCATTTACTAAGTTACTCTTCCAGCTACTTTACATGTGTGGGTTTGTTTCAGCTTCATGACAGCCCTATGCAGTACATGCTACTAGAATTAGCCCCATTTCACAGATGAAGACATTTAGGCACAAAGGGGTTAAAAAGATGTGTCCAGGGCCACATAACTAAGAAGTGGCAGAGCCAGGGTTTAAACCCAGGTAAGTCTGGTTCAGGAGTCTAGGCTCTATAGTAGATGCAAAATCCTGGCCCTTTCTCAGGCCAATGGAATAAACTGCTTATTTTATTATTATTATTTTTTTTTAGATTTTATTTATTTATTTGACAGAGAGAGAGAGAGAGAGAGATCACAAGTAGGCAGGCAAGGGAGGTGGGGGAAGGAGGCCCCCACTGAGCAGAGAGCCCAATGCAATCCAGGGCTCCATCCCAGGACCCTGAGATCAAGACCTGAGCTGAAGGCAGAGGCTTAACCCTCTGAGCTACCCAGGTGCCTCAAAAGTGCTTATTTTAAAGGCTGTTTGGTGTTTCTTGAGAGAAGGAAGCGTTGGTTATCAGGGCTGTTGCTGAGTCACCTAGAGAGGGTGGTATGAATGCGCCAGTTCCCTCTGCAGTGGCCTTACTGGATTCCCTAGCTGGCCTACGTGTAGGCCTATGGCCCTGAGCAGAGTTCCTGAGTGGGCCAGGTGACCAACAGCCATGCACGGGCCCTGCTAGGGAAGAAGAGCTAGCTGTCTCAGACAGAAGCTCCTCTTAGAGTGAGGGGTCCTGATGAGCTCAGGCTCCACTCCCTCCCAGCCTGGCCTTGTGGAGTTTTTCAATCAGCAACCTGTACAAGGATTTTGACACAAAGCATGCAGGACACACAAAGAAGGGCAGGAAAAGAAATATTTTAGATGAGATACCCAAGATTAGAAGACCCTGAAAGCCTGTAAAAGAGATTTGAATCTCTATAAGAAATATAAAGTCAGATGCTAAATAGATGTGTTTCAGTCTCTTTCTTTAGTATCCTTGGCCTCCCCCAGGCTTTGGATATAATGGGTTGTGAAACTGAGTGGATTTGAAATTTTTGATTAGGCTGACCCTCTGGGGAAGAATGCATGTCTAGAAACATACACACAGACACCTCCACCCTTGAAAAGTACAACAAAGCTCTTTCCATCTCTTCTGGGCCATACCACCTCCCTTTGCAGGACAACTATACTAGCCTCTTCACAGGTCCCCTGTCTCTATCCTTGTGTTCCACGCTGACACGCAGAATGATCTCTGGAATGCACAATCCAACCATTTTCACGTATGGCTCCCACAGCTTTAGGTTGAGGCCCGAGCTCTTCAACATGGCATTCAAGGCTTTGTGTAACTCTGCCCCCCTACTACTCCCTCCAGCCTTCCTCCATGCCCCTCTCTGATACACATTCATCTCTCTGGTCACATCTGGTTATTTGCTGGGTCCGTGAATACACTTTCTCCCTCTGGGTCCTTGCTCATACTGTGCTCTTGAACTTAGGTGCCCTTGAGCTGAGGTACCCTTCTCCCTTCCTGAACTGAAAAGTATCTCTTTTTTCTGCACCCTGCCCAGCCTTCCTATCTTTACACATCTTCCTCCAAGAAGCCTTCTCTACAACCAAACCCACTTTTTGTTTCTGTGCTGTTTTCTTTTTAACGTTCATTTGAACTTTAACACTGGGACCAGGGATTAGGAATATGGAGGGATATAGGGCAGGGTCCCTGCCTTCTGGAAGTTCACATCTTGGAGAAATACCTAGTTTGGAGAAGCCCACATTTTGGAGAAAGAGTTTATATAATTTATCTGTCTAGATTCCTCCCTGTCTGATTGTAGGCAAATCAGACAAAGCTGATTCAAAGATCCCAGCACCTAGGATGAGACCTGATATAGGGAAGACATCAGAAAAGAATGTATTGACTTCCTCAGGGATAAGGACTGGATCTTATTTCGTTGCCCACTCCCTGCAATCACATGCACTCATGGGACCTAGAAAATACAGTGCGGGATTCTGTATTACATCTCATGTCACCCAGAATAAATTTTGTCATCATTCATTCATTCATTTATTCACTCATTCAATACATTTATCACATATATACTCTTTGCCAGACCTGTTCAGATACCAGAGATATAATAGTGAGAAGTCTGACTCAGTCCCAAGCCTCCTGGAACTTTTGAAGTTCAAGATCAAATTGAGAAAAGGAAGTAATAGTCCTCATTGGAGTTTTCAGGTCATTTAGGGAAGAGACCAAAGATGGAAATGAATTCAGCCCTGACCTTGTGTGTAATACTGGATATGCAAACTCCAGAACCCTGGAGATATGAATTCACAGCAAAATTAAAGATGAAAAAAACTGAGGAGGGGCACCTGGGTGGCTCAGTGGGTTAAGCTGCTGCCTTTGGCTCAGGTCATGATCTCAGGGTCCTGGGATCAAGTCCCGCATCGGGCTCTCTGCTCGGCAGGGGGCCTGCTTCCTCCTCTCTCTCTCTGCCTGCATCTCTGCCTACTTGTGATCTCTCTCTGTCAAATAAATAAAATGTTAAAAAAAAAAAAACTGAGGAGTAGAGAGGTGACTGTGAGAAAAGGGGCTGAGACTGGTATCCTACTTGGTCTGATGCCAAGGCACTCACTTGCTCTATTTCACCTGAGCCTGGATGGAAGGGAGGAAGGGAGGAAGGGCAAGAGGGAAGAGAGGAGCTGAACTACCCTGTCAGTCCTGTATTGGGATGGTGCTGTGGAGCTGGCTTAGATAGGAAGGACAGACAAAATCTGGGGATTTTCCAACACTGCCATTGGGCAATCCCCAGAAATAAGTCATGGTTGTCACTTCTGATGTACCTGGTGTTGAGGAAGAGGTTCAGGTCTGAAAATAAATTCAGGGGAATTTGAACCAGGGCAGCTCGCCCGATGTGACCTCTGCCAGGCTAACCCTTTGAGCCTGGAGGATTGTTCTCTACGACAGTTCGGACATTCTGTGGTTTGCACTTCCCTTTTTTCTGCACAAATCTCAGTATTATGCCAGGCACAGATGGGGTGGGGGAAATGGCCACTCTAAGACCCCTCTGCTAGGACATTTCAACTAAGATATCAAATATATTGGCACATAGTCATTGATAATATTCACTAATTGTCCTTTTAATATCGACAGGATTTCTCTTTTGTTCCTAATATTGACAAGTTTTTCTTTTTCTTTTTCTGTGGACCAGTTTGACTACAGGTTTATGATCTTATTTATTTTCCCAATAACAATCTGTGGTTTCAACTATTTTCTGTTTTCTATTTCATTGTTTCTACTCTTATCTTCATCATTATCTTATCTTTATCATGCTGTTATCTTTATCATTATCTTATCATTATTATTTCCTTCCTTTGGCTTGCTTTGAATATAATTTTTTCTTTTTCTTAACCTTAGGTTATTAATTCCAAGCCTTTCTTATTTTCTAACATAAGCATTTAATGCTATAAATTTCCATTTGTTAACTATTCTAGTTGTATCCCATAAATTTTGATGTTTTCATTTCCATTCTGTTCAAAATACTTTAAAATTTCCTTGGTAATTTCCTCTTGACCCATTGTTTGTTTAGAAGTGTGCTGTTTCCAAAAATTTGGGATTTTTCAGATATCTTTTAATTATTGATTAATAATTTGATTCCATTTTTTAAAAAAGCTGGGTTTTTTAAGATTTTATTTATTTATTTGACACAGAGAGAGAGAGAGATCACAAATAGGCAGGGAGGCAGGCAGAGAGAGAGGGGGAAGTAGGCTGCCTGCAGAGCAGAGAGCCCCATACAGGGCTTGATCCCAGGACCCCGAGATCATGACCTGAGCCGAAGGCAGAGGCTTAACCCACTGAGCCACTCAGGTACCCCTGATTCCATTTTTATTAGAAAACATATTTCATGTGATTTTCTTTTAAAATTGTTGAGGTTTTTTTCAGGGGCAGAATATGGGAATATGGTCTGTCTTGGCAAATCTCTTTTTATCCCCCCAAATCTTTAATGTACACTGGAAATCAGTACTTATTCTGTGGATGCTGTGAAGTGTTCTGTAAAGATCAGGTCAAGTCATTTGATATTGTTATTTGGTTTTCCTAATTCCTTGCGGTTTTCTGTCTATTTGTTCTATTGGAACAATAGAGTTACTGAATGGAGAGAGGAAATTTGAAGTTTTCAACTATAACTGTGGATGTATTTATTTTTTCAATTCTATCAGGTTTTGCTTTATATATTTTGAAGATCTGTTATCAAGTTTTATTTATTTAGGATTATTGTTTTCTTGACAAATCGATCCCTTTTTCATTATATAATATCACTATTTCTGGTAATATTCCTTGTTCTGAAATCTACTTTGCCTGATATTAACATATTAGGCATGATATATTAGTTGATTAGTCAACTAATTAATCAACTAATCAACTAATCAATTAGTTGATTGATTTGCATGGTGTAACTTATTCCACCCCTTTTTAACCTATATGTTTTTATATTTAAAGCGAAGTCCTTAATATACAGATGGTCAACAGACACTTGAAAAGATGTCCAACTTCACTTATCATCAGGGAAATGCAAATCAAAACCACAATAAGATATCACCTTCCACCTGTCAGAATGGTTAAAATATAAAAGACAAGAAATAACAAGTGTTGGTGAGGATGTGGGGGAAAAGGAACTCATGTGTACTATTGGTGGAAATGTAAATTGATATGGCCACTGTGGAAAACAGTATAGAGGTTCGTCAAAAAATTAAAAATAAAAATACTATGTGATCCAGTCATAGCACTACTGGGTATTTACCTAAAGAATATGAAAACACTAATCTGAAAAGATAGATGGAACCCTATGTTTATTGCAGCATTAACAGTTGCCAAGATACAGAAGCAACCTAAGTGTTTGTTGATAAACAAATGGATAAGGAAAACATGGTGTGTGTATAAACAATGCACTATTACCCAGCCATAAAAAAGGATGAGACTGTGTCATCTTCAGCAACATGGATGGAACTAAAGGGTATTATACTAGGTAAAATAAGTCAGACTGAGAAAGCCAAATGCCGTATGATTTTATTCATATGTGGAATCTAAAAAAATGAATTAACCAAAAAACAGAATTGGAGCCATAAATTTAAAGAACAAACATGGTTGCAGAGGGGTGGGGAAATGGGCAAAATGGGTGAAGAGCAGGGGGAGATACAGGCTTCCAGTTATGGGATGAGTAAGTCATGGCAAGAAAAGGCAGAGCATGAGGAATATAGTCAGTGACACTGTAATAGTGTTGTATGGTGACAAATGGTAGCTACACTTGTGATGATCACAGCCTGGTGTATGAACTTGTCCAATCACTATGCGGATGCCTGAAACACCTGTAACAGTGTGAGTCAGCTACCCTCAAAAATAAACACATGAAGTGGGGTTCTTAAAAAAAAATAAATAAAAGTACAGTTCTTATACACAGCATATAATTGAGTCTTTAAAAAAAAAAAAAGTCTGTTTGACAATCTCTTCCTTTCAACTGGGTGTTTAACAAGATCATTCACCATCATATGGTGGGATTTAAATGTACTATCTCACTAGTTTTCTATTTTTGAGATCTGATCCTATATCTTTTTTTCTCTTTTCAAGACAAAGTTTACTTTGGATAAATTCAGTATTTTATTGTAATTCCATTAGATTCCACTACTGAGTTATTGATTACACCACTTTAAAAAGTTTTTAGTGGTCGACTTGGAGTTCACAATATACATCTTGAACTTAATCAGGATCTACCTTTGAAGAATAGTGTACATTTCGTGTACAGGCGAACCAGCCTTATTAATGGTATACTTCCATTTCCTCTCGCCTATTCTGTGTGTTTTTGTTATACATTTTATTTCCACAGATGTTATAAAACTCTATATGTTGGGCGCCTGGGTGGTTCAGTGGGTTAAGCCTTTGCCTTTGGCTTGGGTCATGATCTCAGGGTCCTGGGATCAAGTCCCGCATTGGGCTCTCTGCTTGGCAGGGAGCCTGCTTCCTGCTCTCTCTCTCTCTGCCTGCCTCTCTACCTACTTGTGATCTCTGTCAAGTAAATAAAACCTAAAAAAAAAAAAAGCCTCTATATGTTATGACTATTTTTGCTTTGGATAATCAATTATCTTTTAAGGTGATTAAAAATAAGAATAAAGGTTTGTGTATTTACCTTCTTTTTGTTGTTGTTTAAGATTTATTTATTTGACAGAGAGAGCACAAGCAGGGGAAGTGGCAGAGGGAAAAGCCTGCTCTCCACTGAGTAGGGAGCCAGATACAGGGCTGGATCCCAGGACCCTGAGACCATGACTTGAGCCAAAGGCAGAAGCTTAACCAACTGGGCTACCCAGGCACCCCATGTTGCTGTGTTTGTTTGTTTCTTTCTTTTATAATTTCTTTCAGTCTTCATTGTGTAAATCCAGGTTTCCATCTGCTGTCGAGTGCACTCAACCTAAAGAATTTCCTTCAACATTGCTTGTTGTGCAGGTCTACAGACAATGTTGTCTCTCAGAGACTTTAATATAACTACGATTACTAAGTGAAGGATCAAAAGGAGATCATAGACAGCCTGTAGAAACAGATAGGGAGCTGGTTAGCATAGAGACAACACTATAAAAAAGAAGAATCAGGAGCACCTACATGGCTCAGTCAGTTGAGTGTTAGACTTTTGGTTTCGGCTCAGGTCATGATCTCTGGGTCATGGGATTGAGCCCCATGTTGGGCTCCAGGCTCAGCGCAGAGTCTGTTTCTCTCCCTCTCCCTCTGTCCCTCCACCTGGCCACACTCCATCTTTCTCTCTTTGTGTCTCTAAAATAAATCTTTAAAAAAAAGAAGAAGACGAATAAAATGAAATGTTAGAAATTAAAAAATATATATATGAGAGATAAAGAACTCCCAGCAAACTGAAAACAACCAGGAAAGAACCAGTGAACTTGAATCTAGGGCGGTGAAAATTATCCAAAATGAAATATAAAGAGAAAAAAATAATGTAGGTGGGGAGGGGAGAACACAGCATCCAAGAGCTCTGGGACAATATCAGATGGTCAAAAGATGCATATAATTGGAGTCTCGGTAATTTAAAAGAGAGAGAGGAAAGAAGAGAAAATATTTGGAGAGACAATGACTGAGTCTTGCAATAATGAAAGATAACAAATCACAGATGCAGGAAGTCCAGAGACTCTGGAGCAGGACAAACACAAAGCACATACATACCTAGATGCACCGATCAACCACTGAAAACCAAAAATAGAAAGTCAATGTCAAAGCAGCCAGAGAAAAAAGAAATATCATATAAAAAGGGACAAAAACCCTGTAGTTGCCAGGGCAACTAGAGGGAAGGGAGAGTAGGCACAGAGTTTGTTTGGGGGATGAAAAAGTTCCGCGAACTAGATAGTGGTGTTGGTTACACAATACCGTGAATGTACTTAATGCCACTGAATAGTAGACTTTAAAATGGTGACAATGTGGGCCACATGTGTGGCTCAGTCAGTTAAGCATCTGACTCTTGATTTTGGCTCAGGTCATGACCTCAGGGTCGTCACACATTGAGCTCCATGCTGGGTGTGGAGCCCACTTAAGATTCTCTCTTCCTCTCCCTTTGCCAGCCCCTCTCTAAAATAATAATAATAATAATAATAATAAACAACATGGTTACAATGGTAAATTTTGTTATATGTATTTTATCACAATTTTTTTAAAAGATTTTTTTATTTTATTTATTTGTCATAGAGAGAGAAGCGAGAGCAAGCACAGGCAGACAGAGTGGCAGGCAGAGGCAGAGGGAGAAGCAGGCTCCCTGCCAAGCAAGGAGCCCGATGTGGGACTCAATCCCAGGACGCTGGGATCATGACCTGAGCCGAAGGCAGCTGCTTAACCAACTGAGCCACCCAGGCGTCCCTTATCACAATTTTTTAAAAAAGAAACCTCCATACTTCAGCTCTCACTCCCCAGGCCCCCACCCCTCCCAACCCTAAGCAACCACTTCTCTATTTTCTATCTCTGTATATTTGCCTCTTCTTGACATTACATATAAATGGAATGTTGTAATATGGGATCCTTTGTGTTTGGCTTCTTTCACTTAACACGTTTTCAAGGTTCATCCTTGCCATAGATTAAGTGTTTGTGTTCTTCCAAAACTCTTACATTAAAAACCTAATGCCCAAGGTGATCGTAGTAGGTAGAGTTTGGGGAAGGTGCGTAAGTTATGCGGGTGGAGCCCTCGTTGGGATTAATGTCCTTATAAAAGAGACCCCAGAGAACTAGCTGCTCCCTTCTCTCTTGTGAGGACACCTCGAGAAGCCATTGGTCTGCAACCTGGAAGGAGGCTCTCACCGGAACCCAATCAACACTGGCACCCTAATCTTGAACCAGTGTCCAGAACTGAGAAAGAAACTTGCTGTTCATAAGTTAACCAGTCTGTAGTGTTTTGTTGTAGCAACCTGAGTGGATTAAGACAGTCCTTGTGCAAGAATTGGTATTTTTTATGGTCAAATGATATCCCATTGCGAGAGCAGTGTACTTTGTTTTTCCCCTCAGTAGTTGATATGGGCGTATGGGTTATTTCCACCCTTTGGCTATTATGGATAATACTGCTATCACCATCAGCATTCATGTGCAGATTTTTCATAAACATGTTTTCCTTTCTCTTGGTCGAGACCCAGGAGTGGAACTGCTGAGTCCAAGGATAAGTCTGTTTAACTTTTTGAAGAACCATCAGACTGTTTTGCAGAATGCCTTCTCTATCTTCCACCCCCACCAGGAGTATTTGATGGCCCCAATCTCTCTACATCCTCACAAACTCTTGTTATTTTCTGACTATTTGATTTTAGTTCTTCTAGGGGGTGTGAGGGGGTACCTCACCTGGTTTTGATTTGCACTTCCCTGATGACTGGAGATATCGAGCATCTTTTCACATGCTTGTTGGCCACTTCTAATCTTCTCTGGAGAAATGTCTATTCACATCCTTTGCCCTTAGTCCTTTAATTGGGTTGTCTTCTTATTGAGCTCTAAGAGTTCTTTATAGATATTATATATTTTGGATACCAATCTCATCATATACCTGCTCTATGAATATTATCTCCCATTCTGTGGGTTGACTATTCAGTTTCTTAAAAGTGATCTTTCAAGCAAATTTTAAAATGTGAATGAAGGCTTTCCCAGTTTTCATAGTCCTGTGCCATGGTGGACAACTCTCTCCATGCCCTTGTAGCCCTGAGTGGTACACTACTGTTGCCTTGTTACTCTGCGCTAGGGTCATGGTGGGTTCAGTGAGTTCTCTCTCATGCAGGTTCAGCTGGGTCTTGAGCAGGCCCTGTACACCTTGGTCTTGTGGGGAGGGGAGGGTTATCTCAGCATTCCTGAGCCTCGTCCCCATGACAACTATCAGTTGCCTTCTATCTGCAGTTGGTATTGTAGAAGAAAGACCACTGGTAGCCCACCTCTCCTGGGTATCATTGCAGGATCCTAGGCTAGAGACATTTCCTGTCTGTCTGCCTGAGTTTTTCTATGTTTTCTATAACACCAGTGGATCTTGGCCTGTGTTCTAGGGAAGAAAGAAGAGTCAGATGAATTTCGATTCTACTCTTTGTCCAGAGGCAATGTATTTTTACCTAGACCCTGGGAACAAAATGATTTCTGTCCCTTCCCTAGAGGTTTAGGCTTTTGCTTGGTCAGAAGGGAGTCAGAACAGGGGATTAAGGTTTTATTGAACTGCCCAAAACCGTGGAGGGCAGTTCTTTCTAGTGTTTCACCAAATCTTTCTTGCAAGTGTTAGGTAGAAGACTGCAGAGAAGAACTTGCAAGCCCAGTCTGAACTGTCCTTTCCAACTGACATGCAGGCCATACTAGACCTTAAGACTCATGAGTTTATCTGATTTCTTCTTACCTACTTTTATAGCAGGCAGTCACCTTTCTTCTGTGTCCTGCCAAAGGTAACAACATTTATACGTGCTGTTTTGGAGGACTTGATATGTGAGTGCCAAGCCAAAGAGCTCCAGGCATGAACTGGAGTAGATGTAGAACAATGCTTCAGGAGGATTTATTCTTGCCATCTACAGGGACTGTATGTCAGGGCCTGAGGGGCAACTACCCCTCAGGTGTGACCTTGAGCAAATCCCTTCAGTCTCCCCAGCTGTGCAATGCAGTCCCACAGATTAGGAGTAAGGGTGGGGGCTGCACACCAGAGTGCCTGGAGTTGAATCCTAGTCTCACACCACAGAGTAGAGTAACCCCAGGCGAGGTACTCAACCTCTCTCTGCCTCGGCCACCTTATCTATCCAATGTAGATAATAATAAAATCTATCTCTGTAATGTCTGGCATATCATATTAAGCAAGCTCTCATCATTAGTAGTACCAGTAGTAGTAATAGTAGTAGCAGTAATAGTACCATATTAAGAATAACAACATTATTAATATTACTATTCCTCTTGATAATCTCCAAGGTTCCTTCTACTACTATTTGTGATATATGAAGAATTTATTCATTTATTTTGGTAAGAGGATCTGCCAGGTAGGCCAAGTTAAAAAAAAAAAAAAAAAAAGACTCCCTGGGCAAGGGGAGGGCAAGACTCCATTTGCTGTGTGACCTTTGCTCAGACCCTGGCCAACTCTGGACATGAGAGTCCTTCTGTAGAGTGCAGATTGAACTGATAGGCTGGGACTAGTTGAATCTGTGTCAGGGAGCAGGGGAGAGAAGGATAACTTTGGAGCTGTCATCCCACAGACCTCATGATGCCTATTCCTCTAAATTAAAAATCAGAGAAGACGGGCAATCAGAACCCTCATGTTCACAGAGCACTTGAATCATCAAAATTCACTCATATTCATGATCTCATTTAGCTGTGACAAGAGCTGCTTTGAAGGTGTGTGTCAAGGATTGTTGATCCCAACTTGAGAGTTAGTAGAGTGAGATCCAAAGACTGAGTAGGCCAAGGTCACCGACGAAGATCAAGATAGAGCTGAACCAGAATCCAGGAACCAGATTTGGCACTTTCCCGTGAACTCCAGGCAGCACAGGGCCTGCTCCCCTGCGTTTTCCCAGCAGGCGTGCCTCCCTCTGTGGGATGGCAGGTAGGATCCATTGAAGCAGAGAGGCCTGAGTAGGGAAGTCTGGAAGGTCAATAGTTGGAGCTGCTCCTTGTCCCTGGTCCAGACAACAGCATCTCCAGGCCAGGGACTGGATGTCTTCCCTTGCAGCTTCCTCGCCCCATGGGCCTGACCAGGTCACAAAAGTTCTGTTGAATGAAGACATGAAAAAAATTCTCTTCCATTTTTGTTCAGGCTTATGGAAGCCTAACCCTTCAGGGCCAGGGATGAGCCTTGAGTCCCTCCCATGTTTTAGGCCCAGCACAGGGACAGGAAGACCGGAAACCATTAATAAATATTTGTTAAAGGGCTCATACCACCAAACCCTCATCTTGCACAGACTCAAACAAACAGAGACAAGGGGGGAGGGGGAAATGGGAAGTTACTATTTAATGGATATATAATTTCTGTTTTAGAAGATGAAAGAGTTCTAGGAATGGATGTTGGTGATCATTGCAACAATGGGAACGTATTTAGTGCTATTGAGCCATATACTTTAAAATGGTTAAGATGTCTCCGTCAGAGCCTCCAGGAGGAACCAACACTATGGACAACTTGACTTGGGACTTCTGGCTTCCAGAGTGGTGAGAGAATAAAATGTCTGTTTTAAGTAAAACAAACAAACAAAAACAATTTTAAGATGGTAACTTTTATGTTACTTATATTGTACTATCATTTAAAAAAAATTGGGGGCGCCTGGGTGGCTCAGCGGGTTAACGCCTCTGCCTTCAGCCCAGGTCATAATCCCAGGACCCTGGGATGGAGCCCCACATCGGGCTCTCTGCTCAGTGCAGAGCCTGCTTCTCTCTCTCTCTCTCTCTCTGCCTGCCTCTCTGCTACTTGTGTTCTCTGTCAAATAAATAAATAAAATCTTAAAAAAAAAAATAAATTTAAAAAAATTGAAAAGAAAGTTGACAAAAACACGTTTTCTAACCTGAAGAGACAAAACAAGAGTAAGCCTGCATTATTTCTATCCATTTCACTACATAGAAAGGAAGTGCAGGTAGTCTATGCCCTTCAACAGATCCTGTCAGATGCACACACACCCATCCTGGATTATTAGCTCACCCACTGTGCATACCCACTGGGTACCCAACCCTGGTCTGGAGCTCCCAGGGGCACTGTGTCTTCTTTCTGAAGCCAGGGGAGGCATTAAAGTTCAGGCAGTCGAGACAGGGAAGAGGGAAACCCTTGAAACTCTCCCTTCACCAGATGGTGTCTCCTTGGTGCCTTGTCATCTGGCTTTGACAAAGAATATGAATTGTCTCAAGTCAGTGTGGCCATGGGGCCCAGGCAGTTCTACAACCCTGAGATGGCACATAACAGGAGCACAAACAACCCTCAGCCTCCCAAAGCTCTCTGTGTGCTGGGGACCCACAGAGCGCTCCCTGTGAGTGAAGCTCTTTAAATCTCACAACAAACAATGAGGCCAGTCTTGCTGTCCTCCCCAGTGTAAATGAGGAAACTGAGGCCCAGATGGGGTAAGCCGCTGTCTCATTCAGAGTGTGAGGAGCCTAAGAAGCAGGTTTGAGGCTTGAATCCTGTGCTCTGAACGCCATGATTCACCATGTCCTGAGCAGGTTTTCCACAGATGGGGAAATGGGGTCCCTTAAGAGTCAGGGGACTGCCTTAAAGTCACTCAGCCAGGCATTGACAGAGCTGCCATTGGGACCCAGGTCTTCCAGTATCCAGAATGGTGCCTCATGTGAGCATGAGAAGGTCTAGGTTCTGTCCACCGGGATCCCATCTGCCTCCAAGCCGTGCGCTCTTGGTGAGCAGTGTTGGCTGAATTGTCTTTGCCTGGCTGGCTTCCACCTTGGAAGATTTCTTTTTTCCTGTTTTCTGAGTCTGGGTACTTTCTTTTCCAAGAAGAGATGATGGTTTAAGGGGACACTCTCAGGAATGGTGTACCCAAGCAGGCCAAAGAAACCAACCCAGAGCTGTTGGCAGTGTTCCAGAGAGGGCCCGGGGCCCACAGGGGAGGTGGGGAAGGTGCCGGCTTGGGGGGCTGTGGAGAGGGGCAGGAGTACAGCCTGCCCAAGGGGGAACCTCTGGAGACACTCCCTCTCCTCTCAGGCCTCAACACCCTTTGTTCAGTGGGGTGGTGGGAGAGAGTTGGGCGAAGTGGTCTCTAAGCCCCTCTCCCTGTTCCAGGTCGGGCTCCTGAGAAGCCGAGCTTGAGAAGAGCCGCCCCTGTGAGACTGGTTTTTTGAGGAAATGCCCGCTGGGGAAACTGGAGAGGGTGTTGTAGGCCAAAGAAGACAAGAAAGCTAAACGGTACGATTCCAAACTCTGAGCAAGCATGGCTGGATCCAAGCATGGCAGAAATGCAACCCTCCATTCCCGCCACCGCCCCAGGGTGCTCCAGCTTAGAGCCAGGCAGCTGGGCTTTCACTTATTGGTCCAGGCCAAGGGTCACCTGGGGTGAGGCGGGGCAGCGCGGGCGGTCTGAGTGCCCAGGTGTTTACCATCCTCTGCATGTGAGGCTAAAGGAGTCCCAGGTGAGGCCCAGAGAGTTTCAGGGCAGGTGTTAGAAGACGTTGACAAGAACAAGGACTAGGGCTCAGGGCAATGATCAAAGAGACTCTGGCAGAGCACTGACAGTGTCCTGGCACCACCTTTGGGATTCATCCTCACATTTCAGGTTCTGGGTCTTTCCCAACAGCACTGAATGGATGAGAGAAGGAGTGAGGGCACGGACAAACTGAGAGCCTAGAGCCTGAAGCCTGTCACTCGAGTGGCGCTTTGGCATGAAGGTGGAGGGTACCGGGGAGCCTCAAAGAGCCAGAGGTCCCAGGCTCAGGGGGCTCAGGGAGCTTGACGACCCTCTCAACTCCCGCCTTTACCCGTGCACATAGTCCCACTCAGACACGTGGGGCCCAGGAACGCACCTGCGTGACTGTGCCAGCAAGCCTTCTGAGCTGAGGCACACGGACATGCACACACAGGCTCACGCACAGGTACGTACACACCAGTCCACATACGTGCGTGGGTATGCTTGCAGAGACATATCCACAGACATTCACACTCACTTGTGCTCACATATGCCTGAGCTTGCACTAGAAGCACCGCTGACCAGGTCCTTTCTATTCCTGGCTTTTAGGGGAGGGCGAGGGAGGGGGAGGGTCCAGAGCCAGGCTGCTTGCAGCTGGCCGCTGAGACTGACCTTTGGCTACAATGGCCTGCATCACACCAGCCCCAGAACCCAGGCTCGTGTCTGTCTGGGTTACTTGTAGAAGACTGATAAAAGTGTCTGGAAGCTTCACTGCTGTCTCCCCTGCCCCTTCCTTGTCCCCCAAGTTTCCACTCCCACCTTTGACCCAGGCCTTTGTCCATCAGCAGGTCAGAGGCCTTCTGCCCTGTGTGGGTGATAATCTGTGGTTGGGGGAAGGGAAACACCTGGGGCTCCTGACGTGTAGCCCCCTTCCCCATCAAGTGGCAGCAACGAACAGGGGCATTGCCATTGGAAAGCAAGGTCATCAGCGCAGAATCAGACTGACCCCAGCTCTGAGTGGCTCCTGGTTTGGTGGAGGTCACAGGCATTTAAAAAGTGTAATCTGTGCCCGGCTGGAAGGAAACGGGACTGAGGAAGCCCAGAGAGGAGACACCTACCAGCCTGGAGGGGGTACAATCAGGGAAGGCTTTCAGAGGGAGAGTCGTCTAAAAACGACTCTTAAGGGGCGCCTGGGTGGCTCAGTGGGTTAAGCCGCTGGCTTTGGTTCAGGTCATGATCTCAGGGTCCGGGGATCGAGTCCCGCATCGGGCTCTCTGCTCAGCAGTGAGCCTGCTTCCCTCTCTCTCTCTCTGCCTGCCTCTCCGTCTACTTGTGATTTCTCTCTGTCAAATAATTAAACAAAATCTTTAAAAAAATAAAAATAAAAACGACTCTTAAGAGATCAAGAGGAATTAGATGTGGGTGGAAGGGAGTAGGGTAAAAGGCATTTTAGACAGAGGCAAAGGCTTGTGCAAAATGCTGGCTCTAGGGGAATCAAGGTGCCCTAGGGAGCTGGGAGATGTTCAGCAAGGCTGGAGGAGGGTATGAGTAGGTCAGAAGGGAGGCAGGCTCCTGCTGTAAGCCAGCCCAAGAAGGCATCCAGAGGGCATGGAAAAGCCATTGGGAATTTCAGCCAGGAACAATGATTGTGTCAGAGCTGCACCACAAAGATCTTTCGGGCTCCAAAGGGCAAAGTGGATCTGGGGTCGGCTTAAGACAGATTTGAGAAGGAACATAGGGCAACTGATTAAGTGGGGGCTGGTAGAAGCTCTGAAGGTTAAGAGGCAAATCAAGGAAATTATGTAGGAAACAAAAGACAGGAGACACGAGAGGAAATAAATTTCCACAAAATTTTAATAGCCAGAATTCAAAGTAAATAATAGAGCACTTTTTTTTTTTTTTTGTAATGCAGGTCTACTAATGAGAAGAACAGAATTTTTTGGAGAATGACATTTCTAAGTGGGGCTCAAAGTTAGTGTTTCTTTCCATCAAATGGATTGCAAATGTTCATCTGTAGAAGTCACTCCTAGCTCCTGGGTTATTTAAACACATGTCGAAGTTTGTTGACCCATGGTCTAGACTCATGGGGCCCAGGTAGAAGCAAGTAAGAAACAAGTTGTGATCTGCCCAACTTCCCCATGACTGCCCCTCCTGTGAGAGGGGGCCCTGGCTTCCAGTTAAAAGGTTACCTTGTTACTAGGAGCCAACAGGCAGTATGAACATCCGTAATCATAACATCTCAGGGCAGGAGGGACCCAATGTGCCACTCTAGCCCTCTCCTGGGGCAGGACTAATGTCCACGTGTTTCATAGAGTTGCACTATACCCTGGCTATGGAAAGTGACTTTTTGCAGTCACATTACAAGTTGCCGACAGTTGAAATTTGGATCCAAATCTTAGGATTCCCAGCTGAGTTTTCTTTCCCTATACCACCACGTCCTGGCCATGGACCCCACTAACTTGGAGGAGCAGGGCCCATGGGGAAGGAGGAATGTCAGGATTCCTCTTCCCAGGACAGGAAGCTCTTCAGGCTCCTGTTTCCTGAAAGAAGAAGTCTGGTGGCAGATCAGGCCTCCTCGTTTACATACATTTGTACCTCACTTCTGGATGAGGGACCTGAGGCTTGGAGAGAACACATAATTTGCTTGGCATCTCGAATAAGCTAAATGATGACCCCATGAAAGATATCCTGGTCCTAGTCCCTAGAACCTATGAATATTACCTTACCTGGATAAAAAAGGGTCTTTGTAGGTGTGATGAAATTGTATTTCCCCAGATGAGAGGATTATCCTAGATTATCTGGAGGGGCCCTACATATAATCACATGTATCCTTGTAATAGAGATGCAGAGACACCCTACTAGATACAGAGGCAGAAGGTAATGTGACAATGAATAGAGGAAGGTTAGAAGATGCTCCTTTACCGGGTTTGGACATGTAAGAAGAGCCCAGGACCCAAGGAATCTATTATCCAGTTCTAGAAGCTGGAAAAGACAAGGAAACAGATTCTCCCCTAGAGTCTCCAGAGGGAGCCCAGCCCTGTGAACCCCTTCTAAAACTGATACCAGTGTATCCTGTTTCGGTTGTCTGGCTTCCAGAACTGTGAGCGAGGATATTTCTGTTGTCTCAAGTGACCAAGTTTGTGGTGATTTGTTACAGCAGCCTCAGGAAACTAACAAGACATCCCACAGTGATTTTTCTGAATTATTTAAATTAAAATAAACCTTTAAATCTTAGAATAATTTTAGATTTACAGAATAGCTGCAAAGACAGTGTAAAGAGTAATTAAATTCTCCTCCTCCAGGTTCCACCACTGTTAGCATCTTTCTTTACTGGGGTACATAGGTCACAACTAAAGAGCCAACATTAGTATTGGCTAAAATCCACAACTTTATTTAAATTTCACTGGTTTGGGGGCACCTGTGTTGTTCAGTGGGTTAAGCATCTACTTTTGGCTCAGGTCATGATCTCACGGTCCTGGGATTGAGCCCTGCATCAGGGCATCCAACCCCTCGTCAGGCTCTCAGCTCAGTAGGGAGCCTCCCTTTCCCTTTCCCTCTGCCTGCTTCTCCCCCTGTGTGCACTCTCTCTGTCTTTCTCTCTCTGTGTCAAATAAATAAATAAATAAATAGAATCTTTAAAACGTTACCATTATGCATGTAGTTGTCCTGTGTTCTTAGCTTCCTCTGGTCTGTGACTGTTCCTCGGACTTTCCTTGGTTGTTTGATGGCTTTCCCTTTGGAGGACTACTAGCCAAGTATCTTGCAGAAAAGAAGGTCACTCCTTTCAGATATATCTGATGTTTTTCTCCTAGTCAGCTTGGGGTCATGGGGTTTGGAGAGGAAGACCACAGAAGGGAGGTGTCGTTCTCATCACATCGTATCAAAGGCACATAGTGTCAAGGTGACTTATCACTGCTGTTGACCCTGATCACCTGGAGGTTGTGATGGTTCCATGGTATAGTTACTCACCTTCCCTTTGCTGACCCCAACTCTTCCCACACTCTTGGAAGCAAGCCACTAAGTATCCCCCAATTCAAGTGGGGTGGGTTAAGCTCCATGTCCTCGAGGGCAGACTATCTCCGTCCAAGGATCTAGGATTCTTCTGTAAGAGAAATTTGGCTCTTCTCTCCCACTTCTTTATTATCATTCAAACATTTGTTTTTATCAGTATGTACTCGTGGGCATGTATTTCATATTTGGGATTATAGTCCAAATACTGACATTTGTTTTGTTTTGTTCCAGCCATGGCCATTGGGAGCTTTTTCATTTTGTCTCCTGGGTTCCTTTAAGATGCTCCCATTGTTTTGTTTTTTGAGTACTTCTTTACTTTCTGACACTCAAAGATGCTTCAGGCTCTATTTTCCCTGCCCAACAAGGCTACTGGGGTGATATTATTCTAGGTTCCTTCGGTAGAAAGAAGCAGGAGGTAGGAAATACACGTATGTAAGCTAACCCATGCACACATACATACTTATGATAATTTCCATATCTACCTCTCTGTCTGTCAAACTAGACATCAATTCGTACTGATGTCTCCCACTTTTCATTCTAGCCTTCCTCCCTTGCTCTTCCGTAACTTCCCTCCCCAACAGTGAGAAAAGCAGCTCCCACCATCTACTTACCTACTTGTGCACTCTCAGTATACAGTGCAGCCGTTTCCAAATTGTTGATGCACACCCCCATGAGGATTCAAATTTAACTACACTATGGTATTTATGTACAATTTATTTTAATGTTAGTCTTAGAGTTTCCAGTCAAAACCCTATTTTCCAAAGTTCCTTAGGGCAGTTCTTCCCTTCCACCTGTATTTATAATACAGTTTAAAGATTCTTTCATCACAGGGCACCTGGAAGCCTCAGTCAGTCAAGTGTCTGCCTTTGGCCCAGATCATGATCCCAGGGTCCTGAAATCAAGCCCTACATCAGGCTCTCTGCTCAGTGGGCAGCCTGCTTCTCCCTCTCCCTCTGCCTGCTGTTCTGCCTGCTTATGCTCTCTCTATCTATCAAATAAGTAAATAAAACCTAACTTCCTTTAAAATAACAAAAAAAGATTCTTTTGTCACAAGTCTGCATTCCATCTTGGAATTGCCAGGCTTCTTGGTTGGTCTTTTACAATTTAATTTCTATACATTAAGGTTCATTGTTTGTAGGTCTTGACAAATGCATGGTATCAATCATATACCAGTCCCATACCATACAGGTTCATTCCACCAACCTAAAGAATTTTCTATGCCTCTCTTAGTCAATGATTCGCCCTTTCTAAATCCCTGGCAATAGCTGATCTGCTTCCATGCCTATGTCATCGTTTTTCAGAATATCATGAGTGGAATCAAAAAGCTTCTTTCACTTAACGAAACACATCTAAGATTCATCCACATTGTTGTGTGAATTAATAGCTCATTCCCCTTATTTCAGAGTAGTATTCCACTGTCCTCAAGGTACCACAGTGTGTTTGTCTATTCACCTACTGAAGGATGATCTTGGTTGCTTCCAGTTTCTGCTGATTATGAAGAAAGCTGCCGTAAACACTGGTGTGCAGGTTTTTGTGTGGACTTATTTTCAAATCAGTGGGGTAAATAGCTAGGACCATGATTGTTGTGCTGTACAGTAAGCCTATATTCAACTTTATTTTAAAAATGCCAAAATGTCTTCCAAAGTGGTGCGCCATTTTGAATACAGTTACTTTAAGTTTCACAACTTAAATACAATTTTTCTGATCCTTTCCTTTGTTTTCCAAGCTGGTAGTCAGAAGATCTCACTCATAAGGCAAAAACCACTGGCTTTGCCATCCGATCTGAGTTGAAATCCTGACTCCAAAAACATAAAGCCCATTTAAAAACTGTACAACTTTGGACAGGTTAGTTAATCTCTCTAGTCATATATTGAGATTTAACTCTTCATATATGCATGAGGTCATGGGTTAGGTTCTCCAGGAAGTGGATTCTGAAAGCACGTTTTGCCTGTGGGATGTCTATTAGGGAGAGTTCTTGGGGTCAACACCTACAGAAGGGAGGGAAGGCAATGGAATTGGGTAGAGGGAGAAGCTGAACAGAAGTGGCCCATCAGAGCTGTCCTGATCTGGGCTGAAGAGGCCAAGCCTTTCTTCCCCATCTGGACTAGTCATTGGCCCAGTGCTCTGGCAGGGTGGAAAGAGCATTGCATGAAGAGTGATTGCACTTTGGAGTCTTTCTGGCTCTGCACCTTCAGGCAAGTCCTTCCCTTCCCAGAGGCCCCTCAGCTTACTCACGTGTAAGTGGCCAAGACCACAGCCCCACCAATCTTGTAGAGCTCTTTGCAGTTCACCAAGTACCTTCATGTAGCTTAACCACAGTGATCTGACAATCCCAGTAATTAGCCCCCCATGAGTGCTAAGGCTGTGTGGCTCTAGTGTGGTCTGAGGGCTGGAATGGGTCCATTAACCACTTGTTCATGGTTCCTGACCAAGTTAGGTACAGAATTTGAGAGTACCTGCTCTGAAACTTTAGAGCAATGTGGCAGAAGGGTTGTATGTCTGTTGAAAGTAAGAATAAAAACTTGGACTATGTTTGTTATTGTTTTCATATTTCATTTTTCAGGTAATTATATTGTATTTTACAAATGAATAGGTCTGAGATGAATTAGGCACCCCCCCAACAAGAACCTCGTCCTATACCACAGACATTTTGAGAGGCATTGATCTAGCCCATGCCCAAATGCCAGGTCTGACAATTTTTGCCCTTTTTCAAGGGGGAGGTCCCTTTTCATCCAAATCATTGGCATTATATTCATAGGACGAGGGTTCATTGCTGGTTTTGTTTTTCAGGGCCCCTTTGAAAGGGGCTACTAGAAAGAGTCTGCCTGCCTATCTAGTTCCATCCATTCACTCACTAAAGATACAACTAGGGGTCCAGGGCACACCTTGCACTGGTTAAAGGTTTTCTAGCAAGGAGTGAGTGGTGAGTTAGAGTCTAAGAAAACCCCAAACCTCATTTGCAATCCATAAACTCTCCTGGGTCTTTCAAAATCCATTTCCTGGCATTTCCAAAGGGGAGGGGTGAGGAGGAACGGGCATTTATTAAATACTCCCTTATGGATGAAACAATAATAGGTGACAGAACCAAGCCTCAAGGAGGCATATGGCACAGGGAGAGGGATGGGGGGGTGGTATGCAGTGCAGGGAGGTGTGCGGTGCGGCCAAGCAGGCAGGTGGGGGGTTGTGCACACCTCAAGGGTTCTCAGGCCCAGCCCCTTCCATTGTGCCCTTCAGCCCAATTGGAGGCTAGAACTAGGCAGAGTGGGAGTAGAACAGAATAGCTATCTGGGCAGTCAGTCTTCCTACTGAGACCAGGATTTCAAAAAGTCCTTACCCCTCTCCGACACAGGAACCTCATTTACTCCAAAGAGTGGGTGTCATTGCTGGTGTCGTTGAGATAATGCCTGAAGAGTGTCCCACCCAGAGCCCAGCATGGCCTAGTAAGTGGATCAGTGCTGGCTCCGCCTTTCCATGAGGTCATTAAGACAGATGCCCAGTCCAGCCCAAGGCAGCCACTGTACATCTGGTCCTGCCCCGACCCACTCCAGCTCAAGGACCTTCCGGGGCTCCTCCCTACCTGGGGGCGAAATTCCTGACTCCTTGACTAGACATTTGAGTTCCCCCAGATGGTAGGCAAGGCAAAGTCAGGGACCCTGGGTGCCTTGGTCACCACTCTGTCTCCAAGTTTGCTGAACAAAGGCCTGGCCTTCCAGCCTCGCATTCCCTAAAGCTCCCTCCTGCCCGCTGACTCACAGGAGCTGCCATCATCAGCCTGTGCCCTGCCCCGTCTCCTCTCCCTGCCTTTGCTTGCTCAGCAGCTTGCATCCTCCCTGCGTGAGCCTCCTCCTGAACCCTCACTGAGCACGGTCAGCTTCCTCGTGAGGCCACCGTGTGGCCCATGCCACGTGGCTGCTGGCAGTGCTGTGCTGGCTGACCCCTGTCCCCACCCCAGCACCATAAAGCCATGTCACACAGGCTGGATCCCAGTGGGCCCTTTGCTCCCTGTGGGTAATGCCTTCTGAGAACTTCTCCTGAGGCCAAAGGGCAGCATGATTTCTGGAAGACTCCAGAGCACCCCACACTCGAGAGCCTCTTACCCTGTCCACCACATCTGGCAAAACCTGTCATCCTCTGGTTATCTGAATCTGTGTGTAGGCCCTGGGGTCGGGGAGCTATTCTCCCGCGGAGACAATGCCGAGGCCCCTGAGGCCGGCTCTGGGGGCCCTGAGGAGTGTCAGTCAGGAGGGATTAATTTAATTACTGGCCCCTTTCATGTGCAGCTCTAACACACTGCATCAGTTGGGGAGACCAACCCCTAGACAAACACCTGCAATCGCTCGGGAAAAGGACATGTTTTGCTCAAAGTCCAGTGTGCTTGTTCCCAGCCGTGCAGCTCTCTGGGGCAGCCTTCCACTCAGATCAGACCCTAGCCTCCTTTCTTTTGCTGCCCTGGTCCTCCACGTGAGGCCTCCTGGGTCACGATGAAAAGGGAAGAATTCTTTGCCCTCTGGCCCTCCCAAGTCTCTCACCACTCCCCTCCCCCATCCAAACCCCCTCAAATCTCATGGTCACCTCCTCCTCCATCCCAGCCAGGCCAGGGGGCTGTGGCCAGCATTCCTTCTGCTCCCCATCCCTGCTCATTCTGTGCCCCACCCATTTGGGGACCCTTTTTGAGACCGGATGGGCGAGTTACCTCGTGCAGCCTCTGAGGGTTCATCTGCCGTCCCTGAGATAGCTCCAAGCCGGCCCCCAGGGACCTCCTATCCAGGGATTCACACCCTTGTACAGTGTGAGCGGGACTTAGTGACTCACATCTCACGAATGTGATAGGGCAGAATTGATAGTGTGTGACACAGAGGCGAGGTCCATAAAAGGTAGTGTGGCCCATTTCTTTACTTGCTCTGGGAGAAGGCACACCACTGGCAGCCCTGTGTAGAGCCCCGCACAGAGGCAGACAGAGCCTCCTGCCGACAACCACATGGGGGAGCTTGGGAGTGGTTCCTCTGGCCGACTCAAGTCTTCTGGAACTGCCAATGAAGGCATGGCTACAGCTCAGGAGACGCCTGAGCCAGTATCCCTCAGGGAAGCTGCTTCCAGATTCCTGACCTCAGAAACTGTGAAACAATGACTGTTTGTGGTTTAAAGCTGCTCAGTTTTGGAGTCACATAGCCATGGAGAACTGATTTAGTGACCTCCAAAAGCAAGACCTGGGTATTCTTGGCCTTGTCCCTGCCCCAGGCCTCCCAAGAGGAAGTGCCATGCAAGGATTCATTTATCCAACCAGTTCTCACCCAGTGTGGTGCTGAAGTGCCTTGAGTCCAAGCGGGGTACTGGGGTGGGGCTGAGGGTGGCTAGGATCTGGTCTTGGCCCTTAGGGCTTTCACAGTCTACTGGCAGACACAGAAGTCCACTCACCCATTAATGACTGTGGACCATGGCCCTGTCACCCCTAAAACTAGCCCAAAAGAGAGATAACTAACTCTGCTTCAGGGCAGTGAGGTGGGAGGCAGGGTAGGAGGGCAGGTGGGGTGTGCTAATGGCCAACAAAGGAGGCGCCCTTTGGGGATGGGCGACATCAACCGGTCTAGAAGGAAGAGTGTTTCAAGGCAAGGGAACAGCATGCCCTGGGACACAGCAGGTGCGAGCGCAGTGTGCACTCAACAAGCAGCGAGGGGTGGCAGGGTGATGGGGTACAGGAGAGAAGACCCAGCGGGAGGCTGGTGAGGTCTAGGGGCAGATGAGGAAGGCTCTGGAGGCTGAAGAGGAGTTTGGGCATTATCCTGAGGCATTGGAGACCCTTTTAGGGTGTTGGGTTTTGTTTGGAGAGTGGAGGCAGGTGCTACACGTGGATAGGCTGGATGGGGCTCACTGGAGGCAGAGGTATCATGCATAGGACGAGGACCACCCAGCAGCCACCCAGGTTTGAGTGCCGTGGCAGAGGAAGGGGAAGTCAGGGCACCCCATGAGACCACTATCTCAACCAGGGGCATTAGGAAAGGCCTTCCCGAATAAAGGAAACCAGTACTGAAGGACGAATGGGAATTTCCCAGACAAAGGGGGAGGTGGGGCAGGGGAGATGCCATTCCAGGCAGAGGGAACAGCATGGACAAAGCCTAGAGGGGAGAAAGAGAGCAAATCTGATACAAGGAACTACATACAAATGGTTCAGCGTGATGGGAGCCCATGACTAAGGAGGATGACAAATGAGGACTGAGAAAACTGGGCCAGATGATGGAAGAGTGGCGAAAGGCACTAAGCAGCTTGGACTTGAAGGTGGACGTCTCTCTTCCATGGATCTCTGCAGAACCACTGTCCACCTGTCTGCTCCCCATTCCTTCCTGGAGGCCTACCTGTGTACACTGCAGCCTCGGGCCCTTGTGCCCTCCACCTCACAAAGGGGCTCAGGCAGAGGGGAACCTTGGCGGAAGAAAGAGGGAAGCGGGTATGCCCACTCCTGGCTCCTTCCCTGCAGCGTCCCCAGCATGGCCTGTGTCCCTTGACCAACGATGGCCCCTACACCCTGGCTGGTCACTGAGGATGAACTAGGGAGCACAAGATGGAGATGGAGCAGCAGCTGAAAAGGAGCTGGTGCCCTGTGGATAAACTACAGCTCTGATCATGGCCATGCAGGAAATTCCGTTACACTTGGGGGCGGGGGTGTCCCACAGCAGGCTTTCATTTACCACTGTTTTTTGTTTTTCTTTTAAATTTATTTGACAAACAGATCACAAATAGGCAGAGAGGCAGGCAGAGGGAGGAAGGGAAGCAGGCTCCCCGCCAAGCAGAAAGCCGGACGCGGGGGCTCGATCCTAGGACCCCGGGATCATGACCTGAGCTGAAGGCAGAGGCTTTAACCCACCGAACCACCCAGGCATCCCCCATTTACCGCTGTTTTGTAGATTGTTGGCCAACATGGCCACAGAATCTCTTCGTGGACCTCCAGCCCGCTGTATTCTGACACTAATGCTGCCCCCAGGCAGAGGCATAGTCTGTTCCTAATGCTTAAAATGGTGGGGGGACGCTCAGAAGTGGCTTTGATCAACAGAATGGAATGAAAAGATGCTGGGCAAGTTGCTCAGGCCAGGATTTAAGAGCTTGCAGCCTTGCTCCCATTCTTACCAAATCCAGCCACCACCGAACACCAAAGACCCATCAGACTCACCTGTCAAGAGAGGCCCAGCCCCAGTTGTTTGTATGCAGCTGCAAGGAGCCCAGGGCAGACTGAGAAGAGCCACCTGGTCAGCCCACAGAACTGCAAGAAATACCAACTCCTTGCTTCTTCAACCATTCAGCTTTGACATAGCCGGCTAGACAGCAATAGAGAACTCTGATGGGCAAGTACTTCTCTCCTTTGCAAATATTGCCCTTCCTTCACAGCCCTGCCCATTTTTCACCTCCTCCACTTCCTCTTCTGAAATCATCACTCCCTCTCCTGAACCCCACCACTCTTTGTTCCCACTTCCCTTGTTTGTGGCCCTTCTGGCATATTGCCTCATCAGCTACCAGGCACCTTCCTGAGACACGGGGTAACTTTATCACCTGAATCCCAATTACCCATATTCCACACCATTCCAGACATGACATGGGGTGACTTACACATTTAAAATATTATCTTACTATGCTCACAACACCAGAGATGGGTATGGTAGTCTTTATTCCTCAAATGGCAAAATTGAGGTTCGGAAATGACATGAATTGCCCAGAGTCACCGAAGAAGGGATGAGCCAGGATTTAAACCCAAGTTTACAACTCTCAGATGTCCCTACTGCTGTAGTTATGGGTATTATTTGTTCCTGGAGAGAAAGGATGTTGCTTCCCTGCTGGAGGGGAAGGGGAAGTCACAAGGACAGTTCCCACTGGCCATCCTGACCTTCACTACTGACATATGTCCCAAACCTAGGAATCCAGAATCTTCTCATCAGGGCATCTGTCCCCATGTCACCCACCCTGCAGACACACAGAAACATACACTCCTGGTGGCTGGTCTTTCTTCTCAGTGTCGATCTGCTCTGTATCTTAACACAGCCTCTCATCTTCCTTGCTCAGCAGATCAGGACCAGGGCTGGTAAGGTTGGGGCTGATGGATCAGGAAGGATCAGTCAACATGGTGTTCTCTAGCCCTGTCAGTAGAGGTGTGGCTGTAGGGCCACAGGGCCTGAGTGGGGGTCCAAAGAGAGGCTTTGATGAGCCCTCTTTGTCGAGGAATGAGGAGGAACAGAAGAAGGCTAAAACAGAATCCTTTCATCTGTTGAACTGATGTTTACGGAGACCCTCCCCCCACCCTTCTGTGCCAAGGTCAGGGCTGAAATAACAATGGATGAGCTCTCCAGCTGAGTTTCAGGGTTCATCTTAGTCAGTCAGGGAAACTGAGGCTTAGGAGGAGGAGAAGGCTGCCCAGCACCATACAGCAGTGACAGAGCACAGTTCTCCTTCTCCACCTTTTCAGCCCTGTGGCTGCCAGTCTATAGCTCAGAGGACCCAGAAATGCACAGGTGCTTAGCATGAGCAAAGAGACTGCAAGGCCACCCCTCCTCTCTGGCACAGGGAGGGAGGGGCGGAGACATCCAGGGTGTGGGATGAGGGAGTTTGTAGGAGATGGGGCTGGAGCATGTGCTTCTTTTGTGCCATTATACAAGGTCAAAGAAACTCAAGGTCAAGGAAGAAAAACCAGGTGAGAGTGGCCCCTCTCTTTCTCTGTCCCTTGAGTGACATGACAACAGGGGACCGAGACCTCAGAAATCCCTCTCTTCCAGCAGTCTCTCCCATTCACTGAGGGGCAGGCCAAGGAGAGGGAGGCTGGCAGGGGGTTTCGCAGCAGGGGTGAAAATCACCAACTCCAGAGCCTGGTGTCCCCTCCCGCACACTGGCTGGGACTTGGGGCCTGGTGTGGTTGGATTTGCAGAGGTCTGGGAAGGCTGTGAAGGTATGTTCAATAGATGCCTCCAGGAAGCCTTCTTAGATCATAGCACCTTCCACTGGGCTCCTAACGCCAATCCTGCCTTCTGGGGAGGCACTCAGCAGAACTCCAAGTGTTGGTCCACGGGGATATTGTACTTCAGCTTGTGGGCTTCAAAGAGGTCACACAGCTCCCTGATATAGCGCTGGTGCAGCTTGTCCACCTCCTCCTGTGAGGGGTATGGTGTCTTCTGCACCTCAATGGGCTTTCCCACTGCAAGGCACAAGTGTGGGTGTTGGTCTGGAGCAGGAACCATGGGGCTGCAGGAGCCCTACCCCACAGCATCCCGGCACAAAATGCTCTTACTGCCATCCCTTTCAACCCTGTGTTGGGTGATGGCTTCTAAGATGTTATGGTAACTCCAAGATTCTGATATAGTAACAACATCAGTGAGCATTGCCACATGCCATGAAACGCACCAGGAATGCACCAGGCGCTTGCCACGCATCATCTTCTTTAATCCCTGTAACAATCCTATGGGAACAGAAACTCTTACCCCTGTTGACAGGTGGTGTAATGAGGCTCAGAGAGGCTAAGCAACTTGTTCAAGTCACACAGCACGGAAGAATCCCATTCCAGTTTTCAAATCCTGGGGATATGCTCCACAGGGTTCTGGGAGCCCAACATGTCATGATCAGAGGTACCTGTAGATCTAGGACGAGGTGGGCCCACAGCCCACACAGCTCTTCCTCCTCCTTCTCTCTCCATCTGGCCTGTTCCAGGGAAGCCCTAAGTGACCTCTTTGGTTGGGATAATCGCTCCCCGGCCTTCTCTTGGCAATAGGTCTGGGGGCAGCAGGAGAACTAACACTCTTGAAAATATTGCCACAATACACAGGGAAAGTCATGGTGTAGGGGTACACCAAGTCTGTGCTCAACTAGCAAATAAACAGATGGAAAAAGACGAACCTTCCTCTATAGGCTTCATCAGAGGGATCTAGCTGGGATCCAAGAAGAAAGCAAATGAGGAGTCCCAAGAGCTGAAAAAGATAGTGCTGAGTCCATGGACGAGAGCTCATGCCCATTATTTATGGGATAATCCCTCAGGTTCTAATCCAAGTGTAGCATTTCCTACTCTACACACAATTCTAATAGACTTGGAATGCCCTTTTCTTGTACCCATCCTCTCCAGTAAGCCTGAGGAGATCCTTTGGGTCAGAATTAAACCTTCTTCTCTAGAAACATAAAAAGTCAAATAAATCCTGATCCGATCCTCATCCTTGTTACTCAAAGGCAGAGTGTTATTTTGGAAGTTACTTAACTTCTCAGAGCCTCAGTTTACCATTAGTGAAAGGGGGATGGTAGTCCCTGTCTTGAAGGTCGTTAGGGCAGATCGAGCTGCTGCACAGTAGGGACCCTGCCGGGCACACAGCAGCCACTCTGTAATCCGTGGTGACTATTGTTCCTTGTGCCTGTTTCAGTTCCCATCCCAGAGCGCCTTCTATCAGGCTTACCTGCTCAACTGATAAGCAGTGTCTGTTTCCTGGTCTCCTAAGTGTGTTTCCCCATCTAGAATATGAGCTCCAGGAGGGCAAGGATGTGTCTGACCTGTCTCCATGTCCCCTTGCAGCCCGGAGCCCAGGCCTCTTTCCCTGTAGCCCCCCACCCCCCACCCCACCCCCCGGGCCAGGCTGGCTCGTGGCTCACCCACAGTGGTGATGGGCTGGCGGTAGGGTATGAGACCAAAGCTGTACTGGAAGACACCACGGCCATGGAAGAGTGGGAGGGAGATGCCCATGATCTTCTGCAGCCGGTTCTGGATCCAGCGCAACCAGGAGCCAGGGGAGTTCTCGACCTGGTCAAAGAGTTCATTCTCCCCGAAAGAGAAGATCGGCACCAGAGGTGCCCTGGAGAGAGACAGGAGAGGATATGCGTGGAAGGTCTCATAGGAGGCCCCAGCTAGCTTCCTGCAGGGACCCAGCGACCGGGAATTAGAGCAGAGGATGGAGCCCTGCATCAGCAGTCAGAGGCCTGGGTTGTCTCCCAGCCCTGCCATAGCTTTGCTTTCTGACCTTGGGCAGATCCTGGCCCGTCTCAGGGCCACAATCTCCCAGTTGTAAGGGACAGACAGACCAGAATGTTTCAGAGCCCTCCCAGATAGAAAACATCTGTGAGCTTTGCAGAGAAATCTCTCTGGCCCCAGATAGCTTGTGTTTTACAAAGATGCTTCTAAGTAGAAGAGTTCTGTGATATGCCCCACACTCCATCCTCCCAGATCCACAGATGTCAGATCTTGTACCAGCTTTGGGCAGACATGTCCCTTCCCACTTAGTGCCTTTGATCACCAAGCCTCCCTTCTGCAATCTTCTCTGGTATGTGGGCATGCCATAGTACATCTCTCACCAAAATTTCATCTTTGTTGTAAACAGACTGAGAACCTCCCTGCCAAAATACAAGCCACTTAATCTCTGCTGTCTTCCCACCAAAATCTAACCCTTGCAAATCTCCCCTGGAGCCAAGAGCCCTCTCCCCAGATACCCATGCATCAAGGCGAGCCTGACGAAGCCTTTGCGGTTCCGGAGCAACAGCGTGAAGGCTCCTGGCCTGGCGTTCAGGGCCTCCTGGGCACCCCCTACAATAATGGCCAGCAGATTGCCACCTTCCTTCCTGCTCAGAATGTGAGCAGCGCTCTCCTTGTCCGACGTGACCAGCCCTAGGGAGAGAGGAGGGTGCTCAGGTATAGGGAAGTGGGCAGGGATGGTGGTGTGGGTGAGACAGGAGAGAGAGACCACCGAAAGTGGCCGCAGAGGCCCGGGTCCCCACCCCACTGCCTCCAGTTGGGCGTCCCCTGAGGACTGGAACTGAGTCCTCTCCCGGCTCGCGGCTGTGCAGAGTACTTCTTTGGGTCTAGCTACTTCTCCCATTGCACACGCACTTGCAAGAAGTATGGAAGTGCTGGCAGCCCTCCCCTCCCTAAGCTGCCTCATCCCTTGCCTCCAGCCTCATCCTCCTGGGCTACCCATGGGTATAAAGACTCACCCCCCGACATGATGTAATCCCTGAAGAAAGGGGCCCGGAACCACAGGCTCAGCATCATCAGACGGGGGCGGATGCCTGGGAAGAGCGAAGGGAAGCCCGTGCTGTCTGTGCACAGGTTGACAAAGGCTCCAGCTGCCAGGACCCCGTGGGGGTGGAAGCCCGCAAGGTAGTTCCGGGAGGGGTCCAACTCAGCAGTCTTGACCAGCTGCAAGGACAGCAACCTGGTGAGCTGGAGCGGGACCTGTGTGCCAATCCTGACCATGCCACTCATCAGGGTGACCTTGGGCAAGCCGCTCTCCATCTCTGAGGCTCAGTTTCTTAGGAATACTGAGATACGGTATGTGAATGCACCCAGGGACACCCTCTTATATTCATGGCTGACTCTGGACAAACTGCTTCCCTCTCAGGCTCTCCATCTGTAAAATGGGGACATTTAGCCCTGACCTGCCTACCACCCAGGGCTGCTAAGAAGCCCTGGTGTGCAGTACCCTGAAATTACCAAGATTACTACAGGACCAGGTATCATTTGAAGGCATCAAAGGGACACACGGGAGTGCCACCATGCTGGAAGAGCCCCAGTTTAACAAAACTCAGTGTAAGAAAAATGGGTACTTAAGACCTGGGAGTGAGCATTGCAATCTTGCTATCTTAGCAGCAGTGGTTGGAAGAGCACGCAGCCAGAAGGCTTATCTACCCTCTGTACAATGCAAGTGTCTCCCTGCTCCCCCTACACCAGACCCTCATTGCCCCTCAACCATTGTCGTCTGCTAGCAAGCAACTTGCCAAGGTCTGGTCATGTCTGCAGCATGGAGCAGGAGGTAGAGACCACCAGCCATCACAGATGGCCTGGGAGAGGAGAGCTGCTGTCTTTAGCTGCTCCCAGGTATAGCAGAATGAGGGTGGAAGGGCAGGAACTGAGCTAACAGATGCTGCTCTTGGCCTGCCCATTCCTGGACAGGCTGCTCCGTGGTCCAGGGTGCAGACTATAGCTGCGGGCAGAGACTAGGTGGTGGTAGGGGGCAATCCTTCCGCCACCCTGCCAGGAACTGCAGGCCCACCTTTTACACTGCTCTGCACTTCAGGAGCCACAGCCATCAAGAGTCTGAAGGCCCCAGAAGCCCCTGGGCCATGCCCAAAGCCCCTGATGGAACTGCCCAGTTCCCACAGCAGTCTGCAGCCCTTTCTGCCCCCAGGTCAGCTTTGCCATGGTGAAAGTTCGTCCTGTCATCAAGCTAAAACTTGCAGCGGGTGGCTCCCTGAGGATTCTTGCTGCCACCTTTGGGGTCCCAGAGGCCTGGCTGCCTGTCCTCAGAGCAGCCTGGAGGGACCTGAGGGCAGCGACAGTGATATGAGCCAACTGCCCCCATCCAGGCCGACCAACCCCAGATTCTCCAGCACTTCACCTGGACTTGTTTTCCGCAATCCCCCCACCCTGCCCAGTATGGCCCCCAGTTACCCACTGATCATTGGAGAAACCTACAGGGACCACAGCTGGAGAGACCACTGTCTCCCACACGAGGACAAAGGTCTCTGCTCCCACAGGGGAACTTATTAGAGGTGAAGCTAAAGCCAGAAGAGAGAAACCTCTAGTTAACCTCAGTGGGAAAGGCGCTTGCTTGGGAACCCATCTGGCATGTTCCTCTACAAACACACCTGGCTCCCCACACTGACGCACGGGCACACGAATTCTTCCTCAGCCAGCAGGAAGGCAATTTTGCACAAGCCCTGGAAAGGCAATTGCGCAATAGCTGAATACCTAAAAGCAGGACTGACCTTTTACCCTAGCAACTCCACTGCTGAGGAATTTCAGCACTGTATTTCATTTTGGCTGTGTCGTTGTGTAAAATGACACGTGGACGAGATTACTAACTGAAGCATCATTTTTTTGGTACTATCCAAACCTCAGCACCCCCTCCAGTGCCCATCAACAGGGCCCACTGAAGCAAATTCTCACAACATCCATACAGTGGGGCACAGGGCAGCCCTAGGGAGGTAGGAGCAAGATCTCCCTGGCCTGGCAGGGGAAGACAGCCCCAGTTACTGGTTAGGACAAAGCATAGGGCAAGTCAACGTGGGCAGAGTGTCACTTACTGTGCTGGGAAAGGGGACATGCACTTGTTCATTTGCAGACACACTAAACACTAGTGGTCCTAGTGGCCTCTGGGGCGGGGACTTTTCACCCACGTACCCCCTCGTCCCTTTGGAATTTTGAACAAGAACATATTGCCTATTTTGAATGAGCAATGAATGTATAAATGAACAAATGAATGAAAGAATGATAATCCTTAATAAAGAAGCCTTTGCATATAGAGAAATACCCTGGTGAATGAGGGCCCGTGTCTAGGCACGCGTGCCAGTATCTGCCCGGGCACTGATGTGTGCGTGTGCAAATGTGTGCACTGACAGGGCCATCACTGTCCCGCTATCTTCCCAGGCCCATCTCTCAACAACTGCCCTTGTGCCCTCTCACACGCTTGGCGGTGACCGCCACTGTCCTGATGGCTCCTTTATGGCTCACAAAGCACCCACGCCACCAGCTTGTGTAACCGTGGCCCTAAGGAGGGGGGCTGCAGTGTGAGAGCCCCCATTTGACAGCTGAGCAAAACTGAGGTGCGGGGGGGGGGGCGGTAAGCGACCTGCCCATACACAGATGACCTGAGCTCAGTTCTACTGTCTCCCGCTGAGAGCACCTGAGAGAGCCTTTGTTGCAGAACCAGAGAGACATCCCGAGACTCAGGACTGTCTCAGGGGCCATTTCCTTTCTAGTCAAACTTGGAATGTCCAGGGCTCTCAGGAGAAGGCGTTTCCTGCACCAGCAGCCTGCCCCTCCCGGCTCCAAGACCTGGCCCTGGAGAACCTGTTCATGACCTTTTATATACCTCGATTACTTGGCAGTTTAAAAATGCAGGGCAAGCAAGGTCTGATTCAGTATTCTGGCTCCGGCCTTGGGGCATCTGATTTGTGGCAGATTTCCCATAGGATTACGATATCTCCCTGGCCCTGGCAGCCTTGGTATGCCATCAAGATGGGCTTCAAACCCCCTCACCCCTGCCCTCTCCCCCTTGCACTCACAGGCTCACAGAACAGACACCCACTGACATCTGCAGCTGTATCTCCTCAATTCTAAGATACACCATTCCTTTGCATCTTAACATTATGTTCTCAAAATGCATTTGATGATTCCTCTGGAGGGATTTTTTTCTTAGTGGTACATAAAATACTGCTGCTTTACCATTAAGGATATCTTAGAGGGATGCCTGGGTGGCTCAGTCCCCCAACTCTTGACATATCAGCTTGGGTCTTGATCTCAGGGACATGAGTTCATGTCCCGTGTTGGGCTCCACACGGGGCGTGGAGACTACTTTAAGAAAAAAAAAAAAAAAGAATGTCTTAGAGTTTAATACAGATGTGCTAAGCATGGATAGCTGGAAGGACTGCCCCAGGTGGTACCCATTCCCAGCACCTCCCGTCAGTATACTGACGAGCCATCTTCTGTTCATGCTGCCAGGGACTTAGTGGTGACAACATCCCTATTTTACAGATGAGGAAACCGAGGCACGAGGTTAATTAACTGCTTCTGGGTCACATAGCTAGTAAAGTGGCAGAGGCAACACTTTAACACAGGTGGCCTGGCTCCTGCAGGCTCTGCCACCTTGCAGGAGTCCCCAGGTGAAACACGGTAGGGGTTAATGTGAAAGGAAGCACTTCCAGGAAGGGTGCCAGCCCAGGGAACACAGCTCACTCCTGGAGAACTTGAAAGGCAAAGGGGGAAGGTGAGGCATGAGCAGGGGGTCCGGGGTCCAGGGACCTGCAGGCTGGTCAAAAATTAGATTTCATTTTTAGGTGTCATGAGAGTCACAGCTGTTGTGGCATTGACTATCCTGGCTGCTGTGTGCAGGATAGACTGTAGCAGAGTCCAGATAAAGAGTGACTGGTCAAGATTCAGGTAGCTAGTGGGGGAGGAGTTTTGGAGTCAGACCCTGGGCCCCAGAGCAGTTCTCAACCAGGGTCAGTTCCCTGAGCCCACCAGGGGACATGTAATGTCTGCAGCCGTTTTTGGTTGTCATACCTGGTGGAGGGGAGTGCTACTAGTGGGTAGAGGCCAGGGATGAAGCCACCCCCACATCCATCATTTAGCCCCAAATGTCTATGCACAGAAAGCCTCCTGAGAGCTGATGGCTGGGGAGGGACAGCAAGAAGAGGAACTGAGCAGGAAGGAGGCTCCCTCCCTGCAGGGCAGCCAGAGGGCTGAGAGAACAGCTGTGCTCAAGGCAGAGGCAGGGCCCCTGGGGCAGGGTGGGTGGTCAGGACAGGCACAGCTCAGTGCAAAGGAAGACCTTCTTCCAGGCAGAGCCCTCCTGTGATGAAAGGAGCCATCACAGGATCAAGTGTTACTCCGTCCAAGTGCACGCTGCAGATCTGTCCTGGGCAGGCGGCTGGCTACCCACCTTCTTCTGACTCAGGCTAAGAGCCCCCAGTATTCTTGGTGGGGGGTAGGAGGGGGAGTGGGAGGGAGGGCCTGAAGTCCCCAGTGACGTCCACAGGGCTGTGAGGAACAGAGGGAGGTCCCAGGTGTGGGAGGAGAGGTATCCTGTGCTTCCCCAGGCTTGCAGCATTTCCTGACACCAGGCCACAGCAGTCCACCCTTCTCATGCCTTGGCCTGTGGAGACAGTGTTGACTCCAGGAGGATGAAATCTTCCCTGGGGGAACCTAGCTCTGGGGCTGGCCTTCAGCATGAGGTGGGATCAGTGTCTCCTATGGGAAACCCATCGCCTGATTCTTCACCATCAGCTCTTTAGAAGCCTGTAGCATGAGTTCAGAAAGCTGCAAGGCCCAGAGAGTTTCCTAATTCTGCTTGGAATTCCATCCGTAGATGCTAGTTCATAAAATCAACCTAAGAACTGATAGAAGAATCTCAGAAATCTATATGCATTTTACAAGGGAAAACAGAATTCTGTCAGTGTGTGCGGGAGAGTTACCTACCTTCCGCCCTTCTCAAGATCCCAGCGGGGCGGGGCCGTAAAAGTGTGTGGAAGAGTGGGAGGGTCTTCTGGGAAGAGGTGGGGAAGGGGATCTGTGGCCCTTTCCCCAACCCTGCAGGCTCCCAGCCTAGGATTGGCAAAGTCAAGTGCATGCTATCTCGCCCTCTGCTGGCGATGTGGTGGTACTGCCTGCCCTCTGCAGGGGGGATGCAACAGGCCCTCAGTGGGCATTAATCCAGAAACACTACACAAAGGACTGAGGCAGATCATCAGGGCAGTGTCCCACCAGGGCCAGTAGTGCCTGGCTAGGGGAGGATCAGGAAGGGCAGTGGATAGGATAGGCGCAGACCCTGTTTGTCTTTGTGGACAAGATCCCAGAAGCAAATATGGGGAGAAGTCCTCCCCCAACATGGACTCCTGGGTTAGTTCAGCGGCTGCTCATTCACTCTACCCTTCCACAAGAAGCACCCCTCACGAGTGTGGAATTCTCTGCCACTCAACTTCCTGCCCTCTTCCCAGCCCCCAGCGTGATGCCCTACTGCCTGGCCCTGCCCATGCCACCCTTGCCCTTTGCCCAGGAGGCCTGCTCACTGTGGAGCTTGGGGCTTCGTACCCCAGCTCTTGCCCAGCTTCCCCAAGTCCTTGCCAGGCCCCAGGACTCTCAAAAGGGAGTCAGGCAGGAGCCCTGAATCCACTGCTGAGTGCCCAGGAATCTGTGTCCTCCACTCCCTCCCCCTTTGCCAGCTAGGGACCTAGCGCCAGGAGGAGTGGGAAGAGGTGGAGCTCCAGGATGGGAGAAGCCAGGCAGGTGTGAAGGTCAGAGCAGCTGGGCTCTGGGCTGTCAGAGCCCTCCCCCCAACCACAGTCACGTGCACGTGTCTCCATGCTCCCCACTGACTTGGTCATGTAATACTAGCACCTAGTGTCCTGCCAACCTACATGGTGAGTTCCTGCTGGCTCAGCAAATCTGACCAACTCAGTGACGTGTGAGGCATCATCTGCACATTACATATGAGAACACTGAGGCTGAGAGAGGCTATGAAACTCCCCCAAGGGCACCACAGGCTGAGGTGGCACTGGCATTAGAACCTAGTCTGTCCTGCTCCAGAGGCCGCATTTTATGCCTTTCTTCTACCGTTTCCAGGGGACAGCCAGCTTTCCCTGCCTGGCACCTGTGTTCCCCACTGCCTGCCCACCCTGTCCCACCCAGCCAATACACCAGCCCTGCCCGGCCACTCAAGTCCCAGGATTGTCTGCCTGGCATTCGGTAAAGGAGGCAGTGGGTCTGTTCATGAAAATCTGAGGGTCCGCTTTACTCCGGACTGAGTTTGAGTCCAGGGTGAAGTATCCACAATGAGATGCCCCGAGTCAGAGTGAGAGGTTCAAACGTGCACAGGGGAGGAGGGTCAGTCTGCTTTCTAGATATCTGGGGAAACTGAGGCTCAGAATGGGCGAGGTTTTGCTCAAGGAAACCCAGCAATCTTGGAGATAGGGCAGAATAGAACTAAGAACCAGTTCAGGGCTCTCTCTCCTCTGCCCCTTACCCCATAGTTCATGCACACGCCTCAAAACCAGAACTTGTTGTGTGGAGTTGGTCACACCTTTGTCCCTCTCGGGGTGTCATTCTCCCCACTCTGATAAAGGGTGATGCTCGATGGTCTCTTGGGACCTTGAGCTTATTACCTTCACCCCCTCCCTGGCCGCTGAGGGGTTACACCTGTAGGATATATGTGTGTGCCCACAGAGCTCCTCCAAACCCTGACATTTTCCCAACCCTGGGAAATGACAGCCAGAACGAAGCGGGACTCTTCCCCAGGCCCCACAGTGGTGTAAGCTCTGGCCCCTTCCACCCAGCCCAGCATTCTGCTCCCCGCAGCCTGGGTGGCACTTCCCCCCCCCCGCAACCCCATCCCCACCAGTGCCAGTACTCACCGAGATGGGGAAATAGTCCCTCATGTACTTCCACAGGAAGCAGCGCCTTAGGGCTTGGATGGGCCTGCCCCCCTGCAATGGCTTGTCCCAGTCCAGGTACCACCAGGTCGCATACAGGACACTGACTAACCAGAATCTTGTGAACAGGAGGCCTATGAAGACCACAATGCAGATCTGGGCTGGGGAGGGAAGCAAGAGCTATGAGGGGTCTGAGAGGAAGGAGGTGAGACGTCCACACTGAGTCGCCGGTATGCCCCGCACTAGCAGCACCATCCCGTCCAGCCTGTGGCACCAGGAGGAAGAGCTCAGCTTCCCACGCCTTCAAGGAGGAAATGTACCCGCCAGTGTCTTGCTTGGAGGAGACTGGAACCTACATAGGTCCAACTTCAAAATTCATAGTTCCCGCTGTCCTGTCTCCCTTGTTCACTCTGGCCTCCTCCCTCCCCAACCCCCCACTCCCTCCATACCACCACCCCACCACCCCGTCCCACCTCCCTCCCTCTGTAGTCTGCACTCCCCAGGTGCTCAGTAAATGCCTGCTTCAGGACTGACTGGATTATCCGTTTCTGGTTTCCATTTTTGGGAACCTCAGAGAAAACGGGGACACTCTTTCTGCCCACCCTCTGCCCCATCTTTCCACAGATCAATCTGGCCAGGTCTTCCTCTCTTTAAAGCCCTGCCCTGGCTTTCCTGTAACCCTGGGAGGAGCTGACTGGCCCTACCCACCTCCTCACCCACTTGCACCCCCAGTACTCTGGCCACACTAACTGCGGTTCTTACAGCTTCCTGAACTCCTTTAGTCCCTTAGCTTTTGCGCATGCTGATTCCTCCTTCCCACAGTGCCCTTTCCCAGTAAAGAGGGAAGGAGAAAGAGGCCAAACCCCTGGCTGGCCGATGCTCAGGGGTGTAGCAGGGCTGGCCTAGGACAAGTCCCAGTGAGGAGCTCTCCCTCTGACCTGCAGGTCCGAATCCCTTGCCATAGGCTAATCCCAGCTTCATTTCAGGGTCAGCGGGTCTGTGGGCCATCCCTAATCTGATGCTGATGGAAAGAACACCGCTAGAGAATATGGCTCCTTCCCCACCCCCTTTCCTCCACTCAACACCATAAACTCATTCTCTTAAAGAAAGTCAGCTTTCAGTTGTATATTCTACTGGAAAGGACGGTAGTTGGGTGTGTCATTCCTGGCAGGTTTCTTGGTGGAGGGGACCTTGACCCAGTCCAAACAGTGGTAGAGCTCCTAAGGCAGACGACATAGCTCACTCGGGGCTCACACGTGTTCACTTTACACAGAGCAGCTCTGACGGGCCAGGTGCTAGTGGGCGGCCTTGAAGGACAGACACAGAGTCCTGCCCTCAGAAAGCTAACGTTGCAGGGTCCCCATTTGGGGCACTGTGTGTTTTAAATTGTTACTGCGATAAAAGGCGCATTAACATAAAACGTATCACCTTAACCATTTTTAAGCACAGTTCAGAGGCAGTAAGTCCATTCCCTGTGTAGCCCTCACTACCACCATCTCCCGGAAACCTCCCCCTCTCTCTCCCCTCCCCCTCCCAAATTTGAACCTCTGACTCCCTGAGCCCCCTCCCCCAGCCCCTGCTGGCCACCATTTGCTTTTCCGGCTCTACAAAAGGGACTGTTCTAGGAAGCTCGTAGAATCGTCAAGTGTTGGTCTTTTGGTGACTGGCTTGTGTCACTTCACATGATGCCACAGCGGCCTGCTCATGCCATCCGTGCTGCCCTGCGTGTCAGAATTCCCTTCCCTTTTGGAGCCAAATGCTACTCTCTCGTGGGTGCCGACCACGTGTTGTTCTTGTTCATCCAGTCCTCTGTCGATGGACCAAGGGCCTTTCAATCTCCCCCGTGGCCCCCATCTCCTGAACAGCTCCCAAATGGGGCCACATCTCCCCATCCTCTGCCAGCCTCGCTAGACCAGACTTGGCAGTCTTTTTCCTAAAGGAACAGGTGGTCAATATTTTAGACTTTGGGGTTCAAGACCCAACATGGATAATAATACATAGGTCCCTAACCATTTAAAATACAACCCCTTGAAAATGTAAACTTAGCTCATAAACTGTACAAATACAAAAGTGGTCAGTGGGCAGGATTCGGCCATGTGCCATAGTGTGGTGGCCCCTGATGGGGACTGGGATGGCTCCCTGCCATAGCCCATCCCCCCACACTCAAAACACAGTACATACCTCCCCTGCAGCCACAGGGAACTTCAGCTCCCAGAGTGGATCTCCCCTACCGTAAGCCCTTCCAAGGCTCCCCTTTGCTCCCAGGATGAGAGATAGGGTAAAACCTCCTACTCCCAGAACCAGGGGGCCCACATCCCTTTTCCCAGCCTTCCTCCTTCTAGTCCTCCAGGCCTGGAGCTACTAGACCTCTCTGGGCTGCTCCTGATATTCCCAGGCTCCTATGGCCGGGCTCGCAGGGCTGGGGGACCAAGGCCGGGTGGGGTGCGGGGACAGAATGTTCAAACACACTCCAGGGCCCCAAGATCACAGAAGGCATGCTGGGCCTGATGAACCTTACCCTCTGGGATCCCCAGGCCACAGCTTACCTCTAGGCCCCCAAGCGACCTTTGTCCAGGATCCCGCAGACTTGCAGTCAATCCTGTTAGGCCCCCTTCCCAGGCTGTCTCCACCAGCCTCTTAGCCTCTTATACACACCTCCTCCCACACCATCTGCCCTTCTCCTCTCTCTGCCCCTCCTTCCCTTTCTTCTTTTGGTTGTAGAAGGAACCCAGGACTCCAGACCTACAACCTTGGGCAGTTAAGTGATTTTGTTTCTCTGCCAGGGCTGTTTAAAATGTTTAAGAACCCTTGGGAGAGAGACACAGATGAATCATAAGGGAAACAGGATGCTGGGGGCCCGCTTTGCTGGGGGTGAATCCTTCAGTGGCAGAACTGCGAGGGGGTTCTGAGGGAGCATCTGGGTGTGTGTGTGTGTGATGCTGGTGACCAGCCGGTACAGAGGATCCCCGGACTGTAACACCTGGATAGTGGCATCCGTGCACAGGCTGAAGACCAGCCCCCAGGGAAGCACAGCCTACACTGTCTGGTGCTGGCATAGGAACTAAGGAATAGGAACTGTCTACACTGGCATAGGAACCAACCCCCACCCCCTGGCACCCCCCACCCCTCCCCCGTCACTCTCTACCCCTGCTCTGTCGCCCGCCCTCCTCAAAAGAGTTCCCTTTGGCAGAGTGGAGTCTGGGCCAGGGTGGTCTCCCTGGTCACCATCAGTGTGATTGTGGTGGGCATGGGGTGGGGAGGGGGACCTAAGCATACTTCCCATGGGACCCCAGCCCAGGGGTCCAGCCCAGTGTGCGCTGGGCAAAACAAGCACATTCCTCACTTCATCCTACAACAGCTCTACCAGCTGATTAGAATTAGAGACTTGCAGAGGTCAGGGGCTGGGTTGCCCAGCCAGACTCTGAACCAGGCTCACCTCGGACCCTCCCTCATGCCCCAGTCCCCTGGTAGTCTACCTTCCCTCACATTCCTATTCTTTCCCTGTTCCCTTCTCTTTCCCTACCCACCAGTCTGTTTCCTCCTCTCTGAAAGGAAGGCAGGAAATCCGTTCCTTCTGAGAAGCCCTACAGACCCTGGAACTTTTCCATAATCACCTAGGTTCTTCCACACACCACCACCAGGCAGCCTGAGGCAGGGTCTCTGTCCTCATACTAAGCTAGAAACTCAGTAACCTGTCCAAAGCCACACACAATGGCTTCTACCACACCCTGCTATCTCCATGCTCTGAGAGCTCTGAGAGCAGCAAAGTCCCCATTAGGGTGAATGTCTTTCCACCATCAATACACTTGTGCACCTGGAGTGGCAGGTGTCCATGACCTCCCAGCCCCCAGCCCCGCTCGCCTTACCCAGGGCCAGGAAGGAGAAGACCCACTGCAGGACCATGAAGGTCTGCAGCCTGCGCTCCCACGGCAGGAACAGCGGTGCAAACTTCACCATGCTGGCTCCTCTGATGGCTCCAGCGGCTTCTCGGAGCGTGTCTGTGGTGCGCGACACCAACTGATTTTTGTTGATATTGGAGGTTGCATAAGAGTTTGGGGGGGGGGGATGGGGGAGGAGCGTTCCCCACCCAACCCCACCCAGCCCCACCCAGCTTCAAGGCCTCTGGCCCTAAGGTGGCTGGGACGGGCTCCCTAGGAGAAACCTTTGAATCCACCTACGCTGGACCTAGGAGGAAGGAGGGAGAAAAGGAAGTGTATCAAGCAATGCCTTATCTGCCAATGACCTTTCTCTGCTGGAATCTTGCCCTTCACTTGAAAGGTGAAGCCCCAAGTAGATTAATATAATGCTGTCTTCATCTGTCCAATGACCTGGCTCCAATAACTATCTCCTGTCTCTCCTATCCTGTGGACTGCTCCTCCTTCCACAAGTGTGCAGTAATAGTTCACACCTAAAAATTCCTGGGCCCCAACATCTCCTCCATCTCCTACGCCATTTCTCAGCATGCCTGCATGGCAACACGCTTGGAAGAGCTGTCTGCAACCCCTGCCTTCACCTTCCTTTCTGTCCTCGCCTACTCCATACTTCAGATGCCACTTGTCCATGGAACTACCCTTGGCCAGTTCACCAACGGCCTCCATGTTGCTAAATCCAGGATCAGTTCTCAGATCTCATCTTACCCTGTCAGCATGACCTTGAAACCACCTGGCCAATGGATGTCATGCTCTCCTGGTTTCCTTCCTATCTCTCTGGCAGCTCCTTGGCCTCCTTTGTGGCTCCTGTCCTTTATCAGATTAAATGTTTGAACACCCTCCTGCCCCCTCAGACCTTGGGCCTTCTCTCTTCTCTTCACACTCCCTCCCTCAGAGATCTCATCCACACTCATGGCCTTGTAGTCTGTCTCCACAGTGAAGATTCTCAAATCTCTATCTCCAGCTCTGACATCCCCTGGGGCTCCAGGCTTGAATATCTAGGTGGCTACTTGACATCTTCACTTGAAAGCCTGATGGTCACCTCCATCATAGAATGTCTGAGACTAAACTTGATTTCCCCTTACCTGCCCGTGCCAACCTTCCCTCTGCTCTTGGCCATCTCAGTGAAGGGTAACTCCATGAACTTGACTGCTCAGGCCAAAGCCATAGAGTCACACTAGACTCTGTCCCCCTTCATCCACATCTATTGGTTGATTCTCCTAAATCTCTCCTTTTACATATACATCTTTGAACGGTCCCCCAATAATGGGTCCGTGATTAAAGGAGAGGCACTGATACAAAGCGAAGGTCAAGCAAAGTTTTATTTCGCGCCAAGCATCAAGAATCAAGCCGAATGTTCAGGGCCGTGCCTCTTACAGAGAGGGCCACCTCCCTCTGCTTCACAGACTAGCTTTTAAGGGCAAAGGCCATGTGGTTGGGCCTGGCCACATACAGGTGGCCAATGAAATTGTAACACACAGAGAAAGCTGTACAGTTATGTTTGGTCACACATAAGTGACCAGTTGAATTACAATTTACCCTAGTAGATATTTGAATTAGCCTAGGACCTTAGTGAGAATTGGCACCCAAAAGGCTCCCAAAGGGCGGGGCCCCGTCCTTGGTAACTAGGGAGACAGTATGCATCCCCCACTGATTGAATGTCTCCACCTGGCCTGACCCACCCTTGTATAAGGGCTTTGTTACCTGGGACTGGTTTCCGGGACTTGTTTTTAAGTAAGTCCCCTGGGGGAAGGGGGACAGGGACAGTTTTAAGGGTTAAACAACAAAGTTATTGTTTAACAGGATGGAAGTGCTCCGGCTAAATTGGTCCTTACAACCTTGAATTGAAGTGTATTCAACATATAGTAAAATGCACAAATCCTGAATGTACAAACGAATACACCTTCACAAAGTGAACACACTCATGGAACTACCACCCTGATCAACGAATAGAAAATGACCAGCACCCCATGTCCTGGTCAGCCACTCTCCTCCTCCCCGTAGGTCATCACCGTCTTTACCTGTGCTTCTGAACTTCATGAAGAGTGAATCTTACAGGATATACTCTTTGGGGACTGGCTACTTTGGCTCAAGATTGTATTTTTGAGAACCATCTGTGATGTAGGAAATACTGGAGTTCAGAGCCAACAGCCAAGAAAGAATTCTCGAGACATCTTTTGTGTAAAAAGGTGGTTTTATTAAAGCTCAGGGACAGGACCTTTGGGCCGGAAGAGCTGCACTGGGGTTGTGATTGATTATACACTTTCATGTGAGAGGGGTTAGGGACAGCATAAATTGTAAAGTTTAACAGGCGAGGTAAACATAACACCAGGTGAGGTAGGCACAAGGCAAGATTTATTAAAGGCACTCTCCAGCGAAGTTTCAGGGCTCAGGAGAAGGGGAGCCAGGAAAGTTGCCCAGGGAGGAGGTCGGCATTGTCAGGCGAGGTTCTGCAACTCGGGAAGGGGGAGTCGAGGAAGTCACGCTGGGAGGGAGTCGGCAGGGTCTCTTATCTGGCCAAGGCAGGGCATGGGCTCATATCCATACATGGTAAGGTATGTGGTGATTGGAGGGTATGGGGCAGGGGTGTCCTGATGCTCCTGTTTCCTGCTAGGTATCGGGTTACCTATGGAGCCGTGACCTGGGCATACATCCTTTTGGCGGGAGAGTCAAGGGTTAAGGAAGGGGGTGCCCGGAAGATGGCAGCCCCAGCGGTCATTTCTATTGTTCCTCCTGCATTCCTGGAGCCGCAGACCCAACATAAGTCTCTAAGGAATCTTGGAAGCAAGATCTCCAGGACCTCAAGGGGTCTAGCTATTGTTAGGAAAAGGTCATTTATTACTATCTAATAAAGCCATAGTCATGAGACTCTTCAGATGTATATCAGTGGGCCATATGCTTGGAGGATGAGAATGATTGTTAGCATGTATCTTGGGGAGGGGCGCTCGGGGAGCTCAGTCAGTTGGGCAGCCTACCCTTGACTTAGGCTCAGCTCATGGTCTCAGGGTCTTGGGATTGAGCCTCGCATCAGGTTCCGTGCTCAGCAAGGAGTCTGGTTGTCCCTCTCAATCTGCTCCACTCCTCACTAGTGTTCTATCTCTCTCGTTGTCAAATAAGTAAATAAAATCTTTAAAAAAAAAAATATGGGAGTAGAGATAAAGGAAGTTTGTAAAAGAATTTTTACAAGATAAGGTAGACTTATGGGATCCTGGGGGTCAGGATAATGTTAAGCTAAGATCGCCTTTTGCCCTTGGGGAGGTTTAACATGGAGGCAGCTGAGTTCCTGGAGGAATGTCACTCTATTTTAAGGACTTGTCAACGGGCTATAAGTAGTAAGGAAATTGAATGTTTCTTTTTCTTTGCCTTTGTTCCCCACATCAGTCTAAGTTGTATTTGTAGCACATTTGTTCTCATGGCCATATGAGATTTACTGTGTGAGTGGGCCACGATTTATCCATTGCATCGCTGAGAGGCATTCAAGTTGGTACATGTTTCTGGCTATTATGAACTGTACTGCTATGGATGGCCCCCCCCCCACACCACTTTATTGCAAAATACTTGCCGTGCATCACGATATAAGTTTCAGGTACACTGCACGATGATTTGATTGACATGTTTTGTGAAAGGATTGCCACAGTAGGATTAGTTTTGAAATATCATCTCATGCAGATACAATGAAAAGAAAGGAAAAGAATTTGTGTTTGTGATGAAAACTCTTAGGAGCTACTTTCTTAATGACTTTGCTATGTATCCTAAAGCAGCGTGGATATTTTTGTTCATGTCTTTTGGTGCAAGTCGGTGTATATTTCTGTCTAATGTGTGCCTGGGAATAGAATGCTGGTGTCCCTGGTATAAAGCCATATAGTTTTCCAAAGCAGCTGGTGCACATTTACACGCCCACAGCCCAACATAGGAGTTCTGCCTGCTTCATATCCTCCTTGACAATTTAAACATTTTAGTGAGTGTGCGGAAGGGCTTCATTATGGTTCTAGGATTTTCCTAATGCCAACTGAGGTTGAGCACATTTTAATATGTGTATTGGCCATGTGGATTTCATTCTCTCTAAAGTTCTTGTTCTGGTATTTTGTTGATTTAAATAACTCTTGCTTCAGAAAGCTGCTTTTCACCCCCACATCCAGCCCCTTTGACCGGCTTGACACCAGCTTTTCTATTGGGTCCTTCTGTCGTTAATGCCTCTTGGTCCTCTCACAGTCTCAGCACAGCAAGAGGGATAGCTGGGTCAAAGAGTGTGTGAATGCTCAAGCTTGGGAATAGTGCCAAACTGTTTTCCAAAATGGTGGCATGAGTTTACATTCTGACCAGGAATATGTGAGCCATCCCATAGATGCATACCCTCTCTGACCAAGGTATGCTCAGACTTCTTATTGTTTTGCTAGGGTGTGAAGTACTATCTCATCGTGGTCCTGATTTACATTTCCTGATCACCAATGGTAAACATGTCTTTATTTGTAGACATTTCCTTTGCTGCAAAAATCTCATGCTTAATTTTTACCATTTCTACCAGTGTTGTTTGTGGGTTTTGCCTGAATTTAAAGAAGCTTATCTATGCACTTATGCTACTGGTTCTTGGTTGGTTGCATATATTGTGACTCTCATTTCCTAATATTTAGTTTGTCTTTTCAGGTGTCATTTGATGAGCAAACATTCTTAATTATAAAGTAGTCATGCTTATAAAGTCTTTTAGTCAACAGACATTGCTTGGTCTGATTTAAGAAGCCTCTTCCCCTCTGTATTTTCCATTAAGAATTTCAAGTTTTGTTTTTCATATATAAATTCTTTTTTTAAAAATTTTTCATAAAGATTTTATTTATTTATTTAACAGACAGAGATCACAAGCAGGCGGTGGCTGGGGTGGGGGGAAGCAGGCTCCCCACCGAGCAGAGAGCCAGCCGGCCCAGGGCTGGATCCCACGACCCCGAGATCAAGACGTAAACTGAAGGCAGAGGCTTTAACCCACTGAGCCACCCCGGTGCCCCTTTAAAATTTTTTAAATTAACATATAATATATTATTTGCCCCAGGGGTACAGGTCTGTGAATCGTCAGGCTTACACACTTCACAGCACTCACCATATATAAATTCTTGATTCATCTGGATTTTTATAGAGTATGAGTATAAGAATATTTTATAAAGTATGAGTCAGGTTCCACTTTTGTCCTTTAAAGCAGATGACCATCTTTTGCAATTCCATTTGTTGAACAGCGCCTCCCTGCCACCCCGCCTCAAGGGTGTGACGTACCACTTCCATCATCCGTATCACATATGTAGCGGGTCTGACTCTGGGCTTTTCTTCTCTTCCATTGGCCAATTTCTCTACCTCCGCCAGTGCCACACCATCCCAATTGTTTAGTTCTCCTCTCTGGGACCACAAGCCTTCTCCTTGCTCTTCTAACCTGGAAGTGTCCAGACTGACATCATCCCTTTATTGTACCATCATTTTTGAATCATCTTAACAAATTCCCCTCCAAACTCTCCTAAAACATTGCAGTTCATAAAGTGTTGAATCCACAGTTCATTTAGAGAAAACACATATATGAATAAAAATGAAACAGGGGTACCTGGGTGGCTCAGTGGATTAAATCCTCTGCTTTTGCTCAGGTCATGATTCCAGGGTCCTGGGATAGAGCCCCACATCCGGCTCTCTGCTCAGCAAGGGGCCTGCTTCCTCTTCTCTCTCTGCCTGCCTCTCTGCCTACCCACATCCGGCTCTCTGCTCAGCAAGGGGCCTGCTTCCTCTTCTCTCTCTGCCTGCCTCTCTGCCTACTTGTGATCTCTGTCTGTCAAATAAATAAATAAAATCTTTAAAAAAATAAAAATGAAAGAAAGCAAAAATGAGTTAAATTCATGGATCATAGTATTGAGCAAAAGAGCAATAGAGACACCCAAAAGAAAACACAAGGAGGAAAATAAAGGTAAAAGCAGTAATTAATGAAATAGAGATTAGAACAAGACTAGATCTAATAAATACATTAAAAATTTTGTTTTCTACAGTGTGGAGATTCCTTAAGAAATTAAAAATAGAGCTTCCCTATGACCCTGCAATTGCACTACTGGGAATTTACCCCAAAGATACAGATGTAGTGAAAAGAAGGGCCATATATACCCCGATGTTCATAGCAGCAAAGACCACAGTCGCCAAACTATGGAAAGAATCAAGATGCCCTTCAACGGACAAATGGATAAAGAGGATATGATCCATAGGGACATCTGGGTGGCTCAGTGGGTTAAGTCTCTGCCTTCAGCTCAGGTCATGATCTCGGGGTCCGGGGATCGAGCCCCACATCAGGCTCTCTGCTCAGTGGGGAGCCTGCTTCTTCTCCTCTCTCTGCCTGCCTCCCTGTCTACTTGTGATCTCTCTCTGTCAAATAAATAAAATCTTTAAAAAAAATAAAAAAAGGATATGGTCCATATATACAATGGAGTATTGTGCCTCCATCGGAAAGGATGAATACCCAACTTTTGAATCAACATGGATGGAACTGGAGGAGATTATGCTGAGTGAAATAAGTCAAGCAGAGAGAGTCAATTATCATATGGTTGCACTTACTGTGGAGCATAAGGAATAACACGGAGGACATCGGGAGATGGAGAGAAGTGAGATGGGGGAGATTGGAGTGGGAGACAGATCATGAGAGACTGTGGATTCTGAGAAACAAACTGAGGGTTTGGCGGGGATGAGGGTTGGGTGAGCCTGGTGGTGGGTATTAAGGAGGGCACATATTGCATGGAGCATTGGGTGTGGTGCATAAACAATGAATTTGGGAATACACACAGAAAAATTTAAATTTAAAAAAATGTGTTTTCTAAAGAAATTAATGAAATAAACAAATTACCAACTGATGAATCAAGAAGAAAAGGGGCACATCACACAAAAACAAAATGAGAAAGGATAGTGGAGAAATAATTAAAACAGAAGAAATTTTAAAATTCAAAAAAAAATGATGTTGCAAACTTCAATGCAAATAGATCTGCATGCTTGGATGAAATTGACAGTTTCCTAGAAAATATAATTTACCAAAATGACCCAGTTAAAGATAGAAAACTTAGATTAATTTTCATAGAAGAAACAGAGAAAATTATCTCAAGGAATTTCCCCAGAAAACACTCCACATTTACCAACCCTTTAAAGGCTAGATAACTCCAATGCTCCGTAATTTGTTTCGAACCTTTTGAAATGAACAAAAACTTTCAAATTCTTTCTTATACAGCAAGTACAACATGGATAGCTAGGTAATTTTTTAGAAAGCAGCAAATGAAAAAGAGACTATAAACTTATTGAATTGCTTATGAATATTAATACAAAGTATTTAAATAAAATGCTAGAAATATTATATTAGAAAATACTAGAAAACATTCCATCACATATATCACGAACAAGTGGAATTAGGAAAGTCATTAATATAATACATGAGATTAATAGATTTTTAGAAACTAAATTCAATTAATTAACATATAATGTATTATTAGTTTCAGAGGTACGTGACTGTGACTCATCAGTCTTACATAATAATCAATGCTCATTACATCACATGCCCTCCTTAATGACCATCACCCAGTTACCCCTTCTCTCCCACCCCCTCTCCTCCAGCAACCTTGTTTCTTTTTTTTTTTTTAACATTTTTTTTTTAAGATTTTATTTATTTATTTGTCAGAGAGAGAGCGAGCGAGAGTGAGCACAGGCAGACAGAGTGGAAGGCAGAGTCAGAGGGAGAAGCAGGCTCCCTGCGGAGCAAGGAGCCCGATATGGGACTCGATCCCAGGATGCTAGGATCATGACCTGAGCCGAAGGCAGCTGCTTAACCAACTGAGCCACCCAGGCGTCCCCAGCAACCTTGTTTCTTATGGTTAAGAGTCTCTTGTGGTTTTTCTCCCTGTCTGGTTTCATCTTGTTTTACTTTTAACTCTCTTCCCCTATGATCCTCTGTTTTGTTTCTTAAACTCCATGTATCAGTGAGATCATATGATAATTGTCTTTCTTGATTGACTTATTTCGCTTAGCATATACCCTCTAGTTCCATCCATGTCATTGCAAATGGCAAGATTTCAATTTTGATGGCTGCATAATATTCCTATATGTATATACACACCACATCTTATTTATCCACTCATCTGTTGATGGACATCGAGGTTCTTTCCATATTTTGGCTATTGTGGACATTGCTGCTATAAACATTGGGATGTAGGTGTCCCTTCAGATCACTACATTTGTATCTTTGGAGTAAATACCCAGTAGTGCAATTGCTGGGTTGTAGGGTAGCTCTATTTTTAACTTTTTGAGGAACCTCCATGCTGTTTTCCAGACTGGCTGCACCAACTTGCATTCCCACCAACAGTGTAAGAGGGTTCCCCTCTCTCTACATCCTTGCCAACATCTGTTGTTTCCTGACTTGCGAATTTTAGCTATTCTGACTGGTGTGAGGTGATATCTTACTATGGTTTTGATTTGTATTTCCCTGATGCTGAGTGATGGTGAGCATGTTTTCATGTGTCTGTTGGCCATTTATATGTCTTCTTTGGAGAAATACCTGTTCATGTCTTTTGCCTGTTGCTTCATTGGATTATTTGTTCTTTGGGTGTTGAGTTTGATAACTTTTTTATAGATTTTAGATACTAGCCCTTTATCTGATATGTCATTCGCAAGTATCTTCTCCCATTCTGTCAATTGTCTTTTGGTTTTGTCAACTGTTTCCTTTGCTGTGCAGAAGCTTTTGATCTTGATGAAGTCCCAATAGTTCCTTTCTGCCTTTGTTTCCCTTGCCTTTGGAGACATATCTAGCAAGAAGTTGCTGTGGCTGAGGTTGAAGAGTTTGCTGCCTGTGTTCTCCTATAGGATTTTGATAGATTCCTATCCTACATTTAGGTCTTTCATCCATTTTAAGTCTATTTTTGTGTATGTTGTAAGGAAATGGTCCAGTTTCATTCTTCTGCATGTGGCTGTCCGATTTTCTCAACACCATTTGTTGAAGAGACTTTTTTCCCATTAGATATTCCTTCCTGCTTTGTCAAAGATTAGTTGACCATATAATTGAGGGTCCATATCTGGGTTCTCTAGTCTGTTCCATTGATCTATGTGTCTGTTTTTGTGCCAGTACTGTGCTGTCTTGATGATTACAGCTTTGTAATAGAGCTTGAAGTCCAGCCTTGTGATTCCATCAGTTGGGGTTCCCTTTTTCAATATTCCTTTGACTATTTGGGGTCGTTTCTGGTTCCATACAAATTTTAGGATTATTTGTTCCATTTCTGTGAAAAAAAGTTGATGATGTTTTGATAGGCATTCTATTGAATGTGTAGATTCCTCTAGGTAGAATAGACATTTTTTTAAAGATTTTATTTATTTATTTGACAGACAGAGATCACATGTAGGCAGAGAGGCAGGCAGAGAGAGAGAGGGGAAAGCAGGCTCCCCGCTGAGCAGAGATCCTCATGTGGGGCTCGATCCCAGGACCCTGGGATGATGATCTGAGCTGAAAGCAGAGGCTTTAACCCACTGAGCCACCCTGGCACCCCACTAGCATAGACTTTTTAATATTTGTTCTTTCAATCCATGAACATGGAGCATCTTTCCGTTTCTTTGTGTCTTCCTCAATTTCTTTCATGAGTGTTCAATAGTTTTCTGAGTACAGATTCTTTGCCTCTGTAGTTAGGTTTATTCCTATGTATCTCATGGTTTGGAGTACAATTTTAAATGGGATCGACTCCCTAATTTCTCTTTATTCTGTCTTATTGTTGGTGTCTGTCTTATTGTTGGTGTCCAGGAATACAACTGCTTTCTGATTGCTGATTTTATATCCTGCCACTTTGCTGAATTCCTGTATGAGTTCCAGCAGTTTTGGGGTGGTGTCTTTTGGGTTTTCCACATAGAGTATTATGTCATCAGCAAAAGTGAGAGTTTGATGACTTCTTTGCTGATTCAAATGCCTTTTATTTCTTTTTGTTGTCTGATTGCTAAGGCTAGGACTTCTGGTATTGTGCTGAACAGCAGTGGTGATAGTGGACATCCCTGCCATGTTCCTGACTTTAAGGGAAAAGTTCTCAGTTTTTCCCCATTGAGAATGAAATTCCCTATGGGATTTTCATATATGGCTTTTATGATATTGAGGTATGTTCCTCTATCCCTATGCTTTTCTGTGGATAGAGTTGCTGCTATTCTTTTCTTCGATCTCCAGTTGAGTTTGCAAGTGTTCAGAATGGTTTGATAACTGTCTAGCTGAATTCCTGGGACCAGATGAAATTTAGATCTCCTGCTCCTCGCCATCTTGGACTCCTGACACTAATAAATTTAAAAGAAAATGTACACAATTATATCCATAGATGCTGAAAAAGCTCTTAACAAAACACAGCATAGAATGAAAGTGATATGTCTTTTTAGTATAATAAAATATATACTTCGTTCCTAAAGCTAGGATTTTACTTAACAGAGAAATACTAGAGACATTTCCACTAAGATCAGCAAAAAATTGAAGAGGACCTCTACTAGTCAGCATTGTACTGGAGGCAGGAAACAAAGCAAGTAGAGAAGAGAAATCAGTAAGAGCACAAAAATTAGGAAGAAATAGAGAAAGTCTATCCCTTGCCGATGATAGGATTGTGTACCTACAAAGCCCTGAAAATATTTTGTATTTGTCTTTATTTTTACTGCCGCTGGAGTTCCTCATTTCTTTGTATAAACCCAAGCTTCACTTGGTATCATTCTTTCTGCCTGAAGAAATTCCTTTAATGTTTTTTATAACACAAGTCTTCTGGAATTAATTCCCTTGGCTATTGTTTGGCTAAAATCTGCATTTATTTTTTAATTTTGAAAGCTGTTTTCACTGGTAATAGAATTGGGGGTTGATGATTTTTCCCTTTCAGCTCTTTAAAGATGTAATTCTTATCTTTGTTCCTCTGTCTATAGTGTCTCTCTTTCTCTGGCTGCCTCCAAGATTTTCACTTTACCTTTGGTTTTTAGCAGTTTTAATATAAAGTGTCTAGGTTTCTCACTCTATGTTCTTGAGTTTATGGTTTCATATCTTTCATTATTTTTGGGAAATGTTCAACCTGTATATTCAATATTTGTTCTGCTCTGTTATTTCTTCTCCTGGGATTTCGATTACATGGATATTGGACTGATACTGTACAGCTCTTGAAAGCTCATTCTGTTTGTTCGTTCTTACTCCTTTTTCTCTTTGTGTTTTAGTTTGGGTAACTTTTATTGACCTATCTTCAAGTTCATGGGTCCTTTCTTTGGATGTGTTGAGTCTTCTGATGAATTTAGTAAGGTTCTTCATCTCTGTTTTTGAGTCCTAGTGTTTCCATTTGACTCTTTCTTATTGTTTCCTCCTCTCTCTTAATTTTAACACTAAGATCTCAGCATAGCAACCTGCCTATCTTTGAGCCACACACTCTCTTGGTTCCCTATGTTCCTCATCAACAAATGTGCTTCTTCCATTCTCTCCCTGCTGGGTCTCCATGGGTTGGTGCTAAGTGGCATCCCTCCACTTAGCTCCTGTCAGATAGCCCACTCCTTATACCCATTCCCCCAGGCTCCAGTGAGAGCTCCCTCCCCTTGTTCTGTAGTGCCTGTGAGGGGCAAGATCCCCTTGGTTTGGCACACAGTAGACACTCATATATTTATTGAATGAATTAAGAATGAATGAATGAAAGTATATGAAACATAAAGTGTTGGGGGACTGGAGGGGAACAAGCATGGAATTAGGAGTTGAATCAGGACCATTTGGTAAAAGGCCTTGAATGCCTCAGGGTTCTCACCCAGCAGGCTGAATTGCCTAACTAGAAAGAACTGAACTGACCTGGGACCAAAGCTAAGTGCTATGGGTGGACTACAGAATGCTGTGGATGCTGGCTGCTGAGTCCCACCCGTGTGGACAAGGCCCTACCTGTTCTGTTATTCTAACAGCTTCTTGCCTTTAGCAGAAGGAAGATGAAGGAACCTTTTTTGACAGTTTGGTCAGAGCCCAGGATTTCCCTCTGTGCCGCAGGCTGTATGCTGGGCACAGAAGAAAGATGTGGAGTGGTCCTGCTCTCTCCTCATTCCCTAGGTGACTTTAAGGAAGCAGAGACCTCCCTGGGCCTCACTTTCTACATCTACACAATAGAGATGGGGCTAGAGGTACAGGTAAAAGAAAAGAGGGGAAAGGGAAGTTGGGGAGTGGGGCAGAGGAAGAGAAAGAGAGGTGCTCCCTCTGGTGGTCATTCTGAGCAGCAGCATGCAGCGTGGGCTTCCCTCCCAGGTCAGGGCCTGCGGGTGCCCTGGAGAAGACGGGAGAACTGACTCACTGAGAGGGCTGAGGGATCTATTTCTGCAGGCTTTCGCTGGAGAACCGTTTCCTGGCCTTGTCGGGATGGAGAATTCGGAGCCCTCCTAGGGTTGTTGTCATCTGTTGAGCCCCTACTTGTGTGTCTGGGGCTTTGGGGTTTTGTTCTGTGAGGAAGTTTTAGTAGCTCATTTTACAGGGGAGGAAGCGGACTCGGAGGGCCTAGACAGGTTTCTCCAGCTCATCACACGAACATGACCTTGATTGATTGGTTAGTTTGGCTTGGGTTTTGTGGGGTTTCAGACCTTTTGGGCCGCACATAGGTCCTGGCCCTCTTCTCCCTTCGTTCACACTCTCTCTGGCTGACCTGGCTCGGGACGTGGTTGCTCCTTCCACCTTCCCCTCTCCTCTGGGCTCCAGATGGCCACCTGACGTCTGCGCTCACGCGTCCCGAAGGCCTCTCACAGCTGGCGCGTTGGGGTGTGGACTCCCGGTTCTCTTGCCCACCCCGTCCCCGTGCTGCACTCCTTCGCCTCTGCCAGTCTTCCCCTGTGCAGAAACCGGCACATCATCTGCCCGTTGGAGGCAGAGACCCAGGAGACTTTCTAGATTCCTCCCTTAGCTGGTCGCTCAGCTTCGCCCATCAGCAACTCCTGTCACGTTCCAAAACACCTCCCGCTTCCATGTCCCATCTCTGTTCTCCGTCTCCCAGACCGTCAGCTGCAGGCACAGCTGCACCAGCCTCTGGACTGATGTTCCTCCTCCTCTTCTTGGTTTCCTCCCTGGGCACATGGTTGTTGGGTAGGCTTGCACTATTTACCAGGCACTCCTCTGATCACTAGGAACAAGGTTGGAGCAGGACTGAGGCAAATCTTCAATGTTGTTGTTGTTCTTATGCAGATTCCCCGCTTAGCAACTACAGATGCCTTTCAAACTCTGCACCTTGGCCCCCAAGTATCTACATGATCTGGTCTCTGCAGAAGCTTCTGCGGCCACACTTTTCTTCTCCATCCAGGTGCATATGGTTTAGCCACACTGCTCTCCTTTCATCCTTTCACTCCCTTAACTGTGCCATCCCCTGCCACCTGGGGGCTCTACTTCTGCTGTCCCTTGGCCTGGAGTGCTCTCTCCCCAGCCTCTGTATTCCTGTGTCCTCTGCCCTCAGGTCTTGGTTAAATGACACCACACATTCCTCCCTCTCCTTGCATTTTGGATGTTTCCTCCACAGCCCTGATCGCAAGGAGTAGTTGAGATCAATAATCTTTTACGTTTTAAAAACAAATAAACCCCAAACAATACTCTTTTATGTCTGTCTATTACATAGTGGTAAGCTCCTTTCAGGCAGGAAACATGGTTATATAATTCACCAATCTATCCCAGCACCTCGCCCTTACAAGGCGCATTTACTGAAGAAAGGAACGTGGAATTAAGGCTTTCTCCTCCCCCCTTGGGTTTTTAGAGAGCTGAAGGAGGACCTACTCCCCTGAAGCTTCTTTTTTTCAGATGGAACACCCCAGGAATTGGTCTGGTCTATGCAGCATTGCCCAAACTCTGTTTATTGTCGTTTTGTGTTTTTTTTTTTTTTTTAAGATTTTTATTTATTTATTTGACAGAGAGAGAGATCACAAGTAAGCAGAGAGACGGGCAGAGACAGAGGGGATCCCTGCCGAGCAGGGAGCCCAGTGTGGGACTCGATCCAGGGCTCTGAGATCATGACCTGAGCTGGAGGCAGAGGTTTAACCCACTGAGGCACCCAGGTGTCCCTGCCCAAACTGTATTCTGCGGAACATTGCTATCTCAGAAAAGTTTCATGATGAATTGAATTTAGAGAGTTCGAGTACACAGCATGGTTTAGGCTGTGAGAAGTCCTGCTGTAAAAAGCCCATTTAGGTCTATTCATCCCTACTGTCCCCAACCTTGTCTGCCTAATTGTTTGGAAGACAATTTATTTAGAAAGTAAGCAGTCTCTGAGCTCAGGGGCAGTGGCCAGAATCTGCACAGGAAAGACAGCAGTCAGCCAGGAATAGGAACTGAAAGCTGAGGCCTTAGACCAGACAGGCCTCCAGGGTCTGAGTGTGGTTCCCCATGTCCTGGTGATGACACACATGCTGGGTACTACTGGCTGATTAATGGCCACCACAACGTCACCCCCAGATACTGTGCATGAGGCTAAAGGGACTGTACAGGTGTGATTAGGAAGGAGTTCTGATTATCCTGGATTATTCTGTATTATCCACGTGGACCCAATATGACCACAAAGGTCCTTGTAGGAGGGAGGCAGGGGTGAGTGTCCCAGGAGAAGGAGAGGTAATGATGGAGATGCAGACTAGAGTGAACTTGGAACACAGAGGAGGGTCCACAAGCCAAGGAACATGGACAGCCACGAGGAGCTGAAAAAGCAAAGATAGCAGATCCCCCCTGCCTCGGAGCCTCTAGAAGGAACACATCTTGCCAACTGATGCCCTGATTTTAGCCTAGTGAGACTGATCTCAGACCTCTGATGTGTAGAACTGGAAGAGAATACACTTGTGTTATTTTAAACCACCAAATTTGCAGCAATTTTTTTTCAGTAGAGATAGGAAACTAACATAGCCCCTTGCCAGGGTTCAGTAAGTCTTGGTTCTGAACTTTTTCTTTTCTCTTGCTGTGCCCAATAGCCATAGCAAAACCCTTAGCTAATAATCTGGATTCCAGGGGCACCTGAGTGACTCAGTTTAAGCATCTGACTCTTGATTTTGCCTCAGGTCATCATCTTGGGGTTGTGAGACCGAGCCCCAGGTCTGGCTCCACTCTGGGTATGGAGCCTGCTTAAGATTCTCTTTCTCCTTCTCCCTCTGCCCCTTCCCCTCTCTCTAAAAAAAAATATAATCTGGGCTCCATGAGCCAGCCTGTTCCTCTCTCTACTAGAAGACTCTCTCCCATATGTACCCCACCCAGCTTTCCAGACTCAATTCAAAAGCCACCTTTACCACGAGGCTTGCTGTGTACCCCCCACACCCACCAGGCAGAAGCAGAGACCCATGTCACCTGAGATGGGGAGCCCTTCCACCTCGCAGCACATCTCCCCTCATCCATGTCTCATTCTCCACCAGACTGAAAATCAACAGAGGTCTTGTGCATGGAATGAGCCGGCGGTGTAGTAGGGGAAAGCCCCAGGTGAAAGGGCTCCATTTTATGGTCCTCTGGTGAAACAAACACGCTCTGTCTGACCCGGCTGGGTGCCCTCATCTGTGCCTTCACCTAGGACGCCCCTCGTGAAGCCAGCATGTCACTCTGCATCCTGTATGGTTTCCTCAGGACATCCCACGAGCCCTTCAAGCCCAGTATGTTTGCATGCCATGAACCGACATCAACATCTCCCGAGCAGGTGCTCCTCCCACATTCCCCTGCCACCACTGGCACCACCACCCTCCCCTCCACGACGCTGACACTACCCAGAACTCTTCCTTCTCCTTCTTTCCACATCCAGTTATTTAGAAAGTCTTGTAATATCGACTTTAGGCACATCTCTCAAGTCCGTCTTCTTCCTCGGTCTCCACTGCCCCTGGTACACCCAGAGACCCCCAACATCTTCTCACTGGATCCTGCTCCAGCCTCCTCCTTGGTCTTTTTGCCTCCAGGAAGGCCCCAGCCAGCTCCTTTTCCACAAGTAGCCACCAGGGGGCGTTGTGAGAAGCTGCATGGAAGCGTGTTACTCTCCTGTTTCTGGCAGAGCAAAGGACAGACCACAGCTGTTGGTAAATGCCCACCACCTTCCTCCCCTGCAGGTCCCAGCCTACTGAATGGTGCTCCCCAGTTCCACCAAGAGATGGGCGGCAGCTTCCTTCCTCTGTAGCCACCTCTGTGACCCGAAGGGACCCCGCACTGTGAGGTCAGCCGAGTCCTTCTCAGGCATTCCTAGACTCAAGTCACATCCTCATCAAGACAAGCATTATAAACTTCTCCTGTGTCAAATACCATGTAATGTAGTAGACATTTTGAAAAGGATTTTTGTAATTTTGAGTTTTGTGAAGACCGAATTATTCATTTTGTTTTGTAATTTAACTATAGTTATTATAAGTACGTAAGAATTGGTTTGGGTTGCCCATGACTAGTTAGCATAATACTGCCTTTGTAGACATTTTAATTCAACATTTGTTAATTTTGATGTTGCTGTTTTTCTGCTCCCATTTTGGAGTCAATGTAGTTTTCTTCCCAGGGCTTAAATCTTGGTGTAAGCTGTTGAAAGTTTCAGGGGCCCTAAGCCACGAAGCCATGAGACCATTAAAATATTCCTGGACCTCTGCAAAGAGGCCTGGGTCTCCAAAGAGCTTAGGGCTGAGCATGCAGCTGAGCTGGATGGCTGGGGTGAGAGGGCTCCCAGCAGGTCACATACACACACACACACACACACACACACACACGTACATATGCACATACAGGCATCAGGGCCACTCCTGCTGTGCACTGAGTGGTGAGAGCAAGGGGGAAAGAGGCTTTGGGTGAGGAGGAAATCTGGAAAATTCTGAGCATCTGCTGCCTCCATCTTACACCTCCTATCTACCGTGCCCCCACTCCATGAGTTCTGTTTCAGATCTAGCTCTTTCTCTCTCTCTCTCTCTCTTTTTTTTTTGAAGATTTTATTTATTTATTTGAGAGAGAGCATGTACACATGAACAGTGGGGAGGGGCAGAGATTTTTATTTATTTGACAGAAAGAAAGAGTACAAGAAGAGGGAGCAGCAGGCAGAAGGAGAGAGGGAGAAGAAGGCTCCTTGCTAATCAGGAAACCCAAAGTGGGTCTCCATCCCAGGACCCTGAGCCAAAGACAGACGCTTAATGGACTGAGCCACCCAGGCGCCCCTCTCCAGCCATTTTTGAGCCCACAATCTGACCAGGCACTCAGTTTGGCCACCCGTGCCCTGGCTTCCTTCCCTTTTCAGGTGGTCCTTGACACCAGGGCACCAGGTTACCAATCTGGTGGGGAAAAATGGGTGAGAGGTCTATTTTCCACAAAGTTGATGCGTGTTGGGCACAGTGCTGGGTGCTTTAAGCAGGTGACACTATTTAAGGCCTACCTGACAGAAATCTTTATCTTTTCCTGACAGGCTGGGTCCCCTTCTCCACTTTCAGTTTTCCCAGTGCTCCACCACTCTGCAGAGAGGTAGAAGGCAGAATGTGGCTCCTCGTGGTCAAGTTTCAAGCCACAGTCTCCCATATTCATCAAGAGAATGTTCATTCTAACTAAACACTGCTTCCCCTGACCATTGCATTTGACCCTACTATTTAAGGCCTGCATGAAGGCATACCTTTTAAAATAGAAAAAAAAATGTAATTACTTAATTTAAGCAGTCATCATGAAAGATTCTGAGTCAGCAAACCAATATAATGGATTGTGGCTAATGTATTTTCCTTGCAGAAAGCAGATGGCTGGTATCCAGCTTCCATCAAAACTATAAAAGATGGCAACACAAACTTGGCCCACCCTTCCACTCTCCACCAAAACGTCATGTGGCTTTCTCAATTCCAGGGGCAATGTTTCAAGAAATTTAGGTCAAATACTGCTCAAGAAGCAAGAATTAAGTTTTCTAAACTGTCTTCTAGTTACTTTCACCATCATCATCATCACCACCACCATCACTATTTTCAACCCTATCACCACCACCGCTGTCATCAACACCACCATCCCCAACATCATCACTGCTACTACAACCATAACCAGCACCATCACCACTAACATCATCAACACCACCACCATCACCACCATCACCAAAACTACCCCTACCACCACCACCATCATCACCATCATCATCACCACCATCCCCAAAACCAACACTATCACCACCACCACAACCATCACTACCACCACCATCACCATCATCATACCACGATCCCCAATACCATCACCACTAATACAACCCATCACCAACAACACAACCATCCACAACACCACCCCTACCACCACCACCATCATCAACAACACCACCATCACCAACTCCACAACCATCCACAACACCACCCCTACCACCACCACCATCACCACCATCAACACCATCACCACTACCACCACTATCACCAATACCACCACTACCATCCCCAACACCACCATCATCACCACCATCCAGCCATCATCTATGAATGTCTACTATGTATCTGGCAGGATCTACTCCACATAGTTTTGAGGTTAGTATCTATTTTCCATGAAGAAAACTGAGGCCCAGAGAGAATAAGTCATTTCTCCAAAATCACCCAGCTGGAAAAAAGTAGGGTTGAGAGGGAAAGTGTGGTCACTCTGACTCTAATGCCTAAGTTTTTTCTACTGTGATATAATTTCTGTCCTCTTTCTCCTTTTATCACCCCAACACACCTCTTCCTTTGTTTATCAGCTCCTATTAGCACCTCCTCTCCAATCCTCCCTAATTTCTGGCATGCCTTCAAGATTAAATTCTTCATTTTCACCCACATGTCTTCATCCATGCTCTGTATAATGCACAGGTGGGCACCTTACAGCAGTGCTTACCAGTCTGTTATTATTTTATGGCCACTACTCTCCCATCCCCTCCACACTTATACTCCTTGAGGACAGACTGTCTATTGGTCAGTGTATCCCTGGAACCTAGGGCTTGGTTCATGATTTACTCATGGTTTACTCAAAAATCTGTTGTCTGAATCCATGAATGAATATATGGACGCATGGACAGATGAATGAAGAAATATGTGAATCAGTGGGGGAGTGATTAAGTGCACTAACAGGCAGTTAAAGAAAACTCTCAAATCTACATTTGTAAACTTCTCCAGTTCACCCCACTCTTATATCTCCAAACGCCTGTCAGAGCTTTCCACTTGGCACCTTTGCTGTCATGTAAAACTGAACCAGTACAAACCTAAACTCTACCCCAGCTGATCTCTTATTTCTTTTCTGACAATAGTGCTGCTATTCTTCCCAAGGTCCCCATCACAGGTCCTCTGATTGGTTCATTCAGTCAACAATATTTTGTACTTGTGTGTGTTTTGGGCTGTCTGCTACATGCCAAGCACAGTTCTAGAGAATGGAAACAGTATGAATAAGACAGACAAGTTTCTGCAGGAACCCAGAGGAGTCACAGTCAACAGTGGGGTGGAAGATAGCATAGCAGACAACAGACAGGTAAGAAGTTAACAAGATAATTCCAGAGCAAAATGAGTGATACTGTAAGGAAATACAGAGAATAACAAAAGAGAACTAAGGGATATCACACTAATAAGATGGGGAGGGAAGACTTGTTTGAAGATTTACTATTAACCAAAGGATAAGAATAAGCCATTTAGTAGAAGAGCTGAAAGAACATTCTAGGCAGAGGAACCAGCAAGTACAAATCTTCCCGGGCTGGAAAGAGCCTGGTGTGTTACAGGAACAGAAAAGGGGGGCAGATGTGGCTGGAGTGCTGTGAACAGCAGGAGACTATAGGAGAGGAGGTGTTAACAGACTGGAACCAGGTCCAGCAGGGGCTTGAAGGCCATGGACAGAAGTCAGATTTTATTCCAAGAGCAGTGGCAAGCCATTGAAAAGTTTCAAGCAGGGGAATGACATGACCCCTCTGGCAGATAGGCAAAGAGCTCCCCCCACCCCACCCCAACAGCCCCAGGTGCAGATGATTCACAGGTGAGTTATCTTAAGCCATTAAGAAAGGGTTAACTCCAATTCCATTTAAACCAGCTCCAATTCCATTTAAACCGTTACAGTGCACAGAAAAGGAAAGCATCCTCCAAATGCTTTTTGTAGAGTCATCATAGCTCTGGTGCACATCCCCCTCCCCCACCAAAGGCACAGCTAAAAGGAAACACACTGAGCTGCTTTATAAGTATCCACACCAAAAAAAAAAAAAAATCTTTTTAAATTTTAGTAAGTAAAACTCTGAAGCACTTTAAAAGAACAACACACCACAACCAAATTGACATTATACCAAAAAAGCCAAGAACGGTTTGATAGTAGTAAGCTACGTGATAATTACATGTGTTGAAAAATCAAAGTGAAAAAGACATGAGCATGTCTGAAGAGACTGAAAAGACATTTGATACATTCACCATCTATTCTGGATGTTTAAAAAATTTCTTAGTAAAATCGGAGCAAATGGATAGTTTCTGAATATTTTGTGCCAAAAGTCAACATCATGCTAAATGATGAGATACTGGAAACGTTCCCATAGAAGCGGGGAACAACAGTTCTACAGGCACATTAGGAGCAACTGGGAAAGAGGAAGAAATGAAAGATATAAATGAGAAATAGGAGACACAGTTGTCATTTTTGGTGAACGATAAATCTATAAACTATTAAAACTAATTAGAAAGTTGAGTATGGTTGATAAACAGAGATCAATATATGCAAAAAATCAACAGTCCTGCTGTGTATGACTATAATAAAAGATAACATTTAAAAAATATGTTAGTTCACAGGAGCATATGAAAAGATGTTCAACATCAGTAGCCATTAGGGTGACACTAAATTAAAACCGTGATGAGATACCACTGCCCACGTATCAGAGTGGCTAAGATAAAAAAGAAATGATAATACCAAATACTGGCAAGGAAGTCCAGACCTGGATCTTCCCTCCACTGCTGGTAAGAATGCAAGATGGCAGAACCATTCTGGAAAGTATATGGCAGTTTCTCATAAAGCTAAAAATACGCTGAAATGGCTCCTGAGCGCTTATCCTAGAGAAGTGAAAATGCGTTCACAGAAAAACTTTACATGCATCTTCAGAGCACCTTTATTTGCAATATCCCCAAACTGCAAACAACCCAAATATCCTTCCGTGGGTGGACAAGCAAAATGAACTTTGTCTACACAATGGAATAATACCTCAGCAATAAAAAGGAAAAAAGTGGTGATGTACGCAACAATTTGGGTGACTCTTAAGGCAATTACGCTGAGAGGAAAAGCTTACAAACAATATGATTCCAGCTAATGATGTTCTAGAATGTCAAAAGCTCAGAGATGGAGAATGGATTGGTGGTTGCCAAGGAAACCAGGGAAATCAGGGAAGGGTGTGATAATGAAGAGGTAGCAAGAGAGAGATCCTTTGTGGTGATAGAACAGTCCTGTATTTTGATGGCAGTGGTGCTTATACAAATCCATATACGTGATAAGAGGTTGTAGAACTCTGCATGAAGGTATGTTCAAAAATGAGTGCATGCAAAAACTGGTGAAACCCAAGCAAGGTCTGCAGTCAAGTTAATTGCATGGTATTAATGTAAAAGTCCTCATTTTGGTAATGTACTGTATGTATTTGAGGTGTTAGCACTGGGAGAATGGAGGTGGCAGCTACAGGGGTCTCTCTGTAGTGTTTCTGCAACTTCTCTAAGTTTATAATTATTTAAAAATAAAAAGGAAAAGACAGTGCTATTTCCAGTTACAACAAAAAAATATGACAAAAGAACATAAAAGAACTCAATAAACAGAGCTTTGCCTCTCTACATGAGTAGAAAGTCTCAAAATCCCCACAATGGAAATTCCTCTTAAAGACTAAATAAATTCAGTGAAATTTCAGAAAACATCTCATAAGACTTTTTGTTCTCATAAAAAGTCTCCAAAGTATTCAACAAGCTCATTCAAAGGTTCTTATGGAAGAATTAAGGGCAAGACTTCCAATGCAATGAAAGTTCCATGACCATAGAGATGGTTATCTATCTTGTTCAGTTCCGTACCCCAGAGTCTGAAACAGTGCCTGGTCCCTGGTGGGTGCTCAAAAAATATTTGTGAACAAATGGATGACAATCTAAAATGAGAGGAAGAAGAGAGGTTTGCCTACCAAATACTGAGACCTGCAATAATTTTAGACTATAATATCAGCATGGGGTAAGTAAACAGACTAATAAAACAGAATATAAAGTTTAGAAACACATCCACATACATATGAAAACTCATTTTCTACCAGAGGAAGCATTTTCAATCAGTGGAGAAAAGATAAACTTCAAACATGCTTAAAGAATGGGCATGTGTCATATGGTGATGGAAGGCAGGTAGCTACACTCGCGGTAAGCACAGCATAATGTATAGAAGTATGGAATCACGTGTTGTACACCTGAAACTAATGTAACATCATGTGTCAACTGTAAGCTTTCCAGTTAAAAAAACCAAAAAACCAAAAAACAGAATTGGGTGTTTATATGGAAAAAAAAAAAAAACCACCCTAGGTCCTTTTCTGTATTAAGATTTGCATTCTGCTATAAGTCACCCAAAAATGGCCTAACCAAAAATGGATTTCCTTTTTCTTATAAAAAGAATTCTAAATATGAACAAAAGAAAAACAATCACAAAAATTAAGAGTCAACAACAAAGTCCAGAAGCAGACTGGTGTAGCAGCCCCACAGTGTCATTAATGGTCCAGGTTTTTTCCTCTCTTTCTTTCTTTTTTTGCTTTTTTTTATTTGTTTGTTTTTTTGAAATTTATTTATTCATGAGAAAGAGAGTGAGCATGTATGAGTGGGGGGGAGGGGCAGATGGAGAGGGAGAGAGTCTCAGGACAACTCCCCGATGAGCTCAGAGCCTAACACGGAGCTTGATCTCACAACCCTGAGATCATCACCCAAGACCACGAGTGGAGCCAAAACCAAGAGCTGGACATTCAACCAAGACTGAGCCACCCAGGAAACCCTGCTCTAGGTTCTTTCTGTCTGTTCCTCCACAGTCTTTAGCTTGCCGCTTCTGTCTTTAAGATTGTCACCTCTTAGTGGCAAAAGGCTGATTCACCTCTAGACTTTGCCTATTTTTAAGAAAAGAAGTAATAGAAGAAAAAGGGGGGTGGAAGGGAAAACATCCTTGAGTCAATGTTTTCCCAGAAATCTCTAGCAGTCTTCTGCTTATACCTCACTGACCACTTCTGGCCACAAGGAAGTCGGGAAAGGTGGACCTGTGTTGAAATAACTTGAGCATATTGTAAGTCGGGCAGAAGGGCAGCCTGCCACCACAACTTTACATGGTGCACAAAAAATAGATTGAAAATATAGAGACAAAACTTCTCAAGGGCGGTAAAGGAGAATATTCTTATTACTAGCAGAGCAGGGAAGAGTTCTTAAAGATGCAGAAAGCATAAACTTTGACTAATATGTTTAACTACATTAAAATTTTAAACCTCTGTGTGTCCAAATATACTATAAACAACATTAAAAGATAAGCCACATACTGGGAGAAGATCTTCACAATACATAGAAGCCATGAGTGATTAATGCGCATAAAGAATTCATATAAAATAATTCTTTAAACAGCCTAACAGAGAAAAATGGGCAAAGGATATGAACAGGCAATATACAAAAACTCCAGTAGGACAATAAGCAAATAAAGATACTCAACCTTATTTATATTCAAATTTAAACTCCTGTAATTTAACATTGACACTCACCAGGGTGGCAAAAGTCTAAAAGTCTAGTCATTCCAAATATCAGTGAAGACGTTGAGAAACAAGAACTCTCACATATCACAGGTGGGTGTGTAAACAGGACAACACCTTTGGAGAGCAAGTTGTTTTTCATATATTGGAAGAGGCACGTATTGTATGGCCTAGAAATTTTACTTCTGGGTTACTTACTCTAGAGAAATGCTCTGGCATGGGGTATGGAGACACACATAAGAAAAAATATGTTGTACTATCTGTAATAGTTAAAAATTTGAAACAATTTAACTATTCCTCAGGGGAGGAACAGATTTTTTTTTTAAAGTGGTGTATCATACAACACGCTGCTAGAGACCAGTTATGATGGCCTAACTAGTCCTGGGTATACAAAATGGGTGAATCTCAAATTCCTTTTGGTGAGGAGATAAAGCATATCATAAAGGTTTCATAAAGTTTGATGCACATCAGAAAAAAATGTCAAATCATAAATGTTTAATACACATGAATTTATTTATTTAATGCTAAATACACATGTAGGTACATGTGTATTAATAAATGTGTGGAAACCTGCATGCTCACGGTAACATTGGAGGAAGGAAGGCAAGGTGTGTGTTCCTTCTGGAAGTTACACGTGCCTGTGTCATTTTATATAAGGGAGTTGCAGAGCAATCACCCACTGAGAAAACAATGGAACAGCTTGAGCAGCAAAATAGAAGGGGATAGTAATAGATTAACACCTTTGGAAAAAATAAGAATTCATGAATCCATGCTAGTATAAATGAAGATGCCGATGACTAAATGTAGAAGGAATAATGGAGTTGGAAAATCACTTACTTGGCAAACACTGTAGTAATAATTGTCTCAGGCAACAGCCATCAATGGTTGTTAAAAGTCGTGGATGAAAATTTGATGAGTAACAGGAGATCTATACAGTCTCAAAGTATCTGGCTTTAGTATACTATTTAGGTATTATACTAAATGAAGAAATTGGGAATATTTATCCTGAAAAGAGAAGATTAGGGAATATGACAGTTGTTTTTTTAATATGACTTTGAAATTCTGTCATATGGGGTCTTGAGGAAAGATGGAAATTGCAAGAATTTCTATTTTGGCTCAATATAAGGAAGAATTTTTTAGCTTGCAACAGTAAGTGGGGAAAAAAAGATTCAGAAACATATTAAATTATTCCCAGACTCAAGGAATTTTAATATTCATTTATTCTAGGATTCTAGGACTGTATCATTCTATTAGTCTGAGATTCTAGGACTACAAATATGATTCCAAGATTCTCATTCTTTTATTCTGATTCCTGGATACAAATATTTCATGATTTTGTTATAATCCCTGTTTCTGTGGTCTTTCCAGTCATAGTAAAAGCACTGAGGTATTTGACTCTAAATCTCACTTAGCTTCATAACTGGAAATCCAAATGCATTAGACCTTCCTACCCAACCTTTATGAATGGGATCAACTCTCCCCTGCTTGTGTTCTTGAAGATAAAGCGAAGGCTTCCAGCATTTAACCCTAAAATATACTATTTCTAGTAGGTTTTTGGTATATATCCTGTGACATAGTAGGAATTTCTACCTTGCAAAGAGTTTTTAAAATTAATTAAAGTGTGCAAATTTTTATCATGTTTCTCAAAATACATCTATGTGAGATGGTTGTGTGATATTTCTATTGAATCTGTTAGCATGTAGTATTATATCTACAGATTTTCTGTTATTAAATCAGTGTTCATTCTTGTATAAACATAACTTATTGTTGATAAATCATGATTGTTATGTACAATTCTGAATTGTTTGCTAGCATTTCATTTAAGATCTTTGTATATATGATTGGCTTATAATTTCTTCCTCTTCATATTATTCTTGTCTGGTTTCTCTCGGTACATCTATTATATTGGCTTTCTAAACTGGAATGGGAACTTTCCCCCCTTTTATTGTGTTTAATGGAATAATTTACCATAAATACAGATTGTCTGTTCTATGTAAGTTTTGTGAGACTCATCTGTAAAATCAAATAGATCACATATTTTGTTTTATCTTGTTTGGTTTTCCTTTGCACGTAGATTTTTTAACTACTGATTCAATTTATTGAATTATTCAGGTTTTCTAGTCCTTCTTAAATCAGTTTTAGTAAGATATTTTTTCCTAAGGTTTACTTATTCCCCTGAGTCAGTCAGTTGTCTCTTGCCACATAAGAAATCACCCCCAAACTTCAATGCAATTCTGATGAAAGTCCCAGGAAGTTATTTTGTGGATATCGATAAACTTATTCTAAAGCTTATACAGAGAGTCAAAAGACCCACAATAGCCAATGCAATACTGAAAGATAACTAAATTGAAGGACTGATGCTACCTGACTTCAAGACTTACTATAAAGCTGCAGTAATCAGGACAGTGTGGTACGGTGAAGGAACGGGCAACTAGATCCATAGGACAGGACAGTTCTCAAGAATGCACTTACATGAATATGTGCCACTGATCTTTGGCAAGGGAGCAAAGGCAACATAGGAAGAAAAAATAGTCTTTTCGGCGAATGGTGCTGGAACAACTAGACATCCCCACGATTTAAAGAAAAGGCTCTAGGTGTTAGCCTTTCACAGAGCTTAATGATCATAGACCTATATGTAAACCAGGAAACTATAAAACTCCTCGAAGATAACACAGGAGAAAATCTACATGACCCTGGGTATGCCAGTGACTTTTTAGATGCAACAACAAAGGCACAATCCATTAAAGAAAAAATTGGTAAGCTGGATTTCATTTAAAATTAAGCACTTCCACTGTGCATGGGTGGTTCCGTTGGATAAGCATCTGCATTCGGCTCAGGTTATGATCCCAGGGTCCTGTGATGGAGCCCCAGGTCATGCTCCCTGCTCAGTGCGAAGCCAGCTTCTCTCTCTCCTCCTGTCCCTCCACCCTGCTCGTGTGCACATGCTCTTTCAAATAAATAAGTAAAATCTTTTGAAAAATCAAATTGAATTAAATCAAACATTTCTGTTCTACATTCAAGAGAATGAGAAGACAAGCCACAGACTAGGAGAAAATATTTGCAAAAGACATATGTGATAAAAAAAAAAAAACTATTATCCAAAATAGAGTAAAAACTCTAAAAATTTCCAACAAGAAAATGAACAATCTGATTTAAAAATAGGCAGAGGACCTGAGCAGACACCTCACCAGAGAAGATGTACAAATGGTAAATCACATAAGAAAAGATGCCCTACATCACACATGATTAGGTAAATGCAAATTCAGAAAGCAATGAGATACTACTACACACCTATTAGAACGGCCAAAATCTGGAATGCTGGCTTCATCAAATGCTGGTGAGGGTGTGGAGCAACAGGAATTCTCACTCTGCTCCTGGGAATGGAAATGGTACTTTGGAAGTCAGCTTGGCGGTTTCTTACAAAACTAAATATAGCCTTATCATACGATGCAGTAATCACGTTCTTTCGTATTTACTCAAATGAGCTGAAAATCTATGTCAGTACAAACACTTGCACACGGATGTTTATAGCGGTTTTATTTATATTTTCCGGAACTTGGAAGCCAGGATATCCCTCAGTGAGTGAAAGGATATGTTAACTGTGGTACATCTAACGAAATATTGTTGAATGCCAAAAAGAAGTGAGCCATCAAGCCATGTAAAGACATGGAGGAAGCTTAAATGTGCATCACTAAGTGAAAGAAGCCAATCTGAAAAGGTTCCGTACTGTATGATTCCAATTGTATGGTATTCTGGAAAAAGCAACACCATGCAGACATTAAGAAGATCAATGGTTGCCAGGGTTTGGAGGGAGAGAGGGATGAGTCTGCAGAGCAGAGAGGATATTTTCAGCAGTAAAGTGATTTTGTATAATGCTGTGATGGTGGACACATGTTATTACACATTTGTCAAAACCCATAGAAGTTAACCAAGAGTTAACCCTAATGTAGACTACGGACTTCGGGTGATGTGGCACCACTGTGGGCTCATCGATCATAAATGTACCATTCTGGCATAGGATGTCGATAGTGGTGGGAGATGTCTGGGTACAGGAAGAGGGGTGGTTTCTGTTCAATTTTGCTGTGAACCTAAAATCTCTCTAAAAATTAGTCTATTTAAAATAAATATGAAAACAAAGTCTATTTAAAAAGAATTACCCCGGGGCACCTGAGTGGCTCAGTGGGTTAAGCTTTGCCTTAGGCTCAGGTCATGATCTCAGGGTCCTGGGATCGAGCCCTGCATCAAGCTCTCTGCTCAGCAGGGAGCCCGCTTCTCCCTCTCTCTCTCTCTGCTTGCCTCTCTGCCTACTTGTGATCTCTCTCTCTCTGTCAAATAAATAAACAAAATCTTAAATAAAATAAAATAAAATAAAATGAATTACCCCCAAACTTAGCACTTTCAATAACAAGAAATATTTCTTAATCTAGTGTTGTTTCTATAGGTCAGATTCCTAGATTCCTGGTCAGGAATGACTAGTGGGTATACTTCTGGTTCAGGGTCTCATATGAAGTTGTGGTCAAGATGTCAGCCAAGGTAGCAATCATTTGAACGTTTGAGTGGGTCCAGAAAATACACTGTAATTTGGGTCACTCGCGTGGCAGACAGCAGGAGTCCTCAGTCCTTCAGCACATGGAGCTCTCCCTAGCATTGCTTGTGTATCCACAAGATGGTGGCTGGCTGCCCCAGAGTGAAAGCACTGAGAGAGAGCCCAAAGGGAACCACATTGAATTTTCTGACCTAGTTGTGAAAGTCAAATGCAGTCATTTTCACAAGATCCTAATGGTTACACAGGTCAGCTCTAGTCAGTGTGGGAGAGAACTTCACAAAGCTGGGCCACCAGGAATTCAAGATCATGGTAGGCCATCCTGGAAGTTAACAACCCCATAAGGTTTTGCAAATTTATCAGCAGAAAGTAACTGTTAGTATTTGCCAGTCATCTGCTGTATCTACAACTGTCTGTCTTTACAATCCTTGTCTGTTGTTTTTTGTTTCTGGAAAAGTCTGTCAGAGATTTTATCTAAGTTAAGGAAGAACTTTTTGGATATTTTAATGGTCTCTAACATATGGTTGATTGATATTTAATCGTCTTACTATTTTCTTTCATTTTTCCCCCTTTGGCTTGCTTTGGTTTGTTCTGTACTCTCTTTCACTTCTTGAGTTTAATCACTGGAGTATTTTCACTCCTTTTTTGTTTCTAAACTATGTTTTTGGTTACACATTTCTTTGTGAATATTGTTTTTAGCTGTAGCTCATAAGCTTTGCTATGCAATGTTTTTGTTTCCTCTCAGCCCTGATTATTTTCTAGTATACTGTATAATTTCTTTTCAAACTCATGAATCAATTTTGAAGCATTTTACTTTCTGAACATATGGAGGTTTGTGACTATTTTATGTTACTGGTTCCTAATATCATTGTACTGTCACCAGAAAAGGGGATTTGTTTGTCTTTGGTACTTATTTATATTTTCTTTGTGCCCTAATACGTGGTCAAGTTTTATACATTCCTTATACGTTTGTAAAGAATGTATATTCTCTAATTGCTGGGTGCAGGGTCCATTAGATCCACTTTATTGTTTAAATCTTCTGTGTTCCTACAACATTTTATGTGTTTGTTTTACAAGTTGTTTAGATGCATTTTTAAAAAAATCTAATGATGATGATGAATTTGTGCATTTCTTCTTGAAATTCTGCCAAGTTTTGCTATATATATTTTGAAGCTATGTTGTTAGGTGCAAACCATATTATGTATGGTGAAATGTTTCTTCTACTTTTACGCAATGATTTAAAAAAAAAAGATATTTAAGTAATCTCTATACTCAACGTGGGTCTTGAACTCACAACCCCAGGATCAAGAGTTGCATACTCCACCAAGTGAACCAGCCAGGCACCCCATCTGTGATGACCATTTTTACCCTCAGTAATGCCTTTTGTTTTAAGACCAATTTTGCCTGATGGTAATGAAATCGTACAGCTTCTTTTTGGTTAGAGTATTTTTCTACTATATCTTTTCCCATCGTATTTTCCCCTATGTTTAAGTTTCAGTATGGTTTAAAAAAAAATTATTTATTTGAGAGAAAGCGAGCATGCCCAAGCTGGGGGAGGGACAAAGGGAGAGGGTGAGAATCTCAAACAGACTCCCTGCTGAGTGACGCAGGGCTGGATCTCACAGACCTGACATCATGACCTGAGCAGAAACCAAGAGTCTGAACCACCCAGAAGCCCCATATGTGTCGTATGTTTTAATGAAAACAATGTCTGGTTGCATTTTGCTTTGTTTTGTGTTTTTCTCTAATCTGACATTCCTTATCTTTTATCTTAAAAGTTTTCATTATTTACATTTACCCCCATCACTAATATATTTGGAAATATTTATGCCACTTTATATTGTTTTTGCTATCTGCCGTGTTTTTTTCCTTTGCTTATTTTTACCCTTTTTCTGGCCTTAATGAAGTTTTTTGTATTCCCTTTTCTTTCTTGTAATACACATTTTTAAGTTGATCTGCATTTTAGGTTATAAGTTCATCAGTACCTCCACTCCCCTTACAAACAAATAAGGACTTTAGAATATTGAAATATGATCATTCCCTCCCATTAGACACATTATTTTCCAGTATTAAAATGCTGTTTTCATAGCCCTCAAATTACTTTAATCATGGCCAGATCCAAATGCTCAAATGACTAATAAATGAAAACAGAGATCTTCAAAGCAGTGTTTCAAACTAGAGAGAAGTACTCTTCCTTTCTCACACAATCACATGGCCTGAGGCTGTTAAGCAGCTGCATCCTATTAGGTCTCCCAAGATATGTTTCTTCCATCTTGTTCTGCTACCCTGCCCTACCCAGGGTTAAATCCTGGCACCTGAATGTTCTTAGCCACCTAGTCATAGTCATTTTAACCACCCATGTTCTACCTTTGGGGAGGGAGAAAGATGAAATTGAATACAAGCAAATTCCTTTAAGGAAGTGACCTGGACGTTGTACAATAGCTCTTTGCTGCACAGTCTCTTGCTGGGTGACCGAGAACCCAACCACAACTTGGAGGCTTCTGTTTTAAAAGGGAAGAAGGTGAGAATGGGCTTCAGGAAAGAAACTGCTGTCTTCATAGACATTATCAGAATCCTGTGTCCTCTTCTGATTTTCGCTGTGTTTGCTTCCACCTTGGGCAGGGAGCTCCCCCTACCCCCCACTCCCAGTGATGGCAGAGATGATCACTAACAACTCTATTCTCGTGGTCTCTCATTTTAGCAATTCCAGTAAAAAAGAGAGTGCCTCCTTACAATTAGTTCTAGCTAAAGTCTAGGATTTCCCCCTGATGGCCCCAGTGTGGATCAGCTAGTCACTTTGGCGAGGGGGACATAGTGCCCTGGTAACAGGTGTGGGTCACATAGTCAGCTTTGGAAGGTGGGCTAAGTAGGGTTAATCCCATCCAAACCCTATGAACTGAAAGTAAGAAAGCAGTGGTCCCAAAAGTCAAATAATGAGATGCTGCTGTCATCAGAATGGATGCTGAGCAAGCCACGGTAACATAGAACCATTAGACTTATCTCTTGGGCCATTGGATGGTTCGAGAAGGATGTATCACTGAATGTGCTTTAGAAATCCAAATGAATGAATATGGAAGGTGATATTGATAAGGAAGTTGCCTGGAACGCTCTTACTTACACTTCTGATAGGAGAGCTTCTACTCATCTCTCCTTAGTCATTCATTCAGCACCTTGCAAAAGAACCTCTGTTATGCTGACCATACTGTTTGCTAATTATTTGTCTGTCTTCCAATTGTCCATAACACACCCCTCTAACTGAGGGGTCCCACAGAGCTAGAATTCATTTGGGTTCCACAGTGCCCAGGGCACAGAGTGAGCATCAGCAGATGAGTCTTGCTAAACGAAAAAAAGGGAAAGTCTCAATGAACTCTCAGTTCTCCCCTCCAATTTCTAGTTGCCCTGAAAGTCATTATTGGAAAGACATCAGCCAAATCCCACGGAGTTCTAAAGAATTGAGGGTCAGACCAGATTATGTTGTTTATAGAAATGTATCTCCTAATGACTGGAAAACAGTGCCAGGCATCATTTTATTTATGGAACTCAAATCAAATCATAAAAGACGAAGACCCAAATAGGAGGAAGTTCAACAGATAAGTGATTAATCAGAGTTGTCTTCTCATCCTGTTAGACTCCAAGGTTTAAAAAAAAACAAACCCAAAACACAGTGGTGTTTTGCAGTTCCTAATCTAAACACATAAATGACTTTCTTCCCTAGAAACACCAATGCCCCCAGCTTACTTGATGCTGAAAACTCTGCCTGTCTTGGAAAGAAACAGAGCTGAAGGCTAGTGAATGTTGCTAGGGATAAGGAGTAGAGAACAATGAAGGAAATGTAAACGGAGGGATATCAAGGAGAGACCAAAAGGTAGTAGGAGAAACAAGAGGTCTTCCTGAAGAAGGTGTTCAAGTGGCCGGCCTGCTTGGAAAGCTCCACCTAGGCTTTCCTGGGTGCGTCCTTTGAATACTAATAGCTAACATTCATCGAGTTATTGCTATACACCAGGTGTGGTGATAAGCATTTTTAGTGCATTATCTCATTTTAATTCTCAACCCTGCAAATTCAGAATTGGTACTCCTGTTCACAGATAAAAGATCAGAAAGGTGCAGTGACATGTCCATGGCCATACAGCTAAGGAATGTAAAAGCCAGAATTTGAATCACTGTGGACTTCATTTGACTCAAAGCTTCTGCTCTGAGTCCTGAACTCTCTTCACAAAACGACTTTGAGACAGTTCTGATTTCCTCCATTCTAAGAGGCTACTGAGGTCCAGGGATGACCCAACTTGCCCAAGTGACACAGTGTGTCAGAAACCAAATCAAGCCTGTCGAACTCCGAAGTCTACTGTGCGTCCTAGGTAGAGGAAGAGCAAAAGTCAGGGGTCAGGAACATGCCAGTAAGTCCCTGTGAATCAGGCACGACCCTGTCCTAGGACACGATTTCCTTGTCTCCTTTCCATCCCCCCCAACCTCCACACTTAAGGCCATTCCAAGAATATTCTTTTTCCTGGCTCTCCCCAGTATGTCCTCTGGGCTGAATGGGGACTTGGTAGTTCTTGGGAGGCTCTAAGACACCCTTTCCCCAAAGGTCCCCTAATAAAGAAACAGCCAGGGCCCCACCAGCCTGGGAACTCTCACATCCCTACACATCTGAACAAGGTTTATGCATGAATGACTGGTGCTTGAATCAGGAACCAGCCAAACTGAGTTCAAATTCCGCCACCAGCAACTGGCCAGTAACACCAGCTTTCTTTTTTAAAAGCGTCTATTCTGGGACAGACATTTCACTAGGGATTTCCTTCATATTTTAAAAATTGAATCCCCCCTCCTCCATGATTGGCCCCATTTTACAAAAGAGGAGCCTGAGGCTCCCGGCGGAGAAGCGACCAGCGTAAGGACAGCCAGTCGTCACCAGCCTGGGACTTGAAGCCACACAGGCCCCAGATTCTGCTGTTGCCTAGGAGCCGAGGAGGGAGGAGCTGCCAGAGCGCAGGGGGGAGGGGAAAGAACCAAGCGAGCTCCAGGCAGCGCGCGCTGACGACAGCAGGTGATTTTTTTCTGCAGAGCGCTTTCTCTCAGCGCCTTCCCTGGATTTTTTCCCTCAGTCGCCGAGCAGTAGATAAGGGTGGGGCCGCTTCCCTGCAGCAGAGACAGCAGCGGCAGTGGCTGCGGCATCCTCGGGAGCAGCTGCTGCAGCAATGCTCGGTCTCCGCTGGAGGTGAATCACCTCCAAGATCTGCTAGGTGGCCGGCTGAAACGGGACGCATCGGGGAGGGAGAATAGAGCCTCGTCCGTGGCCCCTGAGGCCACCCTGCTCGGTCCTTCCTCTACGCCATGGCTTAAGACCTCAGCCACCTCGTCTCGCGTCGCCTCTCTTGGCCGGGGTCTGCGCGCCGCCGCAGCAGCAGGGAGGGGCGCGACCCAGACGCCCTCGCCCGGGGACTCCGGGACGCCGGGTAGCTCACCCATCGGTGCCCGCAGCAGACTGCGCTCCCAAGACCTTTACAGGCGTCTCCCGGAGGCGTTTGCTGCCGGTAATCGGGGGGACTTTACGGACTTTATCTCAGTGATAGCTTGACCTTCCTGGGTGCTCTCTGAGGGAGGAGAGCGAGGTAGCTCAGGCCACCAAGGGAAAAAACAGTGGGAACCAGACTGGTCGAGGGCCGAGGGACTGAAGTAAGATTAGAGACTTGCTTTAGAGCCACAAAAAGAAAGAGGGAAGGCCAGCTTTGCAGCTAGCATCATGGCGTGGCCGTGCATCACGCGGGCCTGCTGCATTGCCCGCTTCTGGAACCAGCTGGACAAGGCGGACATCGCGGTGCCGCTGGTTTTCACCAAGTACTCGGAGGCCACCGAGGCCCCGAGCGCCCCGCCGCAGCCGCCGCCGCCGCAGCAGCAGCAGGCGCAGCCGGCGCACGCGCCCCCCTCGGCTAGGGCGGTCGCCATAGAGACGCAGCCGGCCCAGGGCGAGTTGGATGCAGTTGCCCGGGCAACGGGGCCGGCACCCGGGCCTAGCGGGGAACGCGAGGCGGCGGCTGCGGCCGGCCGGAGCGGGCCCGGCGCGGTCCCGAGCTCCGGCTCCACCTCCAGCGCAGGCCCCGCGGACTCGGTGATGCGTCAGGACTACCGCGCCTGGAAGGTGCAGCGGCCAGAGCCGAGCTGCCGGCCGCGCAGCGAGTACCAGCCTTCCGACGCGCCCTTCGAGCGCGAGACCCAGTACCAGAAAGACTTCCGCGCCTGGCCGCTGCCGCGCCGCGGGGACCACCCGTGGATCCCCAAGCCCGTGCAGATCCCCGCGTCCTCCCAGGCTTCGGTGCCGATACTCGGGGCCTCCAAGCGCCGGCCGCAGAGCCAGGAGCGCTGGCCCGCGCAGGCCGCCGCGGAAGCCCCAGAGCAGGAGGCGACCCCTGGCGGAGCAGGTGGCCCCGCCGCCGGAAAGCCCTCGGGGGCGGACGAGCGCGACACGCGCAGGAAGCCTGGGCCCGCCTGGATGCTGCGTCGCGCCGAGGGGCAGGCGCCGGAGCAGACGCCGCTGCCCGCCGCCCAGGCCCCGGTCCAGGCCGCGGGCCCGGAAGCTGGCAAAGGGCGGGCAGCGGCGGACGCCCTCAACAGGCAAATCCGCGAGGAGGTGGCGAGCGCGGCGGGCAGCTCCTACAGGTGAGACGTGGGCCGCCGCTCAGGCGACGGGGCGGGTCACCCTTACCCTTTAGCGGAGGCTGCCCTGGGGTAGGGGGTTGGTGGGGGGGGGGGGTTCCTTCTCCGCACCGCGGACCTCAAGTGCAGCCCCTCCCCCGCCAGACCACACCCTCTCCTCGGCCGCAGCTCAGACACCCTGCCAAGGCTGACTTCTTTCAGCTCTTTCTTAGGGGAAGGCTGTTAGTACTATCCGTCCCCGCCTGCCCAGGTCTTTCCCTTTACCACCGGGGCATCTTTCCCCGCATCCCCGCCCCACCTTGGATCCCCGCTTGCTGGACCGAGACCCTTGGCAGTTTCTTCACAGGCGGTGCCATTCCGCCCCACCCACTTCAGCGGCATCAGCCCCTCGCTGCCGGCTCCGCTGTTGCCTAGATCAACTTGGCGCTCCCCCACAGAGCCCCGTCCTCCTAGAAGAAGAATTCTTTCTCAGTGGCCAATCCCCTCCTCCCTAGCCCAGTTCCCTCCGCCTCTCATTCTTCCCTCCCTCCCTCAGTCCCTGGGAGACACCCAAACACCACACCCTTTTCTTGATTCCCCGCGGGGCTCTTACTGCTCACCTTCCTCCTTATGCCATCAGGTTTGGCGTCGGATTCCTTCCTCCTCTCAGTAGCTGTGTCACACGGAGCACGTTTCTTAACCTTTCTGGGCCTTAGGTTCTTAGGTGTAAGACGCGGTTGATCATAGATTATTCTTAGACTTGCTTGTTCATTTATTAATTAAATATTAACATTTAACTTATTTTTGAGCACCAGCACTATATGCCTGGCACGGCACGAGACATTGTGAGGATTACATGAGACGGCCGGGGAGAATTAAGCCTGGTACACAGTAGGTGATGAGAATGTCTTAGTGCCATTACAATCTTGTGCATGATCCCTCATTATTCTGATTTCCACTTCCTAGATACCTCCAGCCTTCTCCCCTATTGAAGCATTTCCTTTCTCCATTCTCTTTATGTTTTCCAGTTGTGTTGCTCATTCCATTACCACCAAGACCCTCCTCTTTAGCACATTTAAATTCCCTCTAAATGAATGCCTTCAAGAAGGCACATATCCATTTTCTCTTTCTTTCTCCCTCCCTCTTCCCTTGCCTCTCCCTCTCTCCATCCTTCTAGAATTCTCTCTGTGCTGCAGCCTCAGCCCTTCCAACTTGCTTTCTCACCGTGTGCCTCCAATATGTTTTTCTGAATGCTTAGCTCTCCATCCTCCCCTTATGTTTCCACCCAGATCAAGCACTAAGAGATCTCATTTGACTCTGAGCATGTAACATTAGGCTTTAGGGTCTCTGGGGAAACAGATGTGCAAGATGAAAAATTGAGCATTTATTAAAAATGTGGCTTATGGGGTCCTTCATCAATGCCACAGCCAGTTCCCTCCTTCCTGCAGAAGACTGTGGTTGGGAGGACTGCAGAGTTAGTGTCTTTTGCCAAGACCCTGTATGTAGCCTCATACCAGACTGATGTCTTTCTCCAGTGAATGTACCAACCACTCCCTCATATGCTGAGGGAAGCTTAGCGGAGATAGATATCCTCTTTTTAAAGACAAAATTCCTCTCTCTCCCAGGTTTTAAGTCTAGAAAGCATTTCTCAATGAGAAGGGGCAGCTAATATTCGGCTCTGACTCCATCTCCCCACCTCCCCACCCCACTTGGCATTTCTCTCTTGGTTTATTGTTAGAACAACCACAGTGGTCTCGGAGGAGTGTACTACTTTTTTTATGGCTTTGGGTTGGGCAAGATCCTTTTCCTTGGTTCAGAGCCATCAGAAGTAGAATTTGCACCATATCTTTGTTCTACTGCCAAGGGAGAACCAAAAAGAAAAGAAGGAAGCAAATAAACAGTGGGCATAAAAAACAAAACCAAGGTGTAGTTTTGTGATTCTGCTTGTTTCCAAGGCAGGCCCCACTTCATTCCCAAAAAACCCTAAGATTCGCCCAGCATCATCACAGATTTCTGATCTGTCCTCCTCATCTTCCTACCCCCACTCCCTGCTCCTACTCCTGGGTAGTAGTACCTGGTGGCAAGTGGAACCTTATCACCCACCATGAAGGAAACTACCCCTTCCCACCTCCAGAGAGTCAATGCCAATCAAGACAGATTCCAAATTCTCAAATCTCCTTTGGTGATCCAACTCGGTTTATATTTCCAAGTCAATAGGATTTGCTTTGTCCATGAAAAATGGGCTAGACAGTCAGGGGATGACCTACCCTTCAGATACAACCCACTCCAGGTATATTGGCTTGCACCTTTGTTCCATATGGCCTCTTCTCCCCAAATCCCACCTTCACCGTATAGTAAGCATGTCAGGCTTTACAATTAGGATTATACTCATACTGCAAGTGATAGGATTGAATGGGGGAAGGCTCTGCTTTTGCAGCTCGTGAAAATGATTATTTTTAGTGGCTATCAGAATCAGAACTCCACCAACCTGTCAAAAAAAAAAAAATCTCTGAGCACCTCAAAAGAATTGTAAAATTTAATTATGCATGTGACTTTGGGGCCAGCGGTTCCATTTTGCTATTTAATCAGAAGGGTTTGGAAGTATTAAGAGAATGAGTGTTGCTAAGAGACGTCAATTTCCTTAATGGACAATTTAAGTGCATGACCAAGTTGGTGTGAAATTTAACGTTGTTTTCTGTTTCAGAAGAAAATCCAACCAATAGGGAAATGCACTTCGGGTGAAAGTAGACATGAAGAAATAAGACAATTAATCAAATATCCCATAAAGAAAAAAAATGTATGGAAATTGTAGGCTTATCTGGAACATTGGTTTTCCTTCCCTATTGTCTCATGTTCTTTTCCTTGCTATGATTCCAAATACCTCCTGAATATGCCCACGACTGGCATAGATGAGTTTTAACATTGCCTTATTAAAAGCCAGGTTGGGTTCCATTTCAAAGATAATTTGATTTACAAAACGCTTTTCTTCTGCCACTCTACATAAATCATGGTGGCTTACACTATGGTGACTGGTTCATCTCATGGGCTTTCCAAGTGACATCTGTCAAATGACATCAATGTGAGCAGTTGGCTTAAATAGAGAAAAGTACACACAATCCATCAGCTTAACATATTGGCATATAATGTAAAATATACAGTCAGCTTGCGGAGACATATACATACTCATTGGTTTTTCTCTTACGATATACAGTATTCTCTTACGATATACAGAAAATACCAAACATCCTTTGACACGATGATTTTGAGAAACCTTCCTAAATCAACAGTTCATCTAATTCGTAATTTATCTGCACTAGCCTGGGATTTTTGCATTAAGTGCTATCTTGGGTATCTTTCATTATTCACAATCATGAAGTTGATTAATTTTTAGTACACTCATTTTACATAATGATGTTGTAATATTGAGAAGCATGTCTCTGTTACCACTTTGAACCTTAAAGATGGATTTTGCCAGGCAGCCACTTGTGACTTTAGACCTAGCATTCTCAATTAGAAAAGAGATGAGTCACGAGAAGGGGATTAAAATTCTCGTCTCAGTCCCATTGCCCCAGCCATCAGTTAATAGGGATAGATGGGGTGGCAGGTGTTCCCCATAGAAATGCTAATGAGAGACTTCTCCTGAAAGAAATCAGCTGAGGCACCAGGAGGTAGAATAAATAAATCAGAGGCAAAATATTTGACAAATGAGAGCAGTAACAAGGAAATTGGAAAGAAAAGGCGCCTTTCTTATCTGCCCTATAGTCTTCCATGAAGCTTAGAGAAAGGCCTGTCTGACGTGGCTTCTGCTGGCAGAACTGCCCTTTGCTTCTGGAGCAACTTCCCACTTCCCTAATTTCTTCCTGGGCAAGTCTCAGAGATAACTGCAAGGCCAGTCTCAGATACTGAATCTTTAAGGATATCTTCCAGGTGCTGCCATTCAGAGCCAATCTTTCTTGCATTCCCTTTCTATATTCTGTGCACTCCCATTGTCTGCTCGATTATAAGATACTGTTGTCTGTATCTGCCTCCGCCACCAGATCACAAACACTGGGAGAGAGGGCTGTACTTTGTTCATCTCTATACATCTCACAGTGTAACATTGCGCCCAGGTGCCATATAGGTTTGCAGAATCCAGTAAATTTTTAGAATTTGATGAAAATTTTGTTCACCTACACATTGATTCATTTCATTCAGTTTTATTTAGTTGGATTTATTTCAGAAAATGACCACAAAGCCCCTGCTGTGTATCAGACAGGATGCTGAGGATACCAGATGAATAACTTATAACCTTTATGTAAGGATGTTATGGCTGCCTTAATCTAGATAAAGTCCATTCTCTACTAGGTTAGCCCTAGAAGTAGATGTTCAAACGAGGACGGGCAGCAAACCTTACAGATCTCTTGTACCTTCACCCAGGCCAATGACCCTCAACCTTGACTACCATTTGGAATCATTGGAGAGCTTTAAAAATGCTGATGGCCTTGCCCAGAAATTCTGATTTAATTGGTCTGGGGTGTGGCCTGAGCATCTGAATATTTCAGAAACAGTCCCAAGTGGCTCTCATGTGCAATTCAGGTTATGACCTACTTCCCTAAGTCAAGGGTTCTCAAAACTCAGTACACCCAAGAATCATCTGGCTAGTTTTCTAAGATACAGATTCTTGGGCCTCATCCTCAGGCATACCGATTCAGTAGGTTTAAAGTAGAGCCTAAGAAACTACATTTTAACATGCAGTCTAGATAATTTTGATGGAAAATACTGCTTGGAGAAATTGGCTTTCCTTGAGGTATTGAGTTTTCTCATACACAAAAGCAGTGTTGGTTGCCATTTATTTAAGTCTTTAATGTCCTTCACTTACATTTTGTAATTTTCTGCACAAGAGTCTCTTTCTCTCTCTCTCTCTCTCTCACACACACACACACAAATGCACACACATTTTTTTAAAAGTTTTTTTATTTATTTGACAGAGATCACAACCAGTTAGAGAGGCAGCCAGAGAGAGAGGGGGAAGCAGGCTCCCCACTGAGCAGAGAGCTGGATGCGGGGCTCGATCCTAGGACCCTAAGATCATGACCTGAGCTGAAGGCCGAGGCTTAACCCACTGAGCCACCCAAGCGCCCCTGCACACACATTTTTAAGTTTTATTGTTCTATATTTAAATCTTTAGTAATATAACTGGATTTTAACCTTATGTATGGAATAAAGTAGGGAATCCAGTTTTCTTTTTTGTCTTATGGAAACCCATTTACCCCCAAAGTGCAACTTTTCCTCATTAATATCTCCATGAATCTCCTCTATTGCATAAGGGTCACATATGTTTAGATATATTTCTGGGATATCTGTTCAATTCCATTATTTTGAGTTAATGCCACACTACCACCTTTTCTTTTTGTCTACGATATTTCCAATTATTTTCCTATTGTGAGGAGTAGATTTTGTTACATTTTCTAATGGTTTATTGCTCATATGTGTTAATTTTTGGATGTTGATCTTGTATTGAGGAACTTTATCGTGCTCTCTAATTAGTTTTGTCTGCAAACTCCCTTGGGCTGTCTGTGGAGATAATGTATGTTTTTAGCAAATACCAATTTATTGTCTTCCTTTCCAATATTTATATATCTTTTGTGTGTGTGTGTACTGCTGCAGTGGTGAGGACATAGGATGTAGTTTTGATAGTAGGTGATAATAGGCATCTTTGTCATATTTTTTATTTTAAATGTTTAAATGTGGAAATGCTGCTTATGTTTTAAAAACTTCTTAAGTTTTATCAGGTTTGAGGTTTGCTCTGTGTTTCTATGAGATAGCATCATATCAGATTAAGAAACTTCTCTTTATCCAAATTTACTAAGGGTTTCTAAAAATGTGGATGGGTATTGAATTTTGTTGACTGCTTTTCCTGCATCAACTGAGATGATCAAATGGTTTTTCTTTTTGAATCTGTTATTAGATTATTTTGATATTGAACCATCTTTGCATTCCTGAGATAAACCTTACTTGTATAAAAATACAGTTTGTAGTGTTGAATTTGGTTTGCTATTTTTTATTTTAAATGTTTACACATATATTTATATCCTCCCCTATGAGGGAGTAGAGAAAATTAGCCATTAGAGAATGGAGCTCTGAGGGATACAAGTATTTGGGGGGTTTTGACAGCAGAAGTAATAGCCATGAAAAAGACAAAGAAGGAGTGATCAGAGGAGTAAATCAGAACAGAGACATAGCACAGAAACCACATGGAGTGCCTAACTCAGCAATGCCTTATGCCTCTTTGGAATTTTTTACTGAGGAATTACTGTGTGCAAAGCATTTTTCTAGATCATTGGTTGACCTTGTGCAGTTAACTCTTAGAGATATAATGTTGACCAAGACTAACCCACAAAGAGGAAAGGAGATAAGAAATGGGCAATTATTGGTTGCTATCTTGGGGGGAGGGGGAGACAAAAGGTACTTACTGCATATATGAATTAAAAAAAAAAAGTCAAGCCAGTGATAGTTCTAAATCTACAATCACCAAGAATCACTCAATTTCCCAGACACAAAACTAAAATACTCCAGTAAATGTCCACTAAGATTAAAGAGCTATCTTTATAATCAGTGCAGCTCTGGCTTTACAAATTATGTCAGTTGTATAAATGTAGAACTGCGAGCTTCTAATTCTCTGCTGAATGAAGAAAACTGCAAGATGGGCCTCAGCCAACAAACTAAAAATTCTCTGGATGTTCACTAAAAGTACTAGTTTTCACTATTAGAGTTAATAATAGTAGCTAATTGAGTGCCTACTATGTGCCTGGCAGACTGCTACAAATCTTAGATGCATTTTCTCCTACAACATTTACAGTAGCCCTGCAGGAATGGTACTAGTACTTCCCTGTTGGGGCTTAGGACCTCAGGGCCTCTTGTCTGCCCTGAAGCTTTTAGACTCGAACACACAGACTTGGCTTAATGCTGTTTCTCAATACACGCCACGTCCTCCATGTCATATTAACATGTATTATCTCAACTCAGTTTCAGTCCAGGAAACATGATTAGTGTCTACTCTGTATCAGGCTCATTCCTAGGATGACAAAGCTGTCCTCGCTCTTGAAAGGCTTCTGTGTATAAGCAGAGACAAGTGTGCTGAAAAGTACCCTAATAAAAAGTCTTTGCAGGGTCTGGTGGGGCACAGAGGAGAGAGAGGTTAAGTCTGCTTGATCTGAGGGTTGTTGGAGAAAGGGTTCAGGAGAGAAGGGACTGGCAGGGGATCTTCAAAGAGGGGGACATTGTGGGGAAGGGGTCAATTTGAGTAAATGGATGAGAAGAGAAATTGTAAGCAGTTCTGTGCCGGCAGCAATTAGAGGTCTCATGGGATGACAATAGAATAGTGAAGACCAGGTGGGGAGGCTGGGCCAGTTCCTTTGTCCTGTAAGCAAAGAGAAGAGCAGGATTAGGTTTTGGGATTTGGGAAAAGGTGACTTTGATGGTGGTGGAGGGATGATTGGGGGGCATGGAGCTGTAGTCTGGGGCAGAGATGGTGACAACCTCCAGCAAGGAAAGAAGGCAACAAAGCACTGACACTGTTGGATGCAATAATGTTTTGGCCAAAGAAAAGTAGGTCCAAAGGCAAAGAGAGGAGGCTAGGACATTGCCCAGATCTCATACTTTGGATGTCTGGGGAAACAGTCATTCACTGAGTAGATAACACCATTATGAACCAGTTGGATTTGAGGTGTCTTTTTCCAAGGTTGACATGGAGATGTCCAGTAGAAAGTGAAAATAGAAATCCGCCCTGCTGGTTAGCGTGTAAACTGGTACAATCCTATAAAACTCTTCAACATTATCTACTCAAGGTAAACATGTGTTTTACTCTAAGACCCAGGAACTGTCCTCATGAATGTACACCCAAAAGAGATGAGGACAAAAGAGTTGTACAAGAATGTATATAGCAGCTTTAATAATAATAGCTAAAAAGAAAAAAACAACGCAAATGTCCATCAACAATGGGACAAGTTGTGGCATATTCATATAGTGGGTTCTCACATGGCAGGATGTGGCCGGGAGAATAATGCCTTCCTCAACCCCCCACTCAAGTATGTCCACATCCTAATTCCTGGAACGTGGGAATATGCTATGTTACAGAGCAAAAGGGACTTTACAGCTGTCATTACATTAAGCATCTTGAGGTGGGGGAGTATCCTGAATTATGGGCCCGGTGTAATCACAGAGATCTTTACAAGTGAAAGAGTCAATGTCACAGTGAGGCAGTATGATAAAGACTCGGCCAGACGTTGCAGACTTCAAAGATGGAAAAGGGGGACATGAGCCAAGGAACGCAGGCAGGTTCTAAGAAACTGGAAAAGACAAGGAAATGGCTTCTCTCCTGGAGCCTTCAGGAGGAACACCTTGCGTCTGGTGACACCTTGATTTTTTTTCCAGTAAGATCCATTACAAATTTTTAACTTACAACTAGAAGATAATACATTTGCATTGTTTTAAGCCATTCAACTTGCGGCAATTCATTTCAGCACCTGTAGGAAACTAATACACAGTTTCTCAATCTTAGCACTTCTGACACTTTGGACTGGATAATTCTTTGTTGTGAGGAGCTGTCCTCTGCCTTATGGCATCCCTGGCCTCTCTCCACCCCATGCCGTAGCACTCCCCACTGCACCCTCACCCTTGCTAAGCCGTGAGCATCAGAAATGTGTCCAGGCATTGCCAGAAGACCCCTGCAGGGGGAAAAATTGCCCCTGGTAAGAACCACTGTTGTATGAAAAGTAAAATTACTGTAATACTTTATAATATGGATATATCCCACAGCCGTGGTGATGAATGAAAGGAAGAGATACAAGACACTTACTGAACAATCCCATTTATATGGATTTCAAAAACAGGCCAAAGGAATTGACAGTGGTGGAAGTCAGAATAGTGGTGCTCTCTGGGATGGGGCAGGTAACTAGTTGAGAAGGAGCACAAGAGAACCTACTGAGATACTGGAATTGTTCTATGTGTTGATCTGGGTGGCGATTATGTGGATTTAGACATGCAAACAATTAAGGTTTATGGACTTTATCCTATGTATATTATACTTCAACCAAAAATTTCAAAATAAATACAAGCTAAGTAAATGGAGATCGAGGTTGGATGCTCAAGAGAAAAGGCAGAACAGAAAAGATCTGGACCTGGAGCTGTCAGTGAGGATCAAACCCACAGGCATCAGAGTGGGTGGGGCATAAAGAGGGTGGGAAGAAGAGACCACTGGGGGCAGGGCCCAACCAGCACTGACATAGGGTTAGGCGGAAGAAGAGTCAGTGGGGGATGAGGATGGGCTGTTGGTGTCTATGTGGAGTGAGAGCACAGGCCCCAGCTCTGTTCCCATTTCCCACCTCCCCTACCTCCAGCCTCTGTGTTCCCACAGGAGCTACCCCACTTGTATGTAAAGCATCATAGTACCCTTCCCTAGCCTTGCTGGACCAGCATAGCCCATTGCCAGTGTATATTTTCTCCCAAATGACTGAAGACGCTTCTGCAGCACTAAGCCTGGTGTAACCTCTTTTGGTGGGAAAATTTGGCTCAGGCCCCCAGCCACAAAATACACCATAACTACCTCCTTGAAACACTGCCTTCTGCCTCCTCCACGGTGCTGCTCCCTGTGGTCACTGTCTATTTCGTGCAGTGACTTCGTGTGTCTTTTTGGCTCCCACTCTCCTAAGCCTAGGCTGTCCTCCTTCACCAACTTGTTTTTGCAGTGGGAAAGGGTTGCCTGTCTCACTCCTCCTTATCCTGAACTCTCCGCAGATTTCCTTCCCATCCAGAGTAAGAACTAGCACCTCGGGCTGCAGTCAAGGCTTTTCAGGATCTGACCTGTCTGGTTGTTCCCAGCATTTTTGCTCACTGTTCCCCACACTCACCTGATTCTTTTTCCTGGGGGTTCTCAGTGCTGGTTGTACATTGCAATCATGGGGGGCCCAGAAGGTGAGCCAGCCAAATCACAGTCTGACCTGGGCCTTGACCAGCCCTGTGTGTAACTGTGGCTGGATTTTGCTTCCAGTTTTCCCTCCTGCTCTTCTCTCATCTTCTCTAAATCTCTCCCATCCTTCAGGGTTTTTATTCCATTGTGAAAGAGGCTTATACTGTAAAAGCAGGGAATTAGGCTGGATTTATTTGATCATAATAGCATAATAATAATAATGCAGTGGGCTTAATATTATTTTTATTCTGAGTTCAGTGCAGCATCTTCAGAGCATGCAAAAGCTGGGGCTATGGGTTCTGAGGATTTAAGGTGCAGAGCTCATGATCCCCGCTCACAGGAGCTTGCCATCTTGTGACGCAGGTAACATGGATACAAGCATCCAAAGCACCAGGCAGGGCCTGCTGAAGGTTCAAATCAGGGGCCAGAGATCCCTAGGGCCACAACAAGGGCTGGTTAATTTTGTTGGAAGATTCGTGGATGGGATGGTGGGATGAGTCCTGGGAGGTGTACTGGTGTCCTGTTAGGGATTTCCTGACCATTAAAACTAAGCTCGAGTCATTTCTCTGTAACTTAAAAATCTCTGTGACCTTGAAAAAGTCTTTTATTCTCTCATAAGTAAAATGGAGATAATTGCACAGTAGTGACTTCAGAGAGGAAGATCGGGGGGAGATAACACTTTCCCCAGTGCATGCCCATCACACTAAGTGCTGGCCACATTTATTGCTATCATTGAAAGAACAGACTAGAGTCAGTAACCAATGAAAGTCTTTTAGTTATTCACTCAGCAAACCTCTGTCAGGTCGTGTAGCAGACACTATGCTAGGACATGGGGATATAGAAATGAATTGCACATATCCCTGTCCTAAAAAGAGCTCTAGCGAGAGAAACATTGAGAAAATTATAGTATTAGTAGTATGTGCAAAAGTAGAAATATGGAGAAGATACTGTGGAGATACAGAGGAAAGGGTGGGGGGAGTCTGCCTCAGTCTGAATCAGGGACCATTTTCTGAAGGAGGTGTACCTATGCAGTGTGTCAAAAGTGTGGAATTAGTTTCATTGGGAAGGCAAGAGGTTCAGAGTTTTATATTCCTTCCTGCAGGTCTTTAACAATGAGCTAAGAACAAAGAAGGCCACTTAAGAGTACAATACTTACTAGTAATTTCAGCTCCTCTCAGATATCTAGCTTTATCTTGGGACTTGTGTTCAAATTCTGCTCACCACTTGTTAACTACATGACTTTGGGCAAGTTATTTAACCTCTCTTGTCTGATTTTGCTTCCTCAGTGGTAAAATAGAATCAATAATATCTATCTTGCAAAGTCACTGAAAGACCAAATATTCCATTAAGTTTGTGACTTGTGACTCTCTTACCTGTCTTTTATTTTTTTAAAGATTTTATTTATTTATTTGGGAGAGAGAGAAAGAATGCGAGCACATGAACGGGGGAAGGGTAGAGGGAGAAGGGAGCCGATCATGGGGCTTGACATGGGGCTTGATCCCAGGATCCTGGGATCATGACCTGAGCCAAAGGCAGATGCTTAACCAACTAAGCCATCCAGGTGCCCCCCTCACCTGTCCTATTTTCCATTGTACTTCCAGCACCAAGTTCACTACATGGTATTTAGGAGATGCTTAATAGATATTAATTGAGCAAGTGAATACTGATGTATGTACACTATTTAACGTAGTACCTAGCCAATAGTAAGCACTCAGTAAAAGACAGCTATTCTCATCATCATTATCCCAAGTGCAGTTGAGTACCAATCAGCTAATAGAAAGAGGCAATTTTGCCCTTCTGGGTGCACAGATTCTGAATTTCTGGAAAGAGAACAATGAAATGCTTAAATACAAGATTTTCTGTGACTATTTTTGAGTCTGACCTGGAGAATCGGGGAAGACTTAAGAAGGGAGGGTAGCATCTGAGCTGGATCTTGAAGCATCAGTCTCATTTCCATAGGCAAAATAATCAGGCAGGCATGAGGTGGCACATTCCAGGTAGAAGGGAGAGCTGGAGCCTGGAGAGCTAACTAACATGTAGAAGTTGTGCATTCTATTTCCAGTATAGTGTAACCCTGGCTGCTATGACCATTTCATGTGGGCTTCTCCCTGGAGCTGGAACAAGGCTTTTAAAAAAAAATAGATAAGGATGACGTGCTATAAAAAGGTGCCCGAGGACAAATCCCCTTGCCTAGAATGAAACCCCTATGAGAAACACAGAAGAGACCTCTACCGTGAGAGGACTGTGGTGACAGCTCAAAGAAGTTCTGTTCCGGCCCTTCTCCAAGGGCTGGCTGGGAACTGGAGAGAGTCTTGGTGATTCCAGCTGCTAAGAATCTAATCTTTTTGCACCATTCTCTGGGGAGCCTTTTATTTAGCACATCATAATAGTCCCAACCCAAACTACATTTCTCGGAAGGTGATACATTATAAATGCTACCTTCTCTCTATCTAGATGGAAGAAGTTGGGGAAAGAGTGTTACTTTGTTAATAAATCAATTCAACCCAGTTCCTATTTGTTGAGTACTTCCTATGAATAAGACGCTCAGCTCAGCTCTGAGGAGATGACTGCGGAGTCCACAGTTTGGCACTTCCTGATTCAGTCTGTGTCTGTTCCTACTTCAGTAGTAGGGAGAAGCATGATGATGAAGGTGATAATGGTGATGGCGATGCTAAAGGGAGGAAGGGGCAGGAGGAGATGATGCAGCAGCAGAAGCATGGATGCTTTCAACTAAGCAAGGTCTTTAGGGGTGGGGGTGATAGAATAGGGAAGAATACACAAGAAAAAGTGAAGAACAGAAGGAAAATTAATAATCCCAGCTACTGATCTGATCGCCATGGTGCAGAGGATCAACCAAAAGACCTGGCATCAGAGAAACCTCAGCTCAAAGCCCAGCCTTCCCACTTACTGCTGATGTAACCCTGGCGAAGGCATTTCAAGTCTCCGAGCCTGAATTTCCTCCTCAAGAACATGGCGCAATGTTATACATGTCGTAGGTCGCATGGATGTGTACCTGTTTTATGAATCATTAGGTCCTCACGGTCAACATTTTAAATATTAGCACTCAAAAAGAAGCATGGAATCTGACTGCACTCCAGTTTAGACAGATGAGTCCCTGAGGGACAGGCTCTGACCTAAGTTGGATGACAGCTCTGAACAAGGTAGAGGCCGTTCACCATGGAGTGAGCAGGAGAATGAGAGATGCAGTATTAAGCATGCATTCCAGCTGCTGGTTACTAAATATAATTGTGATGAATTTGGGCCAGGGAAAGCACAAAGTGCTAGGAAAGCATTTGATGGGACCTGACAGGCCTAACCTAGACCAGGCATTGGAGCTGTTGTCTGAGGAGGTGGTGCTGGAGCTGAAGCCTGGGGGGTGAAGGTGAGCCTCGATGCCTGCCTGGCTTCCTGTGGGCCTGGCTGGAATCCCTCCTCCTGGCTTCATTTCCTGGTCTGTCAGTAATGGGTTGGCCCAGTCCCCTCTGCAGGCCTTCCCGGCTAGGAACCACATTCCAGGATCCCCTTAATCACCCGAGGGCATGATGCCAAAGCGCCCTGTCCTGAAGCTTGCTGGAGAAAGCACAGGGCCAAGGAGAAGAGCACGACTGCGACGGGAAACTGATGACATTGAAGAGTCAGATCATGGCCAAGGATTTGGTTTCATCCATTTGATACTGCTCTCATTCCCTCCTAAATATCTGATGCTACATTGTCTGAGAAATCTTTGAAGAACTTTCTCTTTTTTTTTCCCTTAGAAATTAAAAAAAGTACACTACAAAGAAGAGTGCAGCACCCATATTGTTACTACCCAGAATTTTTAAAATTAACTTTTTATTATATTTACTTCCAGTTTTGTTTGTGTCAAAGCATGTTTTTCTTTCATAATAAAGTCCTCTTGGCCCACCTGACCCAGACGCATTCCACTCTTCCCTCTACCCCAGGAGGCTACCACTTATGACTTTGGGGTGCATATCTCTTTATCTATAAACTACAGAAGAAATTACATATGTGTGTATGTGTTAATTTATTTTTTATATAGTATTTGATGACTTTTTAACAAGTTTTTTTCTTAGGTATTAATTTTTGTAATAATCTCTGTACCCAGTGTGGGCCTCCAGTTCATGACCTCAAGACCCTAGTCACATGCTTTACCAACTGAGCCAGCCAGGTGCCCCTGTGTTTACTTAGATGACAGCTAACACTGTGTATCATTCTGTGATTTCATTTTTTTCACCCAACATCATACATGATGAAATACAAACAAGCAGCCATAAGCACCCACTTATTTATAGTTCCTTCCTTTTAATGGCTGTAAAACCTGCTAGCATTGAGTGTATCACATGTTATTTATCTTACTTTATTTATATTAGGTTTTCTTAATTTTTAACTATCAAAAATGGTGCTACAGTGAGTATCCTTATACATGTCTCTGTGAAAATATGTAAGAGAAGTGAATCTCTTCACTTGGATCTAGGTTATATGCATTTTGCTAGATATCGGTAAATTGCTCTTTTTACTGGCTGGACTCATTTATACTTCAACGAATCATGTAAAAAGTATCCTTTTTTCTTATAATATAACCATTTAAAATTTTGCCAATTTTATAGTGAGAAAACGGTCATTGTTTAATTCCTATTTCCCCGCTTTTCAGCGAAGCTCAGAAACTTTCTATGTGTTTATCAAAATCTCCAATTTCTCTTCTGCGGACTGCATGTTCACACCCCATGCCTGTAGTCCCTAAGGTGTGATCTCATTTTAACTGACCTACACTGACACTGACAAGTCATCTTCTTTTCTGTGACTTGGCTTTTGCCTCCATTTCCAGGGTCTTTGTCACATGGAAATTCTTCATTTCAGTCTATTCACTGTGTTCAGTCCTTGCCTGTGTGGTTTGTGCATTTTTTTCCTAATTTCAGAAAGACTTCACTGGCAAAGTGATAGACACAGTCTTTTATACTTTCTTCTGATAGTTTCAAGGTTTGTATTTTACATTCAGGTTCATGGTACATCTGGAACGAATTTTGAATGGTATGAGTGTGAGATAAGAATATATTTCCATGTGCTTCTATGTGGAAAGGCAAAAATCCCAAATTCATTCGTTTAACAGCCCCTTCGTTCCCACTGAATTAAAAGGTCCCCTCTCTCTGATAGCAAGTCCTATCACTTGTGTGTGTCCGTTTCTGGGTTCTCTGCTTAGTCGCATTGACCTATTTGTCTATTCCTAACAAATACTACACTTAACCTAATTATGATGGCCCTATGATGTGTTTTGATTTTTCACAGGGCAAGTCTCTCTCTTGGTTCTTCTTTTTTAGAATTGCCTTGGTCTTACTTAGACATTTACCCTCCCATATTTATTTTGGACTTTGTTTTCAACTACTACAAAAAATACTATTGAGATTTTGAAGGCGGGTTAAAATTACAAGTTAATCTGAAAATTGACATCTGTGTAATATTGAGTCTTTCTGTGTATAAACAAGATACATCATTCCATTAACTGAGGTCTTGTTTTATATCCTTCAAAAGGTCTTTTTTCTATGCTTTTTCCTAGACGTTTTCTAAATTCTGTGGCTATTGTAAGTAAGGTTTTTTTTTTTGGTTACCTTTCCTAATTGGTTGTCGGTGATGTATAGGAATGATATTGATTCCTGTATGTTTAACTGGTACCTGTAAACTTGATGAATTCTCTTGTTAATTCTAAAAATCTCTTTTGAGAAATTTCTTGGATTTTCTATTTACCATGATTTCCCTTTGTTCCTTCTTTGATTCACTTCAGCCTTTTACTGAATTGATTAAATTTTCTCTTTCCCTTCTGTGTAGAAGTTGTGCATTCTATTTCCAGTTTTTTGTTGGGTGGTTGGTTTTTTAGTGTCTATCCATCCATCTTTTTTAATCTGTAGGTTTGACTTACAATTTCAAGTTGGTCAGACTTGACCTCTGATCGCCCCTTCAGCTTGCATGTTCTTGTCTTATAGTTTAGCTCAGCTTTGATTTACAAATCCTCTAATTTAGAAACAATTAGTAATAAGATTGTTATGTCCACTGCTTACTTAGATTTGCCTCTGTTTTCAGTAATATTTTGCTCACCACTGGTTTTTGAATCCCACTCTTGATTTCTGGAAGTCTTCCCTTTGTCTGAAATACTTTTTTCTCATCCTCATACTTTAGTGATAGCTTGCTGAGGGAAGAATTCTGGATAGACATTAGTTTTCTCTTAGCACTTTAAAAATATCTCTCCACTATCTTCTGGCCATGTTGTTGCCTATGAAGAATGGACGATAATGTAAACTGCTTGGATTAGTACTCAGCACATAATAAAAGGATCCTAAGTATTATTGGCAGCCGTGGCCATCGTGGCAGTAGAAATAATAGCATCAACTTTCTGTACATCCTATCTCATCTTCCCAGCTCTGTCCTGTAGGTGCTGTAATCTGAGGCTCAGAGAGGTTGGATACCTTTTCCAGTGTTGCACCGCTAATAACTGAAGGCATAATTTACACCCCTGAATAGGCCACCTAAAACCTGTTTCCCCCTCCCCCTAGATCACATTGCCCCTATTATCATAATGGTTTGGACGCCATTGTAAACTAGAGGCTGGAAGGAGTATTTCCCAAGACCACCAGTGAGAAACTGGGAGACAAGGGCCTGGGTACTGATGCTCCACACTTCCAGAACAAGCTGGGACAAAAGCACGGAACAGTGAAGGGTTCTTTGGAGGGACCTCAGAGTCCCTCAAAGTTTATAGTTGTAGAGTCATTCTTATAGTTAAGAATTCTGGTTTTCCAGGGTGTTGAAAATATAAGCTGTTAGTATATCGAATCCTCCTAGGGGAGGAGCTGCTTTTCACTCATTCATCCATCCGTTCCTGGATGGAACAAAGAAGTCACTCAAATTATTGGCAAATGAGTGTGGTTCTGACATAAATGTTGGCTGGTATTTTTGTTTGTGGTGAGGAGAAAGTGAAAGGGAAGCAATGAGGGTGCCTGAAGACGCGTCACAGCCGCACTCATTAGCGAACGCTGTGAGCTTTTCGCTTCCTCTGTTAAGCATTGTGAGTACTGGAAAAATATTTCCTCCATTTTTTTTGTGCTCCCTACAACGTAACAGCTTACAGAGATGACACACTCTTACGTTTAATCTGCACTGTTAACATTGTATTCCATCACTTTTTTAAGTCTGAGCAGCCAAGAAACCAATAAACCCAATCCTGGTTTGCCCCATTTGCTGACTTCCGCTCCCAGCCATGGAGCTGGAACAGCTCCACAGAAGCCACCAGTACACAGCGTTCCCATCAGTGGGTACAATAGACCTAAGTTATCTCAAGAGCATGGATGATGGTGACATGGAGCAAAATAATTAGAAAGTGATATTTTGAGCATTTGTTACCTTTTCCTTTGATACAGTAGGTTAATTTATATTTATAAAATTACATTTATTTATACTGGCTGTGCTTAACAGCTGGCTCAGAAAATTTAATACATGGCTCTCTCAAGATAGCATGAGCTGGCTCCAGCACCCTACCAACATCTAAAATAGATATGGAAATTGGAAGGACAGAGAAATCTTCTGAAAGACTGATGTTTGAGTAGGGTTCTGAGGGTTGAGTAGAAGTCTGCTGTATAAACTGAAGGGCAGCATCTCAGGCACATGGAACAGTATGAGGGAAGGTAGATCCCAGGGCTTCTGAGGAACATGGGTGGAAAGTAGGGAAAGGCCAGAGAAGGAGGGCAGAGCTCATTCATGAAGGGTCTTGTGGACTCCTTATCCTGAAACTCCAGGGAACCACTGAAAGATGTTAAACGAGAGAGAATGAGTGTTTGGATCTGCATTCTCAGGAGACCTGTCTGGCACCTGGGAGGGGAGAGGTTTGGAGAGGGCCAAGGCCGGAAGCAGGGCATGCATAGTGCCAGCATGGTCAGGAAGGTGCCCGGGAGTGGAGGTCAGGTGGTGAAAGGGGAAGTGCATTCCAGAAACCCAGAACAGCATGTGCAAAGGCTTGAGATGTGAGAAACGAAACCAAGTACAGAAAACAGGGAGGCCCGGGTATAGCCTTCCTGCCAGGGAATGGCAGGGCTGTGACTGGAAATCTGAGCACTGTTGACACAGGGTCAAGGACTCCTGAACCAGTAGGGGTGTTGGATGTAGTCCTCTTTCTGGATTGCATGGGCAGAAAGTGGTGTCAGTGTGCTTCACTCTCTCTGAACCAAACTATTACATAATTGCAATGTCCTTTGGCTTACCTGATTGAGCTTTTGGCAGGTCATTGTGATGTGAACTAGCCTCCGGGAGGCTGATCATCTATGTTCTTATTACTCAAAGTGTGGTCCATGGACCTGTACCATCGGCCCTTCTTGGGAGCTAATTGGGTATACAGAATCTCAGATGTTACCCCAGATCTACTGAGTCATAGTGCATTTTAACCAGACCTCTGACCTACAGTCGGAGAATCCCTGAGCTAGGGCAGGCTTTCTTTCACGTGGCCTAGACCACCTGCCCTGGAATCACATGTAGTACCTATTGAAGGTGCAGATTCCTCAGCCCTATCCCAGACTCCTGGGTCCTGCCAGGCCTTCTGGATCTGAATTTCTAAGGTTGGGCCCAGAACTGGAAATTTCATCATGTTTCAGAGTCATCCTCATGCACATCAACAGTCCACACTTAGCCCCAAAAGACTTGGCCCACATAATCATGTTTGACTTGAATCAGAAAAATCGAACTCTTTCAACTGTCCTGATAAATTATTTCCTTCCCTTTCTATGCAAAGCACTTTGTAGGTCATTGTCTGCCAGATGTAGGTGCTCAATAAATGCTAGCAGTTGGTGTTATAGTATTTGTTACACTTGAAATGTCATGAGTTCCTTGTCAAGGCTAGGAGCAAGCAAGAGCTAGGAAAAAGAGTGTGTGTGTGTGTGTGTGTGTGTGTGTGTGTGCGCACGCATGTTGGGGTGGGGGTGAGTAGAAGGATGCCAGGTACTAGATAACTCAGATGTCCTCTCAGCCTGTTCCCCGCCCAGTGCCAACGACCATCTGCTCAGAGCAGCCGCCTGTCTGGGAATCGGGGGTATCCATGGGAACTAGCAGGGAGGGTGCCAAGAGGACTCCATGGCCACCAGCCAGAGGGGAGAGTGGAAATCAAGTGGAACTGAGAGTGATAGACTTGTGTGTGTTCAGCGGAGTGGGAGGTGGTCAGCTGTGAGAGCAAGGGTGGGGCCTGAGCACAGCCAGCCCCGAGGCTCAGCGCCCAGAGGAAACCAGCAGACAACTCTAGCTGGCACAGCTGTGCCGGGAGGGTCACTTGAGGCATGAGGCAGCCTGAAGAGTAGTATTTCTCTCTCCCCCTCCTTCCCTCCCTCCCTTCTTCTTCCTTGCCTCCCTCCTTTATTAGGAAGCTTAGTTTTGTTTTGTTTTGTTTTTTTAGTACAATTTGTAAACAAATAAAAACCAACAGTGTCAGTTGCCTCAAATCCCACTGCTCATATACAGATGCTGTAATTTGAGTATTAGTTCCTCTTTTTTTCTCTTCATATTTTCATAAAGTTAAAATCATGCATTTCTGGTTCTGTATTTGACTTTCCAAAAAGTTCTTCTGAGTAATTTAGCTTTGAGAAAAAAAAGAAAAAAAAAAAAAAACAACATGGGATTTGGAGTGAGATGCCACCCTACATTCACATCCCCAGATTTGCCTGGTTAAAAACCGAGGCTGAGGCCAAAATGAGAAACTAATCCAAAATGAATATTCCTAAGTGGATGCTGTGGCACCATCTTAGCTAGCAGTGCCATTTTAGTTTTTGAATTGATTATTTCTTATGTATTTGAGCCAGCTTGATAAAGCCTGTGCATAAAGGGGGAAAAAAACCCTCCCAATAGGGAGAGAAGAATGAGGAATTATTTTGCTTAGATATTTCTGAAAACAGCAATAAGATTTAAAATTGCTGTATTGACCCCAGAATGTGATCTAATGAGGTAGGAAATATTAATTTGGATAATGTCTCCTTCATTTACTGTGAGCTGTCTTCCCATGGCACCAAGAGCACTTGTGCCCCAAGGGCAGGTGCCACATCTCATGTGACCAGTTGAGGGAAAAGTGAATGTCACCAGCTGAAAAGTGAAAACCTGCTGGGGAGACTACGGGTGCCATGTCAATCCGTGTTTCTCAGAAATTCTCCGAAGTGGGGCCGTCCAAGACATCGTGGGTAGCTGAGTTTACTTTACTCCATGTGTTTCCACGCTTTTAAAGATTTCTGTCCTCTTAAGTATTTATCTACGAGTCAGTGGTCTGTGGGCTGGGATGTGAAATATGTGGACAAGCAAAACAGAACGGTGGAGCTGTGGGTCGCTTGGTGAGACAGAAGGGAGCATGGGGCCAGGAGTCCAGAAAGATTTAGATTCTTCTATTTCCTGCTCTGAAGCCCATGTCTGGGTGCTCATGAGCAGACCACAACCTGCCCTTTTAAATGTTTCTGTCCTCTGAAGTGTTTATCTGTGAGTCAGGACTGTCTGTTTTCATGGCAAACGAGAAGGCTGGAACTGCTCCTTGTTTCTCTCAGTGTCAGTAAATGCTTCCCTTCCATGACTGAAGGGAGCCTGTGATAACCCAGCATTCCACACGATCTGCCATTTGCTTTGACACTTGGCTTGAGAGCAACAACAGAAGTTTGGGAGCAACTTAAAAATGGACTACAGATTCTAACCCCCAAAGTGAACAAAATCACTGATAGAAGGCTTCAGCTAAACTTGACTTTTAAAATTAATTTAACGAATATTTTTTGAACACCCAAAGTGAACACTACAGTGAATTAATCTAATAGTTGTTCTGAGAGAAAGCATTTGTCCTCAGGTCACTTCTAGTTGAGTATGAGACTGCTTTCAACATGCAGGTTTTATTTTTATTCGGGCGTGGCAAGGCACCAGATTGAGAGAAATGACTGCCATTGAAAGGATCGTCTGTTCTCGAGAGGAGGGGATGGCGGACACCATACATGCCAGGCCACATGGGGAAGCCCCAGGGTTGGTCAGGAGGCAGAAGGAGGAAGGGGAAACACGGGCAAGAGACTTCATTGTGGTTTTCCCAGGAAGAAGTGGGTCAGGCAGGGGAAGCAGGCTAAGGAGGTGAAGGACTGGCTTGTTTGAATAATTTTAGTGGCCTCTGGGGCACAGGGGCTGTCCTTAGTTTTCTGGTGCCTAGCCCTGGGATGATTAGGGCAGGAGGAGTTTAGTCCAAGTGTGAGAACCCAATAGAGGCAGTGTCTGGGGTCTGGGCAACGGAGGGTTGGGTATGCATACAGAAGGCATGTTTACTGCCTCTAGGAATGGCTAGCCCTGGAGTGACCATGGGGAGCAGCTTCCCCAGATGCCAAAACACCAAAATAAAAAGACATGCTTAATACAGAGGTAGGACAGGTGCTTAATTGTAGCATTGTATTAAGTGGAAGACTGTGAGTAACTAAAAAGAAGCACACTTTGGGTGTTAAGAGGAAGAGATTATTTCAAGAATACTTATTTGGACAAAGGCTTAATGGAAGAGATGGCTTTTCAGCAGGATGGCGTGGGGAGGTTGAGGGGTTATGTCCAAGCTCCTACCACTCAGCCACTTGGTCCACCCTGAGCCAATTATTTAAACCCCCTGAATAATGTCTCTTCTGTTTCTATCCCAAAGTTGTTATGCAGGTCAAGTAAATACTTCAGTGTTTCTCTTGCTGTGCGCTGTCCATGGACCTCTGTGAGAACCGTGGTGTTTGCTTAAAGCTCAGCTTCCTGAGACCCAGAGTCAGACTGTGAGGGTGAGGCCCAGGAGGCCACATTTTAACAAGCCCCTCACTCCCACCTGAGGTGATCCTTAGGAATACTGAATTTGGAGACCAGCCTAGAGAAAACAATGCTAGGCACATTCTAGAATCTAGAATGTATAAAGAGGGTTCCGTGTATTTCTCACAAACGAGAGCTTTCACCCACCGCCATCTCTCATACGTATCAGCTCCTTAGACAAGAATTATGTCTGAGTGGCCTGCCTTGTGGAGCATCTATCTGCCCAGCTCCATGTTAAACGCATACAAAGAGACAGCCCCCGAAGCCCTGCCTCCTGCGGCTCTCAGACACAGGCTGTGGCCAGCTGCTCTCAGTGCTGGATGTTCCAGATGTTCCCACGGGCCCCAGGATGAGTGCAGACTGTGCCAGGCTCCCCGCACAGCCTGGCCTCCGATGCAGCTGTGCCATTTCAAATTCCATGTTTATCCGCATGGGTTTCTGTTTTTACCTCCCATTTCTAAAAATATGAACTGACAGACTAACCAAAAGATTTTTGGCACTTTCAAGGGAAAATAGATGGGTAAGAATTATTGAATAATTGCTAAGCCCTCCAGCCTCGCCTAATTGGGTTTTTGGCAGACAGATGCTGTAGGAACTGATCGTGACTGAAAGTGGTCAGAGAGGAGTGTACCACTTCGTGAGCGCACTCGCCGGAGCCAGGGAAGTCTTCAGTCCTCTCGCAAGACCTGGGAGGAGCATCTTTCCCATCTTTCTGCTCAGGCAGAATCAGGCCCTTGCACCAGGCTTCACGCGAAGGAAGGGGAGGCTGGGCCTTCCACGGACCCCGACTGACTGCAGAGTCACCATGCTTTCCCGGCCAAGACTGCCTCTGAGAAGATGCTGGGTCCCCAGGGCAGGGTCAAAAGGCATGCTTCTCACTAATTCCTTTTATAAAACCGTGATGATACATCTCTCATTTTATGAGCCCCAAAAACTTTTACTTTGCTGACTTTCGGGGAGATAATTCTTTTTTTTGTTTTTTTGTTTTTTTTTTAAAAGATTATTTATTTACTTATTTGACAGAGATCACAAGTAGGCAGAGAGGCAGGCAGAGAGAGAGGAGGAAGCAGGCTCCCCGCTGAGCTGAGGGCCTGATGCGGGGCTCGATCCCAGGACCCTGGAATCATGACCTGAGCTGAAGGCAGAGGCTTTAACCCACTGAGCCACTCAGGCACCCCTCAGGGAGATAATTCTTATCAGATCTCTGACATAACAACCCAAGTTGTGGCTGCTGATTTTGCTCCACATTTTCCTTCCCGCTCCCCCCGTAATTATGCAGTAATTATTTTGTGGGTAATTACCTCATTAGTAATCTGGTGTAAGAAAGCTCAGTGAGAGAGTAATAAGAGGGCATCTCTTCATAGCTACAAGATTACAAATGACAAATACAGTTTTAATGGCCCTTAAACCTCATTAAAAGAAAAGGGAGAACTTTTCCTGCCCAATATTTTGGAAAGTGTCAGCATATCTCTTAATCCATGTTCCTCTAAAGAGCCAGATCCTAAGTGAGTGAAGGCATTCAGAACATTCCAGGGCAGAGGAGCAGCAGCAGAGACCCTGACCACTAGCTTCACGGGCCCCGCCACTACTCTGTCCCTGGGGGAGAGGGAGAAACGTGGGGGAGGGTGTCCTAAAAACAGGAAAAGACACGTGCCCTGACAAAGGGACTAGTGTCCCAGCCATGGTCTCTGGCACAGCGCTGCACAGTCGCTTCTATGGAAACCAACTCAGAAGCCCCCTGGGCAGAGCCTTTGTCCAGCTTGGGCCTCCCTGGCCCAGCTCTCAGCATGAGGACTGGAGCAATGGGGGTCAGGGCTCCTCAGTGTCACATGACTCCTCATTCATGCCCCCCGTCAGGCTCCACTGACCCCCCAAATATCCCCTACTCTCTGACCACAACCATCCCTTGGGGTCTTTGTGGAATTTGCTTTCACCCTTTGGCCCATGAAAAGCTGTGGATACCATCTCTGGTGAATTCTTGATCATCAAGACTCAACTCGTGGCCTCCTCTACATTCCTGCCCTCTCTCCCATAGGTAGAATAAACCTCCTCATTTATTTGCCCTTAGCACTTTTGACATACTTCCTGTATGGCATTATTCGAATATCCTCTTTACTTGGAGTCTCTTTCACCTGACCTGGTGGCACTGACACAGCTACTATAGCCCATTCCATTGTCATCCTTCATCTGGATCATTCAGATAGCCGCCTAACTGCTCTGCCTGTGTCCTCGTCCTCCTCATTCTTAACCTCCAAAACGAAAAGCAAATCATGCCCCTCAGCATGAGATGAGTGCCCAAATCTTCTCCTCATTCTTAACCTCCAAAACGAAAAGCAAATCATGCCCCTCAGCATGAGATGAGTGCCCAAATCTTCCAGCTTCTCACATAAAACGAAATCAGATCTCTCACTCTGAGGTGCAGTGCCCTACCCCACCCACCCTTGCTCCTCCAGTCTTATCTCCCACTCCTCCTCCCCTCCTTTTTGTCAGCTCCAATCCAGTGACAGTTGGCCTTTGTCCTCACACATACCTCTTGCTCAGGGTCTTAGCATTCCGCCCGGAGGAGGACTCCTTCACCAGAAGCCCACAGGCTCACTTTCTTCAGGTCTCTGCGCACACATCAGTTCATCAGAGAGGCTGCCCTTGACCCTAGATAACACAGCACACACATACATACATACAAGCACACGTGACTCTCTGTCACCTTTACTAATCTTGATAGAACTTCCTGCCACCTGGCATATTATGGAACGACTTATTGGTTTAGTGTCCATCCTCCGTCACTGGACTGTAAGTCACTACTCTCCAAGGCAGCAGGGATTTTGTCTATTCTGCCTTCCGTTCTATCCCAATCCCCTCTCAATGGCACCTCAGGTAATATATGTGGACTAAATGAAGCAGCGAGTTACTGAGCATCATCCAGTGAGCCCTCAATAACTACTGATGGAAACTCATAAATACGGCCAGAGCATGTGCCAAAGCAGAGAGGTTTAATTTCAAGTTATATGAGGATTAACATAAAGAACTAATAGTCAGATGGACTTGTTGGAAAGCCTTCACGTGTCCCATGGGATGGGGGATTTATGAACAAGCATCAAGAAATTTGAAGAACACAATGGAATAATTTCTAATGCCGTGTAAATGTTAATGCAAATGAAATGCTTATGTAAAGGTATGTTCCCAAGCTATTGGGTTTTGTGTAGGTATTATCAATTGCTGTTTTTAATGACAATGTATATTAGCAGACTATCCTGCTGCAAACAAAACAAAACAAAAATCAGACTAGAAAATGAGAGGCCTGAGAGTGCTGGTTCTAGCCCTGCCTCTAGTTTGCTATGGGATACGATGGAGTTCCTGGCCCTCTGTCTATTTTCCCAATCTATAAAATTAACATACTGGATTAAATTATTTCTGGAATGTCTACCAGCTTTAAAATTCTAGGCCCTAGAGATTGTTGGCTGGCTGGCTGGCTGAAGCAATAGACAGGGACTGTAGTGTCCACGACATCACCCAAGTCTTAACTCTCTAGGTTGGTTCTGGGTCCTTCTTCCCACTCTCTTCCCACTCTTTCCTAGCCCAGAGCAGCTTTACTCTTTATCTGAATTTTTTTAATGTACACCCCTAAAGTCCCTATATCTGCTTTGAGTAGTAGACAGAAAACAATAGAATAGAAAGTCATATAAAACATAAATAATGGTAACTGAAGGGTATTTATTTAGTGAGAAGGGAAGGGAAAAGGGATAGATATGTTGACTTACATCCAAGAATCAGGGAGCATATAAAATTCATGAGCCTGTTTACTTGTGACTGTTTTTGAAAGGTATTTCTTTATAAACTTTTGCACAAGAATTACAAAATATTACACATTGAATCTTCCCTCTGGCAAATTATGATCACAGATGTTTGGACAAGGAAGGACCCAGAAGAACATCTGAAAGGGAGGAGATGTTGGCCTCCTAACCTGGTGTCTTTGGGCAAGCCCTCAAAGTTGCAGTGGATGAGAACACAGAGAAAGCCTGCCTGTGCTCAGGTCTACCACTCACTAGCCAGGTGACCTTGGGTAGCGCACCCCCTATACCTCATTTTCCTGGAAATAGAATGGAATTAATAGGGTTGAAGAGAGAATTAAATAAGAAAGCTCAGTGAGGTAAAGTAACTTGCTCCCAAGGTGACAGAACTAGTCCTTTTATTCCCAGAGACCTAGTAGGAAATAGATGTAAAAAGAGTCAAAGAAGACTGTCTCATGATCTTAGATTATCTGTTGATTAAACCAATGGATTTGAAGTACAAAATGTCTATATGGTGCCAAGGGGTAATTCCACCATGGCAAGAGATCTGCTCACCCACGCACTTTGGCGTCCACTGCAACAAAATACACCAGAAATGCCTTTGCCGGGGCAATCTGTGGGATCGAATTATACTATGCCCGCTGAGTTACACAACCGGATAGCTAGTGCCTGTCTCCTGCGACAGCAGAAATGATCACTTTTCATTGATCTCCTCTTAGATCTGACCTTGGTATTCCTTCCTGTCCCCCCTAAATATAGCAGAGCCCCTGAGGATATAAGTATGTTCCCTTTCAGCTGAATTTCCCTGGTCTCGTGTGAGGCTGGGGCTCCAAAGCGAGCAATGACAGAGGCTGGATCTGATCCTCCAGCCTGCATAATCTTCTAGTCACCGGCCTTTGTGCCCCTTCCCCCCTTTCCCCTTGTCTGCATTTTGTGAACTCAGAGTGCCTGGCAGCCATCATTCCCACAGCTGCGAAGGCGTGTCTGTGCTGTGGCCTGCTGGCCCCGTGTTAAATGAGCCCATGCAAAGGAGGGGCCTGCTGAGCAGAGAGCCTGAGGACATGGAGCTTGATCCCACAACCCCAGGATTATGACCTGAGCCGAAGGCAGAGGCTTCAACCCACTGAGCCACCCAGTCACCCCTAGAAGTATTTTTCTTAATGGATTTCTGCCCTTTGCCCAACCCCCTGCCTACTTGTGAGAAGTCCTGGGAAGGAAGGGCATGGGACAAGGAGTGTAGCCAGTGGCACTGTAAGGGTGTTATACTGGGCCAGATACTTGCCACACTTGTGGTGCACTCGGCATCATGGACGAAGAAGCTGGGTCACTCCACTGTGCATCTGAAATGAAGGTAGTCTGCTGTGGCAACTAAACTCAAGTAAAAAAAAAAAAAATTTTTTTCCAAAGAAAAATCTCCTACAGTATTTTGTTAAATCATCACAGTACCATAGCAAGGTAGGTTACAGCATCCCTGGTTTACAGGTAAGGAAATGGAGTCTTACACAGGGCAGGGGACCTCGTTAGAGTCACCCAGCTGGTAAAGGGCATATTTGGGGCTCCAAATCCCAGCTCCTGCTGGCGGGCCATGCTTTGTTATTGCTGAGAGTAGTAGAGATTGTGGAAGAGTGACCAAAAATAGCTAGGGATGGGCCACAGGCCTGTGGACAATGACATCTCACCACAGGAAACCCTCCCCAAAGCAAGTCAGATTATGCTAGTTGCCCCAGCACGGTGGGCCTGCCACCTCCAGCCAGGTGCTGTGCCGGGCCCTTTGCAGACACTAGCTCCTCCCCGAGTCATGGCCTTTCACCACAGGGTCACCAGAGTTGACCTCTGAGCAACTATATAGGAATCACCCTACGAGACTATTTCACATACAGTTCCCAGGGCTTCGCCTCAGGGGTAGGAACAGTTCAAATTTTTGTTACTAGGAAAGAAATGCTCTCATGGTGTTTGGTCCTCCAAGTCTGAGAACAGGTGTTCTTAAAAAGCAGTAGATCCTTGTCATTAATGAATCACTTCAAATCCCTCGCTGCCTTTTTCTGAAGCCTTTCTAAGTTAAGCATTTTGTATTTAAAATATAGTTATGGACTCTTTTACTGAACAGTGGATTTAGGAAGGATATGAGTGGGAAGCTAGAATTCAGCATCACTTGAGCGAGTTTTACCCAGAGGAATTTGAGGGAACTTATTTTTAGGACCGACTAGTAGGTCACAACTCTAAAATTCAGGTCCTGGTATATATAGTCTGAAATTTGGCTTCCTGTCTGGACTTCTGTAATACTCTATAATATATCAAGTAGCTTCTTGGAACTAATTAGATAAAACATAATAAATTAGGTAAGATACAAAATTAAAGAGACAGATTCAGTTCTACTCAACATCCTCATGCATGCTCAGCTGTGCACTAGGTACAGCGAACTACAAACACAAAGAAGTGGGTGAATCCTACCAAACAGTCAGAGAAGAATTAATGCCAAGCCTTCACAAACTTTTCCAAAAGATAGAAGAGGAGAGAGCACTTCGCAACTCATTATAGAAGGCCAGTATTTCTCTGATCCCCAAACCAAAGACATGGGGCTCCACAGTGAAGGTAGGCTGTGTTTAAGCCCAAGTCACGTGCTGGTTCTCTGACTGGCAGGCGGATTTCAGGGAGAGGGCTGAAACAGAGCACTGTGAAGACATTGATAATGGTGATTCTTGTAGTGGTTCTAATTACACAGCACATGCACACATGCACACACACAGATGTGAAATCACATGGCGTGTTTTTGTCAAGCATTCTCCTCTAGGGTAGGTCTTTTCCTTGATCTAGCTATCTCATTGCTGTGGATTTTTAAAATGTATTAACAGGGACTCCTGGGTGGCTCAGTTGGCTGTGTCCGCCTCTTGATCTCAGCACAAGTCTTGATCTTAAGGTCGTGAGTTCAGGCCCTGCGGCAGGCTCCATGCTGGGCACAGAGCCTACTTAATAAGAAAGAATGTATTAACAGATGATAAAACAATTAAATATATATCTTAGGATCAAGAATTGGGACTTTTGTTCTGATGTCAACAAGATTTACTCTCACTGACTGATTTTTTTTCCTCTGCCCATTTTCTGCCACTCAGCTGAACTTCCCTCCCAGTATTTTCCCACTGTCCAGTCTATGTGCTCCCCCACCATTGCCCCCGCCAGTGTATCTCCAGCCATGTCTTCCAAACTTGAATTCATATCTCAATCTAGCCCCTTTCATTGGTTCACGAATTTGCGTGTCATCCTTGCGTAGGGGCCATGCTAATCTTCTCTGTATCGTTCCAATTTTTAGTATATGTGCTGCCGAAGCGAGCACTAGCCCCTTTCATTGGTGTATTTAGTTATGACCACTGTAGTTTATGTTAATCCTCTGACACACAATCACATAATGGCAGCTATGGAATAAACTGCTTTCCAATCTCTTTGGTCTCAAAAAAATATGTATATTTTTTGTGTCCGTGTTTAAAGCAAAGCTTTTTATCTTTTCTAGTGGAATCTTTATTACACACCTGAGAACAGAATTGATTCAGGAGAAATGTACTTGTGATTTGAGGATGCAAAACAAAACAAAATCCCTTCCTAGGAACCGCTTTGTTCAGCATAGGCTGACCTGCTAGAGTCCCAAGCAAAGACATGGTGGAAAGATCCAGACTTGGAGTCCTTGTGAGTTTGGGCACTGTATTCCCACTTGCCAGCTCTATGACTTTAAAAAGGTCACTTTACCTCTCTGAGCCTCTACATTCTAATCTCTAAAATAGGAATAACTTCCATCTTGAAGGGTTGGTTGGCTTAAGATTAAATTAGATCAAGCATATAAATCAATATTAGACCTTTTGGTATATAGTAAGTTTCCATACATTGAAATATAACTTTTACATTGAACAAAAGCAATTCTTAGGACATAATTATAAGGTACCTTTAATTCTGCTTCCCACTATCCTTTTCTATTTATTCTGTGGGACAAGTTCTTTTGCTACCCTTGCTTGAAAATTTGGGCTAGTTGTATAACTTGTACAGCAAATTTCAGTAAATAAAAGTCCTCTGTCATGAAAATGTCCATCCCATGTGATAGTCAAGATGTCAGCCTGTTTAAAGTTACTACCTTTTTCCCTCATGAAGCCCTAGCCTGCTTTAGAGGAGAAGCCCATGGTGGGGCTTCTACTTCACTTGTCCTATTTCTTGCCCCCTATTCAACCTGCCCAACTTTGGGGTTCAGGGGTGAAGAGCAGGAAGCAAAGCAACAGAAGTGTTCTTTGGGGACTAGTGTGGTCACAGTGATTGGTGCTCTCCGGACTAGTAGGCTTTCCTACTAGTGTTTTGGAGGTGCTTTGCTGGGTTCCCTAGAGACCCCACTCATCACTGTAGACTTCTCCCTCCAGGAGAGGGATAAAAGGGAATCCCTCTAGCAGGTCCCACACTCCTTCCTACACCCTAGGCATCCCACAGTCCCTCCAATTTCTTTCTGCTGAGACATGTTTCTGCTGAGACACCTTGAGGTAGTCCTCTTGAACCCATCTGGCCCCAGGAACTGCCTCCTGTGTTCTTTGCCCTAACCGCAGACAGCTCAAGGCACCCCCAATGAAGCCCTTTCTCCCTCTCTCTGCTTCTGGACAGACCAGCCAGCCATCTCTGACCTTCAGACTTCTCTGGAGAGTCACTACTGTATCCCCCAAGATCCAGGTGTCCTTGAGCCTCTCTCTTGACTTTAGTTGGAGGGAAAGCAACCCCTTAGTGGCACACAGAGTTCTCACCAGTGCCCTGTCCCTGTACCTTTCTCAGCCTTTGCTCTGGAAATTCTGCCCTTTAACAAACAGCATGCCCTAATTTCCAATGCGGTACTGTCTCCTTGCCTCAGCTGAGTTCCCCCCTCAGTCCAGGGACACGACTGCTAACTGTATTATTCTTGTCTAACCTCAGCATCTCCACTTACTGCTGTCCAAGGTCAGGACACTTAACTACCCTCAGCTCCAATTTCCTCATCGGTAAAGTGAGAAGGGTAATAACCCCCGACCTTAAGAGGCCTCTGTGGTGATTAAATGAGATAGTGCCTAAACTTACTTCCCTCAGTTGCTGGCACTGGCAAGGTTCTCCGTAATGTCCGCAGTTTTCACTGCCATCACCATTATCAAGATGAATCTTAAAGCGGAATTACAGGTCCTTTTGTTAGCAACGCCCCGCCCCTTCCCTTCTCCGCCAGAGCCCGCGCATGCACACACGCACAGGACACAGAGACCGCTCCCCTGGCACAGTGGTGGCTGTTTGGAGATGTCTCAGTCCCTAACCCCCTTTGATGCTGGCTTTCCTACACTGGGCACCCCTGGTGCCCTGTACCCGCCCTCCTGTAACCCCCCTCCTGTAACCCCCTCCTCCCAAATTCATTTATCTCTTTATACGGTCTCTCACAGCAATCTAATTAAGTGGTGGGCTTGTGCAGAGCCATCTGCGGCTGGATTGTCATCCCTTGGTCTCTCAGGATCCCTGAGACTCTCCCAGTGGCCCCAGAGTTTCCCGAGGCAGAAGGATGGGGCTAATCCCCATTGCTGGGAAGTCACACGCAGGAGCCTCTGTTAGGTGAGGACAAGCCTGAAGATGATTTTTGTGTCTCATGTGACGCAGCTCTGCATATTTGTCCTTCCGCTTCCAGTCATTTCTTCCTAGGTTTTGCCTAGTCTGGTTTTGCTTCAAAAAGAGAAAACCTAAGCGATAGGACAGTGCGCCTGTCTCCAACTCGGGCTGTGTTTCTTCTGTCACCTTTCACCATGAAACCCCACAGTGGTTGGGGCCAGGCTGTGGGCCTTTCCAGCCCCATGTGCTGCTCTCTGCTCTAGCACTGCTCATACCACAGGAATCCAATCCATTTCTTTCTCTTCTGGCCCTCACTAGCCGGTGGGCTCCTTGTCCTTTACCCACATGTGCTCACATGGTGCCTGGCTCACCCTTTCTCAGGCCTCAGCTAGTAACTCCGCCTCTCTGACCTTGGTTTCCTCACCTATAAACTGCAAAGTAATAGTGCCCATCCCAAAGGGTAGTGCTGAGGATGCAGTCACATCAGGGGGACAAAGCTCCTTGCACACTGTAGGCCTTTAGTAAACAGTGATCATCTTATAACTGCTGCAGATGCTCAGCCATTGAATTAAATCATTTGTCAGCAGAGTTGACAGTAAGTTCTAATACATCATCATTAAACAGAACATATGTGACTCTGAAGCCTCCAGTCTCTCCCTATCCCCAGACTTTCATGGTCCTCAGGGGGCCTGAATCACCCAACCCAAGTGCCTCCCAGTCCACGTCATCTCTTCACTCCACCACTTGAGTGGCTCCGGCCACCTCCAGAGTCAAGTCTGAATTCCTGTACTTGACCCAATCCCACCTGGCTTGCCTCCACTGCCCTTTATGTAATCCTTGGCGGTAAAATGAGGTGAGGACGTCTTGGGGTGCATTTCCAGTGTTGCTGCTTTGATTCTCACACAATTCTGTTCATTCAGCCCGCCTTTTCTGAATGCCTGCTCTGTGCCGGACCCTGGGCAGGGCCCTGGCCTTCTGATCCTACCCTCGGGACCTCTAGCCCAGAGGAGAATATAAGCGTCTTCCAGACGTGGCTGAGATGGGGAAGGACACACTTTGGGAGCTGGCAGAAGTCCTAAGCCTGTCTGGAGATCAGTGATGGCTTCACAGTATTGTGAGGCAGGGATGGGGGGTGGTCAAGCAAAGAGCCTAGGAGAGCATTCTGGCAAGAGGGAAGAATATGAGCACAGACTAGTGAAGACCAGTGCAGGCACATGGCTGAGCAGCTCAGGGGTTGCAAGTGGGAGGCAGCAGGCCTGCAGAGGTGGGCCACAGCAGGGCCAGAACCAAGGTCTGGTTGAGGAGTCTGGCCTTGACCCTCCAGGTACAGAAGCAGCAGAGGTCCTTTAATCACTTCTCCCAACACAGCCTCCCTTCTGGTTGCCCAATCTGCACATTATGTTAGGCTTTACATTTTACACTAATAGTTACATAAAAGTCATTTTTAAATTTTTCATTTTGTTTGCTTTGTATACAGAAACAGATTAACATAAGACAATAGGAAAATGTCAGATCTTTAGTTAGTCATTCACTCTGGAATTTGATTTCTGGCCCTTCCATATAGCAGCTGTGTGCCCTTGAGCAAATCATTCGTCTCTCTGGGCCTTGGTTTTCTCATCTGGAAAAATGCCTTAGAGCACTTCTGTGGGGATGACATGTGACAGCATGTTTTTGTGGGGCATCTGGCACATTGGAGGCCCTGACACATCCCTTTTCTGCTCTCCCTTCTCCATCACTGGCTTTCCAGTCACCGGATGCCAGCCCAGTGACCTGCACAATGACAAAGAGTGCCAGGGCACTGATGTGAAGAAGGGTTCCATGAAATATTCACTGCTTCTCCGAAGGACCAGGGGTTTTGAAGGAATGTGTTCCCCCTGGCTGAAAGCTCTCAAGCTCACTGGCCAGAACTTGCCAATCCAGGCTGTCTGCTTGCCTTTCTCAGGAGGGCCACCAAGGCAAGTCCAAGTGCTGAGTTTGCGTTCAAGAGTTTGTGGGTATGATCTTCCTCTGCATAGCCCTGGAAAGCTCAGAGTCGGGATACTGACAGGAATTTTAGTGCCTCCTCTTCTATGAAATATCCTGTTTATCTTATCAAACCCCCTCAGATTCTCTTGGGAACCTTGAACTCCCAGAGCACATCTCAGCGCTAAGCTGGAAGTTCCTTAAAGGGAACGATACTCAGAGGTGCTTCATGAATGCTTAGTCAACAGAGCACCTGGCAGAGGCTCAGAGACATGAAGACATGGTTAAAAGATCAGTTTGAAGCCCTGTTGCATGAAAGGTGTCGTGTTCAGTATGTTTGCTGACCAGTGGGCCCAAGCCGGGAGCCTCAGGAACCTAAAGCACAGTGCGATGCTTGCCTTTCTCAGGAACGCACACCTTTTCCTGATGGCCCCGCAGATTATGCTAGATTGTGTCTTTAAAGATTTTTTTTTTAAGATTTTATTTATTTATTTGACAGAGAGAGATCACAAGTAGATGGAGAGGCAGGAAGAGAGAGAGAGAGGGAAGCAGGCTTCCTGCTGAGCAGAGAGCCCAATGCGGGACTCAATCCCAGGACCCTGAGATCATGACCTGAGCCGAAGGCAGCGGCTTAACCCACTGAGTCACCCAGGTGCCCTAGATTGTGTCTTTAACCTGTTCTCTCTACTGCCTTCTTTGCCTCTATCTGAGCTGAATTTTGAAGTAGTTGTTTCCCCAGCAGAAAGTGGAAAGACAAAATTCAAGGTGAGGACAGGCCCATGCAAAGACACGACTAATGAAAGTGTTGCAAGCTTTCACGGGGCAGCTTAAAGAGGTCAAATTGTGGAGTTGAACAGACCTGGGTTCAAATCTTGACCTGAGTGACTGAGACACCCCATGTAAATTCCTGCACTGATCTGGGACTTGGGAGACTCCAGCCTTCTGGGGCCACCCCGAAGATTAGAGAGCAAATATGTGTAAGTGCCTCCCACCTGTGGCGTAGAGATGAGATAGGAAATCATGCAGCCCTGGTTTTCCTGTTGCCCCTTAGCAACTGGCCTCTATGGGTTTTTTTAAAGAACAATTTACGTGAGAGGTGGGGGAGGGGCAGAGGGAGAGAGAAACTCCAAGCAGACCGTTCTGAGCATGTAGCTTGACGCCGGCTTGATCTCACGATCCTGACATCATACCTGAGCTGAAACCAAGAGTCAGGCACTGAACTGACTGAGCCCCCCAGGCGTCCCACAGCTGGCCTTCAAAGGTGCCATACCAAATGTACTGCCCCCCTGGTTGCTGGCCCCAGCAAGTGACTAACAAGACTGAGTGTCATGACAGTGCAGCTTCACGAAGAAATTCTAGGTCCTGTTTTTTTGTTTTGTTTTGTTTTTTGTTTTGTTTTGTTTTTTAAGATTTTATTTATTTGGGACGCCTGGGTGGCTCAGTTGATTAAGCAGCTGCCTTCGGCTTAGGTCATGATCCTAGCGTCCTGGCCTGAGCCGAAGGCAGCGGCTTAACCCACTGAGCCACCCAGGTGCCCCAATCCTAGCGTCCTGGGATCGAGTCCCACATCGGGTTCCTTGCTCAGCAGGGAGCCTGCTTCTCCCTCTTCCTCTGCCTGCCATTCTGTCTGCCTGTGCTCGCTCTTTCCCCCTCCTCTCTCTGATAAATAAAATCTTAAAAAAAAAAAAGATTTTATTTATTTATTTGACAGAGAGAGATCGTAAGTAGGCAGAGAGGCAGGCAGAGAGAGAAGGGGAAGCAGGCTCCCCACTGAGCAGAGAGCCTGATGTGGGACTCAATCCTAGGACCCCAAGATCATGACCTGAGCCAAAGGCAGAGGCTTAAACCACTGAGCCACTCAGGCGCCCCTAGGTCCCATTTTTGACAAAAACGCCTCCAGATTTCATGGCCTGAAGAAAAGTCTCACATTTTTCTCTGACTCTGATGCCTCTGAGTATGTCTGTTATTTCTTTAGAGTTCACAGGTTGCTGAAAGACTTGCTGGGGGAAAAAAATTGCATTGTGGAAAGAGAGGCACCAAAGCCAAGAACATTTAGTTGTATCTGGGTAAATGAAGTCTGTAATTCCCCTTACCAGACTGCCTACCCTCTTGCTGCCCCGCTGCACTCCCCCTGCTGTGCCCCCAGAGCTCCCGCTACCTCAGCTGAGAGGACGCTTAGGCAGCCCAAAGCAGAATTTAATGGTATCACTTCCAGTGAATCATTAGCAACACAAAACAAGCATGACATTAAATGCACCAAAAATGGCATCATGGGGATCACCTACTTAATATTTTTATGCTCACCATTACTTAATAATTTCTGAGATTTGGTCGTGCTCCAGCATTGGCAGACTTAGAGTGAATTTGTATTTCCAAACAAAGGAATAGTTTGCAGCCTTCACACATGATAATTAAACAAGAGTTTGTAAAACATGAAAAAATGTTTTCTTTTCCAGTTATTTCCTTATGACAAGTTTCTAGAAATGGCATTGCTAGATCAAAGGATAACAGTTTTAAAGGCTTCACTCCTTAATTCACATAGTCAATAAATATGCAGTGAGGACTGATGATGTATCAGATCCCAGGGACAGGGACAGGGTTGGGGAGGCACAGAGGTGTCCTGCTGGGTTGAGTCAGGCTGCACTTTCCCCACACCCTTGCCAGCGGAGGCTGCAGTGCTGCCTTTCGCACTTGAGCAGCCCACACAAAAATAGTAATATATTTCCAGAGGCTTAAAGATTTAAATGGAAGAAATAAACATGCAGAGTAGGATTACAAGTATTTCTATGATTGTATCATAGGGAAGGTTATAAGGTTCCATAAGGTTATGGAATCATATATATAAGGATATGGAATCAAGAACAAAAGATAGTAATTCTTTGCAACTCTGCTTCGAAGCCACCTTGGCCCTCCCAGGCCTCACAGATGGGCTTGCAAACAAATAGCCAGGAGCACGATGTGGGAAATCAGACAAAGAAGCTGGTACAGGGAAGTCCCAGGGCATCGAAGCAGGCCAGGATCACCTCCCTGCAAGAGGAGGGGGGGTCAGGGAAGATGTTCCAGCTGGATTTTTTAACAGCTTTACTGAGATATAATTCACATAAGATACAGTTCACCCCTTTTAAGTGCACAGTTGGATAAGATTTGATAAAGGAATACAGTGGTAAAAACCATCCCTTAAAGGGTTTTAGAATGCTGCCATCCCTTGTGTTCATTTTCAATCAACCCATCCTCCCGACCTAGGCCTAGACAGCTCCTGATCTTCCTGTTTCTACAGTTTGCCTTTTCTAGAAATTTTATATAAATGGCATCATATAATAGGCAATGTTCTCTGTCTGGCCTCTTTGATTTAGCATGATGTTCCCGAGATTCCTCCATATTGGTTCATTCCTTTTTGCTGCTGAGTATCATCCGTTCAAGGGATTTACCCATTTTGTCTATTCATTCATTAGTTCATGAACATTTGAGTTCTTTCCAGCTCTTTGGCTCCCATGAATAATGCTGTTACTAACATTCAGGTACAAGTCATTTGTGGGTGTGTATTTTCATTTCTTTTTGGTATTTAGGAGTAGAATTGCTGGGTCATATGGTAAGTGTATGGTTAACTTAAAAAAAAAATCCCCCCCCCCAAGGTAGCTGTACTGTTTTACATTCCCATCAGCAATGTAGAAGAGATTGATTGCTCCACATTTTTTATAACATCAAGCAAAATCAGTGTGCTTTATTTTAGCCATTTTCTCAAGTATGTAGTGGGATCTTACTGTGGTTTTAATTTGTATTTCCTAATGACTGCAATTTTTTCATGTGCTTATTTGCCATTGTAGGTCTTCTTTTGTAAACAGTCTATTAACATTTTTCCCATTTTTAAATTGGGTTCTTTGTCTTATCATTGAGTTTTAAGAGATCTTTATATATTCTGAATGCAAATCCTTTACAGATGTTTTGCAAATATTTTTCTCCCGACTATGCTTGTCTTTACCTTGTTTGAATGGTGTCTTTTGAAGAGTAAACAGTTTAATTTTGGTGAACTTAAATTTATCATTTTTCTCTTTTATTGTTTTGGGGTTTTTTGTCAGATCTAAGAAATCTTTGCCTACTCCAAGGTCACAAAGATTTTCCTCTGTGTCTTATAAGTTACATGGTTTTAGGATTAACATTTAGGTCTCTAGTCCATTTCTAATTACAATTTTGTGTATGGTGTAAGATAATGGTTGAGATTCGTTTTCTTTTCACATGGATATCCACTTTTCCCAACACATTTGCTGGAAACACTTACGGTTTTCCCTACTGAATTACCTTAGCACATTTTTTCAAAAATAAATAAACCACATATGTGAGCAGTGGTATGATGGTAAATGTTTAACTAGCTCTCTGGAAAAAAGGAGGGGCCTGATTTGTAGTATTGGCCAACTTCCTGATATTTTCACATGGCTGATTTCAAGCTACCAGTAGTTGAATAATCAATCAGCTCACCAAATTACAGAAGATTTAACAAATTTAATCAGCTCTGTACCCCAAGAAAAGCCAGCTACAATGCACTAACTATATGCAAAAATCTCTTTTGTTCTTAGATGAATGTGTCTATCTTCATGCAGTAACATACCTGATTACTGTAGCTTTATAATAACTTTTGAAATCAGGTAGAGTAAATCTTCAGACTTTGTTTCTCTTTCTCAAAATTGTGTTGGCAATTCTAGATCTCTTACATTTCCGTGTAAGTTTTAAGATCAGCTTGTCATTGTCTACAGAAGTCCTCTTGGGATTTTGATAAGGATTGCTTTGAACTCATAGATCAATTTCTAGAACTGCTGTCCTAACAATATTGACTCTTCCAATTTAGGGACATGGTGTATGTCTTTATTTAGGTCTTCAATTTCTCCCAGCAGTGTTATGTAGGTTTCAGTTATAGGCATTGCACATCTTTTGTTGAACTTGTTCCTAGTATTTTACTCTTTCTGATGAATGGATTTAAATTTTTTTTCTTTTTCCAATGTCTCTTACTAGTCTATAGAAATATGATTCATTTTTATATATTGAGTATCCAGCAACCGTGCTAAACTCATTCATTTGTTCTAGTACTTTTTGTAGGTTCTTGAGGATTTTCTAAGTGCAAGATCGTATTTATGTAAATAATGACAGTTTTACTTCTTCTCTTCTAATCTGTGTGCCTTTAATTTATTTTTCTTGCTTTATTATACTGACTATGACCTACAGTACAATGTTGAATAGAAGTGATGACAGTGGACATCTTTGCCTTGTTCCTAATTTTGGGAGGAAATCATTTGGTCTCTCACCATTGAGTATGATGTTAGTTGTAGGGTTTTTGTAGATGCTATTAGGTTGATGAACATCCCTTCTGTTCCTGCTTTGCTGAGGGTTTTTGTTTGTTTTTTTTAATCATGGAAAAGTGTTTGATTTTGGCAAATATTTTTTCTATGTCTATTAAGATGATCTGTGGTTTCTGTCCTTTATTCTATGAAAATGTTATATTATATTAACTGATTTTAGGGTGGTAAACCAACCTTGCATTCCTGAGATAAATCTCACTTGTTCATGGCTTATAAACCTTTCCATATGTTGCTAGATTTGATTTACTCCTCTTTTTTAAGAGTTTTAATATTTATATTCATGAGAAATACTGGCCTGTAGTTTTCTTGTAAGGACTTTGACTGGCTTGGTATCAGAAAAATATCTGATATTACCCATCTTAAAATGAGTTGGGAAATGTTCTCTTTTCTAAAAGAGGTTGTTAGGATTGCTATTTATTTTTTCCTTAATGTTTAATGTAACTCACGAGAGAAACCATCTGGGGCTGGTTTTTCTTTGGGGAAAGATTTTAAATTACTAATTAAATTTCTTTACTTGATATGTACTTATTCAGTTTTTCTATTTTTAGTCAGTTTTGTAATTTGCATCTTTCTAAGAATTTGTCTGTTTCATCCAGATATATTGACATGAAGTTCTCCTAGTATTCCCGCATAACTGAATTACATTTTAAAGAATAAATTAGCATGGGTCTCAATAAGATACAAAATGCCATTTTCTTCGGCACCAGCTTGATTTGCAAAAAAGATATTTACTAAGTACTTCCTGGGCACCAAACAAAGAATGAGGAAACTTAAGCTTATTGAACATTTCTCTAAATGTATCATGCAACATCCTTGGAACTGTGTGGAGCTCACCTCATGGGAGTATCCTCCCAGAATCCTAGGTCCGCCCCCAGAAGAAGGCAGCACTTTCAGGGGATATACTCTCAGTGTTTCTGTTTCCTAAGGAACCATCTTTCTGCAACTAATGGATGCAGAGCTTTGGGACCCAACTAACCAGAAGAATGCAGCCTTCTATTTTCAACCTCAGCTGGATAACTCTGTGGTCTATTGGCAAAACCACCCCAGGACTCCCATGACTAAAACGCCCAGCTACTAATGGGGAAGTGGGGAGCAGGACAGAGTAAAGAGGGAGTCATTGTGATTTTCCTATAAGCTCTCCTCTAGTTCTTATTTTTTTCTACCTGAGGTGTGTTTGTATGTGTACTTATTTTAACCACCACACTCCCTCATTCTTATCCTCTACCTGACAACTATAGCTTTCCTATTTTGCACTTTTTTCTTCCATACAGTTCTTAGCATAGTGCCAGTAAATATGGCAACATCAATTAATTTGTGTAGAATCACACTGACTCCTAATTGAGGAATTTTATTTATTTTTATTTTTTTAAAGATTTTATTTATTTATTTGACAGAGAGAAATGTCAAGTGGTGGGGGTGGGTGGGAAGCAGGCTCCCTGCCTAGCAGAGAGCTCAATGAAGGGCTCAATCCCAGGACCCTGGGATCATGACCTGAGCCAAAGGCAGAGGCTTAACCCACTGAGCCACTCAGGCACCCCCTAATTGAGCAATTTTATTTTTAACTCTTTGTCCTCATAATTCTATACATGTTGTGCACATGAGCTTTCTCTGTGTGAAACGCTATTTCCCATGAGGCTCCCTGCATTGGGCTTGTGAGCCTCATGCAGTCTGGGACAGGACTTAGCAGTTACCCACAGAATCTTCATTTACCTAATGAAGAAACTGAAGCCCTGATCTTGTCATTGCCAACTGCTACCCATAGTGGATCTTTCCATGTAAAGGAAAGGGCGGATTCTTTTCCACTCGTTCTCTGTTCACATTAGATGTGCTTCAAACTTTTCTTTATATACAGACATTGATTTGCTCAAGTACATGCCTTCTGCATTTTAGAAAACTATTATATATGTGTTGTGCATGTGTTTACTGGATGTTAATGGCCAAGAACTGTGGTCCTAAATGCTTACAGCATTGGTATTCTCCATCAGATCCCCTTTCTCCCTCTCACACAAAAGAAGCTGAAAGACGCAAGCAAGCAAATACACAGGCATAGCCCATAAAGCTCCTCTCCCGACCCAGTCATTTCTACCAGGAAGAAACAATCTTTCGTTCCCCTCCAAAGAGAGAAAAGCCGCTCTAAGCCCCTGCACCCCTCTAGGCTCAGGTGTTTTTTTTTCTTTTTAATCTCCAGATCCTACTTCCTTGAACAGGCTCCTGACAATAGCTTGGCAACCGACAGCGTTCACTGGCTTGTTTCCAACAGATTTCATGAAAGAGCCTGCTTCCCTTCTTCGAGAACACTTTAATATAACAAACGTAGGCAAGATTTTTGAACAGAAACTTAATGTTTCTATGACAATGTAAATTACCTATGAGAATCCGTAGGAAGATTTTAGACCATTAAGACTTAACAGCACGATTTTCTTCCATCATAAAACAGTGGAAGAATGTTGTTGGAAACTTTGTTGTCAAGAGGATGAGGAGAGAATTTTATTTCCCAAGAACTTAGATATGTAATAAATCTGGGCCTTATGGGCAGAGACATGGAATTTATATTCTATCGCGGCTGGCAGTAATCCATTATTGAGTCCCTACTTTTGTGGAGAAGTGATTTGCACCAATTAACACATGTAGATATTCTCCCCAGCAGTAGAATTATTCCTTGTGTAATTCTATCTCATCATTTCTTGTAATTGCTAGGCTTTTTCAAATTAGAAATGAAAGAGCAGCCCCTATTCTCTTCTTTGGCAACGCTTTCTCTCCAAGGCCAAACTCTCTCGCCATTCTTCTGATGCCTGCCCCCCTCCCTCTCCTGGAGCCGGGGCTTCATCAATCAACTGGCTCCCTGCCTGTCTTCAGTCTCCCCCTCCCCCCATAATTGCTCTTTCAGTATCTCCCCTTGAATCACTGCAAGAAAATGTGTGTAAGTGGGGCAGGTCCTTAAGCGAACGTCTGTGTATGGTGGACATTCAGTATTGGAGATTCAATTAATCAGGCATTCACTGAATGCTACTTTGTTCAAGTCTAATGTGAAATGCATTCAGAAATAAACCTGGCATCGGAAGCTGCAGCCCAGATTTTGCCCTCTCTTAGCACCGGAATGTTGACTGCAGTGGTCAGAAATACAAGCACTGCGGGGGGGCGGGGGAGTGGGGGTGGGGGGGTGCCTGGGTGGCTCAGTCGTTTAAATGTCTGCCTTCGGCTCAGGTCATGATCTCAGGGTCCTGGGATGGAGACCACATCAGACTCCCTGCTTAGTGGGAAGCTTGCTTCTCTCTCTCCCACTTCCCCTGTTAGTGCTCCCTTTCTCGCTGTGTCTCTCTCGGTCAAATAAATAAAATCTTTTTAAAAAGAGAAAGAACTACAGCCATGGGGACAGACAGCTGACGGCGTGGTTGTCTGAATCTCCCAGCCCGACTACCAAGCCGGTGGGAGCTGTTGTTGCTTCCGCCGGTTCACGCTACATTGCTAGCTCTGGGCCTGGAATATAGAAGATACTCAATAAATTTTCTTGAACAAACAACTCTGTGATGAAAACCAAATGCATTTATTATACAGTTACCCAGCATGGGCTTTGTCGCACTGACACAGATGGGCAGGTCCTCTTCAACGACAACATTCTCCTTGAACCCTGCATCAGTCCTGTGATGTCGGTCTCAAGCTCCCTATGGTTCAGAGCAGGGGAGGGCCTGGCCCGAGGGTTGGAGCTGGGCTGTAGCCCAGGTTTATCCCACTCTCCAGCCTGTGCCCTTGCCAGTGAACCCCCTTCTCTGTCGCGGGCTCTGTGCCATTTCTCACCTTGTTAAACCCTGCCTGTACCTCCCTGTATATGCTGAGTGCTCTGAGACACGGTTTTCTCCTGAGGGCCTGTGTTTCTTTGTTTCTGCTGATGACCTGGCCTCAAGGCAGCCTCATCTTTATCCGCTTTGTGTCATCGGAGGTCTTGCTACCTCCTAGTGAGGGCCACAGTATGGTCCCACCCTGCCCTACCCCCCAATTTTCTTGCAACCAGAGCAGGACCTTCTGTTCACTTAGTGCCACATTTCTGCTGGAGCTTGAAGTTCCTGTTCTCTGTTCACACCAGGGCTCTCTGCTTTGCGAAGTGAAGTGTGGGTGTTTTAAGCCCTTTTTGAGGAGAGGAATAATTTCTGATCAGGGTGCATATTAGAATCGATTGCTCTGTTAACACCTGACTACCAACACTTAACAGCTTAAGCCGACCAATGTTTACTATCTCCTACAGTTTCTAAGGGTCAGAAACCAAGGAATGGCTTCTAGAATGGTTCTAGGCACTCTCCCAGCATCATCTGAATCCTTGCGGGGGCCTGAGGCTCAACCTCTAAGATGGCCCATTCACGTGCCCTTCAGCATGACACTGCGGTTCCTTGCACACAGGCCTCTCCGTGGGGCGTGTATGTGAGTCCTCCTGTCGTGGCCACTTTCTGTCCTCAGTGGGAGTGCTCCACAAGGAAGCAAGCAGGAGTCCCACCTGAGAGAGGAGTGTGCAAGAATCTGTGGATATGGTGAGAAGTGACACAGATGCCCGAAGCCAAGAGACTCTTGGACGGCCCCCTCGTGCCCTCGCCCAGCTGGGGCAGCCGGGACTTCTGGGGCAGCCAATCCTTCGGCAGAGAGAGGGGGAGGCTGCGTTTTGAATCGCTGGCCCAGGCTCCGCCAGCATCGCACAGATGCAGAGAGACCGTCCTGATCCTCGACGATGGCACCTCTGGGAGGGAAGAGAGAGACCTACCCAGGCCACCTGCGTAATATGCTCAGTGAGTGCTGCGGAGGGATAAGGTCAGAGAACAAGCTCCACGCAAAAGCGGGGGGGTATGGAGGGAAGAGGATGCTGGGCATGGGAACGGGAACAGCAAGGGCGAAAGTTCGGAGGAGGGGCAGTGCGGCAGGTGTGTGGGGAGGGGCCGTGGTGATGTCACTGGCAAAGTCAGCCATGGTAGCTGCGGCTCGGGCTCGGTCTTGTAATTCGTTTAAGGAGCTTTGTGCCGCACCTGGCACCGAGCAGGTGCTCACTGAGTGACGACGGGGTGGCTGGTGAGGACGAAGTAAGGCCAGAAGGATAACTGGGGGCTGAGTCACAGGGCCGTGCACGTCGTCCTGAGGAGCCACAGCGTGAGCAAACTGGAGGGGGCCTTGGCTTGGAGCACAGCTGGTCCTGTAGTGACTGGGATCTGCCTCGGGGTTTAGCAGGGAAGTAGTGTGCTCATAGCGGAGCTGGAGGACAATCTCTCCTGGAGCCTGTGCCGATGAATCAGAGGGAGGAGGGAGAGCCTGGGACTCTGATGCTGAGGTTCTGAGGCCACGGTCCAGGGAGAGGAGGTCTCGAGGGCTGAAGTGAGATGGCACAGGGGGACTGGACAGGAGGAGGCAAAAGTAGGGTGTTTGTTGCCTCCTTTAAAATCTTTGCCTGGTCAGCAAACTGCTTTAGCAGCTTCTCAGAATGCAAGAATGCACCTATCTAAAGGCCCCGTGGGAACAGTCTAGGAACATCTTGTCTACCAGGTCTCTGTGAGGTGGCTTACCCTGGGCCTGTCTCTGCTGTTCCTTGATGGGAGCTTGGAGGCTGGCCCAAGCTTTTCTCCACAGATTTTCCAGCACACAGGAGCCATTAGAGGAGTCTGTTAAACCCAGACCTGAACATACTGGTTGAGCCTACTTCCCCGTGTAGTTTACCCAGCCACAGAGGGTCATCATAATCCCAAACCCTGCTCTGTCCCTGCAGGGATTGTGCAGGAGAGGAGAACTGCATCGAGCCTGGAATGATTTGCTGTGGAGGGGATCATGGGCCCGTGGCAATGCAGTTGGAAATCCCATCCCCATGGCTACCCTGGATCATGGATACAGGAGGAGCCATGGCATGGGGAGCCTCTCTGGGATGCCAGGGGCAACAGCCAGTAGATGTGGGACCCTCCCATATGCTCACAGCCTCACTGGAGCACCCAGACTGGCTGAAGGGAAGTGCTGTCTTGTGATTGCTGCCCGGAGCCGAAGCTGCCAGGAGCTTGCGGCAGGTTACACATCCACCCCCAAGTGTGGGATGGCAGAAGGGGCATGGGCTTTGAGCCAGACAGACTCACGTCCAGTAACGGCTTACTGGCTCGGCGAGCTCTTCACCTGTCTGTACTCAGGTTCCTCATATATAACGTGGGGCTAATAACAGCAACCTCACAGGGATGATGAAAAGGTAAACTAAGGCTGGATGCACAGAGAGCTCAGCCTAAAGGAAGTGGGCATTGGGAAGTGTTAGCAAACTCTTCTTTTCCTTACCTGCCCCCTGATTGTCAGGGCTTCCTTCCTGCCCCCAACCCTTTGCCACCATAGTGACTTCACTCACTGGGGGCTCTGGGCAGCCTCCTGTCAATCTAGGGAGGGTGGATTTTACGAAAGCTTGGGAGACACCAGATGCTTGCTTTAGTATGGACAACTCTTTCCTATAAGAAGAAAAGACCAGAAAGGAGATCAAGTAAGAGCTAATTCCATGAAATAGTCACTCAATGCCAAGCCCTTAAGTCCCATGGAGAATGTGAGAAAGATATGGAACACGGTTCTCAGTGGGGGCCTGGGTGAGGGCCAGGGCCTGGCACAGCATGTAGATACCAGGGGGTTTCTCACCCAGCTCTGCCCCTAACCCGCAGTTTGACATAGGGTAAGTTAAAGGATATCCCTTCACAGCCTTGCAGATGAGGTTGGACTAAAAAGTCGGGTTCCATCTGGAATTTTCTGTTATGTATCTCATCCCTCAGGAGAGGTAAAGTGAACTCATAAAATAAAGAGCAATGTACAACTGCATGGGTCACCACAAAGTTGGACAAGGTAGTAAAGTATCCAGGAGGCAAGAGAGAGGAAACTTTGGGCTGAGAAATCCAGGAGGGAGTCCTGGAAGAGGAGAGCCCCAAGCTGGGCCTTGAAGATTAAAGAAAAGTGGGGCAGTCTGAGAGGAGGACATTAATGGAGGAACAGTGCTGCTTCGCTCAGAAACATTCAGCAGCTCCCCAGGCCAACTGCAAGCATGTAAACAAAGCATTCCAGGCCCTGTAAGCCTGGCCCCAGCTCCTACCTAGCCTGGTCACCTGGACATCCTTCCAAGGACACCATCCTCCACACCCTGAGCGCTCACCTGCTCTCTGAACCTGCCTCAGGGACTCAGAGTGCTGCCTGAATTCCCTTTGTCCACTTCTCTGTCTCCATCTTTTAGTGCCCCCTTGAAAATTAAGCATCCTTTTCCTTCTGTCCCTCTGTCCCATTTGCTTAGGACCACACACAGACAGATTCTGACCTACTAAACTGTAGCCACCTCGGCCACTGGGTCACATGCCCTGTAGGACACATGCCCCACCCATGGCTGGTGTTTGGTAAATGTCAAATGATTAAAGGAATGAACCATCGAGCTGAAATCCAGCTGCACGGAAAGGGGAGTCCATGTGTACAGGGGACCCTGGGCTGGTGGCAAGAGGCTGTGGTCGTGACTGAGCTGAGAGCGTGGCCCATGCTGTTCTGGGAGAAGCATCTCAGGGCTGGAGGAGCTCAGGGGTCATCTCGTGCAGCTGTGTCACCAAACCCTCCACGGCATTGCACTCAGCAGGCCTGAGCCGCACAGGCCCCTCCAGTGAGAACAGGCCAAACACACTGCAGTGCCGACACATGGGAGAAGTGTAGTGGAAGGATGTGGGCTGTGGGGCCTCACAGACCCGGGCTCATAGATCAGTCCTGCTTCTTTGCCAGCTCTTTGGCCTATGCAAGCCACCTAACCCCTCTGAGCCTGGGTTACCTTCTTTTGTAAGAGAGACACAATATGACCGTCTCTCAAAGTTGTTGTAAGGATTACAGATAATATACCAAAGCAAACCCCAAACAACCCTCCAGCTTATAAAAGGTGGGTAACAAATGGTAGCTGATTCTACTTGTGTGACAGATGCTTAGTTATGGCTTGTGGCTGGGGAAGGTTTTATGGCGAATTTGAAGAAAGTTCTAAGTAGCAGAATTTGGGTTTCAGCTGAACTGTCTGTCCTAATTGCAGTGGCCTTATCATGGAACTCACTACATGGCTTCATATGAAGATCAGTTGTTTAAGATCAGGGTCACCAGACTGATCCCACGAGGACAATTGTCCGACGGATAATGCTCACTGTGAAATGCCTGCCAGCCCAGAGGCCTGGCCAGAGATGCAGGAAAGCTGCAGAGGCTGGCCTGGGAGAGATGATCCAGAAACAGCTCTCAGGCCAGTGTAGACCTGTGTCAATCCTGATTCTGGAAGCAGGCAGAAGTAGGAGCAAAAAACTCAGGGTTCTGACCTCATATATGCAGTAACCAGGTCGTTACCAGTAAGCCACGTATAAGGGGCTTTGGCAATACTCGGGTCCTAAAGGGTGGGAGGAAGGAGGGGGGAGCCTGGAGACTTGGGTGGGTCATGGTGGCCACAGTGCCCAGTGTGACCCAGTCCAGCCCAGAATGGCTCAGAAGTCAGGTCGAAGTAGCTGGGTGAACCCACGGAAGTGTAAAACGGTGGAGGAGAGCACAGGAAAAGATATAATGCAGCCTTGAGGCTAGAGCAGATGGGGGCCATTAACAGAATTGGAGGGTCTCAACCCTCCAAGTCCCCTTCTCCTCCCAGTTTCCCCAACTCAGTGGGTAGCGCTGACATCCACAAACCCAAATCCTGAATCTCTCCAGATTCCCTTTTGACCCTGGCCTCCCTCGACTCAGCCGCTTTCAAGTCCTGCCCACTTCCCTCTTGACTTGGAGCCACTCTCAGTCCCGACTGCCACTGTCCTGGTTCAGGCCTCTGTCTTCCTCCGGGCTCACTGCACAGTCTCCTGCCTGGCCTCCTGACTCACCTTTCCCCGTATATGCGCCATTCACACTGCTGCCAAAGTTCTCTCTCCCCAAACTAATCTGTGACATTCATCTTTGGCTTGGAACCATCTGGCAGCTCCTCGATACAGTCCAGACCATCCCCTCAGCATGGCTGGCAGGACCTCACGATCTGTCCAGCCTCCTGTGCTCTTCCCCACAAGCTTCAGCCCAACCACCCAAACTGTGTGCAAAGGGCCATGTCTCAGCTGCCTCTTCGGGTACCCCTCATTCTGCCTGGAACCCTTGCCAGCTCCCCATCCCATCTCTGACTCCACTCCAGAACCCACATCTCTGACTCCCTCCCACGCTGGCATAGGCTGTGTTCCCCACGCCCCCCTCTTTCATGGCTCTTTTCTTACCATCCTGGACAAATCTCATTCCCTCTTGCGCCCAGGGCTTCTCTTACTGAGTTTGGCTCCACAGAGCTCAGCATCCTGCCAGAGAGACCCTAGGCACTCAGGAAATGTGTTGCAAATGAATGAATGAAATAAATTGAATGATGAGGGAATGAAGACAATTTGGAGGGGGAGACAAGATGCTTTGGTTCTAGGGATGTTGTATTTGAGTCGGTGGGGCCCCTAGTGGGGGTCCAAGATGCACTGGAAAGGTGAGTCTGATGCTTGGGTGGTGGGGAGGACAGTCTCTTAAGAAACTGTGATGTCTCTCCTCACAAATGAGCCAATTCCCCTCAGGAGGTCAAATGACCAACGGGGGGCTCTGTGTTAACCAAACCAGCTTGACCGACTCAGAGACCCTCTGAGCTAGAAGGTCATAGGATAAAGACATTGTCTGGTCTGAGTCTTTTTTTGACCGACTCAGAGAAGGGTGGGGCTGGGACTGCAAGACTCTCACAGCCTCAGCTCTTTCTGTCATCCCTCCTGTTTGTGCCACTCGTCTCTGAGCCCCGAAGGAGGGCCTCATCAGTGAGGGTGACGAGGGCACTGGAAGAACCTAGCCGCACTTATGCACACCCTACCTCTTCCTTTCCCACAACACAGCTTCTGGGGGCTCCCAGTGGGAACAGATCCGTCGGATGTCATGCACTCAACAAACAGGATGGACCGCATGGCCTCTATAAGCAGCCGCATGTACTCGACCCTGCTTCAGACATTGTCCCCATCTAGTCTCCAGCCCTGTAACAGATCAGAAACAGCTGGTTAGGAGCCACCATAAGAACATGGACACACTGACTCAGGAAAGAGCAGCAGATGGTGGTCATTAAAGGGTCAGGCCCGATAGCCATTCACACCAGAGCACGCGAAGACTGTCCTGCGTGTACTCACCGAAATACCCATCCTAACAGTGACTCCACCTGTGTTTGGTACATTTTGCTTGTTTGTATCTGCAAGCATTTAGACATCTCATGAGTGTTTTCATCTACAGGGATTAAGACTGTTAAATTTCTGGCAACATAAGAAGCAAGCTCTCTGCTAACAGGAGGAGGAATTATCCTTGAGGACAAAGGGTCTCAGCATGACAAGGTGGGGGAGGGGCCTTGGTCCTTGGCTGTGGCATGAAGGCACCAGACACACCTTCTAACACGTCTCATTCTCACACTCTTGACCTCCCACGTGCCAGGCATTCAGTCCTAGAGGTTGAACCCAGGCATGATGGAGTGGATTGAGTGTTTTCAGCCTCATCTGAGATACTGCAAAAACAAGGCCCAGAGATTAGAATTGCCTCTCTATGATCACACAGTTGTAGCTGACAGCCTGTCTTCCTATAAGGGCTACTGCCACAGCCTGCACCCATGCAGCAGGAAGGAAACCACGCGCTGCCCCATGAGGAGACAGGGAAGTTCACTGCTGAGCCGCTCCTCCATCAGCAGTGAGCCCCGCTGAGAGCTTTGCTGTGCTTGCAGCCCTGTTCGAGAACCACTGTGTCCCACCAGATAGTGTTTCATATCGCTTATGCTTTCTTTGATTCACAGAAACGAATTCAGAGCATGGACGGATATCAAGCCTGTGAAACCGATAAAAGCCAGGCCCCAGTACAAGCCTCCAGATGATAAGATGGCTCACGAGACCAGCTACAGTGCCCAGTTCAAAGGGGAAGCCAACAAGCCCACACCAGCGGACAATAAGGTCATTGATCGCAGAAGAATACGCAGCCTCTACAGCGAACCTTTCAAGGAACCCCCAAAGGTGAGCTAGATATTGTGGGGAACCCCTCAGCACAACCTAGATACAAGGGCTTAAGGGCAGCAAAGTGTGAGGGCGGGGCTATTGCCCACCTGGCCCAACCCCAAGGGCTCCTGGGAAATTCCTCCTCTTTTTGGTAGCACAGAGACCAGGCAACAAGAACCTTGGCTAAATTCAAAGAAATGTTTAAAAGGAACAGTGCCTAAAATAAAACTGCTTGAGGACTGGCCGGTTTTCAGAGAACTAGCTTCTAGATTTTAAAACCAACCTCCAAAAAAGTGGCAGAAAACCCCACCTGAGCCCTCAGTCCCTCCTTCTTAAAACAGCCGCTTTTGCCCCTGAAGTGCTAGCCATTGGAGGTGTCTTGCTGGCTTCCTCCCACCCTGCCCCTGCCAGCATCCTCGGCTCCAATCCATGGACAACTCCTTACTCCTTTTTATCCTTTTCCTCCATAAACACTAGGCACCATCAGCTCAGAGCACCTGTCTCATCAGTTGCAAGATGTATTCCGGGTAATTTGTTACTGTAATAGACAGTTTGTGAATGATTTACATTTCTAAGTAACTTTCAGTGGATTCAGGGATTTCCATTAATAACAGTACTTTGCCTTATTTGCATCCCAGTACACACTTGTGAGGGGGAGAACCGAGTTGGAGACTCAGCTGGAAGCAGGAATCATAAATGCCAAGGCTGATTCTGTGAAGTCAAGCCACATGGGGTTGTGCAAATATCCCCTTTTATCTATAAGAGCAGGAAAAGCGTGAGAGCCTTTCCTCTGCTTTTGTCTGAAAGTCTTGCACTGAAATAGTTTCCTGTTTGGCCCTGGACTAAATTCTAGGTAAAGTGGGAACTAAGTCAGCTTGACTGGACTCCTCCACTTGGAGCACTGAGAGTTCTGTGTTCCGTGAAAGCCCTCATTCCTGGGCAAACCAGGAGGTACAGGTCAGAGGTGACTGAAAAGCCCTGGAGCTCCCTGAGTGAATGTCTTAGCCTGGGAGGCCCACAGCATCTCTGGCCATATTCCGCTTTGCACAAAAGAAGACTCAAGAGAAGGAAGGAGGGAAGTTTGGGGAAGGTGAACCCAGAGATGGAGGGCATATCGAGGGACCATACACAGTGACCCCAGAGTTCTTGGGAGAGAGAGGGCCAGGCCGTTTCCTGGGAGTAAGGGGGCAGAGTTAGAGGTGAGGGTTTGGGGGGAGTGGATGGGCTGCTCTGGGGAAGAGAATCCTGGGAGCCAGCAGGAGAGGAAGCGTGGATGGAGGGCAGTGTGAAGGCCTCTCTGAGGTGAGACTGCCTGGCCCATTTCTCCACACGAGCTCACCTTCCCGGAGACAGAAACAGGAAAGGCCAGTTTATACGGTCAGTGGTGATACCGTCCCCGAATCTTTGCATCTTCTACCAACAACGGTTTATTTCTCATTAATAACTGTCCACCATGTGGGGGGGGCCGGCAGCCCTACTCCTCGCCGCCTCTACAGTGTGGCCCTCGGGTGACAGAGAGCCTCTCTCGTGGCCGAGAGAAGAGAGCAGGGGGAAGTACCGGTTGGCCCTCCAGCTTCCTCTGGAGGTGACCCCATCCCTTCTGCTCACATTTCATTGACTAAAGCAAATCCTAGGCCTGCCCGAATTGAACAGAGTAATGAGGTACAATCTTCCCATGGGGAGGGGCAGCAGGTATCGGCAAAACAGCCATACCATCTACCACCACAGTTGTTCTGTGGTGACAGCCACCAGGCTGGGGAGCCCCTGTGGCCGGTGAGCCTGTGGCCAAAACCCCTGACCATCCGGTTCCAAAGCCAGATGACCTGAGTCACTGAAAATACTTCAGACACCATCAGGTGTCATCATGACGGTTATTGTCGAGCTAATCATGTCTTCTCTCTAACTTCTCTCGCCCACTCCCTCCCTTTCTGTGTTTCTGTATTTGCGGTCTGTCTGTCTGTCTCTCCGAGCAGGTGGAGAAACCTAGCATTCAGAGTTCCAAACCAAAAAAGACCTCAGCGAGCCATAAGCCCCCGAGGAAGGCCAAAGACAAGCAGGTGGTGTCAGGCCGGGCCTCCAAGAAAAAGAGCGCAGAGGTCCCCACTGCCACCCAACCCGAAGACAAGGAGCAAAGTAAAGAGATGAACAATAAACTGGCTGAGGCTAAAGAGTAAATTTCACTGCACTTTCCTTTTATTCTTCTTTTCCTTTTTTTTTTTTTTTTTTTAAACCAACCAACAAAAAAGGCCACAAAATTGCTTAGAGGTTTCTCATCTGCCTTGGTCCTGAGTGTTCCAGGAGCTCTTCGGTTTGGTTTCTTTTGATGGAGGAATGCCGTCTCCAAGCCCAAGCGGCATGCCTCCTCTCCAAATCGAGACCTTGCCAGGCTAAGCACGGCGCAGGGGTCCATGCCGCGGGGCCCCCGGAACACCAGGAACCCCGGGAAGCGTTGCTCCCTGGTTGTGCCTCCCACAGCAGGTGAGACTGCTCGCTGGCTGCTGAGGGAGGGAGGCAGGCCTTGGCACGCAGAGGCCATTCCCAGCAACTGGAAGTCTCCCGGTACGCTCGGGAATGCCCATAGGATGCCCTTCTCCTCTTCTCCTCCAAAGTCTGTGTCAGTGATCCACTCTGAACTGTAGGTAAATGTGTCCTTTTCCAAAATTCAGAAGGTTATCATGTGCTAGAGAAGCTCGCTTTGGGGCTTCAGCGGTAGATGGCATTTGTGGAAATATTTTAAAAGCAAAAAACCTCGGCCTTAATGTCCATAGGATGAATTGTGTCCGTTAAGTCATTTTTTTCATAGACTTTTCTGTTAGAAACGTGTGACTACGTTTAGTTTCCTATCAGTGGGCTTGAAATTGTATGCCAAGTAATAGATAGGCCATTGATGATTAAAAGCAGGCCAGGGTAAGAAGGTTTGGTGTTTTAGGTACATTCTAGACATCATGGAGAGATCCGCCGGCATGAGGAGATTGTTCTCCTCTGTGTGCCCTCAGCCCATCCAGTGCCAGCGGTTTGGCAGAGCAGCTGGCCACAGATGACTGAGGAGGAAAGTTCAGGGGCCAGGGGTAGTGGACTTAGAATGTGGCTTCCTCGCTTCTGAGAAACACAAGGTGGGAAGTCGACGTCGTGGCAAGTGTGGCGGTGTTCACCCTCCCTTCCCGCGTGCTTGCTCTGTTCCTCAGGGAGGGCAGAGGACGCTGAATTTCAGGTTAGTGGAAATGTCTGTGACTTAGCTGAAGATTAGGAGAGTTCCTTACTAAGTGATTAGCAAGCGTTTCTGACCTCACTGATGAGTAAAAGCAGCTCTCTGTATTGTGTTTCGCGTGTCTGTGTGGCCAACGCCCCCTGGGGGCGGCAAGTGGCACCTTAGTTGTGCTAGAGTTGTGTTGTAGGCATTAGAGAGTTGTGCAAAGACCCCCAGTGCTCACAAGGGAACCCAAGATACCTACCAGAAAAATTACATTTGCAAACCTTGTGGCGTGTACATTGCTCAGTTTGCTTTGTTGCCCTGTCCTTGAAGCCCTTTCTGTTGCCGGCACCGTGACACGGCTGGGCTGTGGTCCGGTGCCACGCCCCTGCTGTGGAAGGACAGCAGCGGTGAGCGGGGTCCCAGGCTCCTCACCGCGGCACTCCCTTTTGGTCCCTGTGGTGTGTAGGAAGCTGGGCCTCCCCCAGTCCTCTCCTGTTCTGACCATTCAAGCAGCAAAGTCTCTGTTGACACCATTTTGTCGGTCACCTGGGGCTGACAGAGAATTCTTCTGCAAATTCACTGAGCGTGTGCTTTGTGGGCAACATCTGTTAAGAGCCTAGAAATAAGGCTCTTGCCAGGCTCACTGTCATCTTCCTTTCTATCTCAGGGCATGCTGCTGAGAAGAAGCTTGGAAGAAGGTAGAAAATATGAGTGAGTTTCAGTGTTCGAGCATCCCAGTTTGGGATGCCTGTCTGGAAATGACCAGGATAGCTCCCAGTACTGATTGTAGCTATTTGATGGCTAATCTTAATGTTAACCAGAGAGCTCTATCAACACGAGCTTAACTTTACCCAGACAATTACCAATGGACGTTTGTTGTCTCGAGGCCCGGCATCGGTCAGGTGTGTTGATGTTAACCGCAGTTTGGATTTCTCCGTAGAACAATCATGTATGTTCTGCAGATCAAGTAAATCAAAGTGCACGATCCACAGGGGAACATTCGTTCCACATTCATGTCCTGAATGCCTGTGTGCCAGACACCGTGCGAGATGTGCAGGGCACTTTACATATACCTGTGTCCCCAACAGCACAACCAGAAGGATCCATACGACTTGATCTCTGTGTCTGATTCAAGTTTGTTCACCCAAACTATGGTTTCCCACCCACCTTGCAGCTCCAGGGACTGAATTTCCAACTCTGCCCCGCCTGCAGCTTGAGACATGATCCTGTATAATGTCTTTTCAACCCTTCAGCCGCCCCATCTTTTTAACTCCTGCAACTGGGAAAATTCTTACTTGTAGTTCACTTTGACTCTTGAATGTGTCATTTCATGGCAAGAAACCTCCTTTGATTTCGACTGTTTACAAATTAAACTCAGCCAGTCTCATTCTGCATCTCAAACATGCTGATTGAAACTGATTATGGTTTCACAAACAGTGTTTCCGTTTTGCCTTTCTGAAGATGACCAAGCTTCCAATGCCTGGCTGTCCATTTTTTTATATCTTCCTACGGATCCCTGAGTTCCCCTGGCAAGAGAGCAAGGCCTGAAGCTTTCCTAGTGTCTGCTTTGCTTGCCTGCAAAAATAACCCCTAAGGCTGTGCGTTGGCTCCCCCAGTTTTTTGTTACTTGCTGGTGCTTCCAACCGGTCCGTTCTCTCTTTGCCTCTCCAAGGCAGACAGGAAGTGTCTAATTACGATTTTGTGGCCTGGGTTTTGTTGCATACCACAGATTGTCTATGTAATGTGTAGCGCACACCTCTCTTGGTGCTATTCCTAACTATTCCTGCTGTTAGTAAGAAAATGACAACAAATATTCATGTATAGCCAATTGATTGTGACGTGCTTGTGGTCTGTGCTTGTTCGGAAACAAACAAACAAACAGTTTTTTTTTCCAAGTATAAATAAATGCTAAAGACGAACACCACTTTCTTGATCTTATTTCCTCAGTAAGGCCCAGCTCAGTAGGTGAAGGAACCAACCTTTGCCATTTGAACCACCCCCCACGAGACGGGCTGTGCCCTGCAGTTTTTCTAGGGTTCTCCCTAATGCAGCTTGACTCTTTTAGATTGCCTCTCAGATTCTAATTGCAAGCAGTCAGAGCTAAGTGTTGGGAAAGGCGAAGATGGACCGAGAGACCCACTGGCCTACAAGGTAGTGTAACGTTTTGATCCCATGTTGCTGGGGACAAGTGACTGCCTACGCCCAGCACTGCGTAGTCGCCACACTGGGAGGCTGGGCCCCGAGTCTCCACCCCCTTCCCCGTCACCCTGCAGGACTGGCGGTTCTGGTTTTTCTCCTCCCAAGGGATGGCAGACATGCCTTAACTAACTCATTGAATCTGGTCACAGGGAAGGCTCCACCCTCTGGGGCTGGCTCACTGTGTGGATTAGCGGGAAAGCCTTGTGTGTGCCTAACACCGGGGAGTGGAAACAGCCGTAAGAGAGGTTTGAGTAAGGTAACAACAGACCAGGTAGCTGCTTGCTCATATGAAGGACAGGTCTCTTCCTACTGGGGTGGGGAGTCAGAAGGCTGCACTGGGAGGGAACCTTGGAGAGTGGGTGGGTTATGGGTGTGCATGGCACGTGGGGCAGGCCTTCAAGCAGGAGAGCAAACCTGGTAGGGAACATCAGAGGTAGGGCCAGGTTTAACCGCTTGGATAACCTTCTGCTAACCTGGGAGATAAGAGAGGATAGACTTTTGGAATGGGATTTTTCTTCCTTTTACTAACATGTGTTGATTGAATACCTATTATGTGCCAGGCACCGTTCTGGGCACTAGGGAACCAGGAGGACTGAGACCTCACCTCTGGTCACTGTGGGTCATGAAGGAGGAGCCTGTTCTAGCTGGTTCCATGGATCAGGGAGAACTTCAATGGATGAGCAGGTGATGACCAGGTGACCAGAGTCTGGGGTGGCCCAGGCGTGCCAGACAAAAGGAGCTGCAAGAGCAAAGGTGTGGAGGGGTCCGACACCAGGTGAGCTCAGGTCCTGGGGGAGCAGTTCACTCAGGGAGGGTCAAGGCAAGGGCCGAAAAGTGGCAGAGACCATCATGGAAAGTCGTACCATGTGAGTGGGTGGTTACTAACTGGGATCTCCATTCCATACACCCAGATTTCACTCTCCACCCCCCCGACCTTCGCATGCTCCCTGCCATCATGCTTCTTGCCCTTACCTACATATCAGGCAACAACCACAGGTCCTCTCTTGCTTTAGGCTAGGAGCTCTAGGCTGGGACTTTTATTCTACTGCTGGTCCCCAGTTTCTGGGTTTGGGGGAGAAGCAATGGTGGGAATCAATCAAGGATCGTATATATGAAAACCCACTCTATATTTGTTTTCCAGATGAATAGGAAACATTCCACCCACCTGCCTGTTTTTGTATAAGGCAGAGAACACAAAATTCTGCAAATACATAAGGGTCTATTATTCAACTCTTGCGTGACCACTTAAAAATTGTTTTTTTTTTTTAAGATTTTATTTATTTATTTGACAGATAGAGATCACAAGTAAGCAGAGAGGCAGGCAGAGAGAGAGAAGGAAGCAGTCTCCTGCTGCTGAGCAGAGAGCCCGATGCGGGGCTCGATCCCAGAACCCTGAGATCATGACCTGAGCCGAAGGCAGGGGCTTAACCCACTGAGCCACCCAGGTGCCCCAAAAGTTGTTTTGATCAAAACCACGGATGGAGAGAAGTAAAAAGACAGGAAAAAAACAAAGAGGTAGCAACAGAGACAGAGAGGGGAAAAGACCCACAGAAATACTCATATATGAGAACACTGATGATAAGCTGAGAGAAGGTGAGATGTACTCCGAGCGGGGGCAAGGCCCCGGCAAGGGAGGAGGCAGGAAGGTGGGGAGAGAGCCTTGCCAGCTTCATCTGTGTGACCAGCCCTCAGGCCTCACCCTGAGCCGCAGTGTCTCCACGCTCCCCAATGCTGCCCCAAGCCCAGGAGGCAGATCTATAACTCATTACCAGTGTCGCCTCCCCAAACAGCTAACAAAATTAAAACCAGCCCTCAAGTTTTAAAATAGGTCATTATGGTTAAATTAGTTATAAGCATATTATCATTCTTCCTTACAGTTTGCATGTTCTTATGAATTCATTCCCTGGTTTGGTTTGTTTTTGTTTTTGTTTTCTGCTAGGGTTTAAAAAATTTATAACCTTTTTATCCTAGATTTGGGGAGTGTTAAGTCCCACTTCACAAAGGCTAAAACCCCCCCTTACTGTGTCATTGTGGTTTCAAGATCCTTTTACTGCGAAAATGTCTTAAAGCAGCTTACATTTTCAAGACCACAGGTATAGAAGTTTCTGTCAGCATGTAGCCTGTGGACCATCTACAGTTAAGGCGGGGACCCTACCCCAGGCTCACCTGAGCCCACTGAGACAGGAGAGGCAACTGTCTCGAAGGACTGGAATGAAACCTTTCTTAGCCTCCCCTCTTACAGAAGCAGGCACATTCCCAAACCTCCTCCATTGCACCACCCTCTGCTGCCCAGATGCTCAGAACACTAGACCATCCCAGACTATCTGTAATAACAGAGCCAGCCCCGTCACATGCATTATCATGAGAACCGGTTAGCACTGGCAGCCTACAAGGTGTTTACAATGTTCCTGGACGGCACTGCTGCCAGCTGTGCAAACCTGTGTCATTCCTAAGTGCTGTCAGCCTTGCTGTCCTCCTCTGAAGATGGAGACACTGACCCTCACCTCAGAGGAGAAGACCGAGGGTGAAATGACATGCTGGCTATAGGTAACCCACAATGGCCACTAAATACAGGTCATTGCAGGCCTCCCTCCTTTCCTTCACACTGCTTGAAATGTCCATGTTTACAATCTTTCTCATAGTTCACTTTAGGTCACCTCAGACAACCTGAGTCTGACTGAGGCAAACACTCTGAGAAGAAGGCTTTTAAAGAATTCTAGCACCTTGAGTCCACAAACCTAAGCAATAACATTTTAACAGTTTACATTTATTGACTGCCCACAAAGCATTTCTTCTGTGCCATTCCATTGAGCCCTCCCACGTGGAGTGGGTGGGTGCCCCAGGGAACAGACAGAGAAGGGAAGCTCTGACGGGAGGGAACCTGCCTGGAGCCTGGGTCTTCTGCTAGGCAGCCCGCAATGCTTCCCTCCCTCATGTGAGGAAGGCCGGGGCTGGCCTGAGGTGAGTCAGGCTTCAGACAAGCTCTTAACTAAAACTACACCCACAACTCACAGGGCCACAGTCTGGTCAGCCAACAGCAGGCCCACCAGTAGGTTTACCCAGGATCTTCTTTAAATCATGGGCTCCAAATACAAATGGGGGGGGAACTAAGAATTTGATCAGATCTCCACATACAACTGGCTCGAACATCCTGACTCAACGGTCTCAGCCAAATATACAGGCTTTCTCCTTTGGGTACTAGATTAACTGACTGGGTAACTAAAATGCGTGGTTATTGAACCCAGAAGGATCCAACAGATTCTTCATTCATAAGGAATCTATTTGGGACTGGAGATACCAAGAAAAAGCTGGCGTCCATTTCCTGAGGCACTGGATCAGAGACCACCATTTTGCACTTTTTACTTCAAACAGTAGAACTGAGCTCAACTCTCTGTCCCTTGTCCTCATATAAATGGTCCCCAATCACTCATTAACCTGACATTATGTGTAACTATCCCAACCCAGACATCTTATCCGGGGCCGAGGGAACCTCAGATGCCGCGGTAAATAAATTCCTGCCACTGCTACTGGTTTAAGCTGCCAGAGGGATCTTTAGAACATGCAAATCTGACCATGTCACCCCCTGCCTTCAACCATCCGTGGGCTCCTTGTGGCCCGCAGAAGCTTCTTGTCCCCCCAGCGCACCATGCTGCTTCTCACCTCCATGCCTTTCCCCACGCCGCCCCACCTGCTCCGAATGCCCTCCTCCTGCTTCTCCACCTGGCTAACTCATCCTTCGAGACTCTGCTCAGGCGACCACTCCGGGAAGCCCTTCCCGCACCTCCCAGGCTGGGTAAGATGTTCCCTGTGTGTGTCTTCATCACAAAACTCATCACATAGACTGTGCCACCTGCTCGTGTGCGTGTCCCCCTGCTAGACTGTGCTCCCCCAGGGACCAGGACTGGATCCTCTGTTCACCTTTATAGCCCTAGTGGCTGGTCCAGTGTCTACCTGGGAGAATGTCTGCTAAATCGTCTGTTGAATGAATAACGAGTGAGTGAATGAGTGACGATATTCGCCATCTGCCTCCATGTTCACCACGGTGCCACGGCAAGGCTTTATTCTGCCTACTAACTAGTAACTGTCTCTGCGCATGGGAAAGGGGTGGTTTCAAGAGAGGGCACGGCACAGATCACAGAACAGCCAACGGCTGGTTCTGCAATGGCCAGCCTGCCCCCGTTCTTTATGTAGCCACTTTTTTCAAAGTGGGCCTGACTTCAAAAAATCATAGACTCTTCGTTATAGGGTAATCTTATGAGGTTGGCTAATCCCACCCCCTGCCCAGTGCAGATCATCTAACTTCATGATGGCAGAGAGACATCCCCCAGGGGACATCTCTTAGGTAGAAGGCAGGGGAATTAGAGCCAACAGGCCTGGTTTTAAATCCAAGCTCTACTCTTCACTAGCTGTGTGACCTTTGCTGAGTCTCTTAATCTTTCTGACCCCTAAAGAGATAACAGTAATACAAGTATCTATCACTCTCCCAATCTGTTTGGTTCCCAAATCCAGAAAGTAGGAGTTAGGTCAGCAAGAGACATAGGGACGTAGTATTATTTGAATCTTTTGATTCTAGAGTTTAGGACAGCAGCTGCTAAGGACTCTAATGGCCGGAGATACCACTTCTGATCCACAGGGCTGTCTGTTACGAGGGCCCAATGAGGGTCCGTGGGAAAACCTACTATCAACTGCAAAGTGAAACACCCTTGTCAACAGTTCATTCTGTGGATGGTTTTGCTGACCTCCCTGCTGACCCACCCCAGGTCCCCACAGAGTGGTGGCTGGAACCACATGTGGTTAAATCCACTCCCTTTGTCACACAGCCTGAGACAGAGCCCACCCAGCGCTGGGTCTTGCTGCCCTCCCTCCCGCAGCCCTTCTCCGGCCCCTCCTCTCTCTCCATGCACACCCTGTAATCACCAGGTTCAGATTCCATTTCCGCAATTACACTTTTGTTTTAACCGAGCCCGTCTGGACACATGAAACTAATTTTGATTAATTGCTCAAGATTCCACCCTTCGTTTTAGGTGGGGTAGGAAGAAAGGACCAAAATTGATTTGCAAGTTCCCAGGAGCACAGAGCTAGACCAGAACTGAGCCTCTACTGTCTGGTTGCCTTAGTTCAGCACTTCACATTTTTTTTTTCTTAAAAGGGTCATTAGCTGGATTATCAGCTCTTTGGCAGCCCATTGAGACAGTCCACGCTGCCTTTGCCTTTGCCTTCTCGGCATTAAAACAACCAAAGACACGTTTTGGAAATTCTTATTATACAACGGGGAGTCTATTTAGTTTTTCTTAGCAGGTTATATCTAGAAAAGCTATTTTAACAGCAAAAGGGAAAACAGCAACAACACAGGGCAGAAAACTTAGTGTGCCCCTCTCTCGGTGCTTCACAAGAACGCGTCTGCTGCAGGGAGCCTGGAGTGGTGGCTGGAGCCAGGAATCTGCCCTGGTCTGTGGTTGCATGCCGGTAAAATGCAGAGCTGGCTCAGCCCTGGGGAAGGGAGAGAGCATTTATCTGACCTTGGCGCCCTCATCCTCACTAAACCCTCACGTAAGGCTAGAAAGTTTAGAGGTCTTTACAGATAAAGAAATCAAGACTTAGTAATTAAATGGCAAAGTCACACAACTTATAAGAAGTGGGCCAGGATTTGAATCCAAATTTGGGTCACTAAAACCCACTCTTTTTCCTGCAAAGAGGGATCACCTCTAGGATTTCCATTGTAAAAGAAGTTGTGCCTCCTCCTAAAACAGTGGCCTCTTCGTCCTGTCCTGTCCCTGCTCCAAATCCTTCGAGGACTCTATGTACTCTTCTCATCTGTGGGAAATGAGTCAGGTGAAGGTTTGTTGCTATTTGATCCGCACAGTCAGTACCCCTACCCACCTTCTGCCCCACAACCCCCCCCCACCAGAATGAAGCCTTGTGGTGGCCGCATTTTTCCTAGCTGTGGTCCCAGCTCTTTCCCCTGTGCTGATGTGCCACATCTGGGTGCACTCTGGATGAGGGAAGCTGTAGGCTGGCAGACCAAGGGGCATCTGTACAGGGCTTACAGGCGTGGGCATAGTGGGTGCTCTCAGACCAGGATGCTGCTGATGTCTGGGATTGTCTTCTTTGCAGGGTCTGCTGAATACCAGGTGGGAAGCCTAGGCGCGTCGTCGCGTAGCGAATGCAGGAAGGGCCGAAGTGAAGGGGGCCTGGTTGCTGGGGGCCTGACCCCCAGAGGGGCAAGTTTTTCAGGAGATGCATTTGGGATCTTAGAGCTGGGGACCAGCAGAGGTCAGTGGCACCAGCCTCCTGTACCAGGCAGAACAAGTCAGGGTCATCTCAAGGCGGACCCTGTCCAGACCTCTGCGGAGGAATTTGGAATCTCTCTAGTTGAGGTCCCATCCCCCAGGAATATGGTGGTAGAGAGCAAAGAGCTTAACGGAAGTCTGTTCTCCCTGGTTCAAGTCTTGATATCGCCACAAACTCGCTCTGTGAACTTAGGCCACTCGCTTCCCCTTTCTGAGCCTCATTTCCACCTGCAGCTGGAAAATGGGGGGTGTGGGTGAGACCCCGGTACCCTTCCCACCTGCCTGGCCCACATGGCTGCTGTGAGAATACAGTGTGCCTCATCAGGAAAGGTTACATTTGGAAGGACACAAAGGGGCAAACAAAGTTTAAAAGAGGACAGGATCTGTGCGTCAGGTAACGGCGGCTGCTGGAGTTGGATCTTGTGTGAGTTATGTTTACAACGTCTCTCTCCTACTGCGTCCCCACCCCATGCCAGAGCTCTCTGCTTCTCCGCTCTGTTCAGTGACTCGGCACATAGTAGGCACTTGCTAAATTTTCATGGAAGGAAGGAGGGGAGGAGAGAGGGAGGGAGGGATAGGTGAGGCAGACCGCGGTCTCGCCCCCGTCTGGAGAGCTCTGTGGGAACACAGGAGAAGGAGGACTGACCGCTGCAGGTGGAGGGTTTCACGGATGAAGGGGGTCTGGAACTAAATCTCTACTTGCTGAGGAGGAGAGGGGATTACAGACGGCTGGGGAGTGGTGATGGGCAGCAGCGCCGACGTGGCTGAGAAGAAGCCCAGAGCTCAAGGGACAGAGCTGCCAACTCCAGAGGTACTGAGAGATGCCTGCAGACCTCACTGTCAGCTCTGGGGGTGACACTGGCCAAGGGGTGGGGAGCCAACCTAGATGCGTTGTGAGGAGAGCAGCAGTCGGGACAGTGAGGACTCTGGAAACCAAACATCTGAGCTGTGGTCAGGTGTCTGCTGCCCAGGGAATCCAGGAAGGGGGACACAACAGCTCCTCCTTCCAGATATCCGCAAGGCTGGCCAGGAGAAGGCAGCACAGCTGCCTCTGAAAGGGCAACACCCGAGGGACCGGGATGGGGCAGGAATGGGAGGGACTGGAGCCCACAGAAACCAGGTTCGATGACTCGGGTCTGTCCTTCAAGCCCTGGTCACCTTTGATTTGGCTCAGGAGGGCTTGTACTTTCATAGAGCAGGGAGGGAGGACTTCCCTAGCAAAGAGACCTTTGCGCCTCTCTGGTTAAGAGACACAGGCTGATGAAGCCTTCGGGCCGGGGCTGCTGGGGTGCTGGCTTTACAGCGTGCACGGTGTGTTTACGGGTCCGTCCCCAGCTCTGCACGGGGTCTCCTTACAGGCCCCGGGGTCATTTACTCCTGTGACCCTAGCACAGTGCCAAGCTTATGGGAACAGACAGGAGGAGAGTTAAAGCCAGTCCACCGTCTCCCCAGCCTTCTGCCAGAGCCCCTGAGGGGCAGTCGGCCTGGGTCCTGACTCAGCCCCTCCTGCATATCTTTGCTTCAAGTGAGTTTGCTCCATCCCCTCCCTCCCACTAAGACATTGGTTGAGAGGCCCATGTTTTCGTCCTGAACCTGCTAGCCATTGGCTGTGTGATTATTGGAGAATCACCTGCCCACTCTGGGTCAGTCTCCTATCTGCAGAGTAACACAACTGGACTAGATCACTCAGTCCCTTTTTGGAACTAACATCTGCGAACCATCACCCGTATTCCAGGATCATGCCATGAGTGTTCACAGACACTAATCCTCCCTAAATGGTGAGCACTGCAATCCCCATTGTATAGATGATGGGTACTGAGGTACAGAGACTGGCATGCCCGTCATGACATCGCACGGGCTAGAAAGGTGTTGGGTCAGCATTCAAACCCAGCTCTTCTGGCCCCTAGCCCAGGCCATGCCCTTTCTCCCCCAACAGGCTGCTCTTTACATACTTTTTTTTTTTTTTAAAGATTTTATTTATTTATTTATTTGACAGAGATCACAAGCAGGCATAGAGGCAGGCAGAGAGAGAGGAGGAAGCAGGCTCCCCGCTGAGCAGTGAGCCCGATGCGGGGCTCGATCCCAGAACCCTGAGATCATGACCCGAGCTGAAGGCAGAGACCTTAACCCACTGAGCCACCCAGGCGCCCCTGCTCTTTACATTCTAAGAAATGATCTTTGTTAAAGCACCTGGCCCTGAGCCTGGCACATGGTTCCTGCTCAGGCAATAGGTGTTTCTTTCTTCCCCAGAGCTTTTCCAAGCTGTGGAGGAAGGGGACTCATGGACGCGGACATAAGTTCGTGATTTCTGAACAGGGCGCTCCTACAGGACCACTGCCCCAGCTCTGGGCTGCTTTGATGGTGCATCAGGAGATAGTCTAAAGGGAAAAAGAAAGAAAACAACCACAGGGGTGGATGATGGAATTAGAATTGTGTGCAAGGGTAGGAACCAGCTGGAGGGAAGGAGGCCCTTTCTCCAGATAGTCTTGGGCAGGGCTCAATAATCCTGCTTCCAGACTCTGATAAAATTGCATCCAAGGCCAGTGTGTGTGTACCCAGGAGGCATTGCCTGTCTCCATAGTAACAGGAAAAAGGGCAGAAAATTAAGTTCCTAAGACTTAGGATGTCTCATGTGAACTTGGAACATTAAATTTTGCAAATAGGACAAAGCCTGGCACAGAAAGGTCTCATTTCATTTATTCATTCACTCAACAAGTACTTACTTGGGTCCTTCCCTTTGTTTTAGGTACAGACAATACAGTGATAGGCAAAGGCAGCCTGGTCCTGCCCTCTGAATGCTTCAGTCCTGTAGGGAAAACATTAATCCAGAAGAATGCAAGTAATGAGCTGTGTTAAGGGGTAGGGGAGGGTCAGGGACTAGGAGAGCGTGCAGCAGGTGACCGGGTTTCATCAGTGGGGTCAGAGAAGTCTTCCCTGGGAAAGTGCTCCACTGGGCTGAGAAATGGAAGATGAGTACACATTAACCAAGGCAAGAGGGAGCAAGAGAATGTTCCAGGAGACAACAGCATGCGCAAAGCCAGAAATGGAAAGAAGCAGGACATACTGAGGAAGAGAGCAAAGTCCTGAGAGGCTGGAGGGGACCTAGAGCCGGGAAGGCGGTGGGAGCAGGCTGGTCAGCTAGGTGGGACCATGCAACAGGCTTTACTCTTTATTCTGAGTTCAGGAAGCCTTGAAGAGTTGTAAGCGGGGAAGGAAGAGGGTGCTTTTTGGAAAGGTCATTCTGATTTCTGTTTGAAGAATGGATTGGATAGAAGAGGCTACCAGTGAGAGGCTGTGACAGGGGTCCACGGAGATGATGGCACAGCTTGGGGGGTGGCAGGGAGGAAGGGAAAGACGTGGGAATATTCCAGAGAGAAGTGTTAGGAGCTGGAATGGGTGGTTCCTGATGGATAGTGTGAAGATTTTAAGGAAGAGGGAGACAGAAGGGAGGACCCTGGGGTTCTGCCCGGGACCATGGGTTAGATGATGAAGCAGGTCTCAGCAACGATGATCTGTAACTCTTTCCATTTGATCTTCTTTGTTGCCAGCACTGTGATGGGCCCTGGGGTTGCAGGCCGGGGGGAAGATGGGCTCATGGTCAAACCGGGCTGGAGCGGGGCGGTTACATTAATGGAGGCACATGTGAGTGTGGGAGAGACTGTAAAGTGATACAGAGGGAAAGCTCATTTGGGAAGATGCCACCAGGACCTTGTGAGGAGATGATGGGGTCTGAGCAAGCGGAACTGCCAAGGATAGGCAGAGCAAAGTGGGTGAAAGGGGCCATCCAGGCAGCAGGAGCAAAGCAATAAAGTACTGGGGGTGGATAAAGCAGCAGGGGCTAGCCAGAGGGCAGCAGCCTAGGGTGAGTGTGCAGCGCTGGCCGCCCCTCTCCCTGCCTTCATCAGGGGCTGCCGTGAGGGTCTGGGGTGGGCTGCAGTAAGGAGTATGTGAGCATCTGGGAAGCTGTCACTGCACCTAATGGGAATGGAGGTCACCGTGTGATGTAATCTGTAAATGTCAAGAATCGTGATTTCATATCCCTGTCCAACAGGATCATCCGATCCTCTGTTGTAACAGTTCCTGCATTTGTATTTGCAGTTTCCCCGGGGGAAACTGAGGTCTATAGTAGTTGAGTAATGGCCCGAGATCTGGCCGGCAATACACAGCACAGAAGCCAAGATAAACCCAAAGGGTTATTCTAGTTTACGGGCGGGTATGCGGGCAGGAAGGAGACAATCCGCAGCTGGCTGGGGGCCGCAGATGTGGTTGTGCGGGTTAGGCCATGCCCAAGGACAGCTGGCCCGTGGGCTGAGCGGGGCTGAATGCAGCCCATCTCCACTCAGCACCCGGCTTCATCTCCCTCACACAGAAGGCACTGTGCATGTGGCTTCTGCCAGCCTTACTGGGCATGATGGGGTGTTTTTACAGATGGGGAGACTGGCAGAGCACCATGGAACCAAGTGATGGCCAGTCAGGGTCAATGTGAGTTTTATGTTGCCTTTGAGGGTGGGTCTGTTCATAGGAAAAACCAGCTGAGGCTGCTTTGGGTTGTTTTTTTGTGTGTGTTTTTGGTTTGTTTTTAAGATTTTATTTTAAGTAATCTCTACACCCAGTGTGAGGCTCGAACTCACAACCCTGAGATCAAGAGTCACACACTCCACCAACTGAGCCAGTCAGGTGCCCCAAAGCTGCTTTGGTTTTTTGTGTTTTGTTTTGTTTTTAAGATTTTATTTATTTATTTGAAAGACAGAAATCACAAGTAGGCAGAAAGGCAGGCAGAGAGAGAGGAAGGGAAGCAGGTTCCCTGCTGAGCAGAGAGCCCGATGGCGAGGGGCGATCCCAGGACTCTGGGATCATGACCTGAGCTGAAGGCAGAAGCTTTAATCCACTGAGCCACCCAGACACCCCAGCTGCTTTGGTTTTTAAAAATGAATGTTTAATTTATAAAAGTAACACTTTAAAATCTAATAAAATTCAACAATCTCCTTTAAGGAGGATTTTAAAACCTAAGTAATTCAGTTCTGCTAAATAACTTAAATTATTAGTAATTTACAATAAAGTAAGCTTAAAAATATAATTATTAGGTTATCATAAAAGTTCCATTGTTGTTTTCAAAATTTATAAAATTGTCTAATACCTTTCAACTTAAAAATCACAAATTTGAATTAATTATTCCATTATACATTTTTAAAAAGATTTTATTTATTTATTTGACAGAGAGAGAGATCACAAGTAGGCAGAGAGGCAGGAAGAGACGGGGGTAAGCAGGCTTCTTGCTGAGCAGAAAGCCCGATGCGGGGCTCGATCCCAAGACCCTGAGATCATGACCTGAGCCGAAGGCAGAGGCTTAACCCACTGAGCCACCCAGGTACCCCCAATATGCATTTTATATTGGAATCACAAAGCTCATCCCTTAGACATTCTGATATGCCAAATTATTTTAAACATCACAAGTATTTTCAAAAATAAATCTACACAGACTTTTCCTTAACTTAATCCCCAAAAAGGGTAATATTATAGATTTGATTTTATCATTTCTAATCTTCATTCTAAACCTTCCCATGAATAAGGAAGGATACTTACTAAGGAAACAGGTTCCTAGTGAAAGCAAGCTAGAGTTATTCATCCAAGCAAATTCGGGGTTAGCCCCCAGGTGGCCGAGAGGCCCATTGAACAGACGTGGGGCATGGCACGGGAGCCCCGGCCTCCAACATGCAGGGAAGTGCATTTTGCCCACGTTGTGGGGCTGTTCCCGGTTTCATGCCAGCCAGGGACTCTGAGTCCGTGTCCTGCCAGTGAGGTAGGTCTTGCAGTGCAAACCCCCAAGACCAAGTTAAGCTCTCCCCCCTTTTGTGTCTCCTACCTCAGCTCTGTCACCCCTTCAGGATGACCCCACCCAGGGTGTTCACTCCCTGATAGGATTCATCTAATCGATTTTCCGCTTGCTTCTGTTTTGAATTGGGCAGCTTTTAGTTTCTCTCTGACCAGCCAGCAAGTATTAGACGTCTTTTAACACCATCCTTGAATTCTGTGCGCTTCTCGTGGCCTTGCCTGGCGCTCTCTGCCAACACTAAGGTCCCACTGATGGCAGCCAGCTCTGTCCATCTGGGTCTGGGCATGCTGAGTCAGGGAGCCACGCTGGCCCCTGTCAGTCCACTGCGATGCTCAGAGCCATCCAGAGGGATGATGGAGAGCCTGCCTATGCCACTGCTACTATGTACTCTGATGAGAGAGGCAGGTCCCAGGGTAGCTCAAGATGCTAAACACAGTAAGAAGCTTCTGAATCATTGGGGTGACAGGTCAGAGCAAAAATGGTCCAAATATGTGTAACTTTACTTCTAAGTCAATAGAAGAATAATTGTAATATTGCATGGTAATATCCCGTGACAAGGGGCTAATTATCTCTCATCGTACATTTCTCAGTAAATATCCTTCCAGTGACATAGATGACAAGCTTGGGGCCCAGAGAGAGGAAACCATAAGCAGCTATGAAAATGTGAGCAAGCAGGGGTCTTACTGGGCCAGCTTTAATCAGCACGTAAGAAAGACATTGTCCTAAAAGCTAATAGGAACTGTTAAAATGCTGAAATGGTTTTAAGCGTAAGACTTGATTGCTCACAAAGTATAAGAGAGTAATAATAGTTACCCTGTGCTGAGCAACGCAGGGGGACAGAGCGCAGGCCCCGGGAGTGGAAAGACCCAGACTCTAGAGTCCATGCAGGTCCCTCACTTTCCACCCCACTTCCTCTCTCGGGACCTCAGTTTCTTCATCTGAAAAGTGAGGGTGATAACATCCATGTGGCTTCATGGGGTGACTGGGGTGCTGAAATGGGCTCTGAGAAGAAGCAATCTGGAAAGTGGACTGTGCTGGAGGTGTATGAGGGTCGGTGACACCGGCTGAGTGGCCGTTCCTGAGTGGCGAATTTCAGCCTGGCCTGCAGGAATGAGTGTGTATTCTCAGCTAGACTCTGAATGTGGCAAGGTTTGCCCTTGGTGTCAGTGATGTCACCTATTCTCTGTGGACAGGCCAAGGGATGAGGCGGGGGTCTGCAGTGAATCCTGGTGGGAGGCTTGGACTCGGCTGCAGGTAAATCAGCCCCAGAGCCTTGGAGTAAGTGAGGGCAAGGGCCCAGGGATGGTGGAGGGAGCCAGAAGCAGGGACAGAGCAAGGGGAGCAGGGCCTCCTCACTGCCTCAATGGGGAGCCCCAGCCAGTCACCTGCCCAAGGTGGGGGCAATGGCAATGGCGTGGGCAACAAGGAGGCACAATGTAGATAGAGAATTTAAATGCACTGATAAAACCTATCGAAAGCCAGTCTGCTTTTTTTTTTTTTTTTATCACCTTATGAAAGCGATTCTAAACAATGTTCATGATAAAATACTTTCCCCCTGGCAGGGACAGTGCTCAGAGGGACATTCTCCTGACCTCTTTATTGTTCCTCTCCACAGTTACCCTTAGCAAGGGATCTGGGGAGGGGACAGAGCCTTGGAAGGCCCTGAGAAGACAGTGCACTGGCCTATGGGGCCATCTGAGCGGACAGGCTTGCAGGAGGGCCCAGCTACCACGGAGGCAGGAGGAGCAGCCTGGGTGGACAGTGGGGTAGATGGGCTGCTGCGACACCCAGCCCACAGGAGGACTCTGAGACCAGCTCTGGTACTGCCCTTGTCACCTGGGGACCACCCTCTGTGCCACGCGCAGGTTATAATCAATTGGCAAGCACATTGAATGACTGATTCCTGAGCCTACCCCTCACTCCTCCCCATGTTCTGTTCTAAGAACATGCAAACCAGATTTTCCTCTCAGCTCTCCAGCAAGAGCTGCCCTCCCCAGGCTCCACTAGGCCAAGACTTATCAGGCAATCTGTCCTCTGCCTACTCCTTGGCCTGAGCTTGGGCCCTCACAGTAACTACCTCTCTCTCCCCCCGCAGGAGCCAGGTCGAACTCTCCAGTGATTCACGTAAGAATCGAGGTCCTACAGCCACAGAGCCAGACAAGGATCAAAGTCCTGCGGGCCCAGGGCCTCTGAAAGATCAAGGTCCTGTGATCCAAGAGCGTCCGAAGGATCAAGGCCCCACGGCCCCAGAGCCTCTGAAGGGTCAAGCTCCTGTGGTCTTGGCACCTCTGAAGGATGTGGGTCCCATGGTCCCCATACCAGTTAAGGATCAAGATCATGTGGCCCCCGAGCCTTTAAAGAATGAAGGTTCTGTGATCTCAGCGCCAGTGAAGGACCAAGCTTCCTTGGTCCCCGTGCCTCCAAAGAATCAAAGTCCTATGGTTCCAGGAACAGTTAAGGAGCAAAGTCCCATGGTACTGGCATCTGTCAAGGATCAAAGCTCCATGGTCCCTGAGTCTGTGGCTCAAGGTCCCACCGTCCCAGCACCTGTCAAGGATCAAGGTCCTACCGTTTCAGAGCAGCTGAAGGGTCAAAGTGCTACAGTCAGAGCACCTGTAAAGAATGAAGGTCCCATGCCCTCTGAGCCTGTGAAGAACCAAGCTCTAGTGTTGCCAGAGCCAGTCAAGGATCAAGGCGGAGCAGTCCCAGAGCTTCCGAAGGATCTCGAGCCTGTGCTTGCAGGACAGACAAAGAATCAAAGTCCTGTGGTCCCAGCACCAGTCAAGGATCAAGGTCCCGTGGTCCCAGAGCCTCCAAAGAATCAAGGTCCTGGGGTCCCTGAGCCTGTGAAGAGTCAAGTTCCTATAATTCCGGTGCCTCTGAAAGACCAAGACCTTCTGATGCCACCACCAGCCAAAGACCAAGGTCCTGTGGTCCCCGAGCCTCTGAAGACTCAAGGTCCCAGGGGCCACCAGCTGCCCACTGTCTCACCTCCACCCCCAGTCATGATCCCAACCGTCCCCCACGCAGAATATATTGAGAGTTCCCCCTGACACTCACCCCTTGACATGCCAAGGAAGGAGCTGGCCGTGGAAGTGCTCCCTCCCAGGGGCAGCGAAGACACATATTTAATCTGCATGAAACATGTACCGTATAGTCTTGCTGGAATCTAATAAAACTTCTCCCTCTGGCTCAGCAGTGTTTCTCTTGGGTGTGTGTGTGTGTGTGTGTACATGTGCACACACAAACATGTGCTCACATACACCATGAACATTTAAAATTGGGCATGCAGGACTCTGAGAAATCCCAGCTCCTGCGAGTAGACAGCATAAGATGGGAAGGGGTGAGAGAAGCTAGGAGATTGGGGAGGGGACCCCATCACGAGGATGTGGGACAGGACAAATCCATGTTTCTCCTTCACTCTCACACTCCCACAGCACTTCCTTTCTGACACCACATGTGGAACAATCATCTGACACCAGCTGGGGTCCTGGCATTTGACTCACTTCTGACATCATTTACCTGGTTCCAGACCCCCAGGTTTTGAGGGCTAGGTCCCACAACACTGTCCCCACACCCACATTTCAGATGCCAACGGCAAGTCCCAGGTTATTACTTATACTTCTGACTGTGGGCTATAAGTTGGGATTTCCACAACCCCTTACCTGGGTTCCATAATTTGCTGAAATGTCGCATAGAACTCAGGGTAACACTTACTTAGGTGTACTGGTTTACCATTAAAGGACAAAGGATACGGATGTACATCCAGACGGAAGAGATGTATTGAGTAAGGCATGGGGAAGGTGCATGAAGCCCTCACCAGGCACACCACCCTCTCAGTACCTCCAGCAACCCAGAAGTTCTTCAAACCCCATATTTTGGGGAGTGGGGGTTTTGGAGGGCTTCATCATGTAGACACGACACATTATTAACCCAATATCCAGACCCTGTCCGCTTTCCAGAGGATAGGGGTAGGGCTGAAAGTTCCAAGCTTCTAACCATGGCTTGGTCTTTCTAGTGCCCAGCACCCATCCTGAAGCTATCCAGGAGACCACCAAGAGTTGCCTTGTTACAGCAAAAGAAAGTCTTATCACCTAGGAGGTTCCTATCACCTAGGAAGAGTTTTAGGAACTCTGCCAGGAACCAGGGACAGAGACCAATATTTTCTATCATTTCACAGGTTGGGTCCCATGAAAACTGAGGAACAGGTTCCAAACCACAGTAGGCTGAGTCCTAGATTGGTCAGAGTTGAAGCCTAAAAAGGAAAGAGGAACAGGGACCCAGCTGGCCCAGGGTAATTCTGGATGACAGTTGTTAGCCAAGGGTTCAGTCCTAAAGCTCATCCAGAGGTCATCTTTCTTTCTTTCTTTTTTAAGATTTATTTATTTATTTATTTGACAGACAGAGATCACAAGTTGGCAGAGAGGCAGGCAGAGAGAGAGGAGGAAGCAGGCTCCCCGCTGAGCAGAGAGAGCCCGATGCGGGCCTCGATCTCAGGACCCTGAGATCATGACCTGAGTTGAAGGCAGAGACTTAAACCCACCGAGCCACCCGGGTGCCCCCAGAGGTCATGTTTCTTTTTTTCTTTGTTTCTTTAAAGATTTTATTTGACAGCGAGAGAGAGAGAGAGCGAGCGAGCGAGCATGAGCAGGGGGAGCAGCAGGCAGAGGGAGAAAGAGAAGAGCCTCCCTGCTGAGCAGGGAGCCCGATGTGGGTCTCAATTTCAGGACCCTGGGATCATAACCTGAGCCAAACACAGACACTTAACTGGCTGAGCCGCCCAGGCACCCCCAGAGGCCTCTGATCGGGAGTCCCAGGACACTCATGAGGGTAGAACTTAGCGTCTGCTAATCCCCATTCAATGTCCAGGACAGCCCAGCTAAGGCTTCCAGAACAATCCTGAGGTCCCTCATTCATTTACACACACAACGGACTTTTGCTTAACATCCACTTTGTCTTGCTCGGTGTTGGGCATTAAAGTCACAGGGGTAAAGAAGTCTCAGTCTCATGAGAATAAAAGCTGGTGTGGGATGAGGCCCAAGGACACAACTAGAGGCGTGGTTTTGAGAGGACAGTGAAGAGGGAATTCTTGGTGGGGGGAGCCAGGAAGGCTTCTGAGAGAAAGAGGCCATGGAGTACAGACAGCCTGGGGTCTCATGTGGTGTGGGTACAAGGTAAGCCCTTTCTGGAAGTCCTTGAGTGAAAGGAACCCGATTTGCATGAGAGCTTAACCAAGGGGTATGGCAGGGCTCTGTGGCAAAAAACCAGGTCCAGGAAGAATCTGAGGTCCTGAGGGAGGGAGGCAGACTGGGGAAGAACACCGGGGCACATCTAGGGCCAAAGCTCCACCTTGGTCAGAGATAGGTCCTGTGAAGACACCACTGTAGGGGCCAAGACAGCCCAAAGATAGTGGGGAAACTCCACCTGTTGCTCCCACCAAAAGCCACTAAAACCAGCTCCCAAGGAGCACTCCTATCCCTTTAGGGCCTTTAAGACCCATTATGGACACCAACCCCCTTTAAAGGTCTCTTTCTAAAGGGTTCCTTTTAAAGGAGCTCGGCTGGGTTGTTAAGAGAGAAACCATCACAGAAAGTACTGAGGACTTCCAAATAGTTTTTTGAGCAGTTGGCCCAAGACAGCCTCCTCGGCCCACTCCCAACAGCACCAGGGTTTTCTGCTCCCAGAAACCTCTCTCCTCTCTCTCTCTCTTTCTCTCTCTCTCTCTCACACACACAGGTTTTTTCCTGGCCCCACACAGAGCTTGCTGCCATACTAGTTCTTAGAGTCAGGGCCCTGCAGAAGAGAAAGGCCACACTGATGTGAAAGGAGTGTTGTGCGTGGAAACCTTCCTCCTTTCAGTTCTCCCTCTGACCCACACACCCAGTCCTGTAACTCACACACCCCCATGGGCCAGGCCAGTGATGGGGCCATCTCAGAGACGTGGAACCTCCAGGGGCAGGCGTCCAGGAGGTCGGGAGGGGTGGGGCAGGTTGGGGGGGGGCTCTCTGGGAGTCAGCTCCACGTGCAGGAGGTTAAAGCTTTCCCAGTGACAGGGTCCCAACGAAAGAGAAGTGGGCCCAGTTCAAAGCTCTGGAGACTTTTAAAAGGTAGGACAAGAAATGCACAAAGAAAGCTGAGAAGGCTGGCCCCAAGCTGTAAGAAGAAACCAGGGACCTTCGGTGCCAGGCCTTAATGCCCAGAGTCCAGGGCTGAGAGAGGGCAGATGAGGACCCAGCTGTGGCGGCTGGTTAAGCAGCTTCAGCTGGGGAGCAGGCTGACCTGGGCTCCAGCCCCATGCCAACCACCTCAGTTTCCACACTTGTAAAGCCCTCCCAACAACTATTAGAGATTGTGCAGGCTGGGCTGGGGGGAAGCCTCCAGCCCAGGGCTGAGCTGCCGGCCTAGGCCCCACAGACCAGCTCTCCACTGCATAGGAAGAGGGCCCAGTGAAGGAGGTGAGGGCCAAGGCCTCCTGTCCAGGGCTGGGGCCGGAAAAGGCAGGATAATGAACTCTCAGAAGCAGACTCCATTCCCGGCCTGATCCTTCTCAGCTGCAGCCATGTCCTGGCCTCTCCCCGGCACCTGGCACCTCCATCCGTCCTCCTCCCTCCCAGGTCAAGCCCAGATGCCAGTGAAAGGACCCTCTGCCTAACACTCCACAGACACAGACACAGAGCACCACCAAAGGGTTTGGGCGTCCACTGAGGAGGCCGGGAGGGATGGGACAGGTTGGGGAGCTCTCTGCAAGGGGAGGCTCCCGTTCCAGGCCAGCGCCAAGCCCAGGTCGGCCTGCGTCTGAGCCCACATCCGAGACTCGGGTCCAAAGATGCCCAAACTCAGTTCAAGGGCCCCTGAACCTGGCTGGAACTTTCCTACCAGGGATCCTGCCCCAGGGTGTTGTCTGCCTGCTGGCAACGCAGTGGAGACACCTTACCACACAGTGGGGGACAAGGACACGATGCGTGTGGATCCACGGTAGGCCACAGGGGGCGGGTGGCACTGGGGCGGTACCTTTGGTAGTCTTTGTCTCGGGCAGCATGGGCCATCTAGAGGAAAAGGATGGGGAATGAACCCCGAGGGACCCAGTTCTCAGAAACCTGGAAAGGTTTGTGGGTTTGTTTTGTTTGGGGGTTTTGTTTTGTTTTTTGTTTTTGCACCAATTTCCAGCCCTCCACTTCTAATCCAACACTACGACATGCCCACTCTACCTGCTAAGTAAATAGGGAATCTGTCTTCTTTCTTTCTGGCCATCCCCTTTATACCTCACAATTATCCCAATTTGTAATTCTGCATGGGAATTACGTCACAGTACTCAGGGCACAAGAAATGTGCTTTTCTTTACTCTGATAAATCAAACGAAATCTAGTTGGAGTCCCCTCCTCTCACTGCCAGGGTTGGCAGAACCTCTACTCTTATTAGTCAGTTACCAGGAGGCTGCCCCCCTCCCTGGGGCCAGTCACAAACCCAGGCGGCTCAGGCCATCCAGAGAGGAAGACACACTGGTTACCGCTGCAGCTACTCCCAGCCTCAGCCAGGCAGGCACTGGTGGCCCCAGGCCCCAATACCATGCTTGGCTGGGAGCTCCCAAAGCCTGCCTAAACTGAGTGGTATTTATGCCATTTCTCCCGGGACCCCTGTAACCCATCCCCCATAGGCCCCACAATCCAGCTCGCCAGCTCCCTGCCCTTTGTACACACACCCACCTCCTTTCCCAAGTCAGGCCACTCTACCTCCTCACCCATCAAAGAACCTACACTTTTTTTTTTTTTTTAATTTGAGAGAGAGAGAGAGAGAGAGAGCATGCCTGCCTGCACACACAAGGAGGGGAGGGGCAGAGGCAGAGGGAGAAGCAGACTCCCTGTTGAGCCCGGAGCCCAATGTGAGGCTCAATCCCAGAACCTTGAGACCCAATGACCTGAGCCAAAGCAGACACTTCACTGACTGAGCCACCCAGATGCCCCCAAACACCTACACTTGAACCCCCTCTCCTCCTCAAGCAGGCCACTTTAGCATCCTCAACGGGCTTAGACCTAATTCTTGGGGGGCATCTCACACTCCCACCAGCAATGGAGGAGAGCTCCAATTCCTCCACAGTCTTGTCAACACTTGTTATTGTCCCTTTTTTTTTTTTTTTTTATAGCAGCGATTTCTTTGCTGATTCCAAATCTTCCACTTTTTCTTACACATCCAGTGTGTGTTGAGTGGATATCCAGGAATCCAGGCAACCGACCGCAGACTGGGGCAGGAGGGTGGACTCCGTTTGGTACATGTTGAATGGGAGACACCTGTGGGACAGTTGGGGAGGGGTGTCTAGGAGACTCCTGGATGTAGGGGTTTCAGCCTTGGACGGGGATCTGGAATAAAGGCAGAGATGGGGACCTCATTGAAATTTGGGTCTCCCCAGCCCTGGAAAGATATGTGAGGCCACAAGAGAGGGTGTGTTTACTCAGGCAGAGTGTGGAAAGTGAGAGGAGGAGGGTCTAAGACAGAGCCTTGGAAAACACCAGCATTTAAGGGACAGGAGAGGAAGGAGCCCCTGAGGGGAGCCTGCCAAGCAGCAGAGAGGTCAGAGGAAAATTAGAAAAGAATGTCGCCTCCAGGAAAGCATCAGGGGAGAAGGGGCCTACAGGATCTGAGACCATGAGTGCTTCCCTCCCATATGGGTTAAGAAGTGTCCACTGAACCAAATGGGTAAGAAGTCAGTACATGTTGAAGTTTTGTGATGAAGTTCATTATACTGTTTTCTCAACTTTCATGTATGCTTAAAATTTTTCCTATTTCAAAATGATTTTTTTTAAATTCCCATTGCACTCGCAGTAAAGAGATCACTGGCGAGCTTGGCACAGAATCTCTGGAGTGGAAGAAACAGGAGCCTGATTCTAGGAAATGAAGGAGGAAAAGGGAGAGAAACAGAGTATATTTTCACCCTGATGCTGACTGACACCCCAGAGAGCGATCCCTGAGCCCACACACCTCAAGTATTCTGAGAAAAGCGATGACTGTGGATGACAGTCATTAATTACTTTATTGGTAATAAATAATTACCCGGCCTCCTACCCATTGGGACCATTCTCAGGTAGGCCCAGCAACAAGCCAAGAGCTCTTTCTCGAAAGGAAGAAAATTGCTCACCAAGGAGAGCCTGGATTTGCTCCTAAATCCTAGACGGTTCTTCTATCAGGGATCAAACACCACCCTCATCGGCCGCAGATAACCAGAATCCCTTTGGGGTCGTCGAAGCTCCTGGAAGAGCTGCCTTCCCTTCCGCCTGGACCACCCAGAAGTCTTCTTCTGCTCTGGAAGCAAGCAGCTTATAGGCAACTCAGTAAACTCAGAGTGGCTCACCAAATCGTGGTAGAGATTGCCTCCCACACACACAGAAGCCCAACAAGGGTACTTTCTTTCTTTCCCTTTGTGGGATATGATGGTTAATTTTATGTGTCCACTTGACTGGGTCACAGGGTGCCAGGTGACTTGATAGTGCATTTTTCTGGGTGTGTGTCTGTGAAGGATGAGATTAACAATTCAATCTGTGGCCTGAGCAAAGCAGACTTTCTCCCCAGGGCAGGTGGGCCTCACCTAATCCGTTGAAGGTTGGATTAGCACAAAAGGCTGAGTAAGGGAGAATGTGCTCTCTGCCTGATTGTCTTCAAGCGAAGACATTGGTCTTCTGCCTTCAGACTAGAATTTACACCGTCTACTCACTTGCTTCTCAGGCCTTCGAACTTGGACTGGAACTATTATCATTGACTCTCCTGGATCTCTGGCTTGCCAACTGCTGACCTTGGGGCTTCTCAGCTCCAAAATTATGTGAACCAATTCCTTACAGTAAATCTCTTTATATCTATATCTATCTACAGACATTTATATCTATATCTGTATCACATATGTCTGTATCTTCTACTAATTCTGTTTCTATGGAGAGTTGTTAACACTAACCCTGACCACAGAACACCCAGAAACTTCACTCGGGGGGCAGGATTTATGTTCTTATGGGATTTATCTCCCATTCTCAGCACATCTGTGCCTCATCAGTGCATCTGAAGCACCTGCTACTTTCCACTCTCCAAGTCCTAGGAACATGCTATAGTCGATGGAGCAGGCAAGGATGCTATCCTGTCATTTGGGAGGACAATCAAAATCCCCAAAGATTAGGGATGCCTGGGTGGCTCAGTTGGTTAAGCAGCTGCCTTCGGCTCAGGTCATGATCCCAGCGTCCTGGGATCGAGTCCCACATCGGGCTCCTTGCTCCGCAGGGAGCCTGCTTCTCCCTCTGACTCTGCCTTCCACTCTGTCTGCCTGTGCTCGCTCTCGCTCGCTCTCTCTCTGACAAATAAATAAATAAAATCTTTAAAAAAAAAAAAATCCCCAAAGATTAAATCATAGCTGAGAACCAGCAACTCGATGGGTTTCAAGACAAGAGGAGAGAGCTATCCTGCTGTCTCTGCCAAGAGAAAGAAGACTGCTTCTGGTGTGCTCCATAGAGGAAGAGAAAAAAATTAGCTTCAGAGAGTTTCACATCAAGTGACAAAAAATATGTACATTTGCTCACACAAACACACGCACATAAAATCCACACCTCGAATAGCAGCTACAACTGGAATCCTCATCTGAGCAAGCCACTGATGGCTCCCTGTCACTCTCTGAGCCCCATGCCTTCTGCACAGACCATGCCGGCAAGTTAAAGGACACAGTACAGACACCATCCCTGCCACTTTGAAGTCTTTGATGACGGCACAAATTTCTGTGATTCTCCTGGAGTCGAACCATTGTTTCAAGCTATTGATTGGTGAGAAGGAAACAGACATTCCAGGAGTTTTCACTCGTCCCTTTTCTATGAGAATGGCCCTTATTCATAGGCCTGGAGAGTCATGTGTGAATTCCACCTATAAATTTTTTTTTTAAGATTTTATTTATTTATTCAACAGAGATCACAAGTAGGCAGAGAAGCAGGCAGAGAGAGAGGAGGAAGCAGGCTCCCTGCTGAGCAGAGAGCCCGATGCAGGGCTCAATCCCAGGACCCCGAGATCATGATCTGAGCCAAAGGCAGAGGCTTTAACCCACTGAGCCACCCAGGCGCCCCTCACCTATAAATTTCTATTGTTAACCCTGAAACTAAGAGAATAATTCCAGGACAGGTCCAGCGTCTCACTGGGTGCCGTGAGCCTGGACTTGGGTCTAAACTCCAGTGACCGCTCGGTCCACTTGAGCCCCTGCACAGTGCTTCTCTGTGTCCTCAGAGATTAGCATTACATAGACTCAACGTCTGCTCACCCCTGAAAAGGCTGTGTATTTTCCCTTCACAGAGCACAGTTCTCTGGCAAATGGCCCGGGAAAGATTTGGTGGTTGGGGAGAAGTGAAGCTCTCTCTCATAGTGGCTCCAATCAGGCTCCCATAGCCCGAAAGCGAAGTGTCTGTCTGTTTACTGTTTTGTTGCTTCTGTCCTACAGATGAAGGACTTAAAAACAGCCTGTTTGGTCCCTTTGGTCCTATTTGGCCTCTGAACAATTAACCTCTGCTGAAGATACGTAAATTAGGGTAAGTTAGACCCTTCCGATCACTGCCTGACTTCTGATGTTCCAGAAGGCCAAGTGCTGCTGCGTGTGCTCTGCTCCCCGGGGCCCCGACATTTCCACTGAAATCATGGAGCCCTTTTCTGTGGCAGCGTGTTCTGCCAGCATCCTTAGCTTCCAGAGAACAAGCAGCACATCGTGTTTAAAGACACTCCCCTTGCTAACATAGTTCCTAGCATCTTGCTGAAGGGAGTTTCCTACAGGCTCCGTAATAGGAACTCAGGAGTGTGGAGCTTGGCTAGGGGCTATGTGAGTGGGTCACACCTGGTAAACCCACCTCAGCTTTCCTCCCTCCCTTAGTCTTTGGGTTCCTTCCTCTATTTTTTTTTTTTTAAGATTTTATTTATTTATTTATTTGACAGAGAGAGAGATCACAAGTAGGCAGGGCAGCAGGCAGAGAGAGAGGGGAAGCAGAATCCCTGCTGAGCAGAGAGCCTGATGAGGCACTCGATCCCAGAACCCTGAAATCATGACCCGAGCCAAAGGCAGAGGCTTAACCCACTGAGCCACCCAGGTGCCCCTTCCTCTATTTTAAAGCAAGAAATTCCTGGCGTTTCAGCATCAATAAAGCACAGGTCCCAATTAAATCTGGGGTTCAGCCAACAAGCTAAGTCAACAATGAAAACCAGCCCTCACTGCCCAAACTGGAACACTGAATCTAGGACCTCAGGTAAATGTATCCTGTATTACAAATAAAATCAGGAATGCCTGGGTGGCTCAGTTGGTTAAATATGAATGAAATTAATTGATTGATTAATTAGTTAATTTAGGCAGATGAAATGATATTTCTGCCTCCATGGACTAGCACCCACAGAAAACGTTCCCACCTATGTTTTCCAGATTTTGTGCTAATGGGAATTAGCAAAGTCCTGCAATGCTTTGGGTGTGCACACATCCTCCTTCTAGACTTGACTCCAGGGCCAGCCTCCAGAGGCAGGTGAGCATGGAACTCCAGCCGTGGGACTGGAGACAAGGGGAGTGAGTGGGCCATGAGAACGCCTGCCTCTGGCAGGTAGCCTGCAAGCACACCCAGCTTTTACTGCTCCTGTAGTCAAGAGGTGGAACGTGTGCCTCACCCCTGAGATCTGGGCACCTTACGACTTGCTTTGACTGACAGAATGTGAAGGAGGTGATATGAGGCCAGGCCCCAGGGCCTTAGCTCCGGACTTCCTCCTCTCAGAATCCTGAGGCCACTGTGCCAGGGAAAAGCCAGGTCGCAGGACCACAGGTCAGGTCTGTCAGGCTCTGATGCCTCAGCCGCCAAGCACCAGGGCATCTGCTGGGCCACGTCCTTTGAGTGAGCATCTGTTAGTCACCTCCCCTGTACCAGGCCTTGTGCAAGGTCTAGGATGCGGCAGGACACAGGCAGACCAGGGCCTGCTCTCAAGGAGGTCTCAGCTGGGGTCTGTTTCCTCTTCCATAGGTGTAGGATCACAGGGATCCTTGGGGTTAAGGGAATCCCGTTGGTGACTGTGGAGTGTGGAAGTCATGCCTGCCCACCACTTTTCTCCTCCACAACCAGGAGGCTTGTGTTTCCATAGAGGCCAGGCCTTGTCGTTGACCTGCTGGGTGGCCTTGGGCTGGCCACTTCACCTCTCTGAGCCAGTCTTCTCATCTGTAACATGGGACAGTAGTGGCTACCCCTTAGGGAAGCTCTGTAGAATTAATGAGATCACCCACAGCAGGGCCAGACCCATAGTCCACACTCAGGAGAAAGTTAATCCCCATCTCCCCACACCTGCCCAACACTCAAGACCCTCACAATTGAGCAGTCCTCTCTCGGCGACTTTAACAACCAGCGTGGTAAGAATGACAGGACCTCCCTCCAATGGCCTCCGTTGGAAAGCTCACACAGGGCCTGGATGGGCCACTGGAGGCACTGTCCTGGCATTCGGCCCCAGCCTGCCCTTGACCTGTCCCCCTCTGCCACCTACCTGCCACCCTCCATGCCAGCAACTCCACTCTTCACTGTGAGGCGGGAGCACAGACTTCTCACCACCCCCCGGGATGTGCCCAGATGGCAACAAATGGCCTCAGGGCCCCCTTTGTGTCAGGGGGTTGCCGCTCCCCCATCCGAAGGCCTGATTTCCTTTCCTGCAAGTTCCCAGCTGGTGAGGGAGCTGCTGCAGGCTGAACTCTGGGTCCTGGAGTCCTTGTCTAGTCTCTGCGCATCCCTGAGCTGTGCTTGTAGGGTTAGGATGATCATTAGGATGATCACTCCCGCCTAACTGGGCTATTGTGGGGAATAAGCGGGACGACATACATAGACCGTAAGCAGGCTACACACCTTTAGAATCTGGCCAGGTCCCCTCTTGCCCTTCCTAGGTGGCACGGAGCGGGAGCTAGCCAAAGTACTAGAAGCAATTCCAGCTCAGCCCCCTGGCTGTGCTGGGGGTCTCTGCAGGTTATCTCCCTCAGCCTCAGTCATCCCACCACTAACACAGGGGTAATTCCTACCTATCCAAGCTGCTAAGAGGTTTGGATAAAATAATATCAAGTGTTCAAGTCTGGAACGCCCTGGGCTCCCGGCCCAGCACTACCATTCCTGCCCCGCAGCCACCTCTCCAGTAAAGCCAGAGGCAAGACAATTTCCCCAGTCAGGGTGGACCGGCCCTGCGGTTATCTGCTGACATTTCAGGGCCTGAGATGGGCCCTAGCTCCACAGAAGGAGCCCTTGTCCTCTGGGAAGAATGACCTGGGAATCTCAAATCCAATCACCCTCCAACCTCCAACAAAATTTCACTGGAAAAGTTTTATTGAAAAAGAAATTGTACAAATAAGTTCTTGGTTTGACAGCAACAAAGGCTCATTTTCCCCCTGCCCTCCCCACCTTTGAACATCTACAAAAGGAGAAAAAAAAAAGTTCATCCCCATGATGCCTGATCAGAGTCTGCCCATGAGTGCCCCCCACCATGAGCAGGTTCCTGAGCCCTCTCTCTGGGGCCAGGGCCATCATGGGGGTGCTTATCCCAGGGCTGCAGCACCTCATTATTTTAGAGGGGAATTGGGAGTGGACTGGAATAGAGCTGGAGAGAGGGCTGAGGTGATGGTAGGGTCAGGAAAAGAGGGTCCCCATTCCACAGGGCTGGGCTGAAGCCCCCTAGCTCGATTCCATCTCACAGATGAGAAAGCACTTGGCTATAAATATGAACACTGATTGAGGCAGGCTTAATCCCAGGATGCTGAAGGCAGGACACACCAACTGCCCCAGGGCCCACAGAATGTGGGGTGTCCGGGCTCAGCATCATGGTATCTGGGGGCCCACATCCAGACAGTCAATTCTGCCTGGGAAGATCTGCTTAGACACCCAGGAAACCTGCTCTGTTTTCCCACCCCCACCCCATGGCACATCCAAGGTCGGTACCTCAGCTACCCCCCATAGCACCCATGTGTCTCAGGAGCCTTGGGCTGCCTCCTGCCATCCCTGGGGCCCTACAGCTCATCTCGCATCTTGTCACCTTTGGGCCGGACCAGGCGCCCAATGAACAGCAGGGAGCCGGTCTGGGTGTCTCGAACCAGGAAGATGAAGGGGTGGTCAGCATAGAAGAGCTTGGGACTGCGCAGCTCCTCACGCCCGTAGATGTCTTGGTCAAAGGGGTTGCCCTCTGTGTCCCACTCGAAGGCGGTAGCGTGGAACACGCTGGCCAGGTACAGGTCCTTCTTGCCTGACATGCGTGACAGGTCTGCCTTGTTCTTGTCAATGGCCTCAGTCAGACCCAGTCCAGCCAGGTGTTTCTGTGGGAGAAGGGAGGTACCAGGTGAGGTCACATTGGGCAAGGCTCCTATTCCCTCACGCTCGGCCCATACCACCCATCACCTCCTATGCTGTCTGTTCCCCTCCTGGTCCTCTTCTGTGTGCTGGTCATGACGTGGGCCCTCTGAACCATGGCCTCATCACTCTCATGACAACCCTCCAAAACCTTCTAATCACCACTTCGAAGATGAGGAAACTGAGGTTGGGAAAAGGGAAGAATTTATCCCTGGTCCTGCCAAGCAATCCGGATCAGTGCTTCTCAAAGCAGGGGTTGTGGACAGCCACTGTGGGCAGCACCCAGGAGCTTATAGGAAACATACATTTCCTGACCCACTCCCTCCCATAGCCACTATCTCACAGTCTCCAGGGCTGGACCCGGGAACCTTAAATAAAATATCTAGGTAACTCTTGGCACACTCAAACATGAGGAAGACTAATCTAAGGATAGCTAACCCTGGGAGTTAAAGCCTTTCCAGAGTGACAGATGCCTGGGACTTGCTTCAAAATAATCTGACCAGGGAGGAATGGGTGTGTTTGGGTGAATCCTTATTGGTTATGAGTTAATGAGGGTTGAAGCAGGATGATGGATACAGGAGAGCTCATTATGCTGTTCTATTTTTAATATATTTCCATAGAAAGAAAACACAGCCCCACAAACATGCACACCCCAACCCCCAACACACACACCTTCCATGGCTCTGCAGAGGCCCTGGAAGCCAAGTACAAGCTCTTTCACACGTGAACTGTGTTTGCACCGTAGCCTCACCCCCTAGCAGGTTCCAGCCGTCTCCCTTTCCAAGAGCCTCACTGAACCATCAGCGCCCACAACGGTGTCTCAATGGCCGATACGCAGCCCGGTAAGGAGCTTTCACCACCCCATCTTCCAGGAAGCCCTCCCTCTCCCCGAAACTGCAGCCCTGCCTTCCTGCGACTCAGCACCCCAGCCTCGCTCTGTTTCAGTGCCTGGGCCTGTCTCTGGCCCCCGACTCAGAGCTCTCCCAGAGCAGGGCCCCGGTCCCACATCCTCCCTGGCTCTCAGCGAGGAAATCACAGCCATGGAGGGCTGCCATCTGAGTCCCTGGCAGCCTTGGAACAGCCCACTTCGCTGGCAGGACCAAATGGGCACCTGACCTGGGGTCCTGAGGGTCAGGAGTCCTGAGGCAGGTGTTCCAGGCCCAGCCAGCGATTCCAGTCCCAGTGACCCTAGACAAGTTACACCCTTCCCATTTCCCAACTCTGTGTACCCGCTGGACAGGTGTGTCCACTCAGGATGCCAAGAAGACACATGAGAGAAATGGGGACAATAGAGTCAGGTAGCAGTGACTACAGGAGGAGCTGGAAAGGGCCTAGGACAGGCTCAGGACACAGGGATGGCCCGTGTCTGGAAAGTGCAGCTCAATCCACAGTACAGTCTCACAAGTGCCCCATTTTGTCTCAAGCTTTCTGTCCACTGCATCAGCAGTGACTCTGAATCAATCCTGTGAGGGAGAAGCTTGCCAAGGAACCCTTTCTGGCATCCAAGGCAGGAATGAGATAAAAGCTTCCTCTTTTGAGTACATAAAGAAGTCTCTCTGGACAGACAAGGCCACTCTGAGTTTTCACATTGAGGACTAACTACAGCTCCACCACTGACTAGCCAATGTGACCTCAGCGAGTCCCGGCTTCTCTCGGAGCCACGGGCCACCACCCAGGGTGGTCACAAGGGGAAAAGACTGTTGAGGACATGGCTTTGGGTTCCAGTCGTGGCTAGTGCCACACAGCTCGCAGCCATTGTTAGTCTTACTGCTGCGTCTGAGGTGGGCTTGAATAGGCCGTCGCTGGGGGCACCTCAGACTCTCTGAGGGCACGGCCTGGCACCAGCCGCCTAAGCCACCATCTGTGTGACTCTGGAGAAGCTGTTTAACCTTCCTGAGCCTCCAATTCCTCATTTGTAAGGAGCTTAATAGCCCTACCTGACGAAGCTGTTTTGAGCATGAAAAGTTTAATATATATAAAGTACTCTGTATACAGCAGGCGCCCCATTATATTTAGCTACTGAGATCATCATCGAGTTCCCAAGGACAGGTTCCGTGCCTCCTTCCCCAGCAGCGCCCAGTCCTGCCTGGACACCCAGAGGCTCAGGACAGCCCTGCTGAGCAGACAAATGGGCGCCCCAAGCACCCCTCTCCTGCAGGCCCTGCAGCCCCCAAGCGGAGCCACCCCTCACCTGCAGGTCATGGGTCACCTCTACCACCCCCTTGGGCAAGGAGATGGCGACAGCTTTCTTCTGCATCTTCCCCATCCAGATCTTCAGCTGCTCCTTGGTCAGAAGCTTCTCCAGGCGCTCCAGGGGCTCCACGTGGTGCGGCATGAGGATGAGGAGGCTGGACAGCTTGTGGGCCAGGGGCATCTCCACCATCTGCAGCTTCTCCTTCTCGTCGTCATAGTAGTTGTAGAGTCCTGCAGGGACAGCAGGGAGGCCGCTGGGCGGGCCAGGCCTCAGGCACCCTCACACCCCCAGCTGGGCCCCCTACTTGACCAGGCACCCACCTGTGCGGTGCATCATCGTAACCCCAACGGTATACGAGCGGGTCACCATGAAGCCTCGGTTGTCCACCATCTTGTGGTGGAACTTCTCGTCCCAGTGCGCTGTAGTGGGAGGCAGAACAGGGTTGGAAACAGGCCCCGGCTTGGGAAATACGCCTTCGTTCCAGTCTTTGGGGCTCAGCGGCAGTCCCGTTCCCCTCTGAGCACCCACACCCTGGAGTACATGCTTCCCCCACTTTGGGGGACTGGGGTGCTGGCCCTAGGACACTGCCAGAAGCTATGGGTCTCTACAGTCAGGGCCTGGCTGTTTCCACATGACAGAGAATACCTTCCGGAGGAGGACCCCCAGCTCAGCCACTACCCACCTCCGCCCTCCACTTGGCACCTGTCAGGCATTTAAGCGGCCCCTGCAGAGCTGCAGCCACCACCCCTGCCCAGACTCACGCTTGAAGAACATGGCGTTGACCAGCAGCGCGCCATCAGTCCGCTCCACGTCCTTGGTGACCTCAGGCAGCTTGCCATCGGTAGTCTGCGCGGCCCACTCATTGATGGACTGCAGGGCACTGCGCTTGTCGCGGAAGTTGATCTTGGAGTGCTCGCAGTTGTAGTGCTGCTTGCTGCTGCGCACGAAGTCCTCCGCGAAGCTCACCGAGCTGGGCCCATACAGGCGGCTGCCCAGCTTCCAGGTCACGTTGCGCGCCGTGCTGTTGCTGAAGGCTCGCAGCAGCTCGCCCAGGCCCGCGTGTACCTCCTCATCACGCAGCTGCTCTGCACTCAGCACCGCCTTGGCCTGGGACGCCGTGGCGGCCTTGCCCCCCAGCGACACGAGCCCCAGGGACGAGGCCACCACCACAGGCGACAGCAGGATGTTCTCCACCGCCTGGTCCTTGGCCATGGCCTGGTACAGGCTGAAGGCCAGGCCGGCACTGCGCTCAGCCAGTGTGGCCGCTTTGGGGCTCAGCTTCTCTGCCGTGCCTGGGGCCGCCGGCTTCTTCACCTCGGCGGCCAGGGCCATGGCCAGGAGGCAGCAAGTGCTGGTAAGCAGGAGGAAGCGCATGGCTGGGAGGCGGATGGTATGCACCACGAAGGACCTGTGAGGGCTGCAGAGAGGGTGGGCCTGAAACCCAGGGTATTCCTCCCTGATGACCATCCCCAGCTTTCAGGCAGCCACCAAGTCCCCTGCAGATGGGAGCAAGAAAGCCCCAAGTTCTGAGGAAACCAGCCCTAACTCAGAGCTGCCCAGATCTGAGGTCTTACTCGGCCCACTCTCTGAGGTCCTCATCCAAAACAGCGTTTCTAGCAAGCCACCACCTCCTCCCAATTGATTTCTAAGGCTGTACTGACAACACTCAGTCTTAGGCATTCATTATGCACTACCTCCATGCCTAACTAGACTGTGACTTCCAGGAAGACAGGAAATCTGGCCAGTCTGGTTTCCCTGTGTATCTCCAGCGCCTAGCATACAATAGGCCTCAGCTATTCCTGAATGAACAGAAACCAGGGCCACTCGGCCAGACTCAGGGTCCTCAGTTTGCATAAAGATTAGCTCTGATCTCACACCACCCCAGGGCCCTTCTCCCAGTGGCAAAAAGTGGCAGATCGACTGAGGGTCTGCATGAAACACAGGTGCCTGGGCAAAGGATGTCCTGTTGGGACAGGTGAAGGCCTGCTCCTCCCCCCATGCCTTTCCTTCTGCCCTGGGATGTTAATGAGTCACTGGTTAGCTCACTCATTAAGCAGGGAAGCCCAGATGCTCCACTCTCTCGCCCCACGGTGCCCTTGCATGTCACCTCCTTGCTCAGCCTTGGTCCCCATGTTCCACGCTGTTGGGGTCTAGGTCTCCATGCCCAAGGCCTGTGTCCTAGCAGGAACAGGACTGCCCAGCTCTCCATGGTCCCTGGCGTGAAGGGGAAATTCCTAGGACACAAGCTGAGTGCGAGGTAGGTTTCCTGAGAGGAAGGATACTGGAGGAGGGGTAGGTCACAGCTCAGTGGAGCAATGACACCCCCTCCCCTTCACCAGAGGCTGGCCAGATGTGTGTTTGCAGGAAGCTGGGTCTACCTCAGGTTCCATTCTGCCTTCCCATCTGACAGTCACTGCTACCCAGGCCCTCTGCTCTATGGCTTCAGGGTGAGCAAGACCCCTCTCAAACCACAGTGGTAGCAGTGGCCCCTAAAACCAGCCTCACTCGCCTCTCTGGGGCCTCCAACCAGGACAGTCTCTCTACATGGGATACATCCCCCCTACTTTCATGCAGGACAGAAGAGATGACAGGGCAAAGGGAAGGGTAGGAAGAACTCTAGTGGAGGCTGGGACCCCACTGCTCTGGCAGATCCCATCTCGTGGCTGTCCGGAAAGTGCAAATTCGGAATCCTGGTGGAAGACCTTCAGGACCCTCAGGACAGATCCTGCAGGCCTGTCTGTAGGAGCCCCGGGTTTCTGGGAAGACTCCACACGATAGCTACCCTATGAACCAGGGCAGGTCCCCCTTCCCTGGGCTGCCAGCTCTTTGAAGGTACGGTGTAAAGGGAAAGCAAAAAATGCATGGGAGAGGGATGGGGTGGAGGGAGGCAAGGCACAGAGAGACCTGTACTCTACCGAGAGTCCAGACTGGGGAGATCATCTATCCCAGGGCCCAGGCCGCCTTCCTCCCAGCCCTAGCTCCTTCCCCACCAAGCCTGGAGCCTCAAAAGCAGAATGACCATAGGATTATTGCACAAACAAGGACACCTAAGAAAATGAAATGAAGCACTACTGATGATTACACCAAGACAACAAACATATGGCCACTCTATAAAAAAGCCAACAATAGTTCATACAGCTGTGATGCCAGAGCACAGAACCTGGGCAGAGGCCACGAGCAACTCATTAGAAGAAAGTCAAGGAGCCCAGCTCACAGCTCCGCCACGTGGCAGACACCATCTTGACAGCCCCCACCCACAGCCAACTAGGACCTCAAAGGACTGGGAGGGGCCTTCCAATAAAGCGCCAAATGACTAGTTTGGGATTCCTCAGGCAGCCACAGAGCTGCGCTCCTGCTCCTGCTCCTGCTCCCACTCTGGCTCTAGGTGACGTGGCAGGCTGGAAACGGAATTATCTGCATCCGCCAGCAGAGGGGGGCTTCCAGCTTGGGAAGCAGGAGGCCTGGGTTCAGGACCCAAGGGGTGCTCCAGGGGCTCCCTGGCCTTGGCTATGAGTAGGCACATCTGGCTCTGCAGGGAGATCCGTGGCTGTGTAGAGGGCTGCCTTGTTAATCCAGCAGCAGTCACGGCAGAGGAAGACAAGTCATGGCAAGCAAGCCAGCTTCCCGCAGCCCAGGAGCCCAGCCCACGTTGCCACAGAGAAATCCCAGGCCCGAGGCCATGGTTAGACAATTTACAGTCCCACAAAGGACAGGAGCCAAGGGCTGTACCCATAGCCAGACTCAGCTGAGACTGGATTCCAGGCTTCTCTAAGAGGGGAAGGGTAGCAAATTTTCAGGGGGTCCACAAGAGAGGATCTCAAACAATTGAGGGAGTCTAAAGTACCTTGAAACTGCCTCAGAGGGAGGTCAATGCCTGCCTTTTTCATTCTGAAAGAAAACAGAAGAATGAGGAGGGTGGGATACGGCAGAGCTGGGGTGGGTGGTGGTGACGGAGGGCCCTGTAAGGCCTAAGCCCCAAAATGGGACTCTCCCGCAGCACAAAAAAAGGTTTAACCCAGTCCCAGATCCACAGGGACCTTGAGGCTGTCCACCTCACTGGGCAGTGGGAGCAACTGAGGCCAGAAAGGGGGCAGGGAGGCACCCCAGGTCCCACAGGATCAGTGGGGGTCAGGCCTCCTAGCTCAGGGCTCCTTCCTCCCAGAAGCACCCAGAGAGCCCCCTGAGGAAGCCAGGATGTGGTATCCTGTTACACAGCGAGTTAAAAAAAAATTCTTCTGGGAATCCCAGCGACCAGAGACAAAAGGAGTGGATCAGATCGGGAGGCCTCAGGAAGGGGGGATGGGCAGATGAACCATCTGAGGACAGGAGGGTGTGGTACCAGCCAGAGACTTCCAGGGAACCAAGGCCCCCTAATTTTCCTCCGGCCTCCATCCGGGCCCTATAGCCCAGAGGGACATGCTGGACGGAAACCGGGAAGAGGAGGGGCCGGGCCTCCTGGCCATGCTGAAAGTGGTTTCATTCTTTCTCCACTCCAGCCACCTCAGGAATGTCCCTGGGCTGGGGGCAGGGAACCCTGGCCTCTGGAAGTAGTACCCTTAACCCTGCAGTTACCCCCAGAACCAGGAGGTGGACAGAGTTAAGAGTGCCTTCTAGTCAGCTAACCTTTCCCTCCTGGGTGGGGGAATAGGGACCCAGCTGTTTCCTCCCCCCACCCCGTTCTGGAAGGAGGTGGGGGAGAAGGTGCTGGTCAAGTTCTTTCTTTAGGTGCCAACATCTACCGATGCAGGCTGCAGATCAGAAAAGGAGCAACCTTTGGTGACCCCTCACAAACTGTGGGGAACCCAAGACACACACACACCCCGCCCTGAGAAGAGCCTAGACTATTTCACCTCCTTTCCTACCTTCAGGAGGCCCCCCTCCACCCCCAACAAGCCCGTCAGGAGCTGGTCCACCAACCCCTAATGACCCCTGGGCCTCAGCCCCGGAGGCGGAGGCACCATTAACCTAAAGCTGGCCTGGCCTCCTACCCCAGCTGGAAAGGGCCCCAGACCCCATCTTCTCCCTTCTGGTTCCCGCACAGAGGCGAGTACCAGCATCCTGGCTCCCAGGCCCACTGTTTCCTCTCTGCCATCGCAACCCCTGCCCCATACTTCTGTAGAACTCCTCACTTTGCCCCAGCCTCACTTTGCTCCGACTCCCCGCCCCGCCCTATCCCTACAGGCTCACTCGGCCATCACCATCTACCCCCGGGCTCCGGATCCCAAACGCTCCAGCAGCTCCCAGGGTGCCAGGGCCTCCAGTTCGAGAGCTCTGCGTTGGCCCCCAACCCCTCCCCGAGGGCCTCCCACCCCCTCTCACTCTCCGGAGCACCCCCCCCCCCAAGGCGCCGGCTGCATGCTCGCCGGCCCCCCGCCCTCACCTGGGCCGGGCGGGCTGGCGCCGGACTAGAGACCCACTCGAGCCGCGGACCGATTCCACTCTCCGCCGCTCCCGGCTCCCCAGGTCTATATATGGCGTTCCCCTCCTCCCGCCCGTCCCGAGAAACTTCTGGAAAGTTGGAAAAGCTTCCGGAGGGCGCCCCGGCTCAGCCACAAAAAGCCAAAGACCTCCCCCAGACCGCCCCGGCTCCCGCCCCTCCCTCTGCGGGCTTTCACCCGGCCCCTGGGTCCTACTGCCCCCCACACCGGGCGGGGCTCGAGGAACCCCCGCAGAGAGGCTGGGCGCTGAGACCTGCACGACCTGCACAGGGTGCGGGTGACCTCTGGTTCGGCGGAGACTCCGGACTTTCGAGGTCCTGGAGATGGGGAGCGGGGGGAGGGCAGTCGTTCGAATCGCTGAGCTGGATGGACACTGAGCTCCTGGGTCCAGCTCCCAGGAGAGGCGCTCCCTCCTCCCCACATGCCGGCTCACCCCCGTCACACACCCTTCCGGCAGCCCTTTCCCTGGCAGGGGCTCTGCCCCGAGGCGATCCACTCCCCCGTTTTAGAACGGAAACTTAATTAGGTCCCCAGACACAACCCTCCTCAATCAGGGTCCCCCGCCTTTGTCTTAGAGGAGGTGGTCAGAAATGAGAGACCGTTATCTTTCTCCATCCGCAGCTTATCCTGAACAGCTCGACCTCAGCGACCGCCCTGCCCAAAAGGGATCCTAACGGGCCCAATACCTGACCCTAACTCTGGGAAGTCCTGACAGAGGCGGAGACTCCGTGAACGTCGTGGTTTGGCCGGGTCTAGACAAGTGCACAGGAAGGAGAACCTCCTTGACTGTCCACTAAGGAATACGTTGTATGATTCTAAGCAAGTTACTTGCCTTTTCAGGGCCAAGTTCCTTCTTTGGCTGTGAAATGTGCGGCTGTCATTCCTTGCCTAACGCCCCCCCCCCTCGCTTCCCTGTCTGTCTCCCGCTCTCCTCGGTTATCCCTGCCCCCTCCCAGGGCTCCAGGGCTCATTATCAAACCCTCTCACCCCACCCCTCCCACAACTGATAGTCCCTTGAGCCCTGAGCTAAGCTAGGTATTCAGGTCTGTGCTAGGTGCTGAAGCCACAGCTGAGAACAGGATAAAGCCCTGTGGTCAAGGATGTACAGTGCGCTGGTAATGCGCACCTTAGTAGGGAACTCCGCAGAAGATTATTTAGGACATCCCACTACCTCTCAGGAGTGCAATGATGGCTAACAGATGAGCCCAGTATAGAGAGGACAGGGCAGGGCAGAGAGACAGGACAGAGAGACACTTCATTCATTCATTCGTTCAACCAATCATTCAGCTGGGCTGAGTGTCTTCTGTGTTCCAGGTGCATCCTTGGATCTTGGGGAGCCAATGAATCTCAGCCGCTGAGGTGAATCATCTGGGTCCCCAGCAGCAGGGGTGGGGGAAGGGCCCTTTCCCTTTCCTGTGGTGACTAACTACAAAGTCTGGGTTAGGCGCTGCTGCTCAGAGCTTGAGGAAAAGGACTGTGGGAAATCTTAGGTTCCAAGAGCTTCAGACTCTTTGAGTCAGGGTCAAAGAATCAGAGAGGACTTGAATCCAAAAGTGACCATCATTGAAGGTAATATCTTACTTGAGTCCCCATAAAATCTTTGAATCCATCTAGAGAATCTTAGAGTGTTAACTCTCAGAGTCAGAGAAGAAAAGGAGCAGGATCTCAGAGCCGCAAGGCATCTCAGAGGTCATGGGTTCCTGTATGTGGCCCCTGGCAGGAGCTTCTGCAGTATCCCAAAGGCAAGTGCACAGCCTCTCCTAGAACAGGGAGTTCAAGCCCCACAGATGCAGCTAACCTTTCTTAGGATAGGTTCCATTACTAAACAAAATTGTTCCTCCTCGGTGTGGTGTCCATCTCCTTGGAGTGGCTGTACTGGTTTCTACGTGCCTCTTCCTGCCTCAACTGTGGAATGCTTTTTTTTTTTTTTTTTTTAGATTTTATTTATTTGTTTGACAGACAGAGATCACAAGTAGGTGGAAAGAGGCAAGCAGAGAGAGGAGGAAACAGGCTCCCGCCGAGCAGAGGACACCCCCCCCCCCATGCAGGGCTCAATCCCAGGACCCCGGGATCATGACCCAAGCCAAAGGCAGAGGCCTTAACCCACTGAGCCACCCAGGCACCCCTGTGGAACACTTTTAAGGGTAAGTCCTTGTTATCCAAGGAAGCCTGCCAGGTCACAGGCCATACCCTGCCCTCTACCCCACCCCCATGCACAGCTTGGTGCTCACAGGGTGATCAGTCCCTGAACTAAGAGTCCACAAAACTGGTGGAATAAAGGAAAGGTCTTGGTTTCCAGTGGGTCCAGATGTCAAAATCCCAAGAGACTTCCTTTCCTCCACACTCTTCCATTTTTTAACTCTCTGAGGCCTCACCAACACTTCCAGGGTGAGCTGAATGCTATGATTCTCAGTGCTGGCTCTGATGGGGAAGGGTCAATGGAGGCTCCTGCTGCTGGATAAACCCAGAATCCTAAGGTCAGAGTAGAAAGGACAAATGCCCTCCGTTAACAGAGAGAGAAGCGGAGACCTAAGGAGAAGGCTAGGTCTGAAGTAGATGGCTACTGTAGCTCAAACTGAGCCAGAAGCCTTCGCTATGGCATTATTTCTATATCATCACGCTACAGTGTCACTGAGTGTCACTGGAGACCCAGGCCTTCTTCTCATTAGGAGTCCCCAGTACCCAGCACAGCGCAGGCCCAGAAGAGGAACTTGGTAAGTGCAGTCAGAGAGCAAGTGGTGGGAAGTTGCTGCTTGAGTCGGTGGGGCTCCAAGCACCGCCTCCCTGAGGAAAGACCACGGCTCCTTTAAATTTCCAAGATCAGCAAAAAAAAATGTTGAGAGCCTTTGCCACATTATTCTTAGCTCTGAGCCCAGCCCAGGCCTGGCTGTGGCCCTTCCCCCACACTCCCAGGCTGCACATTCTGGAAAAAGCACTCTCTTTGGAGGGAGGAAAGCCTGAATTACAGTGAGGCTCTCCAGCATTTCAGGTCTGGATTTCCCTCCAGTGCCTTGGCTCCCTGAAGGAGCTCTTCCTGCCCTTCACCCCCATCCCATCCCTGAGAAGCGTGGAAAGTTGCCCAAGGTCACAGGGCAGGTCCAAGGTAGAGCTGGGCTGGCAGATTTGAAGAAGAGCTAGGCCAGAGTCCAGGCGGGGGATCCCCAGCTCTCTTACCCCCAAACCACCTTCTGATTGATCCAGCCGGATAGGCAGGCCCCATTCGGCTAGGGATTACAGAAACAGCTTTCTCTGGCTCCAGTGGCTAGACTAATGCAGTCCTTGCCCTTAGAACCCTAGGGCGAAAACTAACATATCATTTAAGTGCTCAGCATACCCCTATTTAATATTTTCAGACTAAGTAAGAATGTCACCATCATATTTTCAAGTAGACTCCACACCCAGCATGGAGCCCAGTGTGGGGTTTGAACTCCCGAGCCTGAGATCAAGACTTGAGCTGAGATCAAGAGTTGGATGTTTAACCACTAACCCACCAGACACCCCAGAATGTTGCTGTTTTAAACCTGAGGAAACTGAGGCTCAGGGAGGCCCAGTGGCATGTTTAAGGACATAGAGCGAGCTGCGTTCAGCCCAGGGATTTGAACTAGGTCAGTTTGTCCAAGGGAAGGTAGGGAAAGAAATGGCATTTATGGGTCACTTTGCTCTGGCTGGTCGTGCTGGGCACCTAAACAGTATCTCACTTTTAATTATATGACACTGATTGGAAAGAAGTCTAATCCCTTTCTCCTTTTTACATGGGTTAAAACGGGCCAAGAAAAGCTCTGCTAACCAGACCACGGTGCCCCGTCTTCCTCAGGGAGCCTGTGCAATCACATGCAGTTCTTTGAGATGCTGCCCGGAAGCCAAGAATTTGCTCGCAGCCCAAAGCATGAGTCAGGGAAACACAATTTCTGTGATCTCTGATGCTCCCCGTGGCGTGTGGGGCCTTCCCTCCAAAAGGGCTGTCCCATAAGCTGGCTGCCACGTAGGAGGGTGGGAGGCCTGAGTGGGGCTGGGGCTGGGCGGGCACGGGGTCTCTCCCCTCCTCCTCCAAGAGCCCGCCCACTTCACCCCCACCCCTCCGCAGTCCTTTGCTGCGGAGGGAAATCACAGGGGCCATCCAGTGCCTTCACTCACACGCCTGACACGACACCCAGGAGACACGCCCACAGACATGTGACACTGCAGATGCACATGTGTCTGTCCACCCGCTGTGGCCCCTTCATGCAATCCACCTACACACGTGGCTGAGTATTCTCTAGCAACACAATGCACCGCGGAGCGAGCTTGCCTTGTGGGAGCCCCTGTGTATGGACTGGGGGCAGGGTTGGAGAGGGGGCACCACCAGGAAGTCAGGGTCTCACTCTCATCTCTTTATCCTTAACTAGCTGTAAAGAACCGAGGAAGTCACTGCCCTCTCTGAGTTTCCATTTGTAAAATGAGAGGCTGGGACTCCTTGCCAGCCCACTCCCTACTCCTTGTGGATGTTCACCCTGCCTTCACCTCAGAACCTGCAGGTCGGGGCCACCTGGGTGGCTCAGTCAGTTAAGCGGCTGCCTTTGGCTCAGGTCGGGATCTCAGGGTTAAGGGATCAAGCCCCACATTGCCCTCTGATGAGCAGGGAGTCCGCTTCTCCTTCTCTTCCCCACCGCCCCCTGACCCCCTTGAGTGGTCTCTCTCTTTTGCTCACCCTCTCTCAAATAAATAAATAAAAATCTTCTTTTAAAAAATCTGCAGGCCTTTCTTGAGCATCTATCATGGGTGGGGTGCCCCAAACACTATGAGGCTAAGACACAATTCCCACTGGAAATGGAATGAGCTAGGTACAGAGCATAGGGACAGGGCTCCTGACCCCAGCCTGGGCTCCCTCCATTGCACCAGCTCTCCAGTGGCTTCCAACAGTCCCTGGAGAAAGTCCAAGCCCCTTCTTCCCCTCATCCCTGTGCATCAGGCATGCCAGTTTGCAAGTGCAGGTCCTTGGGGCCCCGGGGCAGAGATGTTCTGCCTTCTAAGGGTCAGAGCAAGGGAAAATGCTCTTTTAAAAAACTCAGCTTTAGGGATACCTGGGTGGCTCAGTGGGTTAAAGCCTCTGTCTTTGGCTCAGGTCATAATCCCAGGGTCCTGAGATCGAGCCCCGCAGGGAGCCTGCTTCCCTTCCTCTCTCTCTGCCTGCCTCTCTGCCTACTTGTGATCTCTGTCTGTCAAATAAATAAATAAAATCTTAAAAAAAAAAAAAAAACAACTCAGCTTTAGGGACTGGGGGAGTACATTCTCTTTTGGGTGGATTGGTAGCTCTCTCCCTGCACCCAGCCTCCTCTTCCTAGGCCTCCTCTGGCAGCCCCATGGAAATGGCTCCAGCTGCCTGCAAGGCCAGGCCAAGAGGGCTGGTATGGTAGTAGATACTTGTTAAATACACTCTGGCCTTTCCCTTCCCCTGCTCCCTCTTCCGCCCTGTCACCTAGCACCCAGCTCTTTTCCTCTCCCCAGGTGACACCCACAGCTGTCATAATAGTGATGCCCAGCTCAGCCACAGGGCTGCCCTCCCTGTTTCACCGTCTATCTCTGACACTCAGAAAAGGGACCCCCGAGTCCTGACCACCCACCCACCCACCCACCCCCCGCCCTCCCCCCGCCCAGGTCTAATCTGGTTCAGCCCAGGGCAGCCTCCCCAGTGTTACAAGTCCAAAAAGTCCTGGCTTGGAGGTCTGCTACATTTTAGCCTCATGCCCATGATCTAGAACCACCACGCCCCCAATCCCCCTTGAACTAGGAACGATCATCTCAAAGATAATGAGAAGCACAGATGAAACAAAGAATTGGAGAGCACTTTGAGAACTCCGGATGAGTTCCCACTCCGCTCTCCTCTTCATTGCCTAGTCCAGTCCTACCTGGCCACTCCTGCTCTGTCCTCTGAGCCCTGTCCTGTTGGTTCACTCACACCTGCCCTTGCACGTACACATGAGGATCCCAAATGGCTGTGAGTGTCATGGCGACTGCCCTGGGGAAGCACAGGCAGAGGATGGCAGCCCAGCCAAGGAGGAAGAACCCAGCCTGGGAGTCAGAAGATCTGGGTGCCACTACTCATTGAGTGACCTTGGAAAGTCACTGCACCTCCCTGTGTGTCAGTTTCCTCATGTGTAACATGGGGGTATGAGCAGGATCTAGAAGGATCTGAGAGATTTCATTTTAAATAAGAGGAAGTGTTCTGCAAGGAGAAGAAATGGGCCTAGCCTTTCTAGAAGGCACTTTGCACCAGGAGCTTTCAAGACATGTTACTGAATAATTCCCTGCAACTTTGCTTTAATAGCAAAAACTGGGAATAATACCTCTGTTGGTAGGGAATGGGAATGGGAATACCCAGAAGCTGGGAAAAACAGTAAGTAGGAAGTTCTTTATGTCCTGATACTGACATGGAAGAGGGAAATGAAGGAGAATGTATAAGTTACAATGATGTCTTTCAGACCCCCACACAGCATCCCCTGCAGGGGGGTGAGAAGCTTGTACCATTCTTCCCTGCAGGGGAAGGACTGGAGGGAAGGGGGAAAGGGAGGGGTGACACATATGTTTGGACTGACCCAGAGCTGACCCAGAACAGCTCTGGTTTGAACTTTGTGAGTCCACTTATATGCAGATTTTTTTAAATATATAAATACTGTACAATACTGTAAGTGAATTTCTCCTCCTTATGATTTTCTTAAAAACATTTTCTTTTCTCTAGCTTACTTTATGGTAAGAATACAGTATATTATACAAATAACATCCAAAATATGTGTTAACTGACTTTATGTTATCAGTAAGGCATCTGATCAACAATAGGCTATTAATAGTTAAGTTTTGAGGGAGTCCAAAGTTATATGTGGAATTTTTTAAAAAATATTTTATTTATTTTATTTATTTGTCAGAGAGAGAGAGAATGAGAGCGAGCACAGGCAGACAGAGTGGCAGGCAGGGTCAGAGGGAGAAGCAGGCTCCCTGCCAAGCAAGGAGCCCAATGTGGGACTTGATCCCAGGATGCTGGGATCATGACCTGAGCCGAAGGCAGCTGCCCAACCAACTGAGCCACCCAGACGTCCCATATGTGGAATTTTTGACTGTGAAGGGGTTCAGCACCCCTAGCCTCTGTGTTGTTCAAGGGTCAGCTGTATACAAATGCATTATGTATTCACACATTTTTAAATTTTTAAATTATTTCTGTTCTTTTGGGGGGGGATCAGCTTTTTTTGAATTTAGCCTAAGGAAATTATTTTTGAAAATATGAGCCTAGGAACATATACAAAGATGCTCATTACAGCCTCTGTGTGTAAGGGCCAAAAATTGGAGACAGTGTCTATATGGGATGGACTCTTGGCAGCCATCATAATGGGGGGAAACTGTTTTAATCCTCAAGCAGAGAAAGACAGCTCAAAGGATTTGGTGGATTAAAAAATAGAGCAGCTTATAAAACAGCATGTTTATGAAAACTCTGTACAGAGGGACAGATGTGTGGAAGTATGTTCACGTTACCCCGAGAAGTCCACTCTTGGTATTAGATTATTTCCACTGAATTTTCAAAACATTTCTGCTGCTCAACATTGTCTTATTACTTATTTTTTTATTTTTTAAAATTTTATTTTTTAAAGTAATGTCCATATCCAATGTGGGGCTCGAACTTATGACCCTGACATCAAGAATCCCATGTTCTACTGACTGAGCCGGGCAGACATCCCTGAAGTTGTTTTATTTTTTTTCAATAAATATGTGTTAATAAAAAATATAAAGAAATGTGTATAAAACTCCTAGAAAAAGACCAGAAGAAAATACTCTTAAATGGTTTAATACTGTTTATCTTTGGAGATGAAAATATACATTATTTCTATTTTCTTCTCTCTGCTTCTCTGAAAATTTTCAATAGCATATATCATTTCTATAGTCAGTTTCTAAAAATCAGTAAAGTGAATAGGGAAGAAACATCCAGTGGGAAGTCAAGGCGGACCTGAAGACCACATCCGAGTGGGGGACCGGGGAAGTGCATGCCAATGGCCAGTCGGCTCAGGGCCCCTCACTGCAGCTCTGGGGAGGATGGGAGGGTGGAAGGCCGGAGCTGGAGCTCTTCTGGCTAGGCCTGGCATTTTCCACCCCCACCACTCCAAGCCTGCTGGGTTTAGGCCTCAGGCTAAAATGAGCTAGATCCCAATAGTACTTCATGGGAAGCCGCCAAGGCAGGCAGAGAAGGTCCCGACAAAGGTCACTATGTGAGGGGTTGGGAGTATGTGTGGGTAAAGCTGCAGAAGATGATGGCCAGCCAGGGTTGTCCCAGGAGCTCGGGGACAGGGAACTTGGAGCTTCCTCCTGAAGACAATTTAGCAGGGAATGGACAAGGTCACGTTGGTGTTTTTAAAGATTTTATTTATTTAAATAAATAAATAAAATCTTTATTTATTTATTTAAAATAAATATTTTAAATATTTAAAATATATATGTGGGGAGGAGTAGAGGAACAAACAGACTGGTTGAGCCAGGAGCGAACCCCAGGGCTCAATCTCAGGACCCTGAGATTGTGACCTGAGCCAAAACCAAGAGTCAGGTGCTTAACAAACTGAGCTACCCAGGCACTCACACCCTTTTTTTCCTTTTTTAATATTTTATTTATTCATTTATTTGAGAGAGAGAAAGAGGTGTTTTTAAAGTAGTTCTCTGCCTGCTGCGTGGAGAGTGACAGAGGCCAGGAGGAGAATGTCACAACAGTCCCAAGCGAGGTGTTAATGCATTCACGGGGCAGGACTCATAGGACCGGAGAGGTCCTGGTGGCAGACTGAGCATGGAGGGGCCAGGAGCAGGAGGAAGGAGGGCTCTGGGGCCTGCAGCCTGGGGGAATGGGTTGCCCATGGTCCCCTTCCTGAGACGGACTCTGGAGATTAGGTGTTGTCTGTAGCTTGAAGAATCTGGGAGGCTGTAGCATCCATTATAATGGGGCTCAAGCGAGAAGGCCAGGCTGGAGAGGACGATTTGGGAGTACCCGACATCACGGGATGGGAGGTAGGTGAGGGCCGGTCCAGAGCGAGAGAAGAACTGAGCCCAGGGAGAAACAGGGCCACTCCAGGCAGAGGGGGCTCCCCTGCCACCGTCAGGAAGGAGGATCAGAGTGGAGCTGGCCGGGCCACCCTGAAAGGGGGACGGGGTGGGGGTGGGGGGGTTGGGGAGGGAGGTAGAGGGAAGAAAGCCTTGCAGGATGCAGTGGAGAAATCGTGCCCTGGTCCCCTCCTCCCTCGCTGGGAATGCCAAGGGAGGATCGGGCTGCCCCATTCCATGGCGGGTGGGGTGCGTCCGAACCGGAATCTGTACACTCGGCCGGACCCCATTGGCTGGCGGGCGGGAACCGGCGCAGAGACACGCCGCGCTGATGCAACGTGGGCCTATGGTTGCCGGCCCCGCTGAAGGGATGCAGCTGTGCAGGCCGCGGCCCAGAGGTTCCAGCGGGGAGCGGGGACCTGCTCTTAGGGGGGCGGGGGGGGAGAGGCCAGAGCTCTGGGACTGCAGCCCAGCCAGGCTCCAAGGCTGTCTGTGGTGCGTCTGCTATGACTCACGAGGGAAACACGCCTTTCATGGAAGCACCCAGAGCCCTCAGCTGGGTGCGAGTGCGTGGGGGCGCTGGCTGGGGGAGGGGCCTCGAACGAGGCGCCAGCTCCGCCGTCCCTCTCCAGCTCAGCGTTTTTGAGGCCAGATAGGGAGGAGGGGAAGGGGGAGGGGAGAAGGGTGAGGAGGGGGAAGAGGAGGAGGGGAGGAGCTGGGCACCTGCGGAGCCCAGTCTGAGATCGGGTCTTGGGTTTCCAACTGTGCTCAGCCTCTGATTCTGTACGGGACTTCGGGCAAATCCCTCGTCCCTCTGAGCCTGTTTCGCCATCTCTTTAGCTGAGACAGACAGTTATGGAAAAGGACTTGGAGACTGTGGGCTGGAGCGGGAAGGGGGTTCATTAGGAGCAGAGCTGACTAGTCTGAGTCCCCACACCAGGCACAGAGGAAAAGGAAATGTTACTTATGATGCCCACTGTGTGCCTTCTCTGTTAAGTCCCATAACCCCGCTGTAAGGTAGGCCTTTTTAATTCCCACTTTACAGATGGGGAAACTGAGCCTCAAACAGTCCAAGAATGATAGAGCCTGGATTTGAAGCCAGGTTTCCCTGCTGTCTGGAGTTCTGTCAACTCTAACAACTTGGGTCATACCTGAGGGCATCAGGAGGCTGAGGCTGGCTGACATCACTGATGACCGGAACTCAGAGTTGCCCAAATCTTAAGGACACTTTCTGTCCTTAAGCAATGAGCCTCACATGGGATGCTCAGAGATATGACAGAGGGAAACAGGGAGTGGGTATTAGAACCCAAAAGTACCTAGCCCCATGCAGGAATAAAGGGCAAGGAAGACTTCCCGGAGGAGACTGCCTGGGGTTGAGAAGGCACTCACAGTAAGCTCAGAAGGCTTGGGAGGGTGAGGAAAGCGAGGTGCTCACCTCAGGTGCACAACTGATGACAACACCCAAACCCACAGTAATCAAGGTAAGTAATATTTTCAAAAATCAAAATCAACACACACACAAAAATCCATGATGAACAAAATATCAAAATTTTAAATAAAGCCAGAACCAAGCCAACTTCATGGGCATACAACCCGTGTAGTCTCCAGGGTCCCCACACTGTTCTTCTGTTGCTATCATGAAATTCCAAACAATTTTTGAGGAAGGGGCCCCACACATCATGTAACCCGTCCTGGGCAAGTAGAGTAAAACAGTCCTGTGTCCTGCTATATTGGAGCCTGAGCCCAAAGAGGAAAAAATAAACATTTCTTTTTGCATTAACTTTGATTTTTTTTTTTTTTTTACAAAAACTGTTATTAATATTGCAAATGTTTTTTCTCTTGATTACTGAAGTTTTTGATGCTCCTTTTATTTTTATTTATTTATTTTTTGAAAGATTTTCTTTATTTATTTGGCAGAGAGAAACAGTGAGAGAGGGAATACAAGCAGGGGGAGTTTGATGTGAGGCTCGATTCTCAGGACCCTGGGATCATGACCTGGGCTGAAGGCAGAAGCTCAACAACTGAGCCACCCACCGCTCCTCTGATGCCCCTTTGAATTTGCAGCAGCCAGCTGAGTGCCTCCTGGCCTCCCAGTCCCACTCTGACTAGAAGTTGAGGAAGGGCAGCTGGGGTAGAGGGAGCCGAAGGGCAGTGGTCAGAAGCCGGCTAGCAGAACCAGCCTGTGAGGAGTTTTAGCAAGGCTGGGGGCTAGGGGGGAGGCTGGTGAGCCACAGAGTCCTTGCAAGAGAGACACCTGGAGGTCTCCCTGTCTTTGCAATCGCTGTCCAGAGCCTTAGTGCCCTCTCTGGGAAGTGAGAACAAGGGCTCCTTTCAACAGCCCCTCTTCCAGGTTGTTCTGAGGGACAAAAGAAAAAAACGTTGCCCTGTAAATAGGAAAGTACATGGTCCAGTTTTGTGCTGAAAGTTTTGTGTCTGCTCCCACACGGATGCTTAAGACCCTCTCCCCTCCCCCTCATGCCTCAGACCCTCTGTCCCTCTGTCCCTCCATTCTTCTTTCTCCCTCTGCAAAGGCAACAGCGCAGCAGCATTCTATCTCCCCCTCTCTCTGCTTCCTGTTGTGTTATCACACCTCTTTCTCTGACTTGAACGCCCACCTCCCTCCTACAGGGACCCATGTGGTTGTGTTGGCCCACCAGGGTAATCTCCTATCTAAGATCTGTAATCGACTCACCCTTACCATGTAAATGAACATATCCAAAATTAGGACCCAGACATCTTTGGGGGACCATTGTTCTGCCTACCACAGAGGCCAACCCTGTGAAGGCCTTCGAGGAGAGGACAGCAAGCCCTCCAAGCAGAGGGAACTGTGTGTGCAAAGGCTTCAAGGCTAGGTATGTTCTCAGAATAGCAAGAAGGCCACCCTTCTAGAAAGTCTTGTTCCAATTTGCTTGATTTTAGTCAACTTGATCCATGAGGTCAGTCCCACCTCTGCAGACGAGTGTGTTGTGCTCCAGGAACCCTAAGCATCCAGGACAACCCCTATGGAGCAGTCCCTGGGCACTTACGGTCATCTCCTCCATCCCCCGACTTCTTGCTGGCCAGCCATTCACATGCTGAGAACCCTGGGTATTTGAAGAAGGGGCCTGCCTGGGCAGCCACCTAGAGCTGGAGGCTACACTGATTCTGGTCAAGGAGTAGGCCCAGCCCCTGGTACTTGCACATAATTCTGCTTTTTCTTCCCTGCTGAAGGCCAGGGTTGTGTGGCTAAGGGAGGAGGGGGGCAGGAAAGGCTAGGCCTCTAGCAGAGGCAGCGGCCTTCAATGGCCACACTGTTAGCTCTGGACTGTGGCAGGGAGGGCTCCAGGGTCTGGCTGAATGAGGCATCTGTGATCTCTCGGTCAGGGGCTCTCCTAGGATATACCTCCCACCCCCTACCTCTGCCTGTACAGTTGGTTTCCTTAGCATCCCTCGTACTGTCCTACAGGGACCACAGCTGCCTCCCTGGGCCACTGGCTGTTGGATGGTGGTCTTTCCTGTTAGAACGGAAGCTCTGAGAAGGCCAGACACTCTCTGTCTTGAACACACCAAGGCCCAGCACCCAGCCCAGGGCTTGGCTCAGAGAAGTTCTTCCATAAATGTATTGAATGAATGAATGAATGAATGAATGAGGGACTGTTGCCATTCTTGCTTCATCTGATCACCTCTTCCCTGGACCATTGCACCAGCTTCCTCACCAGTCTCTCTACCTCTAACCCCTGCTCCACACCATTTCAGGGGGTGACGCTAGCATACCTAGTTAAAACCCTCCAGAAGCTCCCTGAAACCAGCTACGTAGCTGCCAGACTCACTAGGTATTCACCCACAAATTCTCTTCCCTGCTCCTGCACTATCCGCTGAGCACACCAAATACCTTCCAGCCAGTGTGCCCTTCCATTTGTGGGTTCCTAAGCCCAGAAGCCCTTCCTTCTCTTCTCCCGACCTGGGTGACTTCTACTCATGGTTCAGGAGACAAGCTCCTCCAGGAAGCCTGCCCTGACTACCCCCAGTTTCCTCTGGGCTCCCATAGCTTCCCCATTCCACTCCGTGCTTCCCACCATCTCAGCACCAATTCTGTCTCCTTCTCCAGACCCTAAGCTCCTCAAAGGTAGGCACTGAATCTGACCCATGTTTTTGTCCTAGCAAGGGCTCTGGACAGGGTCAGGCATGGAGCAAATGTTCAACAAAGCTATAAAAGCTCCGCCTCCAGAGAGCGGGAGGCCTGAGGCCTGACTAGTGGGCACTTCTGCCCTCTGGTGGCCCTTTTGGATCACTGCGCTTTTCTGTGTCCTATTTATGTACCTCACGAGGTTAATGGACTGGCTCCTAGAACAGTGGTTTTCGAAATGTGCCGCCAGGGGGCGCTTGGGTGGTTCAGTCTGTTGGGCGTCTGCCTTGGGCTCACATCATGATCTCGGGATGATCTTGGGATCCTGGGATCCTGGGATCCCGGGATCCAGCCCAGCGGCTAGCCCAGCGGGAAGTCTGCTTCTTCCTCTGCCTCTGCCCCTCCCCCTGCTGCTCTTGCTCTCTCTGTGTCTCTCTAATAAACAAATAAAACCTTAAAAAAAAATAGGAAGAAGAATATGGCCTCAGGACCACAGCACCAGCATCACATTGGAAGTTGTTAGAAATGAAAATTCTGGGGCACCTGACTGGCTCACTCCGTGGAGCATGTGACTCTTGATATCAGGGTCTTGAGTTCAAATCCTATGTGGGGCATAAAGCATACTTTAAAAAAGGGGGGGGGGGATGCAAATTCTTGGACTCTACCCCAGACCTAAGAATCAGAAACCCTAGGGGTGGGGCCTAGAAATCTGTTTTAACCAGCCCTCCAGGGGCTTCTGATGAAAGCTAGTTTGACAAGTCATCTCCCAGGAGCCCCAGGCGGTGGAGGAGACAAGGGGACCTACCTCGTGGGGCTGGCAGTTAAAACACAGGACTCCTGCTTAAAGGTGAATTTCAAATAAACCATGAAAGATTTTTATTGCAACGATTGCACCAGACATTTATTTTTTATTTTTATTTTTTTATTTTAAAGATTTATTTGTTCATTTGACAGACACAGCGAGAGAGGGAACACAAGCAAGGGGAGTGGCAGAGGGAGAGGGAGAAGCAGACTCCTGGATGAGCAGGGAGCCCAATGTGGGGCTAGATTCGAGGACCTGGGATCATGATCTGAGCTACAGGCAGATGCTTAATGACTGAGCCACCCAGGTGCCCCACACCAGATACATTTATATTGAAACATTGTTTGTTGTTCATCTGAAATTCACCTTTAACTGGGTTTCCTTTGTTTCTCCCCCTTCTAAATCTGTAGGTTTTTGTATTTTTTAAGAATTTATTTATTTATTTGACAGACAGAGATCACAAGTAGGCAGAGAGGCAGGTAGAGGAGAGAGGAGGAAGCAAGCTCCCTCCGGAGCAGAGAGCCCAACTTGGGGCTCGATCCCAGGACCCTGGGATCATGACCCGAATGGAAGGCAGAGGCCTTAGCCCACTGAGCCACACAGGCACACCTAAATCTGTCGGTCTTAAGCAAAGAACTCTTCTCTTGGTTTAATGCTCTGGTGTCATCATCTTGAAATTCTTTTTTTTTTTTTTTTTAAGATTTTATTTATTTATTTGAGAGAGCACACGAGACAAAGTATGAGAGGGGCAGAAGGAGAGGGAGAAGCAGGCTCGCCACTGAACAGGGAGCCCCAGGTAGCATTCAATCGCAGAACCCTTGATGTCTGGAGCCAAAGGCAGCCACTTAACCAACTGAGCCACCCAGGCGCCCCATCCATCTTCCAATTCTTAATAATTTTTGGACATGGAGCCCTGCATTTTCATTTTGCACAAGTATTGAGTCATAGTAAGGACCTTTGCAAAGCCTTATCCGGAATATTCAGAACCAAGAGCTCAGAGACAGGAGGGTTCTGCCCTCCAGCCGCTGAGCCATACTTCTGAGTTTTCCCAGACACCCTGTCTCCCACATCCCCCTTTGCTCCCTGGCCGGATGGGTCAAACCTTCATCTCCTCTCCCCAGTGTGTACTATGTGTCTCCTCATTGTCTAGCTGTCCCCATCCTTACCCCTTCTCTTCCTGGTTCCACTCAGTGAACTCCCCCAAATGTTTGCCATGCCACCCTCCTGCTCAGAACTTTTCTCGGGGTGTCTTCTAACTGCTGTCTTTGTTATACCGGCCACCTGCCATTAAGAGCACTGAGCTGGGCACATTGTGGCCTCATTTCCCATGTTCAGGGCAGGAATCTGCCTCTGGCCCAGGTCTCTACATGGGAGCACTGTGGGCAGAGCCCTGCTGCAGCCTTGACTGGAAGGCTGAGTTTCATCTCCAGCATAGCAGGAAAGTTGCTGTCTGGGACGGCAAGAAGAGGTAGAGAGGCTCCAGAATGACTTATCAAGCACCTCCTTTGTGCCTGGCATTGTCCTGGGTACTGGGAGAGAGATCATCTTAAGCAGGCTCCAGAACCAGTGCAGAGTCTGTCATGGGGCTGGATCCCACAACCCCAAGACTGTGATCTGAGCCCAAATCAAGAGTCAGGCACCCAGCTGACTGAGCCACCCAGGTGTCCTGCACACGTTTACTTTTTCAAAGTAATATTAAGACTCCAAAATCTTTCTAGTCTAGAATCAGACCCTTCCTTCAGGCTAGGCTTGCCTCAGAGGTTGGAAACCTGAAGAGAATGCTGCTCTCCTACCATGACCATCTCTAGCTACCCATGGTCCCTCCAGAGTGGAGTGCAGGTGGGAGAGAGGGCAGAAGAGGCCCTCCTTGCCTGGCATGTTGTAACCTGGCCTGGGAACCCTCTGGCCATGGTGGATGTCCCAAGTTGATCTTAACTCATGGGATTCTCCTGGAGATTTTTCAGGAAAACTCCTCCTCTGGGGCCCTCTCACTTAGATTTCCCCTGATAAAATAGGGCCTCCACCAATTTGGCACTTCCCTGTTGGTTTCCAGCTGTCCCCACTCTGTCGGGATCTCACCATCCCCAAACTGGTCCTCAGGCAGCGGGACACCAGCTTAGGTGGGCAGGCCCTCATCTGGTCCCCTGGAAAATCAGGCGTCCTCTGCCTGGTCTACCCGGGCTGTGGGCCATTCCCAGCGGGGCTGCAGCTCTCTCCACTCTGCCGTCGCACACAGCCCCTTCCTGTTAGACAGCGCGGCATGTGAGAGCACTTCTGGTCCCAATGTCTCCCAGACTCGAGGCACCTAGGTCAAGCTCTCTAAACAGTGCTCTGGAAGACCCCTCATTTGGCTTCAAGGAGGGAAGGGAAGCAGAGCAGAAAGACAATTGTCTTTTAAACAGCCCCTGTACCACAGCTGGGTGATGGCTTGAGGCTGGCAGGACCGGTCTGGGAGCCTTCCCTCTGTTGCTCCTGCAGGATGGGCTGGCACTCCATTTAGGACTCTGGGTGCTGGGGACCTCTTGTCCTCAGCTGGAGCCCTTGGCAAGACACCAGCCATAGTACGAGCTGCATTCCCACCCGAGTCTATCAGGTGATAAGAGAACCCCCAACTTAGTTGCCAGAGGCTCCTCCATCACCTGGGTTTGCCTGGCAAAAACTTGCTCCTCCGCAAGCCTCCAGTCAAGCTCTGCCTCCTCCAGGATGACCTCCCTGATTGTCCCATGGAGCACACTGAGACTCCTCCTCCCTGGGGCTCTCACCCTACCTTGTTCTCTCCTCCTATAAAAACTGTTCTAGTTCCTGTACTTTTGAAATGTCTGGTGTCATCTTTCCTCATCAGATTGTGAGTTTCTTGAAGAATATCTCTGGATGGCTTCTAGTTTGTCTCTGGGTCCCTGTTATCCAGCACAGAGGCTGCCAGAGACCAAGGAGTAGTAATGCACGAACAGCAATGATGACAACCTCCACTGAGGGTTAATTGCATGCCAGGTCCTGGGCGCCTGGATGGCTCAGTGGGTTAAAACCTCTGCCTTCGGCTCAGGTCATGATCCCAGGGTCCTGGGATCAACTCCCTCATCCGGATCTCTGCTCAGCGGGGATCCAGCTTCCCCCTGCCCCACCGCCCCCCGCCTGCCTCTCTGCCTACTTGTGAGCTCTGTCTGTCAAATAAATAAATAAAAATTTTAAAAAAAATTGCATACCAGGCCCTGTGCCAAGCTTCGTGGTGAATTATCACCTTAATCCTTAAGTAGTAGGTACTATTATCCCTGTTTTACAGAGAAGGAAACTGAGGCTCAGAAGGAGAAGTCACTGGCCAAGGTTACACGGCTTGAAGGCAGGAGAGTAGGAGTAGACACAAGTCCTCCTGGGTGCGGGGCCCCTTGTGCTATACTGAGTTGGGCTCAGTCATGCTTGATAGGCACCGGGATGGGGGCAGGGATGGCTGGGCCCCCTTAGGTCAGCCTGATGGCCTCAGAGCCTGCCACGCCAGGACTCTGTGCTTTCTTGGGGGTCGCAGGACATGCAGAGAAATCAGTGGATACAGAAGGGTCAAGATGGGCATGGGAGCTGCTGACTTTGAGGCCAGTGCAAGGTCAAGTCAGGGATCCTGGGAGGGAGAAAACACATCCCTGGAAACGGACAGCTTGTAATGGCACAGGGTCTGGGTGTCACAATGCAGCGATAGGGGTTGGCTGGGCCGCAGTTCTGGGTGACCACCTGTCCGGGTTTGCCCGTGACTGAGGGGTATGGGGCTTCTAGGACTAGAACTGTCCAGGAAGCAGTTGTCACCCTGCAACTTTAGATGTTTCTGCTCACTAGATGCTTGTGGGCCCTGGAGGAAACACTCTTGGGAAGACCAGGTGTCAGCGCACGCAGGTTGGTCGGCCTGGCTGTGGCCCCAGGGGCTGGTGGAAAGAGCAGGACCAGCTGTCAGAGCATTGGGGGCTGATACCCATTTCAGCCTTATCCTGGTCAAGGGCCTTAGGCCACTTGCGTAATGACACCCCTGAGCCTCCTTTCCTTTATTCTCCAATGAGGTGGGTAACATCCACTTGGTGGGACTCTTAGGAGGATGTAAATGAGATAACCAGGCATCATTGAGAGATCAGGTTCAACTGAGAAAAACAGATCCCCAGAATTGTTCTGGCTTAAACAAGAGTTCATTTCTCTCTCAGATGCAAGTCTGGAATAGATGGTTCCAGGGTCAGGGGGGGACTCTACTTCATTACGTCCTTGGGCATTCGGGCTCCTTCTAGCTCATGGCTCCTCCAACACTAGGGTATGTCCCTTGTCTACAAAGGCAAAGATGGCAGCTAGAGCCCCAGGCATCACATCCATGTTTCAGGCAGCAGATGAGAGAAGGACCAAAGAAGGGCACATCCCACTCCCTTTAAGGGTACTTCCCACAAGTTGGCCACAGCAATTCCGCTTCCATTCCACTGGTCCTAACTTGAGTCCCAAGGTCACGGCAAGAGAGTCTGTGAGATGTACTTTCATTCCAAGGGGCCTGGTAAAATCAGGAGTGCTATTCTTTTTGTTTGTTTGTTTAAGATTTTATTTATTTGACAGAGAGAGAGATCACAAGTAGGCAGAGGGGGAAGGGGAAGCAAGCTCTCCGCTAAGCAGAGAGCCCAATGTGGGCTCGATCCCAGGACCTGAGATCATGACCTGAGCCAAAGGCAGACGCTTAACCACCTGAGCCACCCAGGTGCCCCAGGAGTGCTATTCTTATGGAAGAAGGAGGGTACAGAATTTGGGGAAATAGCAGAAGGGCTGGCCGCATGCACCTGGTCCAGGGCCTGACCTACATCAGAAGGGTTCAGCAAATGTGAGCTTCTTCTCTGCAGCCTGAGAAAGCTTAGGGCTCCAGCTCCTGAACCAGCACAGAGCCTCCTGGGTGCCTCGGTGGAACACAGAAGGAGAAGAGCAGAGCTGGGACTGACTGGGAAGTAAGAGGCAGGGACATCCCCAGGTACCACATGGCTCAACCTATGCCCCCCCCCACAACTGAAGGCCAGCCCCCTAGGAGCTCAGCATTGGGGTTCTGGGGGGTAAGGAGCTCTCATCGCCAGGCCAGAAGCTGGAGGCGGGAGATGGTCCAGTAAGGGGAAAGGGCTTGACCAATGCCAGGCAGGACACCAGAGTCCACCCATGTGGCCTGAGATCAGGGCATAAAGGCAGCAGGCAGGGGTTCCCTAAGAGCCAGGCCTTTACTGATGGTTGCCATAGAGGAGGAGAACACCGGAGAGTCACATTTGTCCGGTTTTATTTTAGAAGCAAGCTAAGATGTTAAGTCATCTAAGAAAAGCAGCATCTGCCAAAAAACAGACCCCAAAATACAAGGACAGTGAAACCAGTCAGGGAAGCCCCACACTGGCTTTTGCCCTGGAGATGGGGGTCTCCTTCCTAAGGACATGACAGGGATACTATCTGTAGTATTTATGGGTATAGTAGGGTTGGTAAGACCTTCCCAAAGAGAGGCCGCTGAGTGCCCCACTCCCCACACAAGCAGTTTGGAAATGGAGGCAGGGGAGTTTTGCCTAAAGATGTCAGTCCAGTCTTGGAAGCTTGAGGTGTGCTGGGCACATTCCTTCTCCTGGACCCCGATCGGCAGCATGTCATTTATTCCCTGAGCTGCACATCCGTCCACACCGTGTTGCCTGGCCCGCTGACCCAGGCTGGCAGAGCTGGTGCTTCCGGGCAGGTGCCTGGGCTTGGGGTCCTCCAAGGCTGCCTGGTCCTTAGTGCATGTCCGCTGATCCCAGGACCCTGCAAATTTCCATGCACGCATACCAGGGCCTGCCCTCCCAGGCAACATCTTCTGCCCTCCATTCTCCAAGACCCCTTCTCCCACTCCACCTCCCCACTTATGGTCTTGCCTCCTGAGTCACTGAGAAAAGGAAAGAAAATGGACATTTCGCTCTCTCCCACCCCTTCAGCTCTTCTCTCCTCTAGATCCTTCCCTTGGGCGTGCACATGTTCTAGTTCTAGCTCATGAAGGCCCTCTCTGGTTCCCTCCTTCCCCCAGTCTTCCCTTTCTCCCACAGCAGAACCCTCAGAGGAACGGTGCGGACCTCTGTCTCCAGTTCCAGCCTCCTCTTCGTTCTTACGCCCACCCTAACCAGCGTTTCTCCTGTCCACTGAAGGTCCTTCCAAGGTCGCTCTGTACTGTGGACCCAGTAAGTGACTAGTTCGACGCTGCTGCCTGTCCCTCGTTGGGAGCCGTTCCTCTCTTAAGTCCCAGGACTCCACACACCCTATGGTTCCCTCCTCCTCTTCTCTCCGTCTCTCTTGTCATCCGTTCCTCCTCTTCCCCTGACATGGGTGGCTGGGGCTGGTCCCCAACCTTCTCTCCAGCAGCCACCATTTCCTTGTTGGTCTTATCCCACCTCGAGGTTTTAAATACCTTTTCTTTTCCCCAACTGCCATGTTTCTGGACCTCTCCCAGACTCCAGACGTGTATCTCTCAACTGTGCACCCACCATCTCCTCTTGGGTTTCTCAGAGACGTCTGAGAATTAGCACATCTGGATCCGAATTCTGATCTGACGTTCCAGAATGTGACTCCCTCTCCCATTCCCTGCTGGGGCCCTCCCCTCAGCAACCTGTCCTTTAACTGTCACATCTGCTTCAACCCTACTATCCACCTTGGTATGTTTCACTCATGAGGCAAAAACACTGATGGCCTCCTGCTTTGAACTCTGCAGTGCCCTCCCAGTTCAACTGGATGGAGACTTAAATTCTTATTGTGGGCTCTAGTCCCTCTGTGCTCTGATCTCCGTGACCTCATGGATCCATATTTTCCCTCCCTGCCCCACACCACCCCCTCCATCACCTCCTTCTTTCAAGCCATACTGGCCTCCTGGCTTGAACGTACTAGCTGTGCCCCACCTTAGGGCCTTTGCACCTGTGGTCAGCTTTGGATTTTTTTTTTTTCTAAAGATTTTATTTATTTGACAGACAGAGATCACAAGTAGGCAGAGAGAGAGAGAGGAGGAAGCAGGCTCCCTGCTGAGCAGAGAGCCGGACGTGGGGCTCAATCCCAGGACCCCGGGATCATGACCCAAGCCAAAGGCAGAGGCTTCAACCCACTGAGCTGCCCAGGCACCCCAGTTTTGGGTTTTTTTTTTTTTACTCAAATGACATCTTTCCTGACCACTCCATTTAAAATGGTAAATCCCCTGTTCACCTTTCATGTTCTCCTCTGTCTGTGGTGTTCTTTCTTTTCTCCATAGCACATATCCCATTCTTTTTTTTTTTCTTTTTCTTGCTTATCGTCTAACTCCTTCCACTAGAAAGTAAATTTCATGAAGGTAGAAAGTAAATTTCATGAAGGTAGAGATCTTTCCCTGCTGTACCCCCAGCATTCAAATAATGCTAAGCACAAAATAGTCACTCAAAGTGAATGTATTTAAAGAATGAAGAAAAGCAAGGAGCAGTGAATATGTGAAGGAGTTGCTCTCCCTGCCCAAGGGGGCTGGGCTCCCAAAGAGGGCACTAGAACGGGTGTGACAATGACTATTGTTGAGAGTCCCAAGATGTACCAGGTCACATGTGGGGGCTGGAGGCAGGGTGTGACAGATACAGATGCTGACAAGTGATAGACAAGTGATAAATGAGGAGACAGAGGGAACCCCCAGAGGAGGCCTGTGGCAACCCACAGGAGAGCTTACCCATGAAAGACTCCTGTGAGGAGGGGACCCCTGAGCCCTGCCTGAGTCCTACCTAGCCACTCTTTGCTCAGCTCTCCTCTAAGCCTCCCGGAGACTCTGAGGGAGCAGTGAGATAAAGCTGCCCCGATGTGGTGTCAGAACTACCGGGGTTTCCATGTTGGGTTCCCGGCCGGGTGGCTTTGGGCAAAGCATTTTCCCTCACCAAGTCTCAGTTTTCTCCTATGGAAAGTGTGCCAGCTGCTGACCGGAGCTTCTCCTAAATTCCTCCAGACGGCAGACCTCAGTCAGGTCGTGGAAGCTGACCACTCAGATCTCTGTTCAAGAGAGCCCACAGCAGGGACGCCTGGGTGGCTCAGTTGGTTAAGCAGCTGCCTTCAGCTCAGGTCATGATCCCAGCCTCCTGGGACCGAGTCCCACATCCGGCTCCTTGCTTGGCAGGGAGCCTGTTTCTCCCTCTGCCTCTGCCTGCCATGCCTGTGCTTGCTCTCTCTCCCTCTCTCTCTCTGATAAATAAATAAATTAAAAAAAAAAAAAAAGAGTACGGCAGTGGAAGGAAGCCCGGGGCCTCTTGGCCAGGGACAATAGCACCCGTAAGACTGACGGACCATTCGCAAACTATAGTGTTTACAGTTGAAGAAACAGAGACCAAGCAGAGTAAACTATGTCATTTGTTCTCCATTCTTCCTTCTACCGTTGCCATGGTCCACCGAGAGTAGAGGTACTTCCTTGCTCCGCTGACCTTGGCTTGGTCATGTGACTTGCTTCCGCCAGTGGAATGGGGCCAGAAAGGACGGGGCGATTGTTCTAGAGCCCAGGCCTTAAGAGGCATCACGTGTTTTCACTTGCACCCTGGGAGTTTCTGTCATCCACCTTGAGGAAAGCAGGCTCTGGGGAGCCAGCGATCCCCGAATGAGAGGCACGTGGGGCAGACCTGAGCCTGAAAGACAGCCAGAAGACTTCCCTGCCATCCCAGCCCACCTGCAGACTGTGAGCAGGACAGAGGAATATTGCTTATAAGCCACTCAGAGATTTAGTTTTCTGTTATGCGGCTTTATCATAGCAATAGCTGACCGAGGCCCCGAGGTAAGAGAAGTCTTATTACAAAAGGCCACACTAGAAGTCACAGCATGTAAATTTGATCAACGCTATGCATATAGAATTGTTTAGTAAAAGAAAAGTTCAGAATATTATCAACAAACTTCATTGTGACTGAACAAAACACCTGTTTGTGTCCTGGTGAGTATGGGACCAACTAGGCAGAGGGTCTGTCAAGCACCTTGTTTCCGAGATTTGCCTCTGCTCCTCTGTCCCCATTTGCAGACAAAGATACCACAGTTCCTTGCTCTCAACCTCCATGATGAGAAATAAGGGCATAGTCAATCGAGGCCACATGCCTTCTTTCCAAGAATTTTGGAACTAGGACAGAGATAGAAAGCTCAGTTTCTCTTTGGAGGGGGGTGGACCATAATATTAATTTAGGACCTGTTTGATGGCCCTGTTTTTGCCTCATCCTGAGACCTGATGGCACCTCTGCCCTTTGAGCTTGGGGGACTCCCCAATCAATAATCTTCCACTGAATTCCCCTTTGGGCTGAAACTTGTTCTATTACAGAAACTGAATCAGAAGAAAACTCTGTGGGAAGCAATAGGAGGCATTTTAGTTCATGAAATTTTCTTTGGTATAGTTATTACTGTGATGTGGTTCATCTGTTTATCCCCACTAAACCAGACACTCCTACAGGGTGGAAGATGGGGCCTGGTTCCATTCTGCATGTTCCTGTGCCAGCTTCAGGTCTGGTGTGGTCTGGGTGCTCAGCAAAGTTTCATTGAATTGAGTCATTACAGGAAGCCACAGCTAATATCACCTTTCCTGTGGTGTTGGCTGGTTGAAGGATACTTTTATTCCCATGTTCATAGCGTTATACCCAGCAGCCAAAAGGTGAAAGCAACAGATGAATGGAGAAAATACATGCAGTGGAGTATTATTCAGCCCTCAAAAGGGAAGACAATCTGATCCATGCTACAACATGGATAAGCCTTGAAGCCGTCATGCTAAGTGAATAAGTCTGTACGACTCAACTAATATGAGGTAACTAAAGTAGTCACATTCATAAAGACAGAACGGAGAATGGTGGTTGGTAGGAGCTGGGGGGTTGAGGGAATGGGGTGTCATTGTTTAATGGGTACTGACTTTCAGTTTGGTAAGACAAAGAAAGTTCTGGAGATGGATGGTGGTGATGGTTGCACAACGCTGTGAATGGACCTCATGCCACTGAACTGGACACTGACAGTGAAACACAAATTTTATTTTATGTATATTTTACTACAATTTTTTAAAAAAGGAATAAAATGCTTAGGCCAGTGCCTAGTACACAATACACACTCCAAAGCAGATGGGGGAACACTTTCGGATCCAAACTTCTTTCGTTTTTTGCCTTTTTCACTGGGGTGATGTTTCACAGATGGGGCCCAACAAGGGGGGTGTGACCAGGGCTTCCCCCACACCCATCAGAGTGCCAAACTGTCCTAGAAATAGCCATATTCTTTGCTGCCTTGCCCTCACAGTAAAACACTGCCAACATCACTCCAGAAAGCAAGAACATTATTTTATTGATGAAACAATAAAATGTATCCAATTCATTATATGTTGAACCTTGAATATACACCTTTTTAATATTCCATGTGGCAGGGGCACCTGGGTGGCTCAGTGGTTTAAAGCCTCTGCCTTCAGCTCAGGTCATGATCCCAGGGTCCTGGGATCGAGCCCCACATCTGGCTCTCTGCTCAACGGGGAGCCTGCTTCCCCCTCTCTTTGTCTCTGCCTGCCTCTCTGCCTACTTGTGATATCTGTCAAATAAATAAATAAAACCTTTTAAAAAAATTCTGTGTGGCCAAGAGGAAAGTATCATAAAACACTTTCGCTGTAGACAGAAGCATCATGGCCATTGTTTGAATTGTGAGCTAAACTAGCCACTTTTTTCATGGAACAGCATTTTGACTTGGAAGAAAAATTGACAGGCAAATTATGGTTATGCTGACTTGAGTATCTGGCAGGCAGTTCTCAAAAATGAATAAATGAGCCTGACAGTTTGAGGTAGACTGACAGTATTTGCTGCTAATGATAAAATTCAACCTTTCAAGTGAAAATTAGAATTCTGGAAAACTGTGTTCACCAGTGTAAGCCTGACAGCTTCTCAATCTGTAAAGGTTTCTCTGATGAGATCTGCAGTGATATTCATGAATATGATTTTTTTTTACATTACATGCTAAAATTTGTCAGTATTTGAAAGATAAATTGATGAACTATTTTCTCCCCTAACGGCCAATGCATACTCTTACAAAATCATGCATGGGCAAAAGATACATTCAAAGTGCAAAAGAAGGGCATGTGGCAGGCTCAGTTGGTAAAGCATCGATCTTGGGGTCAGGAGCTTGAGCCCCATGTTGAACAGAGAGCTCACTTAACCAAAAATGCAAAAGAGAACAATGAATATTAATGTAACTGAGGAAGAAAAATTCATTGCTATGATTTCAGATTCTAATAGCTAACTGTCAAGAAATTTCTGGAGTTTGGGTTAGTACCAAAGAAAAATATGCACAATTATTTGAAAGACAATGAAAATACCTCTCCTTTTCTAGCTACAAATCAGTAGAAGCCTGTATTTTCTTTATAAGCTTCAAACAAAACAACATATTGTGCCTGCTTGAAGGCAGAAACAGGAGAATCCAGCTGTCATCTATTAGGAAAGCATTCAAGAAATTTGTAAACCTATGAAACGCCATTCCTGTCACTAGTTTTTGTTGTTGTTTAGGAAAAAATATTTTTCATAAAAATATGTTAAAATTTAATATGATTGTTATCTTAAGTTAATTACATAAATATTTTTAAATGTATTTTAATTTAGAACACTCTAAATACCAATATAAGCCACATAAAGAGAAGTTCCGTGGAGTCCTCAATAATTTTTAGGTGTGAAACTGTCCCTGAGATCCACCAGTTGGAGAGGGAGAGCTCAAGCGTCAGCCCTTTGAACAATTATGCTGCACCAACCCATATCAGACACCAGGAGGCAGCAGAGACAGCCCGAGAAAGTTATCCCCCTTGTCTGTCTTTAAAGCTATTAGGCACTTTTTTGGGTGTGACCCGTGCTGTTTGCTGCTGAAGACACAGAAGAAATCCAACATGGAGTTCAATGGTCCAGTGGTAATGCAGTTGACAATGGGAGAGCCATGATCCCCCCTCTTGTGAACATCAGGAGGTGCTGGTAAAGTCAAATTGATCCCGGTTATTCCCACTGACGTGTGGCAAGGCCTGCCAGAGGGAGGGAGCCCACAGGATCTGGGGTCAGAAAGGACCCTGAAGCTCCCCATCCTTTCAAGGCTGGAGCCAAGGATCCAGCAGAAGGAGAAGCAAGTCAGGTATAAGTTTTTACTTACCCGAAAGAGATACTGCCCAGAGCCATCCCCAGTCCCTTCACCATGTGAAAAAGGCCCGCACAGATCTATGCCTCTCACCTCTGTCTCCCTTCCACTATCCACGGGCACACCTCCCAGCCTCCCGCTTTGGCTCCTGCTTCCGTGAGGCTTCAGGTCTGATCTTCCTCACCTGCCTGAGCAGCTTTAGCCACCACCACCGCCACCTGGAAGCTGGGAAGTGCTGTCTCTCCTGAGTCTCTGGTCAGTGCCGTGTCTCTCTCCAACACTGCTACTCCCTCTCCTCACGTGGCTTTAGGCTTTAAGTCCTCCTCCAAAAACAAAAACCCAAAGCCTCCAACTCTACCTCCTGCCCCAGCTGCCACCCAAGTGTGACCCCCCCCCCTTTGCCAGCAACCCTGGAAAAGGCTGCCCACACCGTGTCCACGTGTTCCTGCCTCTACCTCTCCCGGAAACCACCCTCAGTCCCCAGATGCTGACCATAACGATTCAGCCCAGATGCTCCTAGCCTGTGCCCTTCTCCCCTTCTCTGACCAGTTTTTCCCTGACTCTGTCCTGGCCTCCATCCCCTGTGGGGTTTCCTGTGGCATCCTTGTGAACCACATTCCCTCCCTGGGGCTGGTCCCCTCTTACCTCAAAGATAGGCCCAGACCCCACAGATTCTCTATCTCCCTTATCTCACATAGACACCACCATTAGCTTGCCCCTTCCCCACTAAATGTTCTTGACCCTCCACGCCCACCCTGAAGGACGGAGGAAATTTCACGGCCAAGGATTCCAGGCTGGCAGAGGCAGAGAGGTCCAAAAGCAGCACGTATGGGGAGTTCAGCTGAGCCTCCAGGACCTACCAGCAGGAGTCCCCCAAATCCGGGGACAGCGCCTGTATGTGGTGGGTGCCCCACAAGGATTTGTGAGAAGCAGAGCTCATGAGGTGTGAAGTCACATAATTTGGTGGCCCTGGGTTCAAGAAAAAGAACGCAAGATTCCTACTAAAAATGTAGGCATGAAAGTGAGTATTTATTTGTGATGAAAATACAAAGGATCTGTGCAATAGAGTGGTGGCTACGGCGGCTTCACTGTCACCATCCTCTGGTCAGAAGGCTATGAGGAGGATGGGGGGATCGGGGAGTTCGGGGGCACGAGACTGACAAGGTTAGCCTCTCCTGTCAGTGCCAGACGCCAGGTTCAGAGCCCGCCTCTGAGCCCTCAATCACCCTCCCAGCCAAGCAACTATGACCGTGACTCTGTCACCCTTTGTGGGCCTCTCTGGTGGCAAAAAGGCCCAGATTCTCCCAGCTCAGGAGATTTCCTCCCCCCTGGGAGGGTAGCCAGAGGACAAATATGGGTGTCTGAGAACTCTTTGCTGGTCCCCTCCTGGTGACCTTGGGCACTCTTCTCCTGGGCCTCAGGGGTGATGGCAGGGCTGTTCTGAAAGCCTCCTTTTCATTCTGGCATTCTGTTCATCTGACCCGCCTGGGAAGCTCTCCCAGCAGGGGCAGCCAGAGAACGGAGCTCTGAGAGCCTCATTCATTCCCCAGGGCTGAGGTCTTCCAGGGGCCTGCTCCAGACTCTGCTGGCTGCTGGTGGGTGGGGCCACACGGCCACGGAGGTGCTCCCAACCCCCATGGGGCCAACTAGACAAAAAATACGTCATTACCACGACTTCCAGCCAAGAGATCTTATACCAAAGGCAGACTTCCTGGAGGAGTCCAGGAAGGCTTCTCAGCAAGGTGACACTTGATTTGAGAGATGGAACATTCACTCAACCATTACTTCCTGAGCACCTACTATGTGGCAGGCTCTGGGCTAGGCTCTAAGGATAAAGGAAAGAGGCCACGTGGGTATTTGCCCTAAAGTTCTTTCTCTTTGGTCCAGCAAAGAAGTAGAAATTACTCAGGAGTGAAAAGAGGTATGGGATCCCAGGCAAGGAGAACAGTAAGAGCAATCCCATCGAAGGAACAAACTGTATCCTGCCTGTGCACAGAGCTGAGAGTTTAGTATATTGGGAGATGTGGCTGGTGAGTTTGGCAGAGAGCAATCATGGAGGGCCTCTAACACCAGACTAGGGATTTAGGATTTGATCATGCTGGCAACCATAGAAGGTTCTGAACAAAGGCAGAAGGCAAAGGTTTCTTAGCAAAATAGCCTCCTCGCAGTCCTCCTGCCACAGCTACCAGTGTGAGCTTCCTGGGGCCAGACACCCCACCCCAACCCCTGGAATTCGCTAAGAGAGGGTGCCCCCTCCCCCCAGCCTGGACTTCAGCTTTCAGCTTACCCTCTTCCTTGTTGTTCCAACCAGACTCAAAGGATGGGGTACTCTCAAGAGGGGATGAGGCAGAGCCTCTGGGTCCAGACCTCATTGAGGACTCCAACCCTTCACTGTGTAGGCTCCAGAGGATTTGCCTTCTGGGGTTGTTAAATGTTTTCATGCTACCTGGTTTCCCTACAAAGTCTTTCCCATATCAATGTCTGGCTTAAAAATTTCCAGGACACCCCTCTGACAACCAGTAAGTCCAGGCTATGGCCTCAGAATAAGCCTGCTGGGCTCGGGATCATGAGCAAGATCCCAACAGAGTTCTTGGACTCCTGCCTTTGCATATGCTGTGTCCTCTGCTAGGAATACCTTTCCCTCCACCTCTTAAAAGTCTGGTGCCTGTCTGCCCAGTCCCTGCCAAGTAGCCGCATCTTTAGATCCCTTTTACAGATGAGGAACCAGAGGCTCAGAAAGGTCAAGTAACCTGGTCAAAGCCACACAGCTCTGCCCTGGAAAGTGATAGTGATGAGTGGCTAGAATCCTGTGCCAGGTATATGGTCTTGGGAACATCACTTGGCCTCTCAGTACTTTGGTATCCTCATCAGTGCAATGGGGTACCATACTGTGCAAGGTTGACGGGGCTTACAGAAAAGCTGTCCTGTGCAGCCTCCATTCCTTGGCTCCCCACACCAGTTAGTGACTCTCACATGGCCCCAGAGGCACATCCACGACTCATTCATTTGTACATCAATAATCTCCAACCCCTGCCCTGTGCCCTGCCCAGTTGACTGGGGACTCTTGGAGATAATCAAACACAGCTCCTGCCCATTGTGCGGGGGAAGGAAAGGGAGGGAAGGAGAAGGGCTGGAGCAGGCGGCAGCTCTGTCACTACTCAAGGAGAGTGTGTGTATGTATGTGTGTTATCCTCACACACTACTAGTGACTTGATATTTGTTTTTATTTTTAAAGATTTTATTTATTCATTTGCTAGAGAGAGCAAAAGCAGGGGGAGCAGCAGGCAGAGGGAGAAGCAGGCTCCCCACTGAGTGAGGAGCCTGACGTGGGACTTGATCCCAGAACCTGGGATCATGACCCCACCCAAAGGCAAATGTTCAACCAAAAGAACCACCCAGGCATCCTCTTGACTTTGTATTTCTAAAACTGACAATGACTCTCCTTCCCGCGGATGAGCGCTTAAGGGGGTAATGTTGACGAAAGATCCGCTCTTAAGAAAGAAAGAAAAGGGGCGCCTGGGTGGCTCAGTGGGTTAAAGCCTCTGCCTTCGGCTCAGGTCATGATATCAGGGTCCTGGGATTGAGCCCCCCGCGTTGGGCTCTCTGCTCAGCAGTGAGTCGGCTTCCCTTCCTCTCTCTCTGCCTACTTGTGATCTCTGTCTGTCAAATAAATAAATAAAATCTTGAAAAAAAAAAAAGAAAGAAAAGATCCGCTCTTTATTTTAAAAAACTTGTTTTTCATCGCTTCCTGAAATCTGAGTATTTCACAGCTTCCAAGGTTCACCTCCGCGCCCTGAGCCCTAGAAGCTGAGAAGGAAGAGTACTGTGAGGGCGCTGTCCCAACCACCCCGGAGAGCTCCCCTATCTCTGGGAGACTCCACTACCCGCCAATAATCCACCTGACCTCCATCCAGCTTCTTTTCCGACCCCAACCCCTGTTCTTACCTCCTGACTCCCCACTCAGTACACGGCAGCCCCCACGCCCCCATCCCACACAAACCAGCCGTCATCGCCTCTGCCACCATCCGGGTCCCCAGGTGACCCAGTACACTGTTCCACTCTTTAAAACCCCCCCACCCCTCCATTGTCCTCTCCCCAGCCGCAACCTCGTCCCTGTCTGCCCCGCCCTCTCTGGGGTAGAGTACACATTCCGCAGAGCGCCGCTCTTTTCCCACTCTCCCATTGGCTCCTGCTGCGGGACTACGCCGGGGCCGAAGGAGGGGTTCTGGGGCGTGCCCGCCCCCTGCCCGTGGCCCGGGCGGGGGCGGGGCCACCGCTGACCCCACCCCTTTCGGATGGGGCAGCGCCGACTGGCGCTCAGGCGCTGGGCGGCGCTGCCACGGTTGGGCTGGGCTCCGGCTCCGGCTGCAGCTCCTGTGGGGGTGGGCCGCCGGGATGACAGCAGCGGAGGTGGCAGCGGCTGCCGCTCGGGGCTGAGCGAGCGGCGAACGAGCTGGGGTGGGGGGGAAGAGGAGGAAGTGGAGCCGGAGCCAGGAGCTTCGGAGTCAGCCGCCGCGCCGAAGTCCGCCCCATTTTGCAGAGCGAGCCGAGTCCGGACCTGGGAAGACTTCCCCGCGGGGCTCCGGCCGCGGCGGCTGCGAGCGTCCTCGCCTGCGCCTTGCCCTGCCCCGCCTGCCCCAGCCAGAGGTTCTGCGCCGGGACGCTCCCAGTCCCGCGATCCCGGGCTTTGTGGCCGGGACGCCCTGAGCCCCCGACCCGATTCAAGTGCACCTGGGCGGGACGCTCCTGGCCCACCATACGGGTCCACGGTTGCGGGCTCGTTCCCAGCCTTTCTATAGTGTGTGTCGGAGCCCTCCGCCCGACACTCGGGTTAAGGCAGGTGCCCAGCAGCCCCCCGGCTGAGTGCAAAGGGGCCCAGAAGTCCCCAGCGTCGGGCTCCCGAGACCTGAACCTTCAGCTGCCTTCGCCCCGGTGCTTCGGACTTGGGACTGTTTGAACGCCCAGGAAGCCCCGGCCCGGCTCCAGAGCCCCGTGAGGAGTTCCAGGCGGGCTGGGCAGTCGGACTGAGCCGGACCGAGCTGGTGCTGCGAGCCGAAGCTGCCACCTTTTCTGCCGCCTCGGACGAGGAGCTCAGCGCTTGCCCGGAAGAAGGGAGCACCGGGCTACCCCCTGGCGCGGCGCCGGCGAGAGCCGAGAGCTGCAGGTGAGAGAGTCCCGGATGCCGGGTAAGGGCGGCCTTCGACCCCAGCGGGACAGCGCCGGGGCCAGCAGCGGGCGTGTGCCGGTCACTAGCTGGGGCTGCAGCTGGGTAGGAGAGGGCGCGGGAGAGGACGGAGGAAGGGAGAAAACAGGCACTTATTGAGCGCCCATTGTGTGCGGGTCCGCGCCCCACCCTTGCGCAAACGGTCCCTCCTGTGCGGCTCACTACTATTCCTCGAGATAAAAAGGTGTTGTGTATTGTAGCCGGCTCTTACAGATGGGGAAGCTGAGGCTCAGCGGGGTTGAGTGACCCTGCTCTTTCACTCTGGGGATGAGAGTGGGTAGGAGGGTTAGGGTGGAGAGGGAAAGAAGCAGGGAAGGGAGAGAGAAAGGAAGTGGATAGCTGCCAAGCAGGAGGCGATGGGGAGGGGTCAAGGTAGGGCCACTGGGGCATCCAGAACTGAACCTGAGGCCCGGGAGGTGGCTTCCTCTGACCTCCTTCCCTCCCACTCCCTGGCCAAGTCACGTCCGGGGAAAGGTGACCCAGAGTTGAGGGCAGAGGTAGGAGGCTTCCCAGTTCCACAGCTTCCCTCCTTGTGGGCCCCAGACCAGGGAGCCATGACTCCTTGCCCCTGTGTGCCAGACTCTACGGTCCTTATGACATGGTGGCATCTGAGATGCCACTGAGATGCTGCTTACATGTTGGGAAAACTCACTCTAAAGGTCCCCAAGTCAGAGCCCATCAGAGCTGGGGAGGTGAGGTCTCCCAGCACTCTCCAACTCCCATCCTTCACATTGTCCATGGGACATGGGAGGCTGGTGGGGTGGAGGATCTCAACTGCCCTGGGGCCTAGAGCAAGTTAGTGGTTGAGGCAGAAGTACACATTAGGAAGCCTTCCCAGACATCCTTCAAGGTATCTACTCCCAGCTAGCATCTTCTGGGTGGGTGGCTGGGGTTTTCCCAGCCCTCATGTGAGGTCAGGGTGGCCACTTCTGAGGCTGCTTTGAGAGTCTTGTGTGGTTGTTGCTGGGGTCCAAGACAAGCAAGCAGCCTCATTGCCTTTGGCCGAGACTGGAGGTCTGACCTCAACTACTCCTGGGCAGGGGAACCTGCCAGACACCTCTGGCCCTGGAGGAGAGGGGCTCGCTCAAGGTCTCAGGGCTGGGACTGCCAGTCTGGGGGCACAGTCCCATGAGTCTGGATTCCCAGGCAAGGGCTCCTTCTGTTGCCCCTTGGGGCTGTGCCGAAAGAGGGGTGTTGTGAAAGATAGCTTGGCATGAACTCTGTGGGTTCTTGTTCTGAATCGGGAGGGGGAGGGAATGTGGCCTTGGTCTAAGCCCTGTGGCCTTGGCTGGGACTAGTTAACCCCTGCTGTGCCCAGCTATCCGGAGTCTAGGGGAACCACCCTGGAAAGCCCCTGGGAGGTGGAGGAAGGTGGGGAGATAGGCTGAAGGCTGGAGTCTTGGTCGAGGGGCTGGAGGGGTTGGGGACACCAGAAGAGAAGGTAACTGAGGGGCTTAGGATTACCCCCACTCCCATCGGTGAGGATTCAAATTCTCATAATAATCCCTGCATCTAAACAAAGCTCTTTTTTGGTGAGATAATTTCACACCTGTGATCTCATTTCATGGCATGGTGGGAAGAACCTGGAACCTGGAGTGAGGCAGAATGGGGGTTGGGGAGGCACCTGAGACCTCTCTGATGCATCCATGGCTCCAAGCCTCACCTGTAAAATGGGGTCAAGGCAGGCTGTTTGTTACGTGCTCAGATAATGGGGCCATCACATCTGGCAAACTGTCAAGTGCTCAGGAGATTTTCATTTCTGCCAAGACTGGGCTTGTTACCAACGGCTACCACGTGTGGGAAACTGAGGCTCAGAGTGATGAAGCCACTTGCCTGGGACCTTTGAGTTTGCTTCAGGAACTGAGAGTTGACTCATGCCAGGTGCTCTGGAAGCTACCCAGATGGAAAAGGCAGTGGGGCGACTAGCTCCCAATTGGGTGGACTAAACAGCGCCAACAGACGCGCTAAGTCAGACAGACTGGGTGGGCGTGAGTCCGCGCTTCTTCCCACTCGCCATGTGGCGCTGGGCAGAGCTCTTCACTCCTCAGAGCCCCTGGCTTCTCTGTAAATTAGAATTTCTCCTTTCCAAGGCTGTCCTGAGGATGAAATGAGATATAAATGTATAGCGCTTGGCTGAATACCTATTTCCTTCCTAAAGGAAGGAAGCTTGAATTTTGACCAGGAAATCCTCAGGCTTGCCTTAGATTAGAAGGCTCTGTTGCAGGCTCACAGACTTGGGTTTGCTCAGCTGGGACTCCTGAATGGGTCATGCTCCTCTGTTCTGCAGCCCTCTATAATCTGCTTGGGGACCCAGCAAGGGGCCTCTAGATTCTGAGCCCCTCACCCCAGGGCTGTTGGCTCCTGGGATTGGGGGATGCTGGTACTCATTGTGTCTGTGGCCCATTGTCTGGCCTCCAGGGCACAAAGGTGTGGTGAATAATTTACGGAGCTGGGAGGCAGGCTCTAGGAAATTGTGCTCAGTGGAGCTTCTGAACCCCTCCAGAGCAGGTGGGTGGTTCTTATCAGTGGTGGAAGAAGTCTTGGGTATGGGGGGAGGGGGGACAGGACCCAAAAAATGTGACCTATCTTCAACCCTGGCTCTTCTCTTATTGGAGGCGGGGGCAAGGTGGACCCATAGGAAGAAACAGAAACCAAGCTAGAAGAGCTAGGTTCGAGCTGTGGGCCTCTGATGCCAAGTGGGTGGTGGTGGCTGGCAGGGAGAGGCCCTTGAGAACTGGAGTAACCCAGAAGGCTTCATCAAGGAGGAAGAGGTCTAGGCTAGGACAAGAGGCAACTTGTTATGGCCAGTAGGGGTCCCGACATTAGTTCAAGGTTGAAACCTGGCTGTGTGAGATGGTGAACAGGACACCGACCCCACCATACCTCCGTTTTCTCCTCTGTGAAATAAGCGTAGTTATGGGTCTTATCCATAAAGTACATGGCGTGATGGGTACTTGGTGAAAGGGTGCTTCACTGTTAACTTGAAACATGGGGTGGGCTTGCAGAAGGGCAGACAAGATGGTGTAGTGAGCAGAGAGGCAGGGAGAACTCTGGGGTCATCATCCAGGGGTTCGTGGGCTCAGCGAGGGGTGTGGAGACGAGGAGCAGGTGACCAGGGCCTTGAATGTAAGACAGAATTCACCTTTCAGAAAGCACTATGCTGCCCCCGTCTTTATCTTGTCTGTAAGATGAAGGCCCCTTTGTTGTGCGTTTAAGCCCTTGGCTGGCACAGCCGCGGCAGGGACCTCTGGCTTAGTGCTCATCACCGGCTCCTGGACCTGTCCCATGGAGGCCTATCACAGCCCCTTTGCTGCTGCTTTGCTCACCTCCCTGTCACTCAAGGCCCAGCTCCAGTCATGATTTCCCCCAGAAACATTCCTGGATTACCTAAGCCTCTGGTCACATCTCCTCTGAATTTTTAACACTTCCCGGGAATAGTCATAAATAATACCTACCCCTGCATCACATTTTGCAGTGTGTAGGGTGTCTCTCCGTACTCATAGCACTATGCTGATGCTATTGACAGTAGCCAATGCCCTTGAGTACTCTCCATGAGCCACTGTGCTAAGCACTTTGTAAAGATTTTATTTATTTATTTTTCAGAGAGCAAGAGAGTGAGCACAAGCGCACAAGCAGGGGGATCAGCTGGTGGAGGGAGAAGCAGGCTTCCTGCTGAGCAAGGAGCCCAATGTGGGGCTCAATCCCAGGACCCTGGAAACATGACCTGTGCCGGAGGCAGAGGCTTTAACCCACTGAGCCACCAAGGCGCCTCTGTGCTAAGCACTTTATAGACACTCTCATTCACAGCTCTGGGAGGTAGCTACTGTTATCACCCAGAAACTGGGTTCTGAGAGGTACCCTGTCTTGTTCAAGGTCACACAGCTAGACAGCAGGGAATGAATAATCAGCCCCCTATTTGGCACTGAACAAACGTCCTGTCCCCTCAACTTTCCCAAAGTACCTCGAGAACATACCTCACATGTAAAATGCCTGGAAATGAGCCTTATTCTCAAGGATAAGGAAGGGCCAGGTGTCCAGGCCCGGGTGTGTGACTGGGTGTGAGTCGGGCCTCCTCTGGGGTCCTGTTTGCCCATGTCTGTGGGGTGGGGGATTCTGAGCCCCCAGCACTGCAGCCTTCTGTAGTATCCTCTGTGACTCTGGAAGGTAGAGGAAGAAACCACAGCAACCAGGGCCAGAGGATGTGGTGTGACAGGCAGCTGTGATTTTTGGCCTGGCCACTGTCTGGGCCAGCAGGCTCTGTAGTTAGCTGCTGCCTCCCCTGAAGGAGGGTGGAGGCCTGGGCTACTGGCAGCACAGTCATTAGCCGGACGGAGAAGACCCTGTGATTGGGAGCTGACGGAGCCATGCCAGGCTGGCGGGGCCACAGCAGGGTCAGAGGCAGGGCAGCCGGCTGGACAGCTCCTTCTTCTTTCTTCGCGGCCTCCAAGGTGGTAACAAGTACTCACTGGGCACCAGAACTTTGGAGGCCAAGGCTTGCCCTTCTTCCTGTTGTGGTGGTCATGGGAGTAGAGCAGTGAGGATTCCAGCCACGCCCAAAGATGCCTCCTCCTAGAAGGTTCCACGACTTCCCTGAAGCAGGGACTCTGAGCTGCCTTTTCTGCAGACCCACGGCCCTCACTCATGAACTGTGGTCTGCGGAAGGGGGCTGTGCATGTCTGCTTCCCTTGCTGGCTTGTCAGAACTAGATTCTCCACCTCTCCAATTCTCCCCTGCTGACTGAGCTCCTGGCACAAAGTAGTGACCCCCTAGTCAGGGGAGGTAGCCCCTTAGACAGCCTGCTCAACCCCTATTACCTCTGGTTCCTTACCTGTAAAATGGGGCTAATGATAATAGCGGGGCAGGGGGGGCGCTAAATGAGATGACAGAAGGGAGGGACCAGGCCAGGTCTGGCACGTGGGCCAGTGCTTGGTCAACCTGAGTCCCCTCCCCTGTCCCTGGGTAGCCCTGTGTGGGAGTGAGTCAGAAAGAAGCTGATTGAAGAGTCTGGCCAGTGATACCAGGAGGGAGGGTGGAGGACTTCCAGAGGAGGACACTCTGCTGCCTGGGGGGAGGACTCCGTCAGAGAGCTGGGGTTCGTGTACCTTCGCTGGGGGCAGGCAGCTGTCATACACAGAGGGCCCAGAGCTAAGTTCAGGACAGGTGGCAGCACCGGGGTGGCCAGCGACCTGGTTCTTCTCAGGCCTTAGGAGCAGCAGGGGCCCAGCTGGCAGGAGCCGTCTGGGTCCTACAAACTGGGCCCTACAAGTATTAGAGGCTGGGCAGAGAGCGAATCCTTCCTTAAACGGAAGCAGTGTTCATTTGGTCTGTTTCCTGGCACACATGCACATCCAAAATGTGGTTTGATTGTTGGGGATTTTCATCTGCGGGCGGTGTTGTGTGTGTGGCGGGGGGCCCGGGGGGGGGGGAGACACAGATACTAAACAAGTGGGCACATAGATAGAGTGAAGGGTGAGCTCCTGGGGCAGGGCCCGTCCCATCTGTGTTTGTGGATGGTCATAGTCATGCTCAAACCACAGCCTGAGTGCACATACTCATTAACCATGTGACTTGGGGAAGTGATTTACCCTCTCTGGGTCACAGTGTCCCCGTCTGTAAAATGGGGACAATTATAGCACCTGGTGCATAAGGTTGGGGTGAGGAGTAAAGAAATTATATGTATAATGCACTCAGAAAATTACTGAGCACGCAACAAGCACTCAAGACCTGCTATTGTTAGCTCTATCCCCAGCACACAGCAGGGAGTTTGACAGAGATCAGGAACAGCCTGTGGAAGGAATCCCAGGCAGAGGGCTCTGTGGAATGAATGAATGAATGGCCTGGGAAGGAGGGGAGGATACAGGAGCAGTGACAACATAGCATGGGATAGAATGAGGCAAGGAAGGCCAGGGGCTGGGGTTGTCCAGTGTTGGGTGGGAGGGTATCAGGAAAGGCTTCCTGGAGGTGGTGTCCCTAGAGCTGAGTGTGAGCATATCCTTTAACACACAGAAGGACCATGGCGCCATGCACTTCCTTCAGAGAGGAGAGACTCCTGTCCCAGGGGAGCTGGTGGGAAGCCTAACTTGGGCAGAAAACCCCACAGGCTTCCCTCTTCCCAGGACTACACGCTGTCTCACCACCTGTGATATCCTGCTTTGAGGGCATGAGGAAGGCAGGTGCGGAGGATATGTGGGCTACCTGAGAGTCTCAGCTCTTCCCAGGCCTGGGACAAATCTCCCATTGGAAAAGAATAAACAGGTTTTGCTCAGAATCCCACCTCTAGAGGTGGTCTTGCAGCATTATCACTCTGGTGGCTGTTTAGTTTTTAAATAAGTGGACGCTTCTAAAGGAAAAAATACCGTGAAGAATTTGTCTCACCCTCCCATGCAAGAGGCTCAAAGACACTGACAGGAGCTGGGATCCCCAAGTATTGTAAAGGAGTTCGTCCCTGAGAAGTCCTGAAGTCAGGGGTCCCTGGGGCTGTCTGAGCTCCTGGTTGGCTGTGGTGTCTTGAGGACAAGACCTCATCCTTGCTGTGAAATGGGCTCTGAGTAATAAAGACTTTCTCTTCTTTAGGAGGCAGGCGGGGAGCTTGTTGGGTGAGAGAGGCTCTAGTGGGCATCTGGGCCCATGACTCTCAAATTTTGCTGCACGCCAGAATCCTTTAGGAAACTTTAAAAAGTCCTGCCTGGGCCAAAGACCGAGGCATGAGGAGTTTTTAAAGCTTCCTGCGTGATGTCTGCTCCCCAGGCTTGATAACCAGCCACCACCCTCTGGGGTCTGCATTCTTCGGAGTCCTCAGAGGGATACCCACACACCCCGGTGAAATGGAGCTCATGGCTTCCACTCTGTGTCCTCCTTTGGGGCCCAGCCCTCCCCGGGAGCTCCCTGCCTGGAGAAATGGAGGAGTGGGAAGACTTTGCAGTCTGATAAGTCTGGGTTCCAACCCTCCTCTGCTCCCTGCTTGGCATCTTCTCTGAGCCTCTGTGTCCGCCCTGCCCCGACTAGTGCTCTTCCTCGACTAGTGCTCTTCCTCCTGCCCTAGCCACCTGAGGCTGGGTCTCTTAGAGGTGTGAGGAGGGACCCACACCCTGTCTTGGAGGCCTTGCCTACTCCCCCTTCTCTAAGAGATAAGACGAGGCGGCAGGCATTTTGTTTTGCTGGGGTTTGTTTTAATGGCCAAAGCGTCAGACCCTCTGTAACAATGAAGCCTTGTCTGAGTCTGCTTGTTTTTCCAACCTGGACACCCAGCTGCACCACCCGCTTGGGGCCCTGTCCCACCTGGGAGAACTGAAGAATGTCAGAAGGTTGTTTTTTTGTTTTTTGGGTTTTTTTTTTTTTTTTTTCATTTAGGGGAGGGTCACGGGGAGACATTGGAGGCCTCTGTCTGGCCCTCACCAATAACTGACCCCATTTAAGTCAGCTGTCTCTGTTGGAAGCCAGTTCAGTGAAATTATTTCAAGGGAGTCACCAGGATGGGTTTTGTAAGCCGGAGAACTTGCATTTGTGCTCTTTGTTGGTCACCGATAGCGTGACCTTGGGTGCATCGTTTCAACTTTTTAAACCCTGGTTTTCTTTTCTGGAAAATGCCTAAATAGGATGTCCTTCTTGGGCTGTAGTGAGACGTGAATGAATTGCTTGGTGCCTCCTGCAGAGTGAGCACTCAGAAACTGTCCTCGATTGTCCTCCTTCGGAGCCCAACGCTGCCTCCTAGGCCTCCCTCCCTGGGCTTGGCCCCACCCCTGCCTCCTGCTTGCTCCCTGTGCTGGGACAGCAGAGGCCTGTGTGCTCAGTAATAGTGACGAGTCCCCCGTAGCTGCCCTGCTCCCCTCGTTCACCCCTTGTGTATTTACAAGCAACTTTCAAGGTCTGTTCAGGGAGAAGGCTGCAGAGAGAGGGTTGTCAGGGGTGGTGTTTGGTCTCCTCTGCTCTGGCCCTGCCAGAGGGGGTGTCTCAGCCCAGGGTGAGCTGCTCAGGCGAGAAGTAGGGGCATGGCAGACCCGTAAAGTGGTGGGCAGCACTCAGAGTTCACAGTCCCCCGGGAGCAGTCACCGCCCAGGGCTGAAGTGGGCCAACGTGGCCAAGGGAGGAAGTGGCCAGTGATAGGGACTGGGGCTGTGGCTCGCAGTAGAGGGAGTCAACCCCGAAGACCCATGGTGGTGGGATGGAAAGCCTCAACTATCTCTCTTCCTTCCTCCAATCTCCCACTGGGGCTCCCCCATGGGTAAACTTACCCAGAAGCTGATGGCACGGAACCCAGTGCAGCCCAAACCATGGGGATCAGGCTCCCCGGCCCTGGGCATTGTGGGGAGGGGCCTGGAGTGGCAAATGGAAGGTACTCCTCACTTGCTCACTCAAAAGCCATGGAGTCCCGTGGGCCCACCCTCCTCAGGAAGCAGTTTAAGGATAATGTGTTGTTACTTGAGCATCCCCCTTCTGACGGGGATCTCAGCCCCCCACCAAAGATGAACTAAAGCGTTCCACCTGCCGCAATCTTCCCAGAGAGGGAGCTCTGGGGGGAGCCCATCTCTCCATCCCTGGCTTACCAGTGGTGCCTTAGCCTGCCTTTGAGATTGGCGCCTGGGCCTCTGCCTACCGTGCCTGCTGCTCTGTTGGGCTCCACCCCCACTGGTCCCAGGAGGACCTGGCTCTAAGTTTTGTCCAGCCTGATCACCTGAACAGCCTGTGGCTCTGTCCCTCCTTGTCAGGCAGTGTGGAGTCGTGGTTAGAACACAGGCTCCGAAACCAGACTTTCCTGAAATCCTGACTCCACCATAAAAGCCTGGAGAATGACACATTGTGCCCCTTAATCTCTTATGCTTTGGTTTTCTCAGCTGTGAAATGGGGGTAACAGAGGGTATGCAAGGTCACTGTGAAGAATAGAAGAGTGAGGAAGTGTGAGTACTCAGGATGGTGCCTGGCGAGCAGGGAGTGCCCAGGAAATGACCGCCTTTGCCGTGATCACAAAAAATACAGTGGGAGCCCAGAGCTCACGCTGTGGCTGGACCATCAGTGAGAGGACGGGGACCGTCACCGCTCTCAGTCTAGACTCTGCTCTAGTGACAAGGCTCTCATAGGGTCATGCAGCCTGGCAATACTGTGGACACCCATGTGTCAGCTATCCACCCCTCCCCCCAGTCCTCAGCTGCAAACCATGTCCTGTGAGAAATGGCTTCTCATTCTGTCAAGCCTCAGTTTCCCCATCTGTGACAGAGCAGCTGGACTGGGTGTTGCCAAGTTGTGCCCCCGAGTCCATCTGTGCCAGAAGAGGAATCAGGTTGTCCCTTTCATGGAGGATCTCTTGATGAGGGGCAGGGGATGGGGTGAAGGCAAGTGGTCAGGACACGGGCCAGTTCTGTTCATCACAGGCGGGCTGGGCAGCCATGAGCAGGAGGCAGAGGAGAAAACAGGAGCTAGAAGAGAATGAGAGAAATTAGGGGGGCTTCAGGGCAAAGTGGGTGTATGAAATGAGTCGTAAGGGTAGGCTAGGCCCTCTGTTGGGCCATCTTGGAAGGGAGAGGATGCATGGCCCTAGGGGAGCAGTGAGTGGGGCGTGCAGTACCAGAGCTCACAGCAGGCACCCAAAGAGAGAGTGGTGTGGTGGGAAATCAGGTTTCTGGATTTAGGCCAACCTGGGTTTGAGTCCTGGCTTAGTTTCGTGTTGGTTCTTTGATGGTGGACAGGTAGTTTGGCCTCTCTGACCCTCCATTTGCGGGTAATGTGGGCTTCCTGTCAAGCAGAGAGCTGGAGGCATGGTCAGAAGTAAGATGTGTTGGGGTACATGACATGGAAGAATGGAAGACACCTGTGAGGCCCCTGGTGCGTGGCATTTTGGGGGTGGCTGCACAGGCCTGGGACGCAGAGCCCTTCTTTGCATCCAGCCTCCCCTGAACCCTCCCTCCTCCCTGACAGAACGGGTGCCTCTGCCACAACTTGCCCTGGGCGTCTGAGGAGGGGCGCTGAGATGCCCAGAGCAGGTGTGGTAGGGCCTTGATCCTCAGAGGCCTTCCTGAGAAGGGAGGTGTGTGGCTTCTGAGCCTGTCCTGGCTGCAAGGCCCAGCTCTGCCTCTTTTGATCAGGACTTAGAAGACACCAGGCGGGTCACTCCACCTCCCGGAGCCTTGGTTACTCACCAATGAAACAAGGGCAGCAGCTCTTACCTTGCAGGCCTGTTTCACTGCTGAAATGACCCTAGTGGGGGAGCTCAGGCCTCTTATGTTAGATGGGACTCCACAGTCCTCCTCATGCTTCTCTCCCTCCCCCGGTCCGTTTTTAATGCCGCCTCAGGAAGTTCTTTCTTGTGTTTGACTCAGAGCCATTGTGCTGTAACTGGAACCTCCTCCCTCTTGCTGAGGGCTCCACAGAGGTGGACTGAGCTGGGCCTAGAGACCTGGATCCTGGTGCCCACTTGACCTGTCTTGCTGTATGGCCTGGAGCCAGTTAGCGACCTCTCTGGGCCATGGTGAGGATGTCTGTGCCTGGGGTTCAACTCTCACCCGCGAAGATGTATGCAGTTCTGCCTAAAGACTGTTTTCTTAACTCTCCCCCGGCCTGGGCCCCAGACACCTGGGGAAACCAGCAGGTTAGGGTCCTGCTGGTGCTGGTAAAGGCTGAGTCCACTCTCAGACCAGGGTTCCCAAGGGCAGCTAGGGAGTTCAAGTTTAGATGGGGGATTCCTGGTGGGTGGGGTAGCACCCTCCTCTTCAAACCAAGGATTTTGAGAGCCTGGATCTCCTCCTACCCACCCAGCTAAACTCACTCAGCTCAAGGTCAGTCACATTTCTTGAGTCCCTCCTTGGAGAGTATCTTTCCCTTATGAAGTCTGCTTTAACCCCTCATGTTGTGGGGGGAGCCCGAGGCTTAGAGAGATGAGAAGACTGGCCTGGACCCCACAGCCTGTCTGTGGGGAGTGGTGAGGGTGCCCAGAACTCCTAATTCTGCCCTGGCGTCCCCCATGGCACCTGGGCCACTCTGAGTCCTCTAGGTCCTTGGTGGGTAGAGCATGGGGGAGCCAGGTGGTCATGAACAAGGCTGTTTCTGGTCTGGGATGGGGGATCTGGGAAAAAGTTGGCCAAGGAATGGAGGAGGCAGAGGGGTCAAGAGCCCAGGAGTCCTGAGCTGCGGCCTATTCTGAATGCCCCTGTGAACTTCAGTATTTGGTTTCACGGAGAAATCAAGATTTGTTTCTTGTTGGCTTGGGATACCTAATAGTTTACGTTTTTTAAAGCACTTTGATATCCATGGTGTTACCGAATCCTCAGCAATCAGTGAGAGGCAGCCTGGGACTCCTCCGGGAGGTCCGGAGAAGGTGAGCTCTGGAATCTGACAAACAGGGGCTTAAATTCCAGCTCCCACCAACTCGAGTGCCCTCGAGCAAGTGAGTGAGCAGCTGAGTCTCAGTTTGTTTATCTGTGAAAGGGACAATCATTCCCTGCAACAAATAGCAACAGCTGTCTGGCTGGCTGTGCTGGCCAGGGCAGGATAACACGTCTGTAACCACTGGCCCAGCGCCTGGGGCAACATCACAGTTTTCATGGTCTTTAGTATCTCCCCACTTTATAGACGAGAAGATGGAGGCTCAGGGAAGGAAGGTGACTTGCCTGAGGTCACGAGGTCATTTAGCTTGGTCCTCCAGACTTCCTGTCTGTGGCTTTTTCCTCCAGCTCTTCCCTTTCTGTCTTCAAGTGACCTCACACCTCATTTATCCAGTCTTCAGCACGATGCTATCTGATGAGGCCCTGAGTCTGCCCTCCCCCACCCACATACCTAACAGTGCTTGCCTGGCACGCAGTAGGCACCTTTAAGATGTTTCTCCCGCACACGAACATGTTGGTAACTTGGTAGGAAATGTAAAAAGTATTTTTCCAGGCGGCTAAGCTTGTGTCCCTAAGGTTTCCTTCTGCTCCCTTATTCCCTTTAAAAACAACCTTTTAACAGTTTGGGTTGGAAACCTTTGTGAAAAGGATAGATCACTTCCTTTCCATGCACAATGCCGACATGGTTAACCTCTCAGGGATGGGCCTGGGGCACAGACTGCGTTGCTGGGAGCGCCAAGCCCCGATGTCCCCTGTACCCAGCGGCCGGGGCTACTGCACCTGCTCCATGAGATTGTCGGCCTTGGCCGGCTTCTGGTTCTTCTCACCCTGACCTTCATTCTGCTACCCACAGATCAGCCTCCAGCTATCCAGTACCTTTCTTCCCTCTTGCGTGTGCATGTGTGTTTCCTTTCTGATTTACTATTTCTACCAGTCAGGGACGAAGAGATGTGACAATTGAATTTATTGGATTTGTTCATTCATTTGTGTGTTCATACCTATTCAAATAGACCCATTCTGGGTCCTGCTAGGAAATCATCCATCTGTCTATCCATCCACCCGCCCACCCACCCTCCTCCCTGATCAAGGACTTCTGCAGTGGCTTGTGATCAGTCCAGACGTGACCACAGCCTCCAGGCAGTGTATGCAGGGTGAGAGCGATGTACCTCACACGTGCCGGTACAGGACCTCCGGTTTATACCCTGCCTCTGCGTGCATCAGCACACTGAGTCTTTGCAACAGCTCTGAGAATAGCATTTGCCCCGTTTTGTGCATGATTAAAGCAAAGCTCAGCAAGATGAGGTCTCCCGCCCAGTGGCTAGCAGTGAGCACGGAATTGCAAGGGGAGCTCAGGTCTCTAGCTTGTCCCGTCCCCTGTTCCTTTTCCTCTGTGTTCCGTTTGTCAGCTGGATGATGTCCCTTTCATTTTCTGCTTCTGTCCCGAAAGATGGTTGGTGGTGGCTTAGGTCAGACCCATGCCTCTGTAAAAAGGCCAGTGCGGGGAAGAGTGCCCTGTAGTGCCCATACCTTGTTCTGCAGTAGATCAGCGCACATCCTCCAGGCCACACTTGCCCAATTGTGCTCTCAGGAGCCCTGTTTCCCTGTGATGGTCAGGGTCCTAGGACGCATGCGTGCACAAATTCGGGAAATGCTGGATCACGTCGGTTGAAATAGGACTCCTCAGGGCTTTCAATGTGTTGATGTCAATTAGGGATCCCAACAGGCGGTACAGTAGGCAGCCAGCCTTCCCCAGCCTGCAACTCCTTTGTCACAGAGCAGACTCTGGGACTCATCGCCTGGAGGGGACACTTGGGGAACCGCTGATCTACAAACCCTCGCTTTCCCATCTTGCCTCCAGCTAGAGTAGCTTCCTTGCCCGAGGCTGTTTGCATTTTGACAGAGGATCACAGGGAGCATGGTTTAGCCCCAGGAAGGAATCAGTAATAACGGCAGAGTTTGGGCGAGAGGAAGTGCAAGGTGGAGACCCTCTCATTCTTATTCTTTCATCCTCCACAAAACGTATCTCAGACATCTACCGCGCGCCAGGCACAGAGCCAGCATCTGGAAATGCCAAGATGAATCTGACTAAGAAGCTTCCATTTCATTTCCCCGTGCCCGCCAAGGGTTTTTAAAGAAAGCCAAATTCAAGCCCTAAAAGGAATAAGTAATTCTTCTCATTTTTCAGGGGTCTTTGTGGTGAGTGTGGGTTGACGCTTTCTTCATCTGGGCTTTAGTCCTGGGTTCTGAAGGGCGTGAGGGAGCCGCTTCCAAGAGCAGTTACCCTGGGCAGAGGGCACAGAGGTCATCAGGGAGGGCAGGAGTGTGGGAGGTCCAGAAGGGGGAAGGAAAGAGGGAGGAATACTTCCCCTGGGATTGAGCTGGGGAGGGGCAAGGGGGGTGCTGTGGGGGGATCTCCCCGCAAAGAAGCACAGAGGTTATCCTGGGAGTTGTCAGGGTGGCAGGCTCTAGCCAGCTGGGAAGAGCATTCTTGGAAGACAAGAGCCTGAGCAAAGGTAGAAAGGTGGCAACAAGTGGGTTACGTACGTCTTCAGGAAGCTGGAAGGAGCCAGGGAGATGGGGGAAGAGGAAGGAAAGGGGGTTTGCTGGAGATGGGGGTGAAGAAGCTGCCCGGGGCAGATCAGGAGGGTCTGAACACCAGCTGAGGGGAAGCATCTGGAAGGGCCAGACCATGTCATGTTCATCCCAGTGTCCCCTGCACCTGGCGGTGCCCCGTTTGAAGACTGACTGGACCCTTCCGCTGTGGAACCTTGAACAAGTCCTCCTCTCTGGACCTTGAGTCACTCATGCTCATGTCAGGCAAAGTCACCTAGCACTTCCCCTCCAGCTCTGAAGGACTCTCAGGAATTCTTGATGTGTGTGCAGGGCAAGGCGAGAGCGTTTTTCCCCACCCCCTGAGATCCACTGGGCTGCCCCAGTTGGGCACAGGCCAGAGGCTCCCTGGGTGTGGGGCAGCCCATTTGCTGGGGCTGGGGTCAGGCTGGCTCTCCTGGTGGAATTCGCTCCTCTCTCCCCCTTCAGCAGTTGGGCAGTGGGCTCAGGACAAAGTGCCTTCGTGCCCTCCCTACTAGATCTTCTCAGTCCCCTGGCTGTGCTCTGGGGGGAGGGGGAGTTGAGCCAGCCTGGGGTTGAGGGTTGTGCACATGAAGCAGTTTGGTGCAGGGTAGGAAATTCTCCTCCTTCCCTCTTTGGAAAAATGGCTAAGTTACTTAACCTCTGAGCCTGTTTCCTCATCTGTAAAATGGGAAAGTCATAATTCCCATTCTGGCCTTTTCTGAAGATTCCATGAGATAAAGTTTATGGAAATGCATAGTAAACTCACTTACCCCACATAAATATAAACCATTTTGTCAATAACATGTATTTGTCCTATTTCCATGATCCCCCAGGGCCTCTGGCCCACTCACTTCTTTCTGGAAGCCTCCCCACCCCACCCGTACCTGCTTACTATTTACCATGCGGTTTCTCCTGCTGAGTACATTTTATCCAGGCCAAAGCGATAGGAGCCCATGAATTATGTACAAGCAGCACATGCAGGCCTGGGCTGTGTTTGCACTCCTTTTCTGGCGTGCATTCCAACAGGAGAGACAGCCCTGCCCTTCCTGTGTGCTGGGCCCTGGACCAGATACAGTCCCCTGTCCGGCTGTCTCCCAGAGGTCTGCAGAGTGTTGGGTCCTGAGCCCCGGGGAAGGATGGGGAGCACACATAAGGAGGTCCTTCTCCCCAGCTCAGCTGTCCTATTCAGGAGGCTGGGTCCCACAGGTCCTATAGGAGACTCTGGCCTGTGTCCCTGGGTAGGTGAGGGGGAGGGGAGTGGTTGGGGTCCATGGGCAGAAGGACACAGTCATCCCCCCTTCCACTTCCCAGAGGGTACCAGGAGATGTCAGTCAAGGTGGTTCTGATCTCTGATGTGGATGCTACTTTATTTCTGGGGGCTAGGTGCCCACTCTGGGGGCAGCCTGCAGCTTGTCGCAGAGTGCTCGGTCAAAGCCACTCTGCCCGTGAGGAGGCCCAGGGGGAGAGGAGTGGGCTGTGCCCAGCTTCTCTTCCCTCAGCGTTTTGAGGGGCCTTCTCAATGCCCTGGTTCCTGAGAGGCTCCCAGATGGTGTCCTGGCTCAAGTAGGGCTGGGGTCTCCGGAGACAGCTGGACTCAGCCAGCAACCAGGGGTGTCACAGACGCTCCCTCCTCTTAGGTTGGCGTGGGGGCAGGGGAGCAGGAACAGGCAGGCAGAAGGATATAATGGAACAGGAAAGTCATTTTAAGCAGTTTATTGAAAGAAGAGCCAGGAAACATAAGCATCAATTGTCCCTCATCCTAAAAAGGCCTGACACACCCCAGTTCCTGTCCAGCTCTATCCAGTGCCTCTGCAACCTTGGATATGTGACGCAGGCTCAGCTGGAAAATGCTGATGACAAGGCCAGCCTCACAAGGCTACTGTAAGGTCAGATGAAAGGCCCCAGCAGGTGGGACATTCAGTAAGGTACTGGGCACATAGTAGGCCACCAATTCACAGGGAGGATCTAATTATGGCCCAGAGCAAAGAAATCGGATTTTTAGTCGATGTGGTGTTTAAGCTGGAGAGAGAACATTCCGTTAAATATCCTTGGAAAGGTCAGCACAGCTTAGATGTGTTCTCAAACCTATGACCCCAGCAGAGGCGCTTCTAAGTCGCCAGGTGTTGGGGAACTTCCTTCTGGGACCAGGCCAGCCTCTGCAGCCAGGTCACCCAGGGTGTGAGGCATGACTCGGCATGTTGCCAGTGGCCCAGGGTGAGTCCCTAGTCTCCCCGTCCCCATGGAAGGAGGGGAATGGGCACCTAACTCTCTTGAATGGTGAGATTCATGTGAGAAATGATTGGTAAAACTCTACTGGGAAAAAAACACAATGGACACATAGTGGGTGCTTGGGGGCTTTCTGCAGGAAGGTGGCCCCAGGTGCTGGCCAGCGGCTTGGGGCAGAGAACCCAGCCTCTGCTTCCTTCCTGGTGTCATGGCTATGCTCTGCAGCCCTCCCTTGGTCTCAGGCTCTGGCCGGGTCAGGGACTGCTGGCTACCTCATGGTCACGGCTGACCCCCAGGCCAGCATCCCAGGGCTAGCCGCACTGCTGGCAGCTGGCAAGGCACTAGGCTCCTGCTCAGCTAAGAATAGAAGGCTTTGTGTGAATTAAGCAGCAGCCGGATCATCTCAGTCCTCCTAGCCTGGCCCACAGGGCTTTATTAAGCAGGATCTGGGGCCATTGTGGGTCCTCCCGGGTGGAGGAGGGAGAGGGTGGGTGAAGGGTGCTTGGGCTACCACAGGCTTCCTCAGGACTTCTCTTATGTTTCCACGTGAGGATGATTTTATTTTTTTTCCATAAGTAAGGCTCACTGCTCCTCCCTTCTCATCCCTGGGGCTGGCTGGGGAGCATTACCCAGGGTTCCTGGGGGAAAATCTCTCTGAGATGTGTTCAAACAAACAAGCTGGCCTCTGAGAGGAACGAACGGATCGATGAAAATGGCTTTGTCTTCAAGGAGAGCTGATGACGGCGGTCATTTATTGAGGGCCTACTGTATGCCAGAACCTGGGCTCCACACTGGGGTCCTTGGCTCATCTAACCCTCACAGGGGCACTGCGGGAAGGTGTCCTCATGCCCACCATGTGCACGAGGACACCAAGACCCAGTTACTACTTGGCAGAGCTGAGATCAGAACCAAGATGTGTCCTTCCTCATGAGTTGGGGAAAAGGTGAGAGTCCTGGTTCCTGGAAAGAGCCCTGGGCAGGGAGGACTTCATCTCAGAGCAATGACTTGTGCTTTACTTTACGTTACCCCAGGACTAGATGGGGAGGACAACAGAATAGATGTAGGCACCTGTTTGTTGAGTTGGAACGAAACCAAATCCTGTGCATCTCAGGCTCCCCTTCTGGGAAGTGGACTGAAGCTGCTTGGGGCAGGGTCATGAGGCCATAGCTCCATATTCCTGGTGTTTTGAACAGTGAGTGTCCGGGTCCCCCATTCTCTGCAGGGCCCTGGCACCTCCCAGCTCCCTTACCCCTTAGAGATTACTCCCAGTATGAAAACTGGAAGGAGTCTTAGGTCATGCTCTGGTTATACAGGTGGGAAGCCTGAGTCCCAGGAGAATAGAGGCTGGGCTGAGGTCATGAAGTAAATGTGGTGGGAACACATAGTAGGTGTTTAAGAAATCCCTTCTTTCTTCCAATGTTGCTTCCCTTGGGCTGAAGGGCTAGAGTGGAACGGGGGATAGAGTTAGCCTGATCCTAGGAGGGAGGGAAGAAGGGAGGAAGGCAGGGGCCAATGCTGCAAGCCTATAATCCCCCAGTCCCATCTGTGTTTGCCCAAACCTTGTCTAACTCAAAGCCCCCTCTTCTGTGAAGCCTGCCTGGACTCCCTTCCCTAACTGCCCTTATAACCTCCCTCTCTACCCTGAGAGTGGGAATTTTTTTAAGCTGTGGTAAAAAAACATATAACTTAAAATTTACCATCTTTATAATTTTTTCTACTGATATTATTTATTTTTCAGAGAGAGAGAGCAAGCACAAGCAGGGGAATGGCAGGCAGAGGGAGAAGCAGACTCCCTGCTGAGCAAGGAGCCCAATGTGGTACTTGATCCCAGGACCCTGGGATCATGACCTGAGCTGAAGGCAGATGCTTAACTGACTGAGCCACCCAGGTATCCCGCAACTTAATCATTTTTAAATGTATCATTCAATAGTGTTAACTTTATTCACATTATTGCACAACATATCTCCAGAAGTTTTCGGCTGGCAAAACTGAAATACCCAGGGCACCCGGCTGGCTCAGTCATTAAGCATCTGCCTTCGGCTCAGGTCATGATCCCAGGGTCCTGGGATCCAGCCCTGCATTGGGTTCCCTGCTTAGTGGGGAGTCTGCTTCTCCCTCTCCTTCTGCCCCTCACCCTGCTCATGCTCTCTCTCTCTCTCTCAAATAAATAGAATAAAATCCTTAAAAAAAAAACCCACTAAACTACAACACCCATTTCCCCCACCTTCCAGCCCCTGGCAACCTCCATTCCATTATGAATCTGACTATTCTAGATGCTTCATATCTGTGGAATCCTACTGTATTCGTCTTTTTGTGACTGGCTTATTTCACTTGGTATAATGTCCTCATGATCTGTCCAGGTTGTAGTGTGTGACAAGATTTCCTTCCTTTTTCATGGCTGAATAATATTTTGCCATAGGTGCATACCACATGTTTATCCATTTGTCTGTTCCTGAACACTTGGATTGTGGTGAAGAGTGGGAGTTATGAAGGTGAATGGGCCTGGTTCGAACCCTGTCTTCTGGCATCGTTTGAGCTGTGAGTCTCAGTCCTTCGTCACTCACTGCTGAGCCTGGTGGGGTGGCAAGGATTAGAAATCGTGCATGTAAAAATGCCCAGCAAAGCAGGTTCCCAGTTGGGGTGGTATTCATCCTCATTATGCACTTTCCATCTCTGGATGGATCCCTTTTGGTATTTTGGGGACCCACATACCCAAACTCACCTTAACCCTCCTCCACAAGGCCAGCTCAGCATTTGGTGAATGAGCAGCTGGAGAGCTCCCGGGCCCAGAGAGGGACAGAGACTCACCCAAGTTCACATAGTGGGTCAGTGGCCATGCCAGGATTACACTGTCTCCACCCTTCCCGCTCAGGGAACTTCCTGCTGCGGTAGCCAGGCTCCAGGAGCCTTGTCCTCAGGTAGGCCTGGCTCTCCAGGGGCCCGTGTATAATCCTGCAGCATGCAGGGCTGGGGAAGACCGGGAGCAGGGAGATGAGCATCTCAGGCTTCTCTGTGTGGGGCCTGAGGCAGGTGGCATCTGCCAGGCTCCTCTGATGGCCACCTTCTCCCAGGGCTGCAGACGGCAGTGCTGCCCCAGCGATAAGGGGCTCGTGTCTGACTCCTGCGCATGGCTCAGGCTTGCCTGAGGTCCTGCCTTGCACCTGGGAGGTCACACTCTGATTTCACTCACCTGTTCATTTGCTTACTCTTTCACTCGGTCATTTATTCAGCAGCAGCTCCCTGAGGCCTGCCGGGGGGCTGGGTACCAAGCAGACCTTGAAGGCAGTTAGTATGGCATAGCAGTGAATATCGTGCTTTCTGGGGCTGAACTGCTTGGGTTCAAATTTGGACCCTGATCATTACCAGCTCTGTGATCTTTGCCAAACTGCTTAGCCTCTCTGTGCCTCAAATTCTAATTCCCTAAAGCAGGGATAGTGATGTTCCGGTTACTATTATTACAAATCAAAACCACCTCAAAATTTTGTGACTTTATAAAAGAACAACCATTTTGTTATCTCAGCATGTATAGGTCAGGAATCTTAAGGTGGGCTCAGCTGAGGGTTTCTGGCACCAATATAGTCAGATGGCAACTAGGGCAGCGAGGAGCTGGGGCAGCAGTGGTTGGCTGGGCCTCTCGTCGCAGGGCTCTGTTCCTAGCTGTGGGCTCACGTGGGCTTCCCCATGAAATAGCAGCCTCGGAGCTGTCAGGTAGTCCCCACAGCGGCCCAGCGCTCCAGCAGGAGTATCCCGGTGAGGGTGGCAGAAGCTGCATCACATTCGATGAGCTGGCCTGGGGAGCCTCATGGTGTATCTTCAGCCATTAGTCCAAACTCCCCACCCAGATTGAAGTGGGGGTAGCATAGACCCTACCTTTCCCTGGGAACATTGTAGAAAGAGCATGTGGGATGACAGATACTGCTGCAGATGTCTCTGAAAATACAGTCTGCCACGGTTGTGAGAGTTAGGTGAGTCAAAACATAGAAGCCATCTAGAACAGTGACTAGGCATTGTAAATAAGTGATAGCTATAGATAATCAAGGGTGATTTTAACCATTTGCAATTTACTCATGGAGTTCTGACTTTAAGACCTGATGCCCAATACAGAAGCCAGTTCACTGAACTGCAGCATTTCCCACTTGGGTATTGCGGGATCTACAGGAGTTTGATGCACAGAGGGAGATAGCTGTGTAACGGTGTGGAGTGTGGTGTTCCTGGGGCAGGGAGTTAGCTCCAGGTGGCTGGGACTCCCCTGAGATGAGGTGGGGGGGCTGAGAAGGTGAGAAAAGCTTTGCATGTAGGGCTTCTCCCAAGGGGTTCTTGGCTGTTTCTCAGACAGAGATATGAAAGGCTGGAGAAGGGGCCTGGCTAATGAGGGAGCCACTTCTGAGGTGTAGTCAGCAGGATTTGGGAAGGTGCTGGGCTTAGGGGGTACAGGGAGAGGACAGGGATGTTGGGGCACATGCCCAGGTGTTTGCCCAGAGCATTTGCATCCATTTTGCATATGATATACGTACCCACCCTCACTTGCCTTTTTCTCCCCTTCTGGTATATTGGATACTTTGCAATTTTCCTCTGCTGCAAGGGGAGATGAAAGGGTGGGAGTGTGCCTGCCTTGGCAGAGGGGTCTGGGGGAACCTAGAAGCTAACCCTAAGGAAGCTGGCAGGGCCAGAGAACACCCAGTGGCCTCAGCCCTGCACCTCTCCTGGCCTCTCCTTCCAGCACCCCTTCCTACTCTGTAGACTTGCAGGGTCTGAGTGGAACAGATCCTGAAGGTTGTGGTGTCCTCCTCCCACTCACATCACAGATGGGGAAACTGAGGCCTGGGGACTTGCTCCACATCCCACAGCAAGTTAGTGAAGGAGCCAGCCCCAGATGCTCCATGTGGCTGCCGCACTCAGGGTGCCTCTGATTCTGTTCAGCAGGAATAAGAGCTCTGTAGGCCTGGGTTCCTCCCTGCGAGCCCCTCCAGCCTCTGCTCTGCTCCTGCAGCCTCCTCCCATCCATTCTCCATGGCCGTGGCTGGGCACAGGATTTCAGTGAAAGAGAAGAAGGGCTTAGCAGTCATGTGGTCCTGGGAAATCCACCTGTCTCTTACCTGTAAAGGAGCAGCCCCCCAGCAGCCCCCCAGACCCTTCTGTCCTGACGATCAGATGGACTTGCCAAGGCTGGCTTCTGCCTCTGATGTTGGTGCTGACTCTGGGGAAGGGAACAGCCAAGGATTACTCGGTGGGGCATGTGGGCCACCATGGGGAGGCAAGGCAGGACCAGGGCTGGGGAAGGGGACTTAGTCTTGATCCTAAAAGCTCTGAGCTGTGACCAAGCTGGGCCAGCCCTTCCCTTACATGGGAGAGGGAGCCCAAGGGAAGGATCGGGGTGGGATCTGAGCAGGAGCTCCTCTGGGGGCCAACTCCCCACCTAGCACTGAAAGGGCGGGCTTCCTAGAGGAAGAGGTTATGGAAACTGAGGGGGAAAGAAGGGCAGAAGCTGCAGAACTGTTAGCTATTGCCGCCGCCCTCTGCCCCAGGCCCCTGGTGTGCAGAGGTGAGAGCCAGCCCTGAGCCCCAGTCAAGCCAACCTTGACTCTTGGCACCCATGGTGCCCATGGGGGAAGCAGAAGCCCAAGTCCATGCTGCTTCCAGGATGCTGCATCTGTGGGCCTGTCTACACCTCCACGAGCCTGTGTTTGTGCGTCCGTGTGTATTTGCCCGGGCTGCCTGTGAACATGCGCTCTGTATTTGTGTGTGCCTTCCTCTGTGTGTTTGTGCATGTGCTTGCTCGCACACATAGGGATAGAGATAGGGACAGGGGTGGAGAATGAGAGGGGCCCCTTGCTTTCCTGAAGGCCCCGGGGGTCTCGCCTTAACACAGCAGACAGGTTAGACTGTGTCTACAAGGGGCTGTTAGAGCTCCTGGTTTTAAGCCCCAGGGGGAGGGGAGGGGCAGAGCAGAGACAACCTTTACCCTGGTAGGTGTGCGGGTAGAGGGGTGATCCAGAGCTCACCGATGGGGCAAATTCAGCAGAAAGATGAGTTCCCCAGGTGTGGGGACTCTCTCCCAGGGGCTCTTGTGTGTAGAACTTGGGCGGGATGCTAGGACCCACAGTCAGATCAGGCAGTGCCTCAGCCCTTCCAGAGCCATACGGGGGCATCAGGACGCAGCTGGACACAGCGTGGCTCCTGAAGCAGGCTGTGCAGGGCTCATGAAAACAGGAAGAGGCATGCCCGATCTACCAGGAGAGTCAAGGAAGGCTTCCTGCAGGAGGGGTTTGAACTGAGACTTGAGGGCTTTTTGGTGGGAGCTGAGGGGAAAAGGTTGGGTAACAGGTCTCAGGTAGGACTAGGGGCTTGAGGAAGGTGGGTGGGAAGGGTGATTCTCATCTGCCAGGTCTGGAAGACTGAAGAATGGAGGTTTCTTGAGATAGGGACAGGGGTGGAGGGCACTTAGGGGAATGTGATGAATTCCTATTGGGCCACCACAGGTATGAGGTTCCCAAGCCAGGATGACCAGGGGTCACTGAATACTCGGGCTTTGAGCTTGGTCCAGAGATGGCACTGCTGGATGATCTAGGAGAAGGTGAAGGGCAAGGGAGGACAAAGGGCTTGGGAAGAAATGCTGCATGAGGCCTGGGGAGAGGGAGAGGCCTGGAGACAAGGAGGGAAGCCAGAGCAAGTGATGTGCTGTATGCCAGGAATGAAGGATGTTTCCAGAAGGAGGGTGAAGCCCACCGTGTCAGGGAGAACTGAGAGCTGCCCAGTGGTCTCACTCACATGGAGGTCACGGTTGAACCTGGCAGGAACAGAGAGCTGTGGGTTTAGCAGCAGGTAGGAGGGAGGGAGAGGGGACATGAGTGTAGACATCTTTTTCAGAGGTTTGGATGAGAGGGAAGGAAGGAAGGAGAGTGCAGGCTAGAAGGGGGTGGAGGGGAACCAACTGGGTGAGACTCACGCCTGTTCATTGCCACCTGGAAGGAGCCAGCCCAGCGGATGTTGGAGGGAGGAGTGGGTGAGACGGGCTAGGAGCACCTTCTTTAGTCCTCTGCAGGGGCCAGGAGATTTTCCTGGAAGGATGGTTATATGGAGCGGGGGAGAAGGAGGTGGCAGCCCTTAGTCCTGCCCTGAGCTCTGCCAGGCTCCAGAACCTCCATCCATCTTGGGGGTGGGAGGATCAGGGAACCCTTTCCTGTGGAGACTTTTGGCGTCCTAGGAGGCAGGAACCCCGCAAACTGAGCATCCTCATAAAGCAGGTTCCAAGTCAACGATGATGCTCAGGGCTGGGCGGAGTTGTGCTCCCATGTTTTTCTGTCCCAGGACTCTAGGGTTACTTTGGAGCTGCTGCAAACAAGAAAAGCCTGGGAAGGTCAGGGCAGGGATCCTTGGGCTTCCAAGGAGGACACACCCAGCTCCCTGGGGGAGCCGGGGCAGGGTTGGCCTGCAGGGAACTGGAGCAGGTGTTCACAGCCTGAGTCCCCCTCCTCGTCCTCCCTGTACACCACCTTGGAGCTGGCTCTTTCCAGGGGCAATCAACCGACGAGTCTCACCCAGTTTGTCCCCCTCCACCCCTTTCCAGTGAACACTCCCTTTCTTCCCAGTGACCAGGACGTTCTTTCTCTGGGTCTAGCCGAAGTCTGTCCTGCTGCGTGTTCCCTTCTGGTGAACTTGTTCAACCCTGCTCTGTGGAGCCAAGCTGATCAGCCGGCCTCTTTGAGTGGCGGCCAGTGTTTTTACAACTTGTTTTCATAAAGTTGGTTTGAAGTCTCCCTGCATTCCCAGAATGTCAGACCCGCCCTGATTCACAAGGATTGACCAAAACAGGATCTGAGCCAACCAGAAGAATCTGAGGACTTAGTCATTCTCCTTGGATCATCTACAGATCCTTCTGCTTTCCTTCTAATAAAAAAAAATGAAAGTTAGATCAGATGGCCAGGAGGGGACAGAGCGTTCAGGGCTGTAAGCAGATCAGACCATGCTGGCTGGTAGAGGGGTCAGGGCTTAGGCTTTGCCCACCTCAAGTCCATTTTGGTGCTTGCCATATGGGGAAGCTTTAACAACTCAAAGTCTGAGCCTCAGTTTCCTTGTCTCTGAAATGGGAAAATTAACGGTACCGCTCACCTAGCTGTCTTGGGTTGGGTGATCTAGAACCAGACTGTGAGGCAAGGATTCAGGTGAGAGTGATGTATTAAGAAGTTTTCCCAGAAAAGAAGCTGCTAAGGGCATAGGGAAAGTAGAACCAGAAAGAGGAGGAAAAGTAAGAGTGGAAGGGTGCTTGGCTCAGTCTGCACGGGAGCTCTGGGGACAGGGGACCAGAGCTGACTGCCAGAGCAAGGATGCTAGAGAACTCAGACCTTTACCCAGGTGGTCGTGGTAAAGGGGGCCCCAGGGAATGACCATGACTGCAAGTGAAGGGATTCCGGCAGGCTCTGGGTCGTCTGCCCACACACTTCTATACATGTTGGTGGCTAGGAGGGATCGTGCAAGCTGGTGTACCCCTGAATGGTAAAGGGATCCAGGGAGTGTGTGTGAAGCATGACAGAGGCCTCTCCTGAGAATTTGTCTGTGGATTATATTCCAATAGAGCGTATATGGAGCTGATCACCTGGAGTCTGGCCCAGAGGAAGTTCCAATAACGGACAGCTCTTCTCGCCTGTTAGAAAGGGGGGTGTGGGAGAGGTGCCGCATGACAGCATGGTCCATACGACATGGGGCCTTCTGAAAGCTTCCTTGTGCTTCCACTGCTCCCTCAGGCCCATGTGCTCTCTTTCCACTTCCAGAAGCAGAATCCCACAGAGCTCCCCAGCTGGGAGACCTGGCTCCAGCCTCCAGCTCTGTCTAACTTGGAACCTGAACTAAGTTCACCAGATCAGGATGGACTGAGCTGGGTAGCTGAGTGCTCTGTCACCACTGTTAATCACTAGCACATCTGACAGGCGTCTGTGGTGCTCATACTCTGCTCAGATGTGCAGGGTGTTATTCTCACCAGGCTTAACAACTAGGGTACTGCAAGACCTATCCTGAGGCCCAGGCTCCTCCCTGCCTGCTCGCCACCCCACCCTCCCTGCCACCGCTCCAAGGAGCAGAGGGTTGACGGGCAGGCCTTGTACGAAGTATGCAGGGCCCAGGGCAGAAATACAAATAGAGGCCCGTAGATCTCTGTTGGGTATTTGAAGGTTATAAAATAAGCCCAGACAATTAATTTGATTTTCTCACCTTGACAATTATATCTTCATGACAGAAATTGAAATATACATGTAAAGTAAGGATTTTATACAACTGAAATTGACAAAATAGCAAAGAAGACCGAACATAATTACAAGTACACATCTGGGTGTTTCGTTGGTAGGCCAGTGATGTTTCAATGAGAGGTAAGACATTACTCCTTATTCATTTCATAAAATATATTTGTTCATTTTAGCGAGATTGCCACAGTTATGGTGTTATAATCAGGATTTGCACATCATTTGAAAATTAGGTACTGATAGTAACAGTCTGAAGGATCAAAACAAAATGCAGTTATATTTAAGGTGCGTGGAATTTGAGTATATTTCCATCAAAAATGTAAATTAAATGCAAAGAAAGGAGAACCTGTCTCTTCAAAAATAATTTTTATGCCTTGAAATTATGTATGGAAATCAAAACTATACATATTATAATCAATGAATATCAGATTTTAAAATAAAATCATTTGAATAGAGATGAAATATTCAACTTTTTGAACATTTATAGAATTGAAACCATTCAGTCCCAGCCTTTCATGTCAATGTAAAGAATTTGTGTCCCTTTTCATGTTACGTTAATCAGAGTGATGTGAATTCTAAGATACCGTAGCATTCTTCAGCCACTTTGTACATTTATTGTGGGCACCACCCTCTTAGAACCACAAAGTGGAACAGGGAGAAAAGCCAAAAATAAATAAATAATAAAGTTGCTCGGCATTCCTGGGAAACAGATACTCTGTTATGCAAGAAGCCATTGCTCTTGCAGTCTGAGAGAAAGGATTAGACAAGTTGAATTCCCCCCCCCCCCAAATCTTCCTGCCTCTTGGTCCCCTCCCATTCCCCCCAACCTGGGCCACTACCACCTAGTGTCCCTCTCCCCCATCAGTAACAAAGTGACCCACAGTTCTTCATCTGAACAGAATCACCTTTTGTTCTTCATGCCCAAGGAATGGAGAAGGGGTTTAGGGGGGCCTGAGTGGCGTGAGGGGAGCAGATTACACCTGCATGTCCCACGAATATCCCGTGGCTCCCGTATGTTCTCTACTGTGTTCATTTGTGAGCGTGTTTCTGTGATGTGTGGGCTCTGGGCAGTGGCCTTTCTTCCTTGTGCCTCAGGGTGATTCAGGGGGTGGGAGGAGATCTCATCGGTGAGATCTCTATCGGACAGCTCAGAGCAGATAAATGATGGAGCTTGTCCTTTGGCGGGTGTTTCAATCTATGTGTCCGCATTACTCAATGCCTTTCATTCATATATATGCATTTTCTCATTTATTTAAAACTTGAATTTGCTTCCTCCAGCCCTTCATTTCATCATGGAATGCCAGGCCATAGGTAGTCTTGTTTTTTTGTTTTCTTTTAAAGATTTTATTTACTTGTCAGAGAGAGGGAGAATGCACACATGCATAAGCAGGATTCCTACAAGGAGTCCAACGTGGGACTCAACCCCAGAGCCCTGGGATCATGACCTGACCTGAAGGCAGATGTTAAACCAACTGAGTCACCCAGGCATCCCTTTAGGCAGTCTTGTAATGCTGCCCCACATCCTGCAGATGAAGGAATAAAGGCTCAGAGAAGGGTACTGATGTACCTAAGATCACATAGCGAAAAAGTCCCTGGCCATGTTTCACAGTCCAGGGATGGACGCCATGTTTGAGTTTCAGGTAAAATCCAAATAGGTGTTACTGTATCCCAGGCAGCTTCTTCAGGCTCTGCTCTCCCAGCCACCTGCTGCTCAGGGCCCTGGGGGATCCTGAAGGGGTTTTCAGCTAGAAGAGCCACTTCCTGTTTGGGGCCAAGCACTTCCTTGAAGTGACTCACAGGCTCCCACTGACCCCGTGCTGGGAAACCAAGGTGGGGGTGGAGCCAGACTCAAGCCATGTCCCCTTCTTTCTGCCTGCCACCCCAGCTGGGGGACCCCGAGACCACACAGTGCCAGAGACTGGAGGTAGGAGGAGCTGGAGATGGAAGGAGGCCGCTGGACTGTTCTCACCCAGCCTGCTGGGCAGGGCTCTGAGAGTACAGGGAAACCCAGGCCATGGCGGGCAGGCGGGCAACCTCCACATCGCGTCATTCCCACATCTGCCTTCCAGGCTAGCTACGGGCCATGTGCAGGCTGACAGCAGAGGCTGGGACCCCTCAGAGAGAATCTGTGTCACTTTCTCTTCAGTGCAGAAGGATGGTGAGGTGGAAAGTGCAGGAGGCTGGGAGTTATCAACCTGGATTTGTGACACCAACTTTCTCATGAATTTGCCCCCCACCCTTCTCTGGGTCTCAGTCTCCACGTGTGGAGGAAGAATTGCTGGCTGTGGTATTCTGTGATGGCTTGGTATCTCAGGATGTGTGTGAAGAGATTTGGGGTTGAATTTTGGCTCTGCCACCTTGCTGGCTGTGTCCATCTCTCAGAGTCTCCATTTTTAAATTTGAAAGAAGAATCACTTAAGCATTTTACATAATGTAATCTTCACATCAACCCTATGAGTCAGGTTTAATACTGTTGTCATTGTTGCTATTTTATGATAAGGAGATGGAGGAATAGAGAGGTTAGGTAACTTGCCCAAGGTGACACAGTAAGAGTCAAGATCCTAACTTGAACAGTTTGACCCCAGTGTGCATGCAGTAACAACTGTGTTTTTGGGGTGCCTGGGTGACTCAGTTGTTAAACATCTGCCTTTAGCTTTGGTCATGATCCCAGAGTCCTGGATCAAGCCCTGCATCAGGCTCCCTGCTCGGCAGGAAGCCTGCTTCTCCCTCTCCCACTCCCCATGCTTATGTTCCCTCTCTTGCTGTCTCTCTCTATATATCAAATAAATAAATAAAACCTTAAAAAAAAAATGGAGAATCTCAGGTCCCGGTCTAGACCTCCTAGAAAACACTGTGTCAGACTGTGTTTTAACAAGGTCTCCAGGTGATTTGTTTGCACGCTGAAGTTTGAGAAACCCTGCTCTATTTATAGTCCATCTGTCACTTACGGTCCTAACGGGAGACACAAGAAATAAGAAAGCTTTGTAGACAGTAGCACTAGGAGAAAGCTGGGGACTGCAGGTAGAGGGAGGCAGGGTTCAGGTGCCATGGGGGTCTGTGTCTAAGGAGCTCGATGTCACTTCTAAGCTCCGTCCCGCTCCAATCTGAGGCTGAGCCTTGGCCGTGTGTTTCTTGCCAGTGTGTGACTTCAGGGCCCGATGGCATCAGAGAGTTCTCATGTTGGTATGGGCTTGGGCAATGGGCCTGAGCCACCACCCCTGTTGTGGGTCTGCACAGCAGCAGGAGGCCAAGGTCCCAGGCCTAGCTCTGCCTCTGACTCTCTGAGAGGCCCAGGGAGGCTCCCAGTCACGCCAGCCCTTGTGGGCGATGTGGCTGCATCCTCGCGAGCCTGCAGCACTGTCCCAGGGCTGCCTCCTCTCTCCTTTTCTTGCCACGGCCTATGGGTACCGTCTCTCCGCCCAGTTCCTAGACAGGAGGGCTGCCCTGCTAGCTGTAGGAGCTGGGGATGGGGGAGGCAGCGCATGAGTCAGAAGTTAGCCACATAATTGTGGTGCCCTGGATCCCGCCTCCAGCCCCCCGGCCCTCCTTGGTAGCTGGGTTAGAAGAGCAGCTGGTTCGGTGGCTACCTCCAGAGAAGCAGGTCTCTGGGCTGCATCAAAGGACCTCAGCCTCCTCACCCCAGGAGCCACAAGTAGCCCCAGTCTCTCTCCAAGGCAGCTGGGACTTGAATTGCGTTTCTGTGGGTTCCAGAGGGGGTGGGAGTGGCTCAGGGTACTGGTTGCCCTGGGTTTAGGGTTAGGGCTCGTTTGTGGGCAGCATACGTGGAGGTAGGATTGCTTGTGTGGGGTCTGGTTGCTCACAGCTGGATCCCCCCGTCAGCTCGGCAGCTTCCCTGGGCAGCGACAAGGTGTGGCCCATCCCTGGGGCCCACACTCAGCACAAGGTGGGCGCATGTGGGGACTTGCAAAGGGTCAGGTGGGAGAGAAGGCAGGGTGGACTGATGAGTGATATGACTGGGTTTGTCCCCTTGTCCCCTCAGCTGTCCCAGGGAAGTGACATCACCGCCTCTGTGGACAGGACATCCTAAGGAGCCCCGGTCACAACCACTGATACCTTCTTCAAGGTAAAGAAAAGCAAAGGGAAGTGTTGGTGGTGGGGGGGAAGGGGAGGTTAGAGACAAGCTACAGAGGGCAGCACACTGGCTGCTAATGGGGACAGCATCGTGCAGTTTACAAAAAAAAAAAAAAAAACCAGAGTAATAATAATCAGAAGCCCTCAGTAGAGCTGTCTGGTAGACCATTCCTTCCTGTGTACCAGGGACTTGCCTAAGCCCCTGACACATATTAGCTTGTTTCATCCCCACGACAACCCATGAGGTGCTATTATTTTTCTAAAAAGATTTTATTTATTTATTTGACAGACAGAGATCAGTAGGCAGAGAGTCAGGCAGAGGGAGAGGGGGAAGCAGGCTCCCTGCTGAGCAGAGAGCCTGATGTGGGGCTCGATCCCAGGACGCTGGGATCATGACCTGAGCCGAAAGCAGAGGCTTTAACCCACTGAGCCACCCAGGTGCCCCAGGAGGTGCTATTATTATCCCCACTTTATAGATAAGGAGGCTGAGGTCTGGTTGTATTATACCTGGGTTTGAGACCCCAGGCAGATTGGCTCTCAATGCACATCCTTAGTCCCTGTGATTTCCTGCCTTTAGAGCCATATATTAAACCAAGTTTCCTTGACTTTCAATTTGGGAGTTTAAAGGGCTCCCATTTCCAGGAGAGATTGGTATTTTAAAAGATAATCCTAGAGAAAGTTATGCTTCAGCCAAAGGAATGAATAGCAAATGATGGAATTGGAGGTCTTGAATCATGGAACTGGCATGAACCTTCAAGGCATGCTGGGCCAGCAAATTCCTGCAGCTTTCTTCCTCAGCATTCGAGTAAGTCCAGTTTTCTTTGGTTATGGAAGGGAGACCTAGATATTTGAAAGGAGGGAAGAAAAGGTTAGGCCCCAGTTCTCAGACATCCTGGAAGTAGAGGGGCCCCTGTCCTTCACAGGACACCACGATGAAGAGAGACAGAGTAACAGGAAGTCAGTATTCTGTGCTAAGGCTGAGGTCATCTTGTTCTAGACCCAGAGCAGATGTGTGTAAACAGATCTCAGGGGGTTAAGCAAAAATTGTGGAAGAAAATACTTAATTGAGACTTTTTTTAGTAACCTTTTTTCCTGTCAATTGGGAGAAGCTAATTATTCTTCAGGAGCAGAAGTGGAAAGGGCTCAGAAACGGCTTCACAGTAGCGTGGTTTAAGAGGCTCTGATCTCCTTTCCTTCCGCTGCACATTCAACCAGCTTTTCCGACTGACAGATAACCCTGCGGCCTCCTTGGTGCCAGGCCCAGTGCAGAGACACAGGCCCCCTGCACAGTGACTCCCCTCTTGGGGATGGGGACTGGGGTATCTTGTGTCCCCGTCGCCCCGTGCAGGGTCACAGACAGTGGGCTCCTCAGAAAAGCTTGGCTAAATGGTTCTGAAATCCTGCCTGGTAGGCAAGGCAGCTAGGGAAGCAGATAATTACTGGGCACAGAGGCCTGCGATCATGTCTGGAGAGTTCTGCCAGATGACGGGAACACAGAGATAGGAGGCAGTGGGCATCTGGGTGGGGGGGGGGGTGGTGGATCGGACCGAGCTTTGCACAGGGTCCATTTGTTAAGATGGACAGGTCTTGAACTGGGGTGGTGGGGAGGGCTTTCCTGGCAGAGGGCCCAGCCTGAGCAAAAGGTGTGGAGGTGGGGAGACGGGATAATGTGGTGCGCTTAGAGCAGAGTGCTGTGAAGAGGGGTGAGGGGGAGGTGAGGCTATGCAGGTAGATATAAGGGGAAGGAAGCAAGAGAAAGATTCCTTAAGTGATAGGCCTTGCTTCTCTCCCCAACCCCAAGGGCCTGCTTGGGAAGCCCGTTTGTATGATAACTGCTATTTTACATAAATAAATAAATCAATGCTCTCCATTCCCTCCTGGAGTAAAAACTGGGCAGGGACAGGTTAGCTTAGTGCAAGTCTCTGCCATACTCAGCTTTCTCCTTTTCCTCCTTCATGAGGACCCAGGGAGAGGCCTCGGAAAAAGTCAGCCTAGTCCCTGTGATTGAATCACCATGTTCCTGGGAGGGACTGGGGTGTCAGCCGAGACAAGAGGTTGATGGAAGGCTCCCCCTCACCAAGCCCCCAGGCTGATTCTTGAGGCCCTGCCAGAAGCCCTGAGAATATTTGCTCACTCTGCCTGCTCCGGGGAGAACCTGTCAGTGCCAGTGGGTAGCAGCAGTAGGGGTCCTGGCAGCTTCAGGGGGGAAGAAGTCAGCCTTCCAGGGAGGGAGGGGCCTATCACAGGATGTATGCAAGCCCACGCAGGCCCCTGTGCTGGGGAACCACCCCTAGGAGCTGTACTGGGGATTTCTGCATGAGAAGGGTGGCTGGATGGAATGTTCCAGATCTTTCTCTGCTGACATTTGAAATGGTCTGAAATCCAAAGATAGTCTGAAAATCCAAGGATAGTTCTTAGATCCCTGTTGGACTGCATCAGGATTTCGTGATTGTATGAGTCTTGAGTGAGTCGATTCTAAGACCCTGGTTTTGAGAGCTTGGAGCTAGATTTTAAGTTCTGAGATGCTAAGCTCCACATTCGGAGCAAGGCCAGGTCATTCCCGTGAACTACTCAGCCTATACACATAGTCCCAACTTGGGAAACAGTGGTCCCACCTATGTCAAGAGAAGCCAGGTCCCCCGGGCAGGGTCCATTCCTGGCACCTGTCCAGCCTGCAGCCGCAAACACGCCCGAGACCCCCGTGTCTGTCCCTATGGGGCCTTCACTGAAGCTCAGCACACCTATCCAGGCCTCCACCAGCCTCTCCTCCCTGTCCGTCTATAAATTGCGGATCTGCTCCTGCCCTGTGGAGCTGGCCAGATGCTCTGTGAGCGGGTGTGTGGAGGCCCTCATGCCCTGGAAAGCACCGGGCACGGGCTGTAGCTGTAGCTGCCATTTGGGCAGCGTGCTTGTCTCCTCGAGAGGAAGGTTCGTGTCTCATTCTCTGTGAATCATTCTTGGCTCCCAGCAGGACCTGCCACAGAGCGGAGGCTTCTTAAACATAGACTGAGGGAGCTCAAGAGCTTTAGGTAGGGGATAAATCGTCCCCGAGGCCACAGTTCCAAGGAAGCCATCCCATCCCGAGGGAGAAGCAGAGAGCCCTTTCTGCAGGAGGACAGCCAAGAGGGGCGGAAGAACTGGGGAGCCCTTCGCCGGAGTCTGGAGCCAGCCTGGAATATCAGTCTGGCTTGGCCTGCTTGGAGGGGAAGGGAAATCAGAGGTCTCCTGGCACGGAAGTGTTGGATAAACAGGCAGCCCTGGCACCACTGTGGAAAGAGACGAATAATGACCCTAATTACAGCCTGATTGATTCTTTGAGCCTCCTGCAGAGCCCAAGCTTTAGCCACTGAGCCAGAGCCAGGGATTTGTCTCAGTGGGTTTGGGTTTGGTATCTTGATGGGTGACCTGGAGGTGCCCTGCTACCCCTGGTCTCCCAGAGGGCAAGGAGTCTCCTGTTGGCAACAGACCCCCTCCCCCAGATGGTGCCCACATGGGGCTTCACTTGCTGGCTGGAGCCTGGGGCTGCCCTCAGCCCTGCTCATGCCTCTCAGCCACCAGGCTTTCCTTGTGCTATCCCCCTACCTAGAGCCCCCGTGTCCCCCCACTTTGCCACAGATCCTTCCTTATTTCTGAATTCCGCATAAGTCTGCCTTGTCCTAGAAGTCACCCTGCAATGATTAAGTGCCGGGATCCAAGGAGGCACAGGAGTTAGTGAGACCCAGAAGAGACCCTGACGTGGGCAGGGAAGGTTTCCTGGAAGAGGGGTTTTTGAGCTGAGCTCAGTAGGAGTTTTCCAGGCCTTGAAGATGGGCAGAGGGGCCCAGAGCAAAGGCCATGATAGGTACACCTGTGCTGGGCACAGGCGATGGACGAGAGGCAGTGAGGAAGGACCACAGGGAGGCCGTGTTCCCTGAGCACTATGGGGAGGTGTCCTCATAACCCTGTGCCTTTTATGCCTGAGGTTTTACTCTAGGAGAATGTTGGGGTAATCACTGTGAGTTACCAAGCCTGTGACTACCTATACCGTGGTCCTCGTCAAAGATGGTGGAGGCATGTTGGCGGGGGCAGCCCTGGCCTGGGGCTCTAACCATGTCACAGGCCTTCCTGCAGCTGTCATCGTTGTTTTGACTGTTCTAGTTAGGGCTCCCAGCGTTACTCTTGGGAAGGGAGGGGCCTCTTCTCAGACTGGGCAAGGACCATGGGGTTTGTCTTTCCCTCCTTCCTGTCCTGCCCTGTCTCCGGTTTTCTCCGGAGGCTGAAGAGAAAACAAGTGGTTAAAAGGCTGTCATCTGGTGTCATGTATCCCGAGACAGGAAAGCCGAGGCCAGAGGCTTGTGGGGTCCACCCAGCTTGCTGGTCACCCAAGGCTGGGTTGGGGTTGAGGCCAGGGGGGAGAGCTGTGGCCAAGGAGAAAGGGGGCTGTTCCTTGTGCACTCATGTGCCCAGCCTCCCTCCCCGAGGCCCTGGCAGGCCGCTGGAGAAGCTCAGGTCTCCTCCTCCTCATCAGGGGTTTCCCTTTTCCTCCCCTGGGTTCTCAGCCCTATTCCCTGCCCCTGCTCCCCTGGTGCCAACCAAAATATTGGGCTTGGCCCTTTGATGTGCAGTTTGCTGGGCGTCGTGGCCGGCGCAGACATGGAAGGCAGCAGGAATGTGGGCAGACCTTCCCCCTGGGGCTGGGGCCACGGAAAGACTTGACAGTCCTAGGTTCACATCTTCTCTCCTCCCCAGTTAGCAGTTTGGCCTTGGGTGAGTCACTTAGTCTCTCCCTCCTACCTATCTGTCTATTCATCAACCGACTGATATAGGTATCAAATTGAATGCACAGGTACTTAATTAATAGCCTTTGGGAAACATTTTTAGGTTTACGGAAGAATCGATCACAAAGTAAAGAACTGCTCTATACTCTCCCCTCCCCCCGCAGATGCCCTCCTTATTGACATCCTATGCTGGGGTGGTATGTTCGTTCCAACTGCTGAGACAATGCTGACACAGTATCATTAACCAAAGTCCTAGTTTCCACCAGGGTTCACTTGTGCTGTGGGACATTCTATGGGGTTTGACAAATGTCTGATGACATGCACCCATTATTAACACATCGTATGGAGTCGTGTCATTGCCCTAAAAATCTTTCTCTCACCCTCAACCCCTGGCAACCTCTGCTCTCTTTACTGCTCCCATGGCTTTGTCTTTTCCAGCATGTCACAGAGTTGGAATCGTGCAGTTGTGTAGTCTTTTCTCAGATTGGCCTCTGTCACGGAATAACACGCTGTTAAGATCTCTTCATGCATGTATGTGGCTCGATTGTGCATTTCTCTCTGTCACTGAGACTGATTCTGTTGTCAGGGGGGGACCGGTTTGTTCATCCATTTATCTAGGGCCCATGTTTCCAATGCATAAAAGAAGGCCATGGAGCTTGACTTGGGAAGATTGTCATCAGGAGATGACACAGGTATAATCCATGTCACTTTCTGTGACTAGCTTCTTTCACTCGGCCCTATGTTTTCAAGATGTATTCTTGTTGTAGCATATATCCAGGTTTTGTTCCTTTTTATTGCAGCCTTAGGTCCTTTTTAAAAAGAATTAAAAAAAAATTTTTTTAAGATTTTATTTATTTATTTGACAGAGAGAGATCACAAGTAGGCAGAAAGGCAGGCAGAGAGAGAGGGGGAAGCAGGCTCCCCACTGAGCAGAGAGCCCGAAGCGGGGCTCGATCCCAGGACCGTGAGATCATGACCCAAGCCGAAGGCAGAGGTTCAAACCACTGAGCCACACAGGTGCCCCATTTAAAAAAAAAATTTAAAGATTTATTTAGAGGGACGCCTGGGTGGCTCAATTGGTTAAGTGGCTAACTTCAGCTCCGGCCATCATCCCAGGGTCCTGGGACAGATCCCTATATCAGGCTCTCTGCTTAGCGGAGCCTGCTGCTTCTTCTGCCTGCTGCTCCCCCTGCTTGTGCCTTCTCTCTCTCTGTCAAATAAATAAATGAAATCTTAAAAAAAAAAAAAAAGATGTACTTAGAAAGAGTGCAGGGGGATGGGCAGAGTGAGACAGAGAAAGAATCTCAAGCCGACTCCGTGCCAAGCGTGATGATTGCTGCAGAGCTCAATCTCATGACCCTGAGATCATGACCTGAGCTGACATCAAGAACCATACACTTAGCTGACTGAGCCACCCAGGTGCCCCTGGGTCCTTTTTGGTGTCATTCAATCTAGTCCCCCATTTCTTAGGCAAGTAAAGTAAGGCTCAGAGAGAGCTAGTGAGCCATCCACGCTTGCACAGCAAGTCAGTTGAAGACCAAGGTGGAACCAGGGCACCGACAGCTGGCCTGAAATTCTTTCTACTCTCAGGAGAGAGAACAGGCTTGGGGGCTGCAGGCAGCATGGTCCTGGACAGTGAGGGTGGTGGTCATGTGAGGGAAGTATAGGAACGAGGGTCAGTTCTGTGCCCGAGATGTCACGATGGGAGAGGAGCCTGGAGTTGTCAGTATCATGCTCCTGCTCCATTAGCAAGGGCTCACTGCATCCCAGGCCCAACCCCTTGCAGGCCCTTCCATGTATAAAATAGGAGGCTATAAAAGTTCAGGGCAGGGGCTGGGAATTTGGACAGAAAATGGAACTTTGGACCGAGGGGTGCCCTTGAACAACAGGCTTAGAGGTGAGGGCTTTCTCTTATCCTAGAGCCAGGAGGAGGTCCCAGCTAGGGATTTCTTAGGAACTTGGCTGGTATTAGCAGCCCTGGAGGTTGCTTGGAGAAATCGATCAATCCTAAGTAATGTCATTAGCCCTGGCAGGAAGGGGAGGTATCCTAGGGAGGCTGGGGAGAGTCTGGTCTCTGGGAGCATGTCTGACTGCTCAGTGACTGAACAGCACACCTCTGTTTGCAGAACTTCCAGGCCCCCACAGGAATCCAGTCCGGAAGGTCCCCAGTGCCCCCCCGCCCACCTCTTGTGGCTGGTCACTGGGGACATGGACATAACTCAGGCCATTCCATGGGGAAGGCAGGCCTGTCAGCCGTGTTTGCCCAGGGTGCCTGGGGAAGACTGAGGGATACTCAGGACTATGGGAAGCTGGGAAGCCCTCTAACCAAACCTGGAGCTCAGGGCAGACTCCCTGGAGAAGGTTAACATCTGAGCTGAGACTCAAAGTGTGGGGAGGTGTTCATTAGCAGAAGGAACAGCGAGTTCTGGAAGGTGAAGCTAGGAGAGTCAGAGGCAGGTCCTGGCCATTTGCCTGTGAAAGAGCTCACTCTGGCCATAGGGCAGGCCTTAGACTGGTGGGGTGTGGCCCCCGTAGGAGGCCAGAGGATTTCCTATCGAGTGGAGGTATGAGACTCGGGCCGGACCAGTGGCCAAGGGGCTCATGAGAAGAGACTATGAGGGATGTTAGAAAAAGGTCGAGGTGGTAAGGAGGTCAGTGTGGCCTGTGCTGGGTCTGTAGGGCCTGGGGGACACCCCTGGAGGCAGCTAGGAGTCACTGGCTATCCCAGTCAGGAGGGAACGATTGAGTGGGCTTGTCCACACCTGGTAACTGAAGCCCCGGGGGTGGACGAAAAGGTCCCAGGAGAGCATGCAAAGGAGAGAGAGGCATTCCCCAGAATGCCCCTGCCATGGTGAACAGTGTGAACACTTACGGGGCCGGGGGCCGGGGAGGGGAGGCGATTCTGAGAGCCACGATCAGCTGAGCCCTGGGCTGAGGCCTAGTGCAGGCAGTTCTGCTTCCCTAACCTGAAGTGGAATTTCCATTCCTGTGCCTTGTAAGGCTCAGTGTGGTGGGCGGGGCAGGGGAGGGCCGAGGACATGTGGGAATCATTGCTGGGCTCTGGTAGTCCCGGGAGAGGCAGTTGAGAACAGGGGAGCTTGGGTGTGGGCTCCTGTTCACGGAATGCCCTGATCATGGTACCTGCTGTACCTTGGTCCCTGCAGCCATTTGCCCTCCTGGCACTCTCCCCCCTGTAATCTGGTCTCCTGTAGGAGTCCTGGCAAAGGCCATTAACCATTTTACAGATTGAAAAACCAAGCATCAGGGAAGAATCCTGGAGGCCCCAGCCACAGAGCAAAGGTGAGACAGATGTGATTGATCTGACCGGTAGAGGCCTCATCTTGGGGTCAGATTTGGCCTTCTACCCCTTCTGCAAGGCTGCAAATGTGGGAGTACATTTGTAAACACACACTCCTTCCGGAGCTGAGAGCAACCCCCCCATGGCCCCTCCCCGTCCCCAACCCCATGGGACCTAAGTCCCCAGACTGCAGCCGCACACCATCCATACTGCCCTTATGTGCTGGGCTGGTCTTGGCTCCCAGAGCCCCAGGCCGCTGCACTGTGGTCCACAGGCCTCCCCCGGGAGCCATGGGCCCAGAGGCTACATCACACAATTCCCAGCAATAAGGAGGCTCCGAGTCAGTCAGTCGATATTCCCAGCAAAGCCCTAATGCATTCCCCACCCCCTTTGCCAAGCTGAGGCTGTAATCCCAGTGCTGAGGTGAGCATATGGTGGAGGGCGGGTTGGGGGGATGAGGGTAGGTAGAGGCCCTGAGTGAGGCCAAGGTGGAAGTAGTGGGTGGGCCTGAGGCCCAGCCTGCCCCTCTGGTGAGGCCCCTGGGGCACTTAGAGACAGGCCTCAGCCGCTGGCTGCCTCCTGGAAGTGTATCCTGATCCTCCGTGCACAATGCTAAGTGCCTACAACCTGCCTTTCTTCTCTCCAGAATACCAGCTCATGAGCCGCTGTGGCCAGCCCGGAGGCTGCCAGGGTCAGCGGACTGCCCCCATCAAGGGCTAGGCAGTAAGTTCTAGGCTTTGTGGGCCCTTCAGTCTCTGTCACAACCACTGCCCTCTAGAGTTTCTGTTGCAGCAGCCATAGACAATATGTAAACGAGTGATGTGGCACAGCCAATAAAGCTTTATTTATGGACACTGAAACTTGACTCTCCCATAATTTTCATGTGTCACAAAATATTCTTGTTTTGATTCTTTTTTTATTTTTTATTTTTTTGCCCCTGAACTATAGAAATAGAGAAAAGTCACTCTTAGAGTGTAGGCTATACAAAAACAGTCCGCCGCTCAGATCTGGTGCCTGAGTTACATTTTACCAACTCCCAGGTTAGAGCAAGGCCCCTGGAGCCAGACTGACAGGCTCTACTGTGTGACCTTTGGCAAATGGCTAAACCTCTCTGCGCTTCAGATTTCCCATCTGGAGAATGGGGATGATAATGACGATATGTGGGGAACGTAAAATGGTGCGCTGCTTTGCTGTTTTTATGAAAACGACTCTTGGCCGTTCTTCAGAAGGTTAAACATGGAGTTGCCGTATGACCTGGCACTTCTGTTCCAAAGCATGTGCACGCAAGAGAGGAAAGCATGCTCACATGATAACTTGTTCATTAGCAGTGTTATTCCTGACAGCTTGAAAGTGGTAACAGCCTAGATGTCTCACAGCCGATGAATGGGTAAAATGGTCTGTCCGTTCAACTGAGTGTCCTGCAGCCCCTGAGGAGGAAGGCAGCACTGACTCCCGCTACGACAGGGTGAGCCTCGAGAACCATTAAATGAACGAAGCCAGACACAAAGGGCTGCTACTGTATGACTGCAATGACAGGAGGAGTCCAGAAATGGCAAATCCATAGATGCGGAAAGTACATTAATGGTCTGGGGGAAAAGAAGAGGGGCTATGGAGACGGGGAGGGGCGGTGAGTGCTAGTGGGTCTGGCTGTTTTGTTGGGATGAGGAAGATGCTTTGGAATTGGTGGTGATGGTTGTATAATTTTGTGACTACACAAAAAACAATATGCTAAATACTGAATTGTACCCCTTAAAAGGGTGAATTTTTTGGCTTCTGAATTTGATCTTGATAAAAAGCTAATTCTTCCCAAGGTCACTAGAAGAGTTAGTGCAAGTGAGAGGCTTTGTCTGTCCCTCACTGGCCCTGTGGGGCCCTGAAGGCATCAGTGTACCTGTTGCGTTCACATTGTTCACATTGTCCCCAAGACCGAGGACAGGACCCCATACATACCATGTGGCTCGAGTCTCTGGAGTCCCACGGACCCAGGGTTGAGTCCTGGCTCCTTGGGAAAATCACTGGGCTTCTCTGAGCCCCAGGCCCCTCGTCAGGGTGTGTGAGGCACCGGAGCCAGAGGCCATGTGGCCGAGGCTAGCCCCGAGTGGCAGAGCCCCCAGCAGGCATCTCCAGGGTGCCAAGCAGGGCCGGGCCAGTTGCTGCTGGTGGCAGCGACTCAACCCTCAAGACAACTCTCCTTGTTCCCGCAACCACAACAGGATTCTCTGAACCCAAAGCCGTGAGCACTGTGGACCAGAGCAGATTCTCGGACTGGCCCCAGCCCGGTACTGGCCTGCTTGACGGGCACCGTCCCTTTCTCTCCCCGAGCCTCAGTTTGTCCAGTTATCCATCGGCTCCGGGACACAACACCTGCCACAGGAGGCATACCGGGGTCACTCCATGCCTGGCCTATTTTCGACCAAGTACATCGGAGGTCGTGACTGAGAAAATAAAGCTGAGTTGAGGATGGCTGAGGGCTTTGGGAAGGGGTCGAGGAAGGGGGCCTGGGAAAGCGTGATTGAGGAAAGAACATTTGAGCAAAGACCTAAGGAGAGGAGGGGAATGATGGCGCCCTGTGGAGCTCGAAGGGAAAGGCATTCTGGGCGCAGGAAGGAGAGACAGGTGCGGGGCAGGTGCAGCTGGGGGTGACTGGGTCTGGGGTGAGGGGCGGGAGACCAACCCAGGGGTGCTGCCAGTGTGCGGGCCTCCAGCTGTATAGGCCTCACGGCAGGGCCCTGGGCGGGGACTGGTACCTAACTGCGTGGCAGCGATTTGGGCTGTCTGGTGCCAAGACCCTGCACCTCCCCTTCCTCACAGGCCTGTGCTTTCTCCCACAGGAGCCGCCAGGGGCCTCCATGGGCGCCTGAGGGCCGGGCGCCGGGGCGGCAGGCAAGAGCATGGTGAGACACCAGCCGCTCCAGTACTATGAGCCCCAGCTGTGCCTCTCCTGCCTCACGGGCATCTACGGCTGCCGCTGGAAGCGCTACCAGCGGTCCCACGATGACACCACGCCGGTGAGCTGCCCTGGGATCAGGCAGGGGACCTGGGGCACCGCAGTGCCTGGGGGAAGGCTCTCAGCTCTGTCACTCTGCCATGGGACTCCGGACAAGTCAATGCCTCTCTGGGTTTCAATCTTTACTTCTTTAAAACAGGCCCATGGTTATTTCAGAATCTACCTGACTAGGCGGGCAGGGAAGTAGGCTGTCCTGTCCCCGGGGGGAGCCAGTGAACTCTCCCCTGACATCCTGAGGTCTGGGCAGAAAGGGGCGCACCTAGGAGGGACACTCCAAGAGGAAGGGCTCTCGCCCCCACCAGCCCCTGCCAAGGTGAGCAGAAGTTTTCAGCTTCCTGGCAGCTAGGCAGGTGGGCAGGCGGGTGGCTGGAGGGGAGGGTGAGGAGGTAGGCCAGGCCATCCTGGAACCTGGGAGCTGGCGGGGCCATGGGCTGGCACCAGGGCATCGTCACCTGAGCCACAGGCCTGTCCGAGCTGGCAGCCGGCACCCCAGGCCAGACCCTCAGCTGAGCTGACGCTTCCGTCCCTGGGGCACTGTTAGCCGCTGGATCTAGTTTCTTCCCTGAAGGAACCCAACTCCTTCAAGAGGGAAGGGAGGGAGATAAATAGTATTTATCTAAAAGATTTGCTGCCTGGAAAACAGCTCTCCTCCTCTCTGCTGCTTGTCTAAACAAAGAACCCAGGGTCCAAATTTAGCCAACCTTGAAACAGGCTGGAGTGGCCAATGGTGTGGGTGACCCAGCTGAGGTCAGCAGCCAAGAATCACTGGGGACGGGGGGCTCTCTGGATTGGGGGAGCATGGGGAAGCTAGTCTACCTTCCTGCCCTCCTTCTCTGCCTGTGCTGGGGACCAACAGAGCCCTGGCCTGAGTCAGGAGCCTGGGTTCACAGTCCCCAAAGGGTAAGAAGCAAGTGCTACCTGGTGAGCACACAGTCTGACATTACCACGTCCCCACTCCCAGCCCAGAGAAGAGGACATGCCAAACAGAGGCAAGGGCCTGCTCCAGGCCACTGGACAGGTCCCAGGGACAGGGGCCAGCAGCAGGTCCTCCCTGAGTCTGGAAAGGCAGGAGTTCAGTGGGCGGCTGGCCCCAGGTGTCTGTGCCGGGTACAGTGCTGAGCTCTGATGCAGCCCCTCTCACTTCTCCCACCAAGCCCTGGAGCTAGGTGTCATCACCACCATTATGCACAGGGAAGCAGAAGCCAGGGATGCCAGTGAGGGGGCAGAGCTGTGATCTGGACCTGGGGCAGTGACGCGTAGGGAGGAGGACGGCTGAGCTCCCCAGCAGTGAGCAACTTGGCTGTCGTCCTCATCAGAGTAACTGCTGGGGGAAGGCAGAGCCCCCAGGACATCTCGAAGCCCTCTGTGGGCCCAGGGCAGGCCTATCCAGGCTTCAGAGTCAGGAAGTGATGGGTCCTTGCTGCGGCCCGCACAGGGCCCAGGGTGGAGGAAGTGGTTGGCTGAGGCCGGTTTTGAGCTGACTGGGAGCCCAAGCAGGGCTGTGTCTGCAAATGCCAGCACCTGGGGTGCCAGGGATGGAGCAAGTGTGGGAGGGGCTACAGGAGGCCCCAGGCCAGCTTGGCTGCGAGGAGGTTTTGTGGCAGCTCTGGGTGTCAGGGCCTCTGCCAACTGGGGTCAGCTCCCCTCAGGCGACCCTCCGAAGCTCCCAGCTGAGATGAGCCTCCTCCTCCTTCCCTGTCATCCACCTCATTCCGCTTCCCCGCCCACTTCCTGGATTCCAGCTTCAGCCTGCTCATCCTTTCTCTCTCTCTCTCTCTCTCTCTCTCTCTCCCATCCTCTTTCTTCCCATTCCCTCCTTAGATGCCCGGGTAGAGACCATGATGGGGGCTGGGCTCTCTGGCCCGACACAGGGAGGGGAATAGTGACCCGGTGTTTCAGAGTCGGGGCTGGGGCTGAGCAGGTGTTCCGTAAGCTTTGCTGAACTGACAGGCCCGGGAGTGAGCTCTGGGGGCACAGGCTGGGTGTGAAGGGGCATTGCCAAGGCAGTGGAGGAAAGGCCCCCAAAAGGGGCAGGGGCTCCACCTTTGCCTATGCCTCTTCTCATCCCCCCCTTCCCTTGGTGAAGACCTTGCTGACCCCTCTCCTCCCCCTGCCCAGGCACTGCCTCCCCTCAAGTCCTCTTGAGGGAGCCTCCCTAGCACCTCCCAACTCAGACAAGCCCTGAATCAATTTATTCTGTGAAGCCAGACCTCTCTGATCCCCATCTGTGAAATGGGGCGACAGACTGGTGGTGAGTCACAGGAGCCTTTCATCATGGCCCTGCTCAGGCTTGGAAAAAAAGCCCAAGAGTAACGGTTAACATTTATTGAGTACCTATTGTATGCAGGGGTGCAAGAGCTTACATGAGTTGCCCTGTTTGTTCTCTGCTGTGGGGTGGGTTTTACTGTGATGCTGATGGAGAATTTGAGGCTTCAAGCCACGTCACACCTGGAGTCCAGTCTGGAGGGGAGGACACGCAGGTTTTGCGTATGTGATTAAGTGAGAACTTGCCAGAAGGGGAAAAAGGAGGGGCAGGAGGAGGATTTGGGAAGTTGCCAAAGGGAAAAAGAGCATGGGACCCGGAGCCCTACAAGTGGGGCAAGAGTGGGCATGGCTTGAATGCCAGACTGGGAGCCCTCCAAGGTTCTGGGATGAACAGGGGCCCCTCCCTACTGGAATGGACCGTGGGGGCAGTCTCCTTCCTGTCCCCCCAGCCCTATGCAGTCCCACCTCCCCCGAGCCTTTGCTCTCACTGTCCCCCAGCCCCAGGACACACACTGGACACATAAGGGAACAGGAAACTGAGGACCCAATGGGAGAGGTGAAATGCCCTCTTCTGCCCCCAGCCCCTAGGGAGCGGAGGAGCCGGCAGCAGGAGGCTGGCTCACTCGACAGCTAGGAAGGGGAAGTGAAGCTTTTTATAACTGGAGATAATTAATTGGTTGTTGTCTGTGACTCATTACTCTAATACTGCCAATTAAGGACCGGGTAGGACAGAAGACAGTTCTCAGGCTGTCCCCCAGGGCTCCGTGAAGACTGCGTGTCTGGGGGAGACAGCACAGTGTCCAAACCAGCTTCTCATGTAGTGAGGGGCATTCAGGTCAATCACCTGGGGAAGCTTCCCAGCCCAAGATGAGGAAGGAGACGGACATCAGCTGTCATCTCTCTTGTATTTCTGTAGTGCATTTGCCTTTCGAAGGCTGTTTTAAGCTCGTTTGACCCCTCTGTCTCCCAGAGAGGGCTCCGGGAAGAACAAGTGATCTGTTCAAGCCACAGGGTTGGAGGCCAGGCATGTGTGGCCCTCTGCTTGCCCCCCAGGCCTGTGCTCCCCCACCTTGGGCTCCACACCAGCAATCTTGTCTGGGACGCACCAATTCCAATTCCTTATTTCCTCAACAAGAACCAACACAGCCAGGCCACCCAGCGTGCTCACTGCTGAGGCCCAGGAAAACCCCAGACAGGAGAGCTGGCCTGAGCTGCTGTCTGAGAGTTAGTCCTGTCTAGCCAGATGGGGAAGTGTTCGAGGCACGGGGTGCTGTGGGTGCCAGAGCTTCTTGTGCTTGGGAACTGAGAGCAATCTGGCCTCCGTGTGGCTCTGTGTGAGGAGGGAGGTCGTTGCTAGGCACTAGGCGGTGGCAGCCTGAGGCTGTGCTGGGGAGCCTGCTCCCCATCCCAGGCAGAGGGAGCACAGCTAGACTCAGGCTGGGCGAGGACCAGTCTGGTTCTGTTGTGGCGACGCTGGAGGGGAGGTGAAGGAGCGGGGAGCCAGACAGCGGGGCTGAGGCCTCACCTGGGGGAGGCATATGCAGCATGCTCCTGGCAAAGGGAGGGATTTTAGAGACGCTTGGAAGGTGTAATCAAAAAGCTATCTGTGGAAGAGATTGAGGGAGTCCTGTGTGATGCCTCCCATCGCCTGATTTCTAGTCTAGCCGGGTGAGGCTATTCCAGAGACCAGAGATGGAAATGGGAAAGCATGCTGTTTCCCCGGTGGGGGGAGGCAGGAGGGGAGAGTGGTCCCCACAGAGTCCAGGAACAGAGTCCAGGACACAACAAAGTCTCCCCACCCCCCAGTGGCCTAGCTCCTTTGACCAGAGCCCCTGCAGCCACTCAGGAAGACCCCTGCTGGGGGAAGTCCATCATTTCCCCCCCATACCCAACCCCTCCCAGGATGGCCTCACCTCTTCATGGCACTGGGCCTGTACTCAGGCTGCCCCGTCGCTTGCAGTGCCCCTTCTCTCTTTACCTTGCGAGGCTCGTGGCAAATGCCTACTCCTCTAAGAGTTATCTCCTTAAACATAAAAAGAACCAGGCCCACTTCCCTGAGCTCTCGTAGCACCTCCGGCCTGGGCTGCCCCCATGGACTGTGACTTTCTGTGTGTCCTAAAGGACTCAGTGTTGTGGGAGCAGGGCTCAGGTCTTGGGGCAGAGCCTGTAGGATGACGGAGCTGGGGAGTGGAAGAATAGTGAGGAAGCCAGTTAGGGACCAGGCCTGCCGTCCTGCTGACTGCACCCAGGACAAGGCCTCTGATGAGCTCTTGGGGATTGGGTGGTCTGGGAGGGGGCGAGCATACACTTGTAGACAGGTGCATACTGCCTTCTGGTGCTCCTGGCTGTGGTTGGCAGATGAGGGTGTGGGTTTCGCTGTGGGACCTCCCAGGCCACCCTGGGAGCAGAGACTGGACCCTGCTGGCAGTGTGCAGGAGCCCCCGGGGTGGAGACTTCCCCAGCTGGGTCCCCACCTCTTTGTCCTAGCCCTACCAGGTGGACCTCCAGGGGAGAGTGTGTCCTACTCGGGAATATAAGGTGGGCTCCCTGGATAAAGCCGCCTTTGCCATAGGCTCCAGGGTGTCACTGCAGTCAGCTGAAAGTACTTGGGCATCCCTGGCCAGGGACCTGTGGCCTGAACTCCACCCTGCTTCCATCAGTGACTTAGTGTGGGACTCTAGGCCAGGTCAGACCCTCTCTGGGCCTCAGCTTTCTTATGGGTTAGATGGAGGTGCAGAGTCATATGCCCCAAGGGGGTACCAGTGCTCCCTCACATCTTGTACAAGGGAGACCGCTGTCCCAACCTTGGTGAAAGCGTGTTCACCCTATAAACTTCCCTGTTCCCTTTTCTGGTGCTTTGGCGAAAAGGCGCCCAGCAGGTCAGAGGGGTGCCTTCTGATCCCTAAATCCCTAAAATGGGGATTTAAAAAAATAAAATAGGGGCACCTGGGTGGCTCAGTGGGTTAAAGCCTCTGCCTTCAGCTCAGGTCATGATCCCAGGGTCCTGGAATTGAGCCCCACATCAGGCTCTCTGCAGGGAGCCTGCTTCCTCCTTTCTCTGACTGCATCTCTGCCTACTTGTGATCTCTGTCTGTCAAATAAATAAATAAAATCTTTAAAAAATAATAATAATAATATAATAAAACAAATAGAGTGGGGATAAGACCTTGTGTCATCCTCCTTATTGCAGCAATAAAGCCACACCCGTCTTGGCCTTCAGGAACCCCGACACTCCACCCAGCTCCTCCCCGGCCAGTGCCCTGGGTGCCTGGCAGTGTGGCGGCATGGCCGTGTGCACTCCAGGGGAAGCGGCTAACATTCTGTGACCATCTTGAGTGTCTGCTTAGGGAGCCCAAGCAGGGTGGGAGATGATAGGGGGCGCTGGCACCCGGCACTCTGCCACCCTGGCAGGGCCCTCTAAGAGCCTGGGGTAACCCCTCCTCAGGTCCCCCAGCCCTCCCACTCCCATCTCCCTGTGGGCTGGTGTAGCCCACAGGACGTGTGCGGGGAGGCGGGATGCTGCAGGCCAGGCCTGGTTCCATCGTCCCGCCTAATGAGCCGCTCTCAGCAGTCCCCAGCAGAAGCAAGGGCAGTCAGAGGCCTAATTGCCTGGCTCTCGGTAGCCCAGAAAAATCAATCCGGCCTCTTAGGCTGTCAGGAGCTGGCTGTGGGTGGGGACTCTAATCCCTTTCCCTGCTTTGGCCCTAATGCTATAAACCTCCCCAGGCCACCCACTCCCCCGCAGATCTCCTGGGTCAGGGCCAGAGTAATCCTGCCAGGGCCTTCCACACCCTTCCCACCTGACATCTCCCAGGCTTTTCTGGTACATCAGTCCCCCTATTTGGCACGTGGCATGGGTGAAACAGGAGGATGACTGGAAGAGCAGGCATGCCCGAGACCTAGCCTGCAAGAGGGCAGACTCCATGGGTAGGCACCCCTCAACCTCTCTCTTGGCTCTGCAGGGCCATGTGGTGCCGAGGACCTGAAATCAGAGTGGGGACCCCGGCGGAGGCACAAGGTGCAGAGCTCAGCCAGGCAGCACCCACCCATGGGGAACGGGCTGCTCTAGGACAGACTAGAAAGCCTAGAAGCAGCGCGCGCACATCATGAGCACGGAAATGATGCCAGACTTCATAGACCGTGCAGGGACAGCTGAGGCATCCATTTGGTGGAAGTAAAATTAGATCCCTGCCTCTTACCTCACACCCAAATACATTCCAGATGGATTAAATTGTTTTTTTTTTTCTATTTTTAAACTCCTCTTTTCTATTTAGGAAGTACACATTTGTTGAAGAAATTCAAACGACTTGGAAAGATGTAAAGTAGAAGGAATTCTAATCTTAACACTTGAGAGAAATGGCTTTCCAGCCTCTCTCTGTGCGTGCACGCATACGTCCACGTGGAGCCGTAGACAGAGGCGGACAGAGAGCTGGGCAGATTACAGATTTGAATGTAAACAACGAAGCCAAGAAATTACCAGTATAAAATACAAGTCAGATATATAGACTTAAGCTACCTTTCTTTCTTTCTTTCTTTTTTAAGATTTTATTTATTTATTTGACACAGAGAGAGAGGCAGAGCAGCAAGCAGAGATAGAGGAGGAAGTAGGCTCCCTGCTGAGCAGAGAGCCTGATGCGGGCCTCCATCCCAGGACCCTGAGACTATGACCTGAGCTAAAGGCAGAGGCTTAACCCACTGAGCCACCCAGGCACCCCAGAGCTACCTTTCTTAAACACAATACCAAAGACAAAACCTATAATAAATTTTATTTATTTAATGTGTTGTGCATGTGTTATGAGAGAGCACAAGTGGGGGAGGAGGGGCAGAGGGACAAGCAGACTCCACTGAGCATGGAGCCCCATTCAGGGATCAATCCCCGGACCCTGAGATCATGATCTGAGCTGAAGTTAGACACTTAACTGACTGAGCCACCCAGGCACCCCAAAAGTTTAAATTTTTATGCAAAAGTCATAATAAAGTCAGGGCGCCTGGATGACTCAGTCGTTAAGTGTGTGCCTTTGATTCAGGTCATGATCCCAGGGTCCTGGGATCAAGCCCTGCATTGGGCTCCCTGCTCAGTGAGAAGCTTGCTTCTCCTTCTCCCACTCTCCCTGCTTGTGTTCCCTCTCTCGCCGTCTCTCTGTGTCAAATAAATAAATAAAATCTTTTTTAAAAAATAATAAAGTAAAATGATCAAATAAGAGAAAATATACAGTATAGATGCAAGCAAATACTCTGACATAGAGAAAGCTTTTATATGCCCATAGGAAAGGAAGCCAGTTCCACCAAATAAAAGCTGCTGAGCTCTGCGCCATCATACTTCTACTCCCTCCCTCTGCCCCAATCTAGGCCCCCTGACCTGTCATCTCAGCAAGCCCTTTCCTTCCAAATTTATTGCAGGCATCTCCTCCTCCAGGAAGCCCTCCAGACTGTACCCCCTCCTGTAATTGGCTGTCTCCTGAGCAGTCCTATTCTCCACACCAGTACCTACGACTGGAGCTGCCTGCTGTCTGCTCGGTCATCTGTGGGGGTTGCTCCAGTGGGATTCCAGACCTCATTCACCTCCCACTGCACAGGCAGGGCTCAGCACGTGTGTCTAGGGTGACTAGAAGAGAGTGGTGGCAAGGACACAGATGCTGGGATTTGGTTTAGTATGGAGTGTGAGGTAGGGGTCTAAATTTTTAACAAATGGATGTCCAGAGGTCCCAACACCATCTGTTAAATGCGCCATCCTTTCTGTACTGATTTACCGTGTCTTGATCTTGTGTCCTTGCTTCCAGGTCTCAGTTTCTCCATTTCAGAATGGGGTCTGTAGAGGATGAGGTGAAATGGTCTCTGAACACTTTTCTAACTGAAATTCCAGGGTTCCTGGCCTGGCACTGCCTATGACTCACTTGGTGAACTTGGGCCAGGCCTTACCCCTCTGAGCCAACTTCCTCCTTGGTCAAACAGGATAATTACCTGTCCTACTTACCATTGCTCTGGGATAGTTGGAGATGCTGAAGGCACTCAGACCTGGGTGTGAATTCTGGCTTCACTCTTAGGGTTGCCCTTTGTGGCCTTGGGCAAGTCACTTCCCCTCTCCAAGCCCTGCTTTCCTCCAGCTCTACCGCCTGCTTTGCAGAGCTGAGAGAAGAGAGGATGAAAGGAGATGGAGCAGGCGGGGGTGTCTCAGGAGCACCCTGCCCCCACCCTGTGAAGAGCTCACGCAGGGCTCTGTCCTCCCGCAGCTGGCACTGTGGGGCTGGGAGTGGGCACGGGGCATCCGTGCACCCCGCCGACCCTGGCACCCATCCTAGGCTGGGGGCACGTGAGCTACTGGCTATCCTCAGCAGCCGGAAAAAATCTGGTGTAGGGCAGGGGGGGTGGCGGGGGGGTGGTAGTCTTGATCACTGTCTTCACGTAATTAAAGGGCTGTCAGATGTGAAATGATAATTAAAGGAACAACCATGGATTTGGCAACTTACAGCTTACATCTGTAATCACATGCGGGCCTGGCAGCCCTCCCATGACGTGGAGGTGATGTCATCCCCATGAACAGAGGAGGAAGCTGAGGCTTGATCCTAAGCTGGTGGCACACAGCCGTGAGGCTTGTGGGGAGGAGGGCTGAGAAGTACAGTCCAGTGGCTCTTGCTTGCATTCCCCCCACCCCCTGGTCATCTGACCCCAATATTTCTTGCCCCTTGGCTGGACTTGTTCTGTGTGGTATCGGAGAGCCAGCTTCAGGGAGGCCGTGGAGGGGGCAGAGGTCAGTGGCACCTCAGGGAGGGACACAGGGACATGCAGGTCCTTGCGGGTCTGTGCCACCTTGCCAACCTGCTGTCCTCATTTTACGGTGCAGGCAGCTGGTGCTCAAGAGAATAAACGCATGTCTTCTCCTGGTGGCCAGTCTGGGGTCCGAAACCAGTGTTGCTGGGCTCCCAGCGGCAGCGTGTCCCTATCCAGCTGCTGTCTCTGAAGGAAGGACGTTCAGTTCAGAGGGAGAGCACCCACCCTTGGAGCTGCAGGAAGAGACACAGGGCGGGCACCTCTCCTGGAGGCTCAGAGGCAGTCTCTGCCCAGGGAAAGGGGGGTGGGTGGTGACAGCTGGGAAACAAGAGGCCAGCACCCAGTGCTGGCTCTGCCGTCCTGTGACACTGAAGTCTGTGGGCAAGCCAAGGCTGGCTTCTGGATTCTGGGTGGTGGGGAGTTGGGGGTGGTTGAGGGGGTGCATCCTGGCTTGGGGCTGCAGCGTGGGGCCAGCAGGGACCTGAGGTGAGCAGCAAGCTGCAGGGCCTGGGCCCACATTTCCTGTGCAGGGGATGTGGCTGCAGCCCAGGCTTTGTGGCTACGTGAGACCCTGCTGCTTACAAGCTCTTTCAGCATGGCACGTTTTTCTCTGAAGGCAGAAGGCTCTGGGGTGGGCGGGACAGACACGGAGAGGGGTGAGGAGAAGACGTGACCATCAACAGGAGACAGCGAGGAGGAGAAGTGGCCTCTGGGAAATTGGCACACTGTGGCTTGGTGCGAGATGGGGGGACTGGCCTTCCTGGGGGGGAGCGGGGGACAAGCATGGGAGGAGATGAGGCAGGGGGCACAGGGCTGGATGCCCTGGCCTCTGGGGCTGGGGCCTCTGTGGTTCTCTCTCCCACTGCTGCTGGCTCAGGGATGGAGCAGCCTAGTGAGCTCACAGCCAGGGCCTGGCCCCTTCCCAGCTGCTCTCCGCTTCCCCTTGTGCCTGGTCAGTTCAGGGACTACCTGACCTTTGTTCTGCTCCGGCGGCTAGAAGGTTCTGAAGGAAGGCGGCTGCGTATCACAGGACCTCCTTCCCTTGGTTCCTGGAGGCCCGCGGCCTCAGCCTGAGGCTACGTCTGGGTTGGTGATGACCTTGTCCGCTACTGGCCCAAAGCCTCTCTGGGTCAGTCATGCTGGCACCCTCTTCTGTTCTTTACACAAGGTCTGAATGCCACCTGTGCTCTGTGGGCCCAGGTCACACAGACCTAGTTCAGCCATCCCTGCCCTAAAGGAGTCCACAGCCCAGGGAATGGTGCCCTTTTATGTACCTCCCCTGTGCCACTGACATATACTCAATATCAGCCCTGCAAGGTAGGGGGTTATTTTCCCATTTTGCAGATGAGGAAACTGAGGCCCAGAGGGTTTCACTTGCCCAAGAGGCAGAGACTGGTCCATCTGCCTCCCGAGCCCAGGCTCTTTTCATCTCCAGATTTCAGAATAGGATTGAAGGCCAAGTTGGTGGGTACTGAGAGCCTGTGCAGAATTGCTCAGGAAAAGGTCTTCAAGGGCTGGAGGGATGGGGGCGCTCCCTGAAGGAGAAGGAGTTTTGGCCCAGTGTGGAGCCCAGGGAGAGAGGAGCGAGGAATCACAGTGACCCACACTGGGCAACTATACCGGGCAACAGTCCCAGCTGGCAAGGGTGGGTTTGTGGGGAGAGCTGTGCAGGGCTGGCTCTCAAAGGGGACCCGCAGAGGACTGCCTCCATCAGGATGCCTGGGTTCAATCCCACCTCCAGCTTCCCCTACTAGGTGACCTTGGGTATGTCGCTCAACCTCTGATTCCCCTCTACTCATGCGTATTTGAGCCTTGGTGAAATTAGCAAACGGCTGCCCTCCTGCAGGGCCATGTCCAGGGTCTGCTGGGAAAGGGCCATGATAAAAATACATACTGATGGTAAGCATCATGAGTGCCCCTTCTTAGTGGGGGTCCACTGCTCGCTCAGCTGTATGTACTGGCCCTTCTCCGAGGCTTGGGGTCTTCATTTGCTCTTGGATGGGGATAAAAACCCACAGATAGAGACCCCTAAGCCCTTTGCAGACTGGGAGAGGTGAGGGAGGGCCAGCAGGTCCACCATCCCTCACAGCTGGCCGTGACCCCGGAGCGCGCTCCTCCCGGGAGGAGGCCCAGGCCTCTCTCCTGTCGTAGCCCCAACAAGGGACCTGTGCTGCTGTCTGGAGCCCCTTTGTTGGTGGAGCTGCTGCCCGCCTCTTCCTCCGCCAGTTCCTGGCCTTCCCTTCCCCTTTCTTCCAGCCCCTACCATCCAGATTTTTCCTCTGATTGTTCTTACAGTGACCTGCTGCCTCCCCACTGGGATTGGGCCTCTCCATCCCCATCTATGGGCTCCTTGTGACCTTGGAGCCCCCACCTCCCAGCTCCCAAGATTTTCATCTCTAGGTGGCCCCCACCCCCAGCTCATGCCTGGTTCTGGTAATGGGATTCCTAGCTCCTTGTTGCTTAGGCCTGGCCCCCATCTCCTCCGTACCCTGGGTGTCTCACCCACCTGCCATCTCAAGTTTTCTCATCCGGGACCCTGTCCAGGCCCAGGGCAGGGCAGTTCCTCAGTCTTGCTCAGTCCTCCCTGCCCTGCTGTCAGGATATGGCCAAGTGGGACAGTGGTCCTGAGTGCAGAGGGCTCCTGTCTGCTGTGGGCCCCCCAACCTCTGTGGTCTCCCTGGCCATCTGTTGGAATTGCCCCCGGGTCCTGCATCGAACCTCACCCTAGGCCCCCTTCCCAGCCCCTGGAGTGGGTTCTCTAACCTGCCACGGTCCCTGAATTCAGGTTGCTTGCCTGGGATAGGACCCATCATCGGCTGAGGCTCACCCCTCACCCAGAGCCCCCTCAGAACCTTGTCTATGGACCACAGGTACAGCAGCCTTGCCCCTGCTGAGGTGGACGATCTCTGTGGACAGATGTCCCCCCCACCGCTGGTGGCTGGGGCTGCACAGAAGCCCACGGGCCCCTCTGTGGGGGATGGGTGGTTAGCCCCCCGTGAAACCTCTCCTGGGTGGGAGTCCTCATGCCGGAGTAGGAGAAAGGGTCTTTCTCAGCTATCGTTTCCTTATCAAATCTTTCTTACGCTCCCACCCCACCCTGGAAATGTGAAGACCACCCAGATCTCGAAGGCACTTACGGTGGAGCAGAGAAGACCCACAGAGGCAACTACAGAGCTGCAGGGTCTCTGCCCAGACATGGGGGCCACGGTTCTGGAAACTCTGTGGAGAGGAGGTTCTCCCTGCTGGGACAGGGAAGGCTACAGGGAGGAGGAAGGTCGCCCTGTGAACCAGAGAGGGCTTGCCTTCTAAATGGAGGATATGGCTTGTGCAGAAGCATGAATGATGCCTGTGAGAGCCTGTGTGAGGAACTGGGGGCTATTCGGTGCGTGGCCTCTAAGGCCCAGGTGCGGGCACAGAGGACAGCTGAAGTCCGTGAGACTCTTGAGCTGGGGCATGACCAGAGGTGGCTCAGTCTTGGAAGACCAATGTTTAAGCTGGCCTGGGACCAGCCAGCTGCACTCTGCAGGAAATTGGGGTGGGGGTGGGGCGGATTGGCGGTGGCGAATGAATTCATATTTGTGAGCAAATGAGGACTGGAGGCAGCAAGAAGAACTCTGAGGAAGTCGAGGCCCAGGGGATGCTAGGCCTGCCAGGCTGGGGTGCTGGCTCTGATGGGGCACTCCATAGCCCTCAGCCCCCATGGCTGAAGCCTGGCCCTTCTCTGTTCCCTGGAAGCATGCCAGCCGTTCATGGGTAGCTGTCAGGGTTCCTGTGCTCCAGGAAGACCCACGGCTTGCCCTGCTCCCATCTGGGGTTTCTCCATTCCTAAGCAAAGCTGAGCCTCATGGGCCTGGAGCCAGGGCTCGTGCTGCTCTCGGTCTGGGCGGGACAGACACAAGTTCTCACCCCGTCTGAGAAGCCACCACCTCCCCACTTTCAGGGAGCTATGACCTCCACGGCTCTGTTTATGTGTAAAGTGGGGCAAAGCAAGGCAGCCTGAGCTCTGCATGTGACAGTGAGTGGAGGAAGCTGCTTTCACTGTCACCCAAACTCAGACCCTCTTGCCCAGGGCGAGGCGTGGAGTGGGTTCTGGGAGTGGAGCGTCACAGCGCCTCTGGGTTCCAGGGCCTTTCCTGTATGCCTGGGAGGTAGAGCGTGCTTGAAGATGCTGCTGGAGCACTGACAGCTTGCGGGCCTGGTTTTGAGCACTTGGCTCCTATTATCTCATTTAATCCTCTATCCACCCATGGCGTATGTACTCTCACTGTCCTCGCCACACACGCGAATAAACTGAGGCACGGAGAGGTTATGCCTGTGCTGATACAGCTTGGGAGACAAGAAGTCTGGCTCCAGACACTGTACACACAGCCGCTCCATGGTGGTGTCTCTTAGTGGCACAAGATGGAGGTGTCCTAGGCAGTGAATGATCTTTCCCTCCTCTTGTACGTGTTCCTACTGCAGTCATAAATTATAAGGGCATGTATCCTTGCAGACCCTGCAGTAGATCAGGAGATCTGGTCCCAGGAGCAGATTGCGGGGCACAGGGCATGAGTTTAAAGACAGGGGCTCTGATGCTGCGGGAGGGAGCAGTGTGGTGGTGGAGGTGGAATCCAGGAAGACTTCACAGAGGAACTGACATGTGCGCTGACTTGAAAGGTGAATGGGAATGTCAGGCTAGTAAACCAGGGTGAGAGAACCGGTAGAGGAAGGGGATGCAGCTAGGGAGGTAGGTGGAACACCCCCCAGAGGGGCCTCCCTGTTTGGCTAAGCAGTAAGGAGCCATCAAGAGGTCATACCAGGGCTAGAGCCATGCCTCTGGGCTAGAAGGGTTAAAAAAGCCTAGAGGAGCCGCTGGGAGCCCGCAGGAGTTCCGGGTGGTGGCCAGGCAAGAGATGCCTCGGCTACCAGAGCCCTGCAGCCCCTCAAGGTGGGGGTGGTCTTGGTTCTTTCTCTTCTGCACTGACTTCCTGTCACCCGCTACTGGATTGTTCTGATGACCTCAGCAGTTTCCCGGAGAGCAGGATGTTCCCAGCTGGTTGTGCTTCTGAGATAAGGGGACAGATGAAAGCAGGCGTATACCTGAGGGCTCAGCTGGAAGTGCCTACAGACTTCTCCGGAAGCAGCAGTGTCGGGGCCTCACCCCCATCCCTGCAGGAGACGGGGGGCTACATGGCTCAGGTCCGAGGAGCCGGCACCTGGTACGGGGGGCAGAACCCTGTGCTTCAAGTCCAGAGACCAGGGCACTGGTCTTTATGTCTCTGCTGGCTTGCTGTGTGACTAGGACAAGTCACTTTACTTCTCTGGGCCTCCGTGCGTCTATGGGGAGCATGGAACAGAGGTGGGAAGGAACACTTGCACTGCAGGTGTATGTGGGAAGGAAAGGTGAGGGATGTGACCTCACAGACTGCAGAGGACCACGCCAGTGCAAAGGCTTAGGGGAGACATGGCCTTTGCTCCTGGGGGCCATCACCAGAATGCGCATACTGCTCCTGGAAATGGGCAGAATGGGCAGAAATGCTCCCTGGAAAAGCCTCAACCGAAGGGGCAGAGAAGATTCCTGGGGCAGACCCCTGACTCTGATCCTAGCTCCCTACCATTTTATGGCTTTGGGTGCTGTGGTATTGGGCAGGTTGCTTCCTGCTCTGAGCCTCGGGTCCCCATGAGGACAAAGAGGCTAGTAATCTCTGCCTGGCAAGTGTAGCCATAAAGGGGGAGCCAGGAGGAACATTCTAGGTGGTCAGCCCCTGATCTCATTTGACCCTCTCCTTGCTCTGTCTTCCAGTGGGAGCGCCTCTGGTTCCTGCTTCTCACCTTCACCTTTGGCCTCACACTCACCTGGCTGTACTTCTGGTGGGAGGCCCACAACGACTACGATGAATTCAACTGGTGAGTGGGGACAGGGAGGACAGGGACACAGTGCCAGGGCCTTGGGCTGGAACTGGGGGGCTCTGGTTTGAACCTGTCTCCCAGGCTGGCCCTCAGAGCTCTCTGTGTGGCTTTTGGGGACAGAGTCCTCTGGAAGGCACAAAGGTCTACAGGAGCGGAGACCAGCTGGGGAGAACACGGCTTCCTCCCTTGTGTGCTTTCATGGGAAATAAGAACGGAAGACTAGGGCAGGGCTCAGCCGGGGTCTGGGGCCTCTGGACCTCATTGTAGATAAGAACACCAAGGCCCAGAAAAAGACCAGGGCCTCAGCAGGGGAAATGATCCCAGATCCCAGGCATCTGAAATCCCTGTGCAGGACCTTGGGCTGGGCTGGAAGATGCTATGGTTCCAGGATAGCTCAGTGTCCTTTATGGGCATGAGGCTCAGGTCCAAGGGCAGGGCCTTCTGAGGCTCGTACCTGGATACACAAGGGCACCTGCTTCTTCCTCACCCCTTCCATGGCCTACCTTTGTCAGACAGTGGAAGGCACGAGCAGGGGAGCAGTTTCCCTGGGTTCTAGCGGGGGACTCCCCCATAGATAGGTGTGGAAACCAAGGCCCCAGGTCCCGCAGGTACTGGGAGCAGAGATGGGGCTTAGAAGCCAGGCCTCCTTGCTTGCCATCCCCTGCTGTCTTTACCTTCCTGCTGGATATTCAGCTCAAACTCCGTTCATTGTGACCATGAGCACACTCAGCCGAGGCCCTCTTTTATTTTTATTTTATTTTATTTATTTATTTTTAAAGATTTTAGTTATTTATTTGACAGAAATCACAAGTAGACAGAGAGGCAGGCAGAGAGAGAGAGGGAAGCAGGCTCCCCGATGAGCAGAGAGCCCGATGCGGGACTCGATCCCAGGACCCTGAGATCATGACCTGAGCCGAAGGCAGCGGCTTAACCCACTGAGCCACCTAGGCACCCAGCCAAGGCCCTCTTAAGCTCAGTTTCTTCTTCCGTGAGATGGATTAACTACCCCCTCATCAGGTCTGTCTTTTTTTTTTTTTTTTTAAAGATTATTTATTTATTTATTTGACAGACCGAGATCACAAGTAGGCAGAGAGGCAGGCAGAGAGAGAGAGGAGGAAGCAGGCTCCCGGCTGAGCAGAGAGCCCGATTCGGGGCTCGATCCCAGGACCCTGGGATGATGACCTGAGCCGAAGGCAGAGGCTTTAACCCACTGAGCCACCCAGGTGTCCCTCATCAGGTCTTTCTGAGGCTGGAACGAGACCATGGCCATGGGAGGGCTCAGAGATCCATGTCACCCTCAGGGCCGCTTCCTGGGAGGCCGGAGCTCCAGCTGGAAGGCGGCCATGAGGTTAGAATGTGGGATTTCTAGGGCTCTGAGCTTCTGATGGTCTGTGGTGCTAGGATTCTGGGCCGATCCTATTAATGAGCCATTAATGGAGTCTGGGGATCGACTCTCCTCTGCACGGCATGAGGCTGTGGCCCTATCATTAATGAGTACAATAAAGGATGTGCTGCTGTCCCCCTGCAGCCTGGCAAGATAAGCCTGGGTCCCAGAGGTGGCCTCTGGCCTTTATTAAATGCCATCAATCAATTATTCATCCTCCCAGGTATCCAGAGCATAGGCCGTGTAGTGCATGGCTGGAAACGTTGCCTGCTGGCCCTCCACGGCAGACCCTGGACAGTTCTGAACTGGAGGGTTGCTGCCTGGGAGATCATTGGGTCCACCCCCGTCATGTATGGATGGGGAAACTGAGGCCCTGAGAGGGCAGCACTCACCCGCAGCTGCAAAGCCAGTTTATGCCAAAACAGTTTGGGGACTGTCTGAGGGGACTGAAGCTTAGAGAGGTTAAGTAAACTTTCCAGAGTCCCACAGCAAGATGTGGGCAGATCTGGGACAGGGACTTGCGTCACACTGTCCACAGAAGTTCCTCACTCTGCCCAGGGAGTAAGTGCCCTGTTACAGGGCAGTTCAAGCAAAGGATGGGTGTAGGGGGAGACTGTAGGGGGAAGGCCTGCCTGGGACTTAGGGAAGGCCTGGAGACCCACAGCTCCCTCACATGCCACTGTGGTTTCTTAGAGTCAGTGCTGGGATCCAGGAGACCCTGGCCTGGCCCTCCAGGTCTTGACGGTATCTGGGGATCATTCACACAGTGAGAGGATGTGAACAAGAAGCAGGTGGTCAGGGTAGGATGTCGAGAGCCGGGGAGCGACCCTGTGGGCTGTTGCTCTCCAGGAGGGCTCCCTGCCAAAAGTAAGAGACAAGTGACGCCAAAACCTCTTTCAGGAGTCCTTCCCAAGGAGCAGGTCCTGCCCGTCTTTGGGCCTCGGTTTCTCCAGCTGTATGGTGAGAAGAGTACACTCAGTGGTGTAAGCAGTAGGTTTTCCTCTGGAATCTGAAGATGAGGGTGGGGGAGGGGGGGGAGTGGCGGGGAAGGCAGGTGCCCCCAGCGTGTCCTCCTGGTGTCCCCTCCCAGGCCCAAGATGGCAGCAAGCCAGAGACTGACTGGTGCCGGCTCACGTTCTCTGATTACCCTCAGTGAATCGCACCTTCTCTGAGCCTCAGTGTCCCCAGCTCCAGGGAGGATGCGGGTGGTTCAGTCTTTCTGGAGAGCAACTAAGCAGCACCTACCAGGAGCTTTAAAAAGGAAATTCCATTTGACCCTATAATTCTATTTGTAGGAGCCTATCGTAAGAACATAATAATACAGTGCAAAAAAAAATTGTGTGTGTGTGTTCATTTATAAGACTGAATCATTGGAAACTGTTTTCATTAGTAGAAAGTTGGCTGGCTACATATGGCACATTAATTCAGCAGACCACATGGCTGTTCGAAAGTCACGCTTCCTCGGGGTTTTTACTGACATCAGTAAATTCTTGGGTGAATAATGAGAAGAGAATTGATTGAGTACGTACCACATGCCTTGCCTCACTTCGTGCTCAGGAAGCCTGGTGAAGGGCACTTTGTTCTCTCCATCCTATAGAAGAAGAAACAAAGGCTCCAAGAAGTCAGGGATGATGGTATCTGAGCAATCCTAGGACCCCCAAATTTTAATATTCTCACATTGAAATTGAGATCAGTGTCACAGTCAGTGGCATCTTCACCTTGGGGAAGCCTGTCCCCAAGGAACCCTGCAGAGTCCTGCAGTGAGAGGCAGAGGGGGGATTGGAACCCTCGCACCTCCCTCCAAAACCCAAGCTGAGCACATGTGCTAGGCATGACAGGGTCCTGGCTTTGCTGTTTTACAAAAATATAAAATCAGGGGAAACCCATGGAAGAGAAGTCTACAGAGTCTTGGTGATGGTTCCTTCTGGGCAGTAGAATGATGGTGAATTGCTGTTTTCTTCTTTATGCCTCTGGGCCTGCCTGGGTGTTCACTGGCCTGACCGGTGAGCACAGAAACTGTGATGGTGTCACAGAGCGGTCCCAGCCTGGTCGCTGACCCTGGCCATGAGAGTGGATGGCCCGCTGGACCTCCAGGAACCTCCTGGCTCCCTGGTGCAAGTCTGACCCCTCCCCCTCCCGGCAGGTACCTCTACAACCGCATGGGCTACTGGAGCGACTGGTCGGTGCCCATCCTCGTGACCACCGCTGCCGCCTTCACCTACATCGCAGGCCTCCTGGTACGTGCAGCTGCCCGGAAGGCAGGCAGGCCTGCTTCCAGGGGGAGGGTGAGCCACCCTGGTCTAAGGGGGGAGCTGGCTTTTCCCAGGGCCTTGTAGTCTCCTGCACCGCTGGGGCTCAGTCTCAAGGTGGGAGGTCATCTGGCTTTTGCCCCATCCTGGAATGTTTCCCTCCTGACCCAGTGAGAGCCATCTTGCTGCTAGGGCCCATTGCAGACTGTCTCTTCCGGAAGCTTCTGCTTTGGTTCCTGCTCCCAATTCTCTACTCCCTCAGACTCAGGTCAGTCCCCAGGCTGAACTAGAAGCTCTCAGGGGACTAGGCTCAAGTCTGCTTCAGAATCCTGGGGCCTTGAACTCCCAAAACATTCACTGGGGACCCCAAAGGCAGCAGGCCCAGTGAACTCTCAAGGGAGAAATTGTAGAGGAGGAAGAGCCTAGAGACCTAGAATAATCTGGGAGGTGGCCAGGCTTGGGCTAAGCTGGGCACTCCCAAGCCTACAGGGAGGGTCGGTAGATGGTTCCGAGCCAGGCTCAGAGTGGCAGCGGCGGCAGGGTGTCTGGGAACTCATAGAAACCTTTGGGTCACACATGGGCCCTGACTGTCCCCCTCGGGGCCCCCTCTTCAGGTCCTGGCACTATGTCACATCGCTGTGGGGCAGCAGATGAACCTCCATTGGCTGCACAAGGTAAGGGCTGCCTCTGTTGGGGGGCCGGGGGAAGGGAGACGTGGCTAACGGCTGCCGCAGAAGAGGAAGAGCTTGGACGCGCCATCCTTGCTCCTCGGACTTGATACTTGTTCTAGTGGCTACTAGAGTTCCCACAGGCTGGACTCTGTTAACTCATTTAACCCTCCCAGTAGCCCTATGATATAGGTAATGTCATCATCCCATCTTGCAGTTGGGAAAACTGAGGTACAGCGAGGTTAAGAAACTTGCCCAGGGTCTCCCACTTAATAAAATCCTAGCCCAGTAGCTGTGGACTGGCCAGCACAGGTCACAGCCCTCTCATTCTTCACTGAGCCCCCAGTGTAAAACTCGGCCCGGTGATGGGACTCCCCCCTCAGAGCCCTTCCCACCACTCCCCTTGCTCCCTCGGTGATCCCACTGCCCCAACTAGCACTAAGGCCCTGCAGGACGTGGGCCCTGCTCACACCTCAGCACAAGCTGAGGTGACTGTCCCTCACAGCAGCAGGTACAGCTGCTGTGTGGGACAGTCACCTCAGCTTGTGCTGCATGAGACAGCCCAGGCCTTCCCAGCACGACAGCCTCTTCTCTACTTACCTTTCTGCTCTTGCCTCCCTTTCTCTTTCCTTCCTTGGTTTGCCTCCCCCATGTACAGGCTGCTTAAGATCCCCCAGCATTGGCAGGCCCCCCTGCCACAGTCCTGAGCATCTGTGCTGTCCACTTTTGCCTGCCTTCCCCACCCCAACCCTCCCCAGTCTGGGAGCCCCCTGCAGGCCAGACAGAATTTGCCATTCTCTGTGGCCTCCAAGCCCCACTGAGGCCTGGGCCCATACATACATTCCAAGCCTCAGCACTCAGGCCGTTCATTGCATGCCTGGTGCTGAAGGTACGTGGCTGAGGTCTGCCCTTCCTGGGACCTCAGTGGGCATGGGGTGTGGTAAAAGCCGAGCAAGAGAGCCTCTCCTTCCCCAGAGCACATGGGCCTTAGAGGGAGGCTGGACATGTCTTTTTTCCCAGAGCCTGGCTCAGAGTGAGCATGCCATTTAAGACGGGGCAGAAATGTACAGAGGTAACCATGAGTCCATGAGAGGGGTGCAGAGTGACCAGGGGAGGGGCTCACTTCCTGCTAGAAGGGGGACACGGAACAAGAACAAGAGGACAGAGCCAGAAGCTGGACTGGGCGGAGGGGAAGGTGCCAGTGGCCATCCAGGGGGACTCCGAGGTCAGGCGCTGGGGAGTCAGACCTGGCAACTGAACTCTGAGAGGCCTGAAGACTGGCCGGCAGCCCTTCCTGCTTCCTCCCACCTGTCACTCTCTCCTAAGGTCTCCTCTGGGCTTCTGAAGTCCCCTCATGGGGCACTTTCTTCTTCCGGCTGGGCAGCTGACACTTGAAAGAACTGCTCCAACTGGCACGCCGGGGGTGGGGGGGCGGCATCCACTGGGGTCACCTCCTCTAGCTCAAGACTGCTTCTCAGCAGGCCAGGTCACACCTGCTTGATCCTGGTGGAGGCCCAGAGCCAGCCCTGGGGAGCAGATCAGTACAGGGAGTCGTCCCCTGGGGCTGGAAGGATCAGATCCTTCTTGAGCACAACGGCCAGCTCCTGGGGTGCCAGTCCTGCCTTCCTCTCCCCTCAGTCCCCTCCCATGAGGTCTCAGCGTGAGCAAGGTCTTTCTAGGCAGAACTGATCCACAGCTGAACCTGACGCACCAGGAGGGAGGGGTCCCTGGGGGGCTGGGAGTATTCAAGCAGGGGTCAGAAATTCTCCTGTTCTGCTTCAAAGATTCTGTCACTTGATTCTAAAATTCTAAAGAATCCTCTCCTTTTTTGTTTTAACCAACGTTTGACCACCTAATACACTGACATGGTTCAAAATTAAAAAGGAGCTAGAAAGTGTGCAATGCAGATCTCCCTATCTCCCAAAGATACTTTAAATGTGCAAATATACATGTGTATTTCCTGTTCTCCTCCTTTCCCCTAAGCAGCCTGCTCCCTCTCTCCTGCACCTTGGCCAAACCAGAGCTCCTTGCCCTTCGGGCACCGAGAGTGGTGCCATCAGTGTCCAGCCCTCGCACCTGCCCGCCAGCTCCTCCCTGGTTTCCCACACCCTCCTTTCCTCACCAGCATGGTGTGGCAGTGAGCTGGGCAGAGAGTTCTTGCGACGGAGCCTCGTTGCCCTGTGCCACAGATCCACGCCCCACAGTCGGGGCTTAGAAAACACCCTCGCCATAAAGAGTTCACCAATTTCTTTCTTGGCTTTGGCCAACCCGACGGGTGAAGATGCCGCTCATTTGAACATGCATTTGGAGTCACTTACCTTTCCTTTTCCATGAACTGGCTCTTCCTCTCTTTTGTCCTTTTAGCGATGGGATTTGCTTTTTGCTTTTTGATTTGTAGGACTGCTTTATAGGTCCAGAAAATTAGCCCTTTGGCTGATGAACTGCAAATAATTCTTCCTGATTCATCTTTTAACTGGGCTCGTATTATTGCCATAAGAACTTTTTTATTCTTCAGTGTGTGAATATATCATCTGTTTGATGTCTCCCGGGTTTTGTGTCAGAGTCAGAAAAGTCTTTCCAGAAAAAAATGTCTCTGCTGGTATCACTTGGTAACTGTAGGTTTCTACCTTTTTTTTTTTTTTTTTTTTTTAACATTTACCTATTTTATCTTTCTGGAAGTTATTTAGGGATATAGTATGATCTTTGTTCTTTTTTAGATGGCTTCCCAGGTCCTCTCTGTTCAGTAATCCATTCCTTCCTTCTAATTGGAGATGACACTTTTATATTAGACTAATTATTTAAATGTATTTAGATCTGGGGGCACCTGCGTGGCTCAGTCAGTAAAGCATCTGACTCTTGATCTCAGCTCAGGTCTTGATCTCAGGGTCATGAGTTCAGGGCCTGCGCTGGGTCCCACACTGGGCATAGAGCCTACTTAAAAAAAGAAAAAGAAAAGAAAAGAAAAGAAAAGAAAGAAAGAAAGAAAGAAAGAAGGATGGAAGGAAAGGAAGGAAGAAAGAAAGAAAAGAAAAGATCTTTCTGAGCTTTTTATTTACTTCCACTTCTCTCTCTGGTCTCATGCCAATATCATCTTGCTTTACCTCTGACAGTTTGATGTTTTAATCGTTAGCTTTATTTTGAGCCTCTCTGGTTCCCCAGGTCGTGAGTAGGGCTGGCTGCAGAGCAGAGGGCCCAGGATGGTGCAGAGAGGGAGCCATTTGGGGCAGGCAGGGTACCGCAAGCAGATCTGGGTGTCCACTTGGGGACCTTCCCCTTTCCTCCCCAGTCCTCCCAAGGCTTCTGTTTCCCAGAAATAGGAGCCAAGTCCAGGGGCCCAGAAGGTAAGAAGGTCGAAGTGTGCTTGGGCCTTTCCAGTAAACAGGAGGTCCTTTCCCTGAGATGCCCCATTTCCACCCCACCCTCCACTCCAGAATTGGCTCTGAGGCCACTGCTGCGAGGGGCTTTGACCACAGCTCCCACCTTCCCAGGCTGTTCCCCGTCCCGACACTGCCATGCCCCCATCTGTGGCCTTGTCTGACTCCTCTACCACAGCGGCAGCAGCCCCCAGTCTAGGGGCTGCCTGGAGGAGGTGTCTGCCAGTGACTCAAGCTGTTAGCCCAGAAAAGAGGGTGGGGCACCATGCAGCCACACCGCCAATTACCAAGGGAGCTGGGCCCAGCCTCCCCCACACCTCCTGACCAACCAGGCCGGGGTCCCCAATTCTTCCTGGTGTCCGGCCCCCTCCCTGTCCAGCTGCTGTTCAGGAAGGCACACTTGCGCTAGGTGCTGCTCCTCACAGTAGCCATGGCCTTGTGTCCTCGGCGCTCATTCTGTGTGTCTGACACTTTCCACACAGTATGTCGGTTACTCTCGGTAATAATCTTGCTCATTTGGTATAATGCCCGCTTTTTCAAATGCTACCACTAACACTTAGCAAGCATTTACTCTCTGGGCGCTGACCACTGTGCTTACTGGCACGCTACCTGCTTTCTGTCCCTTGTCCCCATACCCCTTTCAGGTGGACACTCTCTCTTCCCATTGCACAGCTCAGAAGATGTGCTTCGGGAGGCTAGCCTCTCCCCGTAGGGCTGCAGAGTTGGGGTCTGACTGAAGGATGGGACGTGCAGAGCCCCAAACCCCAGCCTGCCATGAGGACCACAGAGCCCAGCATCTAGCTGCCCCTGGGAGGCCGCCCTATGACCCCTCTGCAAGCCTGGCTTCCAGCTTTTTGCTGCATGGACAGGCTGCCTGTGTCCCTGTCCCTTCCTCTGTCCTCTCAAACCACAGTCCTACTTGTGCAGAAGACCAAAGACCGCTTTCACAGGAGCCGAGCGGGCCATCCCTGGGCCTTCTGCATGAACTCTATCCTTTGCAGTCAGATGTGAGGAACAATGGTCATGTTGGGCGTCAGTGCTATTATTGTAGCTTCAGGAGACAGAGGGGTGGGGGGGACCCCACAGACACTGAACGCCGCAGTAACGCCTCTAAGCATAATGGTTGCCACGACAGCAATGGCAAGACTCGGAGAGAATAACAATTTTAATTGTGCTAGGATTATGGGAAATCAGCATTACTGCAAGCCTTTCCACTAGCAGTTAAATGTAGTAAGACTGTCAGAAGCAACCCTCCAGAGACCTTTGCGGTGTGCAGGGCTGGCCTGGAGGGGGCAGCGGGGCGGGGGGCAGAGAGCCTGTGTGTGGAGGAGGGATTCTCAGGGATGGGGAACACACCCCTCGGCCTCCCTCCACAGCAGTGTGACACTCCAGAAAGAGCACAACCTCTGGGACAGGCAGGATGGGGTCTGCTTCTGGATCTGCCCCCTCAGAACTACACACATGCCAGCCCTTCTCTGAGCGGTTTCCCTGCGCATAAAATCAGGGTGATCATGACCTCACCCGGGACATTAGAAGAATAAACACAAGGAAAGCAGGACATCCCTTCCCTGGCCCCGGGCACACAGGCCCTCTGACTACCTGTGCCTCCCCTCTTCCCATGTCCCCCAGGCCAGTACGTTACAGCCATAAAGACCCCCACCCACCTCAACCTCATCACTGCTGCTTATGGGAACGTTCATCTCCGGGCTGATGGGCTGTAGTGCCAAACCTCCAAAGGAAAACTTAATCCCAGGAGAAATGAACCTTCCCTGCCGGGCAGGGGACAGAGATGGATCCACCGCTGTCTGTGCCCTCACCATCCGGGCTTGTTCAGTTGGTGGAGGGCTCTCAGAAGGCTGCTGCCTTGAGGAAGGTGCTGCAGGAAGGGGGACAGTGGGGAGACAGCAGCTGTAGGGCAGGGTGGGGCCTTGACTGGCGCATTATGGAGCGGGCGGGGGGGGGGGGTTTGGAGGATTTGGGGAAGAGGTGTGACTTGAGCTTTAAGGTGCCAGGCTTGGCAGTGAGGCAAAGGTGGCTGTGCGGGGGGTGGGGTAGTTAGATACTGGGCTGCGCTTAGTTTTGGGGAGCATCTGGCTTTGCATGAGATGTTCCATACTCATCTGTCCCCGGAGCTCTCTGTCCTGTGGAGGTCCTGTGTTGTCTTCCCTTGGAGTCACACTCCTTGCTTCCTCCAGGAGGCAGCTCAGAGGGCAGCACCCCCACCCAAGCCAAAGCTCGGAGGTGGGGGCTGGGAGCAAGCCTTGGCAGTGGGGCCTGTGGGGCTGCACCCCGGCTCACTCCAGCTTGCTCCAACCTCTGGGGCTCTCAGCTCCTGCTGGGGACCCAGCTCTTCCACCTCTGGCCGCATGGCCTGGACAAGTCACCCTTCACCCCAAGAGCTGCTGGCTGGGCTAGAAGAGTGACCGGCTGAGTCCAGATGTCCCCACTGGCCGAATATCTTTCCTGAACACTGAACGCTGAACACTGGGCTGCGCCTCTGCCTCCCCCCAGCTTCCTCCCACCTTCTCTCCTCTCCAGCCTCCCTCCTGTTCGTTTGAGGTCCGCTAGCCTCCTCCTGCCTCTGTCCCTCACTGTCGCTTCTGGCTGGCCGGCTCTGGCTCTCTTACAGTCATGCCTCTTCTCCACTTCCCCGCCTCCCTGCTTTGTGGGTCTCTCTTGCACTCTCCATTCCTCCCTGTGTCTGTGTCTCTCAGCCTCTCCCGCCGCTTCTGCTCCCCTCTCAGACACACTTGGGGACACTCTGGCTGTCTAGGCACACCTGTTCTGATCCTCTTGTCTGGTGACTCTTCCCCTTCCAGATAGGGCTGGTGGTCATCCTGGTGTCCACAGTGGTAGCCATGTCAGCCGTGGCCCAGCTGTGGGAGGACGAATGGGAGGTGCTGCTCATCTCCCTGCAGGTGAGTGGGGGGGGGGGTGCTGGGCAGCCGCTTCCTCAGAACCTTCCAAACAAGGCCTTTTCATGGCTTTTTTTTTTTTTTCATGCCTTTTCATGGCTCATGTCTCTCCAAAGGCCCAGAGGGAGTAGGGAGCTGTCTGGGTCACAGAGTAAGTCAGAGCAGGAAGGAGGCTACAGCTTGGGGTTTCTGCACCCTGAGTGTCCTCCACTGAAAAACGGAGACAGAGTTGCCTGCCCCATGGATAGAGACAGGCTATCAGGATGCTGGTGACCAGCGGAAATGGACATGGCTGCGAGCCAATGGTCCCTCTTGCCCCTTCCCATACACAAGGGCACAGCACCATTCCTGCACGTCGGGGCCCTGGCCGCCATCACTGCACTCTCCTGGATTGTGGCAGGACAGTTCGCCCGGGCAGAACGGACCTGTAAGTATGACTACCTGCCCTCACCTAGGTGGCCTGGGGACAAGGTGTCGCTCTCGGCGTGGGGGGGTTCTGGTTCAGAGTGGCCCACACATTCCACCAAAGGCTGCAGCCCCAGTAGGCCCTTCAGGACTCCTCGTCTGCATGCCTGTCTATGTGAGAGTTAGAAGTCAAGCTCACCTTCCCAATGGCAGCTGCCCATGGTGCAGGGTCCCCAGAGAGTGTCTGGGTCCTGACAGGTGGAGGGAAGAAAGGTCCAGCATCCCCCACAGTTCGTGGGTGGGCCTCCTGGGAGCCACACGGCTCACCAGACAGCCTCACTCACAGCCTGTGTCTGCAGCCTCCCAGATGGCCATTCTCTGTACCTTCTTCGCCATTGTGTTTGCCTTGTACCTGGCACCTCTCACCATCTCCTCTCCCTGCATCATGGAGAAAAAGGACCTGGGCCCCAAGCCTGCCCTCATCGGCCACCGCGGCGCCCCCATGGTGAGTGCCACTTGAGGGTCCTAACAGAGTTGGGGGGAGGAGCTGCCATTCTGGGGGAGACAGGCCAAGACTAGCTCCTTGTAAGGAGGACCTTGTAGGGAAAGGGACAGAATAAGCATAGTGTAGCAACCGTAGTAATCCCTTCCAGAGGGTATGTGGAAGAACTGGTGGAAAAGCTAGGGAGCTTAGATGGGACTGAATCCTGAAGCATCCTGAAGGCATCTTGCTAAAAATATTTAACTTTTATCCTGAGGGCCCTGGGAAGACACGGGAAGGCTTCAGGCCAGGGACAGACCCGGCCAGGTTGTGGGTTGGGAAGGCCCAGGAGAGAGTGCCGGGTGTGGGGAGAACAGCAGGACCCTGGGTTACAAGAGCCAGAAGGAACACCTTCCTGGCTGTGGGGGCCGGAGGGGATGGGTGCAGCTCAGAGCCCATTGTTAATCGGAATGTAGCTGAACAGGGTTGAAATAGAGAGAGGAAGAAGTCAAAGTCCGAGCCCTGTGACCCCACAGCAGACCTTCCACTTGAGAGGACGGGTTCAGAGGCATGCTCCCTTGGTCTTTTGGCAGCTGTGGGAGCTTGGATCAATCCCTATCTGCTCCGTGCCCATTTCCTCATCTTGTATCCTGGGCTAATGGAAAGTGTCTGGGCCATGTGAAGTAGGACTTAGCACACGTGAAGGGCCCGGCTATGAGCCTGGTGCACAGACAGTAAGAGGGAGACATTCCTGCTTTCTGGGGCAGGCCCTCTCCCTTCTCTGGACCAGGGGTTCCTTCAAGGACACCCTGAACTTGTGGTTCTTAACAGAAGCAGTACCACTTCCCACCCCCAGGGAGCACTCAAGGACTTCGTGAGAGCTTTTTCTTGGTTTTTGCAGTGATTCAGAGTTCCATGATGTTACTGAATTTCAGGGTAGTCAAGGTGGCCTCACAAAGTAACTTTTAAAAAGGAGGTGTTGAGTCCAATGGGGCTGTGAATCACCCTTAGGTTCTTCCTCACTACCTGTGGTGAGTGTTACTGTGCCCATTTTCTAGGTAAGATTCAGACACCTGTGCCCAAACTGGACCCTGGAGTCCTCCCAACATATATCCCTTGCTGGTCCCAGTACCTGGAGGAAACTAGCTAGAAAGGCCATGGCTGTGGAGTCAGAGGGATCTGGGGTTGGGGTCCAGTTTTGCCCCGTGTTGCCTGTGTGTCTCACCAGTCCCCTCTGAAATTTATGCTACAAAGGATCATGAGCAGAGCTTAGAAGCACAGCCCCCTCAGGTGGGTGGAGCCCAAGATTACAGGCCCTCCTCCATTCAGGACCCAGATCACCCAAGCTCATGCCCTGAAGGGGTGGTGCTCAGCCAAAGGGAAGGAGCCGGGTGGCCCCAGCATGGATTATTTTTTTTAATGGGAAAATTTTCTATTATTTATAGAAGTTGCAAGAATGGTATAAGGAATCCTAGAAAGAAGAATAGTATAATGACTCCAAGACCACATTCAACACTTATCAGTTCTCTTGCCACTCTCGTTTCCTCTATCTCCCTTTTTTCTTTTCCACAATATTTTATTTTTAAGATTTTTAAAAAGAGTTATTTATTTTAGAGAACACAAGTAGGAGGGACAGAGGGAGAGGGAGAGACAATCCCAAGCAGACGCCACCCTGAGCACTGACCAGATGCAGGCCTCGATCCCACGACCCCAAGATCACCACTTGGGCTGAAACCAAGAATTGGATACTCAACTGACTGCACCACCCAGGCACCCCTATTTTAAGATTTTTTAAAAAGTATATTTATTTAAGCAATCTCTATACCCAATGCTGGTTTTGAACTCATGACCCTGAGCTGCATGCTCAGGACACCCGGGTGGCTCAGTCAGTTGACCATCGGATTCTTGGTTTTGGGTCAGGTCATGATCTCATGGGTTGTGGGATCAAGCCCCAGGTCAGGCTATGCTCTTCCCTCGGCATGGAGTCTGCTTGGGATTCTCTCCCTCCACCTCTCCCTCTGCTCCTCCCACCCCACACCCTGTGTTCTCGCTCTGTCTCTCAGAAATAAATAAATAAAATCTTTTTAAAAAGAAAGCTTCATGCTCCACAGACTGAGCCAGCCAGGCACCCCTCTGCTGTAATATTTTAAAGCAAATCTCAGCTATCCAGACATCATATTGTTTTGCCTATACATACTTCAGGATGGATCTCTAATCCATAAGGACTTTTTTTGTTGTTGTTTTAATATAATGACAACTACAATGCTGCTGTTACATCCAACCAAATTAATAGTAATTCTTTAATATTATCTTATACTGCACCCATGTTTAGCTTTCCTTTGTTGACTCAAAAGCTCCTTTTTACAGCGGAGTTGTTAACAATCAGGATGCAAACGGGGACCACATGGCGCATCTGGCTGACACATCTCCCCAGCATCTTCTAGTATATGGTGACCCCCCTCCCTTTTTTCCATATGCTGTTTATATGTCAAAGAAGTCATTTCTCCTGTAGAATTTCCCACGTTGTGCCTCTGGCTGATCACGTCCCCAAGGCGGCTGCAGAATGGCTGGCACACGTGTCTGACACGGCCCCATGTGTCACTGTGCCTGCATGTGTGTTGGGGTCTATACCCGAGTGTGTCACTGCTTCTGGACCCATGCATCTGGGTGTGAGAAGCCTGAGTGCACACTGCTGTCTCTGAGAGGGCATCTGTGTGCCCTTGGGTGTATGGACCCGTTTGTGACAGCCACCCCCACATACACTTTCCTGACAGCAGAATTCCAGCTGGGCTTAGGTCTGAGGCATGTAGGGATGAAGATTCACCCTGAAATCACACACAGGTGTGCTCCTTGGAGCCCTTTTGGGGTCCCCAGGCTGGCCAGGGAGGGCTAAGTTTCCACAGCTCTTTCTCCAGGGGCCAACCCCTACCCCAGGAGACCTGAGTTTACAAAGCCTCTGCCCTTCCCCCTCACTGCCTCTGCTCCCCGGGAGTATTTATTGCCCCTGCTGTGCTCCTTTGTGTCTCCCCATCTACCTTCTGCAGCTGCAGCCCACAGGGGAGCGCTGGCACCCCTCAGGGGGAGGCCTGGCTGCAGGGCATTTAGAGGCAGGAGGGGCAGGAACTCCACCAAGTCCATGCCTGTCTCTGATGTCTCTGAGGCCCTGTGCCGCCTCTGCCTCCGAGTGGGGCCTCACACAGCCCACCTGAATGGGAGAAGGGAGCCCTGTCCTCCAGAGCTGCTCTGCCCCAAGGAAAGAGGAAGAAAGGAGCTCAGTTATAGAGACTGCTGCTGTCTCTCTTCTCTCCTATGAGCTCAATAACATTAGCCTGTTTTACAGCTAGAGAAGCCAAGGTGCAGAGGTGAGGTGAGAGGGAAGTGGAATCATTCCTTCTCAGCCCCACAGCCCTTGCTGTACCAGGCTACCTCCCAGAGGAAGGGGATGTGTTACGTGTGGGAGCAGCACGGCCAGAGGGAGAGAAGAAGGGCACAAGTGTGTCTTGGTGGGAATGAGATCGGCCCATCCCTTACTGCCAGACCTCCCTTCCCCTTCCAGCCTAGCCTGTACTGCTCTGGCTCCTAGTCCAATCCTTGGTATGGTCATGACCCCCAGTGGTGACACAGGGTATGACAGGGTCTTCAGACCGAACAGACTAGGGAGGGACACTTGGAACTCTGACTCCCAATTTGAAGGACAAGTGAATTCAGAGAACACTGAATATCACCCCCAAGGGGAAAACAGGGAAACTGAGGTCCATAGGAGAAAAAGATGCACCAATGGTCACAAAGCTATGGCAGGGCCAGGGCTAGATCCAGAATCTTCTGATTTATATGCTATAGGATTAATAGTAGTCCCTTATCAAGACTGCATATCAGGCAACATGTTGGGGGCTTATAATCCATGGAACCATCTAGGAGATGGTCTTGTCATGTCTGTACAGATGCAAAAACTGGGCGCCCCATGGAAACTGCCATCCTGAGTACCCCCTCCTCTCCCTCTAGGATCTCCACCCAGACCCCGGGGGTAACCAGGAGGAAACATGGCTTGCAGCTCCAGTCCAAGACTGCCACAAGGCAGAGAGCTGTATAAGAGCCTTCACACGCCCACATTTATGTACATCAACACTAACCACCTCTGCCTCCTCCCCCACCAACAAAACCTGTAAGGCAGGCACAATTTAACAGATGAGGAAATGGAGCCTCAGAGAAGCTGCATGGGTGCCCAGGGTCCCACAGCTACTGCCTGGATGAGCGGGAACTAGAAGCAGGCTTACTCCAGCCTCCTGACACACAAGTTTCTGCGTCAGCGGGGGAGATGTGTATCAGCTAAAATTTTGGCTCTCCTCTCCTGCCCAGCTGGCCCCAGAGCACACGCTGATGTCCTTCCGGAAGGCCCTGGAGCAGAAGCTGTATGGGTTACAGGCTGATGTCACCATCAGGTAGGTGTGGCTGTTGGGAGGACCACAGTCCCCCATCATCCCTGCTGCATCCACATTTGGGACTCAGCTGAACCTCAGGTCCCAGAGCTTCAGAGATGGGAGGGCAGAGGCTTGGATAAGCCACTGAGGGCCCACACCTTGTTTGTGCCAAATGCCAGGATACAAAATAGGGAGACAGATAGGTGCTCATGGTTCAAGCAGAGGTAGGGGAGTGGGATCTAGAGTCCTGCCACAGATGCAGTCAAAGGAGAGGCCAGCTGTATGTGGCTCAGCAAGACGGAGCTCAAACACAGGTAAGGGAGATAAGCACACGCAGAACGAGATAGTCACTGTGATGTTCAAAGACCACATAAAATGACTTCTGTGTCCTCAACATAGAGATTGCAAAAGCACCTATTAGTACAAAGATTGAAAATTCATAGCCATCTCACAACAGAGGAGCTCTGAGAATGGGAAAGTGGGGACTACCACCTACAGTTTACACAGGTGGTGGAGTGAGTGAGGGCACCACGCGTGTGAGGCTCCGAGTGCAGACACCACAGAACTGTGTGTTCATCACCTTCCAGCAGGTGGTGGTAAGATGCCCTGAGGAAGGGGGCCATGCATACCTCTTCTAAGAAACCACATGGGCTACTGGCAGCCCCAGTGGGGTAGAGGAGGAGGGCGGTAGAGGGGAATGTGTCCAGAGGGCCTGCATTTGTCCTGTCCTATTATGGCATCACATGGATTGGGTTCTCATCAAGTTCTACCACTTCCCGCGCTAGTGGGCTTAAGCTAGATAATTGCCTTTCCCATTGTCAAATGAGGTAGCACCTTTCTGCTATCCCACTCTAACCCTCACAAAAAGCCAGAGGGACTCACCCCATCCACCTTGTGCACAGAGGGAGCCTGAGGCCCAGAAAGAAGCAAAGCCCGCTTGGGTCCCATGGGGGCTGGTGTACATGGGTGGGAAGGAGTGTGTGGGGGTTGGGGAGGGATCACTGGCAGGCAGGTGAGGGACCTGGGTGGACAGTGACGTGGGGGTCCCACCTTCCCGCAGCCTGGACGGCGTGCCCTTCCTCATGCACGACAACACCCTACGTCGAACCACCAACGTGGAGCAGGAGTTCCCAGAGCTCGCCCGCAGACCCGCCTCCATGCTCAACTGGACCATCCTGCAGAGGCTCAATGCTGGCCAGTGGTTCCTGAAGGTGTGGCTCTACCTGTCCCAGCCCTAGGCATGGACCACACAGGCAGGACCCCACGGAATGAGGGGGCCAAGGGTGGCCAGCAGCTCAGAGGACCGCTAGTACCCTAGCAGCAGGGACTTGCAGCCAGGCCAGTTAGAGGCCTGCTTGAGCTCCCGCCGCTGGAGCCCGGGTGCCATGTGGCGTGGTCATCACTGCTTGTTCTGGTTCTATCTTCCCCGTCAGAAAAAGTTGACGGCAATGATGAGAGTTAACAGGTAAAAACTGTGACTTTGTGAAACTCCAGAGGGAGACTGGTTCCTATGAAATGCTACTAAAGGAGAATGTGCAGGTGTCTGGGAGAAGTCCCAAGCAAATGACTTCCAGAAAACCAGGGTGGTGTGGGTAAGCTAGGGTTGGGGTCTTCTAGACCCCCCCACAGGGCCCCAGCCAGAAGGTCACCTGACCCCGTGCCCCAGCAGCCCCTCAGTGTTGGGGGTGCTGGTGATGTAGCCGTGTGTACCCCTGTCTCTGCCAGACGGACCCCTTCTGGACGGCCAGCTCCCTCTCGCCCTCCGACCACAGGGAGGCACAGAACCAGTCCATCTGCAGCTTGGCAGAGCTCCTGGAGCTGGCCAAGGGCAACGCCACCCTGCTGCTCAACCTGCGAGAACCACCTCGTGAACACCCCTACCGCAGCAGCTTCCTCAATGCCACGCTGGACGCCCTGCTGCACTCTGGCTTCCCCCAGCACCAGGTGAGGCCCCCGCCTCCACACCGCCCGCCCAGACCTCCACTTCCACCTGGGCAAAAAGGGGGAGCACACCCCTTGCCCTCCTGACAGGTTAGCCCAGGGTCCAGAGGGAAAAAAGGAAGGCCTTCAGAGTGGACAGCGGGCAGGAGCAGGCTCTCTGGAACACTGCTATTTCCGCATCCTTGCGGACTCACACTCGGAGATCAGAGAAATCAGAAACCACTTCGTGGCAGCACAAGGGACTGGTGGCAAGCTGCAGAGTGACATGGGTTATATCAGTCTTGGGACAGGGGTCCGGAGGGGAGAGCAGTTTCACAGGCTCGGCTGGACCACGTTGTCCCCTGTAGATGCTTATTACATGTGAGCCTCACCGTGGGCCGCATCCCATTGCCTTGAACCCTCCCAGGAGCTTTAGGAGGGGTAGACGCTGTAACCCCAGGTGAGGCCGCCTGCTCCCGCCTGCAGGTCATGTGGCTGCCCAACTGGCAGAGGCCCTTCGTGCGGAAGGTGGCTCCTGGTTTCCAGCAGACTTCAGGCTCCAAGGAGGCAGCCGCCAGCCTGCGGAGAGGCCACATCCAGAGGCTGAACCTGCGCTACACTCAGGTGTCCCGCCAGGAGCTCAGGTACCCACCCCAGCTCACGCGGTGGGGGTGGGGGTCGGATGCACTGGGGCTCCTGGTTCAGAGAGTAGAGCTCGAGAGTATTAGGTCTAGGTGTTGTCTAAGCTTGGTCCTCTGGGGATGGAGACTCCTTTCTCGGGGACAGCTATGAGGACAGTGGGTTCATAAAGGGGTCCCACGTTGGGCCCAGAAGCCCCCCTCAGAGGGCTGACCGCCTCTGTCTGCCTGCCCCACAGGGACTATGCATCCTGGAACCTGAGTGTGAACCTCTACACGGTCAACGCACCCTGGCTCTTCTCCCTGCTGTGGTGCGCGGGGGTCCCCTCCGTCACGTCCGACAACTCCCACACCCTGTCCCAGGTGCCTTCCCCGCTCTGGATCATGGTGAGTTGGGGAATGGGGGGGCAGCGGGTCCCTGGGGGTGTGTCGAGAGAACCTGGGGCATGAGGTGGGGGCAGGCTCCACGCTTGGGGCTCTCTGGTGAGATCTCAAGTGGGGAGCAGCATGGGAGGAGGATTTTCATGACCTCTGGGGTCTGCACTGAGGCGCTAGGGGGTGGGAAGAACCTGGGCCCAGCCCATGGGGAGAACAACATCATTCAACGGCCCTAGAGAAGTAAACTACTACTTGGGGCTTGGGTTTTGTGGATTGATTATGTTGTGTTTTAAAGGAAGGGAAGGCATTAGAAAAAGAGTAACAACAGAACAAGGATAGGGGACATTATATGCTATTCTGAGAGTACAGCAAATAAAACCAATTTTTACCTGGCTGAGTGAAGCTCTCCTGACAGCCTGAGCTCCAGTCGCTCGGGGCACCCCTGACCTCCCCACTGTGCTCCACTGCCACCTCCCTGAGGACGCGATAGCCAGTCCAAGGGTCTCATTATGGCTGAGACAGTGTCAGGCTCACTGAACCAAATCTAGGTTATGGACGATGTGTCCATCCACCTGCCCACTGTCCTTACAAACCTCCAAGGGCTCTGCTCAGGACAAGGTGAAGTGACTTACTAACAGCAGCAGCAGCAATGAGGACACTTGCATTTTCAGGTCACAGGAGCTGACCAACAGCAAGGCCTCCAGGGGCAGCCCCGTCCCTCCTCCAGTTTACCTGAGCTCAAGGGCCCGGGAGGCCTGGCCGCACTGGAGGCTTTGCCCTCCCTGGCCCCGGAGGGGGAGCCCCTGCACTCCACACCCTACGGTGACACACGTACTCTTACACCCGCACAGATGCCCTACGCCTCTCCACACATACGCCTGCCTTTACACCTCCACATTCAGCTGTCTACCTTCCATTTACTCCCCTTCCACTCGGAGCCCCCTTAAACACACAAATTCTCCAAGCTTATTAACACATGCCCCCTTCACCCTGACCACTGTGTCTCTTATGCTACACACACAGGCCCACAGTGCTCAGAGCCCACACCTACAAAATACTATCTCAAGGCCCCAAGCCCCAAAGTCCCCTCTAGATCCTCTGTAGCCCTTCCCTAATGGTGACGTGGGGTCGTCCTCCCCACGGAACCTCAGTCTGGAGGTCTGGTATGAACCAGCCAGAACTGAAAACTGGCCATGGGTCATCTGTCCACAGCCCCCTGATGAGTACTGTCTCATGTGGGTGACCGCGGACCTGATCTCCTTCACGCTCATCATCGGCATCTTCGTGCTCCAGAAGTGAGTGGGCTCTGACCCCCTTGCGTGCCCCACAGACCCAGCCCGTGCCCCAGCCAGGTAACCCTCCTCCTGAGCCCGTGGCCAGGAGAAGCCCTGCCTGGGCAGCCTGTTCAGGGTAGGACTGCCCAGCGGGGGCCCCCCAGCCCCTCCTCCTCAGCCAGCACGGGTGGCTTCTGGAATGAGCACCCAGCTGGGAGCCCAGAGCCAGCCTCGGCCATGACCTGCTCTGTGGACTCAGGCGGGTTGGGCTCCTCTCCGGCTGTGTCCTCACCTGTTCCCCAGGGTCTGGGCTGTCACCAACACTCAGCACTCAGGTGTGCCATGCTGGAGACCTCCTGCCTGTCAGGATGGCAGCGGGGAAGTGGGGGGTTTGTCTGGGGGAGGGCTTAGGGCCAGGCAGGGCCCCCCAATCCGGCCACAAACAACTGGCTGTTTTATTCCTGACTGACGTTCTTTCTCTGTCACTCACCGCTCTGATCCGGCGCATGTCCCTCCTCTCTCTCCCTACCCCCCTCTCTGCTGCACTCTGGCCTCTCACAGCTATCACTTGATCAGGTAATTCTGGTGTGGTCTTCCTCTCCTGCTCCTCTTTCTCCCTCCTCCTCACCATCCCCTTCTCCAGTTCCACCCGAAAACCTGCTGTGCACCAAGCCTATGCCTGGGTCAGGGTCCCTGGTGGGCCACCCTCCCAGAATCCTCCCCTGGTAGCCTGATGCCTCCTGCTGTCCCCTGCACTCCTCTCCCCATCTCACCATGTGTGGCCTCCCTCCGGTTCCCCTTGCTGTTTCTGTGGATGAAAGGAAGCCAGTGCTTCCTAGCAGGTGGCTGACCTGGCCTCTCTCAGCACCAAAGCACCTCCCTCCAGGGAGGGACTGTGCCTGGCCACCCCTCCCAAGGCTGGCACTTGCAGGGGCCTTCACTACTGCCCCAAGCAAACCCTACCAAGTTCTGTCTCTCCCTTCCCATCTCTCGGTGTCTCCCCTTGGGCTTTGCCTCTTGAATCATTGCTTATCTTTCTGTGTGTCTCTAATCTCTCTCACTCCCCATTTCTGCCTCCTACCCGACTCCTCCCACCTTATACACACAGCCTCCCTGCTTTCCCCTGGGGGAACCCCCCAGTGGTTGAGCTTCCTGTCCTAGATGTACCTGGCTGCAGAGACCCTGGCATGACTCCTTCCTCCGGGGCTTACTATGAATTTCCAACATGAGTCCTAGGTCCGGGGGATCCAAGCCCCCACCTTGGTCCAAAGCCTTGGCCCTCCTGGTGACAGCTTCCTAAACTGCTCCCTGAGGGACATTGCTCAGTGAAGGGACACGTACTGGTCCTTCCTTCATCCTCTCTATCAGCAGACGCCCCCATGTGCTGCTGCTGTGCTGGGCCTCTAGCAAGGAGCCAGGCCTTCACTGTCGGAGCCCCAGGGTGCTAGGGGGCAGCCGAGGTGGCCCAAGTGCTGGAATGGACAGGCCAGGCCCTCTCAGTGTCCAGCCAGGGCCATGACACGGTCTTCATGGGGGTCAGGAGAGGACTGACAGAGGAGGGGAACCTGAGGGAGGCCATTCCCTGCAGGCCCCCTTCCTCCACCCATACAGTCAACAGATACCCTGGGCACCTGTCACACAGCAGGTACTAAGGTTGGCGCCAGGGACACTGTGACAAATGAGAGACCCAGTCACTGCCCTCAAGGACATGTAGGGCAGCCAGCCCAGCCAGACCACAGGCTGCCTTCCCCTCTGCTTCTTGCTTTCCCCTGTCTGTCTGCTCTTTTAATTCACCCACCTGCCTGTCCATCTGTCTGTCCATTTCTGCTGTGCTGACCCCATCTGGAAACACCTGATTTCTCATGGAGTCTGGGCTCCCCCTTCCACCCCAACAGGACTCAGTGCCTGGGGGGTTGGGTTCTTATTTCCAAGCTGACCCCTGCTTCTCTTGGTGGGAGTGGGGGTGGAGGTCCAGTGAATCTTTCGGTCTAGTCTGCAGGAAAAGTCTTAAGTTTGGACACCAGGGATTTGGGGCTGGTTGAGAAGAACTGCAGGGCAAGACCTGTTGAGGCAATACCTGCCCTGGGCTGGGCACAGGAATCCACGTCCCCGGCTCGGCCTGGCCCCTGCATGTCCCGCACAGCCCCATCTCTTGCCCGCCAGCCTCCTTTTATTCCCGCCTCCCCACGAAGGAAGAGGCCCCTCCTCCAGGGCTGCTGGAGCAGAGCAGCCTATGGCCCAGACACCCTTGCCTCTGAACCTGTGAAGACAAGGCCCCCACAGCCTCCTCTCCCTCCCTCACTTCCCCTCTGGCTTCACTAGCCTGGCCCTGATGAGGAAGCTGGAGGATCCAGCAGCTGGGACTCCCTGAGATTGGTGTGTACCCCACAGATGGGTGTCAGAGTCATGCCTGCCAAGCTCTCCCCCAATTTGTCCCATTCAGAGTCTGTGTGCAACTGTGGGCACCTGACACACAACTCCCCAGCCCCAAACAAACCATCTTCGGGGCAAGGGGACCTGATCTTGGGTTCCGGGGACAAGGGGGAGGCCGGAGAGCCCTGGCTGAGAGTCAGTAGACTCCGATTCAAGCCCTGTAGCTCTGCCCTCATCTGGGCCTCTGTTTCCCCATCTGTAGTCAGACAAGAGTCTTGCCGGTCTCTCAGGCCAAATCCAGATAGGCTCTGGGACTGGACAAGACCCTGCTCCAGGGAAGGGTGGGAAAGGACCTGTGCCCGTGGGCCATCTCTGCAGGTGGCGCCTGGGCGGCATACGGAGCTACAACCCTGAGCAGATCATGCTGAGTGCTGCAGTACGTCGGACCAGCCGGGACGTCAGCATCATGAAGGAGAAGCTCATCTTCTCAGGTAGGCAGCCCTGCAAGTTGAGGCAGGCCATGGGCTTGGTTACCTCCAGCCCCCCACATGCACACACACCTGCAGGTGACACAAATAGGCAGGAACACAGACAGCATGGACAAACATCTGTGCCCCTGGCTTCACAGACACAGAGAGAAACTCACACCCCTCCTCACGCGGTCATCAGCTCCAGACCCCGTGGCTGTCAGCCCCAAGGGTGGTGGGCAGGGGCTGCTTTTATGTCTCACCTCTCTCTGCTGGTTTATACACCGTAAGTATTAATTTTTCACTCTTGCTGGCTGCCAGCCCCCATTGACATTCCAGTCTGATGGAAGAGGGAGCTGTATAAATAAATACATAGAAAACTGGGTGCCACTAGAGCTCAGGGCACCTGGGTGGCTCAGTGGGTTGGGCCTCTGCCTTCGGCTCAGGTCATGATCCCAGGGTCCTGGGATCGGGCCCCGCATCGGGCTCTCTGCTTGGCGGGCAGCCTGCTTCCCCCTCTCTCTCTGCCTGCCTCTCTGCCTACTTGTGATCTTTGTCTGTCAAATAAATAAATAAATAAATAAAATCTTTAAAAAAAAAAAAAGAAAGAAAAGAAAACTGGGTGCCACTAGAGCTCTAGCGGGCATGCTGAGCCAGAGTGGGGTAACAGAAGAGAGTGATCAGAGCTCTCTGGGGCAGTGAGGGTCTCGGGGCCCACTTTGCAGGGTGACCTAGCTGGAATAGGAAGGTCGCACAGGAGGAGCCTGGGTAGTGGGTTGGAGATGAAGGCTGACTGAGCAGAGGAAAGGAAGGGTACCCAGGCAGGAAAAGCCAATGTTCAGAGGTAGTGAGGGGCTATGGCTTACTGGGGTACCAAGAACTATCCACCATTCCATATGGCATGAGGGGTGGCCTCATGTTCACTTACCAGAGCAAGGCACTAGGGAGACACTCAGGCCTCACCCTGAAAGCAAAGCGAGGTCATGGGCAGGTCTGTCCTTGTTACAGCAGGACCATAACAAGCACCACAAGCTGGGGGGCTTAACCAACAGAAATTTATTGTCTCTGTTTTGGAGGCTGGAAGTCCAAAATCAAGGTGTTGGCAGGGTCGCTTAATTCTGAGGGCCATGGGAGAAGGATCTGGTCCTTCTCTCCTTGACTTGTGGGTGGTCCTCTTTGTGTTGACATGGTGATCTCCCAGTATTCATCTATGTGTCCAAATCTCCCCTCTTCATAAGGACACCAGGCAGACTGGACTGGGGCCCACCTTAATGACTTCATCTTAACCAATTACCATCTGCAACACCCTTATTCTCAAAGTCACATTCTGGCAGTACTGGGGGTTAGGACTTCAGCCTATGATTTTGGGGGAGAGCACAATTCCACCTATAACAAGTATGCATGGTGGACAAGAGGGGGAAGCTGGAGGCAAAGAAACCAGTAACTCGGGAGAGACTGAACGTGAGAACACAGAGGAGAGGAGAGATTTGAGGGGTATTTAGAAGCCAGATGGGCTGGGGTTCAAATCCCAGCTCTGTCCCCAACTAGACAGGTGAACGAGAGCATGTTGGCATCAAACTCCTCTGTAAAAGGGACTGGCACTCCTTCACAGCGTGCTTGACAGTTAGAACCACACCTGGCTCAGAGGTATGCTCAGGAACCACTGTCTGAATGAATGACACCCCAGTGGGGGCGACTGATTTGGGGTCTGGTTCCTGGGACTGTGTGAACATCCACTCATTCATTCACCCCTTTATTTATTCATTCCTTCAACAGATGAACTTGTTACTGTGTTAGGTGCCTAGGAGTCCCAGATTCTTGCCTATGGGGCACTTGTATTCTCCTGCCTTGGCTCAAAAGGAGCTTCCCTGAGCACTAAGAGTGGGTTGGAGTGCCTCCCCTGGTGACCCGCAGCCCTCTAGCTACACTGGGGAGCTCCTGGGACGAGGGGCCAAAGGCACCCACCTGGGGTGCCCAGGCTCCTACAGCCTGGCCCAGAGAAGTCAGAAGGAGCAGGGAGAATGAGCAGAAAAAACAAGCCAGCCCCTAGACCTGGCAGGTTCTGTACCTCCAGGCCCCCCATCCTTCAGTGCCAAAGGCCATTCATTGAGCACCTTCTGAGGGCAGGCTCAGGCCAGCCACAGTCCTCCCCCACCCTGCCCACTCCAGGCTGAAAAGTCCTTTACAGAGCCCCTCAGCCTCCCCTCCCCTCAGGGTGGGCTCAGCTCCACTCAGCAGACCTTTTCTGAGCCTCTGTTCTATGCCCAGTGCTGTACCAGACAGCAAGACACAGATGCCCAGACCTCCCCACTGTGCTGCATGTACTCCGGCTAGTGGGGTCACAGGTAGGGATGATAGAAGAGGTGAAGGGGCAGGGGGAAACAGGAGCTCGGGGGGCCGTGAGGAGGCCCCATTCCAGCTTGAGGGGGCTCAGGGGAGGCTTTTAGGAGGTGGTAATAACAGAGATGAGAACAACTGAGCCAGATTTTAAGAAAAGGAGGTGTTGACAGGGAGGTCACTCTCAGGAGAGGGGACAATGTGTACAAAGGCCCTGAGTAGAATAAACACACGGGCACAAAGGTCAGGAGGGGACAGATGATTGTCTGGGGCTGGAAGGCGGAACAGCAGAGGAGAGGAGACTGAGCGTCTGCAGAGTCCAAGGAGGGCCTTGAAAGCCAACTCAGCAGCAGACCCAAGTCCAGTGATCTCATCAGCCTCCAAGTGCCTGACCAGGGCTTGCTGCAGGGTACTCTTGCCACTGCATCTGCCAGCCATCCTCATTGACCCCACTCTCCCCACTCCCATTCTGCCATCCTTTGGCCCCACAGAGATCAGCGACGGCATGGAGGTCTCCGATGAGCTCTCTGGATGCTCAGACCACAGTTACGACACGTACACCACCACTGCTTCCACCCCTGCGGATCACCGAAGGAGTGGCAGCCGCACCAAGACTCTCACGGACCGGAATGGGCGTTAGCTGAAACCTTGTCTGTCTCAGCCTGAACCTAACGTGGAGATCAGGGAACCCATAAGAGCTGGCAGAAGCATGTCTGCATGGGGAGTGCACTGGGAGCTGGCTCCACCGCCTCCTTGTTGGCTCCAGCCCTCTGTCAGCCATGGCCTCCCCTGGAGGGGGCTCTCCTCTCTCCTGAGGCCCGCTTGGGTCAGAACTCCAACCTTGCAGATGTCCCTGCAGGCCTGGGGCTCCTTCTGGAAAGTTTGGGGCCTGGGGCCTGGCCCTCCCCTGGAGGCCTTCCCTTATATCCTGATCTGGAAGGTTGCTGAGTCACTGGACTATGCCCTGGCCCCTGTGGCAGCTGAGAATTTGGATGTCCACATGTCTATGCTCAGAGGCAACTGACTTCTGCATGTCTCCTGCCTTGAGGGCCTGGGCTAGGCCTCTGCCCCCAGCAGCTCAGTTCTTCATGTCGGTCTCAAAAGCACAAGGATTTTCAGCCCAGGAGGAAAGCCTGCTGCAGTGGTGGAGACACTCCTCCCCAACCAGCCTCATACCACGACTGGCCCTGCCCTGGGAGAAGGACCGAGCCAAGTCCCCAGGAGCAGCTAGAAATGGCCAGAAGAGTAGGCTTAAGGCTACTTTTACAAACCCTGACCTAAGTTTCCAGCAGGTCTCTAAGGCAGACAGGCACAGAGACCCAAGAGATCCACAGACTGACACAACCTCAGGTTTCCGCATCAGTGGCCACAGGGCAGTGGTACTTGGGAAGAGCGTTCTAGGCATGGTCAACAGTGGGCATGTGCCCAAGGAGGTCTACAGTGGAGCGAGCCTGAGGGCCTCAGCCAATATGATTAAAGCTGCCATCTTAATATGTGTCGTCTCTGAATGGTCTGTGGGAGGGAAGGGATAGGGTTTGCTGGGTTTGGGATTCAGTTTGAGGCCAATGATTTGAGGAGGAAGCATTCTCAGAAATGAATGGAAGAGCGCAGGGTGTTTGGACCCCTACCGAGCATCACCAGGACACTGCGACTTCATGAACAGCCTTGGGGTTGGGTTCTAGAATCCCCATATTGTGGTGGGGGGAGACGGTCCTGGAGTGGTAAAGTGACCATCCAAAGTCACACAGCTTAGTATGGGCAAAGCCAGAAGCCCACCCAAGCTCTGGCCCCAGAGTGGATGCATGGCCTCTGTAACCAGCCAGAATGGCAAGGCAGATGGGGAAGTTTCCTGGGTCTGATATAGGGCTGGGTGGCGGAACTAGCAGGTCCCCTCACAGCCACATGGAGGCTTCCTGAGGTGCTTCCAAGAAATTTATCTCTTCTCCAAATAGGGGTCTTCTGGATAGAATTCTTGGGGTCTGAGCAATTCTGGCACCTTCTTGGAGGAAAGGAAAAGAAACCCCTCCCAAATGCTGGAATTCAGACTGGGACCCCGCATTTAACCTCTAGGACTGCGTGAGGGGATTCACCCTCCTTTCCTCCTACTGAACATCTGCCAAGTGCATCCCTTCCTGGGACAGAGGTCAACTACCCCCTCTCCCTGGGCATGAAGTATAAGGGGAATCCTGAATGGCTGGATCAGGGATGGGGCACACTGCTCCACCCACAATGCCTCAGTAACTGCTCCAGCCTCTGGCGATGCACCCAGGAAAATGGATTTGACCTTTCATTCCAGCCTTTGCCTGTCCTATCAGTGCTCCCGGCCAGGCTATCCCAGGCTCATGGCCACACTTGGGCTACCTGAGACATCCCTGATCCTTCAGGGATCAATACCGCTTGACCTAAAGAGTTACTGAGAACCCCACCTTCCTGATGCCGTCCCCCACATTCTCCACTTGTCTACAAAGGACAGACTGACTGCCTTGTTTGCAGGAAAACCAGAGATGGGACCCCTTCCCTTCCCATTTCTTCTCTCCTGCCTTGGACCTCAGGGGTGTGGCCCCTATCGGGCAGAGCCTGCCCTCCACCTGCTCCACGGCCCTCCTTCCCAGGTACAGATATAAAAGGGCCCAAATCTCTCTTGTCCTTTGACGCCCAGCAACACACACTCCTTCTTTAGGGAGAAAGCAGATATACCATTCCCTGGCATGGGGTACACGAAACAGACGCTGCCCCTACGCCTCAGGACACACAGTTGGCCAGCATCACAGTGACTGCACCACAGCTCCTTCCATAAACTCAGCCCATCCAAGCTGGCCAGGCCACATTCCTGCAGCACCCAGGCCTCACGGACTCCACACAGCACACAGCTTTCACTGAAAAACCTCCCCTTGAGGGTCACAACAACTCAATAAGATACGGCAGGGCAGGAACTGTGCGCCTCCCTCCTGCCTAGATGAAGAGCTGGGCCAAGGGATGGGCAATGATCTGCCTAGGGCTACGTGGCGGGGCACAGCAGTTCCTGGACCAGACCCCAATTGTCCCGGGCCTGTCTAGGCTCTCATCAGAGTGACCTCCTCCCAACTTCTGTCCTCCTCCATGAAGGCAAATCTTACTGGCCTCTCAAACACCAGGCCCTGTGGCCCTTTGTGGAGGCAGTAAATGATCTGGGACCATCATATGGGGTGACCTCCTCTGGCTCCTGGAGGCCAGGCCGGCCCAGAGCTGCCTCCTCTCATCTACACCAACCAGGCCTGCTCCATATCACCATGGCCCCTTCACTGAGTCCCCTCCAACACAGGTCCATTGCTGAAAACCACCTCAACTCATACCATGCCACGGACGTAGGACACGCACGGGCCACAAGACACAGCCCCCTTTCCTGCACAGACAGACCTATATGATCACACACAGGATCACACAGACACAAAGATGGACACACCGGACAGACAACCAGACACATGAAGTCCTACTATGACAATGTCTGCTGTCAAACAGGAACACAGGCAGAGTCTCACAGAGGCAGGAGGGAATCTGAGACCCCTAAGCTACCCAGCCATGGTGTGAGTCACACCTGCAACCACACAGTCACATCCGCCACGTCCCTGCGTGCTCCCACACTCACAAACAGGGGCCCTGGAACACCGCCACCCTCACAGAAACACTCCGACTGCTTAGGGCAGGCCCCCCCCACACCTTCACATCCATGCTTTTATTCAGGGGCAGGGCCAGGGCCAGATCACCTCCAAACAGGTACAAGGATCCCCGAGATGCATGCACAGTCAATGCCATGCTTACTTTCCGCCTCCTTCCTTCCCTCCCTCCCTCCCTCCTGGGGCTGGCCCAAGAATGGAACAAAAGCCCAGCGTCCCCTCCTCCCCCTCCTCTTCTCCCCCCTCCCCCCTGGCGTCCAGCCCCTTTGTCCTCCTGCAGCTGAGCTGGAGCAGGAGTCCAGGCAGAGCGGCAAGGACACCGGAGCCCAGACTGCCAGGGTGCAGCAGCGGGACGTACAGGAGTGGTCAGGAGGAGCAGCAGCTGCAGAGCACCTGGGTGAGGCCATGGCCAGGTAAGTGCCAGGTACATCCGGGGACTTGGCCCCTGAACAGGCAGGGCTGTGTGGTGTCTACAAGGCTGAGTATGTGTGTGTTTGTGTGCATGTGACTGGGTGTGGGTGTGAACAAGCAACAAGGGGGCATGCCAACTTCTAGGGGCAGAACCTCTTAGTTTGCATCAGGACTCTTGGCTGGAGGTACCTAGATTCTTAGCTAGGACGGGAGAATGTGCAGTGGAGCCCGGGCTGGGAATCCCTACTATCCACATTGCAACTGGGTCCTCCAGCCCCCAGACTGGGAATCCCCAGGATTGGAAACTGTCCGAGGTCCCAGTGTGACCACAGTGCCTGGCACAGTAGATAGCAGTAGAAAGAATGAAAAAGTACTGGTTCACTTCCCAGATGACTCCCTGTCCCCCCGCAGCCAGCCCCTTGTGCTGCAGGAAGAGGGCCCTCTTCACCCCCAAAGAAACCTACCCTCCTGGATCTCAGCTCAGGGGCTGGCTGCTTTCTTGGCAAGCAGCCAGCACAGAATGGACTGGGGGCAGCATGCTCTAGGTGACCTCTCTCACCTCCCTCAGCTGGTCCTGGGCTGCTGCTTAGGAGATGCCCTCACCCTAGCAAGTATGGCTGAGTACCTAGGCATGCAGAGTCTGGTGCCAGGTGGGTTCAGAGCCCAGCCCCTCTACTTGGGCATAGTTAGCTTCCCGGGACCCTGCCCACCAGGGAGCTCATTTCTATAGTCCTGACATGGGGATACACCATCCAGGATGACTGGGGCATGAGCAGTAAAAGCCAGATCTGACCTCCAGGGCAAAGCAGTCTCAGAGGCGGCAGAACACTTGGGATCAGGAGATGGAGGGAGAGGCAAGAGGTAGAGGGCCGAGCTCTGCTCCCCTAGAGTAAGTTGCCACATAAAGAAGTGAGCTCCCTGCCCAGGGAGGTGTGCAAGCAGAGACTGCGTATTCATAATTATTAAATAATAACCAGCCCAGTACCGTGTCCCAGTCTGTAGAGTGCTTTCACAAACACCCCTCCTTTGATCTTCAGAGCAACCTCTGAAGGGCCAGTTTCCTGTGTGCTTCTTTCCTTAGGACAAACTTAACAAAGGACGGGGGTATCTAAAGGTTGTGAGGATCAAACGAAATTATGTACATAAAAGCCAGCACACCTGAAGTGCTCCCTTCCTCTTGTGTTAGCTGAGTCTGTGCTATGTACCTAGCACTTTTCATATTCCACTTCATAAACAAGTGTTGCAACAATGCTGTGAGGTGGGCGTCACGATCCCATTTCAGAGGAGAAAACTGAAGGAGAGTGACTTGCCCAGTGAGTCAGTGACAGAGGCAGGTATAGAACCTGGATTAGTCCTTAGAGCCAGCTCCTTCTATCCCCCTGGCCCAGTGCTTCCTTGAGAACACAGAGAGAACTCACTAGAGAGAGGGCTAACTTTGCTCTCAGACTGGGTTCTAGTCTCCCGCCCTCCTTCCCTCTGGGCCTTAGCAAAGATTGTTCTCTAAATGGAGACGTCCTCCCTGCACTCACTTCCCTTCTCCAGGCTTATTCTCCCTATGCTTCTCAGTCTGAAGATTCCTCCTCAGGACTACCTTCCCTGACCCCTCCAACAGGGACTAGTGCCCCTTCTATCGGCTCCCACAGTACCCCATGAGACCCACACCAAGCTGTGAGATCCAGGAGAGCAGGGTCTATGCCTGTTCTGCTCATTACCTGGCACAGAAAAGGCTCTAAATATATGTCAGATATTCACTCTGCTTAAACAGATATTAACTGAGCACTTGCTGTAGGAGAAGCTGATATTAAATAGAATAATTGGGAGCACTTGGGTGGCTTGGTCGTTAATCGTCTGACTTCAGCTCAGGTCATGATCTTGGTGTCCTGGGATCCTGCCCAGTGTCGGGCTCCACACTCAGCGGGGAGTCTGCTCATCCCTCTCCCTCTGTCCCTCCCCCAGCTCCTTCATGACACACACTCTCTAATATATATATATATATATATATATATATATATATATATATATATATATATATATTTTTTAAAAATCAGGGTTTGGTCAGTGCGGAACACCTAAGGGGATCAGGAGACAGAACAGGGTGACGAGGAGAAGTTATTCCTCCCCACACCACACTAGGTCTCTGTGGGGTAGCCTGAATCCCTTCTGCAGCTCCTGTCAGGGGACCCTTCCTATACAGGTATTTTGTGCAGGTTCCTGTAAGCTCCCAGTCCTTCTGTTCCGGACCTTAGAGAGCTAAAGTGTCCCTGCTGTTGGCGGCCACGGGCATTGCTTTACCCCTTGTGAGAGGTCCTAAACACTGTCTACGTGTTTGTAAATCGTTCCCTTATTAGACTACCCTCAAATTATCCCATTTGAGAGCTTGCCATCTGTCTCCTGCTGATAGTGACGACAATTTAACGAGTCTGAAGAACAGAAAGAATAATATGGCTTAAGTGTGTGAGGAAGGAGGTGATATAGCTAAGGCAGGGCCTAGTCCTCTAGTAGGCAGGGACTAGATCACTGCAGTCATTAGGACTCAGATCAAGGGATGGAAGGAAGAGCAGCTGCGTAAATGAAAGCACGTGCATCACATTCACACATGCCGGCTTGGGTAAACCAGGGAACAAACGACGGAACCAACGGATGAAGGGCCTCCTGCTCTCTCTCCCAACCCACCAGGCGGATTTCCGACGCTGTTTGGTGTTCTTTACTTGGCAGGATGCTGGAGGGCCCATTGCTGGAGGAGTCGGAGCCCGGCTCCGTGGCGCCGTGCGCGGGGTCCTGCCACGCACAGCGCGTTCTACAGACTCTCAACGCGTACCGGCGGAGCGGCACCCTCACAGACGTGGTGCTGCGCGCCGGTGGCCGCGATTTTCCGTGCCACCGCGCAGCGCTCAGCGCGGGCAGCGCCTACTTTCGCAGCCTGTTTGCAGCTGGGCAACCGGAGCGCGGGCAACCGGAGCGCGGCCTGCCCGTGGTGCCCCTGGCGCCCTTGGCCTCGGAGGCGGGGCCGGACGCGGCGGCGGCGCTGGCAGTGGTGCTCGACTACGTGTATGGCGCGGGCGTGCGGCTGCGCGCTGAGGACGAGGCGGCGGCTGTGCTGGCGCTGGCCGAGCGGCTGGGCGTGGCGGGCCTGCGCGAGGCCTGCGCCAGCTTCCTGGAGGGCCGTCTGCGCGTCACCAATAGTCTGGCACTACGTCGCGTGGCCGCCGCCTTCTCGCTTGCCTCGCTGGCGGAGCGCTGTGGCCGCGTGCTGCGCCAGGCTTTTGTCGAAGTGGCGCGCCACGCCGACTTCTTGGAGCTGGCGCCTGACGAAGTGGCGGCGCTGCTGGCCGACCCGGCCCTGGGCGTGGCGCGGGAGGAGGCCGTGTTCGAGGCGGCCATGCGCTGGGTGCGCCACGACGCGCCGGCCCGCCGTGGGCAGCTGCGGCGCCTGCTGGAGCACGTGCGTCTGCCCCTGCTGGCGCCCGCCTACTTCCTGGAGAAGGTGGAGGCGGACGAGCTGCTGCAGGCCAGCCGCGAGTGTCGCCCGCTGCTGCTCGAGGCCCGTGCCTGCTTCATCCTGGGCCACGACGCCGGGACGCTGCGGGCCCGGCCGCGGAGGTACGGCTCCTTGCCCCCTTGCCTTCCACCCGCCCTCATCCCCAATTCTGCAACCATTCATACTTGTGGCATCCTTTAATTCAATCACTTAATCTTGCTTCTGGAATGGGCTTTGCTCATTCATTTAGTACAAATTTCATGGGCTTGGTATTAGGAATTCTGCCCTTGGAGAATTCACAGCCCAGTGGGGGAGAGGCAGGGATCTCACACCTTGCACACATCTCTCCTTTTTCCCATACATCCATAATTCTGAGTGCTGCTCCTGTGCAGATCTTGTGCTGGGTGTCCCGTAATTGGAAATGCCCTTTATCCTAAAAATAGGGCCTGGTAAAAAATGAAAGAGACTTACTCTCCCACTCCTGGAATGCCAGGCCAGACTTTGGTTGAAGTAGTCCAAGACAAGCTGTCATCTTCCAGGGGGTAGAAGCCTCTGTCTTAACACACTGTCTCCAACACTTAAGCTCAGGGCCTGCTACAAAGAAAGTGCTCAGTATTTGTCAAAGGAATAAGATAGGAAGCTGGTGGCATGGCTTGGAAATTCTGGTGGAGTCAGAAGCCTGAGAGGTTGGTTAGTGGGAGGGAAGAATGTTTTACTGAAGGGGTGTGTATGCTAGTCCAAAGGAATTAGTGATTAGGGAATGGGTTTAGGAAATGGTTATAGTAGGAGGGAGGCAGCAGAATTAGCAGTCGGGGATGAAGGGCAGAAAAGGGTAAAGAGAATGGGTTAGTGGCAGCCAACCTGGGCTTGAATTCCAGCTCTCTCACTTATTGGCTCCATGATTCATGACAAGCCAAAGTCTATGAGCATCAGTTTCCATTCTGCAAAAGGAGGAAAACCCCTGCCTAATAAAACTATCGTAAGGATTAAACGAGGTGACTTCTCTAGGTAAGGACTCTCTAATGATCCTTTCCCTGTAATTTAGATGTCAGTAGGTTGGGGTTAAGGATTGGTGACTTGTCTTCCCATCGATACTAGGGAAGGAGGTTGGAAGTGGCAGAGTCCAGCATGGGACAGGCGGGCAGGGAGTGCAAAAGGGCATAAGAGCACAGAAGAGCAGCAGGATGGTACAGTGTGGTCAAAGAGATGAGAGAGGGCCAAAACTTGGGTGTGGGTCAACGGGCATTGGGCTTATCCCCACACCAGATTCATGGACCTAGCTGAAGTGATCGTGGTCATCGGCGGTTGCGACCGCAAGGGGCTCCTGAAGCTGCCCTTCACCGACGCCTACCATCCAGAGAGCCGGCGCTGGACCCCACTGCCCAGCCTCCCAGGCTACACACGCTCAGAGTTCGCTGCTTGTGCTCTCCGCAATGACGTCTATGTTTCCGGTGAGGGCAGGGCCGCAGCGGGAGCCCCGCAGGATTGGCTCTTTGCCTCATTCACGCCACTCCCTTTTTCTCCAACTGCGAGGTGGGGGTGGGATTTTCCCTGATAACTTACAGCTATTGGCTGAGCTGGTATGTAGTCCTGCAGGGCCAGTCATTGGTAGGACCCCGACTGTCAGCAATGTCCACTTTGATTCGTATTACTATTAATTACTTCTCTTTCTCTAGCCAACTATGTACAGAACATTATGCTACACAGCTTACATAAGTTACTCAATTTCTGCTACAATCCCATTTTACAGGGAGGTTAAGAATTTTCCCATTATCTCAAAAATGGTTAAAGGGAAGAACACGGATTGGTTTGATACCAGTGGATTGTGCCCTCCCTGAGAGTCAGGCCCTAGAGAGAGAATAAAACAGGCCCTGCCCCCCTGGAGATGGGTAGACAGAGACTTCACTTTACCACCAGACTTTTCAGCTGGACCTTGAAAATCTGGAGGAAACAGCATAGGCAAAGGCATGAAGACAGGAATGTGAAGAAAGGAACCCCAGGTGCTCAGGTCTCCAAAGTGCAGGTTGAATGCGTCTGGGAGAGGAGGGGAGGTATTGTAGATGAGGCAGGAAAGGGAGTCAAGTGGGATCAGGGAGGCTTTGACTCCCGGCCCAGGTAGACTACGCTTGTTGTGGGGAGCTATCAGTGTCTGGGAAGGATAAGGAGCAGCAGAATGAGCCAGGGACTCAGGGACCATCCAGGCCACACTTATTACTGGACAGCTTATCCAAGGCTGCAGGAACACCATGTAGGGCCTCTGCTGGGTGCTGGTGGGAATACACAGAGGCAAGGGCTAAAAACAGAGCTGGGGCTTGAGTCATGGGCTCAGGCTGAGGGATGCAGTCAGGGTTGTCCCGGGAAGGCTGCTTCTGAGAGGTGAGTCGCTGGTCAGTAACTCCAGGAGGAATAGGGAAGAGTCCACAGTCTGCATTCCAAGGCCTAGCCCCACAGTGCTCAACTTGGGAGACTAGAAGTTCTGGTTCTGGTTATTGGAAGGACTAGAGTGAAAGGCTATGGGGCCTTCACAGGGCCTTCCTGGTCTCTAAGCCACATCTGAGTTTCCTGTCTGTAAACTGGGTACAATAATCTTAGCACCTGAAGGGGTGAGAACAGACATGAAATCATGAAGGTAAGGGCAGAAATGAGGCAGGGTTACTGAATCAATCACTCTCTACCTTTTCTCATCCAGTGCAGGTGGCTCTGCTTTCCCTCTGCCCCCAGGCCATTGCTGATGCTTGTTTTGGGCACACTGTTTACTTTTCTCTCCAGCTGAATTCGAAGTGGCCCCCTCTTTGCTTCCCAGAGTACAGAGCCTGGCATACCACCATAAGCCACCCAGTAAAGATCATCTCCTTCTCCCTAAATCTCTCTCAGGCCTTTCCCTTTAAAACTCCCCACCCCTTGTTCTAATTCACACCTTCCCACCATTTGTTCAAAGTACATTGTCTACCCTTAACTCTTCCTTTGGATCTGGGGGCCCTTGTTTCTAGGTCTTTAGAGGTCCTGTTGACCCCAAGAGGGTCTGGAGTCAACAGCTGCTTCTCTTTCCCCAGGAGGCCACATCAACAGCCGTGATGTGTGGATGTTTAGCACCCCTCTGCACACCTGGATCAAGGTGGCCTCGCTGGTCAAGGGCAGGTGGAGGCACAAGATGGCAGTCATGCAGGGGCAGGTAGGGACACAGCAGCTACTGCCCTGTGGCTCAAGGCACAGATCAATGGACTTCCTTGGGCAAGATCCTATAAGACAGTCTCTCTGAAAGATGGGATCTCAAGCACCAAAAAGAAAAGATACTTGTCCGAAGTTACATGATAATGCTACTAATAATACTAATTATGCTAACAGCACAGCCTAGTAGTCAGGGGTCAAAGTGTGGGCTGTGGGACCAGACTAGGTGTGAATTTTGACCAGCCACTTAAAAAAAAAAAAAATCTATCTTTGTAAGCTACATCTTGAATTCAGAAAATAAAAATGCTTCTTAGGATCACTTAAGTAAGGTGAGACTCTCAATAAATTATTAGCTATTATTAAGCATCAGCTTGGTGTCGGATATTTGACAGGTCTAATACCCATCCCGGAGGTGGATATCATTACTCCCAGTTAATAGAAGAAGCCCACTAAGGGAGGCTGCCCAGGAGCTGGCAGTGCTGGGATGTACCTCCTGTGGGTCCGGTGATAGTTTCTCCGTGTGTATCGGAGGCAGCGGGCTGAGACACAGAGAAGGCCTAGAGCCTTCAGCATCCTACCCTTGCTTGTCCTCATCTGCAGCTGTTCGTGGTAGGCGGCTTCGATGGTCTGCGGCGCCTGCGCAGTGTAGAACGCTACGACCCCTTCTCCAACAGCTGGGCGGCTGCGGCGCCGCTCCCCGAGGCCGTGAGCTCAGCGGCAGTGGTGTCCTGCGAGGGCAGGATCTACGTGATCGGGGGTGCTGGCCAGGACGGTGTCAGCACCAACAAGGTGGGCATGGACAGGTTGCCGGAAGCCTGCTGTGTGCTGGGCACAGTGTTGGCACTTTCATGTCCTTGTCTGTTTTCTCCCAACAGCCCTGAGGAGTTGACACCCTGGGTTTCAGCAAGGAAGTGAGTTCAGAGACATGACCCCAAGGTCACACAGTGGGTCCAGACCCGAATATTTGAGCTGGTGCCATATGGGTTTCATAGATTTTAAAAATTAAGTTAGGGCAAGGGTGGGATCAATTGAAATGTTTTTCCTTCATTCAAAAACATTCAAAAAGCCCCCCCCCACACTATTGAAAACTTAGAAAGCACAGAGAAATAGAAAAAAAATCACCCATGATCCCACCACCAAAGGATAACTACTATTAATATTTTGGTGCACTTCCTTTCAGGCTTCTTCTGAATCTACTTATGTGTTTGTTTTAGTTGTGTGTTCTTACTGTTAGTAAATTTTGCATTCTTCTTTTTATTCTCATTTAAAAGTAAGCATTTTCCACATGCTTAGAAACTCTTCACAGCCATTATTTCAATGTGTAATAGACTATGGAGTGGATGAACCATAGTCTAGCAACCAAATTTTCTGTTCTTGGATATTTAGGCTTTCTGCTAATGAAAATTAATCTTCATAGCAGCTTCCTCCCTCTCCTGATGGCCTCACAAGTCTGTGGTCCTGGGATTTGAATCTTTCCCTAAATAGGATCCCTTTCCCTCCTTATCCCACATCCCTCCCACTGCCCCCCGACACACACACCCCTTCCTGGGGCTGGCTGGGGGAACTGCCCTTTGCTGCAGCACTGATAGGCCATTACAGGTGTCTCCGAGAAAACAGGTGCGTTAACAGAATAAAGGTGAACATGCAGGTAGTAGAAGCCCTCAGAAACTCTGGAAGGTGTGAACAGTGGTGGGCCTGGGAAGCCTGTGGACAGCTGTAGGAATGGGGACTGCAAGACATCCTAGCTGGAATCTTGTCATGAGCTCAGAGCACCAGGGGGAGAGAAGAGGGCTGACAGGGTACGCAATAAGAAATGCATCTCTCTAGGCTGGGCCTGCTCTCTGAGGACCTTCTATAGCACTAGTGCAGATGGTACTCCCACCTCCTGGGATGCAGACCTTTTCTGGACCCCGAAAGATGAAGAGGCTTTGGACAAAAGCAGTCCAGGGCGGGGGCCAGAATGTAGAACCAGACTGAGCACACTTGAGGGCAGGGATGGTGGGCCTCCTCTGCCCTCCCCTCCACTCCCATATGCTAGCTCAGATCTGGTAGACAGAAGCAAACATGCTGAATGAGTCCCCCTGCTGGGGAGGTGGGAGGATTGCACAGCAGGGCAGGTGTTGTGGGGGAGGTGGTGAGGGTTCACTACAGCCTCTCCTGCCCCTCAGGTGCAGTGCTTTGACCCCAAGGAGGACCGATGGAGCTTGCGATCTCCAGCACCTTTCTCACAGCGGTGTCTTGAGGCTGTCTCCCTTGAGGGCATCATCTATGTGGTGGGGGGCCTCATGAGCAAAATCTTCACCTATGACCCTGGCACAGATGTCTGGGGAGAGGCAGCTGTCCTCCCCAGCCCTGTGGTAAGTAGAGGCTCCCAGGCACAGCCTTAGTATTGGTTCCATTCAGGAGAGCAAAGTCCTGGGTCTAAGAATGTGGAACTCCGAGGTTGTGAGTCTGTCTGACTCCATGCTAGGCAATTAGACATAGTTTCTTAGCTTTGTCCTCATTAGGATGATCAGCTTTGTGTTCCACAGATGAAGAGACCAGCCTTGGAGAGACTGAGGCCTTGCCCAAGGCTGCCAGGTAAGCTATGCTAAGGTAGAGCATGGAACCCCAGTTCCAAGTGCTTTAGCCTTGGATGAGGGTCTTGGTCTAAATGACCCTGTAGTCTCTTGTTCTGAAGGCCACCAGCTGGGAGCCTGTTGCAGGGAGGTCAAGGTAGAGAAGAGACTTGGTAAGTTCCCCTGCCCTAGTTATATCAGAGTAGGGAGGTCCTGGCCCTGGAGGCTCTGGTCCCTGCATTCCTGGCCTCCCCTATCTCTTGTACCCTTCCCCGAAACTCCAAAGAAACTATATAGGGGTGTGGTTGGATTGGTGTTCCCTGCCAGTTCTGACCTTCAGTGATTTTAAGAGCTTGAGATTTCTGGTTTCTCTGAGTCTGAGATCTCAGGGCAGTAGTGGTGGCAGTGATGGTGATGGCTGTCACTGCTCCTGGAGTGCTTACTGTCTTCCTGGCACTATGTAAAATGCTTCACATGCTTAATATCATTAGCTGTCATGGCAACCTTATGAAGAAGGTACGATTATTCTTCTTTGCAGGGGACGAAACTGAGGCCCAGAGAGCTTAAGTGACTTGTCTAATGCCATTTAGTAAGGGTTATGCCAGAGATTGAACTCAGATCCACCTAGTTCCTGCCTTTCTGCCATGCAGACTGCCTGCTCGTATTCTGTGGGTCAAGGTTTTATTGTCTGGCCTGGCCTGTTAGGGATAGAGAGAGCCCCACACTGGACCCCATAGCTGATTACCTTTCTGTTTGTCTATCCAGGAGAGCTGTGGTGTGACTGTGTGTGACGGGAAGGTCCACATCCTTGGTGGGCGGGATGATCTCGGGGAGAGCACCGACAAGGTCTTCACCTTTGACCCCAGCAATGGGCAGGTAGAAGCCCAGCCATCTCTACAACGCTGTACCAGCTCCCATGGCTGTATCACCATCATTCAGAGCCTGGGCAGGTGACTCGGACTTGAAAAGCCTGAGCCAGGAAGCAGGCTCACCACTGCTCCCCTCATGGCACCTCCATGTAAATAACCCTTAATTTATTGCCCCCCTTTCTTGTAGAAATAAAACCTCCTTCAAAGGTTGGGCCTATGTTCCAGCTCAAGCCTGTTTTGTGTGGAAAAGTAATGCCCAGTATCTGCTCCCTACTTTGACTCTTTACAAATCACCTTCATATGTTACCTCATTTACCTTCAAAATGGCAGTGTGGACATGTTTTTAAAATTATGAAATATTTCATGCATAAAAAGTATATATATATTTTTGTACAGTTTAAGAATTACAATAAAATAAATATCTGTGTTTCTACCATCCAGCTTAAGAAATAGATTATTACAGTTCACAATAGCCAAACTATGGAAAGAGCCTAGATGTCCATCAACAGACGAATGAATAAAGAAGATGTGGTATGTGTGTGTGTATATATATATATATATATATATATATATATATATATATATATGCAGGGTCTATACAATGTACATACAATGTAGTATTATGCAGCCATCAAAAAATTGAAATCTTGGGGCACCTGGGTGGCTTAGTGGGCTAAAGCCTCTAACCTTCAGCTCAGGTCATGATCCCAGGGTCCTGGGATTGAGCCCCGCATTGGGCCCTCTGCAAAGCAGGGAGTCTGCTTTCCTTCCTCTCTCTCTGCCTGCCTCTCTGCTTACTTGTGATCTCTGTCAAATAAATAAAATCTTAAAAAAGAATTGAAATTTTGACATTTGCAACGATGTGGATTGAACTAGAGGGTGTTATACTAAGCAAAATAAGTTAATCAGAGAAAGACAATTATCAGATGATCCCATTGATAAGAGGAATTTGAGAAACAAGACAGAGGATCATAAGGGTAAGGAGGGAGAAATGAAACAACGAAACCGGAGAGGGAGATAAACCGTAAGAGACTCTTAATCTCAGGAAACAAACCTGAGGATTGCTAGAGAGGAGGAAGGGGGGGGGGGGGGATGGCTGGTTGAAAGAAAGTTTACAAAAAAAAAAAAAGGTGCCTGGGTGGCTCAGTGGGTTAAGCCTCTGCCTTTGGCTCGGGTCATGGTCTCAGGGTCCTGGGATCGAGCCCTGCATTGGGCTCTCTATTCAGCATGGAGCCTGCTTCCCCCTCTCTCTCTGCCTGTTGCTCTGCCCACTTGTGATCTCTCTCTCTGTCAAATAAATAAATAAAATCTTTTTTAAAAAGAAAGAAAAAAAGAGATTGTTACAAATGCCTTTGTAGATACCTCCATTCCCAAACCCATTCCTTCCCACATTCCTCCCAGAGGTAATCACTATACTTAAATTATGTTACTGGCATTTTTTTAAACTTTTAACGAGCTAGTTATTAAGATTTGTATTTTACAGAAAAGGAACTAACTGCCTTAAAAGATGAGGAGACTTGCCCAAGATCATATACTTAGTAACTGGCAGAGTCCATAACTCATAAGATTTCATGAAGCTTCAGAATCCATGAAGCACTTCTAGTCAGGATGTTTCTTTTTCTAAACCACCCTCTCCATCCTCTCCAATTCAAACATTAAGTGATAACTTAGTTAGATAAAATTAAAGGTCAAACAACTGAAAAGACAGAGGCTTGGGCTTATAAGTGAACAAACATGTCAAGAACCAGAAACAATGGAATTATAAAGCCATGAGGAAGGGAGAAGCTTCAGCTCTGGGTTTCAGACTCTAGGACAAAGCTTTAAAAAAAGGGATTACAAGCCAGTCTCACTGCTAGAAGACAGGGCCAATGTAGGGCTCCCCACCTCCTCAAAGAAGGAGAAACAAAACAGAAAACTGTTGTGGGACACTGAGCTGCCCTGAGGCCAAGGCTCGCAGCAACTGCAGGCCTAGGGTAGTAGGAATCAGAGCCCCAGGCCTGAGAACCCAGCCATCCCAGCTCTGCACCTGGATGAGCCCCAACATTACCAGGGGTGCACCTCTCATGACATCATAAGCACCTGGGTGACCTGAGGCTCCATGGGCAGCAACATAAAACTGCTAGAGGAGGAAGGATAAGCTCAGAGGAAAGAGGGGACAAAAGATGTGACATATTCTGTGAGGCAGAGACTCAGCCGGTTCAGGTCCTATGCCTGTGTTTCTGAGGCCCAGAGGAGCTGGCCAGGTCCCATCTGCAGCTCGCCATCATGTGCACTCAGACTGCCTTTTGAAGAGCTATCATCTGCTCCTTGCATCCCCTCCAGGACAGGGCCAGCCCCATGCCCCTCCCTGTCTTCCGAAGCCCCAGGGCCCTATCTGTGGGGTCTCTCCAGCTGGGGCTGGCCCATCACAGCCCAGGACAAAGGCCTGGGTCCCAGCTGAGCTGCTACCCTCTGATTATCTCAGATTAGGGAGCCTGTGACCATCTGGACACAGCTGATAATGGCAGAGGGGAGGGGAGTGGAGAGGAGGGGTGTGGTGGGGAGGCCCAGACCCTCAGAGCCTGCCTATCCCCACCGCAGGGATAACGCCCAAGACAAAGCAAAAAAGGTGCTGTATTGTTTGACCACCTAAACAAAAGCCTGAATGGAAAAGGCAGGGGCAAATTCAGGGTAAGATTTGAGAACATGGGCACCTCACCTGGACTGGGCACTTCCTGTATGCCAAGTAGACCACCCCATTTCCCCAACAATGACCATTCATGCTATCCCATCCAAGTACCAATGCCCTTTCCTATTCTCTCTGCCTGGGCAGATCCAACACCCTCCACTCCAGAGCTGACTACTCTCTCCTTATGCCCTTCCTTATCTGTCTGCCCCTTTTCCCACCAGACATATGGCCAGGCCTTTATATATGACATCTCTAGTCTTCCGTGACATGCCCATAGAATGCTTCTTGAGGCAGGAAAGGTGTCAGCTTGATTTTTCTATCCCCCAATGCCCAGAACAGAAGCCCACCTCACTCCCACCTCAGTATGCTATACCAGTTTCCTGGATTTCTATTTTATAGAAGGTAAGGTAGATACTATTGCCCCACTTACCAATGAGGAAACAGAGACTCAGAGCTGTGAAGTGATTTGCCTACTAACGTCACTGGTCTGGTGAGTGGTGGCAGAGCCAGGATTCCACCCTGGGTCCAGCTACCTCCAAAGCCTGCTCTCACCATGTGGCCTCACCAAGGCTCTGCTGATCTGAGAAAGCTAATCTGAGAAAACAGTCTTGAGGGTGACACATGAGTTATTTAGAAATAGAAAATATGGCAGTCCTCCCTTATCTGTGAGGGATACATCCCAAGAACCCCAGCATATGCCTGAAATCACAGACGGTAGCAAACCCTGCACACACACTGTTTTTCCTACATATACATACATCCATAGGATAAAGTTTAATTTATAAATTAGGCACAGTAATAATAGATTAAAATAATTATAAAAATTATAACATACTATAATAAAAGTTATGTGAATGTGGGCTCCCTCAAAATACCTTTTTGTACTATACTTACCCTTCTTGCAATGATGTGAGTTGATAAAATGCCTACAGGATAAGATGAAATGAGGTGAATGACACAGACATCATGATGTAGCATTAGGCTGCTACTGATCTGAACCAAGTCACAAGGAGGATCGTCTGCTTGCAGAATGAGGTTGATGTCAGGTAACTGAAATTGCAGAAAGTGAAGCCACGGGTAAAGGGGTCGGGGGACTACTGTACATCATCTCCACCCTGGGAAATCCCAGCCTCATGTGATTTGGTCCCTGCCCTTAGGGGCCTCCAGCTGGATGAGGGAGAACCATCATTCATCTCCCTCGTGAGTGAGGCTCACAGAACACAATACAAAGATACACACCCATGTGTCCTAATTTCCTAGGACGGTGGGTTTGACCAAGACCATATATGGAGGGCCTCCCTGGCTTCTAGCCCACTGCTCCTCCCCACAACTGGGCTGCCTGCTGAACAAGAGGGACGTCATTACACAACGAAACCAGACCACAAGTTCTGAGTATATGACTCCTTAGCTACAGGGGTTTGCTATACTCTCCCCAGCTGAGAACACCCTTAACTCTCTGTATGCCATCAGAAGCCACTGGACCCAAATTTAGTTTAGTTTTTGTTTTTTTTTAAGATTTTATTTATTTGACAGACAGAGATCACAAGTAGGCAGAGAAGCAGGCAGAGGGAGAGGAGGAAGCAGGCTCCCTGCCAAGCAGAGAACCCGATGCAGGGCTCGATCCCAGGACCCTGGGATCATGACCTGAGCTGAAGGCAGAGGCTTTAACCCACTGAGCCACCCAGGCGCCCCCCAAATTTAGTTTTTGAGTTTCATTTTTAAGAAGTTCTATTTGTAAGGATTGATGTTTTATGACTGTTATTCTTAGCAGTCTTCTAAAAAACAATGAGAAATTTATTTACCTTCCAAAGACATAAAACTCTTATGGATTCATTAGATTCTTTTATAAATCTAAAATACATTATGAGATCATGATGAATTTATTTTTCCTGTATCTTGAAAAGCTTTGCTATTTCATCATCCTACAAATTATTTCATGTTACTCATCAGTGATTACCAAAGAAGATCACGATGATAAAATGGAAGGATGGTATTGCCATCACATCGTCCTTCAGTTTCCATACCGAACTTCCCTTAAGTACTACAGATCATCTTTCAAGAAGGTACAAGAAGTCCAGAGATGTTGGCTAAGAATTCAGGGTTTTTCATTTCCACCCATAATGACAAAAGAGAAGCAGAAGTTCTTTCACACTTAATCAGAAAATGAATGAAATCAGAAAATGAAGATCAGAAAATGAATGCAGAGACACATGGTAGTACTCTAGTCTCTGAGAATGGGGAAATTGCTCATATAAACAAAATCTTTCCTACGTGAATTTTTTTTAAAGATTTTATTTATTTATTTGACAAATGGAGATCACAAGTAGGCAGAGAAGCAGACAGAGAGAGAGAAGGAAGCAGGCTCCCTGCGGAGCAGAGAGCACAATGCAGGGCTCCATCCCAGGACCCTGAGATCATGACCTGAGCCAAAGGCAGAGGCTTAACCCACTGAGCCACCCAGGCGCCCCCCACATAATATCTTTTGACAAAGACCTGTACCATCCTGTTTTGTATAGTATTCAGTATTCATCTTTTAGGATGCCTATGCCCCCAAATTTACTTGATATAGTTTGTTACATGCTGAGGCAGTTGTGTACGAAGGTGACTGTAGGGAAACAGATACTGTAGATATTTTTAAAAATTCATTAGATTGGTCAAATTGATCCTTATACACTGAAAATTAAAAATGTTTTAAAATTATGGAGCAAAGAAAATGACTGTCCCCTCTTCAATATTATGAGCCATCAAAAATTTTTGAAGTATTCCATGTTGACAATACAAGTGCAAAACTAAACAAAACCAAAAACCCAGAAGCAGTAAGCTAGAGCCTACTAGAGATATATTTGGAATCTGGGATCAGTAGTTATAAGATGCATACATGCCAGCTTCACACATGTTGGCTGATGAGTATTTAACAGCATTCAAGGAATGGTGTGCTTTGGGGGCATATATGTCTTCCAGGCAAGGAAAATATGAAAATGCTTGCTGCTTTAATTCATATATATATGAATTATATACACAAGTATTTATTTTCATGACTATATGAATCACAGTTCTATTGAAATATAACTAATATCCCATAAAACCCACCCATTTGGAGGGGATAATTCAATGTTTTTTAATATATTCAGAATGGTGCTGTTATTTCTTGCTGAAATTTTAGTATTTTTTAAGATTTTATGTATTTATCTGACACAGAGAAAGTGCCACAAGCAGGGGGAGCAGGAGAGGGAGAAGCAGGCTCACTGCCGAGCAGGTAGCCTGATGTGGGCCTCGATCCCAGGACACTGGGATCATGACCTGAGTTGAAGGCAGTTGCTTAACAGACTGAGCCTCCCAGGTGTCCCCAAATTTTAGTAATTTTAAATACTTGTTTGAATACTTGTAAAAATTTATAAAATGGTTTTCCACTTTCCCTTTATTCTTCCTTATGTAAATTATCTGTAAAGTGACTTAAAAGGTAGGGTGTCTTGGGACACCTGGGTGGCTGTCATTAAGCATCTACCTTTGGCTCAGGTCACGATCCCAGGGTCCTGGGATCATGGCCCACATCAGGCTACCTGCTCGGCAGGAAGCCTGCTTCTCCGTCTCCTACTCCCCCTGTTTGTGTTCCCTCTCTTGCTGTGTCTGTCAAATAAATAAATAAAATCTTAAAAAAGGTAGGGTGTCTATTAGACTCAAATGGTAAATAGCAATGGCTATTTTTCCTGTTGTCCTAAGGGAAAACCATTGAGCAAAGACCCATTACCTCTGGTCTCTGATCCCTGAAGGGAAAGAGGCCCTCTTGCTGGGTCTGTGCTCTCCCTCTCCTCCCCCTAAAAAGCAAAAATATTCTTAATTAAAGGCCAGTGGAGCCCTATCCTCTCTCGGCAGTTTGGGATTCAAAAGGTCCAGCTCCTCTGGCTCACCTCACAAAGGACCAGCAGGAGCAGGCCAATCATGAGGGCAGTCCCTGGCCAGGGGGATGGGACTGGGCCAGGGGGATGAACACATAGCAGCAGCACTCCCCAATCAGTAGACAAAGTCCCAGCTGTACTTGTATGGCTGCACTGCTAGTACAACACAGGAATGAGCAGCAAAGGCGTGGTCTCATTTGAATTTCAGAGCTGGGGCACCTGGGTGGCTCAGTGGGTTAAGCCTCCGCCTTCAGCTCAGGTCATGATCTCAGGGTCTTGGGATTGAGCCCCACATGGGGCTCTCTGCTGGGTGGGGAGCCTGCTCCTCCTCTCTGCCTGCCTCTCTGCCTACTTGTGATCTGTCAAATACATAAATAAAAGCTTAAAAAAAAAAAACCCATGTAGTTTTGATCAATAACAATAGGGAAATGGTTTGTTTCATAGATAAAATAACATCAAAATCTCATGTTCCTGAAGAAAAAAAAAATAGTAAGAAAAACTGTCTTTAGAGGTTGAAAATGTTGACCTTCAAAGATACCTGAATGCTTTCCTGCCCTGGTGTTGGCAAGCCCTAACATGAAGCAGCTATATCTATACATAGCCAACACTGGAGCTCACAAACATTCACTAGGTGGAATATGGCATGGTAAAAGGCCAAATTCACCACCTATGTATGTGGCAGTGAGACCTGACCAGCAATGCCGACTTAACCCCAGAAGTAGAAAGCCAGTTTCTATGGTCAGAGCCCTTACAATTAGGATGGGTAGAACCCAATACCATGAAGTTAAGCTATTCATTCCCAAGAGTATATGCTTAAGTACTCAACGGTAACAACATCCCACATTTACTGAGGACCTCTAATGGGTCAGGCACTGTGCTATGAAATCAGAGGCAGATGAGCAAAGGCTCAGAGATGTTAACTGTCTGATGTCCCCATGCTCATACTGCTAAGTTGTGAACCTGGTTTTGAGCCCAGAGTCTGGCTGGAAAGCCTGGGCTCTTAACTGTCTCCAGAGATAACACACTAGATGATAAACACTACAGACAGGTATTGACGGTTAGGTCTTCTTCCAACAGCCCTGTAAGATACTGAGGACTGGAAAGATTCACCCTCAGTAGATCAGTGCTGCTGTCACATTTGAACCCAGGCCTAAATGCAAAGCCTTGCTTCTCCCCACCACCTCTGAAGTCTCCTTTTCAAAGCACTCTGCAGAGAAAAGCATCCTCCATCCTACCAAGCTTGAACATTCCCATAGTCTTTGGCTAATTTCCCAGCTAGAGGGTTGGCTGACTTGGAGGTGAGGAGCAGATCCCACATGATCACCCTGCTGTGGACTCCAAAAGGAAGATTCTGTCTAGAGGCAGACCCCCATGTCCAAGACACCCTCTGCCCATTGTCCTCTGATGCTGCCAGTTTCTGTACTTCTCCTGGTTCTCCATCTTAACAGTGCTAGCCATTGGTTCTGGACCCTTGCTTGCCCCGTGGGCCTATTTCCAAGTTCTCTCATTCCAGCAGCTATTCTCTTTGCCTGATGGACAAGTTAATCTACCAGTTTCTGCTTGAAGCCCCTGTCCTGGTGCCAGGAATCCTAATGACTAAACTTAACTCTTAAGAGCTTGACAGCAAACTTTTGGTGACAAGTCCATGAAAGGATGTCATTTGCTTCCATGTTGCCATCAGCCAGATTCCCACCAGGGGGTTCTGGGCAATGTGCAAGTCTGGGCCCACCTCTACTATGGAAACCAAAGGAGCTATCCTTCTCCCCACCTCAGGCAGCTGGGTAGTAAACAGGGCTAGCCAATCAGATATTCACACCTGGAATTTTGAACTTTAAAAGGATAGGAGGCAGTGGAAAAACTCACTTAAGCCCAAGGGGGAGTGGTAACATCCTTTAAGGTAACCTGCATTTCTTCATGGGCTGTAGTCAGTGCTTACCTAAGTTATGCACTTATTTCACATGGTTTCTTGAAATGGTTAAAAAAAAAATACCTCAAAGCCTCTCCTTTCTTTACCTGAGTAATGGCTATCCAGGGGTGTTCATGTTGAAAACTTGAACTTTACATGTGCACACTAACTGGCATAGTATTCTGCAGGTCCATGCAATTCAGTTAAGTTTTACTTTCCTTCCCCAAGCTGGTACTTTGGTGCCTCCGTCCTGCTACAGCACCCCCTGGTGGGGACATTAACAGCACTTCTGAATCCCAACAAAGTTCCAGTTTTTAAGTTGATTGAGTTAGGAATTTAAACAATCTTATAACCTGATACACAAACACCTGTGCTAGTACCAGAAATTGAGGTCTTACATGATGAGAACTGCCTTCACCGATTTCCAACACCCAGTATTCTGGATGCTTATACTAGCTAAATTACTTTCCCAACAGAAAATCCCCTCACAACTGAACTACAGAAGTCCAGAAATAAGAATTAAGCAGCCTAGTTCAAACACTTTTCCAGTAAAATTACAAAATGCCATTCATTTTACCCAGAAGGGATATATAAAACCTTATAGCTGCCTATATTACATTAGGTTTGGGGTGGGTAGAGAATCATTTACTCAAGGCACTCGAATCTCACTTTATGCATGTGTAGTACTGAGGAACCAACACCAGCTTCTCTACTCAAAACTTCACCCTCAGCCCTTCCAAGAAAACCTTCATTAGCCTGAAAAACTGTCACCTCAAGGTGAAGGGAAGCATGGGGAAATAAGGAACATTTACATTTTTGTATACTTGGCTCTACTTCCTAATACAGTAACTATAATACACACAGTCCACACTCCCTAGACCACTGTAAATGGTTAACACATCAGCTATGCCAGAGGCTAGAGACTTCTAAAGGGTTGGGAAGTGTCTCTACTAATGGTAGGTATGTGGTTTCAGTTCCATTACCATTGACAAAAAGTTAAGAGGTTACGGTCCAGACAGTATAAACATCAAAGGTTCTTATAGGAGTGGAAGCAGAGATACATCTGTCATTGTGCTCCTAATGGAACTTAATCCCTATATAGTCATGTAGGATTTTCATGCCGCTTTGTTCCACACTAGTTTCACCTGAAGAAACCAGGAGGACCCAATTTCTTTCTTTTTTTTTTTTTTAAGATTTTATTTGACAGAGATACAGCAAGAGAGGGAATACAAGGGGGAATGAGAGAGGAAGTAGGCTTCCTGCTGAGCAGGGACCCCGATGCTTCAGGCCGGGGGAAGACAGAGGCTTAACAACTGAGCCACCCAGGCACTCCAATTTCTTATAGCTATCAATATAGAACACTTCAAATATGACAAACTATACACAATGTAAATGTTCTTTACACTTTCCTGGAGTATAATGGCTAAGAGGACAGAAGAGCTATACACTGCTTAGGAAAATCTACTTATTTCAGGCTCTTCAGAAGCAAAAGCAAATCCCCTTTACACTTCAAAGATGCTCAGGTTGAAATGGAGAATTATGTAAAATCTACCTATAGTATAGAATGACCTAAAATATAATGGACACTGTATTTATTTTCTATGTGCAGTTAAGATTTCCTTATGGGCACCTGGGAGGCTCAGTTAAGTGCCTGCCTTCAGCTCAGGTCGTAATGCTAGGGTGGGGGGGGAGTCCCACCTTGGGCTCCTTGCTTGGCATGGAGCCTGCTTCTCCTTCAGCCTGTTGCTCCTCGTCCATGCTCTGATAAATGAATCTTAAAATCTCCTTATGCATCAGGAAAAGAAAACCATCTTAAAAAAAAAAAAAAAGATTTTATTTATTTATTTGACAGAGATCACAAATAGGCAGAGAGGCAGGAGGAAGCAGGCTCCCTGCTGAGCAGAGCCCAATGTGGGGCTTGATCCCAGGACCCTTGAGTAAATGATATATCCCTGGGGAACCTGGGTGGCTCAGTCAGTTAACCATCGGCCTTCAGCTCAGGTCCTAATCCCAGGGTCCTGGGATGGAATCACACTCCCTGCTCAGCAGGAAGCCTGCTTTTCCCTCTCCCACTCCCCCTGCTTGTGTTCCCCACTTCTGTCAAATAAATAAATAAATAAATAAATAAAATCTTGAAAAATACACACACAAATATATCCCTCTTGGGGCACCTGGGTGGCTCAGCGGGTTAAAGCCTCTGCCTTCAACTCAGGTCATGATCCCATCTCTGTTCAGCAGGGAGCCTGCTGCCCCCACTCTGTCTGCCTACTTGTGATCTGTCAAATAAATGGATAATATCTTAAAAAAAAAAAAATGTGTGTGTGTGTGTGTGTGTATATACACACACACACCCCTCTTCTAAACCTATAATGCCAAACTGAAGGTCAACTCATCGGTGCTGTCCTCTTAGCAATCAGCCTTCACTTTCACCAGATTTATAGGATATTACTCTGGTTAGCTCTGTTTGGGTCCTCCTGTTGCAGCTCCTGCCTCACAAGCACAGCTGAAACCAAGAATTGCAGGGAAAGTGAGCCAGAGAGCCCTGAAAAATCAATCAAGTAATGTTCCCTTGGGGCAAAAAAATTCTCAGACCAAAAAGAGGACATACAGTCTATTCACGCCATGTATCTTTCTCAAAGATTTTATTAAAGGTCTTTGCGGACTGAAATCCAGTCTTCAGATCCAGCTGCCGGAGAGACCCTGAAACCAAATAAAGCACAACCGTAAAAACAGAATTTTCACCTGAATACTGGTTCTTCCATGTCCCACTTAGGATGTGCATGAAGAATATACACACACAAAACACCCAGAAACAAAAAGGTACTAGGCTTAGAAGAGGCTTGGTGTTACTGTTTCAACTGCTTAAGAGCCTGCTGAAGAACAGGTAACTAACAAGAGTGCTTGATTTTAAGCAAGTAAGAGGAAACACCTTGTTTCAAACTCAGTGATAAACACAGGAACTTCTTAGGAGACCAAGGTATACCCCTCCCCTACAGAATCCGTGGTTAAATGGGACCCCCACTCCAGCCTGCATTGTGAAGCGTCAAGAAAGTACAGTCCGAGTTTATGTATTAGTGCTTAGCGCAGTATGGGACACACTAGTAGCAGGAAGACAAGAGGGTCCTACTCCACACCAAAAGGCCCCTAGAGACACACCTGTTATGCTGTGGGTACTGGCTGTGGCATTGCAGGAGGCTCTGGCTTCCCACCTTTCTGTTCAGAGATGGGGGTGGTGGGCAGTATCTCATCTTTGGGTTCCACAATGCTCACATGATCCGGCAGGGGCTTCTTAGGGCCAATCTTACCACTTGGGTCCCAAGGAAGCATGATCTTCACTTTGATGCCCAGCACACCTAGAAGATGCCATAATTAGTATCTAGCTGTAGTTGCCCCAGTCCCACCGTAAGACAGGGCAGAAAGAAGACAGGAGTAGGTTCTTCAAGCACCCGAGTCTGGTCCCTTCTCAGACAAATGCCTCTAATCAATCAATGAACAGGACACTTTTGCAAAAGGAACACATGCACAGCACCACAGAACGTGGCACTGACAAGGACCAAGAGCAGGATGTGACCTTTCTGACTCGTCATCGTGTCATCACCGAAGGGTACACAGGTGGCTGAGACAAGAGCAAACCAACTCTCAGATCTGACCTATCTCGGCAATACAGTTCTTACACAGCTCATCAATAAACCCAAGTGGAGTATAAACATGCTCCACTTCTCCAAAATGAATTTCCCAGCACTGAAGTATGCACAAAAAATCACAACCATATGCTGAAGGCTCTTTGCCTGCAGCACTCCCAGCTGCTCACCCTGTCTGAGCAGCACATGGCGCACAGCCGTGTCAACGTAGTAGTTAACAGGGTCCCCACTGTGAATCATCAGGCCATCCACAAACTTCATGGATTTAGCCCTCTGTCCTCTGAGTTTCCCAGATACCACGACCTCACAGCCTTTGGCCCCACTCTCCATGATGAACCGCAGCACACCATAGCAGGCCCTTTGGGAGAACAAGACAGATATCCACACGTTATCACAGAAGACAAGACTGTTCGATCCTATCCCACACCACCATGTTAAAAAGAGCATGAACACGAGACTCACTAGTATGCACTATTTTCCATGTTCCTTTAATACAGAATGAATTTGACCAGAGCCTGTCAATTCTCTTTCAGTCCTATCGCACATCTTAAGCAGATTCCTTAGGGAATATAAGCCAATTCCTTCTAACCAAGTGTTTCCCAGCCTTGGATTCACATTAGAGTCACCTCAACAAGATTAAAATAAAACAAAAACACCTATGAAGTCGAGTCCTCACAGCAGGCCAATAAACAGGCAACTATAGACTCAAGAATTGACTCTTTTTGGGGCGCCTGGGTGGCTCAGTGGGTTGAAGCCTCTGCCTTCGGCTCAGGTCAGGATCTCAGGGTCCTGGGATCAAGCCCCACATCGGGCTGTCTGCTCAGCGGGGAGCCTGCTTCCTCCTCTCTCTCTCTGCCTGCTTCTCTGCCTACTTGTGATCTTTCTCTGTCAAATAAATACATAAAATCTTAAAAAAAAAAAAAATTTGACTTAAGCAGGCCCCACACTTAGCACAGAACTGGACATGGGTCTCAACCTCATGACCCTTAGATCATAACCTAAACCAAACCCAAAAGTCGGACATTTAACCGATCGAGTCACCTATGTGCCCCTAAACTGGCAATTAAATGCTGGGGGTGGTAAAACTCAAGCATAGATTGTCCACTCCTTCTTTGCAAGCACAACATTTCACAATCAGGATGGCAATCAGTAAGAACCCAGAAGTACCCGAGCCACTGAGTGGCCCCTTTATGGTTTATAATATATTCCTCAACCTCTGGAATTCACATTCATTAGAAACTCTACTACAGTAGGCTCCTAGCTCTCTTGACTGAGCACTGGAAAAAGGTATTTCTAAGGCCTATAAAATTGACAATGCACACATAAATAAAAACCTTAAAAAAAGCGCCTGGGTAGCTCAGTAAGCTCAGGTTATGGTCCCAGGGTCTTGCGTTCGAGCCCTGCTGAGCAGCGAGCCTGCTTCTCCCTCTCCCGGCCACTCTGCCTACTTATGCTGTCAAATAAATAAATAAAATCTTAAAAAATAAACTTCAGTGCGTACAAAAACCACCTGGATCAAGTGGTTGGGCCACACCTCCACTTTCCATTTTAGTGGGTAGAGACTGCGAATTTTTATTTCTAACAAGTCCTCTGATGATGGCAGTGATGCTGGCTCAGGAATCAAGCTTTTGAGGACCATGGTCTAAGTGGTGTAGTAGGCATTCAAGGCAGACAGGCAGTCTTTCTTGTATGTCCCTACCTATAGCCTTTCCTGCTACCCACCTCCCCACCAGGTCAACCTTCCTAAAACATAGCTCTCATGTCCTTCCCCTGCTGAAAAACCTCCCAGGGCTCTGCAGGAAGTGCCAACTAAATTTCATACACTAAGACAAAGCATTCCAATTTCTTCACAACAGTGAAATTCCACAAAGAATTCCTATGGAGATCTCATCAGTAGGCCCAGCTCCAGACCCCATCTAGCTACCTCATGCCCTTTCTAGTCCTGGAGTTTTGTTCTATTCCCAAAGCACCAAGGCAGTACTCCCTTTACAGCACTGACCCCTCTTTAAAACATAATCATTAGAAGTTTCAGGCCACTCACCTCCGCACAGCAAGGCCTCCTAGGAGTTTGTAACGCAGAGACTCTGCCTGGGCAATAGCACACAAACCTCTTGTAGCCACCTTTTCAGCATAAAGCTGTAAAAAAGAAACAAAGCATACCCTTAAACCTGTTAATTTTCCCCACAGTTTTCAATAAAAAAAAACTTCATCATACAAGCATGTACCACTGTGGCATCCCTCAAGTACTAGAACACTTCCACTACCCACATGTAGCCTACACTTTGTGACATAGTCCGAATCTTTCCATATTGTCCTTCCACCCCTAGCTCCTTCTACAGCAACACCAACTGATGAGGCAGCCAATGCACCATATGTACATTACTATTCCCAAGTTGAAAGCAAAAAATCCCTTCACCACCAGAAATGAGCAGAAAAGGACTATCAAAGGAAGCCCATGCTTATTAAGAGAACTTGAACAAAATACCAATCCACAGTAATCTCTGGCACAAGGCACAATCATTCACCTCTACACTGCCCTCGGGGAAACCAAACCTCTTCTGAACCACAGCAGTTAATTCTCGGATCCGCCGGCCCTTCTCACCAAGAACATTCTGTGTCCTGGGGAAAAAAAAAAAAAAAACCACAGACAATTTATAGCTCTTACAAAATTCCAAACATGGCTTTAAATTTTTACATATATGTAGTAAAGTACCATTTACCTAACATACGAACTATAAATTTTGGATGACAAGAACTAAAGTTCGATTTAAAATAGTTAAGAAAATTTACATTTGTGGGCAGCCTGGTGACTCAGGTCATGATCCCAGGGCCCTGGGATAGAGCCCAGCATCAGGATCCCTGCTCCATGGGGCATCTGCTTCTCCTTCAGTCCCCTCACCCTCACTTGTGCTCTCTCTAATAAACAAATAAAAATCTTAAAAAAGAAAACTTACATTTGCTAAGGCCAGTGCACTGACTGTCCCTCTAAGTTTACAGAATACACCATCCTAATATATACAGCAATTACAGATGATAGCCAAGAAAATGGGTTTTCACCTGGTGGCCAAGATAATGATTTCTGTCCTGGTTGGTGTCACTCGGACCTCAACCCCGGAGTAGCCATCTTCAGCCAGCTCCCGAGTGAGGAACTCGTTCAGTTCAGCTTTGAAGATGCCATCAGCAACAAACTAACCGAAAGGGAAAATTCACAATTAGAACTTGGACGCAGGGTCATTTTCCTGCCTAGTCCTTCTGCCAATGCAACTCTCATCAACATTCAACACCTTGAAAAAACCACCCATCATCACCCTATTACTACTACCCTTGTTCCACCACTCATGTAGCAACCCTTCTCAGACAAATGCCTCTAGGTCGTCCTCTGGAAGTTACTTTAACCCAAGGGCCCTTAAAACCGCCACAGAACGCAGCAAGGAGTAGGGGCCACCTGGCAAAGATAATACCTCCAGTCAGACTCGTCATCCTCTCTTCATTGAAGGGTTTTTTAAGACTTGCTGTATGTACCTACACATGCTGAACAAAAAGCGGTCCTCAAATGGCACATCCACAACTCCTTCATTCATTAAGGCAGAGATGCTGCCCTTTTAACTAACGAAAACAGACTTAAGTAAGCAGTCGCAATTGTAGACACAACTTGGACCACCTGAAGACTGCCAGCCAGGTTATCCTGCCCTAAAGTGCGCGTGTCTTACAAAGCCGGGAAGTCCTAATTCGAGTAAAAGTGTGAATTTACACGTTATCACGTCCACACAAAATGACAAGTTAGGTGCCTATTTCTAATGCATATGGATTTTACACCGTCCTCGCCCACGGAAAAGCGAAAAGTGGAAATTCGATGAAGTGCTTGTTCCAGGTCTCCTCCCTCCATTAGCCCATCAGTTTCCTTGGGGTACAGATGGAGCAAGAAACCGTCAGCATCCTTCCCAAGCGAGTTCTCTGGGGTCAGAAGGCCGCACCCCGACTCGAAGCAAGCATGAGTACGCTGCCACCTCCCGTTCCCAAACTCACAGTGAGACCTGAGGGGTAACGGCTCAACCTCTCAAAGGATCACATGTTTACTGAAGCTATTTGCTGACCAAGAAATGCTCACAAGCGCTTCATCCCGTGCAGGAGGGACACCCGGCGTTCATCTCTGCTATTCGCCCAGAAGCGGCAGCGATCAATCACTCCCTTTCGCCGCCAAACTGAGGTCGCCAGGTTCGGGCCCCGCGTTCAATCCACCGCCATCCGCGGCCCGCGGGAATGCCACGCGGCCGAGGCCGCTTCTCGAAGCAGGGCATGGAGCTGCGAGTCTCGCGACGGCGTCTCCACAAACCCCAACCCGCGCGGCGCCAGTTCCCCGAACCAAGGCCCCAGGGTCTCACCTTCCTCTTCTTCGAAATCTGCACCGCCATCTTGCCGCCGCGCGCCCCGGAAAGAAAAGGAAGTAGCTCGTGGGCGGAAGTAGGTATAAACAGCGCGAGCGACGAGTAAGAACGGCGCGACGTCGACGCCTGTACGTGCTCCTGGGAATTGTAGTTTTTAGAAAGGCATTAAAGGAAAAAAGGAGGGTAATGGAGACACCTATAGGCAGAAATAGGAAAGGGAGACGCTCAATCGGAACTTCAGAACTGCAAGAGAGCCTAGAAATTCCAAGTATAAGCTCACACAGTAACAGCATGGAACTCTGGTTCCTACCCTCTGCACTCAAATGAAATTCGTTTAGGTCCAGCCCTTCTAATCTGTATCCATTTCCTCTGTTCCAAATGATGGCAATACTAATATCTAATATTGATTAAATATTCTAGGGACTGTTCTATGCCTTTATATTATGAACTCATTTATCTCTACCTTTCATAAAGTAAAGTATGTAACGGAAGTCACAAAATAGTGGTTCATGGATTCACAATTATTTTTCCATTAAAAAATTATTTTTAGGGGCGCCTGGGTGGCTCAGTTGGTTAAAGCCTCTGCCTGAGGCTCAGGTCATGGTCTCAGCGTCCTGGGATTGAGCCCTGCATCGCGCTCTCTGCTCAGCAGGGAGCCTGCTTCCTCCTCTCTCTTGCCTGCCTCTCTGCCTACTTGTGATCTCTGTCTGTCAAATAAATAAATAAATAAATAAAAGCTTTTTTAAAAAATTATTTTTCCTAAATCAATTGGAGAAAGACAACTATGATATGATCTCCCTGATATGAGGAAGTAGAGTTGCAACGTGGGGAGTTTGGGGGGTAGGAAAATAATAAATGAAACCAGATGGGATCGAGTAGGAGACAAACCATAAGAGACTCTTAATCTCACAAAACAAACTGAGGGTTGCTGAGGTGTGGGGGTCGGGAGAGGGTGATGGGGTTAAGGACATTGGGGAGGATATGTGCTATGGTGAGTGCTGTGAAGTGTGTAAACCTGGCGATTCACAGACCTGTACCCCTGGGGCTAATAATACATTATATGTTTATAACAAAATTTTAAAATTTTTAAAAATTATTTTTCCTTACATTTTGAAAAATTCAAGCATACAGAAAAGTTGAAAGAATTGTATATATGCCTCACCAAGGTGCTCCAATTAACATTTTTGCCATAATTGCCTTATCATATATCTATCTGTCTGTCTATTCACCCAAGGGTGAATCTTTTGATGCATTTCAAAGTAAGGGGCAGACATCAGCACACTTCACTCTGAAACATCTCAACAACAGTTTTATTGAGAAATAATTGCCATACATCACTGTATAAGTTTAACACATACAGAATGATGGTTTGATTTATAAATATTGTGAAATGATGACCACAATAGTTTCAGCTAACACCTATCATGTCATATAGATACAATAAAAAAGAAAAGAAAAAAAAAAAAGCTTTTCTGAACAGTTTTATTTTAAATTTGCATAGTTGGCCTACATTTAAAAATCAGGAATTTTTGTTATAAAACTATTTTAAGCTTCTCTTAAAAATGTAGAAAGACCTATCAAAATACCAAGCTCATGTTTCCTCATGGCAGCATTCTCCGTCCCTGTTAGATAGCAAAGGGCTTTCCAGTGTGCCAGAGTCCCTGGTGGTTTCACTCATTTACTGTCTGGCCCTAAAAGCTATTTGAGCTTTTCCCCAACAGTAAAAAGACTCTGATGCAAAGATCTGTCCTATAATCATGGAATTACCAGAGTTCTGGGGGGGGGGGGGGAGCAGAACAGAGGGACCAGGGAAGATGAAAAGACATGGATGGACTGGGATGCCTGAGTGGTTCAGTCACTTGAGCGTCTGCCTTTGGCTCGGGTCATGATCCCAGTCAGGCTCTCTGCTCAGCGGGGAGCATGCTTCTTCTTCTCCCTCTGCCCCTCTGCCTGCTTGTGCTTGTTCTCTCTCTCTCTCAAATAAATAAATAAAATCTTAATTAAAAAAAAAGAAGTGGGTGGACCAAAGAGAGAGTAGGCTATGGACCTATGTATTTTGGTGATCGATTGAAGTTGAGGCAGAATTGAGAAGGATACTCCAGTTTCTTTCTTCTTCTTTTTTTTAATTAATTTATTTATTTATTTGACAGAGAGAGAGAGAAAAAACAAACAGGGGGAGCAGCAGAGGGAGAGTAAGAGCAGGCTCTCCACTGAGCAGAGAGCCTGATGCAGGGCTTGACCTGAACCAGAGGCAGATGCTTAACCAACTGAGCCACCCAGGTACCCCAATACCCCAGTTTCTGACTCCAGCGGTGGGCACTTGGTAACAGCCCTCACTGAGATGAGGAACCCAGGATTTGGTTTTTCTTCCATGTATTCTCTCTCTATGCTCTTCACTCCATTCCTCATCCAGCTCCGTGCTCCATTAATTCAGTGGTGCCAGGCTGATCAAGTATTCACCCTAGTGAATCTGACTTCTCTATGCCCTCATTAGGGATGTGGGTGCTGTGGGAGAGCAGAAGCCTTGTATGCTGGGGTCAGCATATTTCCTCATTCGGGTATGCCCCTCATTCTCCCACAGTTCCTGTTCTGATCTTTGCCAAATCAGAATCTCTTCCTCACTCTCAACAATGAACTTGCCTACTAAGCTTTTGCCACCGGGTATATTTGTGTAATCTACCTGGGCATAGAACCAGGCAAGAACTGCCTCTCACCCATCCTATAATTCTGTGTGTTCTTGGCCACCCCTTCCTGCTTAGGAAAGAGACTCTTCTTGCCCAAGGTCAACCTCCCCCGTGCATTTTGGTTCAAGTTCAGTTCTCTTCTTTGGAGACCTTGCTCTTGCAGTCATACCTTCTCTTTCCTGTGATACTGTTCTTTGTTCCTGTCATACCTTCTCTTTCCTGTGATACTGTTCCTTCCCAGTGCTGGATATGTCACTTCCTCTTTGTTGCTCCCATAACCATAACACCTCATCTCACTGGGTTGGAATGGCCTGCTTGTGTGCCCCACTAGACCACCAAGACCAAACTTGTCTCTGTTCATTATATCTAGAGCCTAGGATATGGCCTGGCTCAAACTCAGTGTCAGTAAAAGTTTGATGAGTAAATAAATCAACACATGGGGGCGCCTGGGTGGCTCAGTGAGTTAAGCCGCTGCCTTCGGCTCGGGTCATGATCTCAGGGTCCTGGGATCTCTGCTCAGCAGGGAGCCTGCTTCCTCCTCTCTCTCTGCCTGCCTCTCTGCCTGCTTGTGATCTCTGTCTGTCAAATAAATAAATAAAATCTTTAAAAAAATAAAATAAATCAACACATGGATTCTGGTTTTAGATCATTTCCTAGTAGCATCATTCATATGAATTTGCTTGCAAATGCCGTTTCTAAACCAAGCTCTGGAGACTCCAAGTTGAGCATCAGACCATGGCAGGTAAATCCTGCTGGAGGCTCCATGGCTGCCCATCCGCTGCCCTTCCCCAGTGACCCTAGGAGGCTGCCCACCTGGGTATTGCCTTCTGGTTCTAGAAGGAAGCACACAAAGGAAGCCTTTGTCTTTATCCTGATGCCTTAAATTTTATCTAAGACTGCTGAAAGAAGATACTGTATTACTCAAAATGACACCATAAAAATAATAGTGGTCACAATACATTGAACTCTAATCCAAGCAGGGACTGTAGAGTGACTTCATCTCTCCCTTGGTATCTGAAGTGTAGACAAGGCTTACTGTGTTGAGCCCAGGGTGCCACAGAAGTGGCCTCAGAAGCAGGAAGAGGGAGCCGTGTGTGTGTGTGTGTGTGTGTGTGTGTTTGTGTGTGTGTGAAAGCAGATTCTTAATCTACTTAATCAGGCCATGCCTGGGCTCTGGGAGTGCCACACGGGTGCTGCCCTGAAATTCCTGAAAACGGAAGGTGAGATTTGCCCTGGTTGCATGGTTTTGAAGACAGTTTAGTCACTTGAAGACCAGAACACTGAAATCTCACAGAAAGCTTTGAACTTACCCGGCTCCCACTGGAGGAGTCGAGCAAGAAAAAAGTGCAAGCGGGAGTACCTGGGTGGCTCAGCTGGTTGGGCGGCCAACTCTTGGTTTTGGCTGTGGTTGAGGGATCCAGCACGCCCTCCGGCTCCAGGCTGGGAGGCAGTCAGGAGAATCTCTCTCTGCCCCGCCTGCTCACACCCATGCGCACTCTCCTCTCCCAAATGAATAAACAAAATCTTTTAAAAAACAAATAAATAGGGGCGCCTGGGTGGCTCAGTGGTTAAGCCGCTGCCTTCGGCTCAGGTCATGATCTTGGGGTCCTGGGATCAAGCCCCACGTCGGGCTCTCTGCTCAGCGGGGAGCCTGCTTCCTCCTCTCTCTCTGCCTGCCTCTCTGCCTGCTTGTGATCTCTCTCTGTCAAATAAATAAATAAAATCTTTAAAAAAAAAAAAACAAATAAATAAAAGTGTGTGTGTGTGTGTGTGTGTGTGTGTGTGTGTAGGGGTGCCTACCCCCTGCTCCATGAGCACATCCTCCAAATGAGATGGACTGAGGGAATCTCCACCCTCGCAGATGGTCTCACCCCTCAGGGGGCAAACAGCTAGGTGGGCTCTGTGTTCAAAGATTCATGTTTTTTTCTACACGACCCCCAAATAAGCTTATAACTCCATCTAGTGTTTGCCCAAAGAACTGGCGATCCTTGCAGGCCTGGAGGAAAAGCTGAATTCACCCAGAGAAGGTACACCCATCTCCACTAGGGCACTTCCTGAGGGATCATGTAGGGGGAAGGGGGCGGGGACAGTGACCATATTTAGTTATCACTCCCTTTAGATTCTAAGGCCCCACAATAGGACGTGATGATGCTGTCACATTCTCAGTGAAATTCAACAGTGACTCACTCTGGGCCTGGAATTGAGTCTCTGGATATGAACAGAAGAATACTGTAGAAAAAAATCTCAAAATAGGGGCACCTGGGTGGTTCAGTTGTTAAGCATCTGCCTTCAGCTCAGGTCATGATCTCAGGGATCAAGCCCCATATGGGGCTCCTTGCTCTGCGGGAAGCCTGCTTTCCCTCTCCTGTCCGCCCCCCCCCCCAACTTGTGTTCCTACTCTCACTGTCTTCCTCTGTCAAATAAATAAATAAAATCTAAAAAAATTTTGTTTAATCTCAAAAAAATTTTTTTGCTGCTTTGGTATCACTACTAAATCTGATACCCCCCCTTACAATACCAATCAGATCTGGTGTATGACGGAAGGTTGTAAGAAAACCTCAGACTGAGCGGGGGGGAAGGGGTATGAATTGAACTTCTTTGGGGAGGGCAGCTTGATGGTACCTGCTGTCACTTAAGATGTGGATTTCCCAGCAAATACACTCCTTTTTATCTCCTCCAGAAAAACACCTACACCAATGTACAAGGATGAAAGGGCAGGAATGCTCATGATAGCTGTATTACTAATAATGAAAAAACACATTAGAAACAGCCAAAAGCCATTCAACAGAGAAATGGCCATGGGATATCATGCAGTCATTGAAGAGAATGAGGTGATTCAACATATGCACGTGAAAAGAGTACTGAGAAATACTGCTATGTCAGAAAACCAAGTTGCAGAACAATATGGACTGTGTGATATTTTTGCACAATAAAATAAGACATACATGCATGTAAAAACATAGAAGAATCTATAGCCAAGGGATAGATAAGCTACTTCTGGGAATGGAACAGTATTGAGGGAGGGTTAAGGGGCAACTTACTTGATTGCTTCCCTTATAATAAAAATTTATTCACTACTTGTGAACTTAAAAACAAATTGAAAAGAAAAAGAAATGCAAGGGATCACTTGTGAAACAATGTGAATGTCCCAGCCTCCAGCACCAAACGCCATAACCCTTTCTTCTGAAAGCTGAAGAAAAAGAAAAGTTTATTTTCTTAGATTATAAATCCATACTGTCCCATACAGTAGCCATGGACCTCACAGGGCTACCGAGCACTGGACTTGTGACTGGTCAGAGTGGAAAGTGTTGGAAGGATACAATAAACACCAGATTTCGAAGTATTAAAAAAAAAAAAGAAGAACATTTCCTTAATCAGTTTTATATTGATTACATGTTGAGACAATAACATTTTATGTATATTGAGTTAAAACAGGCTATTAAAATAAGTTCACCTGTTTCTTTTGGTGTTTTTTTTTTCATGTGGCTGTTAGAAAAACTAGAATCCCATATGTGGCTTCCATTTGTGGTTCTTACATTTCCTATGGACAGTGCTGCTGAAGTCCTTTTTACTGCAGAGATCCATGGTGCCTGACTTCTTGTTTCCTTGGGATTGGGCGCAGAGATCAGCAGAGCATGGTAATCAGTAACTGCTCATGGACTTAATGAACCGAAGATAGCTCACGTGGAGTGTTACATACTGGTCTTGTTTCTCTGTTTGTCTGAGGGCCTTGGGAAACTCAGAGTTAAATTTCATCATGCTCGGTTGAGATCCTAGGACCCCATTCTGTCCCAGATCCACTCCAGACGGGTGGAAGAGACCCATCCAGAGGAATTCAGGATTGTTGCTGCTGTCCTCAGGCCAGGAAAGTCAGACCATCACAACCCATCTTCCACATTCACACGTCCTTCCTCTTCTATGGCCTGTGGGGTCCAGGGAATGAATAGGGGTGAACTCAGTGAGCTCAGTGAGAGCAATCATTTTATTTTGTTCACCTTTTTCTGAACAAACTGCCTGTGTGGTCACTAGAGCCACAGGGGAGGTTGGGGTATGGAGTTAAACCCCTGTCTTTGGGGTCAGTCAAAACACTTTTCACATGGAATGACACTTTGGAGAAATTCCAGGTTTCCTAATCCAGCAAAACTTTCCCAAGCATCTTTTCAGTATAGCATAATGTTTAAGGTCATGGATTGGAGCCAGACAGCCTGGGTACACATCCCTGGTATGGTTATTTTCTAGCTCCATGACCTCCAGCTAGTTAGCTCTGCATAAATTTCCTCATCTGTAAAATGAATGAAAAATAGGGGTGCCTGGGTGGCTCAGTCATTAAGCATCTGCCTTTAGCTCAGGTCATGATCCCAGGGTCCTGAGATCGAACCCCATGTTGGGGTCCCTGCTTGGCGGGAAGCCTGCTCCTCCCTCTCCCACTCCCCTTGTTTGTGTTCCTGCTGTAGCTCTCTCTCTGCCAAATAAATAAATAAAAATCTTTTAAAAAATGAATGAAAATAGTAGTAAACCTACCTCATGGGACAGTTGTGAGATTAAATGAATTAATAGAGGCAAAATGCTTAGCACAGAATAAAGCACCTAAAACATAGTAAGTGCTCAATTAGCTTTAGCTAGTATATGGATCTGCAGCTTTTGCCAAGTCCTGGGGAAACTGATGAATCTAACTGAACCCCTGCTCAAATCTGTAGGTGAGGTGGGGGTTACAGATAATAAGCATCATACCAGATCATGGGGACCATAGAGTACTGAGGGGGCAGAGTGTTTGAAAGGATGTCACAGAGACCCAGTCCTGCACTAAGGCTCACAAGACACTCAGGTGTTTGCTGGACCAAGAGACACCTCAGGCAGAATGAATGGGCTGAAGCCTCTGGGGGCAGAAGAAGGACCTCCCCCATGCTGAAAATAGTTTTCTGATTCAAAAAGTAAAATACATTAGTAAAAACCTTGGAAAAGAATCAAGAATATAAAAACAGTGCTCTAGTTAAGCAGTATAAACATATTGGGGCACATTTCCTCAGATCTTTCCTTAGGCGGTGGGATAGATTGTGATGGACAGATGGGCATTTGCAATGTCACACACACGGTGTCCTCATGAAGCACAGGTGCCAAGAAGGATGCTTGTGCCACATCAGGAGGGAATGTAAGCTGGATCGGAGGTGAGGGGGCACCGGGGAAATAATGAAGCCAGCCCCATCGGTTTCATTTTCCAATTCTGCCACTTACCAGCTTTGTGATCTCAGGCAAACCTGCTTAACCTTCCTGAAGCTCAGATTCTTCATCTGGAAAGAGGAGAAACAATCACTGCCCTCATAGGATTTCTGTGATCCCATTAAATGGTAGCTTAAAACACTCAATATAGTTGCCAGCACATGGAAACTGTCTGTTACGTGGGGCAAAGTAGCATTGCTTTTAGCACAGATAACTTGGCATTTAGGTTTGCCTCCATCTTCCATGTTTTTGGGTAAGGGGAGTTCTCTCGCTGAATGCTTCCCAACACTAACAGGTGGGCTCACTCGGCTGATCTTTGTGGAAGACCAGAACACACTAGCACCTTTCTTTTCTTTTTTTAGAGACTTATTTATTTGAGAGAGAAATAGAGAGAGAGAGAGAAAGAGAGTCTGTGCTTGCGCAAGTTGGGGAAGAGAGGGAGGGGGCAGAGGGAAAGAATCTCAAAAGGGCTCCACGCTATGAAGGGAGCCAGATGCCCGCTTGATCCCAAGACCCTGAGATCATCACCTGAACTGAAACCGAGAGTTGGGAGCCCAACAAACCGGGCCACCCAGGCGCCCCCACACTGGTACTTTTCTTTCTCACACAATTTGACTACTGGTAAAAGGACCATACTACTGTAATGTATAGGGTGGAGAAAAAAGTCCCTTAAAGGGAAGATGTGGAAATAATTGGGCCAAAGACAAGACTGCTGAAGCATTAAATTAAAAAACAAAACAAAAGGGGCGCCTGAGTGGCTCAGTGGGTTAGAGCCTCTGCCTTCGGCTCAGGTCATGATCCCGGGGTCCTGGGATCGAGCCCTGCATGGGGCTCTCTGCTCAGAGGGGAGCCTGCTTCCTCCTCTCTCTCTCTGCCTGCCTCTCTGCCTACTTGTGATCTCTGCCTGTCAAATAAATAAATAAAATATTTAAAAAACAAAACAAAGGAAAACAAAAACTGCTGAAGCAGAAAGATATAGCCATGGGACAGAAAAAAGCCACGAGAGCCTCAACCCATCAAGGCTTCCTCTGATGGCCTGGGACCAGTGTCAGGTCTGGAGAGGTGGGGCCCAAGAACAGCTGTAACAGGGACCAGGAAGGACGTGGCGGGCAGGTAAGGAAGGCCGGCTAGACCCTTCCTGAGAGGGTTTACCAAATCCAGTTCAAGAAGGGGAAACACGGGGGCGCCTGGGTGGCTCAGTGGTTGAGCCGCTGCCTTCGGCTCAGGTCATGATCCCAGGGTCCTGGGATCGAGCCCCGCATCGGGCTCTCTGCTCGGCAGGGAGCCTGCTTCCTCCTCTCTCTCTCTGCCTGCCTCTCTGCCTACTTACGATCTCTGTCTGTCAAATAAATAAATAAAATCTTTAAAAAAAAAAAAAAAAAAAAAAAAGAAGGGGAAACACGAAGTACCCAGAGACCCTCTCTAGTCTGACTTCAGAAATTCCACCATTCCCAAATTGGCTCTCCCAAAGCTTTGCTTACTTTGCCCTCTGGCGGCTACAGTCTGTAACTACATCACTTTGGTAGACCTCTTTCCCACAAAGGAGTGGGGCCGGTTGCTCTTCCCAGCGGGTACTCCTTACCCTTCAACTGATACGCTAACCAAATGGGCATCTTTGGTAGTCAAATTCCAGGGGCTGAGAATGTACGAAAGCACACAGCTTTAGGTGGGCGTGCTCCCCAAACAAGAGGCAGGAGGCTGGCTCCCCCAGATTTGACTAGTGAAACCCACACATCAAAATTTACTGTGACTCCATTTGGAGTGACGGGAGGAAAGGAATGAGATGGTAACAAGCCAGTGCTACCAACAGCCCCATTTCCTGCCCACACCAAGGTTGTGTGAACAGGTGGCTAGTTAGCTTGGAGACAAAGGAGGAAGGCAGGAGCCAAGAGCCGGCTTGTAGCCATCAAGGCTCAGGGGCAGGAGCCAGGCCTAGGGTATGACACGGCTGGCTGTGAGCAGAGAGGACTCCTTCTATGAGGTACCTACTCTGGGCTTTTGTAGAGAGAAGCCATTAGAACCTTCTGATCTAGTTCTCCAGACCCTGATCTGACAGGCTCAGGAGCCCTGGAGTTCTGGCAGCAAGTCACCTCCACTTAGCCTTGTACTTTCCCAGAAAGACATGGACATAGCAGCTTCCAGAATGTTGCAGACCTCCACACAGTCATGGAGCATGGGGGAGGAGTCTCAGCAATAGGATTCATCTCTATTGCTAGGGGCCAGCCAGGAAAAGGGGAGCAGGGTCGGGGTGGGGGATGTCAATTAGTCCAGCTGCTTTGGAAAGTTCAGTACCCTCGAGGAACCTGGATTGTACATCCACAAACCTCAGCCATTCCACTCCTGAGTGTGCAACCTAGACCCGGTCTTCAAAATTGTGCGCTCCCATCCTCCCTACAAGAATGTAAAGGATGCGGTTTTCCTTTGTACATTTCAAGTTGCATAGAGCTTTAACATAGGTAGAAGTTTTCACCAGAAGTTGGTATAATTTCCAGCACTCTCATCATGTCAACACCTTAAAATATAGCAGTCATTGTTTTAAATGTATCCATAGGAAGATAAATGCCACAGTGATTTGATACCCACAATTATCCACTTTAAAAATACACAAACACAGGGTGCCTGGGTAGCTCACTCGTTAGGCACCTGCCTTCGGCTCGTATTGTGATCCCGGGGTCCTGGGATGGAGCCCTGCGTTGGGCTCTCTGCTGGGTGGGAAGCCTGCTTCTCCCTCTCCCACTCTCCCGCTTGTGTTCCCTCTCTCACTGTGTCTCTCTCTGTCAAACAAATAAATAAAAAATCTTTAAAACAAAATACACAAACACACTTTTCTCAAACAGCTGCACCTTTTATATTATTTCAGTCTCTCCTTAAACTTATGTTTTTATTGTGCATAACCCCGAGAATGCCTTAATGCCCCCTGACAAATCCAGAGCTCCCTTGGATTGGATCCATGACCCTTCCCACTAACACTCCTTGTCCTCGTTGGCCAAGCTGACTTAGGTTTGATTTAGGTGGTTTTCCAGGAAGACCCCATACCAGCTGGGTGTTTTCCTAGCTTAGGGATCTGCTGAAATCCTTCCTTCCCATGACCCCTTGTTTACTCATCAAAAAGGGCCTGCAAAAAAAAAAAAAAGAAGAAGAAGAGAAAAAAAAGAAGGGTCTGAACCAAAGTCCTAGCCTGCAGGGTACAAGGTTCTAGCCACAACACTTGTAAAAGATTTCCGCTTATGTAAACAGCAAGCAATTTTATATACTAATAGCTGAACATATTGAGAGCTTATAATGTACCAAGCACTATGCTAAGTACTTTATATACATTATACATTTTTGCCCCATAATTCTCATGATGCAGTTTAACCTGCTTACTATAATATTAACCCATTTTACCAACCAAGGTCTTCTAAGACCAGCCTGGAAATCTACCCCCCCTCAAGAAAATTACGTATTAACATCCATGAATTTAAAGGGTTACACAATATCAATAATTTTCCCCCATCCAGAAGCCACAGTTGGAGAAGAACTTACCTGAGACACCTTAATTGTATTGAGACCCGTTGAAAAGATTGTAACTGGGGAACAGGACATTTCTTAAATTCTTTAGGTAAAGTGACTTTGAATTAAAATCAAGACTAAAATCAAAACAGGATAGTACGTGAATGCGATAAATGGTTTGGGACCACAAGGTATTTCAAGATACCAAGTCCAGTCTCACCTCCAACGATGAAAGGTCATTGAAGAGCAGGACAGCTTGGAAGAGCAGCCAGTAGAGGGCGGCAGAGCACAGCGGACCCAGACAGGTCAAGGGCGGCCTCAGCCTTTGACCGCGTGTCAGATTAACGAGCGCGGTGGTGTGCGCCTCTGCCTGCCCAGTCCTCACCAGACACCTCCACAACTTCTCGTGAAGGGCAAGAGAGGCAGGTGCCTGGAGGAAGTCTATGCACAGCCCTGTCCAGCAGAAATGTAATGTGAGCGCAGACATAATTTCAAGTTTGCTGGTAGCCACTCAGAAGGGAGGAGAAACAGTTGATGTTAATTTTAATATTTAATTTACCCCACCTATCCAAAAATGTTATCACTTCAACATGTAATTCATATGAAAGTTATCGAGATGTTTTGCTTTTTTCATTAAGCCTTTGAAATCCAACATGTATTTTCTATTTGCAGCACTTGTCAATTTCAAAAAGCCACATTTCAAGGCTTCAATAGCCCCTTGTGACTATAGACATTTAATTTACATCACTGAAGTACCTCTTGCTGGATAAGGGCCTTAGGAGGATTCCAGTAGTCCCAGAGAGGACAGTCCAAGGACCTTACCTGGCTCTGCCCACAGCTTTGACCTAGAGCCCCTGCCCCATCCCCCTCCCTCCCCTCACAGGCCTGCCACAAATATTTTCCCTAGGGCACAGTGGTCTCTCTCTCCTCACCTGTCAGGGGCATTCTTGCTCCTTCCTAAAATGTAAGTTAATGTGTCATGCCCCAGGTTAGGAACCCTCCATGGCTCCCCGTCCCCTCTGGTCTGACATCAGAGCTGTTCAGGCTTGGGGAGGTGTGAGGGTTTCGATAGATTTCATTTCAAAAGAGCGCTGTGATTGAGAGGACAACAACTTGATTCTCCATCCAGTTGCCCATTGAGAGAGGCAGATGCTCAGAGAGGAGAACAGGCTCTGGTCTCCCGGAGCCTGGCGCACAAATCAGATGGGATGGCCTTGGGCAAATGGCTTAAAGCTCTGTCAGGGTTTCCTCACCTTTCAAACGGGGATAATAAGAATACTTCCCCGCTAGGCTAGCTGTGAGGATTCCACGAGAGACTTCTAACAGTGCTTGGCACATAGTAAGAGCTAAATCGGTGTTAACTTCGAGAAAACTCCGTTGGCATGACAGCATTTCAACACTTTTAAACAATTATTTTTTGGCAAAATATTTAAACTTCTGGGAACTCTCTCAGCTGCTGTGCTGCCAGATGGGCCTGGCAATGTTCTGATCAAACCCTTACATGTGGTCCCTGCAAACCGGGACATTATGACGTTACCTCCCGTCCCCTTGGGCTAAATGGATCCCATCAATGCCAGTGGGACCCGAATAAAATTTGTAAACAACACAAAGGCAAAGATTACCAATTAAAATACCTTTAAACACAATTTAGTTCTTTGCTAATACATGGCTAATGCTTTCAAATGCCTGCAAAGTTTCAGGTGTTTTTGTTCTTTCCTTTTTTTTAAAGATTTTGTTTATTTATTTGACAGATAGAGATCAGAAGTATGCAGAGAGACAGAGAGGAGGAAGCAGGCTCCCTGCTGAGCAGAGAACCCAATGTGGGGCACGATCCCAGGACCCTGAGATCATGACCTGAGCCAAAGGTAGAGGCTTAACCTACTGAGCCACCCAGGCACCCCCCTTTCTTTTCTTTTTTTTTTTTTTAACATTCTTTAAGGCATTGAATTTCCACAACAAGTATGAATCAGAGTTTATATTTTGCATATGAAAAGAGAGGTCACAGAGCTAGGAAGTGACAGAAGATTCAAATCCAGATGGTGTGGCCCCAGAGTCTGAGCTTAGGCCATCCTTTTTACTTTTCATCAGCAAATTTATTCCATCTGCACCCCCACCCCCCATGACCTGTTCTGTGTTCCTGGATCTATGTTCCCAGTCGCAGGGTTCAGGCCTCCTGCTGGACACCTGTCACATGACATCACTGTGAGCCATGCTAGAAAGTAGTTCCTCATTCCAGGGTCCAGGCCTGGGGGAGGGAGCCGGACAGGCCAAGGTTTGATTTCTGGCTCTGCTCCTTACATCATGGGTGCCTTAAACAAAAGGCTTACCTCACTGTTCCTGCTAGGTCTCTAGTGCTTTTAGCACTAGGTGTCAAGTTCCTGACATGCAGTATATGTTTTATAAATCATGGTTTCTTATCATCAGAGACAACGATTATGCTACATTTTTTTCTGTGAATTAAAAAATAAGTTTCTTTACAATCAAGAAATGACATAATCAGCAAACTGATACAGCACACAATTTGGTTACAAACATAAATGCTTTAAACTTGCCCTGTGACCTTACTATTCCATTTCTGGCAAATTAGCTACAAATATATTCCTCTAAGTGAAAAACTGCCTATGCACAAGAACATGCATTGTAGCAGAAGAGTGGATTCCCCCAAAGTGTCCAACACTAGGAAACTGTTTCAAGATTTTATTTGTTTATTTGAGAGAGAAAGAGAATAAGCACAAGCAGAGGGGTGGGGGGGGGTGCAGGTAGAGGCAGAGGGAGAAGCAGACTCCCTGCTGAGCACGGAGCCCAACACGGGACTGGATCCCAGAACTCCAGGTTGAGGACCCAAGCCCAAAATAGACGCTTACCGGCTGAGCCACCCAGGCGCCCCCAGCACTAGGGGATTGTTTAAATGAGTTGTAATCTATCCATCAGATGGGCTACTATGAAATCATGAACAAGAATGAAATGGCTCTATGTGTAGGGGAATGAATCACTTTCCAGATTAAAAAAGGAAAGAGCCAAGTGCAGAACAGTATGGAAAAATGTTATGTTTTGTGCAGAAACTAGAGAAGAAGGTTATATATGTGAGCAATTACACTTGCACTGAATATCTCTGGAAGGAAATCCCAGACACTGCTTCTGGATGTGGTCTCTGGACAGGAGACTGCAAAGCAGGGCTTCAGACATGGAAAGGAGGTTGGCTTTTCAGGAACCACCCTTTCTGAATGTCGTAAGATGTGCATGCATATTGATTAAATTTTTCATTAATTTAAACATAAAGAAGAACACCTGAAGATATCCAGTCTCAGTTGTAACATTTTTTCAAGGTGATAAACAAATGGCCAATGGACACATGAAAAGATGCTCAGCATCGTGCATCATCAGAGGAATGCAAATCGAAACCACAACGAGACAAAAGCATCACCTCACACCTGTTAGAATGGCTATTATCAAAAAGACAAGAAATACATGCTGGCAAGGATGTGGAGAAAAGGGAACCACTGCTGGAAATAGATCCAAAGGAAGTGAAGTCACTGTCTCAAGGAGATATCCTTAGCCCATGTTTATTGCAACTTTATTTACAATAGCCAAGCCATGGAACCAACCCAAGTGGTGGCTGATGAATGAATGGATAAGGAAATGTATATACATTTCAACCAAGGGAAGGAAATGCTACCATTTGCAACACAGATCGAACTTGCAGGCATTATACTAAGTGAAGGAGGTCAGAGGGAAAAAATATTGTGTGATCTTAGATCTTTTTTTCTTCTGAAGATTATATTTTTTGCGGCGCCTGGGTGGCTCAGTCAGTTAAGCATCCTGGGATCCCAGGGTCCTGAGATTGAGCCCTACATTGGGTTTCCTGCTCAGTGGGAAGTCTGCTTCTCCCTCTGTCTCTCCCCCTGCTTGTGCTCTCTCTGTCCAATAAATCAATAAAATCTTTTTAAAAAATAAATATATTATATTTAAGTCATCTCTACACCCAACGTGGGGCTCGAACTCACAACCCCTAGATCTAGAGTCACAAACTCTACTAAATGAGCCAGCCAGGTGCCCCTAGTGTGTGATCTTATATGTAGGATCTTTAAAAAAAGGAAAAAGAAAGCACCCCGAACTCGTAGAAGTGGAGAGTAGATTGGTGGTTGTCAGAAGCTCAGGGGTGGAGGAAGTGGGTGAAGGTGGCCAAACCCTCAGTTATAAGATGATCACGTTCACCGCGGTGACTGTAGCTAACGATACTGTGTGGCACACTTGCAAATTGCTCAGCACAGATCTTAGAAGTTCTCATCACACACATCCACACTCACAGGGTAGGTAGCTATGTGAGTGATGGATTGTTAACTAACCTTAGAGTGGTGATCACTTCCCAACATATGTGTGTATCAAATCATTACACTGTACACCTTAAATTTACACAGTGTTATATGGTGATTTTATCTCGATAAAACTGAAAAAAATAGGGTGCCTGGGTGGCTCAGTGGGTTAAGCCTCTGCCTTCGGCTCAGGTCATGATCTCAGGGTCCTGGGATCGATTCCCGCATCGGGCTCTCTGCTCAGCAGGGAGCCTGCTTCCTCCTCTCTCTCTGCCTGCCTCTCTGCCTACTTGTGATCTCTGTCTGTCAAATAAATAAATAAAATCTTAAAAAAAAAAAACTGAAAAAAATAGTTGTAATAAGGGAAGTGCAAAGTAAAACAATGAGATTATACTTTTCACCCATCAGATTGGCCAGCACTTACTTACTTTCTTCCTTTCTTTCTTTTTCTAAGATTTTATTTATTTATTTGTCAGAGACAGAGAGTGAGTAAAACCAGGGGGAGTGGCAGGCAGGAGAAGCAGGCTCCCCACTGATCAGAGAGCCCAACATGGAACTCCATCCCAGGACCCTGGGGATCATGACCTGAGACTACGGCAGACGCTTAGACTGAGTCACCCAGGCGCCCCTGGCCAGGATTTTCAAGTCTGGGGTCAAGTACTGGCTCACACCGACTCTGTCCGATCCTGTTGTGGCAGAGTTAAAGGACACAGCTACCTCTAAAACAATCTGGCAGTACCTAGTAGGATGTATTTTTCAATGCCAGTTCAAGGCCAGAGTCAGAATCAGGTCCCTCCTGATTCTAAGGCTCCGCCTTAGCCCTGCAGGAACAGTTGTCCCCAGAGGCCTTGGGCCCAGACCGGAGGCGCTGGTCCGAGGACACTGGCCTTGCTGTACTCTTCCCCGTGTCTTCTAATACAAGGAGAAGGTTCTCATGCATTATTTAAGGAATGAAAAGTTTAAAAACTGTTAAGTATTTTACAAACATGATTCTCTAGAGACTTGTGGGAAAGGAAAAAGAGAAAAGGAGAGAGGAAGAAATATTTCTATGGCCTGAGGTAACCACCTTGACATTTTACATTTTCCCTTCATTGAATTTTTTGGTGCCTAGATCCGCCTGCGCAGTGCTGAGAGAGAACACGATTTCATATCCTGTTTTTCCCATTAACTTTGTAACTTGGCATTGGTTGTGAGACAGGACCATGAGTCTCTCTCCACGTCTTTTAATGGTCTGGGGATGTGGGGGCAAGGCGGGTGGTTAGGGGTGGAGGTGGGGCGGGAGTTCTGTGTGCCCTGGGTATGCCTAGAGAGAGGTGCACTTTGGTCTGGATAATTCTTGGTTGTGGGGAACTCTCCTATGCACTGGAGGGTGTTTAACAGCTCCCTGACCTCTGCCCACCAAAGACCAGTAGTACCACCCCTCCAGCTGAGACAACCAAAAATGTCTTCTGACTTTGCCAAATGTCACCTAGGGATATGGCGGCCAGATTTAGCTAACAGAAATAAAGGATTGCCCCACGGAAGCTGGATTTCAGATAAGCAAGAAATAACTTTCTATTATAAGTATATAAGAAAGACACACAGTATAGGGGACATAGCTACATGGAAAAACTACTTGTTTATCTAGAACTCACACTAAACTGGTGGCATGCATTTGATCAGGCGCCCTGGGGGTGGGGAGGGAGGGATCACCCTCTGCTGAGAGCCCTTGCCTCAGCAAACCAGACAAAACAGGGTCTCCCCCACTGCCCCGGGATTGAAGAGGTGGGGGTCTGCGGGGTGGCCACTGAGCCTGGGAGGGGTCACTGTGAGAGGGGAGCAGATTCAGAACCCAGAAACAGTGGATGAGACTGTCCGGTCATTTACTAAAGTTTACTTATGGAGAGCTCACTGTGTGCAAGGTGCTAGGGAGGCAGCGGGAAACAGGAAGAGCTTGTCCTTGCTCAGGTGGGCACAAAAGGAAGGTGCAGGCAGGGAGGACGGTTGGTGCTGTCTGGGAGAGGAAGGGCATCCAAAGGACCAGCTCGAACTGGTCTGGGGGGCAGACAGGTGATCAGTGGGTGGTAAGCCCAACTCTGGATGTAGGTAGAATTCAAGGTGCCTGAGACATCTGGGGTCCAGGGAGTGAGAGGACTGTGGATCTGGGCTCCAGAGAGAAATGTACTCAGAAGCCCTGGGGAAGGATGGCAAGAGTTGGTAGGAGAGAGAGAAGAGGGTGGGGACAGAGCCTGGGAACCTCAGTAAGCAGGGGCAGTGAGGGAGACTTTGAAGAAACAGTCAGAGGCCTAGATAGGGCTTGAGTCTGGAGGGCCAACACAGAAGAGAGGTCCCAGGAGGAAGCGGTGGGCAACCCGTAGCACTGCGGAAAGGGCAGGTGGGCTGGAGGTGGCAGTGGGGTCACCAAGGACACAAGCCAGCACAGTTCTGGGCCTCCATTTCAGGATGAATATTCACAGGCAGAGAAGATTCGGGGAAGGGCCAGGTGTCATTTGGGGAAATGTTTGAATGAACTGGGGAGGCCAGCATGAAAAGGGAGCCTCCGAGGGTCATGGGTGACCCACAGCTGCAGCCACTCAGACTCAGAGTGCCTAGGGTGGCAACACTGGCACCCACTCTGCCCCCTGCTCACTCTACTCCAACCCAGCTGGCCTCCTTACTGCTCTTCAGATATGCCAAATGGGCTCTCACCCCAGGGCCTTTGCACCTGCTCTTCCCTCTGTCTGGAACACTTCCCTAATACATCCTCATCTCCTTCAGGATTTTTTTTTAAAGATTTTATTTATTTATTTGACAGAAATCACAAGTAGGCAGAGAGGCAGACAGAGAGAGAGAGAGAGAGAGCAGGTTACTCAAATATTATCTTCCTTGTTAGACCTTCCCTGACAATCAATTTAAAATAGGAGCATCCCTCCCTGCATTACCCTTCCCTTCTATATTTTTATTTTTTATATTTTTATTTGTAATCCCCTTCCCTACTTTATTTTTCCCCATCACACATTTATTACCATCTAATAAAACGTACATTAAAATTTAAAAGTTATTTTGTTTTGGTTTGAATGGATAATATGTTCCCACAGTTTAAGATTCAAAGTTGTGTCCAGCACCACCAGTCCTGCAATGGATAACCTCATGCCTACATTTTACTGTGCAGCAGAACTCTAGGCTACAGTCCCAGAAGGGGGGTTATTGGGTCAAGGGGTAAATGCATTTCTAATTTTATCTTACTTACTTTTTTTTTTCCTGTTCTTCCAACTAGAATGTAAAGCCCAGTATCCCCAGTACTTTAAACAAGTTCTGATGCATAATAGGTGCTCAGTTAGTACATATTGAATGGACTATTCAATATGTATGATGAGGAACCCATTCCTGGAAGCCTGAAGGTATGCTCCTGATGACCCACGTGAACGTCTGCCCCCCTTCCCAATTTCTGGGCTATGAATCCTTAGAGATCCTTGAATACAGTACATGGTCTGCATGGGTCCCACACACCCTTCAGAAATGAAGAGCCTTTTCCTCAGCAGATTTCTAAGGCTGCTTGTTTACTCCCTCGTTTCCCCTACTTTATCCAGGAAGGCATTTAAAAAATATTTCTACAAAGCAACCTGCATAATTTCCCCTGTAAATTCCCTTCCCTGACTACAGTTTTCTCTTTTCTAATAATTAAAAAAATCACTGAATACTGGAAGAATGATCAGGTGGCAGAGAAAGTGGGCTCATTTTCAGAAATGGAATTCACCCATAGAATGTTTCTGTTGTGCCTGATCTTGCACTGGCGATGAGAATGGACAAGGAGAACATGATGAAAATCTTGCCTGCCAGCTGGGCTTCATCATTCACAGGCAGATTATGTTCAGGAAGTTTCCTTGAGGGTGGGGGCTCAGTGCCTGGGTTATTCAAAATAGACAGCCCCCTCCATGTGTGCGTGCACGCCGCGCGGCGCGCGCACACACACACACACACTAGCTGGTTAATGTTTAAGCCCCACCCCCAAGAGTGAAGAAATTGACTTGAATAATTCTCCGATTTTTCCTCACCTGTTGAAAAGACCATTTTTGGTTGGTGCTGCTGTAGGTCCGTTGATTGACTGTTGGTCGGTTCGTTGGCTGTTGGTTTCATGTTTCTGGGAGTGTCTGTTATTTGTCTGTGTCAACTGTTTAACTTCAGGAAACTTGGCCATTCTGACTCCAGGAAATCCCCTTTGGACCCCTCAGGGAACACCCAAGTTCCATTAGGACTTTTCCTTTTGGCTCCCAAGTGTTTTAGGATTGGGGAAGGAGAAGAAGTGGGTAAAATATGGAGCCAGACTAACCTGGGTCCAAAACTAGCCCAACCTATTGGTAACTGAGAAGTCTTGGGCAACTGAGATCCAAACTCCCTTCATCTTGTGTTCCAGCCCCACCTATCCCTTCTGCCCTTCCTGGAATCAACAACCTGATAAAGGGGAGGGAAGGGGTAAAGTCCAGCACCCAGGCAGGCTGGGTTGGGCTGGAGGTGCAAGGTTGCAGGATGGCAATCCTCCAGGTCAAGGGAGCAACTTATGACAAAAACTGGGACCCCTGGGTTCATTCCTAGGGGCGTCTTCTGTGGTTACAGCTCCAAAAACCTTTTGGCCCCTAACCTAGACTTTCTGGATTTTCTGAGGAGTCCATATATAAATTAGAGCATTGTTTGGTCTCTTTAATTTCCTCTGGCACTCAAGTATCCATAGCATGTTTAATTCGGGGAGCTTTTAATATTAACTTCGGTAAACAGAAAAGTCCAGAAGACTGCTAGACAGTAGACACCTGTCTCACTGTTTATGCTGGAATGAGGAATCCCAAATTTCTACATGGACTGGGTCACCAAGAAAAGGTCCTTTAAAACCTAAAGATAAAGCACCTGGAAATTCTTCTGCCTCTAAAGAAACTGAAGATTTGAGAGAGCTTGAGGCAGCATGAACTTGAAGTTAACCCCATGGTTATTTCAGGAGATGATATTGATTAAGACAAAGGATTTGGCCTTAAAGGAAGAACAAAAGAACCCCTGCAGATTTTAGATGGTGATGGATCAGTAGAGAAGGAAATGTCATTTCAGTCCCTTAACTGGTGCTATCCAAAGCGGAGTAACCCATGGGAGGCACAGAAGACACAGCAGCTAAATACAATACACAGACCTTGTTCGGATCCTCATTCAGACAAATCAACTATAAAAGACAAAACTGACTAGATTTTGAGATTGAGCAGACCTTAATAACCACTGAAGCTGAGTGATGGGTACATGCAACTGAATTTGCTATTCCTTCTACCTCTGCATGTGTTTGAATTTTTTCATAATATAAGTGAAAGAAAATAAGGCTCCCAAAAAGAGTATTTCAAATGTTAAGACAAAATACTTCTCTTGCCTTACATATCAATCATTAGAATCATGCCACATTTTTGTTTACTTCATATTGAATCACAATTTTCTGGTACAGTTTTGTGTTTTTCCTGGAGTTTCTTGGCATCTTTCCCATTTCTTCCTGATAGAAGAAACATGCTCCTTCTTTATCGTATGACTAAGAGCTTCTAACTTCTTAATTGTACAATCTATTAACTGGAAGTCAATTTATTCTTGAAGACATTTTTAAGACACTGTTATCAGAGCCCACGTTTTCCTGTTCTAATTTAAATGAAATACTTATAGGCAAACAGTTATTACCCTGGAGGTTCTTTTAAATGTGTATTGGGGGTTAATTCTACTGTTTCATGGCTATTAGGTCGTGTTAGTCTGAAGCAGAGCCTGAGGCAAGGATTCTGGGATAAGACCACTCCTCCAGTGGATCACCACCACCAGAATAAAGCAGGGGAATTCCGGAAGCTAAGCAAGAAAGTTTTAGAGGGGTTCCATGAAGACTCTGGAGACTGTCTCCCCTTAAGACTGGGGTTGGGGGGAGAGGAAGGAAGAGAGGACAGCTGCATTTTATGCAGCAACTCACAGCAACCAAGCAGTGAGTGCATCAGACAGCTAAAGGAGATTCGAGAGCGTAACCCACAACTCCATGGGTTCTGCAGCTTGTTAAATGACACAGATGGCTGAGCCCACCTCCAAAGTTTCTGATTCAATAGGTCAGGATAGGGCATGAAAATTTGCATTTCTAACACCTTGGGAGGTGCAGCTCCTGGAACTAAGAGAAGGAGAACACTACATCATGTCTTCCTTTTTCTGTTTTCCAGGAGCACAAACTCAGGTTACTTTTTCCAGCAAGATTGCATGGGAAGTAAGACTTCTTTATTCTCACAAGTCTATTTGGACCCTATGCTTGTTTTTTAGTTTGGGTGGTTCAAAAACATTTGCCCTGATTTTGTAGGCCATTGTTTCCTAACTTCTAGCTCCAGAAAAGCCTGATGCTAATTTGATCTTTACACCTTTATAGATCATCTGTTTATTTGTTTTCAATTTCTAGGAAAAGTTAGGTTTTCTGAGACCTCAGGAGACCTTAGGCATGGTTTTTGGTTTGTTTTTTATTCTGCTCTGCCTTCAGTGTGTACTTTTAATCTAAAGACTTGTTCTTTCTCTGGGGAAATTGTCTTCTATTATTTCTAACTATTTTCCTGCCTCTATTTTCCCTTTTCTCTCTGGAAATTTCATTACACAAACATTAGGTCTCTTGAATCAATCCTTTGTGATTCAATTTCCCCCCACTCTGTAAAAAAATTTTTTTCTCTATAATCCTGGAGAATTCCATGACTTTTGCTTCTAGATTTATTTTATTTATTTATTTTTTAAATATTTTATTTATTTATTTGACAGAGAGACAGATTACAAGTAGGCAGAGAGGCAGGCAGAGAGAGAGAGAAGCAGTTTCCCTGCTGAGCCCAGAGCCCAATGCGGGACTCGATCCCAGGACTCTGGGATCATGACCTGAGCCGAAGGCAGAGGCTTTAACCCACTGAGCCACCCAGGCGTCCTATTTATTTTTTAAAGCAGGCTCCATGCCCAACATGAAGCTCAACATGGGTGTTGAACTCACAATCCTGAGATCAAGGCCTCAGCTAACATCAAGAGTCATCTGACTGAGCCACTCAGGTTCCCCCTGCTTCTAGATATTTTTTTCATTAAGTCTTCTATTTTGGAATAATTTTAGATTTATGGAGAAACTGACAGGATAATAAAGGGGGTTTCCAAATGCCCTTCACCCAATTTCCTCTAATGTTAGCATCTTACATTCCCACGGCACATCAAAACTAAGAGATGAACAGTCATACGTTACTATTACTGAAAGTCCAGATTTTTTATTCAAATCTCAACAGTTTTCCACTAACATCTTTCTTCCCTTTCAGGACCCAAACCAGTATAGCACACTGTGTTTAGTCCTGTCTCCTGAGTCTCCCCGGGACAGTTTCTCAGTCTTTCCTAGTTTTTCGCCTTTTTTCTTTTCTTTTTTTATTCACTTTGACAGTTTTGAAGAGTATCACGTATTTTGTAGAACAGCCCTCAAATGGGACTTTTCCCCAGGACTAGAGCGGGGTGGGTTGCTTGGGGGAGAATACCACGAAGGGGAAGGGCCTCTTCTGTCGCGTGGTATCAGCTGGTGACGGTCACCTTGATCACTTGATTAAAGCACTGTTTGTGTGTCCGATTAGCCTGCTGTATAGTTACCATTTTTTCCCCCTTTCCATAGTCTATTCTTTGGAGGTGAGTCACTCGGTTACAGCCACATTCAAGGGAGAAGAGACAATTAAGCTCCATCTGGAGCAGAGAGTAGCTACATATGTTCCTTGGAACAATTCTGTAAGAAAGATTTATCCTTTCCCCGCAATTATTTATTTATTCAGTCCTGTAGGTCAGTCTGGACTCGTGTATATTTGTTTTGTACTTTAGGCAGCTTCGGCCACTGACGTCCCTTTCAGGTTGGCGTCTGTGTCCTGCTGACCCGCCCTCTCCCGGTTTATTTAAGGCCTTCCTTACTTTCTGGCACTAGCTTTTTTTCTTTTCTTTTCTTTCTTTTTTTTTTTTTTTTTTTAATTTTCCACATTTATTTGACAGAGATACAGTGAGAGAAGGAACACAAGCAGGGGGAGTGGGAGAGGGAGAAGCAGGCTTCCCACTGAGCAGGAAGCCCTACATGACCCCACAAGGGGCTCGACTCCAGGACCCTGGAATCAGGACCTGAACTGAAGGCAGATGCTTAAGGCTTAATGACTGAGCCACCCAGGCACCCCAAGGCACTAGCTTCTAGACTTTTAAATTATATATTTTTTTACCTTGGCAATCAGATTTTTCATTTCCCGAAACTCCTCCCTGGTTTTTTAAGACACATATTTCTTGTTTTATGAATCCATGATGATCTTTAATTAGAATCTATTTCTAATCATAAGGTTGTAGATGCTGTTTACTGGGTTTAAATGATCAGAATTACTCTCTAGATAAAGCATGAAAGATTCAATTATGGTTACAGGACATATATAACTATAACTCTTGGCAATGTAAAAGTAATGGTCTGTCAGAGTCAGAATGGGGTGGGGGACAGGCAAAACGGTGCAGGGAGGCAAAGTCTCCATTTTACATAGTAGAAAGTATGAGATGTAGTTAACATGGACGGAACCAGAAATAAAGATTGTCAATGACCATGGAGCTTGAGGAAACACTCAGTAGAAGGATGAACTAATATTACAACCAGGGCAATGTGGGGGGGATCTGAAGATGAGCAGGAGAGTAAGGGGTCAGGTTTCTTCATTTTTTTCCTGAAGGGACTCACTAGCTCTTAATTAGTTCATAAATCAAGACATGAAGGTATCGGCCTATGAATCAGATTTGTGGTGAAAGTCACCACGTTTAAAAGCAGAAAAGGTTGCTGGTTTCCTTGGGGACACAGGGCAGGGCGAGGTAGGGTGGGGAAAAACCGAGTTTTTCTTTAGTAGCATTCTATATTGAAAAACTTAAAAAGCGTACTACGTTTGGGGGCCTGGGGTAGCTGAGTCGGTTAAGCGTTTGCCTTTGGCTCAGGTTGTGACTCTGGGGTCCTGGGATCGAGTTCCACGTCAGGCTTCTTGCTCTTCTCCCAGGCTCCCCCTCTCCCTCACATCACATCTCTGTCACTATCTGTCTCTCTCTTTAAAAAAGAAAAATGTTTTACTTTTATTAAAATAATTTAAGTGTATGTAAATGGTAGTGCAGAAACAGGCTGGTGCTTGGTGGACCACGTTGGGTGGGCAGGGATATGACGAGGTTGGATGAAGTGCCGTGTGTGTGGGATTGTGGCTGCAGGAAAGAACCCGCCTGGGGTAGGGGTGTTCTGCAAGGCAGGGCCCCTTTGCTCCTTCAATATGTTCCTTCATTCAGCAATTTATCCGGCGCTCACTGAGTTCCAGACCCTGCTTTGGGGCGGAGGATAGGAGGCATCTTGGCTCTTGACATTTGACCAAACTTGACAAAGCTGCTCACCCTGGAGGAGGGGCTCCCCACCATGGCCAGGGGATAGTCCCTTCGTACTTTCCTTTCCAGGGTGAAGGTCACTGTGGGGAGGATTCCCAGGAGGTGCGGTGACCAACCATTCAGGTTTGCCTACCAGCATCCCAGTTTTCAAATGGGAAGTGCTTTGTGTCAGGAGACTCCTCTGTCTTGGGCAAACCTGGGCAGTGGGTTGCCCTTTCCAAAGGGACAGCTCTAGCCCTGACTCTCACTCTTCCTCCGTCTTTGTTCTGGAGGAGACCAGGGAAGCCCGCAGCTTGTGGGCTTGTGGGTGTCACCACTAGAGCCATTAGCATGATCTGCTTTCTGAATTTTAGGGGGTCTGCAGTGAGAAAGGGTGAAACATGGATCAGAAAGCTGGTAATGTCGATTTCTGGATGGTGAAGATGAAGGAGAAGGGAAGAGAGGACACTGAAGAAGAGAACTAGGAGACATGGGGTGAGGTAGGTTAAAGTGGGGTGTTTGCTCCACCTTCAGAAATTACATCTGACGGGGACATATAGTTCGACCTTAGGAGAAGGCTGAGTGGTAATGCCCACTCCACTCCTTAAAATGCACTTATTTAATCAATATTTACTGAGCACCTACTATGTACCATGCTGTGATCATTAAGTTGCATTATACTCATTCATTAATTCAGGCCTGTTTTAGACTCCAGAGATGCAGCAAGGAACCAGACAGATTCAGATACAGGTATAGAGTTCACAGGCCAGAAGGGAATGTTAACAACTGATCTGTGAGCTTATTTCCCTCCTGTTAATCTATCTTTTAAATTAGTACCACTCTGGATTCATGATTGCAGCTTGACATTAAGATCTGAAATCTTGTAGTGTGTGTCCTCCAACTTTGTCTTTTCCTTCCCCTCCCCCAGGCTGATTTCACTATTTCCATATACATATCTACTAAAAAAAAATTGAAAAGATTATTGGGGTTGTATTGACTGATTTGGGAGAAAAATAGACTAATATTGAGTCTCCCAAAACTATGAACTTAGTATATTTCCTCATTTATTTAGCTCTCCTTTGCTTTCTCTCAGCAATGTTTTATAATTTTTAGTGTAAGGGATAAGGTATTGCATGTCTTTTGTTAAATTTATTCCTAAGTGAGGTGCCTGGGTAGCTCAGTCCCTTGAGCATCTGCCTTTGGCTCAGGTCCCTGCTCACTGGGGAGCCTGCTTCTCCCTCTCCCTCTGCCTGCTGCTCCCCCTGCTTGTACTCTCTTTCTCTCTGTGTCAAATAAATCAAAAAGTCTTTTTAAAAAATTATCCCTAAGTATTTTATGTTTTTTGATGCTCTTGTAATAGAATTTTTAATTTCATTTTCAGTTCTTTCCTGCCAGTATACAGAAACACAATGGATTTTATGTATTGACTTCATTTATTAATTCCAGCAGTTGCACATTTCTAAGCATTTTCTGTATTAACAATCATGTCATTTGCCGATATAGACAGCTATACTTACTTCCCAGTCTTCGTCCCTTTTATTTCTTTGTATTCCTTATTGCAATGGCTAGGATCGCTGCTATCACATTCACTGGAAGTAGAGAGAACTATCTTTGCCTTATTCCTGATCTTAAGGGGAAAGTATTTAATGTTTCGAGTTTAAGTGTCATGTTAGTTATAGGTTTTTCATAGTTTCTCTTTATTAAGTTGAGGAAGTTCCCTTCTACAGCTAATTTACTGAGTGAGGGTTTGTATCATGAATGGATGTTGAACCTTGCCAAATGCTTTTTTCTGCATCTATAGAGATATTCATATGGCTTTTCTCCTTTAATCTATTAATGCAGGAAATTACATTGATTTTAAAATGTTAAGCCAGTCTTATGTCCTGAGATAAATCCACTTGGTCATGATATATTGTATTTTTCTTCTGCACCTGGATTCAATTTGGTAATACATTGGAATTTTTGTTTTTGGCACCTACCGTGTACTATGCTCTGATAATTAAGCTACATTGTACTCATGAATAGTGAGGTTTATGCAGAATATTTACCTACAGTTTTTCTTTTTCTTGCAATGTCTTTCAGGTTTTGGTATCAGGATTATTCAGGTGGTTACTACAAGTTGGCAAGTGTTCCTTCCTTTATTTTCTGAATCTGTCTGTGTAAGATTAGTATTACTTCTTCCTTAAATATTTTTTATAATTCACCACTGAAATCCTTTAGCCCCAGACAAATCTTTTGATAATAAAACCAGATTTGATTAGAATTCAGATTTTTTTTAATTAAAAAAAATTGTTTTTTGAGAGAGAGAGCACAAGCACACAGTGGAGGGGAGGGGAGCAGAGATGGTGAGGGAGAGAATCTTAAGCAGGCTCATGCCCAGAGAGCCCAACCTGGGCCTCAGTCCTGCAACTCTGAGATCATGACCTGTGCAAAAATCAAGAATTGGACACTTAACTGAATGAGCCACACAGGTGCCCCTAATCTCATTGATATATATTCTGATATTTATTATTTCCTTTCTTCCACTTGCTTTGGGTTTAATCTGTTCTTTGTTTTTTTGATTCCTAAGGTAGAAATTTAGGTGATTGATTCTAATCGTTTCTTCCTTTATACTATAAGCATATAAAATAGACATTTCCCCAAAGCACTACTTCAACTGCTTCCCCCGAGTGTTTATATGCTGCATTTTCTTTACCATTCAGCTCCAAATAATTTCTAATTTTCCTGGTGATTTCTTCTTTGACCCATGTGCTATTTAGAAGTCTGTTACTTAATCTTTAAATGCATAAAGCCCCATATCTTAATCTTATTAATTTTTAATTTAATTATGTTGTGTTCAGAGAATATAGTCTGTAAGATACCAGTCTTTTAAAACTGAGTTTTGTTTTGTTTTGTTTTGTTTTGGGAGGTCTTTTTGTGGCCCAGCATAAAGTCTACCTTGGTGACTATTTTATGTGCATTTGAAAAAAAAATGCGTTTTCTGCAATTGTTGGCTGTATACTTCTACAAATGTCAGTTAGGTGAAGGTAGTTGACATTAATGTTAAAATCTTTTTGAATTTTACTTATGCTTCTCTAGATGTTCTTACTTACCAAGAGGGGAATATTAAGAATCACCAACACAGGAGAGTGCCTTGGTGGCTCAGTTGGTTAAGCATCTGCCTTAGACTCAGGTCATGATCCCAGGGTCCTGGGATCGAGCCCCTCCCCTTATCAATATCCCTGCTCAGTCTGCTTCTCTCTCATCCCTTACCCCCTGCCTTTCCCCCTCCCCCACCCTCTGCCCCTGCTCTCACTTTCAAATAAATAAAGAAAATTGTAAGAAGAAAAAAAAAGGGAATCACCAACACAATTGTAGGTTTATCTATTTTTCTTTTTAGTTCTGTGAATTTTTACTTTATGTATCTTGAAGTTCTTTTATTAAGTGTGTACCCATTTATGATTATGTCTTCTTGATCAGTTGAGCCTTTATTGTTATGAAATATCCCTCTTTAATTTCAGATAATAATCTTATCTTGAAGTCTCTTTTCTTTGGCATGGATATAGCTAAATTAGCTTTCTTATGTTCACAGCTTTCTTATGCTTCCGTGGTATATCTGTCACCACCCCTTTATATTCTATCCATCTGTGTCTTTATATTTAAAGTGTAGCTCTCGAAGGCAGTGTATAGTTAGATCTTACCTTTTTTATTCTTTTCTTTTTATTTATTTATTTATTATTTATTTATTTATTTGACAGACAGAGATTATAAGTAGGCAGAGAGGGAGTCAGAGAGAGGAGGAAGCAGGCTCCCTGCTGAGCAGAGAGCCCGATGCGGGCTTGATCCCAGGACCCTGGGATCATGACCTGAGCCGAAGGCAGAGGCTTTAACCCACTGAGCCACCCAGGTGCCCCTTATTCTTTTCTTTGATTCCATTTCTATTTAATGTAATTTTCTTTCTATGGTAGGATTAGGTTTACCATTTTGCCATTTGTTTTCTTCTTTCGTCTCATCTCTTTTTTGGTCCTCTGTCTCTCCCTTCCTGTCTTCTTTTGGATTAGTCAAATACTTCTAATACTTCATCTTTATTTACTTTTTAAGTTTTAAGTGGCTGCTCTAGGGATTATAAATAGGCATCCTTAACTCATCATAGTCTACTCAGAATAGAATATATGAACCCTGCAACAATATAATTCCACTTATCTCCATCCTCCATGTCCTATGGTCCTAATGTTGTCATATATTTTACTTCTATATGAATTAAAAACCCCGTAATAAAATGTTCTTATTTTGGTGTTTAACAGTCAGTTAAAAGTAAAGGGAAAAAACACCCTTATTTGTCCATAGAGTTACCATTTCTGGTGTTCTTCATTCCTTTCAAAAGATTTACCTTTCCATCTGGTGTCATTTTCCTTCAGCCTAAAGAACTCTCTTTAGCATTTTTTACGCTGCCGTGCTGCTGGTTTTGGACAAGCTCTCCTGTCATCGATCTGAAAATGTCGTTATTTCACTTTCATTTCTTTTTTTTCTTTTTTTTTTATTTTTTAAAAGATTTTATTTATTTATTTGAAAGACGGAGATCACAAGTAGGCAGAGAGGCAGGCAGAGAGAGAGAGAGAGGGAAGCAGGCTTCCTGCGGAGCAGGGAGCCCGATGTGGGGCTCGATCCCAGGACCCTGAGATCATGACCCGAGCCAAAGGCAGCAGCCCAAACCACTGAGCCACCCAGGCGCCCCTCACTTTCATTTCTTGAAGGATGTGTTTGCCAGATAGAGAATTTGGGTTGGCCATTTTCCCCCTCTTCCAGCACTTTAAAGATGTCACTCCATTGTCTCCTGGCCTCTGTTGTTTCTGATGAGAAGTCAACCCTCATTTGTAGCTGCTTCACTGTGTATAATCGTGTTTGTAACGTGTCTTTTCTCCTCTGGCCACTTCCAAGATTTTCTCTTTATCTCTGGTTTTCTGCAGTTTGATTATGATGTACTTAGATGTTAGTCCTCTGTATTGATCTTACTTGGATTTTGCCAAGCTCCTTGGATCTACAAGCTGATTTTTTTCATCAAATTTGTGAGATTCCCAGTTATTATTTATTCAGATGGTTTTTCTGTCCCATTCTCACTTCCTTTAAAAAACTATCAGTCTTTAAGTTTGTTTAGAACAATTTTAGGTTCCCAGAAAAACTGAGAAGGTACCGATTTTTCATATATCTCCCACCCCCACACATGCATCTCCTCCCCCACTATCAACATCCCCCACCAGAGTAGTACATTTGTTACAATTAATGAGTCGACATTGACACCTTATAATCACAAGTCCACAGTTTATATTAGGATTCACTAGGAATGTCTTACATTCTAAGAGTCTGGACAAATAAGTAATAACATGTATCCACCATTACAGTATCATACAGATTATTTCCTTTTTTTTTTTTTTAAAGATTTTTATTTATTTGAGAGAAAGAGGGAGAGAGAGCACCAGCAGGGGGAGGGGGAGGGGCCGGAGGAGAGGGAGAAGGGAGCCTGATGAGGGGCTCCATCCCAGGACCCTGGGATCATGCATGACCTGAGCTGAAGGCAGAGGCTTAACCCACTCAGCCACCCAGGCGCCCCAGGAATATTTTCATTGCCCTAAAAATCATCTGTGCTCACCTATTCTTTCTTCCCTTCCTCCTCAATGCCTGGCAACCACTGATCTTTTTATTGTCTCCACACTTTTGCCGTTTTCAGAAGGTCATATAGTTGGAATCATGTAGCATGTAGCCTTTTCAGATTGGCTTCTTTCACTTAGTAATATGAATTGAAGGTTTCTCCAGGCCTTTTCATGGCTTGGTAGCTCATTTGTCTTTAGCATTGAATAATATTTTATTGTACCCCAGTTTATTTATCCATCCATCCATCTACTGAAAGACATTTTGGTTGTTTCAAAATTTTGGCAATTATGAATAAAGCCACTGTAAACACCTATTTCAGTTCTCATGCAGACATAAGTTTTCAGCTAATCTGGGTAAATGCCAAGAAACCTGATTACTGGATTGTATGGTAAAGGTATGTTCGGTTTTGTAAGAAACCATCAAACTTGTCTTCCAAAGTTGCATTCCTATCAGCAATGGGTGAGAGTTCCTGTTTCCCTGCATCCTTGCCAGCATTTGACGTCTGTATTTCAAATTGTCCATCCTAAGGGGTGCCTAGGAGTATCTCATTGCTGTTTTAATTTACATTTCCCTAATGACAGAAGACATGGATCCTTTTTTCATTTGCTTATTTGTCACCCGCATATTTGTCTTGGTGACATGTTACTTCTTCTTCTGGGGCTGAAACTACATGATTTTGTCCATGCCTCAGAGAGGACTTGAGGATAATCTATACAAAGATTTGGAATCTTAGCCCCTCTGTAGCTCCCTCCCTCCCAGGACTTCCCCTGTCAATTTCTGGTCATTCTAGCATTCTCAAATTCCTTCTTCTGATACCTCAAACAGCTTTCATCTCCCTCAAGCTTTCTGCTTGAGTTCCAGCTTCCCTAGAGGGAAGGGCCCTCAGTAGAAGAGCATATAAAGGCAGATTTCCCCCAGTGCGGTTCCCATCTTTCAAGAGCAAAATCCCCTCCAGTTTTGGACTGTTTCTGTTTGTTCTCCAGTGCCTTCAAATTTTTGTTATTGTATTTTGTTCAAAGTTTATATTGCTATCTACAGGGGTTAGTCAGCTAGAACATACTTCACTATTACTAGAATCCTATCTGCTGCCTCTCTTCTTTAGAAAGCTAACAATATCAGGCCGACCTAGCAAAGACCTCTCAGTTAGCAAGGGTAGCTGTCCCTTCCTGTCGTCTTCTGGCTCTGAGTGGTTACCAAAACTCATTCAGCTGCATTTCGTAGTAGAGTGGGTATTTGTACTTTTTGGCAGCTCAACCTCTAAATTCCCATCTTACGTTTGGGGAATCCTTTGCCCTACAAGTCTCGGAGTAAGTCAAAGGCTGCCTCCCAGTATGGAAATCACAAATGCCAACAAGGCAGTTTCTCAGGGTCCTTGCCTGCAAACCTAGGATCACGTGACCAGGCTCAACCAACCATGGGGTATTTTGAAGAGTGGAGGGCTTTGCCTCAGGGAATGTAGAGCCGGTGAAGAATCCTTTCCTTTCCGGGGACAAAGATGTGGCAGTGGCCATACCTACTTTCTAGGGCTAGGCTCGAGGCTGGCAATAGCTGGGGGTATGAGTTGTGGTGTTCCTTCCTCAGCAGCAGCAGCTATCTGAATATCCTGCCAATAAGTTCTTCGGATATTCGAGTCAGCCAGAATTGGTTTTGTCAATTACAAATGAGAACCTTGAATCATCCACTGAGTGATAGTTTAGATACCAACAATCCCACCAACAGCAATCTTGTTCAACAAGCTGGAGGTCTTGATACACCCTGACAAATTGGGGAGCTGACCCAGCTATGAGCCTGCTTCCTCAAGATAACGGCCCCATCCTCCTTTCCAGTCCTACTCCTCCCCTCTCTGTGCTCTGGCCGCAGATCCATCTGAATTCTTGCAAAGTGCTGTGCCCTTTTCCTTCCTGCCTGGCTTTGCAGCTATTGAATGTCCTCTCCCTGGAATGTGGTTATGTCCTTTCCCTGAACTGCAAACAAGGTCCCTCCCCTCTGCATCCCCTCCCCTCCAGCCCACATCTAATCCATCCTTTACAACAGCCAGAGCCATTGTCTCAAAATACAGGTCCCAGCATGTCACTGCTCTGCTTAAAATCTTTCAAAGCTCAAAAATCTTCATTGATCTTTGGATAAAGACCAAATTCCTTAACATGACCCTCCAGGCCCAGCATGGTCTGGGTCCTGCCTATGTCTTCAGCTTTATTGGGAGACACTTAGGAGGTAGATGCCCAGGATGGCCCGATAGGGATTAAGCAAGGCAAAGGAGAAGTCAAAGATGACACCTAGATTTCTGGTTGGGGCAAAAGTAGAGAATCTCCCTAGTTTATCAATCTTTAACATCTCAAAGGCATGCATCAGTCAACCTCACATCCTTTGTTGAACAAGGAGCTAGAAACAACCCCCCTCCCTGCCCCCACTCACTCCTTCTTCAATCTGACATTCAACTACCTGACCAACTAAGCACAAACTTTAGGTTTCAACTACAGGTTTGAACTACCTTTTATTTGCTATGTCCTTGACTTAGGCACGTTCCCTCTTAGAGGTTTTGTTTTCTCATCTATAAAGCAGGAATAATGCTTCATATCTCTCTTTCTCTTTTAGTAAGAGGTTATTATTGTGAGTGGTGAACTTCAGGGCTATGACTGGCCCAGGCTGGGTCAGAGCTGGACATGACCATCCCCTACGAACCTCAGGAGTAGAATCTATTTGCCTTTTAGAAAGACCAATCTGGTTTGCAGATGGAGGCTGAATAACAAATGGGTCAAGACCAGAAGGAGGGAGCCTCCAGGACTCCCAACCCTCGGTGCCCTTGAAGAAATGTGTGGGGGAGGTGGCCTGCATGAGGGGTGGAACAAACAGAACTGACCCAAACCTCAGAGCAACCTTGGATCTCCTACTGTCCACAACTGGTCCCCGAGCAGGTGCTCTACCTCCAAATATACATGAACCCCTTTACTTCTCATTTCTGCTGCCACCACCATTGTCCAAAACATGATCCGCTCTCTCTTGCCTACTGTCCCTACTTGTCTGGTCCAACACCTCTCCAGCCAACAGCCAGAGTGACCTTTCAAAATATAAGCATGTACTGTTTCTCATCTCTTGTGTCCTCCACTGACTCTCCAAACTCTTAGGCCAAACAACAAATGCTATAGGATCTGTATTCTGCTTCCCTGGCTCACCCAAACCCAGGCACCCTGACCTTATTCTTGGGCTTCAGAAGGGTCCAGCTCTGTATTTGCTCCTCCCTCTGCCTGGGCAGTTCTCCCCGCAGGCTTTCACCGCACAGCACCCATCACTGGGTCCTTACCCGCAGGTTTTACCCAGAGGTCAAGAGCCCATTTCTGAGTATACTTGCCCCATCACTCTTTGTTTCTTCACTGTTTTATTTCCTTCCTAATACTTGGCATTGCTTGAAATTAGATCATTTATACTTATAGAGTTCTCCTCAACATACCACATTTACATCTTTGTTAATTTTAAGGATACTAAGAATATTTTATACTGTCTGAAGGTCCTGATAGGTAAAGCAAAAATACCTCTTAACTCCTCTTCCCCCACCCTAGATCCCTCACTGGAATGACAGCCCTGTTTGTCCTACAGATCACTGATTTGTAAGTTCCCAGAACAGCGCATGGCATATTTGACGAACAGTTTTTGAATGAAGAGTAAATCAAAGACCAGTTTCTGGCTCTTCCATATACTAGCTTCCCTTGGTGGTGCGGGTGGGGGTCGGGGGAGCTGGAGAAGGGGAGGTCAGATGCCAAGGTCCCCGGGAAGGCTATGGATTTGGGCAAGCTACATAGCTTCTCCAAGCATCAGCTTGCTTATTTATAAAACAGGGAGAAGAGAATTTATCTCATAGAATTCTGAATATCAAGTAGTGTCAGGGACACCATTAACTCCCTCATGAAGTTTATGGGCTCATGGGGATGTACTTGACATCGTGTCTGTTAACTGCACAGCCTACCAATCTGTTCACTGTCCCCAGAGCATTAGAGCCATACTTCACTAAATGGGCTGGGAAGAGCTGTGTGGGGGCAAGAGTTACTTGAAACAATCTGATGCATCTTCCTGGACCATTCGTTTTCCTTGGAAGTAATGCACATTATGTCTTGTAGCAAACTAAACATAAGCATTTATTGAGTCAAAGGGAGAATTAAGATGTAAAATCCAGGTGCTTTCGGCAACACCATGAGGAGAGCCATTGTAGATCATGTGGCTGGGTTAACCCCATTCTCCCAGGGGAAACTGATGCGGAGAGTGGCAGAAGCTGGTCTCTCCATCCCAGTTAGGGTCCTCTCAAGCTCACACAGTGAGCCTCCCCTCATCACACAGGACTCTGGTACACTCCTCTCAAGTCCCTGGGCTCAGCAGAAACAGCAGGTGGCTTCTCTCCTTTCCCTGAAGGAGTAAGGGTGAAGCCCAGAGGCCAAGGCCAAGATGAAAGTCCTGGGCTCTAATCCACACTCTCTTAATTCCCAACATTGCCCAGACCCTGGACCACCCTGTCTGCCTATCAGCACAGCCCTCCTAACCACCTGCCTATCTGGACATAATTACAGTAATTTTATTGGGATATCCTTACCCAGCTATATATAACCAGCATAGGTAACTGCTTCTGAACATAATTACAGGAGATGTTTACAGACCCACAATCACATAAGAGTAAATGATAGCTTCCTTTCCTCCCATTAATATGCCAATATTAGGGAACTGTCTGGTCCAATTAGTCAAATCCCAGCAGTGAAGGGGTGGGAAGGACCTCATATTGTTCTACTACATGGACAGCAGGAAGGGGCAGCAGGGTCCCAAGCCAGGGTTTTACAGCACGCCAAGATGTCTGCAGAGGGATGGGCTAACATCTACTGGGCTCCTACCCCCTGCCAGGCACTCTGGGAGGCCAGCAAACACCTGTGAACAATTCTGCAAGCTATATTAAGTATCTCACTTTGTGTGTTTGGAGCCCTTTGGAGAGGGCTGGTGTCCAACGTCACCCGTAAAAAGCCATGAAGCTCGGTAGGGGCCTTTCCACGGTGCTACCCCACCAGGTCAGACTCCCAGGCCACAGGAGACCAGCTCTAAGCTTCTTCTTACCTCCTGTGCTCACTGCTTCCTCTTCTTAGGCAGCTACCTCCACCCGCCCCCTGGTGGTCTCTGGCCCACGCCCCCTCATCAGTTCCCCAGCGTTGATGGCTGCCTTCTCCAACCCCCCCCCCCCCGCCCCTTCTTCCTGTCCCGGTAGGGTTGTTGGGTGTTATCTCTCCAGAAGGGCGGGGAGTTGGGGTGGGGGAGGGTGAGGCATGGGGCTAAGGCGGTGCCAGGCACCCGGGGTCTCCTACAGGCCCCCACCCGCCCCCTACCAGGGGCGCCGCTGGGAGGGAGCTAGGCCTTGGGGTGGGCCGACCTTGGGCTTCCACCCTCCCGCATACACAAAAGGCTGCCTCGCTAGCACCGGGGAGCCCTCCTGCACACACGCACAACTGCACAAAGACGTGCATACCGTTCCACCGCACGAACACACTCCCGACTCGGCCGGAGCACACGGCCGTGCTCACGCACCGGCACACTCGCGTGCACACACGCGCACGTATAGACACCCCAGCGTGCGCCCTCACGTACACAGACACACAGCGGGGTGCATGGCGGTGTGGACCCCCAAATGCCGGCCTTGAGGCCCTGACGCGCCCGCCGCCCTGCCCTGGCGCGCACACGCAGGCACACGCGCAGGCACACGCACCCTCCCGCACTGCTACACGCCCCTGGCCGCGGCCCCGGCGGGCGCTGTGCTGCGCGGCGGGCGGGCCCGGGGCGGGGGCGGCGGCGGCGGCGGCGGCGGCCGGGAGAGCGGAGGAGGCGGAGCAGGGAGCCGGGAGCCGGCTGGCCCGCGCTCCTCCTGCCGGCCGGGGATTTTCCAGCCTGGGCGCTGTCGCCTCGGACCTCCTGCGGCCGTGGCGGACCATGGGCGACAAAGGGACGCGGTGAGTGCCGGCGGCGGCCCAGCCGAGTGCCCTGGGGGCGACCTGGGCGAGGGCTCGGGCGGGGGTTCCAGTCGGTCACCCCGGGAGCGCCGACGCCTGGCTCCGCGGTACGCAGCTCTCCTGTGCCGGAGGTCTCCTCTGTGTGGTCGCTGGCGGGGCCGAGGAGACCCGGGGGTCCTGGGTGGGGGGTACCTAGAGTGAGGACCTGGACGCCCCATCTGGCTCACATCTCCTCGCCGCCACCGCCGCCGCCACACACACACACAGACACACACACTCACACTCACTCGCTGCTGACACCCAGCACCTACCGGCCAGCAGACGCAGAGACGCAAGGGGGCAGGTTAACACACAATGGCACACACGCTCCTGGAGACACACGGGCACACTCATCCGTGGGCACACTCCTGCTGGCATGCACACGGACGTTCACTGCCACAAGCTTATCGTGTACAATAACACACCGTCACACACTCACTGGTACACATTCATGAACACATTCTTGCTGACAGTCATGTTGTCGTACACATGTCACACTCTAACACACATCAGTTCTACCACACCTTCATGTTGGCACACTCATGGTGGCCTACACAGATACACACTCACTGTGACAAACACTCTGGGATATACCCTCACACACTCATGTTGGCACCTATCTCCCCAACACCTTGTTTGTGAGACCCACCAACTGACCCCCACAGACAGTCAGACTAAAGCCCACACACTCTGGTGCCCCATGGTCACTAGCCAGCAGACCCTGGGGCCGTTGACCGCTGACACACTCACTCCAGTCCCTACATGGCACGAAGTGGAAAGACACACATCACACAGGCCCCCACAGAGCCTGGGAAAAATGCATCCCATCCACTCTGTTTCCCTCCCTCTGACCTCCAGAGGCCTAGGGTGGCTGGCCACCATCTGTCTGAAGCTGGGGTAGGGAGAGGGGTTCCTATCTCCTTAGGAGCTTGGCATGGCTCAGAAAGGGAGAGGCTTTGCCTCTGAGATGGAAAACTGGTACAAAATAGGGGGGGGGGGGAGCTGGGGCAGGGCAGCCCCTGGGGATAGCCTCTGTAGACAAGACAAGCCCAGATCAGGCACTCTGGTTTGTCACCCTGGTTGTACCCCTTCCCTCTGCCTGCTCCTTTAAGTGCCACTAGACGCTTCCCTCTCTCCTCCCCCTACCACTTCTACAAGCCCTTCATTTTCATTTTTTTCTTTCTTTACCTTCTATCCTTGTGCCCCACTTCTCTCTCCTCTCTTCCCTCTCTTCTTGCTGCCAATAATTATTTATTGAGTGCCTGCTGTGTACTAGGCATGGCGTGGGGATCAAAGACATGTAAGACCTATTCCTTCCCCAAAGGAGCAGCTAGACTAGGAAGACATGACCCCAGTGGTCATTACGTTTTGCCACCACGACAAAGCAATTTCACACACAGCCTGCTGTCTGACAGCGTTAGTGAGATCCTCTAGAGACTATTTTCTTCTCCTCAGAAGAAGAAACTGAGGCTTGAAGATAATTTAGAAACTGCTTCCCAACCGTCCCCCTGACATCTTTTTCAAGGAGGCTAATTTTCCTTTTCTGCTTTCCAGAAGAGGAACCAGAGTGTTAGAGGTTACCTGACTTTCTTAAGGTCAGGGGACATCAGAAGCTGGGCAGAGGCTGGGCCCCGCTTAGTCCATTTCTCTGGGGCTTGCCCTTGAGCAGTGCCAAACCCTTTATGGGCCCTGAGGGTGCCCTGCTCTGTGTGTGGAGGCCCTGGGCTTGGAGGCGAGGCTGCAGAAGATCCTGAAGCTTCTGCATTCACCTTGATGACTAGTCCTCATTGCAGCTGGCTGGCCGGCACTGCGACCATGTCTTTGTCCTCACTAGGATGTGCGACTCTCTCTTCTGCTATGGCTAATGTCCCCCAAAGCCAAGATCCTCCTGACCATTGAGATGAGACTTTTCTCCCCGTGAGCGTTAGGAGCCTTTGCCCTTCTCACTTGTTCCTCCTGTGCTGCTCTACCATCAGGGTGACTCAGCCCCTCTTGGGCCTTGGTTTGCCTCTCTGTGACTTGAAGAGGTGGGTCATTGCTGCCCATGGCTGGCATAGAGTGCCAGCAGGATGGGGACCTTGTGAGCAGCCCAGTACCTGTTGGAGACCCTGTCTTTGGGGTCAAGATCTTTCCCACGACCCCCCCCCCCACTTGCCTCTAACTCACAGGGGGCTTTGGACATTTGTCCTTACCCTTCTGGACCTTAGTTTTCCTGTCTGTAAATTGGAGCTGTCAGTACTTAAGCATTTCAAGGCTCTGTTGTGTTTATTGAATTTGCTGAGCAGGGAAAGAGGTGCTGCCTGAAGCCTGGAGCCCAGGCTTGGCTAAAGTCCATTGGATGGATGGTGGCCCTGCTTTCCCCTCCGCCCTCTCTCATAGCCCCAGGAGGCCAGGTTTCCTGAGGCATTTGGAAGAGAAGGACGAAATCAATAATGGGCTGTACCGTGCCTCACTTCGGAGGCCATGGGTTTCTTTCTCTGACCTGGAAGAGGAAACTGCAAATACCTCATACTGTAAGGCTCAGGAGTCATGGCATCCATCTAAGCACTTGGACTCAGCCCCATGTGGAAGTGATAGTGAGAATTAGTTAGAAACTGTCACTGTCCTCTAGGAAGTCTTGGGGTCCAGGGGGAAGGCCGGGGAGACCAATGTCTGGATGGGATTAATTACGGGGCAGGTGTTACGATGACTGTTCTAGCAAGGTGCTCTGGGAGCAATCGTACACCCATTCAGCAAATGTTGATGGAGTGTCCGGGGCTGGGGCTTCTGAGAGGAAGGGTCCCACTCTGTCGCCAAAGGATTTAGAGCTGAGCAGGTGACTACACTGCAGGGTGACAGGTGCCATGGAAGGCCTAGGGAGGAGTCCCCACCCCAGTCCCAGCAGGGGACATGGTGAGGGACGCTTTCCTGGGACAGAGGTGGCTCTGGAGCCCCTGAGCTTCATTTGGAAAGACAAGGAGGCCAAGGCGGTGGCCCTGGGGATGGTGTTCCTGGCGGAGGGCGCAGAATGTGAAAAGGTCTGGGAGGCTCGAAGCACCCTGTGTGTGCGACCTGCGGGCGGGGCTGGTGATGATAGGTGAGCCTCAAGAGAAAAGCGCAGGCTAGTCAGCAACAGCCTGGAACGTCACTAAGGAGAGAGTCTGCGGTGGTTCAGGGGGCAGTGTGAGAGGAGAGACGAGAGCAGATTTCCCTTGCAGAGGGACACCTTTGGCAGTGGCAGGGGTGCAGAGGGCAGAAGCAGGGAGACTGGGTGAGGAGGCCGAGGAGGAGCCTGGGAGAAAGCAGGGTCCAAGCTAGGCTTGGGGAGAGGACGCAACTGAGAAATATGAATGAGGAGGTGGTGTCCATTAGTCTGACTGCTCGGTGTCTGGTATGTGTCAGGAAACTGACATGCATGATCTCATTTGGTTCTCCCAGTGATCCTGTTAATGGAGGGATTGTTACTCCCTTTTACAGCTGAAGAAACAGACTAAGAGAGATTAAGTAATTTGTCCGCTGCCATTCAGCGGAGAAGCCAGCCCGTGTGTTCACAAAGCCCTCTGCGGCACCGAGGGAGAGGGCTGAATGGCCCACACAGCCTCCCGCACCTCCCTGGCCAGTCCACTCTCTCTCGGGCTGTGCATCCCTTCTGGTTCTTGCTGTTCTTCCTAATTCAGCTGCCAACACTAACGATCAAAGTGAGATAACAGGAGGGACTTCCCGAGAGGTAATGGGAAGGAATCGAATTCTTGTTCCTACAGATGGTTATGAAGTTTTCTTTGTTGGAAGGGGAGGAAGGCGGGTGTGATAGACATGTCATCACCAGCTCTTCGAACCTTGGCTGTCATCTCTCTCTCAGCAGTCAAGCCCTCTGTGACCTATCTTGGGTGGAATAGGGAGAAGTCTTGTGGCTTTGTCCAAGGATGCATCTGAAATTGCTGAGAGTGGCAGTGTTGAACCTGACTTACCATCTCTGGTCCCCAGTCTAGGCTGGCTTCTGGGCTTCAGACTTGGCCACAGCTCTTTCCCTTCCAAGTTTGGGCATCCTTGCCTGAGGCTGAAGTTTTCCATTGGCATGGGTTCAGGGGGCTTGTCACACCTCGGAGCTGTGACAATGGAAAAACAACAGAGAGTCAACACCACCCAAGTGGCCCCTGGCGTCAACCAGGCCACCCTCCACTGCTTCCAGAGTGACCATTCTGGCCATTTGTCTGTCTGAGGCCGGCAGGGAAGGGGCAGCTTGGCAGGGAGCCAGACTGGAAGTTGAGGAAGATGTAGGGAGACTTCTGTCTGCATAGATGGGTCAGGATCCTGGGGGTAGGGATGGTGGAGGGAGGTAGGGATTGGAAAGTCCCAGGTTTGGAAGTGGCAGTTGCCTCCAGGGGTGCGTGGGTACTGTGGCGTAGGGAAGAGTTATGGTGTGTACAGAGAGGAGAGTTAGGGGCAGCTGGGGCCTTGGAGAGCTCAGGTGCCTGAGGGGGAAGAGGGGACCAGCTTGAGCTACGTACGCACCTGGGAGTTGGCCAGAAGGCAGCGGCTGGTGACTTGGTGAGAGGGCTTTTGATGGGGTGGTGAGGGCAAAGCTGGGTCACAGGGGAGAGGGGAGGACCTGCTTTTCCCCTGTGCTTGGAGCTCAGGTAGGTCTCATGGAGGAAGGGTGTGAGGCCCTGGGCTCAGGTGGTGGGGACTGGGGGTGTGGGAACCTGGGGGGTCAGGCTCAGCTAGGGGTGGGAGGGACACGGTAGAAATGCAAGCTGGTCACAGGAGAGGGTGTCTCCTGAAAGAGGGGCCTCTGATTGTGGCCCGGGGTTTTGGGAAGCCTTTCATAAGGAAGTGCCTTCTGAGCTGGGTTCTGGAGCAAGGGGAAGGCCGAGTCGTCTAGACAGAAATTGCGGACAGCGGCTGCAGGCCCCGGAGTGTGGCTGCTGAGGGACGAGGCTGCCCTAGGAAGTAGGCCTTGGGTACTGGGTGGGTGAATTTCCTGGCAATTTCTCACACATTTATCCATACCCCAGGTGTTTTTATTTCCCAGTTGGTGAGCTTCTTGTGGTTTGGGAGCTATTTCTGTTTTCTGTTTGCTGGTCTGTTATCCACCTCTGGGTCTGATTCATTGGAGATGCCTGGGAAGGGTAGTTGAGTGCACTGAATCCTTCCTCCCCTCTTGCCTCTGCTGTCAGCCTGGGGGCATCCTAAGGGCTAATATTAGGTCCTTCCCATTAGGGGATTCTAAGGATGAAAGCCATGTTTCCCACATTAGACTAGGTTTGGTGGGTGGAGAGTGGGGAGTCCATTTCCTCCATCAGATTGTGAAGTCTTGAAGGAGAGGGAGGTCCCATCCCTATCAGAATGGGGTTCCTCAGAGTGAAGCCGGTTTCTCCCCCATCAGACAGGCATCCGAAAGAGGAAGGTCTGTCTGCCCCATCAGACTGAAGGCTGCTGAGGGTGGGGCATGTCTCAGTATGAGTAGGTATTATCTGGGATGGTTTCAGGCTCCCTCTCTGTCTTCTGTGTGCAGGATGGGTCCTGCCCCAGGAGTGGCTGGAGTCCTAATGGGGGGGGTGTCCAACCAACAGAGGGGGTGGGGCAGGACAGGGTGGCTGCTTTTGAGAGGGGAACAAAGGCGTCTGTTGTCCCAGCCCCAGCCCTCCCTCCCCAAAGGGGCCCTGGCAGGGTCATCTCTCCGGAGACGCCTCCTCCTTCCTGGGACGGGCCCCATCTTTAGTCCACTTGAGAGGAACTGCCTGTTCCTTCCCAGGAGACCTGGTGCCAGATGAGGCCGGGCTTCGGGGACTGGACCAGACAGGTCCTGGAGTTCTGTATGGCTGAAGTCACCACAGCCACTGAGTGGTTTTCCCTCTGCCGAGGACGGGGCTGGGCCTGGCTGGGACCACAGCCGAATCCCTGGGGCCCCTTGTACTTGGAGAGGAATCCATCTATTGGTCTGAAGAGCCTGGAACAAGGGGGACACTCTGGCTAATGTCAGGCCGGCTAGAGACTTACTCCTCGCTCAAGGTCTGAGCATTCAGTGGCAACATGGCAGGCGCCCACAGGTCCGGAAACGGAATGGGTATGGGCCTGGGTGAAGTCAAAGGGCCCTCCCATAGTGGTTGTGGGCCTCTGGCCCCACAGCTGGTCCTCCTGGTTCTTTTGCGGCTCTATCCTCTTGCCTTCTCCCATGCCATTAGTGGGCATGGGTGTGTTTTGACCAAGGGCAGGGGCGGGGCGGGGGGAGGAGTGGACAGCTGGGATGTACCATCACTGGAGGGTCCCAGAGGTATGCTCTAAAGCTTAATCATTACTGTGTGATCCAGGCACCACATACACCTTCTCTGGGTCTTGGTGTCCCTGTGGAAGTCAAATCCTCCATGCTGTGCAAGGAGGTAACTCTCCTTGAGATATCTCCTTTCCTGTGTTCTGCTAGTGGGCGTGGGGGTGATCTTTCTTCCAGAGGGTGGCCAGAAGTGGGGGATAGGTCAAAGTTCAGGCCTCTGTCACAGACCAGTGGGACCGAGATTGCAGGGGAGCTGGGCCTGGGTGACTGTGGATTGTGCCCTCAGCCCACTCTGTGATCCGATTAGCATAGACTGATTAGTATAGTGGGTAGGCTTTACGAAGAACCAGATTTCCTGGTTTCATATGCCAGCTCTGCCACTTACCAGCTCTGTGACTTCTATTATTTAACCCTTCCTCTGCTGTAGCACTCTCATCCGGGAAATGGGCCAGCAACTGTGCCTATAGAGTAGGTTGCCTCAAGGAGTAACTGAGCTGAAATAGGTAAAGCTCAGGGACAAGTCCCTGGCCAAAGGGCGGTATTTACTTGAGGTCAGCTCCCTCAGCAGGCTGTGAGCTCCCACACAGAGTAACCATCTCTGATTCACTCCTGAGGCCTCAAAGTTCTTGGCACAAGCCTGTTTCATCATTGGCCCTTAGTACACAGGTGGTGACCTGACCCAACACAGTGCCCTTCCTGTCTGTCCTTCAAGGCCTGCATCATATATGGCCTCCTTCTTCAGGAAGCCCTCACTGATCACCCTGATCACCAAGTACCTTGTGGGGTTTTTGTTTTGTTTCTTTTGTGTGTGTGTGTGTGTGTGTGTGTGTGTGTATGTTTTCTTGTGTTTTGTTTTGCATTCTTTCTGTCTCTCTCTCTCTCTCTCTCTCAGTCTTGGCATTGATCCACTTCCCCACACCCCCAATATGTCCTGGTTATTTACATAGTTGCAGTGTCCCCTGGGTGAGACCAAGGACACCTGTCCTGAGTCTTTTGTCTTTTGTCCCTGTACCTGTGCAGACCTGGCATGGTGCACTGAACTACGTAAATATTTGTTCAGTGAAGGAGACTGAATGTAGGTGTTTCACTGGGAGAAGAGATACTTGGAGGGGGAGGGGGATGGGCAGTATGGTTGGTGAGGACAATGGGATATCTTTGCCGGCTTTGAGACACCTACAAGTGATTTTGTGTGTGTGTGTCACCCAAAGGGCGGAGGTCATTGGATGAGCGGCTTTACCTGGCTAGGAGCATGTGTTTTCTGATAACCAGAGCTAGCCGGCATGGGGTTTGGTGGCTCGTTCCAGCCTTCTTGCTTTTGCTTCTCCTGCTCCCCCCATTTAGGGTACCATCCTTGCTTCTTACCGCTTGTCCAAATCCTTCTCCCTAAGTAAGTGTCCCAGCCGTGGAGCCATCCCTTGCTGGCCCCAAGAGTGTGGGTTCCATTCTTCATCCCCATCCTCAGACATTTCCTGAGCCTTCCTGGGTCTGGACTGTGGCGTACATGATTGTAGAGTCTTTAGAATGGACATCTGGATCTGGCCCCAGTACACCCAGTGTGGTTTGACCTGGCCTGAGGAGGGGTCCGTGGCTTCCGATCAAGGAGCTCTTTATGCAGCTGGAGAGATCTCCCCCTTGGCTTCCCACTGGGCAAGTACTCAGGACCCACCTAATTACTGGGGACAGCGTTCTGGGCACTGGATCCAGCAGGCTGCGGTCATGATCAGCTAATTAAACCACCCAAGAATTGCTCATTGGCTCTGAGGAGGGGAAGGAAGAACGTGGGGGGTGGTGGGGCTCAGAAGAATGTGAGAAGGCGAGCAAGGCTGTGAAGGAGGCTTCAGACATGGGGCCTGCAGGCAGAGCTAGGAAAAGAAAGCAGGAGGTGGGGAGAGAGAGTGGGGGAGCTGGGAGAGAGACAGACAGACAGACGGATGAGCCAGAGTGCTATCTGGGTACAAGAGCCAAGTGAGATAAGTCAAGGAGAGGGGTGCTGACCTGGGAAACAGGGACCCCACTTCTTTGCTATCCCTCTGATACCCTGGATAAGCTGCTTTTCCTCTTTGGGCCTCAGTTTCTCTGTGTGTCAAGAAGGAAGGAGAAAGGGCTTTGGCCTACGAGGGCCTTAGTACTCTTTCCTTCTCAGTTCTACAGCTGGAAGGGGAGAGGGCAGAGACAGCAGGCTGTCAGGCTGTGCTCTGTGCTGGATAGCTTGGCCGCCAGCAGCCCTGTGTCTGGAAGGGGCAGGCAGTGGGTGGGTGTGATCCCGCCTGAGATGGAATGCCTCGAGTTGAATCAGAAGGGAAGAGTCTGGGTGGCAGGCAGCAGGCAAGACCTTGGCCTCTGTTGTGCCCTGTCCCTGTCTTCATGGCCATCCTCTGGCTCCCAAACTAGCTTCCTCAGTGGGGACCAGTGTGGTGTCTGTGTGGTGTCTCCCAATAGTAGCACCCCCGGATGTATGTGGATCCCCAAAGCTAGAGCCATGAAGTCTGGAACAGGGATGGTAGAGTCTCGCAGACTTGGGCAGTTCTGCTGTCCAGCATATTGCACACCAGCTCCATGACTTCGGGGGAAGGCTCTCTGGGTGTCAGTTTTCTCGTTTGTGCGGTAGGCATGATAACATCACCTAGTGCATATGGTTGCTGTGGCCCAGAGGGTAAGGATTTGCTGAAGCCCTCACTGTCATTCAAGACCAGGAGTGGGTCTTAGCTCTTCTCTCTGCTTCCCTGTCTCCTGCATCCCCTCCCTCCCGCCCTGTCTGGTGCTGTGCACTCAGATGAATATGCGGGGGTGGGGGTTGCACCAGGCTAGAGAAGAAGTTCAGATGGAGGCAGGAAAGGGAAGTGAGATTGCCCAGAGGCCAGGGAGGGGCAGTGCGGGGCAGCCTGAGCCCCCAGCCCTATGGCCCCTCACCTATGACAGATTGTCTAGGAGGCAGTGGGGAGAATCTGGGGGGCAAGAAGCTGGGGCAGGGGTGGACACTGTGGAGGGCCCCAGGCTTCTCTCCCGTAGCCCATGCCCCCAGGTGCTGCGGTGGGGACTAGAGCCAGGTTTTTTGCCCGGGAAGCCAGCAGGCCACTGTTTTACACACACTCCGATGACAACAGCCCTTCCTGGTTCCCACCCCTAGCAGGAGGGTGCCTGCTTGGAGCTGAGAGTCTTGGAGAACAGCGCCAGCCTCCGAGGTCTGCTGAGGTCTGGAGGAGAGGCAGCAAAGGAGGGAAGCAAGCCGCCTCGCCCTCCCCCAGCCTCTCCCTGCAGTGCTGGGCTGTGACATGCCAGGGCCTCTGACTCCAAGGAAGCTGGTTACATAACTCGGCCCAACTCCCTGGTTCCTTCTTCTCTTCCTCCCCAGAGGGGCCCAGGAGGAGGCCGGAACTGCTTCGCTGGGGATTTCTGGGCCTGAGATGTCAATGTGAGCAGTCCCCTGCCTGGGCTGGTGGTATGTGCTGCCCACACCATTTCCGGGGGAGAGCTGTAGGGCCGCTGAGGTTGGCTCTGGGCACTGCCCCCCTCCCACACTCCTGGGAGTAGAGCTGCAAGAGGGAGAAGCCCTCATTAGAGGAAACAGGCTGTGTCCTGAGATAATTTGCCCACGAAGTACCCCCAGCGGGGACCTGGCCTCTTTGCAGCCAGAGGAACAAATAGCCAGCATTTTTCAGTTTGTTCCACTAGGTTCCACAAACATTTCTCAAGCACTCGCTGGGTGCCAGGCCCAGACCTCCATTCAACACATGTCCCCACGCTGCCTGGCTGACTTGCGGAGCAGCTCTGCTCCTGTCCCCTACCTGAAACCCCTTCTCAGAGGCCTAGCCCTCGGGGGCTGGGGTAGCGGGGACTTCCATGATAGAGAACACCATGGGGGCTCCTCTGGGCTGGGCATTTACAGGCTTGGCTTATCCCTTTCTCTTCTGCCACCCCTGTCCTCCCAAGAAGAGACCTGTGAATGAACACTTCCGGGGCTGGGCATCTGAAGCATGAAGAGGAGGAAACATGCAAGTCTCAGCCCTGGGGCTGCTCCTGTCTTTTGAGGGAGAGGAAATAGATCATCACAACACACTAGAAGAAGGGGGTAAGGTGGATTCGTTTATATAGGGGGGGCAAAGCCCGCCAAGTGGCTCAGGGTCAGAGGCAGCTCCTTAGAAGTGGGAGACCCTGGAGCAGGCTTTGGCTGGTGAGTCTGTGCCAGGCACAGTGTCAGACCCCTCAGCTGCTGTTAATTAGGGGTAGGCGGAGACTGCAGATTGTTTTTAAACAAAAAAAAATTTTTTTTAAAGATATTATTCATTTGAGAAAGAGACAGAGGGTACATGGGGGGTGGCACAGAGGGAGAGGGACAGAAGGCTACCCCTTGAGCTGGGAGCCCAATGAGTTCTGGGCTTGATCCCAGGACCCCGACATCATGATCTGAGCGGAAAGTAGACGTTTAACTTACTGAGCCACCCAGGTGAGGCTGCAAAGTGTTGGGGAGCACAATATTTAGGGTGAAATTCAAGGTTCTGCCTCATGGCCTCACAGTGAATGTTGGGGCCTGGATGGAAGAAATGGGACGGATATAGGAGGAGACACCAGGTCCTGCAAACCCACTGTCAGAAATGAGGCAGTTTGGCGGGGGGGTCTGTCCTGGTCTCTTCTGGTGGAGGGCCATCAGAGCAAAGACTTTCCCCGGTGGAGGAGATCTGTAGAAGGTCTGATGACTTCTAGATGAGCAATGGACATGAAATGGGAAACAATGTCTTTTGAGAAACAGTGCTAAGCTTTGGGGCTGTGGCGTGGCAGTGGAGGTGGGGGGCACGTGGCTCTGAGGTCCATCTCTGGAGGTGAGGGGCTGGGTGGCCAAGAGAAGCAATGGGTTGGGGTTCTCACCTTCCTTCTAGCAGGATCTCCAGTATCCCTGGTAGCTTTTCCGTTCTTTCTCTGTTGTATCTGTGCTAATGAAAGTGCCCAGCACGTCAGCAGGATGATTTTATTATGGACCTTTATAGCCCCAGGGCAGTGGAAGAAACCAGGAGGCATTTTTAAAACTCAGTAAGGAGAACTTTTTCTTTGCAAGAGATTTTTTTTTTTTAATATCCTAAAAATGACAAAGATGATCACATGGGATAATGGAATGGTTAATATGCTCGTATTCATTTCTCATTTAGAGGGCTGACTTTAGCAGCAAGGTCTCAGTGCACAGACTTCAGACAATCTGATCAGCTCTGACGTTCACTTTTTTACAGTCAATTTTGCTAAAAAAAAAAAAAAAGGTAAAAGTTTTTTTGGTAAGTAGAACTTTCAACCAAAGAACCATGGCCCAGTCCCAGATCGAGTCCTGTCCCAGGCCACACACACAGCAACTTGGCTCCCTCCAGCCTCAGCTTCTGTTGGAGTGTTTGGGGGCAGGGATGTGCCAAGCTCCTGATCCTTACCTTTGGGGCACCCAGCCTCATGGTGATATATACATGTCCTTATCACCAAAGTGCTTTTCTTCTCCCTATTCTCCTCTGGCTGGCTCAGGCTAAGCACTGCTTCCAGCCTGGACTGTTACCAGAATCTTCTGGCTCCATCCTGGTCCTGCTGCTCATTCTAGATGCCCCCCACACCGTCCTCTTATTCTGAAATTCACATCTGACTCCATTTTTCTCCTCTGTCTTAGAAACTGGCCGGTTGCTCCCCATTTCCTGTAGGACAGTCCACATTCTCCAGGGGGCATTGGAGGCCCTCCACCAGTCTGTGCCAAACTGCCTTCCTGTGCTCCTTTCCCAGCTCTCCCCACCACCCTGCCCACACCCCAGCTGCGCTGATTTTTTTGGGTATTCCTCTACAGTTTTCACATTTTCTCCGCACTGTGCCTTTGTTCAAGCCGGCCTCTCCAACTGGAATGCCTTCTTTCTCTGACTGGGCACAGCTCCCTTCTATTTGAAGGTTGAACTTCACCCCCGTGTGGTATAGTTGATCTGTTGTACTGAGCACCTCAGTACAACACCTTCCCTTGACTGGGCGCCCTGCACCAAGGCCGTCAGTGTCCTCCTTCGTGCTCCTTCGCACCTCACAGTCTTGCGGGTGGGATGGCACGTTCCGTCACAGCTGGCTGCTGACACATCAGTTTCCTGTGCTTTCGGGCAGACCTGTGTCTGGTACCTCTTGGCCCCCCCAGCTCCTGATAGGGCTGGCCTGGCCCCGTGAGGTCTAGGTTTGCAGAAGTGAACTGAAGCAAGAGTACAAGCCCCACACACCCATGGGCATGTGTGCAAACTCACACACTTCTGACACCCATGGCTGTTGGTAGGGGCCAGAACTGGGTGGAGGTGTGAGTCAGGGAAGATTCCCTGGAGGAAGCGAGCCCTGAGCTGCTGACCCAAAGGAGAAGCACTCTTTCCCTCTTCTCACTTCCTTCCTGGCACTAGCGCTTTAAGAAAACAGCTGACACCGGCTGTGGAAAGGGAAATGTCGGTATTGTGAGTTGGGGGTTGGGATCTCTGAGCCTGGAGGTGATTAAATTAGGCACGTGCCTCCCTCCCTCCCTCCCTTGCCCTCCCTCCCTTCCATCCCCTCCCTCCCTCTCTCTCTTCCTCCCTCCCTCCCTAGTCCCTCCCTTTCCCTTTCTTCCTCCCTCCTTTCCCAGTCTCCTTTATCTTCTCCCTTCCTCCTCCTCCCTTCCTCCCTCCCTCTTCCCTCCCCTCCCTGCCTCCTGCCCCACCTCTCTCTCTCCTGCCTCCCCTCCCTCTCTCCTGCCCCCTCCTTCCCTCCCCCCCACCTCCTGCCCCCTCCTTTCCTCCCTCCTCCCCGCCTGCCTCCTGCCCCACCTCTCTCTCTCCTGCCTCCCCTCCCTGTCTCCTGCCCCCCTCCTTCCCTCCCACCTCCCTCCCCTCCCTGCCTCCCTTCCACATACATTTCTGAACCTCTAGCACATGCCAAATATCTGGGGCTGATACACAAAACTGATCAGATAAAACACATCTTTATATTTTTCTGTCTTCAGAAAAATTCATGTTGGAACCTGCCCTTTCCTTTTTCTGTCTCAGGGGATCTGAGTTCAAGTGTTGGCATGTCCCTGATAGCTCTGGGCCGGTCAAGTCACTTCTCTGAGCTTTAGTTTCCTGTGTATACCATGGAGATGATAATACCCTCCTCCTGAGACTCCAGTGGATCATATGTGTGAGGTGCCCAGCAGGCGCCTTTGATGGTAGTTCCTCACTGAGTGAGAGCCACTCTCCAGCTGGAAGCCAGATCCGGTGTCTCCTCCTTGACCAGCACAGGGCCAGGCACACAGTACAGCGGTGTGCTCAATCATTCCAGTTTTCCTGGGACTGTCTTGGTCCATCTAGGGATACTCCTTTGTCTTGGGTGACTGTGGACAGGACTACATTCTCCATAAGGGTTTGTAGAACAGACATATGAGTGGGTAAATCATAAGGGAAGGACAGAGATGGGACTTGGGCAAGCAAAAGCAAGCACAGGGCAGCTGGCTTGTCAGGGGAGAGGTGGTCTTGTGAAGGGTCTGGGTAGCGGAGCAGGTGGAAGGTGGGAGGTGGGCTCGGGACCTTCTGCTGCTTGGCAGCATAGGGAAAGGTACAGGCCCTGAGTCTGCAAGGCTGTTGCTTTTAAGCAAGCTTCAGGCTTCCAAAGCATATGCACTCGTTGTCTGATCCCCTTTTTCTAGGAAGGCCTGTAATAAGCCACTGGCTGCTCCTCTGCTTCAGAAGCTAGAGGCCTATTGTTCCTCATGGGACACACGGTGTTCCTCAGGAGCTGTGTACTCCAGACTGTGAAGAGACTAGGCCGAGGTCCAGGCTGGGAGATGGGAGAGCAGGGCTCTAGCCCCATTCCCTGGTCCTGGGCCAGAGACCTAGCAAGGCCTCAGTTCCCTTCCTGTTCCCTGAGGATCCAGCCTTTCCTGCCAGAGTGTCTGTGAGATATCACCTGCAAAGTTCCCTTGGCATGTCTCCCCCAGAGGAGGCATAAAATGCGTGTCCTCTGTTGTTCCTTTCTGTAAATGGGGACAATACAATCAGCTCTGCCTACCTTCCAGGGCTGATGTGTGGACCAGATGGGATGCGGGATGTGGGAACTCTGGGTAAACAGTGTCATAGCCTTCAAATATTTGGGGCTGAGGTTCTTGGTGGGGCTGTTTCTGCTGGCCCAGGGGTCCAGGCACAGGTGGGGGCGACCCTGCCCACCCAGGCATGGAGGACCCTCCTGGAGGCATGCTCCAGGATCACAGAGAAGTCCAGCGCTGCTGTCCATGGGAGCACACACACTCCGTGGGCCGGTCCTGAGCTCAGACGAGCTCTGCTGCTTCCGAAACCGTGGCGAGAGGGAGACAGCCAGCCAGCCAGACTTGGTTCTGTGGCAGAGAGGGTTTAGTTGCAGCAGGACGCGTGACCAGAAGAAGGAATGTCCTCCGGAGCCTCCTCTGTCAGTTGGGCTGGGGGCAGGGCCTTTGTGAAGGCGGGTGGTGTTCGGATCGCCTCTGGGCCCTTCCTCCAGCCCAGGGGCGGACTCACCGTGAGGCTGGTGCAGCTTCAGCTTCAGGCCCTCTGTGCTCCAGGGCCCCTTCCAAGACCTAGCGCTGTGTCCACAGACTCAGAGGTTCTGTGAACGGTGCAAAAAGAAGATATTTTTGTACTCTTCTTTTTTCTTTTTTTAAAGAGGGCTTCCAAACTCTATGAACTCATTCAAGCCTCAATCCCCCCCTGCTCAGGCCGGGTGGTCCTTTGTGCCAGGATGTCAGTGCCATGTCCCTGCGTGTGCTCGGGGAGGTCTCACCCCACACACACGGACCTGGTCATCAGTTATGGCCCTCCCTGCTGAGGCAGGACCCAAAAGCCATCTGGGTGAGCCACTTCCGGGCCAGGCCCAGCTGCCAAGCTCTCTGGCTGTGTAAAGGAAAGACTGGAGAAGTCCTTCGGCCCTCAGACTTACTCATCTGTAACGTGGACATCATCCCTACGTGAAAAGGCCTGGAAAGGTCTAAATAATGTGCCACAGGTGAGACCGCCTGGGACAGCCCCCGGCTTGTCGCGGGAGCTCAGTAAATGAGTGGAACCTGGATAGAGATGGGGAGGGGTTGGGGTAGGGAGATTTGGAGGCTTGGGGGAACGGGGTGGGAGGCACCCCTTCCATTGGGGTCTCTGTCAGATTCACCTATACTGTGCTGGGCCTGGTGCCAGCATTCAGACAGCTGGGGTGGGGTGCCGGTGGTCAGATGAGCTAAGAGGAGAAAAGGGTTTAATAGCTGTGGAGTACAGTTTCCTGGGAAAGGGCCATTGTAAACTGAGTGGCCCTTTGGTGGGGGAGGGCAGAGTGGAAATCTGGATCGAACTTTCCTGCTGCTGGGGGTGAGAGGTCACCAGCCTGACCTGTTTGGTTTGAGTGAAGCAGCCCAAGCAGGCAAGCCAGACCTTTCCTGCTTAGAAGGGAAACCAGGCCGGCAGGGTGCGCTGCTTCCCACGTCGTGCATGCGGGCGCTGAGCTGGGGAAAGGGGAAGGTAGCTTAATGACGGTGGTCCCGTCCCTCACAACTTCAGCGCCCCCTTCAGGGAGGGGAGGGAACGGCAGTGAGGTGGGGACTGGGAGGAAGGAATAGAAACTTTGGTGTGAGGCTACCTTTCAAATCCAGCCACTATTGCTTATGTCTCTGACCTTGAAACAGTTACCTAATCTTTCTGAACCTCTGATTTCCTATCTTTAAAATGGGGGTGATAATATTCTCTCCCCACTGCCTGGGTTGTAGTAAGGCCTAAATGAGATGGTGTAGGGCTTAGCACTGGCACACATTAGGTGCTCAGTAAATACTGATTATCCCTCACTCCTCCCCCATGACCCTCATCCAACTGTCTTGCATTCTACTCCATTATCCATATGCGTATACCCTTGGTTGGACTGGGATGCCCGAGGGCAAATGTTGTGTTTTATTCATCCATCACTACACCCCCAGCCCTGGCACAGTATCTTCCAGACACCTTGAACTGGTTGGCGAGAAGCTGCACTGGGTCAAAGAAAGGTGCGGGACATTTAAGCCAGAAACTCACTTACTGCACACCTACTGTGCGCTCCTGCCAGAGGCCTAATGGGTGGTCTGTGCCCTGCCTGTCAGTAGTAACTTGAATGGCCACTGACTGTCAGTTGTAATTTGCTGTCACCCTCTGTACCAGCGACTTTCTTTTCTTTTCTTCTGGTCCCAGTACCCGGCACAAGGGGTACCCATACATTTTTGGTGAATGAATGGCTGCCTTCCTCCCCTCTCTCCCCCGCCTTTCTGAAGTCAGGCTTTGTGTCCCGCCCAACCCAGCCACTTTCCAGCTGTGGCAAGTCACCCTGCCTTGTTCAGCTTCAGCTTCCTCCTCTTTAAAACGGGGAAAATAGTGGTATCAGATGTCCAAGGGCCCAACTGTGCCAAAGAACAAGGTAAGCACCCCATAATGTCAGCTGCTGGTTTTTGCATGATCTCCAGGGGTCTTTGTCATCTGGCAGGGGGAACATTCCATTCCTGCAGACCCTCTCTGCTGGCCTCACAATGGATTTGGAGCTCAGTGCAAACTGTTTATGTTTCCCCAGCAGAGTTTATTACTCAGGCAGTCTTACTGCAATTAATTACTAGCAGAGCAAATAACTTGTCCCTGGGAGGCTGGGCTTGGCATAAACATTTACATCCAGCCAGGGGCCAGCCCAGGGGCTAGGCTCTTTCCTCCAGGCTCTGGAACAGAGGGAGATCAGAGGATCAGGCTGAGAGGTGTAGGATGGGGTGGGGTGCCAAAGAGAAACAGCTTTCCTTCAATTGCTTTCCCTGGAGGACTCCTTAGCCCTTGAGGTGCTGGGCCTCTGCTTTCTCTTTTCATCTCCCTCGCTGCCCCACAAGGAGAGTCCTGTGTGCAGATGGGGAAATTGAGGCTCCGCTAAATTAAGCAGCCTGCTTAAAGCCACAGAACCTGCAGGAGAGGCAGGAGGTGAAGGTTCAAGTGGTAGCAATGTGGAAAAATAGACTGGGAAAGGGAGGCTAGAAGCTGGGAAATCATTGAAGGATTGCTTGTTGGTTCTCTTGTTCATTTGCCACATGTTTGTCTGGCCTCTGTGAGGGGAGCCTGAGGAGGCGGTGCTGACTGTTAGTGACGACTGAGACTGACCAACTCCACACTGAGTTCCAGAAACTCCCTCAGGATGGTCCCATTAACAGTTAAACATGTGGCAGAGGTAGTTACTTGGAGGACAGGAAGGAGGTGGCCTCTGTGTATCTCTAGAGCTCAGAGCCCCACTGTCTTACACAGAGAGGTGGCCTGAAGGGGAGTAGTCTTCAAAAAACAAAAAAAACCAAAAAAACCCAGAAGGGTCCCTGGATGGCTCAGTCAGTTAGGCATCCCCCTCTTGATTTGGGCTCAGGTCATGATCTCAGGGTCGTGAGATTGAGCCCCATGTCTGGGTCCATGGTGGCCACGGGCCTGCTTAAGATTCTTTCTCCCCACCTCCACCGCCCGCCTCCCCATACCTCTTTCTTTTTTTCTCCCCCTCATTATCAAAAACCCAAACACCAAACCAAAACAAAACAAAAAATACCAAAAGGAAGGGCCCTCTGAAGGCAGCTCACTCCTCTCAACCTAGAATCTAGAATTCTAGAGTCCCGCCTGAGCCCCAACTTTTGGGCAAAGAGAAGGTTCAGAGAAAGTTTAGCTCAAAGTTCCACAGCAGGAAGGCTTAGTGGACATTCCAGACAAAGGGCTTTATCTCGTGCATTTATGTCTTAGGGGTGAAATGACCGATCGTAGGGGAAACTCTCGTGGCTGTCCTGATCCCATGCCCCCTCTCCACTCCTTCCAGCTCAACATTCCTGCTCCACTCGAAGTCTTGCTGTGTAACTCTCTAGAGCCTCCTGCTGGGGCCATCTTCCCTCTATGCTGGAAGGAAAGCTAAGGCTTAGGGAGGAAAAGGAGCAGGGTCCTCCTGCCCCACTCATTCTGGATGTGGTATGCCTGGATTCTGGAACCTCTGGGGGTGGGCAGGAGCGCATCTCTGCAGCTTCAGGCCCTGGGGCACCCTGGGGCCTCACCTAAGCCCTCCACTCTGTGTTGTCAGCACCTGGCCCAGAGCCTGGCTTGTGGTAACTGATGTCCAGGGAAGGCGTGGCTTGCAGGGTGGGTGACTGGCTGGTGGCAGACGAGGGTGGCAGGCAGGGGGCTCCACTCCGAGTCACCTCTGGACCACAGATGAATATCGGCGTTGCTTCTAGAAAGGAGACAAGACAATAGTCCTCACTCACAGGGTCATGGTGAGGATCAAAAGGCAGCCGAAAGTGGAAACAGATGGTCCAAATGTGCATCAGTGGATGGATGTCTAAACCAATTGTGGTCGGTCCAAACCATGGAGGAGTATTGAGTCATAACAAGGGATGACACAACGGTGCCTGCTGTGACAGGGACGAGCCTTGAAAACATTGCTCTAAGTGAAGGAAGCCAGTTGCCCAGGTCACACATTGTACGATTCCATTTATATGAAATGTCTAGAATAGATCCATCTGTAGCTGCCAGAGGCTGGGGGAAGGGGAGAATGGGGAGAAGAGACTTCCTATGGGTGAGGCATTTCACTGTGGAGCCATGGAAATGTTTTGGAAATGGAGGAGGTAGGTTTTTTGTTTTGTTGTTGTTGTTGTTGTTGTTTTTGCACATCTTGAATGTACTAAATGCCACTAATTGTTCACTTTGAAATGCTAAGTTTTATGTTATTTGAATTTCACCTCAATACATTATTTTTTTTTAATGCCCCCCCCCAAAAAAAAAAACACATCCGTAAGGAAAGGATGCTGGAGGTGAGACATGGGTGTTGGGGTGAGCCTTCTGGAGGAGGGTGGGGTGAGACTGAACAGCCGTGAAGTGTGCAGGTGTCAAGTGGAAGGCAGTTTGGCAGACTGGTAGGACCAAGGGTTCTAGAATAAGACTGAGGGGATTCAGAGCTCTGTGGCCTTGGGCAGGTTATTTAACCCTTCTGTTTCTGTTTTCTTAGGTGTGAGATGGGAGTAATGAAGTTTTTATTATGGGACTCGTAATCTTTTATTACGGAAATCATAAGATGTTCCTGAGGATTAAATGCATTAATATTTGCGAAATGCTGAGAACGGTGCTTGGCACAAAGTGGGTACCGCGTTGAGTGTTAGCTGCTGTTACTGTCGCTCGTTCATATTTTCATTTATTTGCTCACTTAGCACCAGGCCCAGGTTGTGCCCTGAGGGCGGGACTGGGAGAGCAGGGAGGTGGGGTGGGAATGGGGGTGCTGGGTCCTGTTCTCAGGGGCGCCCTCATATCTGGATGCAGAGTCAGGCCCTACTGTACCTCCTCCCCCACGCCGAGCCTGTAGCTCCAGCTGTTAATGAAAATCGTGCATCACCTCCCGGTTCTCGGAGTTTCCTGAGCAGGCACTGTCTCCCTTAGGACCTGACAGTCCTCTTTCTTAGATTTTGAAAACACCTGGGTCTTGGGGGCTGGTGCCTTGGGCTTTCTGGAACGTTAGTAAGTCCCTGGGCCTTGGTTTCCCTGCTTATCCTGGGAGAGGTCAGGCTGTGCTCTGGGGCTGTCAGTGTCTTTTAACCTCCAAACCTGAGCCCATGTGTGGGATGGGCCTGACATGTCACATCTGTGGAGATTTAATTTATAAAAAATGGATAGTATTTTTAAGGCTTGCGTTCTGGACAACTGAGGTAGGGGGTCAAAGAGGGAGTCAGGGGTCTCTCCTGAGCTCCCGCCTTCAAGCTTTTGCCTCATTTTGGGCCTGGCCAGCCCCTGTCGGCCTCCCCGACTCTTCTAGCAGTCATTCAGGCTCAGAGTCTCATGGACTGAAACAGTTTGTTTCTGGCTGCCGCCCATCTCTGCTGTCAACCCATCCATGTCGGCACCCCTCCCACTGCCGTCCTCAGCCTGTCACTCCAGCACGGTCATATGCCCCATTCCCTCCCCGTGACACTCAGTACACACACAATCACCAGGTCCTGGTGACTCCCGTTCACCCCCAGGGGAGTCTTGCTCAGCTCCCGTACTCCCCTTCTTCCACCTGCATCCCTCAGCTCACGCCCAGCCACCTGCCCTCCTTCCACCTAGAGCTCTGGCTCCACCTGCTGGCTCCCCTGCCAGCTGCTTGTCATGGAGGTTGTCCCAGGGCAAAGGAGCAGAAAAGTCATTCCAGGAAGGAGCTTGCTTTCTCTCTTCTTGTAAAAACAAAGTTACGTCTTAAGTAGCTTGAGTCAGGCTTCCAGAACTCCTCCCTGGTGGTGGGAGGATGGATAAAACAGGCCGTGGCCCTGTGCTAGAGGGCCTCTGGAAGCAAGCAGAGCCAGTCAGGCCAGGCAGAGTTCTCTGGCTTCTCAGAAAGCCCTGATGTATTCATATCCCCTCCCCTCTCTCCCAGACACAGACAGCACACTCCTGCACATGTGGACACTGGCTCTCAAGGGTTTGGCACACTGGGTTCAGGGAAGTTTTCTTGGGTAGAACACTCATTTATTCAGCCTTTCATTCATCCATGGGTCTTTGTTCAGTGCCAGGCCCTGTGCCGAATCCTGGGGATATGGAGTGGGGCCAGACCAGGTCCCCGTCTGAGGGCTGGTTCCGGAGGCTGTTGGGCACTCAGAAGCACACAGTGCGGTCTGATAAGTGCCATGCATTCGTTTGCTCATTCAACAAAGGCTTGCTAAGCACCTGCTGCGTACCAGGCCCCATTCTAGCACCGGGGCACCGGCCCAGAACAACAAAGGCAAGAACCCTTACCTTTACCAGGCTAGCCTTCTGGGACTGTGCCATCCCAGAGACACAGTGACGAGAGTTCTGAGGGCACATTTAAAAAGAACTAATATTTATCATTCAATAACTATTTTAAAAAACACAAAATCAGGGGTGCCTGGGTGGCTCAGTCATTATATGTCTGTCTTTGGCTCAGGTCATGATCCGGGGGTCCTGGGTTCGAGCCTGGCATCCTGGGATCTAGTCCCTCCCTGCTCAGCAGGAAGCCTGCTTCGCCCTCTCCCACTCCCCCTGCTTGTGTTCCTTCTCTCCCTGTGTCTCTCTCTATCCGATAAATAAATAATGAAGTAAAACTTAAAAAAAAATAAAAACACAAAACCTTCAGTTTAGACAAGGAGAAGATAGCAATTGTCCATAATTTCATCACTTTGGAAGAACATTAAAAATTTTTTTTCAGTGTTTGCCCTCTCTGCTATGCATGTGTGTGTACGTGTATGTGTGCAGGTGCCTGTGTGTTCAGGGACAATGGTGCATAAGCTGTCTGTGACATCTGGACTAGTGTCTTTTTTCCTCCAGCATTTCCCTGCCATTAACCCAGCATTAATAAATCCATATTTATTAATGACACACAGAGCTCCTCATGCAAATGCTCCTCAGTTTATCGAACTCTCCCCTTCTTTGGCATGGACATTATTTCTAGTTTTTTTGCTATTCCAAATAATGCTGAAACAATTAGTTTCGAAACCACCCAATGACCCTCTGAGGGCAGGATCCTGGAAGTTGCAAAGGTCCCAGGTTCTGCAGCTGCCCGTCCTCCCTCTCCCCTGCAGGCCTTTCTCGCTGTGAAGGCTCAGTGCCTTGCCTATGGGAGAGGAGGCGCCCGCCAGGTCAGTCTTAGTACAAGTTGTTGCATTTCTCCTTGGCTGCATAAACAATCAGCTGATAACTTAGTAGCTGGAAATAACAACGTTCATTTTTTTTTTTTTCTCTCCTGGTTTCTGCGGGTCAGGATGTGGGAAGGGCTCAGCTGGGCACGTCTGGCTCAGGGTGTTGCGCGGTCACAGCTGGCCCTGGGGCTGGAGCAGCTGCGTGCTTGAAGTGGGCTCTTGTTGCTATCACCGCTGGAGTCCGGCCCTGCCTCCCTTTGTCTCATGGCTCCCTCTCACATGAGGGCGGCCTCCATGTCCGTGTCTCCCCTGGGCAAACCATGCCAGCTGAACACACAGGGCTGTCTGCGGGCCTGGGATTCTTGCCAGTTCTTGACGTACGTGAAGTTGCTCATTGAATCCTCACAGCAACCCAAGGAGGCAGGTGCTGTTGGGATCTTGCTTCCTGCTCAGAAAGTGCACATGTGGGATCTGAACCCAGAGCAGCCTTATTACTGAGCCTGCCTCCCTCCCCCAAACTGGTCTGCCAGGGTCTACTCCAGCCTCTCTGCCCTTCCATTCTCCGCCTAGTGGCCAAAGTGAGCACATTTAAGGGTCATTCCGTTGTTTGCATCCGTTCCTTGCTGAAACCCTGCCAATGTCTTACCAGGCTGACGATTAAAATCCCGACTGGTGACCAAGGCCACCTGGTGACTGGGTGCTGTTGGTCTTGTCCCCTGCACCGCATGCCCCTTCTCCTTCAGCACCTTCAGTGAGGCTTGCCCCTGCCTCCGAGCCACTGTGTAATGGGCCACCCCTTGCCCCTTTCCAAGTTTTTACTGCTGCTGCTTTAGCTCCTAACTCAGACCTCCTTTCCTGAGGAAGCCTTCTCAACTTCCCAGGCTGGTCGATCACCTAACCTGGGCTCTTGGAGCCCTGTATTTGGCAGCCCTTACTGTAAGAGTCACCGTGTACTATTTTCGGATGTCTGTCTTGCAGGGCTGTGGAGCTGCACACTTGTGGGTGACGCTGTTGGCATTGTGGCCTGTGCCACGGAACCCCCTGGTGTTGGGCAGTGTGGAGCCCTGCTGTCTTCGCTGCTAGAAGGGAAACATTGGGTCTGTTGTACAAACCTGCCCTAGTCACCATTCGTCCCTGGTGGTCAGCAGTGTCTGACATGGAAGTAAATATTTGTGGAATATTATTCATAATAATAAGAGGTATATGTGTTACCAAGCATTAGGCATTATATTTGGTCAATCCTCAGAACAACCTTATAGGGTAGGCCCTCTTGTCATCGCCTCGCCTTGTCATTAGGTGAGGAAACAGGCTGAGGAAGGGGGAGTCACTTGACTTACGTCCTCTAGTGAGTGGAAGGTTCACCCGAGGCAGACTGGTTCACTATGATAAAAAAACAAACAAGAGAAGGATCCCTCAATTCTAGCAGCTTAGAGCTGGTCAGATGAGGGAGAGCCCAGACACACCCCAATGCAATAAAGCTTCCCACACAGTGGTGAGGACGTATGTGCGGGGAGGGTTGTTTTCCTCTAGTAGGGAGAGAGGAAGGAGAGAAAGGGCCCCTGGACAGGAAGTGAATTTGCTTTGGGGCCACTCTCCCATTTGGATGCCAGGCCTGGCCACATTCTCCTGACCACAGCCTCTGTCTCCCCAGCTCGCTATCCCAACATGAAGGCCTGAGGAAAGAAGATACCAGCCAGGACAGGGATGGGGTGGGACTCTCCTATGTGCCCAAGTCATACCAGAAGCCTCAGCTCTTACTTATGTGGAGACCTGTCCTTAACCTGGTGATTCTCCTGAGAGGAAAACAGATAGGAGAATTTCCATTATACAGGTGAGGGAATGGAATAACCCAGAAAAGTCAAGAGAATGATCTGAGTCCTAGAGCCAGGATGAGAACCCAGATCCCTGGAAGCCCCTCAGCCCCAGGACTCTCTCTGTGTTGCAAGAGAGAGTGTGTGTGGGAGTGTGTGTGTGTGTATGAGAGTATGAGTGTGGAGTAGGGGTGGGGGACAAAGATGAGGACTCCCCCTTCCTCTCCCCTGGTTCCTCCTGACTCCTTATCCCAGCAGCCTGTCCCACCAGCGGAAAAGGCACCCATTAAGGCTCTATGGATTGTCCTACAGTGCTTGCCAGTCCTGTTTGTCTGGGAGTTCGGAGTTGCCTCAGTGCCTGCTCTCCATCCGTTGAATTCCTTGGCTTTCCCACCAGCCTGTGGGCTTTCTGAGGGCTAAGCCTTGACTATACCATCAGGTCAGTTTTGCTGCCCAGTATTTTCTGAGTTTGTGTTCAATCCTGTGTGGAGCCCAGCCCAGCCCAAAGGTTGGTTCAGGGGCTTTGGGAAAAGTTGGTACCTGAGTGGATCGTGAAGGAGCAGTAGGAGTGACCAGAGTCCTTGTCACCTTCCTCCCTGAGCCCCAGGCCCTGTGAGTACAGAGCTGGGCAGGCACTGGTGATTGATGCCCAACCCCCACCCCCCATGCCAGCTCCAGTCTCTAGCAGGGCTGCCCAGTCCCTGAAGATTCCAGAGACTCCAGCCCTGGGCGCCTGCCCAGACACTGCCCCTCTAAGGCCCCGGCTTCTTTCCCTGTCTCCTTCCTCACAGGTCTGTCTTCTGGAGATTCTGTTTTGGTTGGAAAGAGGAGGCGGAGGTGTTTGCGTGTCTGGCTCTTTCCTCCTTTCTCATTCCTCCTCCCTTCCTCCCTCTTGCCTCTCAAGATGTTTCCTCTGCCAGTCTGGCCGCACTCCAGGCTCCCTGCTCCTCAGTAGCCGTCCTCTCCCGCCTGGGGCTTCTGCGGGCTGTGGCTTTCCCTTAATGCCTTCTGTCTCCAGACGAGAGGTCCACGGGACATATCCTTCAGGGTGGGGCCCATTGCCTCCATCTTCCCCTCCTGTTTAAAACCCACGTCTCCTGGGAGAGGAGGCTGCAGGCCCATTTTAGCGCTGCCTCCTGCTCCAGGTGTCCCTTTTCCCCTCCAGGCCTTGGTTCCCTGTGGAGCCCATGGCATAGGCAGCCCCTTGGTGTCAGGGCACATAACGTGCCTTGCGTTCATTTCATTGTAGTTTTGTGCTGCTTTGGCAAGGATCTGTGCTCCAGGCATGGGACACTGGGGAGCTGCTCCCTCCAGCTAGGCAGTGGCCTGGAGTACAGAATTTGCACTACCTACCCCCCAGCCCCAACCACCTTTTCATGTTCCCAGCTGAGGTCCCATCATTCCCTGAGGACCCTCAAGGACCCCTTCTCCATCTGCCCCCCCTGGAGGAGGTTCACAGGGTGAAGGAGACCCATACTCGGGCCCAATGGAGCTCAGCCTGGGCTGTGTACCCTCAACACATCGCACCGTGTCTGGAATAGGGCAGATAACTTGGTAAATATTTGTAGAATGACTTCTGGAGGAGCAGCCAGTGAACCAGAGTGTGGCACATTAGAGAGGTGAGGACGGATAAGGTGCTGAAGGGGCACTTCCTAATAGAGGTGACATGTTTCAGAATGGGTCAGAGCTGGACAGAGAGCAGGGTAGGGAGGGTATTCCAGACAGAAGGAACAGAGGGTGTGTGATCTGGGGCTGAGAGTAGATGCGAGTAAGTGGAAAGAAGGGAGGCTGGAAAGAAGGACTGGGATGTGGGAGGAGCCTCTGTTCTGGGGATGGGTGCCCGGGCCTGTTGGAATGGTGCCAGCACTTAGCCCACTCAGCAGGGTCCCAGGTCTCTGTGCTGTAGGCCTGGGTTTGCGGGGGCAGGCAGGTGGTGGAGGGGGAGGGCCCTCAGGGCTTTCGAGGCCTTGCTGGGGCATGGGACTGCGTGAACCCAAGGCCACTAGCTCTGTTTCCCTGGGCCGAGCAGGTCATGGGATTAGAACCTGTCAGGGCCAGCTGGATGAAGCAGGCTTGTGACAACACTTACGTTAGAACCAGGTTCAGCTGCGGTCTCCATAATTTCCTGGCCAGGACCCTGAGCAAATCACCGACTTCTGCATGAGAGATTTCCTCTTCAATAGAGATAACACAAGCGGCCTCTCGAGACTGTGACAAAAATTAAGGTAACCTGTGTAAAGTTTTTCTTTTTCCTCCGTTTCTCTCCTTCCACTCCCACACTCCTTCTTGGCAGGGCTGGCCCTTTGCACTGGGGGCCTGGGTCCGCTGGCAAGGACGCAGGATATTCTCAGCGCTGATAGCCCATCTCTCCTTCCACAGCGTCCTGGATTCCGCATGCCTCTAAGTGTGCATTCCTCTGGGTAGCGGTTCTCAGCATCTCGGGGCCACTGTGTCTGAAGTACCTCTAAAAAGGCAACAGTTGGAAATGCATATTCCCAGGCCCACCTCTCACCCTCCCCACCGAATGTGAACTCAGAAGGTAGGGCCCAGCAAGCTGGGTTTTAACAAGTCTCCCACGTGATTCTGACCCATGCTCAGGTGTGAGAACCTTTCCCAAAAGAGACTGATGCCCAAGGGCCTCTCAGCCAGAGGAGCCTGGGTTTGGGTCAGGAGTCAGAACATGGGAGTGCTTCCAGGTGGGTGACCTGTACGTTCACCTAGAGCCCCAAGCTCAGGAGGCCCTCTGGACTGGTTAAATGCTTTTCTGTTACTGTCTTGACATCTGAACAAGGGGCCCTGCATTTCCATTTGGCACTGGGTGCACAGATGTCTTAGCTGGTTCTAGGAGCTGGTCCCAGCCACGGGCCAGGGTAACTGGGTGTCCTCAGGGAAGTCGCTATCTCTCTTGGTCTTACGTGCTCATCTATACAGGAGGATGAGAACCCCCACGTCCTAGTAAGCGCAGGATTCAGCATGAAGCTTGGGCTCAGCAGTCAGCCCCGTGCCGGGCCCAGGCCAGTGTAGAGTGGCCTGCCGAGGCCACGTGCCAGTTCTAGGCACAGCCCTGGGGAAACTAGGGCAGCACACAAACCCTGTCCTTGGCTTCATGGGGCTTTCAGTCTGGAGCAGAGAGATGGCAAGAGTTCCCACTGTGAGGGGTGCCCTGAGAATACCTGAGGGGGTGCTGACCTACTTGGGGGAGGTCACCAAAGGCTTTCTGAGGATGTACCCAATGAGCGAATATCTGAGATGGAGTGGATGTGAACTTGGCATTGGGGGTGGACAGCCTTGTCCGGATGGAGGCAACAAAACGCCATGTGCTATGTTCATAGTTACCAACAGCGGATCTCTGGGGAGGCTGAGGTAAGGGGAGAGGGCCTGGAGTGAGGTGATGGGCCCCAGGAGCCGCAGGCGGCTGGTCAGGAGGCTGGCCAGGAGGCTGGCTGCCTTGGGGCCAGATCATGGCTTTGGCTTCCTCCCCTGGACCCAAGGCTTTAGAATAGGAACAGCTCTTGCCCAGAGGCCTCCTGGAGCAGTAGGAATGTGGCCTTGCCAGCTCCCGTGGCTGGCATGTTATTGACCCTCTGCAAACCTCAGCTTCCTCTTCATCAGAATGGACCTCCTAGTCCCGTCAGGTGGCTGTGGTGAATGAGGTGTGAGCAAAGTGACAGCCCAGAAGCCCAGCACAGTGCTGCCTGTGGGAAGCGGATTCTTCCCTCCGGGAGGGCAGTACAGTGCCCTGATTTGGATCAGGAGCCCCTGTAGCCCAGGCTGACTCCCTTGGGGTAGTCCTTTCTTTAACGGGAAGGAAAATCAGGCTGGTAATCCCTTTCCTAGAGACAATCTGGTGGGATTAAGAACTAACCAGCTTTGGGGGCCCAGAAGCAGCGGCTTTGCAGACAGCTGAGTATCCTTCTGTCTGGGTGTCCCCCACCTCAGGGCCCAGCCCGGGGTTAAATGAAACCTACCGGCTATATCACAGAGAGGGATGAGCTCCCCCAGCCAGTGTCCTGAGTCCAGTCCCTGCTCTCTCAATGGCGAGAGTGGCTTTCACTTCACACAGGCCTCCCGGCACCGGGTCCTGTCCATGCGTTCATCAAGAAAGGCACTGTTATTTCCATTCTATCGATGAGGATCAGAATAACTCGTTCCTTGCCCAAGGTCACCCAGCTTGTGAGTGGCAGACCCAAACTCCCATAGTGACACAGTGTGGAGCCAGGGGCGAGTCCTGTCCTTCTCTGGGCCTCTGTGCCACTACGTGTGTCCTGAGGGGTGGGCCCTAAGGTTCTTAGAGACCCCATCAACCCCACTGCCCTGGGGTCCACACTTCTGGGAGGGCCTGCTCCCCCGTGAAGATAACCCACCACACTCTGTGCCCCATCCAGGGTGCTGTTCCTTTACTGTGTAGGAAATGACTGGCTCACTCGGGCCCTCTCAGCTCCAGTCTGCCAGGCCTCCTGCTGCCGAGGGCTGACCTCTGGCTTTGATCCCTCTCCCTTACCCTCAAAGAGGAACGGGTGTGGCCAGGACCATGAGTGCGTGTGTACTGGGCTGATGAGGCAGGAGCCTCTCTCCTGTGGGAGAGTCCACAGAGTTGTACAGAATTTGGTGTCTTCAGGGAAGTAACCACGGTCAGTGTGGCTGGAGGGCGTGTGTATGGTGGAGGGACGGGAGTGGGTGGGTTCAGACTGTGAAAGGCTTGCAGGAAGCAGTGAAGGGGTTTGAGGCCCAGAAGAGACTCAACAGGTACGCATCAAGCCTAACAGAAAATGTCAGCGACAGGAGACACAGAGTTCAGTAGTCATTGGTCATGGTTTCCTTACGTTGATGGTCACAAACACGCAGATTCCTCTTCTTACCAGCTATGAGAACTTGAGGCCACCACTAACCTCCAGGGCCTCATTTTCGCCACCAGTCCTGTGGGAAGAAGGATAAGGAGTCTTCCTCTCAGGGGTTTTATCAGGAGCAAAGAGAGATAATGGGGAGATTTCATCTAATCTTGGTTAATCCTGCAAATTCGTGGCCCACTCTGCCCAGCTGCGTAGCCAGGGCCCTTCCTCCCTGTCATAGGCCTCCCCCGCTTCAAGGTTTGGGGCAGGGTAGTACTCAGTCACTGGCTCCAGGAGGCCCCAGCCATAATACAGTTACTTGTAGGCACGGCTTTACCCTCCCCAGATCCCATCCTTCCGCTATCCTCAACCTTGACCCTGCAGTAGTAGACCCCTGCCTCCCTCTCAGACTTTCCCCTAGCCTTGAAGCCTTGGCCAAGGGGCTCCCAGCCTTCATAGCCCCCGGAGAGTCCCAGGGGGTCCTCCAGTGTGTTGTGGGAGGGAGCATGCAGGACCCAAGGAAGTCACGTGCCTTCCCTGAGGCTGTGTCCCCATCTGCAAAATGGGAATGGGATGATTAGTCTCCTGTTGCTTCTATAACAAATTACCAGAGATTTAGTGGCCTAAAACAGCACATATTTCTTCTCTTACAGTTCTGGAGGTCAGAAGTTCTCAAGTAGGTTGGTAAGGTTGCGATCCTTCTGGAGGTTCGAGGGCAGAGTCCGTTCCTTTGCCTTATCTAGCTTTTGCAAAGCTGCCTGCATTCTTTGGCTCCCGGTAAAGCCAGCAACATAGCATCTTCCAATTTCTTTCTCGATGCTTCCCTCTGCACAAATTTGCCTCTTCTCTCTCTGACCCTGCTGCCTCCCTCTTATAAGGAGCTTTGTGATGACACTGGGGCCATCTGGATAATGTAGGGGAGTGGCCCCATCTTGAGATCCTTAACTAAATCACACCTGCGAGGACCCTTTTACCATGTAAGCTACACTAGTCACAGTTCCAGGCATTCGGATGTGGGCATCTCAGGGGGCCATTCGTCAGCCTGCCACACATACTTTGCAGGGTGGTTGTGAGGATTAAGGAGACCAGAAATGTGAAAGCTTCCAACAATGCCTGGGACATGGCAGTCAGTCTCCAGACCTGCTTCTTTGACCTCCTCTCTCTGGGCCTCTGTCTCCCCATCCATAAAAAGAGGCCCATTCCAGCCCCAGCAGTTAGATCCCACCTTCATCTAGAGCAAGTGGTAAGGACAGGCAGACTGTGCCCTTAGCCTAGCCTGGGCTTCAGCAGAAGCAGCAGAATGGAGCCCTGCCTCCAGGACGCCCCCAGTGGCCCTCGGAAAAGCCCAAAGCCTATCTTCTCCTCCTCCCTCTCTGGGGCAGGCCTCTGCCGGTTCCTGGCCTTCTGTGCATTTCCCAGCATTCCCAGGGATGGCTGATGGGAAAGGCTGAGCTCACTGCTCCCTGGGGAGGGCAAGAGCTGGAGGGAGGAGAGGGAGCGGCTGGCGGCAGCTGTGGGAGCTGAGGAGAGGATAGGATATTTGCAGTAGGAGAGGTCGAGGTTATCAGCGTTCGGGAGTGGGGGGTGGCGCCTCCAAACTGGGGCTCCTAGAAGCTCAGCTCTCCCTTGGCCTCCTCTGAAGGCTGCTCTGTCCCTCTGCCGGCCACCCTGCTGAGGGGCCTTGGGCTCTCTGGAGGAGAATGCACGTATGTTGGGGCTGGGAGGAGGGCATCACAGACCAGCAGGGTCGGGGAATGAGGGACTATTGCCAAACAGGAATAAGAATACCACCCCCTTCATGGGGAGAGGCTATCTCGGCCAGCATCCCTCCTTTACTCGTACCCTCTCCCCCGGAAATTGGCCCCCATTTACCGTTGGGCTCATCATCTGTCTTCCCTGGACCTTATTTTCCTTATTTGCATGTGCGTGAGGGGCAGTGAGAGAGGGCAGGTAAGAACACCACTATGGGATTTGAGAGAATTGAATGAGATTGTGATTTTGGAATGATCTGGAAGCATAAAGTCTGCTCTAGAAGGATATGTATTTCCACGCATACGCACATCACTTCAGTGTTCTCTCTTCACCTTGATGACCTGGCAAACTCTTAATCATTCTCCAAGTCCGATCACACATGTCGCCTGTTCTCTGTGACTTCCGAGCCACTTCCTGGAATTACTGTCACCTTCTTTACAACTCTCGCTCACAGTCCCTTTGCAGGGTTGTCTTTGGTTTGTGGCATCTACCTCCCCTATCACATGTGGGCCTTGTGTTCACCCCAGACCCCCTCTGCTTCTCAGGGTCCCCATAGTTGCAGTAGAATAGAGGCAGGATGGTGAAGGCTGGGCAAGCTGGCTTCCTGGGGTCTGGCTGGGGCAAGGTCCCCATGGGGCAGTCCAATCCTCAGAATGGAGCAGGTCCCCACAACCAGCTCCATTAGATTTAAAAGCATCTGGGTTGGGCAGCCAGAGCTGGTTCTAAAGGAGCCCCACACTGTTCCTCCTGGCAGGCTTCTCACACTTCCCAGGACAAAGAAGGGAATCCTAAGGAGCAGGTGGAGGGTTTGGGTTGGGTATGGAGGTGTTGATTACTAAGCCCCAGGGTGTGGTTCTGGGAGAGGTTTGGAGATGCCCTGAGGGCTCCTTCCTGCTTGTGGCCTCACTGAGGACAGCTGCTCTCATCTGGCCTTGCTGTGCCCACCTGATCTGTAGGCCTCTGTGTTCTTGAAAGTAATGAAAATGGATTTCTTACAAATGCTTGCTAATTCAGCCTTGTTCTTATAATAGGCCTCTGTCTCTGGCCTCCTAGGAACTCCTCATACCCATTACCTCCTCTCAGCTGCTAAGGCCCATCAAGGTAACGTGACCTGGATTGAGAGCTGGTGAGCCAGTTGAGGCCAACGTGGGCAGGAACCTGCCCAAGGCCACTCAGCGAGTTTGTTTATGGTGGTGGTGGTGGTTAGTATTTTCACCACTTGCAGGGCTCTAGCTGAGTGCCAGGGCCTCATCTAACCCTGCAGACAGCTGAAGTCCGGGCTGATGAAGCCACCCGTCTTCTGCCTGACCTCAAGCCGCTAACCCCTTTGATGCACCTTTTCTGGGCCAAGCGCAATCCCCTCCCCTGAGCAGCTCCCAGCCTGGGCGGGGCTGACATCAGTGGGTCACGCCCACCACCACGCCCACCAAGGTGCAGCAGATAGGCGCCCTCAAGGGACTAAGGGAATAATGGCTTCTCGATTTGCCTTCAAGATTAAACATGAGAAATACGCAAAGTACCTAGCATATAACAAATACATGAGAAATCTTAAACCGATTGCTATTGTGGATTTTTCTTATTTTCTAAATTTTAATAAAATTGCTCAGTGAGAAGTTTCAAAAGAAGAAGTGTGTAAGTGTGCCTGGGTGGCTGCGTCCATTAAGCATCTGACTCCTGATTTCAGTTCAGGTCACGATCTTGTGGTGAGATCAATCCCTGCATCGGTGTCAGCTTGAAATGGTCTCTCTCTCTCTCCTTCTGCCCCTCCCCTGGCACACGGGCTCACTCTTGCTTGCTCTCTCAAAATGAATAAAATCTTTAAAAAAAAAAAAAAGAAAGGAGAACTGTATTTTGAGAGGACTGAGAAGCTTGTGTTTTACAAATTTGTAATATTCTCTCACATCTTGAGAATACCACAGTATGTTCAATAATGAATGTATTTGGTTTGGAAGACAGGATAAATTATATCTTTCAAAAGTATATAAGTCCTTTAAAATTCAGAAGCATTGTAATTATATTTTCACTTCTTAATTGATGAAGCAGATCATTTGAGCTGCTTTTGTTTTTTCTCTTCTGCTCTGTGATGTTGGACAAGTTACTTAACCTATTTGTCTCTAATTTTCATCCTGTGTAGAGTGGGAATAATGAGAGTATCTACCTTACAGGGTTCTTGTGAGGTTTAAATGAGTTAATATAGTGTTTACAATAGCAGTGGGCTTGTATTAAATGCAATAAATAGAACTTATAGTAATAATAACAAAATATACCCAGGTTAAGTTACCAGATTAAGGTGGCTTTTCAGCGAATATGTATTCAGCTGACATTTGCTGGGTGCCGGCCCTGGACTTGTTTGGGCCTTGGCCTTGGGTCTCCACTGCTCTCTCCCTCTGCGCAGTGGCCTGGGCCCCCCGGCTCCATTTCCACATCTTGTTCCTAGCCCCCAGGGCCCCGGGTGAGGCTAAGCTCATAAAAAGTGTCAGCAAAGCACTTTGTGGATCGATGCTAACTAATAGCAGCTCCCTGAGCTGGCACATGTAGGGAAGAGGACTGTGAAGGCAGCTTGGACCAGGCTCAGGGATGGCACCTGGCCCTCGGGGAGGCCATTAATGTCCTCACAGCGGGACCTGTCCTTCCTCTCCTGTGCCTCCTGTCACTGTAGCCAGCAGTGGGTGCTGATTTGGGGGCTGGGGGGGGCATTAGTGGCCCCAGAGGGAAGAGGTTTGCCCGCTGGCAGCAGAGGCAGGACCAGAAACCGAGGGAGCCCACACATCTGGTGGCATCCAGGCCAGAGCTGGGTGCCCAGCTTGTCCTGGCCATCCTCCTGTCAGGGCTTTCCTCATCACCCCCTCAAAATCGCTTGAGAAGTCAACATTCCTGGATTGGGACAGGCGGCCGCTGGCCTCCATCCAGACACATGGCTATCTTAAGTATGGCAAGGTTGCTTTGGGTCGGTTGAGGGCATGAATGGGAGGTGGTGTGAGACCCTGCACAAGGGACGATTGGGCAGAACTCCCCCTGGTTCTGCCCCCAGAGGAAAGCCCTTCTCCTCTTTGACTGAATGAAGTCTGTTCCGAGGACTGTTGTGGGGGCAAGCAGGTGGGGGGGGGGTGTCCTCTGGGAGTTCCTAGTCTAATGGAGGAGGCATGGCCCCATCTTCCAGGAGAGAGACTCCTGTCTGATGGTGGGGGGGGATGCGGCTTCTATTTCCTGGGGCTCCCCATTTAATGGAGGGGACATAGCTCTCTTGTCCACCGGCAGCTCGTTGTTTAAGGAAGGAGGCATCATCTTTGTCCTGCAAGAACCTCTAATAATTGAAAGTCACAACCACTTCCCTCAGGGGAAATCTTTATTTGATAGAGGAGATCTGCCCTTTGCCCTCAAGAAGGTCTCCTGTCTGATGCGGGAGGCTCATCTTGTCACTCAGGAAGGCCCATTGATGGCCTCTGCCCTTGTCTCCCTCCTCTCTGCTTACCCGCCCCCCCCCAGCATGATTTATGGGGCGCATAGATCTACAGGCAATAGCCACAGAAGGCTGTGCCATGTATGTTGAGGGGGGGTGGCTGCTATAGGGCAGGGAGGAAGGGAAGAAGAGGGACTACAGAGGGACTTCATAGCAAGTGAGGGTGACATGGAAGGCTTCCCAGTAGAGGGGTCTTTATGGGACAGTCTGATGCACAAGAGGTGCCTGGCTGTGATGAGTATCCCCTGGGGGATAATGTATAGAGGCTCCCCTGGGCTGGGAAGGAACACTTGAGAGGTCACTCCAGGGAGCCCCTGTTCATGCAGGCCCGACTGCTGGAGTGGACGGGCCCCAGGGAGACCCTCACCTTCTGTCTGTACACAGCTGAGTGCGGTCAGCCCAGAGACATCCGCCCTCCAAGGCCCGAGAACCCAGAGGAGGAGAGGAAACAGGACGCGTATCAGGAACGCCTTTTCCTTTTCTTTGTAACTAACCCCCTCACTCGGGGCTGGGGAGAGCTGAAGGGCCTGCCCTGGCCTGGCTGTTGCTGCCTCCAGCCCCCAGCTCTGGGTCCTACACACACAGCCTTACCCGCCCCCTTGGCTGCTGCTTCTGGGCTGGTCCCTCGCTTCACCAAAACTCAGGACTCTCATCTGTAAAATGGGGTAAGACTTCCTATCTGCCTCACATGGAAGTTTGTTTTTTTTTCCTCTCTGTGTAGGATTTACATAACTTATTCCTTTATTCCTGAGATGGACATTGAGTACCTAGGAGCTTTGGGTTGGGCAGAGGCATAGAACAGAAGTAAGGAACAGATGTGGACAGACAGGAAGTCCATGTGGGACTTGTCTGAGGAGCTGGAGGACATCTGAGTGGAGATGTCACAAAGCTGGTGGGTGTGGGGTCAGAGAGGATCTGGCTGGAGATGGGGTTTGGACTCACCACCCTTGAGTGGCAGCCAAGTGGCTGGGTGGGTGGAGTCACCCAGGGAACTGCTTGTCATGCACCCTGGGAAGGAGTGGAGGGCCAGACTCTGGAAGCCACAGCCCTCAGGGCTCAGTGTACAGATTGCTGGACACAGAGCAGGGATGGGGAACCATGCAGCCAGGGCTCCAGTGACCAAGAGGCTGGTAGGGAGGTGGTGTGTGGGGAAGGGTAGGCCACAGAGGATGAAGAAGGAGTAAAGGTAAAGGTACTGAGACACTGAAGAAGGCGGTCAGTCAGACTGGCATTCTTTCACTGTTTGCATGATTTCAGATACTATTGGTCTCTGCCGACCAGAAGGCTCCTTATGTGTGTGTTTGTGTGGTGTGTGTACGGCCTGTGTGTGGGGATATTAGAGTGAGATATGTGTTGTAGGCGTGAGTGGTGTGTGTGTCTGTGGAGTCCGTGTGCGTCTGAGGTGTGGCGCACATATGATGACGTGTGTGGTGTAGGTGGCAAGTGTGCACAGTGAGCGTGTGCTGTGGTGTGTGTGATATGTGGGTGCTTTCTGTATGTGTGGTGTGCATGGTGTTTGTAGGTGTGGGTGAGGGATGTGCAGTGTTTGTGTGGTCTCTGTGGGTATGTGTGGGGTGTGTGTGTCTAAGTGTGTGTGTGTACGGTGTGCGTGGCAATTGTGTGTATGGGGGGGGGGTAGACTTCGTGCACATTTGGATCCTGGTTCCACACTGCAGAAAGCAGGCTGGTGCTGAGCCATTTACCTGGGCTGAAAACTGACCAGCATCTCCCAGGCTTGTGAATTCCCTTCTTTACTTAGGGTTACACCCAGTGGTGTACTGACAACAACTGGCTGTCCAGAAGACAGCGGAGGGGATGTGGTGGTACTTGCTACCAAGTTCTCCCACCAAGGAGTTCGCACTACTAAAGTGATGTCATTGAACGTGGGGATGGGGAGAGATGCGCAGTAGGACACCATCCGACAGCATTCCCACGGCGGCATAAGTAGCCTCAAGAGCATCGTAGGGAAATTTAGTGAAATTACAGTAATGATAAATTTGGAGTATGTATTCCCTTTGTTTTTAATACAATTTATTTAACTCTAAGTTTAGAGCAGGATTTCTCACTATCAGTACTTTGGGCTGCAGAATCTTGCTTGGCGGTGGGAATGGGGTTGACCTATGTCTTGTGCAGGCGGCATCCCTGACCTCCACCCACTGGATGCTGCTAGCACCCATCCTCCAGAATGTCTCCAGACGTTGCCAAATGTCCCTGGTGGGGGATGGGGGGTGGCGCATTCACCCCGCCATGGCGAGCCATGGCAATGGCTCTGTTCTTCCCATACGAGCCTCCTCCTGCCCGTCACAGGCACCTTGTCTAGCTAAATATGAGACATGGCTTTTTTCCCTTAGAATTCTTTCTCAGAGAAGAGCTGCCACCCGAGGCCATAGCTTTCAGTCTGGACAGAGCCCCTGACCACAGAAGACGTTCAGCCTCTGACCCGCCCCTGGGGAGGTCAACACAGAGTCCGAGATGCGCTCCATAGCAATCGGCTCTGCTGTTTTATGACCCACTAGAAGGAAAAAAGTATTGCTTCTGAATTACTGTCTCATTTTGATATGTTATTCTATGATCCTAAAACTTTGTATGTGCGAATTGGCAAAACAACAAAACAACCAAACCCAAACAAATGAAACTTCAAATAAAGTCTTCCTCTGGGGACATCTGACTGCCTTGTGTCTGGGGCCGCCCTGTGTGTCCTGGGCTCCCGCTGAGGCCCACGCGCCACGTCTCCTCCTGCTGGCCAGGCTGCCCACCTCTGATTTGCCACTTGGCCCTGGTCTGTTTCTCCCCAGCTTCATGCTTGGGGGTTGGCTCTCTTTAATTCCTTTATTCATTCATACAGAATATTTATTTAGCACCAGCCATGTACCGAGGAAAGTAAATGATTGAGGGAAGAGGCTTCTGATCTCTGCAGTTTCTCAGTGTTGCATGGCTGTCTCCAAGGAGAGGTGGGATACAAGCCAGTGCGGATGCCGAGGGGACATGGGTGCTGGATGGGGGAGGGGAGGGACAGGTGCTAATGTGTGTGGGTGGCTCTTTTGTGCCTGGAACCGAGCTGGACATTATACATCCTCTCATTCCGCCCTCCCACTGTGCTTTTGAGGGAAGCTTTGTTTATTTGTGGAGCATCTGTCTTCCTGCTCCAGAGTGTAGGTACCCTGGGGACAGGGCGCAGGGGCCTAGATCTCCTGGAAGTAAGAACCGTGGCAGGCCCAGAGATTGGAAAATAAAAGGAAGAAAATAAAGGAAGGAAGGAAGATGGATAGAAAGAGGGGAGATGGGAAAGAGGCAGGAGAGAGGAGCCAGCACAGTCCCTCTGGAGATGAGAGCAGTCAGGGAAGGCTTCTCGGATGAGGTGACATTGGGAAGAAAGGATTGCAGTTGGGAGAACAGAAGGAAAGGCTAGTACAGAAAGAAGAAATAGGGCATGTCCCCAGAGATTTCTGAACTGTGAGGGTCTAAACTGGGAAGAGAACATTACAAACTATTATTTTCCATCTGAGACCAAGAGGAAGACAGACAACTAAAAAAACTTGCCTGGGGCGCCTGTGTGGCTCAGTGGGTTAAGCCTCTGCCTTTGGCTCAGGTCATGATCCCAGGGTCATGGGATCGAGCCCCGCATCGGGCTCTCTGCTCAGCGGGGAGCCTGCTTCCCCCTCTCTCTCTGCCTGCCTCTCTGCCTACTTGTGATCTCTCTGTCAAGTAAATAAATAAAATCTTTAAAAATAAATAAATAAATAAAAAAACTTGCCTGGCCCAGCAAGGCTAACATAACTATCTCTTCCCACCCCAAGGCCTTCTCACTCAAAGGACATTTAGGCAAGAACTCTCCCCTGGGTGCTGGAGGGGGAGGGGAACAATGATAACAACAATCATCATATTACCAATCATGTTGGCTTCCTTTTATCAGTTCCCTGCTGTGTACCAAGTCCTTGTATGTGCCTTCATGCTGTGTGGTAGATAGCGCCCCATATTCCTGACAGGGGAAAGTATGCCTCAGAGAGGTGCTAAACTCACCCGAGGACACACAGGATTCCAGCCAGGTCTGCCTGCTTTTCTGCCAGCAGTCTTCCCTAAGCTGAAAGAAGCCTGGAGAGTATTCAGGTGCGGTCTGTGGGCTCTTTGGGATCCAGTTGCCAGCCCGCTTGTTGAAATTTTTATTAGCCTTTGATGTTCAGATCTCCAGTTTCTTAGGTTACCAGCAAATGCGCCACGCTTCTTTAAGAAACTCTCCTCTCTCTTCAGGGCCACCTGGTGGGCCCCCTCCTTCCTGACTCTGCACCCTGTAGATCTGGCTCAAGGCCAGAAAAGGGAACCTGGGAATGCAAGCAGAAGGGGGAGGGGTTGCTGTCAGCTCAGAAGCCAATGGGAAGTCCAGAGGCTGGGAGCGTGACTTGGTCAGAGCCCTCATCTACCACCCTTGCCCCGCAGCCCTGCCAGACACGCTGCCCTCTGGACACAGGAGCCTTGCCAGGTGTCGAGCTGCTGCGATAGGACAAGAGCACCAGGAATCTGGGGCTCCCCTCCCTGTCTGGGACTCTGTGCACGTGGGCAAATCTCTCTGAGCCTATTTCCTGGCCTCCGCAGGGACCCTTCCCTCCCTTGGGTTGTGATTTCTCCATCTGTGGAATGAAGCAGGCTGTAGTGTGCTCCCTCAGGCTCCCCAGATCTGTGAAATGAGGGTGACATTTCCTGTCTTCCTGCCCTTTCCCCCTCCTGGACTGTCCTGAACTGCAGGTGCACTAATGGTAGGTAAACAGGCAGGCGATGTTCTGACACGGGGGGGGGGGGGGGGTGTTCAATTTTGCCAGAGCGGACGAGCTTGTACATAAATAACTCTGCTACCAGGGAGCATGTGATAAGGGCCCTAGAAACCTCTTTGCTGCCATAGCCACCTGCTCTTCATGCCTCCCTGCTCCCTGATGGCTGCTCTCACACCCAGAAAGTGGGTCAGAATGTAGGGCAGAAGGAATGCCCCCTTGTGTTGTCCCCACCCTGCCCAATTGAGTCTATGATTGCCTATCAGGCCAGGGATAGAGGAAATTTATGGGGTTGGGGGCACGTCTGTGTCCAAAATACAGTCCTGGCCCATCATTCTCCCTCCCCCAAAGGCCCAAGGCTCCCTATTGCCTTCTGGTTAGGGTTCACGTTCTTTAGCTTGGCATTCAAGGCCCTTCACACCTAGCCCAGGACCTGATGGATGGAGGTGCTCCATGACTCTCTGGGCTGTGAGTGGACCTTTTTCTGGTCTGTCCTCCTCCCTGGTGCTCCTCTCAGACCTGCAGGACAAACAGTAGCCACACCAGCCTGCCAACCACCTCCTGAGCACAGCGTGGACTCAGTCGCCCTCTCCAGACCTTGGCCTTCATCTCTGACCGTTCCTCAAGGTCTTCCTCATTGCCCCATCCTCCCTGGAAGCCTTTCCTGACTCGCCAGACAGAAACACACGATCCCACTTAGAAGGGAGTGTGAATGATTAAAAGTGTGTGATCTCTGGAGCCTGACGGCCCTGGGCTCCAGCATGTAGCTACACCCCTTACTAGCTGTGTGAACTTGGGAAAATGAGACATCCTCTGTCTGTGTCTCAGTTTCTGCATCTCTGAAATGGAGATGGAGTCATACCTCCTTATAATGTTGTTGGAGGAACACAAGAGCTGATATTTATGATGCACTTAGAGAAGTCCCTGGCACCTGGTTTCTCTCCAGGGTGAGTTTTCCGATGGTGATTGAAGACTGAGTAATATTTGAAGGTCTTCCCCCATTCACTGTATTTGTTGCATTTTTCTCCACCATGAATTTTCGGATGCTCATAAAGGAATGAATTGTAACCAGCACTCTTCCAGTTCACTGGTAGTGAACCCACATTCGTGGGTAGTCCAGGATGAGGTTCCTGGACCTCAAGTTCTATCTGATATTGAGTAAGACAAGTTCTGTCTAAATGATTCCCTGTAAGTGGGGTTTCTCTCTGGTATAATTTTCTGATACTGACGTCATGACTTTAGATGTTATTTATTGGAGTCTTAGGTTTCTCCTCTGGAAAAAATAGGAATGTTTAGATGGAATAACAAAATATCTTTTTTTAAATAAAGATTTTATTTATTTAATTGACATACACAGAGAGGGCACAAGCAGGGGGAGCTGCAGGCAGAGGGAGAGGGAGAAGCAGGGAGCCCAATGCGGGGCTCGATCTCAGGACACTGGGATCGTGACCTGAGCCGAAGGCAGACGCTTAACCGACTGAGTTACCCAGGTGCCCTGGAATGACATAGTATCTTAATGTGTGTAAAGTGTTCACCATAGCACCTGACTCCTAGGGAGAGCTTAATGCATGGTGGCCATCGTATGTGGTTGGTTCATCTAATTTGACTATGCCATGGTCATTGGTCAGCAGGGACCACGAACTGCTCGCCTTAGTACCCCCAGAGCCTGGCAGTGACAGGGGCTGTGTGAAGGTGGGCAGGTGAGTGATAAACTTTATCAAAGCTGAGTAGATGAGACCTGTTTGGGATACACCCGTTGTATTTTTGACTTAGCCTGATGGTGGCCGGGACCCTGCCCCTAGGAAGCATTTTCTAAGCTTGATTTTCATAGATCCTAACATCCAAAGAGAAGGATAGCTCCAAGAAGAAATCTCTGGAGTCTGCTAGCCAGAGAAGATCATCATCAACCCACCATCTTTTTAAATTTCATCCATCCTCACTTTTGACCATTCTCTCTTAAAAAGTTTATTCATTCATTCAACAACATTCACCCCCTTGTTATTTACTGAGCCCCTACTATGCCCCAGGAACCATGCTATGCCCCAGGGATCGATAACACAAGTAAGATCTGTGCTCTCACTTATGTAAGTGAGGCAGAAAGTAAGTAAACAAACCACTGCCAAATGTGGGACATGCTGTGACTCCCTGCCAGGTGTGGGGCTTGGAAGAGTCAGGGAGGGCTTCCTGGAGAAAGAAATAGCTGAGCAGAAGACAGCACAGCAGTTCTCATAGCTGGCACAGCAGGCCCGGAAGGGATCTGAGCAATCACAGAGAAACAGACTCCACAGTGTAAAATCACAGCATCAGAGACTCTAACATCAAAGGATTCAGAGTAATAGGTTCCATATTTCTCTACTAACAATATTTTTTTTTCCAGGCTCTTCTTTCACCAAGACCTCAGACGTATCTTGTTAGGGAAGCCCTGGCATCTTTACAAAGTGACTTACGCCTATTGTACAACACAGAAAAATAATATCTATAAAGAAGTGGGTTCGTGGGTGGAGGGAGTCTCCTTCAAGCCCTGGTAATATTTGGGCATGTTTCCTTTCCTTTCGCGTACTTTTTGGGGGTTTGTTTTTAGTCTTTTATTTTTTTTCAATTGATATAATTTACATACTGTAATAGTCAGAATTTTTCTGTAAAATGTAGTGGTTTTTAATATATTCGCAAGGTTGAATAACCGTCACCACTGTCTAATTCCAGGACATTTTCATCTCCCCAAGGAGAAACCCCCTACCCGTTAGCAGTCACTCCTCATTGCCCATTCACGCCAGCCCCTGGTAGCTACTAACCTGCTTTTTGTCTCTATGTGCTTGCCTATTCTGGACATTTCATGTAAGTGGGATCAAACAGTAGGTGGTCTTTTGTGTCTGGCTTCTTTTCTATGACATGTTTTCAAGGTTCGTCCATGTGGTAGCAGGAATCAGTATGTCATCTCTTTTTATAACTAAATAATATTTCTTTAGATACCACATTTAAACAATACATTCATCAGTTGATGGGAATTTGTTTTTCTTTTTCACCCTTTATGACTATTATGAATAATGTGTGCTGTGGACATTTATGTACACATTTTTGGTGGGGATCTGTTTTCCATTCTCTACGGTATGGACCTAGGGATAGAATTTCTGGGTCATACTTTCAGAGGAACAGCCAAACTGTTTTTCCAAGTGACCCCACCGCGTTGCATTCCCACCAACAATGTATGAGGTGAGTTCTGATATCTATGCATCCTTGAGAACACTTGTTATTGTCTTTTTTTTTGGATTGTAGGTATCCTAGTGAGCATGAAGTATCTCATCGTGCCTTTGATTTGAATTTCTCTGATGATTAATAATGTTGAACATCTTTTCATGTGCTTATTGGCCACTTGTGTATCTTCTTGGAGAAATGTCTATTTGAATCCATTGCCCATTTTTAATTGGGTTAATTGCCTGTTTATTGTTGAATTGTAATAGGGTTTTTATATATCCTGGATACTAAACCGTTATCAGATACATGATTTGAGAGTATTTTCTCTATTCTGTGGGTTGTCTTTTCACTTTCTTGATAGTGACCTTTGAAGCTCAAAAGTTTTTAATTTTAATACAAGACAATTTTTTCTCTCTCTCTCTCTTTTTAAAAGATTTTATTTATTTATTTGACAGAAAGTGAGAGAGATCATAAGTAGGCAGAGCAGCTGGCAGAGAGAGAGAGGGAAGCAGGCTCCCCCTGAGCAGAGAGCCCGATTCAGGACTTGATCTCAAGACCCTCAGACCATGACTCGAGCTGAAGGCAGAGGCCCAACCCACTGAACCACCCAGGCACTCCAATTTATCTCTTTTTAAAGTTGTCTATGCTTTTGGTATTATATGTAAGGTTACCATTGCCTGATCCAAGGTCATGTTGATTTACACTTAGGCTTTCTTCTAGGAGTTTTATAGTTATAACTCTTAGATTAAGTTCCTTGATCCATTTTGAGTTAGTTTTCATATATGGTGTGAGGTAGTAGGGAGTCTAATTTTTTTGGGGGGTGGGGGCATGTGGATATCCCGTTGTCCCAACATCATTTGTTGAAAAGACTGTTTTTTTGTTTCGTTCCCCCATTGACTTACTTTGGCTCCTTTGTCAAAAATCAATTGACCATAAATATATGAGTTTATTTCTGGACTTTCAATTTTGTTCCATTGATCTTTGTGTCTATCTTTATGCCAGCCTCACAAGTCTTAATTATTGTAGCTTTGTAGTATGTTTTGAACTTGGGGGTATAAATCCTCCAAATTTATATTTTTTCAAGATTGTTTTGGCTATTCTGGACCTTTGCATTTCCATATGAATTTTAGAGCCACCTTTATTTTTCTTTCTTTCTTTATTTTATTTTATTTATTTATTTGAGGGAGAGAGAGTGAGTAAGCATGGACAAGCAGGGGGAGGGACAGAGGGAGTAGGAGAAGCAGACTCCCCGCTGAGCAGGGAACCCACCCGCCTGAGTGCGGCTCTATCCCAGACCCCAAAACCATGACCTGAGCTGAAGGCAGACACTTAACCAACTGAGCCACCCAGGTGCCCCAGCCTGTTCATTTCTGGAAAACAACAACCACAACCACCACCACCACAACAACAACCAGCTGGGATTTTGATAGGGATTACACTAAATCTATAGATCAATTTGGGAAGTATTGCCATCTTAACATTAAGTCTTCTCATTCTTTCTTTTGGTATTTTTGGATATAAAGTTGAGCTCATGCCAAATATGTTGTTTTGAATCCTAACTTACATTGCTTAATATTCTGTCATAGGCATTTCCTTGTGTTTAAAAGATGTAAGAATAATTTTAGTGCTACGTAATATTCCATTGTTTAGCTGTACCACACAGAATCATAAACTTTTGGTTTTTGGCTAATCTGTCATGGGCCCCTCATGATGCAGGCACAAGGGGACACTGGGAGTCCAGGTGGCTCACAAAAAGCCAGCAGAATATTCAAGGTATCCCCTGCTACAGGGGCTCACTGGAAAAGACAACGTTCTGGTTACTGGAGAGCTGACCTGTCTGCCCACCTTGGGAGCACCACCCTGAGGGAATCAAATCAGAATGTTGTTTTAAGCTACGAAGTTTGCAGTCATTTGTCACAAGCTTGGTAGGAGACAGAACGTGTAGTAGCCCTTATGTGCTTCTCCCCTGAAGTGATATGTGACACTTCTACTCCTTTCTTGTTGGCCAGAGCAAGCCATGTGGGCATGCCTAACTTCATAGGACTGGAGAAATGTGCCCAGCCTTACAGGGAAATGGCATATTGATGAATATAGTCATATCTGCTCTATCCCTGCTCTCTGTGTGTCTTGCTGATGTCTTCTATTCTAGTCCGTGGAAACAAAACAAAACAACAAAGTGCTGGTGGCAACCCCCCCCCCCCTTTTAAAAGATTTTATTTATTTATTTGAGAGAGAGAGAGATCACAAGTAGGTAGAGAGGTAGGCAGAGAGAGAGGGGGAAGCAGGCTCCCCGCTGAGCAGAGAGCCCGACATGGGGCTCTATCCCAGGACCCTGAGATCATGACCCCAGCCCACTGAGCCATCCAGGCGCCCCTGGTGGCAACTCTTTTAAGTAGATTTTGTGATTCACTAATGGGCTGCGACGCCCTGATTAGTAAAACACTGCTCTATAGACCCTCCTCCGAGAACCCTCATGGAACACATGACACGCCCTCGATAAAGCTGATTGGTTCAGGCAGGGGGGCACCTGACCAAAGCTGATCAATCAAATTCCTCTCCTGGGAATTTGGAATTGGGCCATTCAGCCAGTTAACAGTGCGAAGCTGAGTGAGAGGCTGAGTAGAAACAGGGTTGGAGTGAGCTGCATGCGAGCCAGAATGACGGAGGAGCAGAAAAGGCTTGAGTAAGCAGAGAGAGTTGGTCCCCAGAGACAATGGAGCAGCCGATCAGAGAACAGCACAGCCCCGAGAACATGCAGCCCCAGGGGGAGAGGCTGAGAGAGAGCTACCACCCGAGAGGCTGATGGCTTCCCCATTCGTGGCTCCAGCACTCCTGCGTCCTGCCTGCGCGTCCTTCCCGTGAGAGTTTTGTCTCCTTATTCTCCTCCCGCCTCCTTTCCCCTAGCCACCCTCGCGGGGTTTCTGTTCCTTGTCTCCAGGGAGCTTTAGTCTTCTAGAACCAACCCCTGGTGTTTCTCTTACATGGGACTCAGCTTTGACTCTTAGAATCAGGCTGGTGGGGCATGGATGGGTCTGAGGGGGTAGGGGGTGGTGGACCAAACCCAGCTAGCCCACAGTCTTGCACGTGTGACCTTGCCCTTCACGGTGGACAGGCAGAAGCCATCTGCGTGGTGCTGCACAATCTCAGGGTCCAGGGAACTGGAACACCCGTCCCCACCCCCTGCGGGGGGGGGGGGAGTAGGGGGGGGGGTTCCTGACAGTGTTGGGGTCAGGAAGCCAGTGGGGTTGTTTCAGGGAGGCCTAGGCTATGCAACAAAGCGGATAGGACATGGGCTCTGGAGACACACAACCAGAGTTCGTTCACCTTCCAGAGCCTCAGTTGCCTCATCTCTGAAATGGGGTTGTTGAAGGATCAGCAGTGTCCTGGGAAAATTACTGAGAGGTAGGACTAGGGCAGAATATGGACTTGGGGCATGGGAGGCTGCTGTTGTTGTTTGAGGAAGCTGTCAGAGTCCAGGCTTCCTGAGGAGGTGGCCCTGGGGGCTGATTGAGTTAGCTCAGGACATTCCCCACCACTGGCCATGTTTCCTGCCCTCGTTGCCCTCACTCTCCTTCTCGCCCCACACGCACCTTTCCGTCCCTTTGCCCTCCCCTCCCCTCTCCAGACTCATTTCCCCTGTTTTCTGTGTTTCCCCGAAGCTGATAAAAGAAAATAAATAAATAAATAAATTTAAAAAACACCTGCTTTAGGAAAGCAGCAGAATTGGATATAAAGTACTCAGCCTCTGGAGGCAGACAGAATTGGGTCTGAATCCTGACTTAGACTCTTGGCTTGCTCTGTGTTCCTGGACAAATTGCTCCATCTCTCTGAAACTTGAGTTCATTATGTGTAAAATGGGAGTTACATTTTACAGTGTGTTAGGAGAAAGAACTAATTAGGCGCTCAACAAATGCTAGTTCTGTCTGTCTTACTGCCCTTCCTCCTTACCCCCCTCTCTTCTCGACTATCGCTTATCCTAGCCTGGATCCCAGCCCCCACCTGTGGTAAGGATGCCCCTCGCTCCTCTCCAGGATCACCTCAGTGGCTTTCCCTGACTCGCTTAGAACTCAGGCATTTGTGTTCTCTCCTTTCCGTCAGGCCCCAGGCTCTTGAGAGGTGGGCTGAGGTTTCTGGAAGCAGCTGGGAATCCCTGTGACTTCTCTGGTCTCCTGGACACAGGTCCAGCCCTAGCTTGGGAGCTGCTGGTTCAAACTGTGTGATCTGTATTTTTTTTCTCACGTTAGTGACTATTACACCCCAGCTGACTGTGGCATTTTCACACTGCAAACACTGATAAATATTTATGAGGAGGAGAAAAGCCCAGAACTAGGGTTGGTGGAGGGGAGAGAAGTGCCAGTGCCTTCTTTGCAAGCCAAGCTCAGCCCTCTCAGTGGTCCCTTGCGCCCTAGATGTTAGGGTGGGAGTGGGGTGGTGGGGTCCACGGAGGCAGAGCAGAGCCACCCCCCACCCCTTCAAGGAGGAGCGACTGTCCCCATGGCACTGTGGAGCTCACCCCACCTTGCCCTGGTGGCCTGCTGCACTTCCTGCTCCTGGGGGCCTGTTCCATGCTCCGGGTTTTTGGCTGGTTTGTTTCATCTCTCATTCCATCTGTTATGCTCACACCTGCAGGGCAGCTTCCCTCTCCTCTCCTCTCTCTCCTTCCCTCTTCCTCCAGTACATTCTCTGGTCTCTGCCTCCTTGCTTTTTCTTCTCTCTTCCCAACATTACTCTGAGCAATTCTGGGGCTAGATGATGGGGTTAGGTGAGGGGGTCTCAGGCTCCCAGACCAAGCTGGGGGAGAGGACAGGGCCTGGTGGAGACTGCAGTGTGCTCTAGAAGGCCCAGAGAGCACTTCGCAGGAGTTGGGGGCTGCGTGTCTGCCTGACTCGGTGTCCAGTGCCCTGCTCTGTGGCCAGGGGCACATCCCCTGTCTTTCCTGGGCCTCAGTCTCTCAGTTGATTCCTTCACTGATTCCTTTGGCGCCCACTCAACTAATATTTGTCAAGTGCTTGCTACCTGCCATGCATTAACACAGATCTATTAAACGCCTACTAGGGACACCATTCTAGGGACTCAGGACACATCAGGTGGAGAAGAAAGTTCAGGCTGTCTGCCTCGTGGAGCTGGCATGTTAGCAGACCAGACAGGCATAAATTAGCAAGTCACTTGAGAGTAGGTTAGCAAGTGCTGAGTGCTGTGGGAAAGTAAATAGAGCCAGAGGAGGAGAGGGAGTGCAGGGCGTGGCCATGGTGAAGCCCCATCACAGAAGGCATGGGGCTGGGCCAGCAGATCTGTGATGGGGCAGGTACTGCTCGAGCAAAGGCCCTGAGGCAGGGCCAACTCACCCTGGTGAGTTGGAAGAACAGCAGGGAGGCACTGTGACTGGCAGGGTGCGAGAGAGTGGGAGCTGATGCGGACGGGTGAAGGAGGCAGAGAAGACCACTCTCACAGGGCTTTTCTTCTGCATGAGCTGGGAGGACTTTGAGCAAATGAGTGGCAAGGCCTGACATGTCTTTTGAGAGCCCCTCAGCCTGCCGTGTGAAGAGGAGGCTGAGGGGGCCACGGCAGATCCCACGAGAGCTACAATGGCCGTTAACAGAGGCTTGGGTGGGGTAGCACCGGAGATGGTAAGATCTGATGACTGCAGATGCTGTTTTGGCTCTCAAGGCTTGACAGTGACTGGAGATCACTCCAGGTGCTTGTTCTCTGTCCTGCTGAGGGATGGCGTGTGGAGATCTCCCACCTGGCAGGATGCACTAATCCTAGCTTCCTTTTTTTGTCCACAGGGTGTTCAAGAAGGCAAGCCCGAATGGAAAGGTGAGTCCATAACAACCGCACCCCAGCTCCTCCCTGGGCCCACATTCTTGTCTTCTCTTGGGCATTTCTATTGCCCATGCAGGACCCCCGCACAGCCCCGTCAGTCCCTAGGAGCTGTCTGCCACAGGGGAGGGACTCTCAGGGAACTTTCTGTCTGAGGAGGGCAGTCCGACTCCCCTGGACTTCAGGGAGCCCCTACTCCAGGCTGAGGCACAGCCTCTCTTAGAGACACTTCAGTGCAAGTGTGGTCATTAGACTAAGTGCCAAGGGCCTCAGAAGCACTGGGTTCCCTGGTATGAGAGGCCACTAGAGCCTCTCCTCTGAACCATGGCTTCACCTAGTTTTCTGGAGCAGCTCCCAGGGCCTGCCCTGCTTTCTTTCTTTCCACAGGCCCCAGGCTCCATCCTGCTTTCCTTTCAGTTCAGCAAATAGATATTACTGACATCATTCCCTGTCGGGTACAGGCCTGGCCAGCGGGGCCCGGGATAGGGTATACTGAGACAAATGAGGTACGGCTCGGGCCACTCCCAGCCAGACGGGAGAGGCAGACACAGACACCCATTACTTCAATGTGTGGCAGCAGGGGTGAGATCAAGGGATGCCTGGGGATGGCAGGACCCAGCCTGGGCAGTCAGGGATGGCTTCTCTCCAAAGAGGCTGCGTATCCAGGCGAGGCAGGGTGAAGAAGGGCATTCTAGGCATGAACATAACTCACTGAGAGTGTGGAGGCATCAACAGCAGTTGAGTTGGAATGCCCAGAGGGAGGCTGGGGGAATTGGGAGCTGAGGGGAGGCAGTTGCCGGGTACAGGAGCTTGGACTTATGGCCTGGGCTGGCAGATAGCACTGCGTTGCACCCAAGGAGATATCACGCATCCCTGTTTGCCCTTTCCTGCTGAGCCAGGATTCCATCTTAGATGCCTTCTCGGCCCAGAGTCCCTAGGCAGGCCCCCTGACCTATCAGAGCTGGCATTTGGAATGAAACCCTTTTGTCATCACCTCTGGGCACAGCAACCATTAGAGGGTTTTCAGACAGGAGTGACAGCACTGAATTTGCATTTTAGGAGAACCAGTTTGGCTAAGGAGGGGAGAAAGGCCTCCAGTCCAGAGCCATAGAGGGGGCTGGTGTGTCTGGTGCGTTGTCCAGGCAATGGAGGCTGTGGGGAGGAGGAGGGTTGGACCGAGACAGAGGGGGTGAGGGGGAACTCCGCACAATGCAGGGACTGTGCAGGAACACGAAGTGTCTGGCATGACACTCTGGATCCTAGCTCTGGAGGGTTTTCCCAGCAGGGCACTGGCTCCTCGTTCCTCATTTGCCTCGAAAAACCAATCCTAGGATGAGTGGAACCCGGCCAGACTGAACAGGGGCAAGGAGCAGTGAGGAGCACAGAGCTCAGGGTTGTGAGCCTTTGAGCCCATGCTGAGTTGCTCTTGCTGTCTCGGAGATGTGCCCAGCACCTCCTGGGCCACAGACTTCTTTGCTGCTGCTGCTCGACGCTCAGCAGTCAATCTTGGTGTGAAGATCTCAGGCCTCAGTGTCCTCATCTGTAAAATGGGAACAGTAACAACTGCTTCGAAGGGGTTTAGGATAAATAGGCACTTTCAAAATTGTACAAAGGTTTGGTTTGTATTGGGGCTGGAGCTCAGGTCCAAGTCCAGTGTGGACTTTAGTGTGGGCTTGGGTTGGGTTTAGTGGTTGCAGAAGCAGCTCCCAGGGTTTCCTCCCGAGCAAGGGCTGGGGGCTTTTCAGGGATGTGTCCTCCAGGTCCACAGCTGCTAATGTCCCTTGTGCCTCTCTTCCCCAGCTCACTGTCTATCTGGGAAAGCGGGACTTTGTGGACCACATTGACCTCGTGGACCCTGTGGGTGAGTGTCTGTAGGCTGTGGAGGAAGGTGGGGAAAGGTGGAGCTGACCTGGTCCCTTCTAGGGAAGGGAGTGTTAAAGCCACCTGGGAGTGGCCCTCAGGTCTCCAGACGGGCCTGGCACCAAGAACAGGAAGTGAGTGTCTTCCTGTGACCATTGGCAAGCATATACCATGTTTACTGAGCAGCTCCTTGTCCCTCAGCGAGGATTATGTGAGTGGAAAGTGCAGGTGGATTGGGGGGGGCCTGGAGCGTGGCCAGATGATCGTGAGGACGGTGAGCAGCCACCAGTGCGAGGCTCATTACACACAGACACTGGGGTAGCTCCATGATTATCCCTGCTTTGCTGCTGAGGAGAATGAGGCACAGAGAGGTCAAGTGACTTCCTCCAGGTCACAGAGCTAGTGGTTTGAGGAGCCTGGATTCAAACCTGGGCGGCCTGGGTCCACAGAACCTTTGTTCTGTTGCATCCTGATGGCAAAGGTGGGAAGAAAACCTTGGAGCCTATGAAATGGGGGCTGTACTCATGGGGGTCTCAGCATGCGCCGGATTGGGGCTAAAGTTACCTTTCAAAGTATTACTCTAGCTCAAGTTTTCTCAGCCTCGGCATTCTGGACAGTTTGGGCTGGGTGATTCTTTGTCCTGTGCATTGTAGGTTGGTTAGCAATATCCCGGGGCTCTAGCCATTAGACCTTAGGACTACCCTCTCCATCCCAGGAGGACAATCAGAAATGTTTTTGGACGTGGCCAGATCTCCTCTTAGGAGGTACAGTCAACCCTGGTTAGGATTCTAAGAACCATAGAAGAGCCTGACCTCACTGCCTTTTTTCCACAGCTATAGGAGGGAGGGAGGGAGGCCCAGAATTATCCGTTTCACATAGGGGGATGGTGAGGTCCAAAGCGGCTCTGATTTCAGAGGGACAAGACCAAACCAGAGTAAGGCCAAAGGAGGTGACCACTGGGGAGGATGGACACTGGAAACTGCCTGAGGCCAAGTCCAGGTGAAGAAACTAGATGTGTTACATGGGGAACATTCACAGAGAATGTGGCCTCTGTTACATATCCCTGGAGTTGTCCTGGGGCCAGAGGGCAGAAGTGAGCATGCGGTTCCAGAGCCGAGGTGGGAGCAGAGAGAGCATAGCTGGCAGGTTTCGGTTCACTGGGAGGAATCCCTTTGTGACAGTGGGGGCAGGAGAACTGGGGAGTCCCTGGGGTCTCTCTGCTGAGGGGGTGTGTACAGGGCTGTGGCTCATGGAGGTCAGCCCCCGTTAGGCCCTCCCTTCCTGGCCTGGAGTAGGATGACCCCACTTTTCCTTCCCTGTGCTGTGGGGACCCTGTCCCCTCTGCCATTTTCATCTCCTCGGTAAGCTGCCTCTTGGAGGGAGTGAGCAAGCATCCCAGTGTTTATCTATGGCTTGCTACAAAGCATAGTTTCCGGCAGACTACCTGGGGCCAGGGCTGTCCCTACCCATTGGCCTATTAAGGACAGCAGTGGGATGGCACTGAGGCTGGGGGGCAGGGAAGGAGCAGGAGGGAACCAGCTTCTTCGGTGCACACAGGCACCCCGAGAACTATTTGGTCAGTGTTCTCAGAGCAGAGCAGCTACTTTGAGCCAGGCCCTGTGCTGGGCCCTGGGGATCCCAGAGAGCTCTGGGGCACTGTCCAGAGTTGATCAAATGATCCACAGAGAGAAAATATCAGCCGTGACATTTGGCTGATTATGAATTCCCAATGCATAGCTATCCCCTAGGGTTCCCTGTTAGGCTCCGGCGCAAGTCTGAGACTCCCGTCACATGCGCCCACCCCACCCCCTGTCTTATAGACAGGATGCCGCTGGTCAGGCCTGGCCCTGCTTCCTCCAGCACCCCCAGGATCTTCTCTCCCAAGCCTCAGAGCCACACCCTTCCCCCTGTCCGCTTTGTTATGCCCCATGGTCATCTAACTGGTGACCCATACTGCCCTTTAAGACCTGGCTCCTGCTTCCCTCCTTCAGGAAGCCTTCCCTGACACCCCTGGTGGTGGGAGTGCCCTCTCCCCAGATTTTGTGCAGAGCCCCTGGTGCTCGGGGACAGAGGCAGAAGGAGAGAAGATGGGCAGGTTTGGGGACAGGGTGGACAGTCCCCTGATCAGGTATCCCTTGGTCCCGCCCAGGGCTGGATAGGACCAGGAGCCCTCCGGCACTCTTTTCCAAATGTGGTACCCTGAGATTCCCTGAGAGATTGCTGTATGGGCGGCTAGGGGGAGGGTAGCGGTGGATGAGAGCTGGGGAGAGAACATTTTGCTTATTCCATGGATATGGCTGGGTGAGGTTCGGCCAGAGGTCACTGGGGATGTCAGGCAAGGAGGCAACCCCTGAGCCTGTGTTTCTGGTCTCCTGGGGTCCTGCGGGGAGAAGATGTCTTTTGTGTCCAGCTGGTCTCTACATGGCCTCGGTCAGGCCTGGGGACATTTTCTGGGATCGCATGAACGGGATACTGTCTCAGCCTTAGATGTATTAACTCCATCTTCACATCAGCCCTGGGAGGTTGGTTCTATGGGATTGCAACTTCTGATGGCAAATCCCAAATCCAACAATCTCTAGAAGTCTGCACTCGTTCCTAAGTTTGACATGGGATTCATTTAGTGGCAAAACCTGACCTGAACTAACAGGAAGGTCTTTATACTTCAGCCTCTCAGTGAAAATATTCCTGTTTCCCTGCAGTGGTGTTAATGGGTTTGAGCCCAGATCCTGCAGAGGGTGTTACGGAGTATATGGACGATGTACCCTGTTGTGGCCTTTCCACAGTTCAGAACCTCAAAATTCTAAAGTACACCTGATCATAGCAGTTTTGGGCCTGTATTGTTCTTATGAACAGGGAAGAAACAGAGTAGTCACCTGCCCTAAGTCACCTGCTGGGCCTATAAGTCCAGCCTGCAGGGAGGGGGTGGGGCATGGCAGCACCCTCCCTTGGGTGATGGCCTCCCCATGTCTCTCCTGAGGCTTTCCAACAGAGGGATAGTTAGGTTCAGGTTTGGCTTGGTGTTTGGCGCTCAGGAATTTGAGAGGTTGAGCTGGGAGGGTGTGCTTACTCTCTGTCCTTCTTCTAGATGGCGTGGTCCTCGTGGATCCTGAGTATCTCAAGGAGAGGAGAGGTAAGGTGGTAGGCCCCACCTCTGGCCTGTGAGGGGGCATCCTATTCCCCACTGACCTCTAGCCTAGGGCCTCCCTGAGACCCTGTCCAGGCAGGACATTAACTAATTCTGCGGCCTTGACTTGCCCAGCCCCACTGGCTCTTCCCTTGGCAGCTTCAACAAACATCAGAGCAGGTGCCCTGGCCTCCTCTGGCCTGAGCAGTCCACCCTTGCCCATTTTAGAAGAACCTGGTCAGTGCCCCAAGCATGCTAACGTCAATATATAGTGATTTTTGCAAGGCCAGGATGCCCAATAGGTCAAGAATAAGGGTCTCATTATAGATGAGAAAATTGAATCCCAGGGAGGTGAAGGGATTGTCCAGGGTCTGCAGGAAGACACAGGGTGGAGATTGAGTTAGGACAAAACCCCGTGCCTCCTAGACACCACTCAGCACTTGTTTCCCCTTACCCTCCGCTCTCTCCAGCCACAACTCTTCCCCAGCCACCCCCACCCCAATCCTGCCAGCGTACTCCAGCCCTCACCAACCCTGTAAGACCATCTCCCGTGCTCCTGCACACTCCACTGGCCAGAGTGGGTGGGGTTGTGGGGGGAGAAGGACAGAACCAATCCAGTAGTCAGACCCTACCTCCCCGACCCCTGGGACCAGGCTTGAGTGGCTCCCCTGGGTACCTGGTTCCCCCATCCCCAGGGTAGCACAGCCTTTCCTACAGGAGCTCTGGGACAGACCTGGGAACTCCCACCCTGGGCCAATCCCAGGGCTCAGCTGGTGCTCTGGAGTGTGGGGGTTGCGGGGGGGGGGGCTTGTTTGCTGCCCTCTGGGCCCATCCTCAGCATCCCCTACTCCCACAGTCTATGTGACACTGACCTGCGCCTTTCGCTATGGCCGGGAGGACCTGGATGTCCTGGGCCTGACCTTTCGCAAGGATCTGTTTGTGGCCAACGTGCAGTCCTTCCCGCCGGCCCCTGAGGACAAGAAGGCCCTGACGCGGCTGCAGGAGCGCCTCATCAAGAAGCTGGGCGAACATGCCTATCCTTTCACCTTTGAGGTTAGGGCAGGCCGCGCCCCCCTAGGAAGCCCTGTGGGCAGGCACATGAGGGCAGCCCTCAGTTTCTCAGTGTACATTGGGACCTGGGGCGCTGTCACTGATCCTGCCTGGTAAGTGTCTCTTCTCTGGCCACTGCCAGGGTGTGTCACCTTACCTCTGAGCTCCTCCTTGGAGCCTCCAGAGTCCAGCTCAGAAGGGAGCCTGGTCTTGCCCCTGAGTCATTACAGGACTGCCTCCTCCTTCAGACCATCCACACGCCTGGCTTCTCCAGCCCGGCTCATAAACGAGGCACGGCACGTAGTGAGTTCCCTTGCTCTGCCCCTTTTCCGAATAGAAAGGCTCCCAGACTCTGGGTTTTAAAATTTCCTGTTTCTCAGACTCCGATTCTGTGATTCAGTGAAATCCGCAGGCTTTCTGGGAAGCTAGAGCGGGAGGGAGGATACAGTCATTCCATCCAGCGTGCATGTATTGGTTTCCTGTGGCTGCCTTAATGAGCCACCGCCAACCTGGGGGGAATGAAACATGACCGTGAAAACACGCGTGGATGAGCTTACTGTTTCAGAGGGTAGACGTCAAACACAGGTCGTGCTGGGCTAAAATCCAGGTGTCAGCCGGGCTGTATTCTTTTTGGAGGCTGTAGGTCCCGCCCTTTCCAACTTCTAGAGGCTGCTTGTGTTCCTTGGCTGGTCGTTGCCTATGCCTCTGTCTTCCAAGCCCGCAGTGGCTGGCCAGTCTATCTCTGAGCCTACACTCTGACACTGACACTTCTGTTTCTGGCTTTCCCTGCTAAGGTCCCTTGTGGTTACATCGGGCACACCTGGATAACCCCGGATCCTTAATTTAATCCTTAACACCTGTAAAGTCCCCTTTGCCAGTCAGAGGTTCTGGGGATTAAGACGTAGGCATCATTGGAGAGGGCAGGGGGATGTAGGGGGGTGGCTCTTATTCTGTCTTTACCACAAGCTAGGGGTGACCTGTTAGACAAAGAAAAGCATTGACATCCTTGGCTTTGCCGAAGGGGCTTCTGGCCCAGTGTGGGGTATCCTTGGGATGATCTGACAGGGGAGACATTGTCTGTCCTCTGGAGCCCCTAGTCTGATGGATGAGACATGGCCTGTTGCTAGGGGCTCCCTGGTGTGACGAACATGTATGGGGGTGGTGGGTGGGCAACATGGGGAGGTTAGGGTCAATATGACAGGAGACCTATTCTGTCTATCCTCTTAACAGATCCCTCCAAACCTCCCGTGCTCTGTGACATTGCAGCCAGGGCCTGAAGACACAGGGAAGGTGGGTCACCTCTTTGGATGCGTCTCTCTGGGCATAGGACATTTGTATCACCAGGGCCCTGGCTTGCTCTCTGAGAGGCATGGACCCCTCTGTGTGGAAGCCTCTTTGTGTCTAGGCCACTTCAGTACCACCTCAAATAAGCAGTCTCTTCTCATAAAAAGAGGGTGTCACTCCCCTGCCCCCCGCATTCAGTTACGTGTCGTTTCTCCTGGGCTGCTTTTTGGCTGCAGCAAAACCAAAATGTTCTCTGAACTACCACCTGGCCTCACTACCTTGCATGGGGGTGCATTCGTTTTGGTTTCAGAAGTGGGGAAACTGAGGTTCCAAAAGAGGTGACACCCCTTGTGTTGTAGGCCCTAGATCTAAGCCCCTGTTTCCTCATCTGAAAAATGGGCACAGTAAAATGTGCCGCCCCGTGTGGTTGAGAGGGTGGAGTGAGGCCCTGAAGCGCCCGATGGTCTGCACACAGTTTGTGCCTCCCCAAGCAGGGCTGTGGAGGCATCCGTTGTGATTTCCGGGTGGCTGCCTCTGTGAGGACAGCCACCCAGACCAGTCAGGTGTCTGAAGGTAGAGCCCAGTTAGGACAGTTTGGGATGTCCAGAGGCGGGGCGGGTGGGGATGGGCCGTTCTGGGAGAGCTCTGTGTATAGGTCAAGAGGGGGAGACAGCCACCCCCAGAGGAAGCACAGTGCTGGGGCTGACGCCGGGTCCTGAGTCAGGCTGCGCACCAGGCTGTGGGGTTGGGTGTTCCTATCCAGTGCCCTGGTTTGTAAAATGAGAGGGAGCTGGCTGTGATGTGGGGACCCTGCCCTGTCCGAGACCCGTGGTCAACAGCTGCTTCCCCTCAGGCCTGCGGTGTGGACTATGAAGTCAAAGCCTTCTGTGCCGAGAACCTGGAGGAGAAGATCCACAAACGGTGAGACGGGTGCAGCTTCTGTGGGGTGTGGGCTGCCCGCTGGCAGTGGGAAGGAGACAGGGCCAGCAAAGCCTGAAGAGATAAGTAACAATACCGGGAAGTGTGCGAGGAGGGGCCACGCATTCCAGCCTCAGGAACCCCAAGATGGGTGCTCTGGAAGGCTGGCGAGTCATGGAACATTTCCTGGGGCAGGTGATCCAAGGACTTGGGCTCAGGCCTCAGTGTTTCTCCCTTTACACTGCTGAAACCCCCTCCTCCAGCTCCCTGCCTCTCGGTTTGCCCCACCAGACTGCATGGCTCTTTATTTTGTTTCATAAAGAAACAAAATTCAGATTGTTTTTAACAGTGAGCAAGACTTTTCCCAGCCATCCTAGACCCCCACTTCTCACTTCTCCTCCTGGGGAGCCATTAGCAGCAGGTGATGGTTGGGAGGGTGGTGGGGACTGGTTATGGGGTCAGTGGAAACTTCTAAGTAAGGGAGGGAATTGTAGTCAGAGAAGCCCCTCTGGGGAGAGTGAGGGGGGGAAAGTCAGCCCACATATCCGAGAAGGTAGCATTTTCCTGGAGAGGCACAGCCCTGGGCAGAGAGCCCAGGCTGGCAGCTGGAAAGAGCTGGCCTTGACTTCTGAGATGGACTGCCCAGCCCTGCTCTCAGGCCTGCTCCTCCTCAAGGCAGGCTCTGCCCTGCTTCCTGGTGAGGCTGGCCTCAGCCCCCAGATCTGGTGAACCCACTTCACCAGGCAGTCAGTGACCCTATGGGAGGAGGCTGGCTGAGGGTGGGCGCTGCAACTTCCTAGGAAGTGGGCTGAGCTTGCCACCTGGCGGCGGGAGAGTGTATTGCAGGCATCTCCCTTTCCAGCCTGGGCAACTCTGGGGTGTCGGGAGATGGGGCACTTTTTTCCCCTTGCTTTTCTGTCTTGCTTTTCCTCTTAAGACCCGAAACAGGGGAAAGAAGGGAGGGTGTGGTTTTTTTGAAGGGGGCCTGACTAGAGCAAGGAAGAGGAACAACACTGAGGGCTACTGTCTTCGGCTCACCGTAATGGCACATTTTAAGTCCATACCAGAGTTAATACTAATGATGATATAGCAACTATCATTTATCAAGGGCCTATTAAGGACCAGACACTATTCAGAGTGACAAACATGTACGAACTAATTTAATCCTTTCAGCAAACCTGGGAAAGAGGTGTTGCTATTATAACCATTTTACAGATGAGGAAACTGAGACCCAGAGGTGAATTGACTCAAGGGGGTATAGTTAGTAAGGGGAGAGCTAAGGCCATAAGCCTGGCTGTCCAGTTCCAGGGAGTGAAGGTGAGCAACAGGGATGCTGGGTCCCCTAGCACGCCACAGACACTCCCTCAGCAGGTCCCCTCCCCTCCCAATCCTTGTGTCCTCGTTTCCTTCTTAAGCCCCTGTCACCATCCTTGAGACCCATCTCATCTCTGGACCTCCGTCTATTCACTGGGTCCCTGTTCTCTTCAATGACCTGCGTCCCCCTGACTGAATCCACACCCCTTCACTGAACACTTTCACCTCTCTGAGACCCCACTTCTTCAAGGGGCCCCTCTGCATATTTTGATCAAATAGATATTTGGAAGGTGTTCATTATATGGGAGGTACTGTCAGAGGTGGTGAAAACCCAGCAGTGAACAATGTAGACAAAAATTTATCTCCTTCAGGAGCTTGCCACTATTAAGTAACCTAAGAGAGGCTGGAAGTGAAACGTAGTCCCTTTCTTGTCCTCCTGAAGACTGGCCACAGGGGTTCAGCTCTGATGGGGTGGGAGTTCAGACAGGAGAAGATCAAGTGAGCTGATCCAGGAAGGCTTCCCAGAAGAGGAGGTATTTAGCTGGGCCTTGAAGAAGGAAGGCCCAGCTAACTGCCTAAATGAGGGCAGAAGTGGGAAGAAGGTATTACAGGTGGGAGGCCAGTGGAGGCAAAGCTGCAGAGACAGGACTAGATAGACTAGGATGACAGAGAGGAAGTGGGGATGGCTGCAAACACAAGGCAGGAGGATGGAGTGGGACCAGGTGGTGACAAGGCCCCTGTGTCTGCCTCTGCAGTTTGGACTGGATTCGAAGGTCACGGGAGCCATGGCAGTCTCCTGAGCAGGGAAGGGAGGATTACAAGGGAAGGGGATGGAGCCACGTGACTCTGGCTATCTTCTGCTCTGCCCATGTCCATTAGGAATTCTGTGCGCCTGGTTATCAGGAAGGTTCAATATGCCCCCGAGAGGCCTGGCCCCCAGCCCACAGCTGAGACCACCAGACAGTTCCTTATGTCGGACAAGCCCTTGCATCTTGAGGCTTCCCTGGACAAGGAGGTAGGAGGCTTGGACTTGGCAAGGGGTGGGGGCTGTTCAGTGGTGGTGGGGACCTCCAGCTCAGCTCTCTCCTGGTCACTAGAGCTCCTGGGTTCAGGGAATCGGAGACCTCCCTTGGGGGATGTAGGGAAGCCTTGGAGGCTGAAAGGAGGGGCAGAGTGGAGCATGAAGCTGAAGGATGGGATCGACTTTGAAGTCAGGGTACCTCCTGAAGGGATATGGGTCCTGGCCATTTTCCTGCACCTCTCGCCCCCTTTTACAGTGTGGGCATGCCTCTCTCTGTGGGGACAGTTGAGGGCAAGTGCTGGTGGCAAGATTTGAGCTGAAGTCCTTCAGTGAGAATTCCGACCCGGTTTCCTCAGTGAGCCAGCCTTTCTCCTGCTTCTTCCAGACCCGCCCTGAGTCTAGAATTCCTGGCCTCCAGTGCCAGCAGGGACTTGACACACCACCTAGTCCAAATCCTCCACTGAGCAGAGGGGGAAACTGAGGCTTAGGTAACTTTCCCAAGGTCACGCTGCTCTCATTCTCTTCATCATTGTTATTACTATTGTTCTCACTTTCTGGTGACCAGATCAGGACTGGAGCTCAGGAATATCACCTTCTAATCCAGTTATCTTTCAAAATCCCATGAAAGCACTAGTCTAACCTGCCCAGTGCCTTAGCATCAGTGGGACGTGGCTCAGGAACTTGAGGCCAATGTCAGAGTGGCCAGAGTCTGTGTGGTCAGGAGTTGTGTGTGGGGCCTCTTCTCCCTCCCTCTGTCTAGAGTTTTAGTAACCCCCCGGTCCAACCCTCCTGCCTTCTTCTGCCTCCCAGATCTATTACCATGGAGAACCCATCAGCGTTAACGTCCACGTCACCAACAACACCAACAAGACAGTAAAGAAGATTAAGATCTCGGGTATCCAGGGCAGAGGGCCAACCCAAGGGGCGGGCAAAAGGGACTCCTCCCAAGGGTTGGGGGTAGCTGAAGGCTCTCCCCTTGTTAACAGCCTTGTAGAGAACTACCAGCCTGTGGGGAAGCCCAGGGCCTCCTCTAAGCCAAAGGGGAAGGCTTTTGAGGCTAGTAATGCAGGCTGCTCATTGGCCAGGTAATAAGTTTACTGTGTAAGCTGCCTACTCTTAGGTTCCCTGGGTTCTCAGCAGAGCTGTCCCCAAGGGAGGGTTTTGATGATGGGAGGGAAGGGTGCCTTTGGGCTATGCTTCGGGTATAGACGGGGTGGTCTCTTGCAGGATCCCCTGGTGCACTCCAGGGATGAACATCCCCAAGTCGAGGGAGCCTGGGATGCCTGGGAGCGGCAGCCCTGGCTCACACCACCTTGTCTCCCTCTTCCTCCCAGTGCGCCAGTACGCGGACATCTGCCTTTTTAACACAGCCCAGTACAAGTGCCCCGTGGCCATGGAAGAGGCCGAGTAAGTGAGCACAAGCCCAGCCTTGGATGTGTGGGGCTGGGCAGGGAAGTGGGAAGTCCTGGCTGCAGGGACAGGGGCACATGGTTTTTTCCCACCTGCCAGAGGGCTGGGCCTTGGACTTCAGCCACTCATGATACATGATCCCAAACAGCCTTTTAGAAAACACCTACTTGATTTTAGCTACAAGAAAATGCATACTACAGTCAAGGGAAAGATCTGCTCAAACTAGAATGACAAAATGAGAGCTATTGAATTGAAGGGGACCGGGGCTGTAATTACACTGTACCGGAAACCTAGATTAAAGGGCAGACTTTGCTCTGAGCTTCCTGGCAGCCAGGGCAAAGAGGGTAAGGCACTAGGTACATAGCTTTTCTTGTCTGATGAAAGACTAATCCAGCTCATTGGGTAAAATGGTTGTATGTGGAAAGGTTGAGAATAATTATATATAAAAAATTTAGGTTTGAGGGGCAGCTACTATGGTTGGGCGTGGAGTTTTGTCTCAAGCTTGTTAACAACTCAGGCAAGGGGAGAGCTCTCCAGTGAAACGTCTTTTCTCACCTGAAGGAAGTAGATGCTCCCATTAGAAGACACACCTGGTTTTTGGTTTTTCCTGGCCCTGCCTCCCTTTGGGAGGCAAGTGCATTAAGTGTAATTTTTCGTGTACATGTGTGTTTATGGACAAATCTAGCCCTCAGTATTTTGGAAAGTTACAAACGTGTTTTTAATGCTACTCTGTGGTCTCTGAGTTGTTATAACTGGGCTATGGGGGTAACGGATGGGGTGTGTTTCCATACCTGCCTCCCTTCTTCCCAGTGACACCGTGGCTCCCAGTTCAACCTTTTGCAAGGTCTACACACTGACCCCATTCCTGGCCAACAACCGAGAGAAGCGGGGCCTCGCTCTGGATGGAAAGCTCAAGCATGAAGACACGAACTTGGCCTCCAGCACTCTGTGAGAATCCACCTTCCCTCTTCCCTGCCCCCCTCCCCGGGGGTCCACAGCCTTCTTTCCCACCAGTGCCTGTCCATGCTGTGGTCTTCCTTTCCCCAAGCATGGTCCCTGGCCCCATCCTCAGGAGCTTGAGCTGTAGGGGAAACTGTCCCCTTACTCCCATCCCTATCCAGGGCTGCCCCAGAGAGCCAAATGGGCCCCTAGACCAAGCTCCCTCTGTCAGTGCTGGGATCTGCTGGCTTCCCAAAGGAGGGCAACCCAGAGAGGCTTCCTGCAGGAGGCAGCAGCTCCTGACCTAGTGTCTTGAGTCAGGTGGGGTATGTCCCTGAGGCAGAGCAAGGCTGGAAGGAAAGGAGTGGCTTCGGTGGGAGAGGATGGATCAGGAGGTGAGTGGGGAGTCTGGGGAGATGTGGACAGTGAGCTAGGCTAAGGGGTCCCTGGGCCACGTGATCACTCTTGTCTCATGGGCATAACTGACTTGGAGGCTGCCCTGCTCTCATGGAGACCTGGGGTATAGGGAACTCATCTCACCCTACCCACTGAGGTCTGACCCTTCTGCGGGCTCTGGCCTGCCTCTGCTGCACCCCTGCCCTGGACTCCCAACGTGGACCCTGTGCTCCAGCCACACAGCTGGTCACACGCGTGCTAGCCGCTCACCTCCAAGCCTTTGCCCTCTTCTTCCACCCTGACCCAAATCCTACCAGTCATCAAGACTTGGTGGAGGGACCACCTCCTGCTGGGTCTTCCCCAGTACCTCCTCCCCTGCCTTGCCAACCTCCCTCCCTCTCTCTGAACTCCCTGTCTAGCCCTTTGTGCCCCATGGGTTGCTCAGTAGTGGGAGAGAAACATCCATCCACCCAAGGGTAGTAGGAGCCCCCCCTCCGCATGCTGCTGGGACTCAGACCGAGGGAGGAATGGGGCTTATCAAGTGTGCCCGAGGAGTGAATTTCACGGCCAGATAGGGGGCCCAGGGATCCAGGTTCCCCCCAACTCAGGGCAAAGCTTCCCTTTCTTATATACTGGGCTCTGCACATGGTGGCTAAGTTACCCAAGAGAGGGACAGATGGCAACTGCCCCCACTGCACCCCACTCTTGCCATGTCTCTTCTCCCCAGAGATCATTGGTGAACCTGTTTCCCTGTGTCACCTTGCAGGTTGAGGGAAGGAGCCAACCGGGAAATCCTGGGCATCATTGTTTCCTACAAAGTGAAAGTGAAGCTCGTGGTATCACGGGGCGGGTGAGTGTTCTAGCCCAGCCCAAGACTCCCTAAGTGTATAACGGGGTGTCCCAGATCACCTGCAGCTCACTGCCCCATCTGTCTGATAGCTGCATCCACCGAGAGGGTAAACCAAGCTTGAAGACTTCCTGTTCCTTCTCTTCCACCTTCATGCCTCCCTTTTCCTCCTCCTCTCCCCCACTTCCCTCACCCACATCAGAGGCTTTTGACCCTTCCCCTGCCCTTTCCATGTCTCTCTCTCCCTCTTCCCCCTTCTTCCTCCCTATCCCTGTCTGGACATACAGGGCTGTTGTGGGGGAAGCTTCTTCAAAGTCTGTGCTGTGGGGTCTCCAGAGGGTTCTATTCCCTCACTATGTCTTGGGGCCCAGCACCCACCCCTGCTCATGTCCACGCTGATTTGCTAAGGAAATGGTTAAAGGGGCTCAGAACCCAGCGCTGGATTAGGGATGTTCGGACTCTCCCATTTTACAGATGGGGAAGCAGAGGCCCAAACCATTCTCCAGACATTTCCTGAAATGTCCTCCCCAACCTTCAGGTCACAGGCTGGGCACTGGGGTCACTGCAGTGGGCCAGACATATTCCTGCCCTGGAGCATGGTCTGTGCCCCACCTCAAAAGGGGGGAGCTCAGATAGAACAACTTTTCCCCACAGATGGGGCCTGCATTGTCCTAAACCTAGAATTCTGAATCTGGGCTTTTCGTCTGACTCATAAATTTCTATGAAAAGATTTACAAGCTAATAGCATTAGACGTTAGAGTCATGCCCTGTGTAGATGGCTTTCTCTAATACTGACCGCATGTTCTAGGACATCTCAGAATTGCAAATCCCAAATCCTGGGTTCTTTGACTCTCCACAACTTCCTTGAGGAATCCTCGGTGAATCCCAAATTGATTTTTCCTGCTGTCAGAGAGGCCTCCGTAGGGCAGGCTGCACAGGGGTTGGCTATCATTTCTCCTTTGCCGAGGGGGATTCTGGGGACTCAGTGAGTCCTGGGATTTCGGTACCGTCCCCCCCCCCCGCAAGGCTAATGCCATTTCTGTGTATCTCTGAATGAGAGGTCACAGCTGCAGAGCGGTGGGTGGGAGGGAGTGCGTCTCAGGGTCTACCCTACCCCGGAGGGCAGCAAGGTGGTGAATGAACGTGCTTTCTGTTTTCTTCCTCTCTGAACTCTCTCCTGAACACCTCTCCCGCCTCCTCTGACCCACCCAGCCTGTTGGGAGACCTTGCATCCAGGTAAAGCCCCTCCCTTCAACCTGACCCACGCACCTTCCTGGAGGATCCAGAGACCCCTGGGCTGACCATCCGGAACTGTAGGGCACTGGGTTGGGAGGAGTCTTAGCACTCACTTTCGATGGCCAGGCTCGAGCAAAAGTGCTAGGACTAGAATCCTCTCCAGAGGGACTAGGGAGATTCAGTTTCTGCTTTAAAACAACCTTGCCCTGTTCTTCCATCCCTGCCAAGTGAAAGGAACCTTTGCAGATAGCAAAGTCAGCTTCCTGGATCTGGGGCAATAGACTCCCGGCCCCCATCACACAGTCTGATGTTTTGGAGAAATGCAGGCTTTATGGCTTCCAGACTTGTACCCTAATGAGAATTAACTGCTGGCCATGTGGAGAGGGAGACCTAGGGAGAGGTCCTGCGGTCCTGATCTTGTACACAAGGTTCATTGTAGCACCTGGATCCTTACACCTTCCAAAAAAGGCATGTGCCCCACATGCAGTGGTTTTGCCTCATCTTGTCACCAGATGGCAGTAGTGCTCACCCCCAAGAAATCAGGCTCTTTGGCGAGGTGAAATTAATTCATTTGAGTTCAGTTCAATATAATTCAGTAAAGATTTCTGGAATCCAGATTTATGTCCAGCCTTGTGCTACAATTCTGGGGCCCCAGGGAAGAATCAGACCTATCCCGCCCTTGATTACTCATGGTGTGCTGGAAGGTTAATGTTCAGATTTTTCCATCCAATCACTGTATGGCTTTCACAAAGGTTGGCAAAAAGCATTCCTCCCTTCTGTTAGTTCACTCTTCCAAGTGAACCTGGAAAAGCAATCCGCTTGGCAAGCAAAAAGAAAAAAAAGGAGCCAAATTGTTTCAATAATCTGTGAATCCTTATGGCCCCATGGAGGGGAAGTAAAGCTTGAATCAGGCAGGTGTAAGTTTCACAGTTCAATCAAACCTTTTACCTACATCATCTCCTAGAAGTTCTCGTGGTTCTAGAAGTTAAGCATTGTTATTCCCATTTTCCAGATGAGCTCAGTGAGACCTGAAGATATAAAAGTGTCCCCCGAGACACTGCTGGGGCCTGAGAATGGACCTTTCTGGTTGTACAGCCTCTGTCCCTTCCTGCTCTGTTCCCCTCTCCCTCCCTGCCACCTGGGCCCCAGGCAGAAAGGTCAGTAAGATGAGGTTGTGCCTGAACATGGTCACAGTTGACAGGTGACACCAGCCTGCCTGAGCTGAGAGGAGGCACTTTTGTGGCTGCTTCTCTAGGAGTAGAGAGCAGAGGTTGGGTAAGAATGTGAATTATGCGGTCAGATTCCTCTCTCTCACTTCCAAAAAAAAAAAAAAGAAAGAAAGAAAGAAAGAAGAGGAATCCTGTCTCTCATTTCCCATTAATAGCTGTGTGGTCTTGTGTGATATATTTTTCCTCCTTGTGCCTCAGTTTCCTATTCTGTACCTATGGTACAATAATGGGACTGTTGTGGAGATTAAATGAACTACTTAACATCCTTGGCACAAAGTCAGTACCATGTGTTTGCTCTTGTTATTATTTTGCTTGTCAGGGCCCAGCAGAGGGAAGTCTGGGTCAGAAGCACTGGCCTGTGTCAGCACATCCCCCGTTCTTCCACCCCCACCCCCCACCCATACCCTCCATCCCTACAGGGCTTCAAGGAAGGCTCAGTGCACGATATCGGTAGCCCTGGGCCCAGACAACCTGAATTTGACTAAACTCACCTCAGCAGTACGTCATCCAGGTGGCAGGGCCCCGGAGTACTTTTACTAGAGCCTCCTGGAGATGTTGGGAGGTGGGACTGAGTAGGGGGGAGAGGGAAGGGCAGGAGGGCAGTGTTAGGGAAGGCTGGGCTGGCCGCAGCAATCTGAGGCCTTCGGGGTCCTCGAGCGCCTCTGGAGTCACCCAGGGACCAATGTGTACATGGCCCTGGGCAGTCCTTTCCCCACCCCCTTGCCTCGTCTCAGCTCATGAGAACCCAGGGATCCTTATCAGGAAAAGGGAGGTTTCCATTTCTTTTTGGAGGCAGCAGAAAAGGTCTTCTAATTCAACTTCTAGAGGAAGTAAGCTTCAGAGAATGAGAGAACTGGGGTCTGAGTCTGGATTCCCTGCCTCAACTGAGAGCTACCTCCTCCAACCATAAACCCCTCCCCAGGCCTCAGACTGGTAGGGCATTGAGTCTTCTAGCCTGAGACTGACCTTGAGGCTCACTGGGTCCGGGTCTTCTTTCAGTGACGTGGCCGTAGAACTGCCCTTCACCCTAATGCACCCCAAGCCCAAAGAGGAACCCCCACATCGTGAAGGTAAGCAGGATCTACGGATCACTGGAATGGGGGTTTCCTGGTTGCCCAACCCATTCTCCACCAGCTACTGTCTCTCCCCATCACCCCATCTAACTGTGGGTTAGCCTGCAGGCCAGGGTCACCCTTTTTCCTCACCCTCCCCGGGATTTTTTGTGAGGCCTACACTCCTCTATTTGCATCTGACTCCCCTAAGAAGCAGAGGTCTGACTCCTTTCTCCATGGGGAGGGAGGCTGGGAGCTTTCTTGGAGCTCTTCAGGCCGTTTTTGGAGCTCTTATCTTGCATCCAGGCATTGGGAAGGGGCTGCGCAGATTAAGATGGTCCCTGAACATATCTTAGTGATTTTTCGAAGTGATACCAGATTGGTCATATTTCTGTAAATCTAAGACTGTTTAAGTTGAAAGGGGCAACACTATAGTCTGAACCACAAAGAAAGAAAAATGTTCCCACAATTAAACTGTGAAATGCCATTGGTTGTAAAATACACCCTGAGTTCAGAGATGTGCAGATGCGCAGGTGTGGGGGGAAAGTAATGGTTGTCTTAACACTAAATGCAAGTCATGTATTTAAGAAAATAATCTAAGTCATGCAGAACACATGCCAAAGAGCAGGGTCCAGAGGTTTTTCTGTCCTGGCGCTGCTAGGGGCCTCTGGGGCCTCCTTGGACCCTCCCTGGACTCTCCTTCCTGCCATTAGGATGATTGGGGGGTGTTTTCCAGACCAGGGACCAACACTTCTTCCCCACCTCCCTTCTTTCTTAGCCCTCCCCACCTTAGCTTGGTTGCCTTAGGGTGGGGATCTGTGCCTGTTTGCCCCGTGCCCCCTGCCCTGCCCACTAACCCAAGGGCCTCTGCCCACCCTGTGTTTAGTTCCAGAGAACGAAGCGCCAGTAGATACCAATCTCATAGAACTTGACACAAAGTAAGCCAAACCCTGCCCGCAGACGTCGCAGGGGTGGGGGGGGGGGCATGCCTGGGGTGGAGGCGGGGCAATGGGGTCATTTGCATATATGCTTATTAACCCCTGAAGAACAGCCGGTCTAACCCCATGTGCTGAGAGCTGCTTCTGCTCGCCTCTTCAGCAACCCGCTTGCCTGCATGTGACTTGAAGGACCCTCCGTGCCTGTTCCTCTTCCTCCTGCCTTGGTGGGGTCTGTCTTCCTCCCTCATCCTTGCACGTCCGTCAATCCCGTTCGTCCGCCTGCAGCGCCTGCTCGGCTCTCACAGGGCTGATTGGGTTCGGGGGCCCTGGGTCTGGCTCTCCAGCCTTGCCCGCACCCAGCCAGTGGAATCAGGCTGTGGGGTGGGGAAGGTTTGGGGAGCTCTTGTTGCTTCTGACTCCTGAGGACAGATGCGGATTTTCCTGCTGTCAAAGGCCATCGCCTCACCGGACAGTGGCCAGAGGGGGAGGACCTGGGCGGACTTCCTGAACCACCTCCAGAGCCAAGCAGCTTTCTCTCCAGCTCCAAATCCACCCTTTCATTGTCTCCCAGGAGATATTTGGGGGTGTGGGGTCTCAAGTCATGCCTTGAGGATGTCTCACGGGGCTGGCTGAATTCTGTGGGGTGGGGGACTTGGTGGGCTTAACTCTACATGTTACGTGATAGAACAGAACTCACTGTTCTTAGAAGCAGCCTTCGTCCCCAAAGCCCACTCAGGTGCCCCCTTTCCCCACCTACCCTTCTTCTAACCCCACAATTTAGATTTGCTACCCTCAGACCCCCTCCTATCCAAGATCACTCAGGGTAGAGTGGGCTGACAGCTCCCTGGAGAAAGGGCGTTTTGTGGTTTTCTCTTCCACCAAGCCAAGCCCACACGGTGCTGTGCAGAAACAAGAATTCTTCCTGAGGGTAGTTCTTTTGGTGGGTGGTATGGTTTCTTGGGCCGGTTCTGGGGGATTCGAAATATGCTGGTGGCCTGGTCTCTCTGGGTAGGACTAAGTTTTCCCTCTGGCCCCAGCCTAGCTACACTGCACCTTCATCCCTCTTTGATACCTCCCCCACTCCCAGATCCTTCAGAACCGGGTCACTGTCCAGTCCTGGTTACTTTCCAGGCTGGTCACTTTTCAGCCCTTAGGCATGAGAATTGAACTCATGCATCCCTCTGGGATTTCCACAACTAGCTGGAGCCCGGATGCGACCAGTCCCACTGTCTCCAGAGGGCATCTAGACATGCCAGCCTGGAAGGCCTTTCTGTCCACAGGCTGCCCCAGGGACTGGCCTCTGAGTCCCCTCTGAGCCTCTGGGGTTGCCTGCTTCCCTGCCTGGCAAACAGGCCCCATTTTCCTTGTCTTTCCCACCAGCGATGACGACATCGTGTTTGAGGACTTTGCCCGCCAGAGACTGAAAGGCATGAAGGACGACAAGGAGGAGGAAGAGGATGGTACTGGCTCGCCACAGCTCAACGACAGATAGACTGGGGCCGGCCCTTCCTCCGGGCAGCTCCAGGTCCGCGTTCATGCACTAGGATGCTTATTCGTCTTCTTCCTGTCCTTGTTACCCCTCCCCCTTGTCCTTCTAGTTCCTTCCGGGGACGGGGCTGCCCAGCGGTCTTCCAGGTCACCGTGGTGAACCTCTGGCCTCAGGATTGGCCCCACGCCAACAGGATCACGAGGACCACCTTCCCCCGTCACCCCACTCATGGGTCACCCCTCCAGCCTCTTCTCTTTTCCTGCTGACCCCCAGGAAGGCCATCAGGCTCTGGCCTTGGGATTTTACTTGGGATGAGGAGGAGAACAGGGAGGGTGGGGCAGAGAGCTCGAGACACGGGAGAGGATGCCTGTGGCCCCAGGTGGCTGGCGCAGCTCTGGCAGCTAAAAGATGACCATGCTGAGGGCCTCCCTCTTCTGGCCATGAGAGGCACACCTGTGGATTGATTCTCAATACTTTTTACAGTCCGGACCCACCAAACACCTCTCCCCTTCCACCCCTCCGTCCTCATCCTGTGTCCCCCTGTGTCTCACAGTGACATTGGTGAAGGTTCACAGACCCCAGAAGTAGAGAAAAGCCACTGGACTGACCTTCTTACCAGCAGTTACCTAGTCTAAGGCAAGCTGTGTGAACTAGCCCAAGTCTAATTCAGTCCTCTCAGGATGTGACGTCCTAGCTACCTTGTACCTTATGCGTGTGTCATATCTATACACATGCACAGAGGGAGAAGGGAGGAGTCTTCGCAAAGCACCAACAGGCCGCATAGTGAGGCCAAGCTCCTGGGGGCTTTTCCAGAAGGATGGCTCCGAGAGATGGGGGTTAGGGGCAGGAAGATGAGTATCTGCTCAATTCCCTCCTTTGTAGACTTAAGAGCAATTAGTGATCCCACAGGAAGTAAGGCTGGAGGTCCAGATGGGGCTGGGGACACTGGTCCAGTCCCCTACTACCTCCCTTCACAGCCCTCCAGGGCTGAGCTGGGCTGGCCCTGCAGGGTGGGAGAGTGTGCTTGGGGGTCATCACGCCCACAGTCAAAGGGCCTCCTGCCCCAGGAGGTGGCGTGGTCCATCAAGATGTCCTCCCCTAGAAGGAAGGGGGCTGCTGGGTAGCAAGGAACCCTTCATTTCATTGGGGATTTAATGATCCCCCAGTAGGTCCTGGTGTCATGGATGCTTGGTACCCACTGGCTGGGGTTGATGTGATTGGGACTTGGGACAGGGCAAGGCAGATGATGAGGCAGAAAGTGATAAAAGGTATTCGTTCTTGTCTGGTCTTTGATGCCCACTTACTGTGTGACCTTGGACAAGTTTCTTTCTCTCTCTGGGCCTCAGTTCTTCACCTAGAAGACTGAAGGATTTGACCAGACTCTGGTCTCCAAGGGAGACCCCAACTCTGGCCTCGAAGAATTTGTAAACCTTAGAGCTTCTGGTATGATGGGTGGAACCATCCAGACCACTGACTCTGGTCTCTCTGCCTCCAGAGATGATTCAGGGCCCCAGAATTGGCAGGGCCCTGGAGATCTCCTAGCCCATCCATTCCCATGCCCCTCTTGGGCCACTGGAGGGTCGTCTGATGTTAAGCTGTGGCCATAGCTAGCATGAGCTGCTTGGCCCTAAGGCCCAGTATTAAAGATGACAAAGCTTAGATTTGTTTATGATAGGGCCTTGGGTACCTCACAGCTCCCTGTGGCTGCAGACCCCCTAAGGCTCACCGTATACACAAGCAAATATATTTCTTAGCAGGGTGAGGGGAATGTCTCCTCCATCCCTGCTCCCTTTTATCTGTTCCCATGCTTGCCTGGAAAAGGAGACAACAAAAATGTTATTATGGGGACCCTTTTCAGGGCAGCCCCTCCTGGGGTGGGCTGGGTAACCATTCTCCACGGCAAGAGTGCCCAGTTCACAAGCCCAGCTCAGCACCCTGGCCCTTACCCTTCTGAATCTCATGAAGTTGCAATTCTAGGGAGCCCTACCCCACGGCAGGCCAAGTCAGCTTGCAGCGGCCACGATCTTCTGGCCAGTTCTGGGGTCCTAGCTGTGGGTACCCCAGGCATCCAGCCCCTACCAGAACTTGCTGGCAGTTTGCACCTCCTTGGACAGTTGAAGAGTTGATGAAGGGCTGGAATCCATGCCAAACATATGCTCTCCTGTGTCTTCCTCTGGGAACTTTGAGGCTGGTACGAGGATTTGAGGGGATCACTCCCCTACCGACTGGCCTCTTCCTCCATCCCTCAGCTGTGCTCACAGATTTGTCACTCGGGTTTCTGGAGCTTCTTCACCTCAACATCCACACTCCCCCTTTCGGATTTGTCCATGTATGACTGATTCCCCCAGCTGCAGGAAGTACCATACTCCCATCTAGACCTTTACTCTTTGGGCCCAAGGCTGCAGAAGGGCGGCCCCTGTCCTCAGGAAGCTCATGGTCAGGTGAAAGTTCTAGGGGGAAGCAATGGGGGCCATTGGAGTCAGGGGTCCTTGGCTGCTGCTAGTCCATATAGTGCCTTGATGTGAAGTAGAAACAGTCCCCTTCGAGGTGGGTTCCGTCCATTTGAATGCTCAGCTTTGAGAATGGCGCATAGGCTGGAGTTCAGCCCCACTCGCCCCAGCTGGGTGCAACACAGGCTGGAGTGTTTCCTTGGGTCACTTCCTGAGAGAAAGCATCTTTCAAAGCTTCTGGTTGGCTCCAGACCCCACAGTGTTGGCTCTGTGCTGACCCCAGGGCTCCGCAGTGGTACCTCCCAGTGCCCCTTGTGGGTGGCATAGAGAGAGCAGTCTGGGCAGGAAGGAGAGGCCTGGCGCTGGGGGAAAATCTACAGGCGGAGGCAAGCTGGGCTCCCTCAGCTTTCCGACCACGAGAAGGGTGAAGTCCTGTGAAGAGAAGGGCTGAATTATTTGGTCAGCCTCCATAGGCATACCAGGTGGGGGGTGGGGTTGCTTCAGCTGCTTGGCTTGTCCCTGACAAGCTGGTTCCCACATGGTGCTGTGAAAAGCATGCTGGCCTGGAAGCCCACGGTGTCTCCAGCTCAGTTGTCACCAACCAGCTGAGTAGCCTTGAGCAAGTCTCTCACCCTCTTGGGCTCAGTTTCCCTAACTAGAAAATGAGACTATAATCCCTTCCCCAGCTGATGTAAGGGATCTGAAGCCCAGAAGAGACAAGAGTCAGCTCTGTAGCTCCGAGTCACACAGGAAGATTGCTGCGGGCTGTGTCCTCCCACCGGTCTTCATCTCTTGCCCCCTTCTCCCTTAGGCAGACATCAACCCGGAGGAGATGCAGTTAGCTTGGCTTTGGTGACCTAGCTCAGAGAGAAATGTGGACACTGCTCAGGAATGCCTTGCCCACAGATAGTGGTCCCAGCAATCATGACAGAGAGACAAGCCATGGATATTGCGAGTGATTGGGCTTGGGCAGGGGGCATCCTGGACCCTTCCAGGCCTGGTGGACCCCCATCTCCCGTCTTTCAGTTCCCACAGAGGACAGGAAGCCTTGGCTCTGATCCCAGATGAGGGAGAGCCACCCACTTCCAGGCCCAGGGAGGGCTGAACTATCATTCCATCAAAGAACCCCAAGACTGAGGTGGAACAGAAATTGCCCTTCAAAGTAGAAGCCCTCCCCCACCCCTCCCCCTGCAATCCAGGATCGAGCACAGCTGCTGAGGCTCCTTCGTGATACCTGGAAGGGATTCAGGTCCAGGGGAAACCCAGGCCCATTCCCCTGAGAGCTGAGTCCCTGTGGACCCATTCACTCCCCATGGTTACAGCCTCTCACAAATGCAGCCTTTCCTGCCAGTGACTGGGGACTGGACATTCTCCATCCATCCCAGAGGAAGGCATTGGCCCCAATCTTGTATTATAGGGTCTCATGGGCACAGGCTTATGTTCTAATTTTTTTTCTTTTTAAAGTAAAAAAGGACCAAAATAGACCCTCCGACCCTCATGCATAAGGCTGTGTCGAGCAGTCTGATGGCATTTTGCCATCCTGGTCCAGGGAGGTCCATCACTTCTGTCCCCCATCCAAGGCTGAAATGGCCTACCTGTGGGGCAGGATCCCCACCTCTTCCACTCCTCTACATAGTGGCTTCAACGAGAGGCCAACAAAGGGGGAGCACCCTCCCACCCCAGCACTCTCTCCAAAAGGGCAATCAAAGCACAGGTCCCCAGGACCCATGACCTATAGACACTCTGATGCAGTGGTTTTTCAAACCAGGTGCTGTGGAACCCCTGGAGTTCCACAGAGCTTCGCCAGGGGCTGCTAACAGTGGGACAGTGGGGGTGGAGGCAAAGGCTCAGTCTCCAGCTCTCCCCAATCCCCACTTCTACCAGGACAACTCTGCTTTTTTCTGTCTTGCCTCTTGAGGTTCCACCTTCAAACTTTTGAAGAAAAGCTTCTTCAAACCACCATTCTGAGGTTTGATCTTCAACCAGCAAGCACAGGTTCTCTTCCTGCTTTTCATGTTGGAATGGCTTTAGCATTCCAGTACAAGTGGCTTGTACTGGAACTTGGGTTGCAGACCCAAGTCCAAGTATTTGCTTACACAAATACACATACTTGTTTGATGGTTTTGTATCTCACCCACCATGGAAGCTTCCCTGGCCTGGGTTTGGTTTGGTCTTACCTTGGTATCAGCCATGCAGAGTGGGGGACAACAGAGCAAGGAAATAGGCCCAGCCCCCACCTCACGACTTCTGTCTGCACCCCACTTCCCTGGCCCAGGCCTGGCCTATGGGACACATGATGGGAGAAGGAGAAACTAGTCTCAGGTTCCTTTTTACATACAGCCAGATGGATGGATGTCTGGGTTCTCACATAAGAAAACTGAGGGAGGACATTATACAGAAGTCCCTCCATGAGGACACGACAGGGTCCCTCCAGAGACCTTTAAAGCAGCCAGTTTCCCTTGAGAAATTCTACTAGGCTTCCACTTCCACATCTGTGGACAAGCAAATATGTGGGCAACAGGAAGGTTCTGGAAGAGATGTTGGTCCTCCACCCACAGTCTCTGCCAACCTGTCCATCTGTCCAGGCCCCCCTACCAGGGCTAGCTGAGGGGTGGCACATTGGTGAGACCCGGACTAGCCCTTGACACAGAATCCTGCCTGGGGCTCTCACTGAGAGCATTCTAGGTGAAAATGCGGGTCTCAGGGCCCAGCAGATCATGTGGCATGGGAGAAAGAGAGTTCTATGTTCAGTCTGAGGTATCCCACTGACCTCAGTTTCCCCAGTATGTAAGATGGGGCTTGTGCCGGGCTCTGACCACCTCGCAGATTACTGAAAAGGAAGGTCATGGGGGGTATGATAGGTGATGTCCTATGAGAGGTGGGAGCCGCACAAACTCGGGGTGTGGTCATGGCCTGCACCGCAGAGCAGCAGAGCACTTGAGGGAATGAGTATGGGATAATGCCATCTTCCCATACTCTTGCACTTCCCAGACTCTACTCTGATTCCCATCTCTGCTCAGCGCTAAGGTCCAGCCACAGATGCTATGGGAGATTCCTCCTCTTCCTACCGGATGGGAGCCAGCATTCAGCCTGGCTGAATGTGGATCCTGGACGCAGGGAGTGACAGGTGGCTGGGACAGGTCTCCAGGTCTGTAGCCCTTCTGTTAAGTGATTATTTTGTGACACCCTCTTTCCTGGGCCACCTGCCAGGTTTATCTGTTGTACCTGTGGCATTCCTTATTATGTCAGATAAGTTATTACAGTTTATTCAACTCTAACAGGACAAATGAACAAGAGAACCATAAATAGGAGACCATTAAAGGTCTATTGTGACAGATGCTCCACGTGCATTCATTTCTGTCTCATCAGCTTATGGCAAGACCTAGATCAGCAAATCCTGTCCCTACTGCCTTGGAATGTTGGACAGCACCCGTGACTGGGTCAGGTGTTGTCTTCCTTTCTCTGTGGCCCCAACTCCAATCTAGTCTCTGCACCCTCTCTGGAAACTAACAAAGAGATCCTCCCCTCCCCATCAGTTACCAGTCTTCTGGCCCTGGGGATGTTGCCAAAACTCTCAGACATCACTGGATCCCATGACCCATGATTTGCTGCTCAGGTTAAAGCCATCCCATCTTCTCTTTGGCACCACCAACCACTCCAGCTGGAATCCTGCCCCAGTCTCAGCCCTGGGTCTTATTCAGTACTTATCTCCTGTTCCGTGGGTCTCCCCAAAGTCACTTTACTTTCCTATGACTTACCCAATGCCTGTTCCAAAAGAACACATGGGAAGTATGGGGATATATGTGAGGAAGATTAGAAGTTCTAAATGATAATGTGTTGCGTTAACACAAAAGGGGGATGCCAATGAATGTGAGATGGCTTTCCTGGAAAACTGATTATGTATGAAAAAGAATTTGTTTTTACATTCCTCTAAAATATGTGACTTAGATCAAAGATTGCCCTCCTGGTTGAGAAGGTAGTCTCTTTCCTCTGATGCTCCCTTTGGACCAGAGAGGGTGGTGGGAAGATGCTGACATTTGAATCAGGAGGCTTCAGCTCGGGGCTCTCATTCAGCCTTCCCATATGGTCTGTATCAGTCTAGGTCCAGAGAAATAGCCTCCGCCCATATTTCAGTAGCAGGGATTTTACTGATGACACTGGCTATAATGTTGCAAGGTTAAAATGCAAGTGAGGCAAGGGACGTGAGGCGACCCAGAGATTAGGTGTAAACCGGAAACCACTACTACCCGTGAAGTGGAAGGACAGGGTGAGGAGTGACAGCCCTGAGGAAATAGGAGCATTGAGGAAGGTATCTGAGGAATTCAGACCACAGGAGAAACACGTCTGTCGCTGGAGATGCTACCCAAAGCAGAGAGAGAGAGAGAGAGAATCACTCCTCTCTTTCTGCCCCCTTGATTTTAGGCCCATGCCTACTTTTGGCAGATCTGGGTGCCTCGCAATACAGAACAGAAAAGTCAGGAGATTAGATCTGAGACCTAATAGGCAAATTACCAGCTCTTCCTCAATCTTCGCACCCCCAAAGTAGAAATAGTCATATTGGCCTGGATACCACAATTGAGAAGGAGTGTCCTGACATCCACACAGGACCATAAATATGGAAGAAGTATTTGTTTTTGAACCAAAACCTGATAGAACTAAATGGAGAAATACACGAATCCACAACACTCCCCTCTCAGTGATCAGTAGAGTAAGAAGACAGAAAATGAATAAAGAGAGAGAAGACCTGAACATTATCAACTAACATGGCTTACTTTATCTTAATAAAATATTTCACCTTAAAATAATAAAATGTGTATCATTTTCAAGTGCACATGGAACATTCACCAAGAAAGATAATTTTGTGGGCTTAAAAATACCTTAACCAATTTAAAATAATTTAAATAATAGAAAATAGGTTTTCAGACTGTAACAGAATTGAATTAGAAATTAATAATAGAAAAGTATCTGGAAATTTTACAAATACTTGGAAATTAAGCAATCTCATTAATAAAGAAAAAATCACATGGAAAATTAGAAAATATTCTGAATTAAATAAAAATGAAAACAAAAATAAACAAATCTGGGAGGTGCTGCTAAATTATTTCGATAGATGCAGAAATGGCTTTTGACAAAATTCAATACCCACTCTTGATTAAAAAAAGCAACAACAACCTGAAGCCTTACTGAACTTCCTTAATCTAATAACAATCTAATAACCATACTTAGTGGTGAAGCGGTGTCGTGGTGGTGGCAAATGATTTTCTTTGAAGACTGGGAACAATGCAAAGATGGTTTTTCCTAGCCCTCTTATTTAACATCCTACTAAAGGTCCTAGCCAATACAGGGAGGCAAGAAAAAGATATAAAAGGCCTACTGACTGTAAAGAAAAAAATAAAATGTTCTCTATTCACAGACAACATGATTATTTATGTAGAAAAGCCCAAGAATTCTACCCCAAAAATGTTCTAGCACTAATGAATGAGGCTACATAGGTTACAGGATACATGATCAATACACAAAAATCAATTGTACTCCTGGATAGTAACATCTAAGCTTTGGAAATTGAAATTAAAAAGACAACACCAAATCAAAAGATAACACCATTTACAACAGCACCAACATGGAAATACTGAGGTACAAATGTGACAGAATATACACATAATCTCTACACACATCTTTAAAGCACAAAATGCTGGTGAAAGAAATCACCAAATTGAGACATTTACCATGTTCATGGATCAGAAGATTGAATACGTTAAGATATCGGTTCTCTCTGAACTGACTTTAGAATCAATGCAATGTGAATCAAGATTGCGTCAGGATTTTTTTTTTTTTTTCAGATAGAGACAAGCTGATTCTAAAATTCATATGGAGAGGTAAAGGAACTAGAATAGCCAAGCAATTTTTTTTTTAAGATTTTAATTACTTTGAGAGAGAGCGAAAGCGAGAGCGAGCAAGCGAGCATGAGCAGGGGGAGGAGCAGAGAGAGAAGGAGAAGCAGATTCCCCTCTGAGCAGGGAGCCCAAGGCGGGGCTCAATCCCAGGACCCTAGGGATCATGACCTGAGCTGGAGACAGACACCTAACGGACAGCCACCCAGGCATCCCTAGCCAAGCAATCTTTAAAAGGAAAAATAAAAGTGGGATTCTCTGCTACCTGATCTCAGGAATTATCACAAGGCCATAATAGCCAAGATAGTGTGGTAGTATAAAAAAGAATAGAGATCGACATCAGATGGGACAAAATCAAGAAATAGACCTGTATATACACCACCAATCATTTTTCCAAAAAAGTGCAAAGGCAATCCAATTGCCTTTTCAGTGAACAGTGCTGGGAGGACGTAGAGAGTGAACAATCCACACTACCGGTGGGAATGGGAAGTGTGTGGACACTTGGAAGAACAGTCTGCCAGTTCCTTGCAGATTTAAACATACTTACATAAGACTTAGCAGTTCTATTCCCCAAAGAAATTAAAAGGTATGTTCTCACAAAAACCTGTATGTGAACCTTAAAAATGGCTTTATTGTCAACAACTGGAAACAACCCAAGCGTTCTTCAGCTGGAGTGGAGGGATGAGCTATTGTACCGCTGTACCAGGGAATCCTGCTCTGTAGTAAAAGTGAGCAAACTAGCAATGCTTGCAATGATCTGAATCATAAATACATGGCGCTAAGTGAAGGAAGACAGACTTGAAAGGACACATATGTGTGATTCTACTTATATGACATCTGGAAAAGGCAAAAGGATAAGGACAGAAAACAGACCACTAGCTGCCAGTGGCTGGGTTTGAGGGAGGGTCAGCTATAAAGGGACTAATGAGAGGGATTTTGGGGGAGAGGGCAATGGAACTGTTCTGTATCTTGACTGTCAAAATCATCTGTAAGCCCAAAAGAGTGGATTTTACTTTATGCAAATATGTGTCTCAATAAAAAAGCAAAAAGCAAAAAAAAAAAAAAAAAGAAAAAAAAAAGAAAAAAGAAAAGGAAAAAGGAGGGGAGGACAAAGAAGTAAACAATTTATTATTATCATTATTATTTTTTAAATGTTATTTGGCAGAGATAGAGAGAGATAGCATGAGTAGGGGGAACAGCAGGCAGAGGGAGAAAGAAGCAGGCTCCCCGCTGAACAAGAAGCCTGATGTGGGACTCGATCCCAGGACACCTGGATCATGATCTGAGTCAAAGTCAGCCGCTTAACCGACTGAGCCACCCAGGCATCCCCAAAGTAAACAGCTTATATCACAGAATGCAAACAATATTTACTAGGCACATGCCCTTTGCTGCAGTTTATGCTGGACCCTGAAAACATAAAGATAAATAAGATAATCTCTTTCAGGAGCTCACGGATTCACAGGAGGATAAGACATGAAAACAAAGGTTTGGAATTGCTGCTGAGGGTTCCTGGAGATAGGGTTGACATGTATTCACGGCATGCCATGAGAACACTAAGGAGGGGTCATCATGTTTAGCTGGGGTGAGTGAGATGGGGAATCAGGCAGCCTTCTTAGGGGAGGAATTGCTTCAACTGAGTTTTGAAGGCTGAGAAGGAGTTAGGCAGGTGAAGGGAGGCTATGGACATTGGCCAGAACTGACCTCCCATCCAATATTTGGATATTCAGTCTCAGCACTTTTGCACCCACTGCTTCTTCTGTGCAGCCTGATAGCTCCTATGGAGCTTCCCAGCCTACAGGGAAAGCCACTTTCTCAGAAGGGTCTGCCTGACTACCCTGGTATCAGGGTAGTCCTTGACTATCCTTCCCCATCGCTCTTTTATCACTCAGTTTATTTCCCTCATAAGAAGTGTCTTGCTTGCTTAAGCCCTTGCTGAGCACGTGGGCTCTGGGTTCTAAATCCAATATGACCTTGTGCAAATCATTCGCATTTATGTGCCTTGACTTCTCCATTTCTAAGTAGGAATAATAACTACTTCGCAGAATTGTCATCAGGCTAAAATGGGTTAATATATCTAAAGTGCCTAGAACAACTCCCAGCTTCTTCCCAGTACAGTGCTTAGCACATAGTAGGCACTTTATAAAATACTTGTTGGACAGATTGTGGCTAAATGAAAGAAGGAACTTTCCCACGTCCACCAGCAAATGATAACATGTATGCAAGAAAAATTAAAACTGGTTCTGCCCTGACACAAATTGGCCAACAGATGTCGCTGCGGCTCTCTGGGTAAAGGAACCAAGACCTGTGACAGGCTGAGATACGTTACCCGGATAGGATACCAGACAAGTATTTCAAATGGAGGGCCCAAAAGTTGTAACCACACTGAAAAGTCAAGGTTGAGAAGCTAAGGCTGAATTATGTTGTACACGGTAACATATTCTATAGCTGCATTTTCTTTCTGTTTTCTCACTTTTATCAAATAGTGACAAGGAGCTGACCACACAGGCATCTTATATTACCACAACCTCAGTTGGATGAGGTGGGAGTTTATGAGAGTCAAAGGGAGTGAGCTCAGATCTGAGTGCAGCAGAGGGAGGCCACAAGCCCTGTGTGATGTGGATCTCTGTGGGGCAGGGACAGTGCTGGTAAATCTTCTGTGCCCCAGGACTGGGGGTCACCAAAAGGGAGCCCAGCCCCCAAGGGGAACTTCTCATCTGGTGTGGACAATGGGACAGAAAACTGATCTATACAAATAAAGGTCTGGGGGTGGGGGGACAGTGATTGGAAGAAAGGTGAGGTTAGGACAGCAGAGGGGACTCAAGTTGTCCTGAAGCTCTCTGCATAAGGAAGGCATAGTAGGCAGAGAGTGCTATGTGAGCAAAGGCACACAGGGCCTGGAATCACTGGGCTTGGGTACTTAAATCGGAGTCATTTGCTATAGCTGGAGAACGGCATTCAAGAAGGTGTTCAGCATGGCTGGAGGATAAGGTCAAGGATTGGGAGTGTATTATTATTAGTGTTGGTAGACTAGCAAGTCTAGCAGTCTAGCACTTTCTCTTTTCCCCTCCAGTCTTGTCAAAAGTCACTGGAGTCCCAGGCCCACCAGCCTGGTACAATCCTGAATTGTTCTTGTCCCAATTTAACTCTTAATAGTGGCCGCTTTCACTCTCTGAAGTTTCCTGGACTGTTTGGTCCCCTTATTTAGGGGCCACATGTGCTTCCATTATTATAGTGACCTCGTCTTTACTGGGGACAGCTGCAGGATCTGGCCCATCTCATCGGGTGCTCAGCAGAAAGTAGAGGCTCAGGAAGAAGGAGTTTTATATCTGGGGACCATGGAGCTTGGGGTACCAGAGCAAAGCCCTCTCTCCTCTCAGGGAGGGACAGAGATGCCCCTCCCCTGGGGAAGGATGCCCATCAGGGTTTTTGCCCATAAGAGGTTGAGGGAGGTTTCTGAGGCCTGCTGGGAGCCACTGATGAAGGCTGAGAGTCCTCCACAGCCCTCTGTTAGCTGGCTTCCTCCTCCCACAGCCCCCTGTCTCCTGGCCACCACAGGTGTGGGCCTGGCTGCAGGAGGCAATGACAGAGGTGTGGAGATGGAGGAGATCTTGATCTCGATCTCGAGGAGATCGAGAAGATAGGACAGCCCTGCCAGACACTCAGACCCAGAGCAGGACAGGGATGGCCCCGGGGCCATCCTGGGTTCTGGATCTGCTCTGATTCTGGATGGGCTCCTGCACTTCCTGTACCTCAATTTCCCCATGGGTACTATGAAGGGTTAGTTGGGGGTGGTCTGCAAGGAATTAGCCCACCCCAAGTGAACTGGTCTGAGGCAGCACTGAGGGAGGAGGGGGGTGGTGAGGAGGGGTGGGAGCGTGGAGGAGGGGACTCCAACGGCTGCCAAGCACGTTACCGCAGGAATATTAACTGTCCCATCGCTTCTCCCAGTCTGGCAAAGGCTGTGTCCATAAATTAGGGCCGTGAGTTTGCCAGACAGAGACTTAATGAAGAAGGAGGTGAACTTCAGTGAGAGCAGGCAGTCCCTCTGGAGGTCACAGGTCCAGCCCCAGCCTGGACAAAAGGAACCTGGAATCAGAGAGGGGCCTGGGGTGTGCATGAACACCCTGGCCTGAGCCAGGAAGGCAGGAGCGGCTCTGTTCACTGTTGAATCCCCAGCACCCAGCGCACAGTAGGGGCTCAACCGGTACTTCTGACTGAGGACCAAACGGTGTGGCAAGTCATGCGAAACTCAGACCCAAACCCAGTCCTCTGGACTCTAGCTGGGCGCTTACCAGTTCCCACACCGGACCTGAGGGGTGTGGGGGAGGAAAGGAGTGGCAGAAGTAAAAGGCTTCTTGAGGAGATAGTGATCATGGCTTCCCTTTGTTTCTGAAAGGAAAGCTCAGCTTTTATAGCACCACAGACCCTGTAAAGTCTGACACGTTTCTCAAAGTGTGTAGTTTCCTGTCTATCACATTTCCGGCAGTTACACCCCTTTCTCTGCCCCTCTGCTGCTCTTTAAGGGGACATCCTTAAAGAGATGGAGTTCGTCCCCCCTTACCACTTGGCCCTTGCACCACCCTGCCCCCCTCAGACTTCCAGCAGCACTAGCAGCATTGGGGTAGATGGGGAGGCTGGTCATTTGGTGAGGCTTGGGTGTTGCTGAGAGTGGCTGGAGTGGTGGGTGACATCAGAATATCAGGGCAGGGCCAGCCAGACCCCTCCATATCACCCTTTCCTTTCTCTTTTGGGCTCCTAAAATAGCCACTGCACTTGTCCCCCTCCCTTCTGGGCTCCCATGGGCATGGCTTTGTCTGACTCCTGTCTTCAGTGCCCAGCATGAGGTCTGACATAAAAAGGATGGACAGAAGGAAGCAAAAGTAAGAGGCACTGGGAGGCTCTCCTGCTTCTCATATTCCAAGTCTCCACTTCCCTGAGTTCTCCTCCAAGGGCAGAGGTCCCTCTAGAGCCTCCCAGTGAAGGTGGGGAGCACAGATCCATCTCAGGCACACACCTCCACCTACTGAACCCCAGCCACTGGTGGTCTTCCCTGTTCTCAGACTACCAAGATCTTCCTGCCTCCAGGGCTTTGCACAGAGTGGATACCGCTGATCCTTCTGTTCAGAATCCTACTCATCTTTCAAAACTCTGCTCACAAGGAGCTTCCTCTACGTAGAAGTCTCTCTAGGCTGGGTCAGAGGCCCTTACTCTAAGCTCTTTTTCCCGGGACTTCTTTTCTCTAGACTGTGATTAAATATGATTTTCCCATAAGATGGGACCGGGGAGGAGACAAATCATAAGAGACTCTTAATCTCTGGAAACAAACTGAGGGTTGTGGGGGGTGGGGAGAGGGATGGGATGGCTCGGTGATGGACACTGGGGAGGATAAGTGCTATGGTGAGTGCTGTGAATTGTGTAAGACTGATAATTCACACACCTGTACCCCTGGGGCAAATAATACATTATATGTTAAGAAAAATTTTTAAAAAGTAAATAAAAGTATATGATTCTCCCTGGGTCATCAGCTTCTCTAGAACTGACAAAGTTGTAGTCAGTAGAGGAGGAATGGCTGGCTGGATTTGCAAAGGAAGCAAGACTGGGGGCCCAAGGGCCCTACTGAGTCCCATCAGACTAAAGTCACTGATGGATTTACAAAAAGGGTGGCACCCCAAAAAGGACATTTAATGGGAATTGGTGAATGGCACTAAGGTGAAATATCAACTGGCATACCCTAGGCACTCAATTAGTTGATTTTTGACAACTATTGATTTGGTACTTAGCTTAGCAGCAGCTTTCCTATAAAACCCTCAAAAATTTTTGCTGACAACGAACCCATAGCGAACACCATGTTTTATTTGCCAAGACCTACTGTAGTCTCAGGCTACATTACGAGGGCATGTCTTTGGAACTGGGGAGGTAACCTGTTAGACACACAGGTCTCTAACCTGTGTTAGAGATAGCCTTCCATTTTGTCCTGGAGAACCCGGAGAAGGTCATTCCGAAGGTCATTCACAGGTGGGATCACTTCAAGGGAATTTGAGCCCTTCTCACGAGGAATGACTGGGAGTCTCCAATTCTGTGAGGAGCAGTGCTGGGTGAGGTATACTTCTGGGCCCAAGGCATAGCTGGGGCTGTCAGGGAATTCCAGGCAGACGCCCCTGGCAATGAAAGGGATGTTCCCAGGAGGGGAGGAAGTGTACCTCTCATCAAGAGAGGGTGCCCCTTGTTGAGAGGGTCTAGGAGGCTTCCCACATTATCTCTGAGGTCCTTTCCAGTGTCTAAAAGGCACAAATTCTAGCATTATGTGGCTCTAAGATGCACAAGTGCCAGAATACTAGCCTTCTGCCATGAGGTTCTAGGGGGTCTGAGAAACTGAATGTGAGATGATCCAGTCTGGGGCCCCTGGGGCAGGAAATAAACCTCTTACCATGGCCCTGATGGCCCAGAACTCACCTGTCTCCTCGATCCCCGTATCTCAAGGGGTCATTTTATCCATACCCACCCCCTCTCAGCCTCTCACATACCCGAGGTGCAGTCTGTAGTCCTCTCCCCAGGAGAGCATAGCATGACACAAGTTATAAGGGAGTGGCAGATAATTCATCAGAGGGGATGACACCAAAGCACTAAATAATGATCCCTCCTTTCCTGCCTGAATTAACTGCCTCTGATTCTCTGTAGCTGGATTTCCTCCCTGATGGCCTCATCTGACGCTAATTAATGTTTCCAGTCCAATGGCACCTCCCCCGTGCCTCCAGTCCAACCTCACCTCCTCCACCCCCACCGCAGTGATGAGGAGTGACAGGGTGGAAGGATGTAGAGGAAGTGCAGGATGTCACCCTGGCTATGGAAAGCCCCCTCTCAGAGGATAAAAGGCAGGCTGGTTTGGAGAGCGATGGAATCCCAGTGGGAAGTCCCTCTGTGAGTCTCCCCTCAATCCTGCTACACGCAGTCAGAGCCTTTTTCTTCTCCCATACGCCAGGAGAAGATACCAAAAGGTGATTGCCTCACCTCAGGGAGGTCCCAAATGCTCTACCAAGTGTCCCCTCCCACCTCCTTCAACACCCCAAGATCAGCAGGAATGACATGGCACCACTTACAAGGGTAGAGTATCCGAGATTATTGTAGACTTTATAGAAAACTGCCCAAGGGAGATCCAGATGTCTTGGGAGGGGATGGGAAGGCAGGCCTCAAGCCAGTATATTGGGGAGGGGGAACTTCCTGTGTGCAGAGGCAGCACAGGCCAGCCATTCTGCCTGACCTAGGGGATGGGAGTCGGGAGGGGGCAGCCTCCTCCCCACTCACCAATTGTGCTTTGGGATCATGCAGAAGGCAGGGCACTGAGGCTCTGACCTTAAACAGGAGGGCTTGTGCCTGAGACAAGAGATGAGGCCCCTCACCTCTTCTAAAAGGCATGGGGGGGGCATGGCAGCAAGGGATCTCCACAGGAGGAGAATTACAGGGGTGGGAAAGAGCTTTCAGGCAGCAGCACCCAGCCCTTCAGAGCCTTCACCCTTACCCCTCTCTGAGGCCACGATATATGGGTGATCCTGGTTCTGAGGCCCAACCAACTGCTTTGAACCCCTAGGACTCTCAACTCCTCCAAGGGGATCTGCCAGTATGGTTGGGGGATGCTTGGCCTCGGGACCTGTCTTGCAGGCCTGGAGAGCTCCTCCCAGGAGGAAAGGGGAGGTGGGCACCCCAGGAATGGATTCCTCACTGGACCCTGCCCCAGTGAATGCAAGCAATGGGTGTGTGTGTGGGGGGGGGGGTGGTTAGAGAGTCTAAGACTTGGGCAGGGGGATTAAACTCTGATCAAGGTGAAGAGCTGAGAGTCTTGAGATTAGGGACAAGCACTGAGTATTGGGGGATCAGAGCCCCAGTGAGAAAGGCTGAGGATCTGTTCCATACTAAGGCTATAATAGGGTGTGACTATCCCTGGGATGGGAGACAGATGGAGCTGAGCCCCAAGCCTGGGTCAAGAAAGGGAAGAGCCTGAGCCAGAGCTGCAGTGCTGGGGATAGTATGAAATATAACCCCAGACTGGGGGAGGGTGCCCGACCCTCAGAGCCCTGGGATGTGGGTGTCTGGACAATGGCAAGGCTCAGAGCTCCGGGATGAGAAAAAAGGCTCAAAGCCCACAAAAGCCTTCAGAAGGGTGCTTCCAAGACCAGAATGGGATGAGAGGGTCCCCAAGGCCTGGGAAGGGAATTGAGGTCTCCAAGCTGGAGATGGGTGTCAGTGATGTCTAAGGTGATGTTTCCCAGAGAGGTCAGGCCTCAAAGCATAGGGTGGTGGGAGGCAGTCCTGGGGCTTTCGGATGGTAGGACAAAGTTTCCTGGCCAAGTCTCTCGAGGGGGAGGGTGCTTCTGAGGGTTCGGGAAGGATGTGTCCGAGCCTGAGATGGGCAGATAGGGTTTCTGGAATCAGCAAGGGTGTCTCTTGATCCTTGATGGTGAGAGCTCTCAGAGGTTGGGGAGGAGGGATACAGCTTGGGGCCTCCGGATGGGGGTGGGGTGGGGGAATGCCATAATCCAAAGGTCTCAGGCTGGTCAGGAGCAAGTCTGAAAGCCCCCAACTCGCGGGCGTCTCACCCATGATTCAGGCCAGGCAATCCCAATAAAGTCATCAGCTGGCAGGGACAGCCGTCAACCCCAGAGGGGCAACCCTCAGAGGCCCGAGCCCGGCGAGGTGGCGCGGGACCCAGCGGGGGCGGCCGGGGCGGGCGCTCGGCGCGGGTCGGCGTCCTGCTCATAGCGGTAGTGGTAGCCCTCCATCTGGTCCCGGCAGGCCTCGCGCAAGTTGCGCATCCAGCGCTGGATGCCGCGGCGGTTCAGGTAGAGCACCATGAGGAAGATGAGGCCGATGAGCGCCAGCACCAGCCCAAAGAAGACGTAGGAGGCTTCGAGCTCCGGGCCGGCGAGGTCCACTTCTTCCCCGCGACTGTCCGCGTCGCCGTCGGCGCAGCGCAGCCGCGCCTCATCCAGGTCCAGGAAAGGCCGGTCCTGCAGCGCCCGCGGGGCGGCGCAACGGAGGCGCCGGGAGTCGGGTACGCGCTCCGTGGCGTTGCGCAGCCAGGCCAGCAGGGGGCGCGCGGCACAGCCGCAGCGCAAGGGGTTGTCCGCGAGCAGCAAGCGCGGCGCGGGGAGGTCGCCATCGCGCTCGAGCGCGCGCAGCTCGTCGGGGCCCAGGCCCGCCAGGGCGTTGAGGCGCGCGTCCAGCTGCTCCAGGCGCGGCAGACGCAGCGCGGCGGCCGGCAGGCGGCCCAGCGCGTTGCCCGCCAGGCCCAGGAGGCGCAGCTCGTCCAGCGGGGCGAGCGCGGCGTCCAGCGCGGCTAGCAGCGTGGGGCCGCCTCGCGACAGCGCGTGGTTGAGCTGCAGGGAGCGCAGCGCGGGCAGCCCGCGGAAGGCGCCGCCGCCCAGGGCGCGCAACGGGTTGTGGCTCAGATCGAGAGCCGTCAGGCTGGGCAGCCCGTCGAAGGCGCCGTCCTCCACCACCTCAATGTTGTTGTGCGTGAGGCGCAGCGCGCTCAGGAGCGGCAGGCGCACACCGCCCGCCGCCGCCTCCTCCCCGTCAGCGTCCCCGCCGGCGAAGGCGGCCGCGCGCAGCACCGTCAGGTTGGCCCCTACGATGGTGAGGTTGCGCGCGTCGGGAGGCACGTCCCGCGGCGGCTGCCGGAGCTCCGCGCCCGACGCGCAGCGCAACAGCAGCTTGGGGCCGCCGAAGCAGTAGCACTGAAAGGGACAGGGTGCGGCGGGCCGGCTCAGCGCCGCCGCCACCAGCAGCAGCCCCGGCAGGAGCGGCCCCCTTTGCTCCGGCTGTCCCGCGCGCGGGGCCATCGCAGCTGCCCCCGCATCCAGCGCCCGGGCCGCCGCGCTCACCAGTGAGTTCGGAGCGCCTTGGGGGCGGGGAGGGGGGCGGGCGGGGCAAGTCCTTGACCCGGAGCGGCTGGCGGTCGCGGTCGGTCCGTCCGCTGGCTCTAAAGTCCGAGGAGCCTTCACTTTCCTGGCTGGGGCGAGAGGGGTCAGTCGGGGAGCGGAGCCCCCCGCCCCCGGTGCCCTCCTCGCCCTGCGCGCCGGCCTCCGACTTCCGCGGCCGTTCCGGGCTCCAAGCCGAATGGGCAGGGTTTGTCTCCCCCCACCCCCCGCCCTCCCAACCTCCCAGCCTCCCGGCCTCCTCCTCCTCCCCTCAAAGGAGTCTCCGCGCCCTCCTCGCCGAGAGGCGGGGTGGGAGGCTCCCGAGAATCAGGGCTATCGGCCGCTGCGCTTTCTCTTCCCCCCTCTCCCGCTCCGGGGCTGCTGAGAAGTTTGGCGCTCCCAGGCTCTGACTTGCTTTTACCCTCATCTCCCCCATTCCGCCCCCCCCCACCCATCGTTTAAGCTGGTTCCTTCCTCCTCCCTCTACGGCACGTGTGGGGCGGGGCCGAGCGGGGGAGAGCTGGCAGGTGGGTCAGCACCACAGAGCAAGAACTGGGGGGAGGACCTAAGGGTTCCCCCTACAAGCACAGGCAAGGATGAGGGGTGGGCTAAGAAAGTTATTCATCTTTCAGCCTCTTCCTGATCTGTGTGACCAAGAAGAGGGCTGTGCTAGCAGAGACTGGAAAATCCCCAGCCCTGGTCCCCCCCTCAGCAACCCCAGTTACATTAGGCCTGGCTGGGTCACCACTCTTGCAAGTCCTGTGGGACCAGCGTTTTCTCGACCCCATCCGTCCACTACTCAGGGAAGAAAGCAACAACCCCTCCCCGCGCCCTCCACTCCCCTCCAACTCACGGGCTGCTCTGCTGGGAGTTCTTCCATCTGGTTTCCTCCACCAGGCTGGACTCCTCCCCCAGGCACTCTCCTAGGCCCTAGGACCTGGTGGGTGTGGTGATTCAGCTCTTTGCCGTCCTCTCCCTACTCCAGCACCTGGGCACCCTATTAGCTTGTTCCACCCGGTATCAGGCCCCTGGGGTTGTTGGACTGCTCCTCCTCCCCTCCAGGGTATCCCACCTGTAAATGCTGAAAGGGTGGGAGGGTTTGGAGCTCTAGAGATTTGGAGAAGCTAACAGATTTTGCAGCATTGAGTTGGGGGGGTGGTCCCAGAGGGGGCCAGGGCCTGAGCTGTTTATAGGTTTGTTTTGTTCTGGATTTTTTTTTTTTTTTCCAGAACTGGGAAGCTCCAGACTTGATTTAAAGAGATATGCTCCTGAGAAGGGAGCACTCCTGGTCTTGGCATGAATTATTCAGGCTGGAGAGGCTGACACTTGATCCACAGGCCATTCTGCTATCAGCAGAGCTGGTAGGGATAGAGGCTCCCCCCTCTCACCGCCCCCCCCATAACAATCAGTCAGTCTTTCTCCTGAATTAGGGACAATTGTTGGGTTGACTTCTTCCCTGAGGTTATATTTAACAGATTGACCAAGAGATCAATACCACTTAAGGAGAAGAGGCAGACCCTGTGGTGGCCTGGGCCCCAGGCGAAGACCAACCTCACAGGCCAGATCTGTTGATGCTGGGGTGAGGGGTAGGGGCTCCTCTCCCCCTTCCTTCTCTCTCCCCATCCCTGTCATCACTCCCGGGTATTGGCAGATGAAAACTGTATTTGCTCCTGCAGGATTGGATGTGTCTACAAAGGTGTACACGTAGGTTGTACACGCACACACGTGCCTGTATATGTGGAGGCATGTGTAACACATAAATAGTTCAAGATGCATCCACATATGAGGAAACACAGACTCCCGCTTCCTTGGATGTGCATACACGTGCATGGGCCGGTGGGTACAGGCCCACACAGGGTTGTAGGCAGGCTCAGATATGCTTCATACAGGTATATGCAGGCTCGTTCATACAGGTGCACATGTTAACACAGATTCGAGTCCATCCTGGTATGTGTCTATACACTCTTAAGCATGTAAATACTTGAACATTTGTATTTCTGGGACCATGTAGGTTCTTGGGGACATTCCCAGAGTGGCAAGCTTACAGATGCATGCATGCAAGCACGTGCATCCAGGGACTAGACGACATACTCTGAGCCCATTCCTGACCTCCACTATGCCCTTGGTCTGTATAAGTAACAGGCTGAGCTACCTTTGCTCATATGGATGCAGGTGCTCAGACAGCCCCTCGGGCTGTGCCCTCAGCTATTGTGCTCTCCTGAGCCCTGGCCCAAGTCAGCTCCAAGCCCCAGCTCTGACATCTCCCTGGTGAGAGGCACCGGCTCCTTTTCCCTGTTGTTCCAGCAAAGGGACTAGCACGAGCGAGTGTGCATTAAGTTCTTGTAGAAAGATGGATGGATGGATGGATGGACGGACGAATGAATGGAAAGGTCTCTGCTTTCCTCTGCCACTGCATAGAGCCCCTTCTGCTTTCAGCCTCCGGAGAATCAACAGACCAGCTGCCAAGGCCAGAGTCCCCTCTCCAGGCCCCCTTGTTGGCTGGTTCCTGGTGGGCTAATGGCCTCCTTGGGAAAGTGCCTCAGGGCAGCAGGCAGCCTTGATTGGTGGGTACTAAATGAGATCAGGCATGTTCAGGGTGGTATGGCCATAAACTGACTGGGGGGTACTAGACATCTCAATTGGAGAAAGGAGGTGCAGAGAGAACCTAGAACCATCAGGTACCAGAGAATGAGGCAGGGACTGTGTTTTATAAGTGGGGAGTCTGAAGCCAGAGGGCCAGGGAATTGCCTCAAAGCCAGCGGCTATCAGGGTTTAGCCTAGCCCCAGGCTCCTTGCCCAAGGCGTTTTCCAAGATAGTAGTTGCATCTGAGAAGGGCCAGTGCACCAGGAAATCTCATCCTGACCCCAGGAAGCTGAACCCAGCAACAGATGCCAGGGTGAATGTGATGTGACATTGGACCTCTCTCCACCTCTGGGATGTCGACTTCTACTTCTGGAAAGTAGATGGGCTTCTGAAATCCTATCCTTCATAATCTTCTCAAGGCCATCTTGACAAAGTGAATGGAAAGTGCTTTGAAACAAGAAAGGCCATATCATCTAGGGTTTGGGGGCCTTTACCATATGACTGGATGAGGCATTAAGCTTTTCTGGGACAAATTAGCTCCCATGTCATTTTGCCCTGTTCCGTCTTCCTCCCCCAGCATAGCAAGTTCATGGTAGATGGTACAAGGAATGAGTCTCTACTTGCTCTCCCTGTGAATGCCTCTTCCCAGCCTCCCTGCCCTCCCCTCTTCATGGAGCTGTTCCCCTAATCTGTTCAGGTTCTCCTGGAACGAAGTCTGCAAGCCATTTAGGGGTTTCTGTTCTCTGGAGAAACTTCCCTCAATCTTGTCAGTATTCTGTATGCAGTAGGTGTTCAATAAATGTACGTCTAATTCTGTCTGGGGCTGTGTTCATTCTCTGATGCATCCAGTGGAAGTATCTTTGCTCAGTTTGTTTGCCCCGCTTGGGGTTCTTTCTCCCCTTGACTGTTTCTTCAGCCCAGCCCACTGATCCTCAGGGCTTGGCTTGAGTTCTGTCCCTTTCAGGAAGCTTTCATGGCTCCTTCTTTCTCCTTTGAATTTCATTTAGCAACCAGAGGGCTGGAACTCCTCTGACCCCTCTAACTGTCAGCACCTGGGACTCAGGGCTGGCTGCTCTCCTGTGTCGTTAGCCCAGAGCTCAGCATGGAGAGGGTATCAGGGAACATTTATTGGATGAGATAACGTTTTAAAAATCTCTGGCTTGCTCCTCTCATCTCTATGAGGCAGACTAGGTGAGGAGCTCCTGTCTATACTTTATACCAGGAGGCAGGCTCCCAGAAAGGTGAAGTGCTTTCCTCAAGGTTGCACAACTGAGTGAGACTCAATCCTGACAGTAGCTCGGGTTTCCTGCTCATCTTCTATGCTGGAGCCCTCCCCATTCTAGGTTCTCTCTCTCTGGAGAGTGTGGCTGGGTCAGGCCCCAGGGGACCCTGTGCGCAAAGAGCTCAGGGCCTCAGGGCTGCCTTAGTACTCAGCAAACTAGTCACCCCAGCCCACCTAAGCAGAGTGATTGTCCTTTGCTGGGTTGAGAATCACCCTCATGTCAACTACAATAGACCCTGTTTTTCATTTGTTTGTTTGGTTTGTTTTGTTTTTCAGAGAGAGCACATGCTTACAAGCTGGGTGGGGGAGGGCAGAGAGAGAGAGAGAATCCTAAGCAGGCTCCATCCTCAGTGTGGACACAGGGCTCTGTCATGACCCTTAGATTGTGACCTGAGCTGAAATCAGCTTAACTGATTGAAACACCCAGATGCCCCTGAAGCCCAATTCTTGAATTTATTACCCTTCCTAGGATCTAGAGCCCCTCTCTGAGCTTTCCAAGGTACTGCCCCTCCCCTAACTCCAGCTCCTTTATTGGGGTCCTTTTCTCTCCACAAAGGCCCTGCTTTCCATAAGGACCACTGAGCATTGATAGGGAGCCTGCAGAGGTCTGACAAGTTCCCTGGGGCCACCCACCAGGGATCCCCTTCCCTATCTGCCTCCAGCTCCAACTTGTCCATCAGAGGTGCCTCAGTGTTCCTCAAGTCCTTAAGCAAATCTGCTCTCCCAGATCTGTTTCCTGTCTGCAAAGACGTTAAACTGTGTAGACAGGATGATCTTGGAAGGCTTTTGGTCCTGTGCCCCTTGGCCTTTTAGGGATGGGGATCATGGAGGGGAAGGTAATACTGTGATTTGTTCCAATTGGTGCCCCCACCTCAATATACTATTACCTTGAACTTGCCCCCCCCACCCCGACTAAAGTGTTGGTAGCATAGTCTGGTGGGGGAGGAGGGTCCTTCTGTCAATAGCAGCCTGTGATATCCAGGGTCCCTTTATCTTGGCAGACTCCCTTTCCCTCTGACCCCCCCTTCCAATGAAGCAAGTGGAGGAGCAGCTGGACAGGGCTGACATGATGAAGCTCAGTCATTAGGTAGTGGGGGAGGCCCTAGGTTCTCTCCTCTAGTGTAGCTTCTGCACTGGCAGCGAGAGGAAGACTCCACCACAGGTGTTGCTGCTCCCATTTCTCACTTCCCCTTCCCCCCTGCTGCACCAAACATGAGACTCAGGAAAATCCATAGACCCAAGATTCATTTTCTCCATTGAGTCAGCAGAGGCCACACTCTGCTTCTGAGGGGCCAGCAACTGGCTTTTAAATAACTCTCTGATATTTAATACCCTCCTCCACTCTGCAGCCTGGGCCTCTGGGGGAAAGGCTAGAATAAATGAGCTGGATGAGTCCTCTGAAAGTCGTAAGTGCTCCTGCCTCCACTTCAACCCACCCTCCCCCACCCAGACTCCCAGGCCATTGGGAAAAACCTGATTGCTTATTAGTTTTGCACTGTGCCTTACGGTTTCTAAGTGGTGTCCCAGTCTGGGTCTCTCATCTCCCGGTTAGAATTGAAACCTGAAGTTTAGAGAAGGGAAGTGACCCCATCTCATTTTTGGTCTTGGTCTACTAGTTGCTGGCTCTGTGACTGTGAGCAGGTTCATGTCCTAGTCTGGGCTTCTAATTCCTTAACTGTGCTACAAGATGGTTCAGCTGGCGGGTTGTGGCTGGTTCCTCTAGCTATAAAGTTTTCATGGGTTGCTGCCCTGATCTAGGTCCTCTCTCACGCAGCTACTTTTCAACTCCACGTTCCTCTTCTTGGGGAAGCTGAAGGCAGAGGAGACTGAGGCTCAAGGCCAGGCAGGGTTTGGCTCCAGGGTTCCAGTGTAAACTCAGTTGAGTCTGGGGCAAGAGTTGATGGGGGAAAAGAGAAGGAGCAGCATTGGGGAATTTTCCTCTCCTCCCCTTCCCTCCCTCCCAATCTCCTCCCCTTCCTTCTTCCTTTCTTCTGCTAGTAGAGAATTAGAGGTCAGGACAGATCAAGGGCAATAACCTATTTAAATTTTGGTTTCCTTGAAAGGGTCTCTGCAGCTGTAGATGCAGTTTGAGGAGGTGGGATTAAAACTCTAAGCTGCACCAGGTTCAGGGTCCTGATAATGGACGTTGGTGGGCCCCATTCTCCTGGCTTTACCACTGTTCTTGTCTTTCAGAAAATAGGAATTGACATCTCTGTTGGTTGTAAGAGAACATTGGGAGGTTAAGAGTGATGCTTGGGGCTACCCCAAATTCATGATGGAACAGGGCCTATATTTTAGGTTTTCTGATTCCCAATTTGGTGCTCATCCCACCATCCTGCTGCATGCAGGAATTTGGGGGCTGAGGGATGGGAACAGGAGAGGCAGGTGGGTTCTTGCTTAGGTCTGGGAGAAACCTTAAGATTTTTTTTTTTTAATTTGACAGAGATCACAAGTAGGCAGAGAGGCAGGCAGAGAGAGAGAGAGGAGGAAGCAGGCTCTACACTGAGCAGAGAGCCTGATGCAGGGCTGGATCCCAGGACCCTGAGATCATGACCTGAGCTGAAGGCAGAGGCTTTAACCCACTGAGCCACTCAAGTGCCCCAGATCTGGGAGTAACCTTAGTTTGCTTGACTTCCTTAGTATACTCTTGTTGAGTCTTCATGATCCTCCTCAGCCTTCTACTCCTAGAATTACAGAATCTTGGAATCTAAACATTGAATTATAAGAACCACAGAGTTGGAAGGCCATAGAACCATGGTCTGTTTGAATAAGAACGTAAGACTCTTAGAGTGGTAAATGAACCACTTAGAATTTGTGGAAGGTTGTTATATTAGCTCCCCCAATGAATCCTGTGTATTTGCATGTATACTTTTGGGTTGTTCCTTCCCATACTGACTGGTTTGGCCAAATGAATTCCTTTGGCTCATGAAACATCTGCAAATGTCATGCAAGCAAAGGATTTAAAAGTGCTTGTGCATTGGGGCTTCCCTCTTTTTGTTCCCCTGAGATCTCCATGTGTAGAAACCCAAACAAGCTTCTTAGAGGAAGAAACCAGAAGTGAGCCATCCCAGCTGAAACCCTCTAGATCAACCAACTCTTAGGGGAACTTCTAGGTGATGTCAGCTGCCTGAGTGACCCCAGAAAAGATCAGGAGAACTATTCAGCTGACCCAAGCTTAAAATTGCTGACTCACAGAATTGTGAATAAAATGGTTGGTGTTTTAAGTCATTAAGTTTGGAGGGGATGTGATTTGTTAGACAGCAGTAGACTCAGAGGTTTAGAGTTAGAATTGTTCTAATTAGTCATAGTTTCCATATACCCTTATGAGCATGAATCTTGGTTCTTGGGACCAGAGACTGGAATCATTGATGTAGTTAGTACCTGAGGAATAGAGGGCCCTTACTTTTTTAACTCCCACTCAGTGCTACAAGCTCTTTTACAGACTGATTGCTAGACCAATTGATTCACTCACCTTCTTCCAACCTGGAGCCCTCCCCCACCCACAGCATCCTTTATTCTTTGGCATTTTGTCCATTCTGTCACAAGGTCATCTTGCCCCATTCCTCAGCTGGCTTTTCATTCCCTTCCTTCCACTTTAGGAAGGCTTCCCATGGTGATCTGCTTGTTTTGGTCTTGGGAGCTAAATGTTGATGTGGGGATAACTTGTCTTGGTATTAATCCCAGTTCCTTGCACGATACCTGGCACAATACCTGGCACAGAGTATGGGTTAATGAACATAAACTGAAGAAAACTACCACCACCATCAAACAACTAATTTTTTCCTGCAGGTACCACAGGGTTCCTGGAACTGTCCATGGTGCTGAATGTCTTTTTCCTTCTTGCCATGGTCTGCCTCAGAATGGCTACTTCCAAAAGGTAGGAATCATTTCTATGTCCTAGAATTAAACCTCTCAATCAATGCCTCAACTTCTCCTTCCCTTCCTCTTCCTCATTCTGTCTTCCTCTCCTTCCTTCCTCTCTCTGCATCTCCCATTTCTACCTTCCTGCAGCCCCCCTAATCACTTATACAGATCTTTAGCCTGGTACATTTAAAGAAAGCTAATATGTGGCGATATACACTAATTAGGATTAGGTTCAGGGGTATGCATCAGAATGTCTTGAACAACAGTCTCTTAAATGATAAAAAATATAACTTCATTTTTTCATTAAAAAATAGAAATGTAGCAGTTTAGAATCTGAATGGTTTCTCCACAGTCATGAGAAACCAATACTCCTTCCCACCTCCTACTCTGCCTTCCCTAGAAACTTGCCTCTGGAGTGTGGTCCTCATTCTTTGGTACAGAATGGCTGCTAGAGCACCACCCATCACATCAGATTGCAGATGGAGACAAAAGATAAATAAGGGTTCTACTTTCCATAATTTTATTCAGTACTTTCACCTAACTAACTTCAAAGAACATGGTAAATAATAGTCTTTGAACTGGGAGGTGATGTGCCCAGCAAAAAGTTGTAGTCCATATTATTAAGAAAGAAAGAGAAATAGCTACTGAAAAGTAACTAGAAATCTCTGATATTAGTAATAGAACAATGGCACTGATGGAGAGGGTGACTGTGGTGTACTAACTGTGGCATTGATGGAACAGTAATGGTAATGGTGGTGTTGGTGGTATTAGAGGGGATAATAACAGTAGTGGTGGCGATGGTAGCCGTGATGGTGATCAAGAAGACGGTGGTGAGAATGGTGATGATAAAACTGGTGGTCCATGTAAGCTCTGGTCCAGGAACACAGATTCACTCCAGCATCAGCCTGGACCAAAATACCAGAAGATGGACTCAGTGACACAAGGTGTTTGGAGTTTGGGGCCTTCCCCAAGCCACAGGGGCACTGATGCTTTGCAGTTCATCAGCCTTGAGCCTCTTCCTGTCTTGGGTCCAAGTCACCCCCAGCAGGGCATGAATCAGATTCCTCCCATTTAGGCTGGAAATAACTCTGGAATGAAAACTTAAGGCCTGAGGGTGGTGAAGCAGCAAGGGAAGTCTTGAACTTCCATTTATTAGGCCGTAAACAGTGAGGGAATTTGTTGTTGCAGTCAAGGAGGGCTTTGCTATGAAATACACAGAGAAACACATGGACATGTAGTCTCATAAATAAAAATAAATAGATTCAAAGACAGACATACAGAGAGAGTTAGAGATATTAAGAAAGAAATAGCCCGGGGCACCTGGGTGGCTCAGTGGGTTAAGCCGCTGCCTTCAGCTCAGGTCATGATCTCAGGGTCCTGGGATTGAGTCCCGTGTCAGGCTCTCTGCTCAGTAGGGAGTCTGCTTCTCTCTCTCTCTCTCTCTCTGTCTCTACCTGCCTCTCTGTCTACTTGTGATCTCTCTGTCAAATAAATAAATAAATAAATCTTTAAAAAAGAAAAAAAAAGAAAGAAAGAAACAGCCCCATAGTCATGGAGACCCATAGACATACTTTGTCTCATAGGGGGGTACCAGGCCAACCCTTCTCCCCAGAAACACAGGACTTCCAGCCATCTTATTCCACAGGACAACTTTCATATTGTCCTGGCTCCCATGGCCTGAAGGTGCCAAGGACCAGAAATGCCACTGCTGAGGGGGCTTAGAGCTCAGTGTGACCTCTGATACTCCTCCCCGATGGAGTGAGGTTGCACTAGTGCTTCGTGGCCTGCCCTAGGCCAGCCCAGGTTCTGCTGCTGAAGGTGACCAGAAGGGTGGGACTTAGGTTGGACAGGGTGTGTCCTCCAGGATGTCTCCCCCCAGGGGCCCAAGGACACACCTGGAAGCCATTAGCAGAGGAGCCATCAGGCAGCAGGCTCTGGCTCCAGGTGAGAAGGCGTGATGAGAACATGTGGCAGCCTCCCGCCCGCTGGAGCTGGAGGGTGGAGGACACCTTGGCCTGAGTAATTTCCAGCATCACTGTCCTGGCCCCCACCTGGTATGCAAAGGTAACCCAGACCTTGGCGCTCAAGACGGTTGACCTTCAGTTCATCTCCTGAACTTTTGAGGCCAGGTTTCTTGACCTTCACAGTGATACTTTTCTTCCAGGAAGCCTTCCTGATGACTCCTTTGCTCTCTGCTTTATTCTCTGCTTCTTCTCAAAGCTCCTATATTATATAACATCGCCCTGACATGCCTACCCTTTCCATGAATCTGTGCTTCTTTGTAAGGGGCAGCCCTGCCTGGCTTCAGCCACTGTGGTCCTCCTCTCTGTGCACCTAGAGCATCTTTATTTCACTGTGGTTTCAGTCTGGTCTTAGTGATTGAAGATGTTTGGGTCCCACCTTGGGTCTCAGCCCCCTTGGCTGCTAATCCTTGGCCCTGGGACTCACACCTGACTCATTTCCCATCTCTGGAGTGCAGGAGCTCCCAGCCTATGAAGGAACATGCAGAGAGCCCTGCTCTTTGTACTTAGATCATCTTTTGCCACCAGACTAGACCTCAAGAACTGGAGGTTGTTGCTACCCAGGAGCTACTTCTTGCCTTTCTCACCTTACACTGGCCAGGATGATCAAGCGCTGGCTTCCCCCAGCAGGTCAGATTCTGAATTCCTAGATTTCCCCAGCTGTGTCCCAGAAAACATTCAGCTTCAGGTGCATTGGAGTAGCTCCCCCAACTCTAAGGGCAGAGTTCCCTGGGAATCTCTAGGGGCCCATAACTTTCTGGAAGACCCTGGGTGGGTAGGAAGATCTGGAAGGCTAGCCAGAACACTGATTATTGGATGTCCCACATATTCCAAGACTTAGGATAGGAACCTCAAGACAGATGTGTGGACAGCTGCCTAAGCAGTGCTGTGTTGGGCCAACCCGAGTCTGTGCCTCAGTAGCTCCCATGGCACAGCCGGCATACACTGCCCTCACCCCTCCTCAGTGCACTGCCTGCTGTGGCAGGGGCTTCAACTTGGCCTGCCAGTGTGTCCCAGCCCTGCCCTGGGGAAGGAAAAAAGAAGCCAATTGGAGGTTCAGAAAAGGAAAGGCTAAAAAGGAGCCCACAATTGGCCCTAATTAGCCACTGAGAGAGAGAAAAGGAGGTCAGAGGCCTGAGTCTGCACCCCCCTACGACACAGCATGGCAGGCAGAGCCATGGCTGCACCCCCACATGACACAGCATGGGGCTTAGCCCCACACAAGCCCATCTGATCCTCAGCTCAGGGTGGGCTCTGCAGCTTCCCATAGACCTGTCATGGCTCTCTCCTCCAGAAGAGGCGGCTGGCTCTGGAGAAAGAGGAAAGGGTAGGGGGCAGGGAGGGAGGGAAGGCAGACAGACTCAAGTGAGCATCGACCATACACTGTGTGCTAAGTCGAGAGGTTTACATACATGATTGTATTTAATTTTCACAGTGGTCCTGAAATGGAGGTACTTTGGCCCCAGTTTTTAAATTAAGAAGTGGACACTCAGGTTAAGTAGTTGACCCAAGATCACACAGCTTAAAAGGGGCCGAGTGGAAAGTCCAGCTTAGGCTGTGTGCTTGGCAGCCTGGGCTCTTGGTGCTCAAAAATGAGCGCTCAGAGGGCAGAGCCCTGGCCTGCATCATCGCCTGTGTCCCAGTGCACAGCCCAGGGAGGGGCAGGCGTACGGCTAGTGCAGGGAAGAGCTGTTCTACTCAAGAGGCAGGACAGGCTGATCCAAGGAAGGACATAAAAAGAGGGGGACAGAGGGAAGATGGAGGCACAACAGAGATTGGGACGTCGTGCAGGGGACCCCTGGGGCAGCTTTGCTGGCTCTGAGGACAGTGCAGGCCAAAACACAGTTTGTGCCCGGCTGTGGGGGAGGCAGGGGAGGAAGACGTGCAGGAACAGTGCATTTCTTCTCTCCTTTTTGCCACTCCTCCTATCCTCCCACCCACCCCAGATGGTTAAGCCAAAGCAGAAAACAAAATGAAGAACCTTTAGCCTTTGCTGGAGTCAAGCCACCTCTGCTTAGCCTGGGCCGATCCCCAGCAGGCCAGCTGGGCCAGGGCCAGGCTGTGGTCCAGAGCAGGGCGGGGGGCATCGAGGAGGAGAGGATACACTGGGCCTCAGGGCAGGGCTGCTGTGGGCACAGCGCTCCCCCACACAGGCCAAGAGGCTGAGCATCCCTAACAGAGGAGAGAGGCAGCAGGATGGGAGAGGGAAGGAGACACCCCCCCCCCCCCACTGGCCCTGCTTATGATCAGCCCAGTAGCAACTGGGAAATAGGAGAGAAAACATTTTGGTCAGATAGACTTCACGTAGCCACTGTCTTTATAACCGCCAGCCTCAAAGGTAGTGATTCTCAGTCGTGATTTTATTTTATTTTTAAGAACTTTTAAAAGATTTTATTGATTCACTTGACAGCGAGAGAAAGCACGAGGGGTAGCAGCAGAGGGAGAGGGAGAAACAGGCTCCCCACTGAGCAGGGAGCCCGATGTGGAACTCAATCCCAGGACCCCAAGATCATGACCTGAGCCAAAGGCAGACACTTAACTGATGGAGCCACCCCGGTGCCCATTAGTCCTGATTTTAAAGATGAGGAAACTGAAGCACAGATTGGCTAAGTAACTTGTTTAAGGTGTAGGAGGAGGGCTGGGATCCCACCCTTGGCTCTTTGGCTCCAGGCCTGCCCTTCGCCATCATCATCTCCTGAGAGCAGCAGCAGAAGCTTGCCTGTCTGCACCCACCAGCAATTAGGGGCCCCTCGGCATTGTGAAGAATGTCAGTGGAGTGTGTCTGATTAGGCTCATCAGTGCCCAGCATGGGACACATGTGTTTTTAAGAGGGATCACCATTATCCTTGGCTGAAGAATAGCGTGGGGTTTTCTAATTACAAATTATTCCTGCTGGATTTCATTATGCTCCCTCTTGTCTGGCTTTTTGTGTTCTCAATCTTACAAAATTTTGAAAATCACAGTTGGCCAAGCTTGTTTTCTTGGTCTTAAAATACACAGCTAAGCTTTTATTAAGATACAATGTTGTTATATTTTTAACGAGTGAATGTTTAGCTCAATAGTACAAGAAGACAGCCATTATTTGAATTTAACCATTCCACCTTTATAATGAGTCAGAAGAACAGGATGGACATTTACCTTCTTATAGAAAACCTTCATTCATTTGGAAAGCAGATTTCCTGTGGGAGCGGGAGGTTCTCATTTAAGTGTTTTGAACTGTTTGTTGTAGGCAAGTCGCCTGTGTTAATTCGATCACCTCTAAGTGAGACTTTTCACTGAAGACTAAAAATTCTGCAGATTTAACAGCACTAGCAAAGATGGTAGAAAGAGAATGATCTGTGTCCTTGAAAGTAGAAGAAAATGTAGGGCTTCCCAGGACCCAGCAGAGGTTGGTTTGCTTAAAGGAAGTCAGGCTAATTTCCCCTCTCTTCTCTGGGGAGAACCTGAGTGGTGGATTAGGGGTCTGTCAGAGTCCTGAGAACCTTGATTCCAAAAAGGCATTTGGAACACCTCCCAAAGTATTTTTATGGCAAGATGAGGGGCAGGATCAAATAGTGATACTCTAGGGGAATCCCTAGCTGCCTGGACAGCTGGTGGAGGAAAATTGATTGGTGGATCAATGGCAGTCTGGAGGCCAAACTACAGCCCTGCTCAGGACTCAGTCTTCCGTGCTGATATGCTTGGTCTGATGTCTTTTTGAAGGACTTGGATGAAGCCAAATAAAAGATGGATATCGAATCTGTAGACTGTGTCAGGGGCAGGACTGGGATTCAAAATGATCTGTATTGACTTGATGTATCAGTGACGATCGTAGGTTCAAGTTCATGGAAGTAAATGCCAACTTCCTTTTTGGGGCTCAAAGGCCGGGGTGGGGAGAAGGAAAGGGATTATTGAGCACATACTGTATGTTATAACTTTTGCATAAGAGGACTCACTTAGTTATGAAAACCCTCAGAGGAGGACATTGTTCTCATTTTATAAGGGAAAGACACCAAGGCCCTGAGAAGCTGAGCATTGGTTTGAAGTCACAGCTAGTAAAGGGGGAGCTTAGCTCAAAATTGAGGCTGATCAGACTCGTAGGTCCACCTTCTTGCATAATGTTCAAGACAAAGGAGACAGAGTTTAATGGCAGTTATGGGGAAAAACAAGAAAACATATATTTATGTGATGCTAATCCCAAATTGTAATGCCAAGTGTATTTTGAACCTCTCTTTTGGGACCACCCTGGAGCCAGGCTTGGGGTACAGAGATGAAATCATGTGGCCCCAAAGCAAGCTGAGTTGTTTGGGGAGAAAAACCCACACAACAGGCAAATTTGATAGTGCTGGGCACACAAATGCCACGGAGAGCCCCAGGGAAAACTGGGCCTCCTTCTTCAGGGAGTCCTGGCACACTGCATGGAGGAGCCAGTGCCTGGCCTGAGGCCTGAGCCTGGCTGGCTTGTTGGGGAGCTCAGGGAGCACATGGCTCACGAGTCCAGGTGGGGTGCAGCAGCCTGGACACTTGGTTTCTTTTACCCTTCAGCTCTGGGCCCCACTGGAAGGCCCATAGAGAAACCAGGCCGCGGTGATGGGGATGTTGTCCATTCTCCACCACCCCACCCACCCCAGCTCACAGCCGAGGAATAGAAGAAGAGAGCAGCAGAGGAGTAGGAGATCTGGAAGGCATCTGGGAACTGGAGTCAGGGGTTTTCCTTTGGGAACGCTGGGAGGTTCTGGAACCTTGGGCTCCAAACCTGCCAGTTACTTTGTAACCACTGGCTGCGGCCACAGCTCTTCCTTTAGGGGCCTGAGATTGATGCTCAGGGCCAGGGTACATGCAAAGAAGAGATGTCCTGGGAGTCATTTGGAAGAGGGAAGGAGGGCAACCCAAATTTTTGAAGCCATGGGCCATCAGTGCGAATATCACTTGCAGAAGTCTGAGCCCAGAGCACGGGCTTGGTGGGCCAGAGACAAGAGGTCTGGACATGGGGGGGTGGGTTGCTGGGATACAGTTGGAAAGGTCTGTAAAGGCCAGGCCGTGCAGGTCTTGTTCAAGATTTTAATCTTTATCCCAAAGGCAAGAAGAAGCCACCGAAGGCTTTTAAGCAGAGAGATGACAATTTTCTTTGCTTTTCTGAGAGATTGCATCACTATGTGATTGAAGTGGGCCCAAGTATGAGAAGACAAAGGAAGTGCTTGCAGTATAGGTGGGGGACAGTGGAGCTGGGGCCGGTGGTGGTGTGGAGATGGGAGGGGTGGGGGGCTTGTTGCTGGGGCCAAGGGAGGGATGGCTCTGGGATGTCTGGTTTGTGCATGGTGGCAGGAACAGGTTGGGCAGAGAGGGTGAACTCAGCCTTGGTGCTGCTGCATTAAGAGACACAGAGGCATCCAAGTTGAATGGGCAGGTGGATATTTAAGGTTGGACTTCGCAGCCATGTCAGGGCTGGAGATGCAGAACTGGAGTTGACAGTATTTAGGGGACAGTTGAAGCTGCCTGCTTACCGAGGCCCCCTTGGGTCCATTGCCTGCTCTGAGAGGCAGTACCTGACCCCCCAAAAGCCCCTTCTGGGCTTCCAGAGCTCTTTCACTGCAGAGGGTGGTTGGCGTCTGCCTCCCCCTTTAATGGTAGGCTCCATGAGGTCAGGGACCACATGTGTCTCTGCATCCCCAGAGGCCAGCACGGATCCTGGCACAGAGGAGGCGTTGGGGGTGGGGTGCAATTTGATAATTGGTGCGTGAATGGACTCTCAGAGGAAGGGACTGCCATAGAAGGGAATGAGCCTCCTATTCCAGAAGGCACAAGAGCAGGGGTTCTGTGGGCCCATGGGGGAGTAGGGAAGATTCCTGTTCCTAGCAGGTGTCCTCTGGGGACCCTCTCAACCCTGGATTCTAGCTTTCCAGGACCTGAGTCATTTCCCCTAGGGAGTCCAGTTTGGGCTGGGACTCTCTGTGGTTTCTTCCGCCTCTGGAGAGATTTCTGGAGGCAGTGCTGACCTCAGCAAGCGCTCCCCTCCCCCTCAAGCCTCTCCACTCTGGAGCTCCACCGAAGCGGAGATGCCTTGCTAGGGTTTGCAGAAGCTGCTGAGGTAGCTTTGGCTGGGGCTGTTGGGGTTGGCCGCCTGCCCTGCCCAGCCGCCTCGACCTCGGCCTTGGCCTGAGCCCTCCTCCCTCCCTGGCCACCTCTGCTCTACCCACTGCAACATTTACTGCAGCAGCTTGGCCACTGCAAGAGCCAAAGAGGGTCTTAGCCTGGAGGTTCTGGGGGCTTTGCCGGAAGGGGACGTACCTGGAAGGAGGAAGAGTGGGAGCAGATTAGATAAGAAGCTGAGAAGGGAGAGAGGAGGTCTGGGAAGGGGCTAAGAATGTCTCCACTGGGTTGGAGGATCTTTGAGAGTATCCAGCTCCCTCGCTTTGGCTGGGGAGAAACTGAGGAGCCAGGGTGGGGTGGGGGGGACTCTTCCAGGGTGGGGATTGGAGTGTGACTTGCCAGAGGATATACAGGGCATAAGAAACCTCCATGTGATTGGGGAGGTGGGGAAGGTGGGGGGAGCAGAGGGCCATGGAGGCCAGGGAAGGCCATGGCAGTTGACTATCCCACCTGGAAGAGGGGTTGGAGAGGTGTGGGAGTCCTGGGACAGAAGGTTCTGGAGTCAAGGTTGGCTGAGACTGAATCAGCCTCACTCTCTCTTCTCTGCATCACACTGGAACTCCTAGAAAATAAGGACTGCTTCTTCCATCTGATTGAGATGTTCCTAAGTCAGGGAATAGTCTAGAATCTCCCTGAAATTAGAAGACTGACTCCCCCACCAGACTGAGGCCAGGCCAGAACTGAACCTCCATTCTCTGTCCATCCACAGCCCTGGGGGCTAAGGAAGAGAAGGGACTGCGGACTTGCCATTCAGAGCGGCCTAAACTTTGACATGACTGACCAGCCCTGCCTCATTCCCAGAGGGGAAGGTGAACCTTGGAGCCTGTGAGGTGAGAGAGAAAACCAACAGAGAGGAGGACTCCAGCTTCAGGGGCCAAATCCTCACAGTGTAGCAGGGCCTGATCACTTACACATTGTTACAAGAGGTGGGAATGTTGGGTTATTCCCACCCTGGCTCAGAGCATCCCCCTGAGATAACCTGCAGTGGCCGCAGTCCAGGTTGACAGGGCCAGATGCTACAGGGACCGCCAGGCTGCCCCGGGAAACCTGGAACTGCCTTGACTTCCAAACCACTCTACACATGACTACGGGAACTTAAAAGGACCCAAACATGGCAGCACTGTCTCCTTAATATCAGTTCATGCTTGTTTTTAAAAAGTCATTTTGCTTTTTTTTTTAGAGTGTGCTCACTGGAGAAATTTTGGAAAATGGAAGTTGAAAGAAACATAAACACCCCCATAATCACACTATGCAGAGAACTTTTGGACAGATTTCCTTCTAGTCTTTTTCCTATGCATAGTTTCTCCATCACTGTGTTAACACCGCTCTCCTCTTTAAAACTGTTTTATTACTTTCTTTCCCCCTTAGGATTTTTTAGGTAAAGCATGCTCTAAGTTTTATTTTGCCTTTTTTTTTTAAGAAAGTATAGGAGAACATTAAAAAGCTGGAAAAAATTACTCATAATCCCAATTTCCCATTGTTGTGTGAAGACATTGAAATATTTGCATCTAGTTATTTTTCTCTGCCCCACTTTTTTTTTTTTTAAAACACGTTAGTAACCCTAAGTACAAGTGCTCTGTTTACAGTGTGGGAGACTGCATAAGGTATTTATAACAACAAAAATGACAAAACCCACCTGAGGATGCACTGGTGGCTCAGTCAGTTAAGCTTCTGACTCTTGACCTCAGCTCAGGTCTTGATCTCAGGGTCATGAGTTCAAGCCCAGTTTTGGACTCCACACTGGGCGTGGAACCTACTTACACAAACAGACCTACCTGTTTTCAAATCCTGGCTCTATCTCTTAGTAGCTGAGTGACTTTGGGAAGGTTCCTTTTACCTCTAGAACCTCAATTTCCTTAACTAGATAATGAGATCAACCATCACTCAGAGAATTGCTTCACAGATGTGTGTAAATGAAACATCTGGTAATGCATCTAGCACTTAGTCCTCTGTGAACATGTAGTAGACTGTTGTCACATTTTTTTGCTGCCTAAAACAAATAAATTTTTATATTTTGAATGAATCTCCCAGGAGGTGAGTCCTTATGGAAGGTGGGACCCCACCTTCTATTTCTGCCCCCAAAGGGGGCCAGATGCTCTCCCCCTGCCACCCCGTAGCAATTTGGCCAGCCGTTTCTGGCTCAGGATTTTGATGTGACAGTTAGTGAAGCTGCAGGAAGATTCATTAGAATGTATTTGTGCTTGGGGCTCCTGGGTGGCTCGGCTGGTTATGGATCTGCCTTTGGCTCAGGTCATGATCCCAGCATCGGGGGTGGAGTCCCGTGTCAGGCTCTCTGCTCCTTCTCTGCAGGGAGTCTGCTTCTCCTTCAGCCCCTCCTCCCGCTGTTCTCTCAATCTCTGTCTCTCAAATAAATAAATAAACTCTAAAAGAGATAATTTATTTGCACTTATGTCATGCAACAGTGCCGTATCTGGGTGTGTAGTGCTGTGAAGAAATGCACAGGCCATACTGTTAGAGGCATCAGGACCAGTCCCTATGGTATGACCTTGGCTGTGAATTCAGGTGCCCACTCATCTGATTCTCCAGCTTTATCCTCCATTCTGAGCTGCCCAGTGGAACTGCTAGTAATTTCTTTTCTGTTTTGCTTAGTCTGAGTCAGTTTCTGTTGCTTGCAACCACAAAGGTTAGATCCTAAATATTTCAACAGTGAAATAAATTTTAGGCTCTCGCTTTAATTACCAGCCAAAGTTTTAATGCAGAAGGTCCTGAATGTGCTAGACGTGTTGTGCTGACTGCTGGCCTTTTGGACAAAGAACAGGATGATCCTAGATCGTTGCCTCCCAGCTCAGCCCAGACAGAGCCAGCCTGGAGAGAGGACTTACTCAGAGCTGCTGAAACAAAGAATTAAAGGAGATAGTGTGTAAGGGATGGATTTCTATGTTTGCTTCCTTTAGGCAACTTGTGTGTTGTTCACTGGAATTCCTCAGGCTCCTTGGACCTCCACCAGGTGAATCCTGTGACTTAAGCAGCCTGAGACCTTGGCAGCTCATTTTCTTCCCCTCCCGATCTGCATTTCCCATAAGATGGCATGGCCCAAGAGAAAAACCCTGGTATGTCTCTCCAGTCCACCTCCTAAACATTTCTTCATCTAGACCTTGCCTCCATCCCCAGAATATCATCTTAGACCATCACTGGTTCTCTTTTTCTGAATTTGCTTAGGGGACTTTGCTCATCATAGGACTGATCTTCAGGAGGCTAGTTAGGCGTCCAGGAATGGATCCCCAGTGGCCAGCTCAATTTTGGCCAGTAAGACTGCTTGCCTGGGTGTCTCAGGCAGGGGACTGAAGGTAGGATCAGCCAGCAAGTGGAACTCCAGGGAGACCATTCAGGCCTGAATCCCGTCTGGAGCCAAGCTGGGACTATATAAGGGGGGATATCTGTGTGTCCTTCTAGAACTTCTGAAGGGCAGTGCCCAAGTCTCGTTCATCTCTGTTTCCCCCACCCCCACCTGCTCCCAGTTCCAGAACAGGGCCTGGCATAATGTCAGTGCTTGGGAAGTGTGGATTGGTCAGAGACTCTGGGATTATTGCTTCAGTCCTTTCTTGGCATGCCATCAGAAGTGAGACCTGGACCTGGCTATGTCTCCTGCCTCATCTCCCCTCATTCCTACCTCCTGCTGTAGGCTCCACCCACAACAACTAGTTCCCTGAATGTGTGCCAGGCAGTCTCACTGCCACGCCTTTACACATGCTGTTCCCTCTGCTTAAGGCCCTCCCTCAACCAGGTCAGCCTGAAGAACTCCCACTAATCCATTCTTCTTTTAAGGCTCACTGAGTGCAAGTACTGCCTCCTCCAGGCAGCCTTTTGGCACTGGCCCTGGGAGGCCTCCCTCACTGTCTAGGTCCCCTCTGCACCCTGCCCATGCAGCCCTCTGTTATACCACTTGGCAGAGTGTTGCAGGTATGAGTCCTCCTACACAAGGCAACACTTCTCAGGGAACTGGACCGCTTTCACTCTGTACCTTCAGAGCCTAGCCAGGATCTGGCACAGAGGGAAAACCAGCACGTGTTTGTTGGTTTCCTCTTTACCCACCCCCACCTCTTGGAGGCAGGATATGTTGCAGGAGAGTTTTCAGGGCCTTAAATGCCAGGCTAAGGAGAGAGGCGTGGTCAGATTTTCATTGTTGAACAATCTTAGTGGCTAGGACCCCTCTCATTTGGGGTAAGAAGAGTGTTTTTTCACTTTGGCTCTCTCTCTCAGCCCAGGGAACAGGGGGTTAGTTCTCAGCAGGAAGATGGAAGATGGGCCTCTGCTTAGGGTTATCACTCCCCCTTCCCCTGGACTCCCTTTGCCCTTTCTGCATTCACTCCTAAATCCTGAAGTCTCATCTCAGAGGATTGGGGTCTAGGATCCACTCCCATTACTCAAGGGCCAAGTCCAAACCTCAATCCCCTGTTATGTAAGTGAATTATCCTCTGTTCCCAACCAGCGCCAGCCAGATCTCCTCCTCCTAATTGATTTAATCTTCTCATACCAGCGAGCTGGGCGGGGTTGGGGAGACAGCATTGATCAGAAGCCAACACGTCAGTGACGTAGGCTCATTAATTACAAGGAATCTAGGTCATGGGTTGGCTCTGAGTGGCTCTGATTCTCCCCCTCCTCAGTCCTCTGGGTCTCTGAAAGGACATTTTCATCTCCACCTCATTTCTCAAACCCCAGTCTTACGTGAGGAGAAAGTTGAGGGTCCCATAAAACACTATCTCAAATTTCCCCCAGCCCTCAGCTCTGGACAGAAATTCCCTGCATTCCAATCTGAGCACAGGGTATATCAAAACATAATTTATTGAGAAATGAGGGATGAACAGATGATTTAATTTGGGGGTAGGAAGAGACATTGGAGTTGTCTTTATTTACTTTCTACACCAAGCATATCTTCACTTTGCAGCTTCTCTGATAAAGGATATCCAGATCTTGCGTACCCACAGAGATGGGGAGCTCACTCCCTTAAGACAGCCCTTCCCTTGTATGATGGCCTTTCTTGCATGGGGCTGAGATATCAGTGTTGTGACTTCTGCTGGGACCCAGTTTTCCCTCTGGGGCCACAGGCCATGCCCCAGGACAGCCAGTCAGATCCTGAGATATGATGGTTGTTCTTCAGGATGAACACCTGCCTCTTTCACCAGCTCCTCATTTGGTAGACCTTATATATTACTCCTCACTGTATCTCTTATGGGGACAAGTCATGGAGATCATCACCTCTCCAGATGCACGGAGCAGAATACAGACTCCAGGGCCGTGTGAACAGCTCAGGTCAGAGCAGGACTGTCACATTTTCTGATCTTGGTATTAGAGTTCCACTGATACAGCCTGATATTGCCTGAGATCTTTTGAGACTTTAGCACATTTTTGACTCAGCTTATGCACAGATTCAGCAAATACCCATTGTCATTTTTGTGACAATGGAGTCTCCATGAAAATGATCTTTGTGATATTAGGAACATCTCCATCTTTCTTCCCCGTAATTCTTTTTACCATCTACTCGAACATTTCCCTTCTTACACAGTCATGTAACTACTATGTAATTATCCATCCACTCATTAACCCACACAACTATCCAACTATATGTTAATCCATCCATTCACCAACCCCACTATCTGCTTAAATACCATTCCATTCAGCTGCCCATAGATTCATTCAGGCACTCAATCATCTGTCCATCCATCTACCTGTCTACCAACCTATTTACCCATCTATACATTTCTCTCTCCCTATCTGAGCATGTACTTAACTGTCCATCCATCCATTCATCCACCATCTATCAATAAACCTACACACCCATACATACATACATGCATACATCTCTTCATCTGTTCCCTCTCCCAGTCATCCATACATCTATATTCATCCATCTAACCATCCATCCATGCATCAAGTACTTTCTGGGATTCTATTACATTTCAAGTCTGTGTTGAGTATTCTGAGAGATTTAAAAGTGGGTAAAATATAGGTGCTCACTCTTTGGGAGCCTGCAAACCAAATGATGGTGAGTACTGTAAAACAGGGACAAAGAAAATGCTTTGGGGATTCAGAGGAGGGAGAAGTGGCATCTGGATATGGTCATGGAAGCCTTTCCCCCAGGATAAACTTTTGGTTTGGGTCTTAATAGAACAATGGTGTTTGGACATACATAAATGCATTATATATAATTCCGAGTAGAAGGAATAACATATCCTGCTAGAGGAGAGATGTCATATCTTATTCTTTATACCCCCACTAACGTACCTAATACAGAACTGGGCACACATTAGTAACTTAATATATACTTGGTGATTAATATTTTCCCTTCTCTTCTCTGACAGGATAAGAGTTCACTCTTTCTCTCTAGGAGAACTCTGCAGTTGCATTGCTGGATGGCCTTGGAGAAGTAACAAAACCTTTCTGGGGTTCTCTGAGTTTGGGGTTGAATTTCTGTCTCTATCAGGTGGTCCTTTTCCCCTAATTTTAATTATTTCTACTAAGTTCTCTGCTCTCTACAGAGACATCAACACTGCCACATATCTTAAATTTTATTTTCTTTTGTTGGCACCAATAAACTCAATCCCAGCTGTCTTCAACCTCCCCAGCCTCATTCCCAGGCAAGAAATTCTGTAATATGGATGAAGGGGAAGTTCTGTGCAAGGGGAAGAGCACTGAAGTAGAAGTCAGGAGCCACGAATTCAAAACCAACTTTGCCATGAGCTTGCTATGCTCCCTGAGGCAGTCTCCTTCCCTCTCTCTCTTTTAAAGCTCCTTCCATCCCCACATAGAATCTTAGCACTGAACACAGCATTTGAGATCCTCCAGCCCAATATCGTCATCTTATAAATGGAGAAATAGGCTCATAAATGGCATGTGACTTGTTCTAGATCATATCTAGATTAGCAGCAAAGCCAGAACAGATTTCCTGACTTTCAGCTCAAGGTTTTTTTACCCAACCATTTTTCAGTCTCCAGTCACAACCCCTATATATCTCAGGAAAAGCTTCCTCTCCCACCTCCATTCTTCAGGAAGGAACATGTGTCTTCCAAATGTTTTTGACTGTGTGTTACTGGGTGGGGGCTGGGCAGGCAGTATTTAAGAGCAAGTATTCCCAGCCTGACGGAGTTAATTATGTTCATCAGGAAGAGAGAAGAGAAAGGAACAAGGCGCTCTGGTTATCTACTGGGTTTAATCAAATTGAGAAACGAGGAAATCCATCACCCAGAGGCTAAGGGAGTTCGAGAGCTTGGCTTCCGCTGGCTCCAAGAACTGTAATGGGTTGGGCACTGTCCAAGGTGCTGACATCTTCACTTACTGCTCTGAGATGCTGGGAGAAATGGGAGGGGTCCATTCTGGGCAGAGGGCCGGCAGCTAGCTTTTAGGAGATGGCCTGGGATACAGCAAGAAAAGGTCAGGACATGTTGGGAAGAGGCTTGAGTTCCTATTCTGCCTTCTGAATCTTCCCTTTTCCATTAATTTGTTTATCATCTTTAGAGAAAATATCCTTTCTTATGGCCAGAGTCCTCAGCTAGGATTGAAGAAATAGGAGGTGAAGGGAAAGCCCTAGACCCTTAGCTTTCAGGGAGATGGACCCCAGTATGAGGGTGGAGGCCCAGTTCTTGGCCTTAGGGACTTCCCCATCTTAAAGGGAGATGTGACTTCCGCTTTTATAAAATCCTCAGTCCAATGATAGAGTCATGAACTGTCTTTGAGGATTTATTAATCTGGTGGAGGAATGTCACTCTGTCTTTAAATCTAACTCAAGTGTGATATAAGGGAGGCATGGCCCATGTCAAATGGAGCCTCTAGTCTTACAGGGAAGACATGGTCTTCCTCTGGAAAAATTTTTCTGGCTAAAGAGACATGTTCTTGGTTTAGGGGGAAACCTCAATTATAACCAGGAAGACAGGATGGACAGATGAGTTAAAATGTGCACAATAACCAATGGAAGAGCTCAGATCTTCATGCCTGTGATTGAGGTTATTGGCACTAGATATTGTTAATCAAGGAAATTTTTCTGGTAGAGGTGAGCTTGAGCTGAGCTTAAAGGAAAACAAGAGGCTTGGATCTCTAGATCTTAGGCCTCCTGAGAATCATGACTGTACCTTCTCATTCCCTGTATCCCCTTTGGAGTAAACACAGACCTGGGCACAGAGAAGGTCCTTGTTCAATGAATAATCACCAGCAGATAGAGAGTGAATGTACCTACTTGGTGTTTGGAAAGATAGAGTGGGGGAGGTGTAGAGATCAAGGAGGAGGGTTGGTTGGAATGGAGAGTCTGATGCTGGGATGGGGGATAGCGATGGGGTGATAATATGGGCAGAGGGAGTAGCCTCAAGTATGTCCAGCCCACTGAAGCACAGAAGCACAGCATTTGGATCAACTCCTTTGTGTTTCTGAGGCGGGTGAGAGATTCTTTATTGAATCTGGGATTGTTAAAGCTAGAAACTATTAGGTTACAAACTCATAGACTTCTCAGCTTCTAGAGCCACACAACCATGGATAGTTAGACTATTAAATCCATAGCATCTTAGCAGGACAGAACACAGTGTGTTAAAATTGTAGAACTGTCAAATACTAGACCCAAAGAGCTAGAAGTCCTTATTAGAGATTCTTAAAATCCAAGAATCTGAGTGTCAAAAGGAAAAAGAAACCCCAGTTTATGGACTCCCACTATGTGTATCGATTATGGTGCTGGGAGTATCAAGCATATTATTCCATTTAATTTCCTCCATAAGGTTTAAGCCATTTAGTCCCAGCTCTACTCAGTGGAGTGCTTCTGTCAAAGGTTTATCAAACATAGGCTTGCACAAGCTTCATGACAGGAGAGTCATTACCTCTGGGCCTACCTCTACCCACTGCTGAATGGCAAATAGAAAGCTCTGTGTTATATAAGCTGCACTCTTTCCCTGTAGTGTCCCCACACTGGTCCAGTTCTTGTCCTCTGAGCTACACTGAGTAAGTCTAATCTCCCACTCACATGACAGCTTTTCAGTGGGCTAAAGACAGTCTTTATTTCTTTCTTCTCTAGGATAAGCTGGTTTGTTCATCATGTCGCTAGAAATGGGACAACAAATCAAAGAATATTTGCCCTTAGAGGTCATTTTGTCCAGAGAATTCCTTTTACTGCCAGGCAGTACAGCACTATGGTCAGGAGCCTGGGCTTTTAGAGAGAGAACGAGCCTCAGTGCAGAATCCAGAGATCCAGCACTAAGCACTAACTTCATATGTAACCTTGGACAAATTACCTAATATATTGGGCCTCAGTCTCTTTATCCATAAAATGAAGAGAATAATAGTCGATGTGAGGATTGAATGAGATAATGCAAGGGAAGCTCTTAGAGGAGTGCTTGGCACACAGTAAGCAGTCAATAAATATTAGCTATAATTATTGGAGGTCCAGAGGGGCAGGGAGTTGCTCAAGATCACAGAGCAACTCACAGGCAGAGCCAGGGTTAGACCAAGGACTCCTGCCTCCCAGGCCAAGTCACTTTCCTGTTTATATTTCCACTCTGTCTTCCTTGGGGGAAAAAATAAATAACTCCAGAGGGAAATGGAATACTTTACTCATTGAATCAGTTAGAATGCAAGTGAGAGAATACCTGATTAAGAGGCTTAATTAAACCTTTTGTTTCTTTAATAAGGAGACCAAAGGAAGGTAGATCCAGGTTTGTCTGGTGACTCAACCACGTCTAACGACCTAGGCTTTCCCCATTCTAAGCTTTGAGAGGGACTCCTCTGCCTCGCAAAATAGCTGATGCGGCACCAAGCACCATGTCTTCCCAAGCAAGAAGAAAGGCCATGGGGACATAAAGGGTCTTCTCCTCTCATGCCCCTGTCTCATCCAGGAGGGGATCTTTGCAAGCAGACCATCCCCTTATATCTCATTGACCAAAATGAGGTCCCATGTCCACTCAGACTACTCACTGGTGAGAGGAAGGCGTTTCCATGAATGGTTTGGTTATCCCTGTGGCTAGCACCTTGCTACTAGAACACAGAAGAGGGAATTGGCTGTGGGAAGGCAACCAGGAGTGCTTGCCACACTTACTCTGTCTCCTCTCTGGATTGGCTTCCCCTGTCCTCTTCATGTCTGCCAGGGAGCCTGACCTGGTCTCCACCCTTGTCCAGCACACCCTCTTCTACCATGTAATGGAGCATCACCCAATTCAAGTCTACTTTGCCGAGCTCTCTCATCTTTCCATGTTCAGATCTTGTCCCCTTCAGTTTAGAAGCGCTGGGGGAATAATAGCAGCTACTAGGGACTAAGTACCTATTGTGCGTCAGACACTGCTCTGGCTGCTTGTAACCAGCTTCCAGATGGCTTCCAATGATCCGTATCTCCTGGTATTCACACTATTTTGTGTTCCCCTCCCCCATTATACCAGGGCTAGTCTGTGTGACTGTGGCAAAAGTGATCGTCTCCCACTTCCAAGATTACATCATAAAAGACACCATGGCTTCCATCTTGGCAGTACACATTCTCTTTCTTAGATCATTCATTCGAGAGGAACTTAGCCACCGCGGCAAGAGTACCCTTCTGGAGAGGCTTGCCTAAAAATTAAACCCTTTGACCACCTTCCAGCTGTCAGGAGTCCTGACAGCAACCACAGAGTGAGCCCAGAAGTGGATCCCTGCTAAGCCTTCCAATGACTGCAGCCCTGGCTGACCTCTGACTGCAACCTCACGGGATGTCTTGACCCCACTGTCTCCCAGTTTATTCACTTCCGGGTTCTCGATCTTCAGAAATTGTGTGAGATGATGAACACGTGTTGTTTTAAGCTGCTGGGGTTTGGGGTAGTTTGTTCCTCTGTAACTACTGTAGTGCTATATTGTCATATTAAATCCTCGCACCATTCCCGAAAGGTGGAGTTTGCTTTTCCCATTTTTAGGATGAGAAAACTGACGCTGAGATGAGGGCAGTGACTTTTCACACCTGGGCAGTGGCAGGGCTGGGATGTGCCCTCATAGCCATTGGATTCCAGAACAGAAGGAACCTGGTTCTGTTTTCTCAGCTGGAATGTCTGCAGGGTGAGGTAGAGGAACTGGGAATGGGAGGAGGTGGTCTCTTTCTTTGATGTGTTTTTTCTCCTTTTTACTTTTCATTCCAACCATGTAGTTAGCAGCCGCTCTATTATCTAGTATGTATATGTGATTCCAGGACAAGAAGTTGTATCAGAAAAAACAGCAGAGTTTTGAGAGGCTTTTGAGTGACCTTGAACAAGTTCCTGCACTTTTCTCGGGCTGTGGTTTCTTTGTCTGCTGTATGGGGAATATAATCCTCCTTCCACGTGTCTCACTAGGAAACCTCAAAGATCAGGCATGAGGGGATTTTGGAAAATGCCAAGGGTCCTGGTCATGGAAAGGTCTGCTTTGAGTATGGAGCACCCCTGACCCAGGGCTCTCACAGTCTAGAAGGGAGGCAGTCCCGCATAGCGATCTCTGCGTAAGTGGTAAGTGCTCCCTCTTCTCTATCACCCTAGTCTAGCTTCAAGAGACAGAGAACACAGAAATTGAAAGCCCCGACCCACTTTTTCAGCCTCATCCCTCACCATGACCTCTCTGTTAGGCCACACCACAGCCGGGCTGAACTAGTGGAAATTCCCCAAGCCTTCCGGGAACTTTCTGTATGCTGAGACTTTATCTGTGCCATTTCTTCTCCCTGGACACCCTTCCCAACTTCTCTACCTGGTGTGTTCCTACTCATCTTTCAAGACTCAGCTTAGATGCCCCCACTTCTAAGATGCCTCTTTTGACCCGGTTCAAGGCCTCCTACTTCTCCCCTTGATTAGTGCACCAGGCTCCTGCCTGAGCTCTTGGCCTCCAGCTTCCTTTTTCCACTCAAAGCCCCCATGGTGCAGCCAGCAGCCTTTCTAAAACACAAATCTTGTCCTGTCACTCCCTGCTTAAAATAACCAGTCAATGGAATAATCCATCAATCAATGCTTCAAGGGCTCCTCCTTGCCCTCAGGAAGATATCCAAAGCCTTCAGCGGGAACGCAAGGCTTGGTCCCCGCTGGTCTCCAGCCTCAGCTCTCCAGTCTCCCCCGATTGCCCTGCACACACGGTACACCCCTGCCACATTGCTCTCATATCATGCCTCAGATGCACCTTACTCTCTCGTGCCTCCCTGTCTTTGCTCATCCTGGTGTTTCTCATGCCCATTCCCATCTTCTCCACCTGCAGACTTCCTGCCTAATCTTCTACGTCAGCTCTGATTTAACTCTTCTGGAAGCCTTTCCTGGTGGCCCCAGGAAGAGTTCATAGCTTTCTCTTCTTCCTTCTCCTAAACGACGAGTCATGCTTTTGTTACCATTTGTCATTTTATCTGCTTACCCTGGGAGTTTGCTGTATCCGACCCTGGCTGTGTCCCCAGCAGTGCCAGTTCGGGCGTGCAGAGCAGCCATGTAGGATTTGTTGGTTGGTTGGGTCGTTGAATGAATGAGTCAATGGTGGCTGAATCCAGCCTTGAACCATCACTTCTTGGCCAGCCCCAGACCTGCTGTTTCCCAGGGTAAGCCCATTTTACAGCCAAAGGGGAAGCAGAGGAAGGGACTGCTCTGGAAGGGAGAAAGAAAATCAATAAAAATGTAAATCTAGTTGGGAAGAGCTGTCCCAGGCTGGCTGTGGGGAGAGATAAGACTGGGCAGGCTGAGCCCTGGCTGACAGTGGAAGGGAGATTAGGGGACAAGCAGAGCTGCAGCCGGGGCAGCAAAGGGAGTGTGTCTCCCCTCAGTGGTGCCTCCTCCCTCTGTCTTCATCCCCAGTCCCGCCCCCATGCTCTCTGTGCTCCTTCAATTCTTTCAGGGACAGAGGAAGGAAACTTACAAATATCGGTCATTCGGTGCGCTGCCTCTGAGCGAGTGTGTTGTTACTCAGTCTTCACAACTTTTGGGAGACAGAAGATAGGAATGACCAGCCTTACTATATAAGTGGAGAAACAGAAGTTAAATCACTTATTCAGGGTTACACTGTGAATAAGTGGCAGTCAGGATTTGAACCCAAATCTCTCTGACTCTAAACCTCTGTTCTTTTCACTCTGCTCCACTGGAGGTCTACAGCCAGGCTTCAGATGGTCTCCAACCTCTGAAATCAGAGGCTCAGGTGTTTATATGATTGTGTGTGATTTTTTTGAAGATTTTATTTATTTATTTGACAGAGACAGAGATCACAAGTAGGCAGAGAGGCAGGCAGAGAGAGAGGCGGAAGCAGGCTCCCTGCCAAGCAGAGACCCCGATGTGGGGCTCGATCCCAGGACCCTGAGATCATGACCTGAGTTGAAGGCAGAGGCTTTAACCCACTGAGCCACCCAGGCGCCCCTTGATTGTGTGTGATTTTAATGTAGATCCATCTTTCATCATTCTTTAAGCTGATTGTCATCCACTCTCCATTACCTGTACCAGGCTTTCTCCCTAGAGGTGGTGGCCTTTGAGTTGGGTCTGGAAGGTTGAGTAGGACTTCATGAAGTGGGATGAAGAGGCCAGCAGTGGGGTGGGGATGAAGTCCCTTCAGGTAGAGGGAAGAACACATGCTGGGGCCTATTAGGGGGAAAGGATTCATTAGGGCCAAAGAATGGTGAAGGTGCTGGGTTCTTTCTCTTCGTTTATTTGCACTCCATGCATGGCGTCTGGCTCCAGGCTCTGGAGAGGCATATCCCTGCTGCAACTCTCTAGCATGGGTCTATGGGCCAAAGGGCCTCTGAGCCAGGCATCAGGATGTTCATTCTTTTTTTTTTTTTTTTTTTTTTAAGATTATTTATTTATTTATTTGACAGAGAAAAAGAGATCACAAGTAGGCAGAGAGGAGGCAGGGAGCAGGCTCCCCGCTGAGCAGAGAACCTGATGTGGGGCTCGATCCCAGGACCCTGAGATCAGGACCTGAGCTAAAGGCAGAGGCTTAACCCACTGAGCCACCCAGGCACCCCAGGATGTTCATTCTGCTTCCAGGAGAAACTGCTGGATTTTACTACCAGTCAGCTCTAGCATGGAGACAGTGCCTTTCTCCCAGCTTCTGGATGCTGGTTAAGAAGAAAGTGAGCTCACAGATGTAATTGCTTATGGGTCCTCATTGGCCAGAGGCCAAAAGAGGGCTGCTCCCTGGACGGACCTTCTTGGTCACTGGGATCCCCTCCAGTGCTGACCTGCTCCACCCCGGCTCTCAGCCCTATGTCTCTCTTGTGATGACTTCTCACCCTTACCAGCCCAGGAGGTTTTAAGCACAAGGACCTCACCCTCTCCTTCAAATCTCAGCTCAATCCAGAGGCGGACTCAGCATGAGGCTAATGTTGCTTGAGTATCATCGTCTCTCCTCAGGCCCAGGGAGGGGCCTCTGCAATGTGTTCACATTGTCATGTTCTTGGGAAATTTGCAAAGGTGAGGTACTTTAATCACAAGTTCTTTCTACTCCAACTACTTGTGTCCCAGTTCCTCTTTATGTGAGGTGGTTGGAGAGGCCAGTGGGCATTTCTGGAATCTGACTAAGGGGCAGGTGAGTTGGGGATCAACTTAATTTGGGTTTATTGGGATATATTTATATGGTTCTCAGTCACCTCTGTTTCTAGATAACTTATTGCTAACCACCTGCATGTAAAGATGGCCTCTAGGAATCTTCCCATCCATGTCCAACTCAATCAGCATTGTGACATCAATGTGTCATATCCAGAGGTCATTTTGGGGCATGAAGGTGTTTCATGTGGCCTGGCCCTGGAAGTACCTTGGCAACAGAGGGAAAAGAGGTTTGCAATGACAGAACCAGAAGCTAGGCTACAGAAAATCCTGCCAGTCGTCGGCGGAGGAAAACATATTTTAGACGTGTGTGTGACTGTTGGTAAAATATATGCTATTTTTCTGAATTGTGTGATGTATTTGCCTTGACTTCTTTTCTCGTTCTACATAAATATTCACTTTCTTACCAAGTTTTGTGCTCTTCTTCTTCTTTTTTTTTTTTTAAAGGTTTTATTCATTTATTTGACAGAGATCACAAGTAGGCAGAGAGGCAGTCGGGAAGCAGGCCCCCCACTGAGCAGAGAGCCCGATGTGGGGCTCCATCCCAGGACCCAGAGATCATAACCTGAGCCGAAGGCAGAGGCTTTAATCCACCGAGCCACCCAGGGGCCCCTTGTCCTCTTCTTCATAAAGAGGGCTCCCCAAAGTGTATAAGCTTCCGTTCCCACAAAACCCTGGCTCCACCATTTATGTTCTATATGATCTTGGACAAGTTGCTTATTCGTTCTGAACTATTTCCTCTTCTGTAAAATGTGAACAAGAATCTGAACAGGTGAGGACTCGAAAAGCTTCATGACCTTATTCCATTTCTAAAACCATTATTAGAGGAAGTAACCCAATCAAATGAAAATTAGACCAGAATATACAGCTAGGGAACGATGTTGTATGCAAGAAATAACAGTGAACAATGAATCCAGTAAAACTTAAATCTAAATAACTAGAAATAATGTGGTTGCTGCAAATTCTAATGCACTTTTCAAGAAAGGAATTTTGTAATATAAGAGACATTATGCAAGAACAAATTTAATAATAAGCCGTGTCTATAATTTCAAACTATTTCTGCAAAACCTGGGAAACAGGAAGGAAGGAGAAGGAATATACACATATGAATGGCCTCATCTTGTTGGAAGAAACCTTGAAATTCTTGACATTGATAAATACAGGCTCAGATATTTATTAAACATTTGAAGTTATCAACCAGTAGAATCAAAATAGGAGTTAGAACTTCTGTACCTTCATCTTCCTCTTCTTTCATGTGGGAGAACCTCACAGTCCAGCCACAGGAGCTGTTCAGAGGGCCAGAGCCACATGGGCCCCCAGTGCCCTCCTCCTGCCCCCCCAGCTTCTCCCCTGCCTCCAGCACAGGGCTGGACACCGGGCTTGGGAAGCCACGGCTGACAGCTCTGTCTCCTGCTTCCCACACAGCAGGTCCCAGCCAGGTCAGCTATCTGGTGACATCAGAATGGGCTGGGGTACATCAGAAAACTCTCTCCCCCTCCCCGGAGGGACAGCCAGGCTGGAGAAGACTGGCCATAAAACAAGACAAGGCCCACTGAAGGACCAGTTGGTTCAGACCCAAGCATTCCACAGACCCCCTCCTTACCCAGAGCCAGACGTTTCACTCCTTGGCCCTGCAAAGAACAGGTCCTTACACCAACTCAGGCATCACAGAGAACCTGGTGTCACCCCCAAAACATGGTTATCACAGAACCAGACATTATCTACAGAGCGACGGGCAATGAGGATTGGGGCACCCGAAAGGAAATGGTGAAATTTGGATTCTAGTCCACAGGGGTCACACTGATTTTGGTGGGCCCTGGTCAGTGAGTGAAGCCTTGGCCATGCATAAGTACCAGTGAATGTGTGTTGGGTGTGTTTGGTCTTTGAAGTCAGAAAATGCCCAAATATGGGGCCTGGATCTCCTTACCCCCTGGAGCCCCTAAGGCAGAGACCAGGCCCAGACTGTGGCTCCCTGAGGCAAGGACTAGAATTTCCTGAGTCTACAGAGTTAGCCGCCCCCTCAGCTAAGTGCCCCAAGGGGCCCTCACGCCAGGTTTGCTGAAGGCCCTGACTGGCCTGAGTGTTCTGAGTGTGAGGCCAGCTTCCTCCCTGGTGGGCACCCCTCAGAGCTCAGAGCTCTGCCTCCAGGGGGCGCCAAATGGATATTTCTTGACAGAGGCTGTCCTGGCCCCGCCTCCAGGCTGAGCGGGGCTAGGGAGGAGACCTGAGTGCATCCTGACCACAGAGATGGCCATAGCTGGAAGGGGCCTAAAAGCTGGCAAGTCCATTTCTACCCATCAGAGATGGTGCCTGAGGCCCAGAGAGGGTGGGCTGTTCCAGGCGAGCGGCAGAGCTGGGCTAGTACCAGCTCTGGTCAGCCTGGCAGCCTAGCCTGCTATGGTCTACTTCTCTATTCTAGGGCCTGGGGGAAAGAGAAACAGTCCTTCTGCCAGGAAAGCCTGGTTTCAGGTCAGCCTGACCGGCTGGCAGAAGAAGGGGGAACACCATCATGCATGCTTTACAAGTGGCTAACACACCAAACCCCTAGACAACTCTTTGGTTCAGATGAGTTACAAAGGCCCAGAGAGGGTGACTTGCCTGAAGTCACAGAGTAAGTTAGCAGAGGAGTTGGAATTGGAAAACAGGGTTCCTGACACCCAAGATTAGGCAAAGGGCCCAGAGAACGTATTCCTGCCCCTCTAGGGCCAGCTCACACTCTGGATTCCTCAGGCTTCTTTTCTGGCCCTGATGTTAACAGCTGCTGCTGTAGGCCAGATGTGGATACGGTCACCTGGGTCCCCTCCTCTTTGTCCTGCTGCCTTAGGATGGCCAAAATTAAGGCAAAGCAGGCCAGGGAGCCTGTCTTGAAGAAGACCTGGAGGCCAACGAACCTGGAAAAGACCAAGGGACCCGTGAATTTAGGACCTCCCTGTTTAGGGGTTGGATGTCCTCGGGGTGGGCCAGAGCAAGGTCAGCCATCACCAATGTGTGGTCAGAGACATTGAAGCCCTGTTGGGGGAGGCAGGGAAAGAGGCCTCCCACCACAGGGCAGTAGCCCCATCACCATGGCCTTTGTTGAGGAGACAGGGAAGCCCCTGGAGTTGACCCCAATGGGGGCCCTTCCCAGATAGAGGGGGAGAAGCTCTGCAGAAGGAGCACTGGGTGGGGGGCAGAAGCCTGGGCATCCTCCCTGCCTTGTCCCTAGCCAACTTATAGCCTGGGCCATGCCTGCTTTTCTCTGACTGTTGAAGAATTCAGGGGGCCTGACAGTTGCAACTTTAGATAACCCCACCCGCCACAAGAGTATTCCCTCTCCCCTGTTTTCCTAACTCACCAAGGCTCTTATTCGATTTTTCTTCCTCTAGGAAATGCCCGGTTCAGTCCCAGCCCATAGAGCCATACCCTCTGCAGAGCTGGCAGTGACTAGCTCCCTGCTCCCAGCCCTGTCACCAAGTCCCCTTCAACCTCCTGTCCCATCCCAGCAGCCTCTTGGTCTTCAGGTTCCTTTGGGCTCCCCATTGCACAGATGGGAAGACTCGGTTCCAGAAAATGCAGGTCTCTTGATGGACAGACAGATCTGGGCTGGATACCAGGCCTCCTGTGTCCTAGAAAGGCCTTCTCCCAACCCCACTTCAACTCCTTGTCTCTCTCTCACAGCTGGGCTTTTCCCTTCTCCTCACACTCAATCATGATGATACATTTCCTGCACAGACCATGCTTAGACCACTTGGGTTCAAAACCCAGTTTTGCCAGTTATCAGCTGTGTGACCTTGGGCTGCTTTAACTCTCCCTTTCTTCACCTGTAACAGTCAGGGACCATGGCTGGGTCATAGGACTTGTGAGTTCAGTGTAAGATACAGACCTGCTGCCTCACAGTGGGATATGAATGGGCCTCTTGTCCCTGCTGCTCTCCTACCTGGGACCCCAGGAATATTTCTAGCAGCCTTCCCAGAGGCCCTGGCAGCCCCCACCCCAGGTCTCACCGGTTTCGGAGCAAGTCGTGGTCATAGTAGCGGCACACGGCCCGACGCCCACAGCTCTGGGCCCAGTGCACACAGGTGGTGTCGATGGCGCTGCCGTGGATCACGGGGCTGGGCATCCAGGCTGCAGGAGGAGGTGGTCAGGGGACAATGACGTCCGGCGTGACTGCATTACCCACCTCCCTGCTCCCTGGCAGACACAACCCCCCCAGAGCCACTGGGGTCTCTTGTCCCATAAATCTTTGGCCCTCATGCCCAGCCCTTATGCTGGTGCTGCCTCGCTAGAAGGCTCTACTGCTGTTCATACACCCACCTCCAGGGTCCCAGGTCCAATCTGTTGCCAGGGTCCCACAAACCCTAAGGTCAGGACCTGGGTCCTGCTCACCCCTGTGCCCCTGGGCCCAGCACACCATGGGTGTCAGAGCTAAGGGTCCCAGGAAGGTTCTTTACCCAAAACTCTCAGGAGCATGAACTGGATTCCCACAGCCAGAGTCTTGTCTTCTTTCTTCACTCCCCTAACAAGCAGAAACACAGCAACATGAGGATTGAGAGGGTCCCGGCCCCCCAGGGACTCTCACCATCCCCTTCTCTCTCAGAACCCAGGGCCAGCCTTCCCCAAGTCCAAAGATGCTGGGCGCTGGGGTGGGGGTGGGTTCAGGCCCCCCACTCCATTTCCCTTCAACCCATGGAGCCCAGCACCCACGTTCCAGGCACTCCCACTAGCCATCAGGACTCTGTGCTGACCTCCCTGTGTTATTGCTCACAGACACCCCCCACCCACTCCCCCGACCCTTGGGCCCACCAAATTCCTCCTCCTTCCTCCTACACTCGGCAAAACCTAAAACTAGGTAGTCAGATACGCCTTCTAACTTCTCGAAATGCTTCGTGGCCCTAGCCTAGGATTCCCCGAGCCATGACTCCTTCCTTCTTAGCAATACCAGCAGCTGGTGTTTACAGAGTGCTTACTACGGGCTCTGTTATTCTACACTGCAACCCCTACTGTACCCCACATGACATAGGTTTTATCATTAGCCCATTTTACAGATAAGGAGACTGATGAATGTTGACACAGCTTAAGTGACTTGGCTAAGATCCCACAGCAGGTGGGTGTCAAGGGTCGGTCAGAAATTGCAGCCCACTGCCTGAATTAACTCCTCTCACACAGGCTGCCTGCCTGCTGGGACATAGGAGTCCTCTACCTCCTCTCTGGAGGCCAGCCAGTTTTATAGATCTGTGTGTCTTCTCGTATTTGTGAGGGGTGCCATCCCCCTTGTAATTTTCCAGAAAACAGATAAGGAAGAAAAATAATCCCAGGGGCGCCTGGGTGGCTTGGTTGGTTAAATGTCTGCCTTCGGCTCAGGTCATGATCCCAGGGTCCTGGGATCGAGCCCCAAGTCAGGGTTCCTGCTCCGTGGAGAGTTTGCTTCTCCCTCTCCCTGCTCCTTTTCTCTCTCTCTCAAATAAGTAAATAAAAATCTTAAAAAAAAAAAAAAAGAAAGAAAAGTGGTTTAAAAAAATAATCCCAGCACAATGAAATATCCTGTTCTTGGAATTATCCTGTTCTGAGGTCCCCTTATTCCGGCCCCCACCCTAGGCACGCTGACTTTGGCCTCAGGTAACAATCTGTCAGTCCCAGCAGGCACCCTTAGGACAATGGTCGGAAAGATCAGGGAACAAGAGGCAGTATGCTCTTGTGGGCTGGGTCCATGGTGGGCCTGTAAGGGCTCATGGACTTGAAAAACCATGAACCACATGGACAGGGCTGGGTTTTCTGGCTGTACCCTCCTGCAACCCAACCCACCCTCTACGGGCAGGGTGGGGGGATGGGCCATCAGGCAACGCTCTGCTTTGTCCTCACTGTGCCTGGGTGGCCTCTCCTCTCCTGGGGCAAGTAGGGGCCTGGCTCTGGGCCCTGGCCCTGGTACTGCTCTACTCAACACTTGCCATGAGAGCTGCGGCTGGCTTCTGAATTTCTCTGAGCCTCAGGTTTCTTACCTATAAATGGGGGTGGATGGTGTCACTTTAGTAGGTTGCCATGAAGATGGAGACAGGGCAAGGAGAACCTGGTCTGTTGTGGGGAGAGGGGCAGGACACCCAAGTGGCCTCCTTCTTCAAACCCTGCCTCTAGGATCCCTTATCCTACCTGGGTTTAAGGACTTTTTGGGATCCCCTGGGTCTGGGCTCGCCCACTTTCACCTTAGGATGAGCATGAAGGAAGGTGTATGGGTGAGACTGGCCAGGGAGGCCCCCAGGCTGACCAGGACCATGAAGGGCAGCACCAGGTGGCTGCAGGACGATTCGCAGGAGCCCGCGAGCACAGGGCCGCCCCCCACTATGCAGCTGCAGTTGGCGTAGAAAACCTAGAGCAGGAAGGGGGCAGAGAGAAAAGCCTTCAGGAGCCTCGAAGGGCAAGCAGCTAGCCAAGTGCCTGAGGCCCCCGAAGGCTTATGGGGGACCTGAGGGCACCAACGAGCTGGGGCAGAGCTGGCTGAAGGCTAGGCTTTCTGGACCCAAGGCGAGTGGGAGGGGGCAGCCAGGCAGGTACGCAGCCCACATGCTTTCCACACACAGGGGCTGAGGCTGTGGGGAGAGGGAAGCAGAGGACAGAAGAGGGCGAGGGGCTGGGAGAGCCTCACCCCCTACCACACCACACACACTCCCATACACACCACTGTCACTTTAACGCACACACCGCAGTCCCACAGCATGCACAATCATACACACACATGTGCACACGAACTCGCTCATTCTTTCACCTGGTGATGTCAGAATGTTCCAAATAAAATCTTAAAAAAAAAAAAAAAGCTATGGGGGATAAAAGGGCACCTGGTTTGCTCAGTCGGTTAAGCATCTGCCTTCAGCTCAGGTTTTGATCCCAGGGTCCTGGGATCGAGCCCTGCATTGGACTCCCTGCTCAGCGGGGAGCCTGCTCTTCCCTCTGCCCGTCCCTTGTGCTTATGACCACTCTCTCTTACATGCTCTCTTGCATGTGCCCTCTCCCTTTCTCTCTAAAATAAATAAAACAATCTTTTAAAAAACCAAACTATTTAAGAGTGTTTTGGGGAAGGAACTCAGATTTTCCAGCTGAGTATCCCTTTCTACTTCACTGAGGTCCTCCAGGGCACTGGGTCGCAGAGGAAACTCTCAAGGAGAGATTCCAGCACAGGAGAGAGGGACCCAGACAGCACCATGGAAACCAGGCTTCAGCAGGTGAAGGGCAAGGATGACCTCCACGGAGAGGGGTGCTAGATTTGGCTCTGGAAGAATGAATAGGGATTTGCGAAGAGGAAAACTGAAATGAGGAGAGGGAAGGAAGGTCAGATGTAAAATAACAGGAAAGTGGCAGGCAAGAGCGCTGCAAGTCTTTGTCTGCCTGGAGCGGAGGGCAGAGGGGAAGCGTTTGGGCTGCGCTAGGGCTACCCTGGGCCCAGCGGCCTGCTGAGCTTGGGACACAAAAGAGGAACCTGGACTGCTGTTTCCAGAAACACAGTGGGCCAGGGCCCTGCCAGTCATCCCGCTGACAACAAAATGCTGGGTAAAGTATTGAAAACATTGTCCTGAGGGTACCCAGGCACTGGCAGAAATGGAAAGCTGTTTAGAGAGGCTGAAACCCAGCAAGATGGGCAGGGTCCTGAAGCAAGCTTTGGCCCCAGCAGGGTTGCAGAACCTACACAAGGGAGTACGGCTTTCTGAGGTCTGGGGGCTCCAGGGCCAGAGGACAAACCCTAGCCCTCCATCCTGCCAGGGTAATGTCCAATAGGAGACTCCCCCCCAAAACTGGGACCCCTCCAGAGGCAGAAGTCTGTGAAAAGCTGACTCCTTTTCAAGCTGCAAGGAGTGGCCCCCAGGCTGGCCCAGGGGCATGCTTGAGGACAGCCTGCAGTCTCACCACCACATGGCCTGGAAAACTTCCAGCCCCGGATTCCTTCAGAAGTGGTCTCCACTGCCCATGTCTTCGGGTGCTTCCCAGGAGCAAAGCCAGCCAGGAAGCCTAGGCTTTTCTTCCCCCAGAGAACAGAGTCTCTGACCAGTGTGTCCCAGGGAGCCTTGGCCTGTGCTGGGAAACAGGTATGCAGGGCCAGGTGCTATCAGCCCTCGAGGTGGTTCACTTGGCCTGGGGCAGCCTGTCACCTCCAGCCATGGACAGCCTCAGACACTTCCTGTTGTGAAAAGGGTTGGGAGTCCCTGAGGCAGACTCTGGGAGCCTTGGGAAGCATTTAAGCATGGGAGGGAGAGACGAAGGCTGACAGCACCAAAGTCACTGTGGCTCCTTCAAGAGGATGGGCCAGACGGGGGAGGCAGGCCAAGAGGCCCACTGTAGAGAGAGTGGTGGGAGGGGGAGGACAGTGGGAAACGAGTTTTGATTTGAGAGATACTTAGGAGGTAGAATTAGGGCAAGGTGAGAGAAAGAAAGAGAGAGATCTGGTGTGTGACCTGCTAAGCACATACCATGTAGCCCTTTCCCTCCAGGCTGAGCAAGCCACTGGGTTGGAGGCACAATGGAGGGACAGGTAAGGGGAGAACTAGGCCTGGCAATGTTGCTAGAAGAGAGAGACCCACCCTCATGCCTTTTCTGAGTGGCAGAAGATGGCTGGGCTGGACAAAGGGGGCCTTCCTCTTGGAGTTTTCCCAGCTCTCATTCCCATCCATCTAACTCCAGCAGCAAGCTCTTCTTATGGATGACTTCAATCTCTCCATCTGCTTCCGATTCTCACTCCCCAGGGGGACTTCAGCCTCACCCCCTGAGCCTCAGATGCCACCTACCGTCCACCTCTCCCCGTCTTTCCCCTGGTCATTTACACCTTCATAAATTGTTTCTGAGCACAGTCGCGCCGACTGCTGAGCGACCCAGCCCCGGGCCCGCGAGCTCACTCACGGTTGGCCTGAGGAGGCAGGTGTGCAGCGAAACTATTCCAGGCCAGAGCGACACTTCCTGAGTGCTGACCAGCCCACCTTCCTCCAAACACTATCCCCAGACACAACCTCTGAGGAGGCTCTGGGGAGGGAGCTGGGCTGGGAGGCCAGAACCCTGGGTTATAATCCCAGCGCTGGCATTAAGACTGTGGGCAATGCCCGGTCCTTTCCTGAGCCTCCATTCCCCATCTGTATAATGGGCATAACAGGAGTGTGTACTACCCAGCGCTTAAAATTTCCCAGCCACTGTGTTAAGTACTTTTCACGGGTTTTGTCATGTGACCCTTTACTCACTGTTTAATGAATTCACCCAAGGAAAGCATTCAGCACAGTGGCTGGCATAGAGTAGGTACTCAATATGATCACCTCTGTTTTATAGACCCAGAAAATGGAGACACTGATTAAATAATTTGCTTGAGGTAACAGAGTCAGTTACGGGAAGAAGGGGGCAGGGTTCGAACCAGATGACCTGGCCACGGCGCTCAGGGGCCCACATCCGCAAAAATTCACTGTTCCCTGGGGGATCTTGCCCCAGCCGGCAGGAATTGGGGTTCCCTGGAAGAGTCTCAGGGAGATGAAACCAGGTAAAGACAGTGAGAATTAAGAAGGCCTGAAGACCGGGATTGCAATTGCAAATGCAAAGGGTTTGCACAGCCCCTAGGTGGCGCCTGCTGGTCTGAAGCCCCATCAGCCAGGAGCTCTCCAGGGCTCCAGCCCATGGGTCCCAGGTTCCTACCGGGAGGACCCTTGGGCTTGGACACTGATGCCCAGAGGATGTAAAGGCAGGAGTTCCCCATGACAAAGGTAGGGAACTCTGGAGAAGGAACCCCTTATAATGGCCAGTTTGACACTGCACACACAGGCTCTTCTACAGTCTAGGGGTCTGAGGAAGGCAGGTGTTCTCTTCATTTCTCATCTGGGGGACTGAGGAGAAAGGCGAGGGGTGGCTCGTCTTGGAGACCTGTTTAAGGTTCACACTGTATACATTGGGGCTGCTTATTCTGCCTCCTTCACTGCTGGGAGTTCCTTGAGGTTAGGTCCCTTGGCTCTGGGTCCTCAGTCCCCCACCCCTCCCCACCGCACACAGGGCCCAGCACAGAGGAGAAGCTCTATGAAGGTTTGTTGACTGAATGACTGACTGACTGGGCTTACTGGGCCAGCCTCTGCTCACCTTCCTCCAACCTACAGCCTCAAGTGTGATCACATACAGATCTGACACTGTTGCCAGCCTAACCAATGCTCCCCAACACTCTCTTGGTGAAGTCCCTACTGGTGGCCCGGCATTCAAGGCCCTTCTTTGCCTGTGCCTCACTTTCCCTCTTTGAAACGTTATGCTTCTGCTCCAACAAGTTCTTTCCAGGTTCTTGAAACACTGTGTGCATGGGTGTGCAGACTCTGTTTCTACAGCTCCCCCTGCCTGGAAAGCCCTTTCCTAGTTGGCTCCCTCATCCTTGTAGACCCAACACAAATGTCATGTCCCAGGAAGCCTTCTAAGACCCTCCCCGGCTTCTTCCATCATTGTCTGTACCTGCCTATCCCCACCCCTGGAATTCCTGACTTGTTTCCTTTCACCTCTCTCCTGCACAGAGAGCTGGAGCCAGATCGGGCTCACCCTTGTGCTCTGGGGCCCAGCCCATGGCTGGGCCCAGACTGGCAATGAAAGGTTATTGCAAGAATCATGTTTTCCATTGGCCAATAGAAGGAGGCAGACTGGCCAACAGATAGATGGACAGACAGAGAGAAAAGCCCCAGAATGAGAATGTGGAAAGATGGAGAGCGTGATGGGTACACAAAGACAGGGAGTGGAAGGGCCCAAGGGAGGCTGAGGGAGTGCTTGGAGCCCTGACCCACCTGACTTTTGTCCAGAGCCTCCTGGAGCGCCCAGCCTGTGCAGCCCGCCTGACAGGGAGTGAGGTACTCCACGTGGGTTTTGGGGTCACAGACAGGGTTAAAGTCGTCCAGTGGGCAGAAGCAAGGCTCTGTGCAGGCTGTAAACAGCTCCGGTCGAGGCAGGTGGCTGGTGGGAGAGAAGGAAGCAGGGTTGGCCTGGCTTTCCGGCTCTCAGATCCTGAACTTCTCAGCCCCACAGCCCAGCTCCCCATCCTGAGAACAATGGCCAGAGATTTGGCTCCATGCAGAGCTTTTACTGCCAGGGATGCCCCACATGGGGAGCTCCTTGAAATGGGGTAGGGGAGCAGGGAGATGGGCTAGAGGCTCCCAAACAGGAGGACTGGGGGGTAGAGTTGGATGGAGGCCTCTGAGACCCCTCTCAGCCCGAAGATCTTACTAGCCTCTGAACTTTTGCAAATATTCTTCATCCCTCAGTGGCCCTTCTTTGGGGAACACAAGATAAATTCATCCCAGAATGTAGTCTCAGATGAAGAGGGCCTTTTTCTTGATGGGCTGGATTGCTTCCTTTTAGAAAACTCAAGTTATGTGTGTTGGAGCAGGCAGGACACCTGACTAGCTGTGGGATCACCCAGCAGTCTCTGCCTCTCTCTGGACGTCAGTGTCTCTGTTGATTAGCTCAGCTGGGACAGAAGAAAAGGGAAAGAGGCATGTGTGCTAGGCTGACTTTTTTCCATTTACGTTTAGGAAAAAAAATCATTTAAAGGCCCTGGCTTGGGGCACCTGAGTGGCTCAGTCGGTTAAGCAGACAACTCTGGATTTTGGCTCAGGTCATGATCTCGGGGTCCTGGAGGGAGCCCTGCCTCCGGCTCTGTGCTCAGCGGGGAGTCTGCAGCAGGAAGTCTGCAGGAGTTTCTCTCCCCCCCCCCGCCCCTCCCCACCTCATGTTCTCTCCCTCTCTCTAAAACAAATAAATAAATCTTAAAATAAAAAAATAAAGGTCTTGGTTCTCCTCAGACCAGGGACTTCGGAGGGCCTGGGTAAAGCTCCCCTCTGTGTCTAGAACAAGGGCTCCCCAGACAGGAGGCAGCACAGCAGCCTTACTGTTTGGGAGAAGGAGGGACAAGGAAGGAGGGGAAGGGTAAAGATGATAGGGGAGAGGCTGTAATGTGGGGCCTGGCCCAGAGAGAAGCGCTAAGCCTCCCTCAGGTGGGGAAAGCTGGCGTGTGGGTGGAGGGAGGAGATGCCCAGGGAGAGGTGGGAACAGGGACACCTGGGGAATTCTTGCTGGGTCTTGGGCCAGCCTCAGCCTGGAGCAGTTCCCAGGAAAAGCGAAGTCATTCTGGAGGAGAGACAGTGAAGTAACTTCCAGCATCCTCTCGAAGATGGCCACCGCCAGGAGAGAGCATATGTGTGAGGGTGGGATGAGGGAGAAATGAGAAGGGAGACAGGCATGGGAGGAGGCTGTCCTCCTGGTGCTCCCTCAGATGTGGACAAAGAGCCTTGAGTCTTAGGGTCATGGAACAACACAATTTTAGCTGCCAGGCTCTAAGAATCACAAGTTAGACCAACCCCTTCCTAGGGCTTAAGTCCCTTCTCCAGTGTCCATGATAGATGCCTTCCAGCCCCTGCTCACCCCTTCTCTCTACAACCCCACCCCAGGCAGGCCTTTCCTCTGCCCAGGAGCGAAGACTTCCTCACGCTGAGCTGGGCCCTGCTCTCTGATGTGGCCTCTGCCTTAACCTCCATTTGGCCCACAGGGCTTAGCCTCTCTGGAGACGCCGGCCACACAAGCGGTTTGCTCTGTCTTGGCTTCCATCTCTCCCCAGGCCTGAGCTGTCCTGTCTGCGAAGTTCCATCCTTGCCCCTCCTAGTGATGCCTGACACCCTCACTGGAGACTTGGAGATGGAAGTCCCACTGCTCAGAAGCCAGGTGGGGAGGGGAGGAGAAGGTGCTGGTGGAAAGTGAGCTTTGAGGTAGACGGGTACCCCCTTTCCCTGGCCTTGTCTAGGCCTCCTCCCTGAAGCCCTCCACCACCTGCTTCTCACACACTCACCCGGGGGGTTGGGTGATGCCTGCAATCTGGTGGGTAGAGCAGCCCATGAAGAAGAGGGGCAGGCTGAGAAGTAGGCAGAAAAGCTCCCCCAGCAGGCAGAGGACGGCACAACGCACGGGGCCCAGATGGAGGCGCTTGACCAGGACGCCCCCGATCACGATGCCTACGATGGCCGACGGGATGGTGAGGCAGCCGATGAGCAGGTTGGCGTAGGACGCTGTGATGGAAAACTGGCGCTCCAGGAACTTGGGCAGGAAGGTGGCCATGCCTGCCACCATGGATGACATGCACACCTGGGACAGGACCACCAGCAGGAAGATGGGGTGGCGCAGGGTCCTCAGCAGCACCCTGGGGAACACTGTTGAGGTGAGTAGGGAGCAGGTCAGAGTGGGCAGGCCAGCCTGCCTTTTGTTTCTGTCCTGTCTTGTCCTGTTCAGTTTAAACTGGTCTATTCCTTTCATGCTGTCTCATTTAATTCCACTGCGCCCAATTCTATCCCGTTACATTTGACTCCTCTCCATTTAATTCTGTTCCACTTTTGAAACTCAGTTTTGTTCCCATCCTTTGAATTAGACTGCACGCTACTCAATTGTGCCTCTTTCCATTCAATTCCGTCTAAAATTCGATGCCACAGAGTTCGAGCCCATGCCTCCTCTTCCATTCATCTCATTGCCTCCCACCTCATTCCATTTCTTCTGTTTTGCTTACTCATCTCACTTTCTCCCACTCAGTCCTTTTCATCCTGTCCTGCTCTAGCTCTTTCTAAGCCACCCCATACCTGAGGCTTTCCTCCCGTGTCCCCAGCATGGGACAGCAGCCTGCCCCTGATCTTCCATCCCTAGTTTCTCTTCTCCGCAGCACTCTACCTAATGTACCACATGTTTCACTCCCTTAGCCATTTTACGGTCACCCCACCGGAATATAAGCTTCATTCAGAGCAGGAATTTTTGTCTGCTCTATTCATTCCTGAATCTCCCGAGCCTGGGGCACAACAGGAGCTCAGGAAATATTTAGGGATAAATGAATGGAGATACAGGCCAACACGTGATCCAGTATTACGATGTTGGGGCAGAAGGAAGACCTCCAGAGAAGGTGAAAACCAAGCTGACTTGGTGCTGGGGGTGCTTCTCGAGGTAGGACCTGAAGAATGGACCTGAAGGAAAAGAAATTTCTAGGAGGGGCACAGCAAGAACAAAAACACATAGAGGGGCATAGAAGCGACAGGTCTGGCTTTGATGACCGCCTCAATCACCCGTTATCTCCTAACCTGGTGCCTCGTGTACAGGTTTCCTCTTTGCAAGTCCGCTAACCTGAAGGGCACGTGACCACGTGACATGGGGGAAGTCTTGAAAGGGCTTCAAGGGCAGCCCGGGTGACGGCCAAGAATGCTTTCTCTCCAGACACATGCAATTCTCTCCCCACTGACGTCAGGAGAGAAGGGGATGTGTTTCTGCCCGCAGGAGGTGAGCTGGAAGTTAACGTGAGGTGTGGGGAGGGCAGGCGAGGAGAGGCCCTTCAAAGAAGAGACATCAGAGGAGCAAACCGCCTGGCATTTGGGACTGGAGGGGAATGATGGCGCCGGGGCTCCTCTGGGCCAAGTGGGAGGGTCTGTTCCTGCAGTGGCAAGACCAGGGTCTCTGTTGCTGGAGATCTCTGTCTGCCCTCACAGTGTGGCCAGAGCCCAGTCAGCTAGTTCTGTAGGCCCCTGGGCCAGGCCAGGAACCATTTCCTTAGCAGCCAACAAATAAAGGCAAACAGTCCGGGCAGGGTGGGTAGGAGTTGGGGCTGTGGAATTCCCCATCTTTTGTGTCCCAGCCCTGCCTCCCGTCCTGAGTCCCTTGCCCTACATACGACGCATTCAGCCAGTGCACTTGACGTGGGAAGGTGTGACACATGGCCTTCACCCCACGTAGCTGCTCCAGCCAACCTCCCTCCTCAAGCGGCCTTGGAGAGCATCTGCCCAGACCAGATGGGTGCCCTCACCAGGTGGGGCCCAACTTCATCTAGAGCGGCCAGGTCAAGGCCAGAAGTCGCCAGGGCTTTCCTGACTCTTAGTGTAAAGGTCATTCCTCCTACTATACCCCATGCCACCCACATTCCTGTGCCTCTCTGGCAGCCAGAGGGCTCGATCTCGTTCCTTGCTTCTATCTCCCATCGCAAATACACTTTGTACATACCGTCTATCTTTTCATCATCTTTTGCCTGTCCTTAGAACAGATGGAAAATTCCTGGAGGGCAGGGCTATGCCTCTCACTCAGATAGGGATGACTTCTGGGGAACCCAGAGCCATGACTGCTGGATAGCTGCTTCCCTTAGCTTAATGTCTCTTCCATCAAGTAAGCTAGGGCTTCTCTCCACTCAGAGACTGTGTCTCCCCCATCAGACAGGGGCCTTCTCTAACTCAGGGACTGTCTTTCGCCAAGAATTTAAGCCTTCTCCAGCTGAAGGGTCCTGGTTCCTCTTTCCTTTGGCTCCCCCATAGCCCCATGTACTCAAAGCCAAGCCTCAGGTCATCACTGATCCCTCTGGAACTCAGCAGAAAGGCCAGAAGCCAGGCTTGGGACCAACTACAGGGCCTATGGCTAGCCCCTGCCCTGGTCTCCTCTAGGCTCACGGAGAAGCTGAAACCACCAGAGACAATCTGCCCAGGACACCCACTCCAGGATCCAATTTCGGTGATTGGCTCCAGCTTCCCTCTGGGCAGAAGCCAAAGCTGTGATTAATAAACTCTCCCAAGGAGCAGCCTGCTGGGGCCTTTCAGCAGCTGGGGAGTGATCTGAGGTTAGGGAGTCTAAGCCCCTCCTGCCTCTGGGCCCAGCCCCATGCGGTCCAGCCCCCCAACCCTTACCCCAGGGAAGCTGGAGAACTGGAGGCTGGATTACTGGTATCCCAAACAACATGTCGTAGGATACACTTCCAAGAATTGGGCCTGATTAATTTCCTGTTTCAAGAGTCCTCAGTGGGGGCAGGGGTGGGCGCTGAAGCAAAGCCTGTAGTCATCACCTTCCTAAACCATAGGCAGCTCAACTTACTGTAATAGTAGGGCAGGGGTGATAATTGAAAAGATAATTATACCTTATATAAGTAGGGCTTTTTTTTTTTTTTTAATAGTATGCGATAGGCTTTCCATTCATCACCCCATTTGAGTCTTGTAATAGTCCTTGAGGGAAGCAGAGCAAGGATTATTGGCCTTGAGGGTTTGGAGGGCTGAGAGGAGGGAGAGCCAGGCTTGCTGGGGGGAAGGAGAGGAATAACACTTGCGCTTGACCTAGGGGGACAAGGAAGATTTTGATAGATAGCAATAGAAACGAATGTTCCAGGCAGAAGGGTTCAACTAAGTCAAGACTTACAGAGTGTATGGTGCTCATGAAGGGTCTGTAGGTGTGAAAGAAAAATCAAGAAGGGCAGGAAGGGGCTGGGTCCTGGATGGCCCCATGTGCCTCTCTGGTCCCACTTCTCTATATCCTCCCTTACCTTTGATGAACTGGATCACTGTCAGGTCTGGTGCAATCTGGGTGAGGCTGTCCTGCTTCTCTTGGGACTCCGCCAGGCTCTCAGGGGGAGAATCTTCACCCTGGGAGGACACACAACCAAGGGCCGTCAGCTGGATGCCAGACATTCTGCTCTGAGATGCCTGTGGGCTGGGGAAGCACTCTGGGAGAGAAGAGGGCATGAGCCAGTCACCTCATCAGAAGCAATAGGGGTCAACAGTGCTCCATGAGCTTCAGCCCTGAATGAGCATGGATGGATTGATGCCAACATGTGCTGGGGCGGGGAGAGAACTGGTCCCTGAATGCCATATAAGGACCTTTGCTTCACCTTGGCCGAGGAACTCCGAGAGAGGCTGAGGTTGAGGGTCCTGCTAATCCAGGAGGTGGGCATTCTGAGCAGAAGGGAAGTTGATTTTCAGAGAAAATCACTATGTTCCATATGCACATAGGTCTGAGTCAAACGTTGTTCAGTGTCTCTCCCCTTCTGGGCTCCCAGCTCTGCGAGAGCAGGGATCGTGCTTATCTTATTCTCTGTTGAAACCCTGGTGCCTAGCATATGGCCTGGGGTGGAATAGTGGGTATCTATTAAGTATCTATGAACAGAAAGAGTGGAAAAGACAGCTGCCATAGGCAAAGAGTGCGACCAGGCTCTAGGAAGAAAAAGATTGACAGGAGAGGCAATTGCGAGGCAAGTGAGCTCCTACACAGCTTCAGTTCGGAATGGAGCATGGGGTCCACACTGAGTACCCCAGGGGCCTGGCAGAATGGAGATTCCAGGTATCCCAGGTCACCGGTATGCAGGCTGGGGGCTCTGTCCTCATGCGCACCTGCAAAGGAAGGAGACTTGTGCTCCGCCCAGGAGCAAAGCAGCTGTGAGTTTCGGTAACTTGCTCAACATTGCACAGAACTATGATCTGAGCTCAAGCCTGCATGTGCCTAAAGCTCATGCCTTATCCCCCTCAGCACCCATGAGTCGGAAGCCCTGGTGCAAGACAGGCAGAACTGGGAGGCACCTTTGTGGACTAATGTGAAGGGGCCCAAGAGCCCACAGTCTAAGTCACTGCGTGAGGCACTGTGGGTCTGTTACTCATTTATACCTCGAAGCTACCAGCCCTGTGTGGCCACTGGGCACTGGAGATACAGCCAGTCCAGACTGAGATGTATCATGAGTATCAAACACAGGGGGCATTTCAAAGACTTAACATGGAAGAAAAAAATGGAAAATAACCCATCATTAATTTTTTAAACTGATGATATGCGGAAATGAGAATCAGAGATCTCCTTGCACCTTCCCGTGTCCTAGCCAAGCCATGGAGAGTGGTGCAGGAAGGCCACAGCACCTGAGGGAGGGGTGCTGCGGTTGGGATACTGCCCCAGGAACAGAGGGAGGAGGGGCTGAGATAAACTAAGAACCTTCCAGTGTTCTTATCCAGTATGGATAGACAGACGGGATGCCAGGCTTGGCTCCGCCCTTGGACGGGCAGAATCTGTGAGTTCCTTCCTTGCTTGGGGTTCCTTGTCCTCATGAAACAGTGAGGGTGACCGCAGCATCTGCATCTCCAGCGCCCTGTGGTCTAGGCAGCACTTTCACATCTGCCATGTCATCTGATTGCCACAACAGTCTGGTGAAGGGGTCCTTATAGCACCTATTTCGCAGAAGAGGAAACTGAGGCCCCAGAAGAGGATGTGTCACCCAGGGAGCCATGGCAGAGCAGATTATTGAAGGCAGGTCCTCCAGGATCACCATCTCACCCCTGGGTCATGCTGTGAAAAAGAGCATGGAGCAGGGGAGGGGTGGAACTTCAGGGGCTGGGGAGAGGGAGTGGTCAGGGAAGGCCTCTAGGAGAAGTGAGGTTTGGGATTTGGAAGGGAGGAAGGGAGAAGTTATTGGAAGCAAGGGCATAGGATAGCAGGAGTGAGGGGGGGGCAGTTGGGGGAAGGGCCTGTCTGTGCAGTGGTTTGTCAGAGTGGGTGATGGGGAAGCCATAGTGTCTGGGGCAGGAGGTGGTCAGTTTGGAGGTCCATGCTAATGGACTTGGGCTTTATCAGATGGGTGCTGGGCACTCCTGTCCTGGGTTCTTCACACGTTTCTGCCTCTCTCCCCAGATCTGTTTTGAGGACTCCCGACCAAGCGCCAGCTCCGGAAACTAGAAGCCTTGTGGCTAGCTCAGAGCAGGGCTTGGAGTCAGACACATCACATCTGGCTGTGGTTTGCCCTGGTCAGCAGGCCTGTGCTGAGAGAGCCGATTAGAACTTCCCCTCCCTCAGGGCCATGTGCTGACAGCTGCAAGCTTGTGGGACCCAGAGAGCCGTGTGTGGTCCGGTATGTGCAAGGGCCCTGTATCTGCTGGGCCTCTAGGGCTCCAGGAGCTGTCCTTGGAGGAAGTTGGGTTTCTGGAAGGGTCTAAGCAGGCCTGTGACCCCAGCCCCACAGAGCCTCGCAGACCCTGGCGGGTGATATGGTATTCTCTGCCAGCCCTCAACTGTCATCGCACATGGCCACAGCAAGTGGCCACAGGGATGGGGTGATCTGCTAGCCTTCCCACCACCATGAGAGGGAGATCTTGTTTCTAGCAGAGCGCCTGGAGATCTGAGCTCTGCGGAGGATTGCGACACACTTTCTCCAGCTTTCTTGTTGAGATCTGTGCGACTGGCCATGCCTCCCTTGTCCCTTTGGCCACCAGCAAGCCCAGAACCAGATAAGGGGTTTGGTTTTATCAACCAAATTCATCTTTGTGGTCCACGCTCCTATGTTTCCCCCTCTCTTGCTGATACCCCTTTTGCTGCTGTTTCTATTTTCCTGCTTCTTGGTCCTGACTTAGTGATTCAGCCCACATCCCTCCTGCTCTTCCCGGATCTGAATCCCAGCTCCGCCCTCCACTAGGCCTGGTGGGGGGAGGGGGGAGTTGTTTAATCTCTGTAACTTGACCCTCAGGTGTAAAATGGGGGCTGTAGTCTAACCTACTTCACAGGTGGATTACAAAGATTAAATGAGATCATATATACAAAGAGTTTAAAACAATACACAGTCCAGAATAAACTATAGATGTCAGCTTAATTTCCCACTTTTACTAGTTTGGTACTTGAGTTTGGTGTGAACTGTAAGAGTATTAGAAAAAAGGTCATTTTTCCATTGTTTTTGCTCTTAAGATCTGGCTCGATCAGAGAAAGATATTAAGAATAAGCACTCCCGCTGGTCAGGTACTGAATAATCCACTTTCCACTTTGCTGGTTTCATTCTTTAAAAATCCCAAGGTGTAGGGCACCTGGGTGGCTCAGTTGGTTAAGCAACTGCCTTCAGCTGGAATTGTGATCCCGAAGTCCCAGGATTGAGCCCCACATCAGTTTCCCGGCTCCATGGTGAGTCTGCTTCTCCCTCTGACCTTCTCCCTTTTCATGCTTTCTCTCTCTCTCTCAAATAAATAAATAAAATCTTAAAAAAAAAAAATCCCAAGGTGTGGATATTAGTGTTGTAACTATTTTACAGATTTCAAAGTTCTAGGTGCGGAGGCGGGATTCATAACCAGGCTGGTCTCATACAGACACAGCGCGTCTGGCTCCTGCTGGGGGCCTTCCTGTCACCGGTGCAGATGTCTCAGGCACCGAGAACCCCAGCCTCCCAGGCCAGATCAGCTACTGATCAGCTCTCTCTGTGAGCCTCAGTCTCCTCCTCTGTCAAACGGGGGTATTGGACTTGATCAGTGTTTTTAAAATGGGGTTTTGGCAACAAAACCCTTTCTCCAATTGAACCTCACTCAAAAGACTGATTAAAAAAAAACACATAAAACTAGAATCTGTCTGATTGGGGTGTGTGTGTGTGTGTGTGTGTATACACGTGCTGGTGTGCAGAGGGGGTGGAAGACCTTTAGTCCTATTGGGGGACACTCTCTTCAATCTCCCTACAGTGGCACCCTTGGAGTTCTGTGGGTACAGTTTAAAACCACTGAAGCAGATCGCCCCCAAAAGCCTTCTAGTCCCAGTGTTTGAGGAAGCTCTGATCTACACCAAGCCGTGAGTAGGGGTGAGGTTCACCGTAGCCCTGTGGGGCCAGACTTGGCTTGGTACAGACTGGTACATGGGGAGGTGGTGCTGGCCAAGCTCTGGGCACAACCTTGACCCTCTCTGGACCTGAATCCCTCCATCTGTAAGACAGAGTTGGGGTTGAACTGGATGATCTCTCGAGACATTTTACCTTAGAGCCCTGAGGAGGGGTAAAGGTGGAATCACAAGGCCTGGGTTGCTAGGGATGAGGAAGGACGCATGTGGGCTCCTGGGTTGGCTGGGAGGGGTCTAGAGGCAGTGCCTGCAAGGGAGAGGTACCAGGCACAAGGGAGACCCAAGTCACCTTGGACCTCTCAGGGGCTGCAAAGGAGCATGAAGTCCAAGGGTAACAGAAGCCTCCCAGCTGGCCCTAAGTCCTGGGTTTTAAGAGCCACTGCCATTGCCCACTCGTGCACCCATCCTTGACCATTCTCCCAAAGAAGCACATCAGGTCAATGATCAGGAGAAAACAGATTTCATGGACTCCTAGACTCATGGGCCAAAACTGTAGCCATATAGAAACATGAATTTTGGGAGTCAAAGACCATTTGAGGCATAGAATCATAAAACAGAACTACTTGAGAATCTTTGCTAGAAACATAGAACTTTAAACTGTATAATATTAGAATCACAGACTCTGGGAGACAGCCTAGAATAACAGACACAGAGACTCCTGGGAAATAGGAACTGAGAGAAGATGACAGAGACCAGTTGTGCTCAGAGGCCAGGCAGGGACAGGGGCTCTCGATGGATGAGACCCTTCTTAGCCCCTGGTCCAGCACCAGGGGCAGGCATTCAGCGGGACCTGAGGCTATGGAGGCCACAGGAGGGTTGCTGCCTGAATGGTGTCCTACAACCATAAGGACAGATGGGGCCAGGTGACCTGCTAGGGAGCTCCTAAGAGGCCATCTCTACTCCATAGGCCCTACAGAGCCATGTGCCACAAGTCCTATAGAACCTTAGAAATTGGCTGATTATGGAGAGGGAGACTGAGGCTTAGAGAGGACTAACATCTGCCATGGTTCACTCCTAGAAGGGTGTCTCCTGGCCATGATGAGATCAAAGATTCGTGGGCAGAACCAAAGACAGGAAAGCAGAGCTCCTCCCCTCCATGTCCTGTATGGCCTCTCCCATCTACCATCTCCTAATCTTCTCTGTGGAGACTCTTCATGCTCCTCTCCCTGCAGGCAGAGAACCCTAAGCACTGGCCATGGGAGAAGCATGAGCTGTCCATCAGTCATCCCTCTGTCCGTCTGCATCTGGCCTTCCTTCGTTACCTGAGAGCTTCTTGGGGGCAGAGGCTGAGGAGTGCACCCTTTTCTCCCACAGTGGAGGGGCTCATGTACTGCTCCATTTAGAGAACACATCATTGAACCTGTCAGAGCTGGTAGACCCTGTCCAATCTGCCCATTGTACAGATGAGGAGACTAAGGTCAAGACCTCCACTGGGTCACAAAACCCTGATATTACATGCCACCATTAAAAACTGCATTTACGTGTAAGAGGCTCTTTAGGGAAACTCTGAGCCTGGGAGAAGATACCCGAAGGGATTTCAGAAAGAATCTCCCCTTCACTTTCCTCTGCTCCCCACCACCTGTGCCTGTTCCCACTCTCTACAGAAGATACATCCCCCCATGCCTGTGAACCTGGACCTTCTGGCTGCCAATTCTGCCTCACTGGGCCCTTCCTCCCTGTCCATCTACCTCTCCTTCAGTGGCCTGAGTGGGCAGGGGCCGCCCTTGTCGCTGTAAACAGAGCTGGCCCAGGCAGAGCCTCCTTGAGGCGGGTGGGGGCGCGGGGAAGGGGGGAGAGAACAGTTCCTCCCACATCAATATTTATTGCCTGCGAGCTGCTGCAAGCAGATCTTCATGTTCTCAGCCTTCGGTTCTTTTTTAAGAACCTCTCACCCCCTTCCTTCCTCACTCCCCATCCCCCATGTGCTGACAGAATGAATCCAGACAGCCAGACAGGTTCACAGCCGGGGAAGCAGGGCTTCCAATCATCACAGAGATGCTGCTCTTCAAACCCAGATGTCTGCCCCACAGCAGCTTGGACGCAAGAAACTGTGCATTCTTAGACTTTTAGGCACACAGACTACAGCTCCCCAGAATTGGTCCTTGGCACATTATTACATTATGGGGCTGCACAGAATGGGGAAGCGTCTTGTTCAAGGTCACCCATCGGACACATGACCAAGCCCAGCCACGCCTCCCACTGGCTTCTTCACCTAGTCCACCCCCTGGCTCAAGCAGCTGTCCTCTGTTCAGATGTGAGGCTCAACCTGGACATTGCCCATAACCAGAAACTCCTCACTTCCTCTGTGACCACCCCTACTTCTAAGAACTGTTGCCCCAAGTTCTAGGAATTCTTACCTCATTCAATTTCTGGCCTGAGCTAGGCAGAACCAGGAAGGGCCATCTGTGGTTTCAAGTTGCCTTCTTCCCCTGAAATTGGTCACTCTGCAAGGCCTGCCTCCCCCTACCTCTGAGCCCAGCACCAGCCCAGGTTTGCACTGTCCTGGGATGTCCCCTAGCAGAGCGGCACCCAGGCCCTAGCAGTGTCCCTCCTGGGTGGCTCCTGGACTCCTCCCTTTGTCTCCCCCCACTGCTGGTGCACTGCTTCCCACCTGAACCATAGCCAGAGTGGCTTCACCAGTTTCCCTGCCCTCCCTGCTCCCCACACATGTCCTCTGTCCCTTCCTCTACTTAGACCCAATGACAGAGCCATAGGACCCCCATTTACCCTCCTTCCAGGGCAACCAGCTGTTCTTGAAGCCGGCAGGCAAGCCCTTTCCTCTTCTGACCTCTATTGGCTGTTCTAACATCAATTTTCACTGGTCTCCTATATATAAAACTTCTGCTCCAGCAGGGGGTAGGGGATGGGTAGTGAGGTTCACAGAGCAGCCACGTTTGGGGTTGGACAGACTTGAGCTCAAATTCTAGTTTTTCTAGACGAACACATTTTCAGTTCTCTCCCCTAGGCCCAGACTTTTATGCCCTAAGGAGGAGGGAGGGCCTCTCTCCCATCACAGCCAGCATATTCAAATGCACCAACATGCCTCATTAAATAGAATTATTCTTGCTGCAAAATATTCGACAGGCTTTTTACAAATCATCCCCTTGAAACTAGAATTACTTAGCAACAAATAATTTATGATCGTGACTTCTCAACAATTACTTCGCTGTGAAATAATAAGAAATATATATTTATGCAAATGTATATATTCCTGACACAGAGCTCATAAAACTCTTGTAAATAAGAGTGCTTAGGAAAATCTTCTAATATTTAGTCTTTGACCCCAGTTCCTGACATAGAGCTCCGAAGATCTGTGTAATTCCCTGTGTGCTAGGAAATGACAACAAACTCTTAAATCCCTTGCAATTTCCTGGGTGAGAGGAATATCCTTTGTTCTAATGAGATGACTCTCGGTGGGATCTTGGAAGGGAAATGGTCACCAGAAAGAAGATGCTCCCCTGCTCCACCCCCAATTCTCTAGAGGGGAAGAAGGGCTGGGAATGGAATTAAGGATTGAGCATGTCTATGTGGAGAAAGCCCCCCCCCCCCTGAATCCTAATAGTATAGGGTTCAGTGAGCTTCAAGGTTGGTAAACACATCCATATGGCAGGACGGTGACATATCCCAACCCTACAGGGACAGAAGCTCCGGCATTTGGGACCTTCCCAGTCCCCTCCTTATGTGTTTCCTCATCTGGCTATTAATCAATACCCTTCATCAGATCCCTTACTATATAATTAGCAGGTAAACATGAAGTAAGTGTTTTCCTGAGTTCTATGAGCTGTTCTAGCAAAGAATGGAATCCAAGAAAGGGTGGCAAATCAGGAACCCCTGATTTGTATCCAAGTAGGACAAAAATTGTGGGTAACCTGGGGACGGGCCTACTACCCGCAGCTAAAGTGGGACTGAGCCCTAACTGTGCGATCAGAAGCTATCTCCGGGTAAACAGTGTCAGAGTTGAGGGAAACTGTGGGACACCTAGTGGGTGACACACATTCTCGGCCGGCCTGAGAATCACCCCACACACATGGTCACAGAAGTGTTGTATGTGGGTCCTCAGGAAAAGAGAAAATTGAACGTGCAAAATTTCAGAATGTAATGAGATGTGTGTGAATGCTAAAGAAAATTCGATGAAGTCAACACTAATGATGCATTGAACTTCTATAAACCCTTCCTATTTTGTCATTTTGTTGTGTACTTTGGAGCCAATTGATTGTTTTAAAGGGCTCTGGAAAATTGGAGGGACCTACCCCCAATCTTCTCTCCTGCCCAGGAGATCTCTGAGGAAAGACCACCTGCCCCTCAGTCGAGCAGGGGGTTTTAGCAAGAGATCCTCAAGCACCTCATAGCTTGTTACTTATCCATCAATCTTAGTCCCCTCTAGGCTGTGCCTGTTTTAAGAGTAGAGGCCACATGCTGAGCTCCGGTGCCGGCCTGACACCTGGCCCAGAAGATGCACTTCACACACATTTGTTCCCCTCCCTGCTTCTGAGAGGCTGGATTCTTTTCTAAAAGCTGAACCCTTTGTACACCCTATGGCCACACCTAGAATTCCCCCTTTCCCCTCTCTAGGCTTCCACCGTCCGTCTGTCAGAGCCCAGTCAAGTCCTGCCCCTTCAGAGAAGTCTTCTCAGACCCCCTACCCATTCTCCACCACCTCCTCCTCCTCAATATTGCTCCAGCGTGGCACGTGTAGAACTCATAGAAAGTGTGAAGTGATGAGCAGAGAGATAGCGTGTTGGTGAGACGGGGGCATGGGCTCAGACAGGCTAGGGTTCTCCCCGCAGTGCTGCCCTTGCTGGCCATGTGATCTTGGCTAGGTCCTTTCCCCTGGCCCCTGATCTCCTCAGCTGTGAAAGGGGCAGGACATATTCCCTGTGTGAGGCTGTCGGGGGATGCGACGGAGCCTGGACGGAAAGGCTTTGTAAACTGCTGAGTGCAATGCCCAGGAAGGATGAAGTCTAAGGTTCTAAGGGAGGACTGGTCAGTGGGGGCCGGAGCCTGGACTAGGGTGGATTTGTGGAGGAGACTTACTTTGCTGACAGATGAGGCTGTGGCTTCCAAGACCCTTCGCCGAAAGCGGAGCTCTTGCTTCTCCCTGGGCATCTCCCTAGGGAAGAAGAAGTAGGGCACCGCGGCCAGAGCCACTGCCCCCGCAGAGACGAGGAAGCCCAGCCACCAGGCACCCACCCATCGGGGGTCCTTTGAAGTCAGGCTAATACCACCTGGAAGAGAAGACCAAGGTGATGTTAGGGTCAGGATGGGCTGTCCGTCTTGGCCACTATCCTGGGACTGGCCTTTGAGGCCTGAGGTGGCCTGGGTCGGGAGTCAGGAGACCTGGACTCCAGCTATGGTTTTGCCAATTACGTCCCGTGTGACGTTGGGCAAGGCCTTGATCCTTCCTGGACTCAGCTTTTCAATGACTGGGTCATGATAGCGGTCAAGGCTATGGACTTTGGAAATGCACTGCTGAGTCTGAATTCCATTACTAACATATACTTGGGCAAATTGTTTAGCCTCTTTGTGCCTCGGGGTCTTCCTCTGTAAAATACAGACAGAAGTAGTACCTACATCACAGGGTTGTTGTGAGAATCATAGAAATCAATACAGGTAAAGCATATAGAATGTGCTGTACAGATGTCTGTTCTTCTTCCTCCTTTTACTGTTACTGTTATGAGGGTTATTATCATTAAATCAATCATTAGGACCCTTCTTGTGCTTCTCAGACCTGCATCATTAAACCACCAGGTGTTTATCAAAAACACCTCAGACCACCTTAAAACTACCATGGGGTGGAGTGGGAAGGTGACCAAAGAGACTTCCCTTTAACAAGTTCCCCAGGTATAATTAGGACTTGATTATTCCAGATGTGCCTTCTGGCTAGAGGCCCGCTTCTCCCATCCAAGCCCTTACCTCGAGGCTGAGTCGAGGCTGAGTCGGATACCTCCTGCTTCAATTGCCACAGCATCCACAAACACTTTCTAACCACAACGATGCATAAACACAGCAAGCCCAGGAGTAGGGCTGGTGTCCAGGTGCTTGGGCCTGAGCGCTCCTGGCCAGGGGCCAGAGTACACAGTTGGCACTCAGCAAATGTATCTGTAAAGCTGGGGCTGAAGCTGGCTTTTGTACTAATTCCCTCCTCCGGCTATTATTCCCCCTGCTTCTGTGCCAGCCTGGTGAGTGCGAGCACAGGCATCTCCCCGACTCCCCCGCTTCTCACACACTCATCTGTGCCTGTAACACACCTGATCGCCCACCCCATGAAATCCCCCATAGAGAAAGGGTAGGAAGATCAATCTACAAGAACGCAACGGCCCGTGGAGGAGCCACGTCTGCCAGGATGATGTCAACAGAGCCCAAAAACATACCACCTTCCCTGAAGCAGGGGCGTGTCCAGGAAACCTGAGGAAAGCCAACCAGAGCTGGCACTGGGGGGCTGGGCCCCTGCTTTCTAGAAGGAAGGAAGCTGGGGTGGGGCTATACCTAGTGAGTCTTGTTCAGAACTGCCTAGGAGGCAGCCTGGTGCAAAAGCCAGAGAAGAAGCAGAATCGGCATGTTCATCCATTCGCACGTGTGTCCCCTGAGGTTCCTAGGGCTTGCTGGAAATCTCCAGGAGAGAGGGATCCTTGCCTTGTTCCTACAGAGCATCAGAGCTCAGGGACCCTTACCACTCCCCACTCCCGGCTGCCTTCAGATCAAGCTTTGGTCCCACTTCTTGGCCCACCCCTACTACTGCCCGGATCAAAGACTATGGTTCCCTGAGCGGAGCCCTTGGCACAGGTTCCCAGACTCTGAAATGGTCAGAAGTAGAAGGGTCCTGAGAGGTCACCCAGTACATTTCCCATCTGAGGTTGGCCCAAGCTCACCGAATTCTGCTCCAAAAATTCTCTCCTGCAAGCTTCTCTATTTGACCTGGGTCTTGTTGCCCCTAAAAATGGGAGCTCCCTACAGGCCAAGAACATATGTGGTCCTGTGTGCCCTGCAGCGTATCAGAAAGCAGGCTGGGGTCAGGGGGAGCTCAGGGACAGGACTGGGCAAAGAGTCATCCTAATAGCAGTGATAAGACAACTGCCTGTCTGGTGGCGGTCTGCCATTTCTCTTCATCTCTCACTGGATTCTGATTGCAGCTTGGGGAGGTGGGCAGGACAGAGTATCTCAAAGATGAAGTTGAGAGTTTAAGAGGCCAAGGTCAGGGGGATGGCTAGGATTTGAACGTGACCTCTCTGGCTCAGTGTCTCCTATGAGGCCAGCGGACAGTGAGCTAGCAGCAGTGTGCCTCCCAGGGACGGCTGTGTGCTCTTTGAGGCTCACCTTCTGGCATCCTGTCTATGTCCACATAAAGGCGCAGCATGAGACCGCCCAGCCCATAGGCCATGCCCGGCCCCATCATGGTTACTGCAAACAGGATCCCTGCAACACAAAGCCTGAGTTAGGCTCCCTGGCCCTGGCTTCCCTCTACAGATCATTGCCTGCCCCGTCTCCAGCTGGCAAGAGTGGCCCAACTTCCCCCGAGCAGGCCCAGAAAACTCCAGGGCTTCTCCAGACCTTTCCTGGCCACATGCGGCAGAGGTTGGGAACTCACGCCCAGCCCCTACCTGGTCCTCTCACCCTCTGACCTCTGAGCCTGGCCTTCCCTCCGAGCCCGGTTCTCACCAACGTAGAGAGGCGAATTGCTGTTGTGGGCAAAGTCATCGATGTAGGAGATGCCGAAGGGCTGAATGGGCACCGCGCCCACGCCGAGCAGGGTCTGGGCCGCGAACATTATCCCCACCACAGCCAGGTGCTGGGTTTCCGTGTAGCTTGAGCAGCTGCTGTTGGAGGGGTCTGGGGTGGGGGCTGGGACCGAGGTTGTGGGCTGGCACAGAGAAGCCTCAAAATCCTGTGGCATGTCCACTATGAGATGATAAAAAATATTATGACGAGAGCTGAGACTCTTAACACAGCATGCACTGGACACAAAACACCATTTTAGGTGCTGTGTACATCAACCATGTTCCTCCCTTCCCCCAGCAACTCTAGGGGATTTGCTCCCTTCCCCCAGCAACTCTGTGCAATGGGCATAACATAACCCAATGTTGTGCCCATTGCACAGAGGAGGAAACTGATGCTCAGGCAGCAACTAGCAAAGGCAGAGGCATGGTTGGAACCCAGGCAGCTTGGCTTTGAGCCCTTGCTCCTAATGTACCCTATGCCACTTTTCTGAGCAGAGGTATGTGGAGGTGCCGTGGCAACTGTGGTTCTCAGGTGGGGTGGGCTGTCAAAAGAGACTGAGGTTGAACGGGGCCAAAAAGGACAAACAAGATTTTCCAGAAAGAGAAGGTGGGAGGGGTGCTCCAGGGAGCGGTCAGAGCACATGCAAACCCAGGGGCTTGAGGACTTCAGCAGGACAGACTCACAGAGCCTAAGGAACAAGGTCAGGGCTAAAGGCAGAGCCAGGCCAGGGAGGGAAGCTGGACTGAAGAAGGCTCTAGGGCCTTTGGCCTTCATTTTGGGTGGGCTCGGGTCAGCTCAGGACACAGACACAGAGTTCAGTGAAGGGGAATTTCTTAATTTAGTACCAGACAGTTTCTCCCTGTAGCTCACCAATATTTGGTGAGCAAACTTAAAGAGACCCTCATGCTATTATTATCCCAACTGTGGGTATAGATGCGGCCTTCTCTCTGTGGCCGATCCAGCCTTTTCTGGAAGCCGGGACACTCAGAAAAGCCACGTGAACCAGGGTCAAGGTCCTGGACCTTCAGCTGAGGTTGTGTGAGTTGAAACCCGAGAGACCTTGACAGAGGTCCTCAGCCCATCTGGGCCTCAGTTTCCTCACCTCTCAAGAGTCTCCTAGAATAGAAGTTCTACAGAAATTCAGAATTCAGAAGCAGAATAATTTTATGGTTTGGAGCAGGGTTCTGGGACCAAGCTACCTGGACACATCATGGCCCCACAAGCTGTGGACCTTGAGGAGATCCCCCTCTCTCCAAACATCCATCTCCCCACCCATAAAATACGATGCTGCCAACACCTGCTTTAGGCTGTAAACATGGCATGTGTGTACTGCCCACGCGCAGAGCCTACTAGACGTGACAGACAATGATTGTGATAGGGCTCTGTATTCTTTTCGCTCCCCTGTGACGCCAGGGCCTCGCAGGGGGCCTAGTAGAGAAGAATTAGCAATAAAGAGACTAATTCATGCTGGATGAAGAAGGGGTGAACAGAAGAGTTGGGGATGCCAAAGCCGGCTGTGTGCCTAGAAGTCACCAAGTCTAGTATACTCATCCGAGACAGGCCCAGGCAGGAGAATGGCTGCCCTCAGGCTTTCCTGGGGCACCCATGGCAGAGGGCTCTTGTGTGGCAGAAAGGAGGAGGAAGAACATGTATGACCCTCACAGAAAAAGCTCTGTTGAAGAGAAAACTCTAGAACCAGAACCAGAAACTCTAGCCCAGCATTCCAGTCAGGCCTTTTGACAGCTCTCCACTCGGGGCCTCGATAAGCCCCCTGAGCTGCTCGCCCACACTCTACTTTCCCACTTCCTGGCTGTTGCCCCTGTGGCTCCTGGCACTTGAAACATCCACCTTCTCCTTAACTCCCACCCCACTCAGGGCTCTGCTGGTTCCCTCTGGCTGACTCCCAACGAGCTGGAGTCTCTACCCTGCAGAAAAGCTGCCTGGGCCTCTAACCAGTGCCTCCCTGGGAGCTTCTCGGGGCTGGTCATGCTGCTCCCTCTTTCTGCCCTGGGTCCTGGCACAGAGTGGGAGTGCTGGGGTGTGAGCGAGGGCGGCAATGCTGACAGTCCTCTTCCCCTGGGAAGGTTTCCATGCCAGGCTGGTCCCGGTGCTTCCTTTCTCACACAAATGACTCACTGCAAAGGTTTTGCTCACCTCTGTCTCCTCTCCCAGGCTGGAGGCTCCCTGGAGGCAAGACTGAGCTCTCTGAGAGGGTCTGACACTAAGTAGGCTATACTAAGGGTTGTTGGGTAGAACACTGGATGGATGGATGGATGGATGGATGGATGGATGGATGGTGGATAGATGGATAGATGGACAGGTGGATGCATGGGTGACAGAGGGGTGGGTAGCTGGATGGGTGGATAGAATATTGAAGGAATGAAGCTCAGGCTGCTTGGGTTATTCTCTAAGGGACAGGCATCTGCTTATGCAATAGGCCTTCACCAACATCTCACTAGGCCTCACAACTCCTGTCTAAAATTCTTTCATTTTTTAATTGGTTCATGCACTCATTCATTCTTTCATTAATGTCATGGCTTCTTGTGAGGATTAAAGCACTAATACACATAGAGTACTTAAAAGAGGCTGGCACACCATAAGGGGTACGTGGTGCTATTATTATCATTCCACAAACATTTCCTGAGGACCTACTCCATGCCAGGCCCTCATGTAGCCTGAGTTGTAAATTCCCCCCACCTCAAAAACACAGTGATACCCAAGCAGGCCCTCACCAAGGGAGGCCCAGAGGGTTATACCCCACTGCCCCCAGAACAACCCCACTCCCCAGGACTGCCAGAAGGACCCACCCATGCTGGGACCAAGGGAGCGGGGAGGACCCACGGGTGCCCTGGGGAGCCGGGCCCATCCTGACCCCGGGGGCCTGGGGAAAGGCCATGGTAGGGGGTAAGGCGGCTCCTGGCATCCGTCTCCAGCCCAGCCCTTCCTGCTCTTACCGGAGTTAGTATGGTCGTAGCGGTATGGCTCGGAGATGAAGTGTGGGAGGCTCATGAGCAGGCCTGCCAGGGCCACAAGGACGGCCCCACAGCCGATCAGTCGGGGCCGGTGTACCCGGCTGCCAAAGTAGCTCACAAACACAATCAGGGCCGTGTTCCCCACCTGCCAAGGGATGAGGGGACTCATTCAAGCAGAGCAGAGTCACCAGAGGCCAGCACTACCCCGGCTTCTCTTGCCAGCCTGGTGCTCCCCTCAGTCTAAAGGACTAGCTGATAGAGTGAGAATCATCCAGGCCCCTCTAAACACAGAATCTGGGTCCTCTGTGGAGGTGGAGGGGGCCCCACAGCCCCCATTAGGGGGAGAGAAAGGAGGGCAGAGTGCACAAGGCTAGCAGCTCCATTTCATTCTGGAAAGCGGGTTGGACCCCACGTTAGAACATGGAAGAGTCAACGGAAGGGTTTTTAAGTGTCTGAGATATGGGGGAGACAAAATCTCAAGCCAGAGAACTAAGGCTTTGGAATTTTAAGGCTTAGAATAAAAAACTGAGGCTGTGGGCACTGGAGGGGATTGGAGAGCTCGCAGGGAAGGGACAGTCTTTGCAGCCAGAAGCTGGGGTCCGCTGCCTACCCCATTGCTTCTGGGTCGTTATACTCACCCTGAGCCCCAGGTTCCGTGCTGCTGGAGGGGGCCAGGAACCACAAGAGAGCTGGTAGGAGGACCAACCCTGAGAAGGATAACCACTCTCCATTTTATAGGTGGCACACTGAGGCTCAGAGGTGGGGAGTGACTTCCCCAGGTCCCAGAGCTCGGTAATGACATTTCCTTCCCACCTCTGAGATCTGGAGGTGGAGTCTGAGGACTATCCAGGGCTGCTGTGTCGTTGGCAGGCCAGGGGGAGAGAATTGACTTGAAATCTCCAGACAGTGGCCTCCTCTGAGGTGGAGAACATCTGGGGGTGGGGGTGCTGGGGCACAGCTGGACCTTGATCTCTAAATTCCCCCAAAGCAGCTTGTCCAGTCTTCCCTGCTTGGCTGCGGGCCCCAGACTTAGAGTTCTCCAGGCGACTCTGAGGGAACATGTGTGTCATGCTATCGCTCCCTTCCCCAGCCACCCACTGGTTCCAAATTTCTGCCTTCAATCTCATTTAAATCTATCACACTACTATTGAAGTGACTTCCTCTGACTCCTTCACGGGACAGGCAATAGCCAGGTAAAGGAGCCAAAGGGAGAGTGGGCAGTATGGGAATTCTGCTTACCTCTACAATACCCCCCACCCCAACCTCTAGAGTGTCCCCAAGGGCAGGACCGCCCTTGCTGTGACATTACAAGGAGGCAGAGGTTGGTTTCTCTACCAGGACATGACGAAGGAGCTGGAGATTTGGGGAAGGAGATTTGGAGATTTGGTGAAGGAGCTGTGGTGAGGTTGCCTGTGGACACCGGGATGGAAAGGGTTTCTGTCAGGCTAGTGAGAGAGGGGGTGAGGAGGTGGGGGCAAGAGTCTCCCTCAATCCTTCTCCCTCCTAGTGGCTGCACCAGGGCCGGTACCTCGTTGAAGGCAGCCAGCAGCCCTGAGGTCTGACTGGAGAGGCCAAAGCGCTTCTCCACAGTGGAGATGGAGCTCTTGAGGTAGCCGGAGATCATGAGCTGGGCCAGCTGCAGCAGGCTGTGGCACAGGACGAAGAACTGCCAAGGGAGCCATGGTGGGAACAGCCGGGGGTGGGTGGTGGGCAGGGAGATAGGTGGGGATTCAGTCAGAGCGGGTGGTCATTGGGAGACAGAGATGGAGTTGGGGAAAGGGAGGAGCAAGGAATAGAGATGGGGAAACAGAATCAGAGGAGACAGACACACAGGAGAGAGAAAAAGAAAGAGTTACTAGAGTGGCCATTGGCTTCTCACACAGGCCTAAAAACTACACAAACTGTCCTGGGTACATTCAGGGGTCTTGGTGCCACCTGAGACCCACATGACTGAGAGTAGGGTCTTTCTGGGGCCACTCTGACCCTCACAGCTCCCCTGGGCTGGACTGCACCTTCCTCCCTGTTCCACCACCCTGTCCCTTTCTCCAGGAAGCTCTTCCAGATCCTTCTCCACCCCAGCCCACCCACTCCTCCCCGACAGTTCCCTTGGGAGATGACTTTCATACCCTGAATCCTCAAGCCACCCACCCCACCTAGCCCCACCCCAAACATCCGGGCCTCCCTTCTGATGAGCTGGCAGAATTCCCAGGAGAAGAAAAACTAACTTCAAAGAAGGGTGTTTATGCCAGAGCTTAAAAATGTTCGCTCTGTTCTTCTGACTTGGTTTCCTCTTGTATACAACAAGGACCGTGTCCATACCCCTCAGGGCTACCGTGAGAATCAAACAAGACAGGTCCTGGCACCCAGAGGATGCCTGGAGGTTTAGGGCTGCCTCTGGAGGAGCCAGAGCTCCCCCAAATTCATACATATTCAGGATCCCTGGGGTCCTTCTCTTTCTCTCTAGGACAATGGGGGACAGGGAGCATGGCCCCCCCACTGCCCACAGAGTAACCCTTCTTTCTTCTCTGGAAGGAGAGAATGTGTGCCCCAAACCCAACTAAATGCTTTCGTAGGTTATCTCTTGGATTCTCGTGGCCACCCATCCTACAGATGAGGAAACCGAGGCTCAGAGAAAAGCAGCAGCTTGCTTAGAGTTACATAGCCTTCCCTATAGGTCTGGACAGCCCTATTCCAAGCAGGCCCTGAGTGATACCTTGATGCTGTAGAATATGCTTCGCCTCAAGTCCTGAGGGTTTGGGCTGGCTTTACCTCCAGATGTGTCTTCTGCACCCATCATGGCCTTGGCATCCTTGCCTGGCATCTGGGGCTCCTCACCCACTGGCCCTGTGAGACAGACATCCAGGAGGTGAGAGTGGTGATAGAATCCCAGAGAATGGTCGTGCCCCAGGTCACCCACGGTGCTCCAGGGGTTGGTGGCAATCTGAAAGTCTGAACACCCCCAGCCTTCCTGAGGCCCAGTGATGGGAGGGCCCTTCCTAAGGGCTCTGTGTGCCAATGCTAGCCAGATCCCAGCTGGGACCTCCTGTCTCACACCGTCATTCCATTCCCAGTATTAACCTTCCTTCTAGGGAGCAGCTGCTGGCCACACTCCATACGCTTCAAGCAGGGACTCCGGCAGTATGGATGAGCGGCCTTAGCCCCTCTTGGACCTGTAGCTGCGAGACATTCAGTGCCTGGAGGCTGAGTCTGGCTGTGGGTCTGTCTGGCTCAGGGTAGGATCTCAGATTTAGGGTCAGTGCAGGGTCAAGACTTGTTCTACAGCCAGGGCATAAAGAATTTTCCTGGGAGTCGTTCAGAACAGATAGCAATGCCCCCACAGGGGACTACCCCTTGTGTAATCCCAGAGCTACCTATCAAACCATGTGGCTGGTTGGCGCAGAAAGGATCCTCAGAGACATCCCACTTAACCACCTCCCTCACCCTGGACAAACTGAGTTCCCCAAGTGTGACGATGACTCAGGAGGCAGAACTGTGGTTAGAACCTGGATCCTGGGCCCCGTTAGGCATGTCTGGGTTCCTCCATGGAAACCATGCCTGTATCCCACTCACCGCAGGGAGAGGAAAGCTGAACCCCTTCAGGGGCATCTCCTAGGGTCTTCTGATGTTTCATCTCAGTGAGATCTCAGTGAGGAGCTCCTAAGTCTGGCCTTGGGAGACTCCACCCTTCCACTTACATGGACAACGACCCCTTAGGCCTTCCTCCCCTCCTGGGGCCCTGGCTTCCCGCGGAAACCTCCCCCATTGTTTCACACACTTCTTAACCTGGCAGGAGTTTCCCTTCATTCAACAAGCTCCTTCTGGAGCATGGAACCGGATGCAAGGACACCCCTGACCCAGGCAGGGACGTGGGGACTCTCCATCTCCAGATCCCAAAGGCAAACTCAGGGAGGGGTCACAGAGGCCTGGAACCGCCACAGTGAAGGCTCTGTTCTCCTCAAATGAGGTACCTGGAAACCTAAGGAATTTTTTTTCAGTTGAGGTATAATTCATAGGCCATAAACCTCACCCTTTTAAAGCATACAGTTGTGTGGGTCGGGGCATATGAAAAAAGGCATACCTCATCACCACTCATTCCAGAACATTTTCCACCATCCCAGTAAGGAACTCCATACCCCTCAGGAGTCCTCCCTCTCCCCAGCTCCTGGCTTTCCAGCTTTGCCTACTCTGGATATTTCATATAAATTCATATAGGCAAAATAGTCCAATGTGTAATTTTTTGTCTCACTGTTTTCACGTAGCACACTGTTACAGTGTACCTCCGTACGTCATTCCTTTTTATGGCTGGATAAGTCCCTTTGTACAGACATACATCACATTTGGCTTATGTTTCAGGTATGGCGAACATTCAGAAGTTGTACACATTTTTGTGTCAACGTATGTTTTCGGTTCTCTTGGGTATGTAGCCAGGAGTGGAATTCCTGGGTCATGGGGCAACTCCATTCAACTTTTTCAGAAACTTCCTAACTGTTTTCCAAAGTGATCTGGCTATCTTCTGCTCCCACCAGCATGATCTGATGGGTCTAATCTCTCCACTTCCTTCTAATACTTAGTACTGTGTCTCTTTGATTCTAGCCAGCCCGCTGGGTATAAAGAGATATCTCATGCGGTTTTGATTAGCATTTCCCTAATGACTAATGATGTTAGGCAACTTTTTGTGTACTTATTGGCCATTTGTTTATCTTCTTTGGAGAAATATCTATTTGATTCGAAGATCTTAAGGAATTTGACTGAAGAAATGGGAGTGTGTGTGTGTGTGGCGGGGGAGGAGTGCCTTGGGGGAGGGGCATAAGGATTCAGGGGAAATGAGGAGATATTGAAACCAAAGTGACACCTGTCAGGGAGAAGATAAAGGGTTGGCCTAGGGAGGGGATGGGCTCTGCAGAGGTCACTTAGAAAGATAAGGAGGTGAGGGGGAGCCCGAGCGAACTCTCCCAGAAGGGACTGATGGGACCACTTCTAAGCTCTGGTTTCACTCACCAGCACAGATGGGTCACTTCCTAGAGCACAGAGACTGTTAACACACTCTAACGCAGCTAAGCCTTCACATGCATGCTCTCCTTGTTCCCAAAGCTTCCCCACCGCTCTGGGCCTTGGAGTTTTCATTATCTCTATGCATCTGATGAGCACACTGAGATAACTAGCTCTGCTGGTTAACGTTGGTGAAGGGACTCAAGCCCAGCTGTTAACATCACTGTCAACATCACTCCATGCTCCTTGTACAGGTTTGACAAGGGGAAGAAGCACAGTGTTCTTCTCCACCATGGTCCAACCAAACCTAACTGGGCTAGCTGAAAGCTGGCAGCACCCACCCACCAAGGAGCCAGGCCAACCAGATGATGAGGCTGGAGTAGAGTCTGTGAGGGCAGAAGTCACTGACCAGGAGGCCTGGCTCTGAAAGAAGTCCAGGATATGGAGAAGGGAAGGGGACAGAAGATCAGCAGACAGACTTAGAATCTTTTACCTTCTCATGGGCTAGTCCTTAGCTTGAGCCTTCAAATGAAGGAGGGAAGCCATGGCCCCTGCGATCAGTCTGTGCACTGGGTAGTCAGTTGGTCACTGAATGGGGCTGGTCAAGCCGGTAGCCAGGTCTCTTTAAGCTCTTCTGGTTAACTGAGGCCTCCAAGAAGGCTGGCAACAGTGTGACTCTCTAAGTAAGGGCAAAGCTCCCTTCAGAAGGAGCGTCCTGAGTCCAGTAAAGTATGTTCTCTTGTGTGACATCTCCGATGGCTTTCCCATCCCGTGAAGATTTTGTCAGGGGTCACCCTGACAGGAGACAGGGTTGCTGTGGGGGTGAACCTGGACTGGGCTTGGGGGTGGCCTGTGGGAATGAGGGGAAAGATAGGGACCCAAGCCCCAGGGTAAAAAGCCCAATTGTTTCTCTCCCAGGTTTAGGGGCTCCAGGTAGGCCAGGAGGTTCCCAGGGCTAGAGCCCACATCTCCGGAGAAGGCAGGCGGGGAGTCTGGGGGCCTGTCAGTTGGTGGCATGGCCGGCTCTTCACACAGGCCCAATCAAGTCCCTCAGCTGATCATTCATGAGTCTGGCGGTCTCTCAGGAAACTTGTCTGTTCAGGCAAACTGAGCTAGCTAGCTAGTCAGTCAGACAGTCATCCTGAACGTCTGTCAGCCAGAGGCCTTCAGTCCACTCAGAGATCCCAAAAGTCTGTCTAGCGATCCCCTCCCTGGGCAGGAATCAGCATTCTTCACACCAGCTGAATCCAGAGTGATGAGGACCAAGGTTTCAGAGAGCTGCCTGACAGGGAAGGATAGATTTCTCTGCCTGCTCTTTGCTGGAAAGGCTCAAAGTCCTACCGCCTCCACCTGAGGGCAGTTACCCTCCCCTCTCCTCATAACATTCAAGCACCTCTCAGACCCCAGGGCCCAACCGAACCCTTTCCCTTCCATGTGCACCTGGGCCCCCCAAGTTAACATTTCCTCTGACAGCACCAAATTCCCTCCCTAGATTATCTCTCCCTGTCACCCAAGTCCCAATTTACCACAAGGAGGACCCGAGACCCCTTCCCCTCATGCATACTCCCAGCTTCAGAGACAACTGCCCAGGTTTGAATCCCCACCAGCTGCAATCCTGCTTTGTGGCCTGAGACCAGGGACCCTTTTGCTTCCTCATCTGCCAGGCAGGGACTGTAATCCCCACATCCCAGGACAGAGAGCGCCCACGGCAAACCAGATCCTTCCACCCCATCTTCGGCCTGGACACCGAGAGCCTGAAACCACTCCTTAAGGTTCACATGAACTTGGCCTGGCAATTCCACTGTCTTCATTCACACTTTTTCTTCTGACGCTTCCCAGACTGATCAGCTTAAATAAATGGCTTCATGATTCATTACAGGAACTTTCTGAAAGACCCCTGACCCTTCACGGGAAACCACAGAGCGTGTACCTCTGACTCTTTGAATCCCTCCCCACAAAATCCTTACCTTGTTGTTTCCACCAACAAACTATTGAATCATGATTCTTACCCAACCCCTGTCAAGCCTCCCTCCTGTCCTTCCCTCCCCACCCTAAAGGATGAGCCTTAAAACAAACTTCCAATCCTCAGCAAATATTTACCTTACTTCCCCACTCTGAATCATCGCCAAAGCTTTGAGAAGTGGTCTTATCCCTGCTCACAGTAAATAGACATTGTCTTCCTAACAGGTTCTGTCAGTAATGTGTGGGGAGGCAGCCCAAACACAACGAGTAGCAGCTGCGTGGTAAATGTTTATTCCCCATCAGGCAGCCAGGCTTTCTGTCAGCTGTCTGTCCTGGCACAAGAGCCCCAACTGGCTTCCATACTTGCTTTGCGACTGCAAGGACCACATTTGGAATTCGAGAATCCAGAGAAAGTTCAACCCTAGAGGGCTGAGAAGGTGGAAGGCTGGGAGCCCCAGCTCTCTGGCTCAGCCTAAGCCCCTACAGGAAGTGTCTTGGAGGTGTTTGTCCTGGGGGCTTGTGTGAGGAGCTCCCACAAACCAGCAGCACTATGTGCTGGGCTGGGCTGGGCTGAGCTGGGCTGGGCTGAGCTGGGCTGGGCTGAGCTGGGCTGGGCTGAGCTCACTCACCCACCCTCCTAGCACGGCTTAGAGGTAGCTGCTGTGATTCCATGGTACAGAGGAGGAAACTGAGACACAGAGAGGGGAAGCAGCAACGTACCCAGGGTCCTGGGGCTGGTAAATGGCAAAACCTGGACGGGAATTCAGATCTGCCTGGCTCTTGGGCCCCCAAGAGCAACCACAAGAAGGTTGGCTGCAAAGAAGGCCTTAGAACAAATGAAACTTAATCCCCATGTAGCCATTTCTTATTCCAGCCTGGCTTCCTTTATGTCATTTGTCAAAGGTAGTTTTATGGCAAGAGCCTGCCCTTCTACTAGCTTCTTAAAGGAGTCAGCCATTCGCTGGTAAGTTAACACCCTCTTCTAATGGGCTCAGAGAGTGCTGTGAGGGCAAGGCTGGAGAGACAAATGAGGCAGGAATGACATGTGGGGACCTGAGTCCAATACTCCAGGCGACCTGAGCGTGGTGGGAGTTCAGGACTCAGAACCAAAGCCCAGTTTTGAACTTTCAGAAGGGACCTGCTGGGAAATGCTAAGAGAGCCTGTGAGGGTTCTCACATCCTGAGAACAGAGGAGGGACAAGACAAGGGCACTTTCTCTCCATAACGTTCCAGCCTGTCTCCAGCAGAGAGGGCAAAATGGAAGATCACAGAGATGCTGTATGGCCTTGGGCCAGCAATTAGACTTCTTTGAGCCTCAGCCTTGAGAATACTAAGCCTTGCCTCTCAAGCCTGTGGGAGGGTCACACGGGATAATGTCCTTTGTCAATATCAGGAAATCCCGCAAGTGGCAGTTTCGTCAGCCTTTGCTCCAAACTCACCAGGAAATCTATTTCCAGGTGTGGCCACCAAGTCCCAGAAAAAAACGATACTCCTTCCTGTGGGAGACTCAGCCCCGGCATCACTCAGTCACCTCCTCCTGAGCCTCGAAGCAACACAGATCGCTCTAGAGCCCTCCCTCAGCCATTTCTCGTCCTCTCCCAACCCCCACCCCATCCCACCAGCTGCATTCCAAGGTCCCTTTTTTTTTCCTTCTAATAACTTCCCTGTACGAGAGAATAAAAGGCCTCTCCCCCACACCCTTTGCCAAGGCCATCACACAAACTAGGAGGGATAGAATATAAGGCAGAGGTTACAATGGAGAGGCGCCGGTCAGTGGCCTCATAGGCAGTTATGTGGGCTGCACAGCCCAAAGTGAATGGTGCCTTCTGGAGTTGGAGTTGTACAGTGCGTGGAAGCCCTGCCTGGTGGTGCATCTGGCTTCTAGATGTTTTGGGGGTGGGGGGGGTTGCGCAATGCTTGCTGAGTGTTTGGAAGTTAGTGGCCAGCAATTAAAAACAGGAAATTTCACATAAAACTCCAAATTTTTGCTTTTTCCTGAAAGATGAGCAGATCTGGCAATCCTGGGCCCACATTCTCATACAGCAGCACCCAGCTGGCCCAAGATGCTGGGCCTACACCTGGCAAGTTGCCCCATTGGAGTCTCTCTGTGGGGGTGGAGGGGGTTTGCCTGCCTGGTGTGTTTTCAGGGACCCTCTTCATCGGCCGGTGACTTCACAGCCACACTGGGCTGGGACGTCCCCTGGACAGGAAGCCAGGGCTGGGTTAAGCCTTTGAGGGGCGAATAAACAGGGCCATAGAGGACCCTGACTTGCCCAGGGACTTTACATGAACTGGTCTCTGCTGGTTCTAGACCTAACAGTGAAGATTCATCCCGCACATCCTGACAGCTCTCTGAGGCAGGCTGCTGGGGACACAGAGGCCAGCAGGCCCCGTCCTTGCCCTCAAGGAGCTCCCAGTGTCAGGGAGTGGGAGTGGTGGGGAGGGGAAGCAGACATCAAACACAGAATCCCAGTGACCTGAGCTCACTGATGTAACACAAGGAATTTCAAGACTACAAAAACACAGCAGAGGCCCTAGCCTAGATTGCAAGGTTCTGGAAGTCTTCCTAAAGGAAGAAACAACAGAGAAAAGGGCAGACAAATCAAAGTACAAAAAATGCTCAGGGAACAAATGGTCTGGCAAGGCTGGAGCACTAGGGCCGCGGTAGGGGTGCAGTGTGGGGGACTGGGGCTGGAGCGGTTGGAGGAGCCAGGCTACAATGAGCCTGAATGCCAGGTTGAAGGGCTGGGCTTTCTTCTGAGCCCAGGGATGAGGTCTGATCTGACCGCCTGGACAGACCTCGTGCCTGTGGGGTGAGAGTGAAAGAGTCAAGCAATGGGCAGGAGCCAGGGAGAAAGCAAGAGTGGGGTCCAGAGTGGCGAGGGACCATGGGTCCTGGGTTAGGCAGTGGCTGTGGGAAAGGAGAGTGACAAGCTGAGGTATCACAGTGGGGAGGTAGGACTTGGTGGAAGATCAGATGTAGGGAGTGAAGGAAGCCGAGGAGTCCTGGGGGCAGGGATGGAGGGGAGAGAGGAGCAGCCCAGGAGGAGCAGCTCTGCCTCTGGGCATGCCATGGTTGAGGGCTGGGACTGCAAAGGTGTGATGAGTTCAGCCTTGACCATGGTGAGTTTGGGGTGGCAGGCTGGGGTGGGGCGTGTGCACCAAGGGAGGCTGTGGGCTCTAGGAGAGCCCAGGAGAGGATACGGGCTGGAGCCAGATCTCTGGCTGTCTGGAGACAAGAGCAGAAAGAAGGTAACAGAAGCCACAAGTGGGCAGGCAACTTGCCCAGCGAGAGTGAGACGCCTCTGCCATGTGTCCCGTCTGAAGAAAACAGAGCAAAAAGAGGAACCTAACCTGGAACCATGTTCAGGTGCCAAGGTCGGGGGAGGGGACAGTGTCACAGAGGTGCCAAGATGTTTTTGGAAAAACTACCAGCTTCCAGCACGGATACACCCAGAGCCCGAGCCTGGGAAGGGAAATATTCCCAGCAGCAGATATTGGGTAATCCGCCCCTCATAACAAATGTCAGATACTTCTCCAGAGAGAGGTGCTGGAGTAGAAGGAAACTGACGTGGCCAACCCCTTCCTTGAGCCCTTCTTACTTCCGAGATTGCGCTGTATGCCCTCAGCTTGCAGTTTCCCTCACTATTTACGTCCCTTGATGAAGCAGTGAGCTCCTCAGGGCAGCACCTGTCCCATCCTGTGTCCTGATGGACCATGTCCCTGCTGAAATCCTCTGGATTAGAAGACTTTGGATTTAAATATTTGCTTTGCCCCATTGGAGCTGTGTGACCTTGGGCAGCGTCGTTAGCCAGTGTCAGTTTCAGCTTCTCTGGGAGCGAGGGAAGAGAGCCCATCTCATGGAGGATTTGTAGGATTGCAGGAAAATGTCATGCTGGGTGCACTGCCATCTTCAACAGCAGTTACCCCCTCTGCACCACATGAAAACAGACATCTCAGCCTCAAAAGGTCAAGGCCCCTGGGAACCGCACCTGTCTCATCTACCCACCCCTAGCAAACAGTATTCTCAGGCTCTGTAGATGCTTGCCATTCCCCAAATTCATCCTATGCTTTTCACCCCTCTGCCTTTGCACATGCTGCACCCTTGGTCTGGATTGTCCTTCCTCCCCAGCAAACCATTTCTCATCTTGCAAGGCCTGGTCCAGGTTAAGTTGAACCGAGCTAAGCTGAGGGAGAAGACAGGGCTGGAGCATGGGAATGTGGGAGGAGGGGTCCAGGTTGGGGTTGGGGAGGAGTGGGAGCCCTGGAGGCACAAAGGGCTTGGCTGTCATCTTTGGGAAATTCCTCCTCCCAGGGCTTTGGGTGGTCTGTTGGGATGACAATAGCAGGCTTGAGGTCCAGCTTTTATAGGCCTCCCAGCTGTTGCTTCTTGAGGGAGATAGTGCAGGGTGGGGGAGGAGGCCAAGCACTTTCTGGTGGTTTCCAAGCTGGGTCAGGCACCCTGTGCTGGGACTTTCTGTTCCCAGTTCCAGCCCTGGCTATCGCATCTAGACCCAAGATGACCTTAAAAATAGTGAGGAGGGCCTTGGGGGAAGGGTGAGCCTGGAGCCCACAGGGAATTCAGGTCAGTCTCCTTCTGTCTAGAACACGGAGCCTGAGGCTCAGAGAGTGGCCATTGGCTTTGGCCATGACACCTCCCCTGATCATGAGCCCCAGCTCCTCTCTCTGTGCTTACGTTTACTCCCTGGGGCCCTATTATAGCCAACCTCACTCCATATCGTGAGTCTCTAGTCCTCTTTCCAAATAGGTTGGAGGGAAGGAAGGAATGTCATGGGGGGAGGCATGGAGTGGAGGGAGGACAGCTTAGACACTGAGACTTTCCCAAATCCTTGCATTTGCCAAGCCTGTGCTGAGATCTGGGGCCCCAGGAATGGATCAAATCTGGCCCCACCACTGGGGAGCTCCAGGTCTGGTGAGGCAGCCATTGTTCTCCATCCTTTCAAGCATGAAGGCTTGGGGCTCTGGGCTGCAACCCCTGAAGGATGGCAGGGACCAAACTTCTTTACTTTTTCCTGACCCCCAGTGCAGCTGAAGTTCAAGCTGACATGCTGGAGATAGCCAAGCCCCCTTAACACCGATGGGGAGATCTGATCCTTCCTCTACAGACGGCTTTGCTGCACTGCTCCTTCCAGAGACAGAAGACCGAGCCTTTCAGGAAGAGACCAGATGACCGCCTCAGCCCTCCATCCACCACACAGAGAAAGTGAGTCCCAGGAAGGGACAAATGCAGATGGGGCGTTGAATGCCTGGCCCCTGACTGTAGAGTCCAGCCAGGCAAGCTTCCCATCTGGTTCACAGCTGCCTGAGCTCTGGCCTAAGAGGCAAGGCCTAACCTGGGAGGAAATAACTACCCCCAACCCTGCCCACTCCCTAGTTACTAGCACCCAGAGAATAGTTTGCTTTGTCTAGAAGCAGTGGAGAAGTGCCCGAGTGGGTGGAGTCTCCCTAGTGTGGGGTCTGCAGAAGAGAGGAGGGAGCCCTGAAGGTAATGACAGAGAGAGGAAAGAGTTTTGGCATCAGGACGACCTGGATTCTGGCCCCCACTCTGCTGCTCCCTTGCTGGGTGACCTGGGGTGAGTCACTTGCCTTCTCTGAGCATCTGTTTCCTCAACTATTAAACAGGGTGAGAGTATGTCACTGAGTTCTCATAAAGCCAGTGATTTGGAGCTCAAATTTTAACCCAGGGCTGCTAGTTCTCTCCTTTGCACGATGTATCTGCACCAGATCGATGCACTTTGAACCCAGGACAGCTAAAAGGCAACAGAAACAATATGAGGAACAAGAAAGAATCATCTTCGGAGAAGTCAAGCAGCATACGTGAGACAGGTTACTTCTAGCTGGAGAATCAGTCTGGAAGGCTTCCTGGAGGAGGTGATGTTTGGAGGAGTTAGCAAATGGCAAATTTCACCAGAATCGGTAAAGAAATGAGGACAGATACCTCCCTGGTAGAGAGGTAAAAGCTGTGAGCAAAGAGACAGAGGTAGCCAAGAGGCTTTTCTGAAATCACAAAAGGAATGGCCTTGGGAGATCATTTTCTCCAACTCCAACCCCACAGACAGGGAAATCTGCCTGTGGCCTAAGGGCACTGGTGAGTTGGTAGAAGAGAGCCAGATGTGACCCTGATTCCTCTCTCTGCTGTCTGCCCCTGGCTAGGACCGCTGACCCCTCTCCTTCACATCAGCTGGCCCCTGCTCTTTTCCCAGGCTCCAGGCTCTGTGCCCTGCCCCACCTGCATTCCCACATCCCTCAGAAGCCCTCAGACCAGGAAGAGCGTGGGGGAAGCCAGGCCTCAGCTCAGGGTGAGGCCTGAAGTGAAGCCAGAGGGGGCTCCTGGTGGCCCAGCAGGCAAATGCTGGGATTGGCCTTCTGCTATATGTGCCAGAGGTGGGCACGGCTGGAGAACAGTCTAGACCTGAGCCCTGCAGGGATTCAAATAATGGTGGGGTGAGGGGGTCAAGTACGATACAGCCAAAGTCACTAGTTTCTTCCCATACCTGTAGGGTCACCCACCCTCCCATCCTGCAGCCAGCCAAGGCTGATGTGGACTTTGGGCTATCAATGGCCCATCTCCAAACAAGCCCGCCCAAGTCTGACCTCATTGTCATCTCTCTGGCGAGGTCCCCAAAGGAAACATCCACCCCACCCTTCCTGCCACTCCAGGGTACCCAGGCCACGTCAGCCTGCCCACGAAGCCCTCCATGTCACCCGCACAAGCCAGGGAGCAGGTTCACTCCTGCCTGAGTGGGCGTGAGGCTAACACAGCCGCGGAGGACAAACAGCTGGCAGGAGGCCAGAGGTGATCACTGCAGGGCACCCTGACTGAAGATCTTTTGTTTTCTTCCCACCTCCCTCCTCTGTCCAAGAAATGATCAGCGGGGCGCTCCATTCCCAGAACTGCCGCCCTCTCCACGTGGCGCGTGTCACGCACGATCCAGGCTGGGCTCTGCAAGTCTCCCTCTGAATCCCTTTCTCTTCTGTGCTGAGCTTTCGGATTTTTTGTGGCCGGTCTGCCTGTCTCTCTTCTCTCTGTCTCTGTCTACTTCTCTTCATTTCTCCATCTCTTCTGCAGCCTTCTCTCTGGGACGGACCTCCTTCCCTGTCCCTGCACATTCCTGCAGACACCTGTTGGCCTTTGTCTTCTCCTCTGGCCCGCCCTTTGTCTGACTGCGTATCTCCGGACTTGCTCTGTCTGTGACTCCACTTGCAACGATATCATTCTCTGCCTTGTCTGTCTTTAGCTCTGCCTGCTTCAGCGAGAAAGCAGGGCTCAGCGAGGGGCTCTCCAGTGGCCCGAATTTCCATTGTCCTCCCAGTGTCTCTGTCATGGAAGGTAGGCTGGGTTCCCCGCCTCCCACTGAGTAAATGGCATCCCTTCCTGCTCCTTCCATCAGTCATTCATTCATTTAACACACTTTCTCTAGGTCTGACCTTATGGTTGGCTCTGTGTGGGGAACTGTGAGCCTCCAACCCACTCCACCCCAGTGGGCTCCCTAGCCTCCTCACCCTCCACACTGGGAACACGGCCCGCAGCCTCCCTCCCAATGCCCCTTCCTTAATTTCATCCAAGACTTACCTATCCTGGGTCCCATGATTTTGGGGGTGCAGTGAGTTCCAACCCCTATTTCGAGGTGAAAAGTGGAGCTGAGCAGGAGAGAGAGTGAGACCGTATCAGGGCCCCCTGGAGATAGCCGCTGTGAGCCACAGAAGGGAGGCAATAATGTGGACACTCTGGCACGTGGCCGGTGCTGCTCGGGCCGCACTGGACAGCAGCCGCCTCTTCTGAGGTGGTTAGGAATTCCCGTAAAACTTGACTCTACTCTCCCGGTGCCTGCCTCATCCAGTTACTTTGCTCCTTCTGTTTGCCTCTTTCTGAATTCCTCTGATTTTCGGCTGGGACAGCCCAGGGCCAGAGTGGTGCAGGAGGCTGGGTTTCATTTCCATCCAGCCCCGCTGCTGGGAGGAGGCTGCTGTGGTCTCCTCCCCTTCAAGCCTCTGTCCACGTTCCCCTGAATATTTTCTCTTCCTCTGTCAGCAGTAAAGAGGTAGCAGGCAGAGGGAATGTGGACGGTCCCTAAGCTCTGGTCTCATTTCAGTCCCAATTCTCCAGTCTCCTCTTGCACTCCCATTCTCAATCTGTACCCCACCAAGGTCTTGTCCCCCATTTCAGAAAGTCTGTCACCCTCCATGAGCCCCATAGAGAGCCCCTGCCCCTCCAGGGTCCCCCTTCCCAGAATCCCTGGCCCCCCTCTCACTATACCCCATCTCCTTTCTGAGCTCCGAGGATCCAGAGCAAGGAGTAAGTCTGTTCACCAGGATTCACAATGGCCAGCTTGCCTTGAGGGACTCCTGGCAACAGTTCTATAAAGTGGAGCTCCATCTCGGCAGAAGGGGTTGATGAGCAGAAGGGCAAATCTGAAATTTCAAGAGTTTTCTAGACCGAAGGCTGAGGATGGAGGCCTTGGAGCCTGACAGACCTTGGTCTCATTTCACAGCTGGCTCTGTGGTCTCAGACAAGTTTCTGCATCTCTGAGAATCATTTCCCTCATCCATAAAGAAGGGAGAGCTGGTCCCTCACTTGCAGGGCTGCTGGACAAGTTCAGCCAGCAAGGAAAAAGCCAAGCCCGAAGGCCTGGATCTCAGAGAAGGAAGCCACAGAGTCAGGGCTCAGATCAGGACAGCAAGAGGAAACACACTGACGAGTTCGCCTTTTCCAGCTGGTTCAGCACTCTCCCACTGGAGGCCCCCTGGGTCCTCCCATCAGCCCTGTGGGCCACGTATTTATTCCTCCATTTCACAGATGAGGCACTGAGTCTCAGTAACTGCCCCGAGAACACCCAGCTAGTAGAAGGTGGGGCCATGAGGTTCAAGAACCTCCGATGCTGGACCCAGGCCTTTTCCTCCATCCAGGCTGCATTTTCCGAAGAAGACCTCCGGGTTTCCCAAAATCCAAGATACAGAAGTGAACTTGACCCAGTTCCAGGAATAGGGTCTTTGCATGAAATAGGGATGTGGATTTCAAACCCAGCTTTCAGGGTACAGTGATAAAAGAAATATACATGGACCCCGCTTGGCTCCTGGGGGCCGTATGAGGGAGCAGGTGGGAAGCAGGGAGTCTTTGAAATAATCAGTGTGCAGCCTGGCACATAGTAGCGCCCAATAGATACACATTGCCTGGCTGTCTTTGAGAAACCAGTAATGTGAATGCGTGACCCCCATTCTAGGGAAGGTCAATAATTGGCTCAGACTGATGTAAAGACCAGTACCTGCTCCTGCTCGAGAAAACCAAGAGGTGCCCCCTTCAGACTTCAAATTGCAGGTGCATGGTTAAGAGGGAGAAAGTCCCTTTAGGCTTTCTGGAAGTTCAGTTGCCTCCATCTTGGCTTTAGAGGCTGAAAATGTTCTATACATGGATTGGTCTGGGTACCTGCTGCGCCCAGCTTGGCTGGCTAAGTTCATCTCATCAGTCTTTGAGTGAAACAGTGCACAATGCCTCACAAGGCGTGGAACATACAATAACCTCAGACATGAGTGCTCTTCCTTTACCAGCTGTTGGCAAAGCCCCTCACGGCTTGCAGAGTTTCTGAGGCCCTGTGATGCGTGCACAGTCTTTCATCTCATGCAGAGCCTGATGCTATTCGTAAAAGCTTGGGCTGTTTGCAGAACCCAGGCCCTTCCCTTCTTTAAGTTAACCCATGGAGGGTGTTTGCACACCCAGAAAAAATAGGACACTCTTCATTTTATAGAACTATCTGAACTGGGGTGTAACTGAATAGTGCCGAGCCCCAGACTAGAGAACTCAATTCTGGTCCCAGCTCTGTCACTAACCAGCTATGGGATTTGCAACAAGTCCTTTCTCCTCTCTGAGTCTCAGTCTTCTCATCTGTTAAATGGAGATCATGACCTCAAACTGCCCACCTTCGGGACCGTCATGAGTGTCACTGTGAGAATGTCCAGAAGATGGGGAGGCAGGGGTGGGAAGGGGAAGAGTAGCCAGAGGCTCCTTCCTGAAAAAGTCTCCGAACTGCCGTCTCAGCACCTTTGCTCCCACTTCCCTTCAGCCTGGCAGCCAGGGAGCGGATGTCTATAAATGAGCCCTTGGCTGAGCAGACAAGTGAGGACCTCAGTCAGAGTTTCAGCCTTCCCCACCCCCGAGACGCTGCCTGGGGTCAGAACCCAAGCTACACAGACATGCTCCCATGCATGGCTCATTTGATCTGCTCACAGAGAGCTGTGTCATACTTTTTTCACCCATGTCGACCCTGACACTCAGAGAGAGAGCCCATGTGACTTGCCCAGAGCCACAAGTCAAATAAACAGCAGGGGCCGGGATCTGTGCCAAGGACACCAAAGCTGGACGCATGGTACCTAGGAGGTCTGAGCAGGATGGAACCTGGAGCACATTTAATTCAATCCTCCCCTTTTCCCGACTGAGAGACCGAGGCCTAGCGAGACAACAGGGACATCACTGCCTCTCCTTGGTCTTCAGTTTCTCTCCCTGGTGGATGAGAAACAGACCCCAGCCTGCCCAGGGGGTTTAGGACCTCATCCCTCTTTGTTGACACCACTCTTGGATCAAGACACAGGAAATTTCCCAAGCATGTGAGGAGAAGCACAGGTCTGCAGGCAGGTGGGTACACAGCCTGGCCCTCAGCCCGGCCCACCTTGGCTGAGCACGGCCTTTCTCTTCTCCAGTCCACCCAGCCTTGCATAGCTTGTGCTGTGCTCTTTCTTACTCTAACCCTGGAGGTTCCTCCCTGGGAAGCCCTTTTGCCCCAACGGGTCCAACAGCATCCACCTCCCACCATTTCCCCCTCCAGGCTGGAGAGAATAGGTACTCTGCTAGAAATTCTACATCCCTCCCTCAAAGTGGCAGCCCAGGCCCCAAAAGGCATGAGCGGGGGCATCAGACAGGTCAGTTTTGACCCAGTAAGAAAATCACTGAGACTTGATCTCCTCATCTCGTAAATTCAGGATAACAGGACCCCTCCAGGCAAAGCCACAACAAACCCCAAACATCTCGCCCGCCCTATCTTCAACTTGGTATGTGCATAGCTTCCCTCTCCCCAGAGATTGTAATCTCTCCCAAGGCCTAGCTGGGTGACCTGGGGCTAGTCACTTGCCCTCTCTGATCTTTACTGTCCTTGTCTGTGAAATACCATCTCAATGCTGTCATACGGTTCAAATGAGCTAACGGATGGATTAGTGCTTGCTAAGTTCTAAGAGCTGAGCAGACATGAGCCATTATTAATAGGGGGATGATGGTAATTGAATGACTTATAATTCTGCAAGCAGAGGATGAGGAGGAAATAAATTGTGGCAGGTACGTGCCAGGTCTGTCTGACCTGACTGACAACTCATGGGAATAAATCACTAAGAAGGCCCCCTGAGGTGGGAGGGAGCTCAAGGGGAAAAAAGGGATCTGTAGGCTAGCTGGGTGGCCCTTGTTAGCAGTTGTCTTACTACGGGCACTGTGGGGCTATGCCCTCTCCCAGGGTCCAGACTGGGTGCTGGCTGGCCCGTAGCTCCCAGCCCTGGCTCTGCCACCATCACGCTGACATTAGTCACATCCCATTTCCTGCCCAGTCCTCAGTGTGCTTATAAAAAAGTGGGGGAGGGGGCGGATAGAAGGAAGGGTCAGTGTTGTTCTGCTCCGCCCCAGTCTTTGGGGAAGAACCCTGTGAGCTAATGGATGTACCACTGCTTTTGTAAAGTGCCAGGTGTGGAACATGAAGGATGATGGTTATTAATAATTTGGATCGTGGGAGAGAGGAGGGGGTTGGGGGCTTATGGGGGGATGCAGCAAAGCTAGGGCTCCAACTCTCAGAAGACTTTGCAACACTGCCCCCTGGGGGCCAGGGAGGAGGTCTGTGCCGGGGCTTTTCCTCCCAGACTCTTCCCAGTCAGGGAAAGGGGACAGAGGCCCGCTGTCCAAGGAGGCTGAAGCAGACAGGCCAGGGGGAGCCCAGGGAGAGCAGTCACAGGCGGCCTCTGCCTCTGCACACCTGCCTATGTGCTTCACAAGTCTTTCAAGCTGGCCCAGTTCTTTCCATCTTGCCATCCCCACCCTGGTCCAGACCACCAGCCGCCCTTGCCTGGAGCCTGCCCCAGCCTCCCCACCACCTCCAGTCCCCAGAGCCCTCAGGAGCAAGTGCCTCTGTCCCTCAGATCAGTATCTCTGCTTGCAAATGAGACAAAATAGCAGATGGTTAAGGACAAGGCTTTGGGGCCGGACTGCTGGGTGGGACTCCTGGCTTCTCCAGTTGGTAGCTATGTTACTTCTCCGCTCGTTTGTAAGTTTTTTAATAGACATAGCATACAATTTACCCTCTTAACCATTGTCCGTGTGCCATCCAGGGGCATTTAGGGCGTCCCCCTGTTTGTGCAACCACGACCCCATCTCCACAGCTGTTCTGCCTTCCCAAACAGAAACTCCATAACCATGTGCTCCTTAATTCTTTTTTTTTTTTAAATTTTATTTATTTGACAGACAGAGATCACAAGTAGGCAGAGAGGCAGGCAGAGAGAGAGGGGGAACCAGGTTCCCTGCTGAGCAGAGAGCCCAATGTGGGGCTCAATCCCAGGACCCTGGGATCATGACCTGAGCTGAAGGCAGAGGCTGTAACCCATTGAGCCACCCAGGCGCCCCCATGTACTCCTTAATTCTTGATGCCTCTGTGTTCTCATCTGTAGGATGGGGCTCATAAGCGGCCGTCCTCACACAGTGCCTGATGGGTGGGTAATGTCCATCGACATTACTAGGATTTTCTTCTCTTGAGGAAAGGGCTCTGGAGGGCACATGAGGAGCACGGCTCGTGCAAGCTACAAAAACCCGAGGGCCCGTTCCTCCCTGGGCTTCATTTCTGGGACTTGGGCAGAGTTTATGACAGCTGCTGGGGAAGCATGCTGCATGCTTCATCTAGGAAGATGACTCACTTCCTCCCTGATGGGCTTGCGAGCCTGCAGATGGGGAAGGCAGGAAGCCGAACGCACAGGCAGCTGATCTCAATCCGGCGGGCCCTCCGCAGATGCCCGGGTGAGCATTACTGGGGCAAAGCGCATTCTGTATGGCATTAGGGCCCAGTCTAGGACCAGGGCAGGACACAAAATTGGCCTTGGCTCTAACGCCCTTGGGAGAGGCTGGAACAGGCTGACTGCTTCCATCAGTGCCATTTATCTGGAGCCTTGTCAGTTTACGTTTTGTTTGGTTCTCTCCTTCTCACATTCCAGCCAAACACACCTACCCCCACACTCTGCACACACTCTTCCTAGCTTCGCTCGCTCCAACTGTTCTGGCACTCATGCCTAAAACACCCTCATTATCAAAGTGTCGCTGCCCTTATTTAAAGGCCTGCCCTTTTTTGTCTTCTGGGTGAAACACAGATGCGTCTTCCTGGGGGAGGGGAGAGACCAGGCCTGAGCTGTCCCAGATGGAGCGGACCTGGTCTCTGGCCAGGGCAGGGGTGGATCTTTCCAGCAAAATTGAGCCCAGGTCCACAGAATCCCTTCTGTGGAGACTTTAGTTTGCAGACTCCTGTCTCTTGAGTTGAAAACATCCAACCATCTTCCAGAAATAGCCACAGGGGAAGGCAGTTCAGCGTAAGCAAACCAATCCAGTCTTCGGAGTCACTTAGGTCTGAGCTCTGCCAACAACAGGCTGTGTGACATTGGACAGCCACTTCATTCTTCTTCTTTTATTTCTGAAAGATTTATTTATTTTAGAATGAGAGAGAGAGAGAGCATGGGGGAGGAACAGAGGGAGAGGGACAGAGAGTCCCAAACAGACTACGCTCTAAGCACAGAGCCTGACATGGGGCTCGATCTCATGACCCTGAGATCATGACCTGAGCCAAAACCAAGAGTCGGAGGCTTAACCGACCACATCACCCAGGCGCCCCATCCACTTCATTCTTTCAAGCCACAGTTTTGTCAACCATAAAACTGATACAATAAACATGACTGGCATTCATGAATCACATGTCCAACATTGTTCTAAGTACTTTATTTGTGCAAGGACTCAGTTAGTGCTCCCAACTACCCATTAAAGCTCCCAGTTTACAGATGGAGAAGCTGAGGCACAAAGATGTAAGAAAACTCGCCCAAGGTTACACAGCTGTTAATAAGCAGAACCAGGATTTAACCTAGAGAGTCTGGCTCTAGAACTTGTGCCCAGAATCGTGGCACTTAACTGTCTCGGAAAGCTAGTTTGAGGACTCAGTCATCTGTCCACCAGTCCCTAAACCATGGGCTTGAATAGAGTTAAGTATGGAGCTCAACACTTTTGACAGGGGTCCAGGCCTGTTCTACCGATCACCATCTGAATGACCTTGGATATGTCACTTTCCTCCTCCTCAGATCTCAGGTTTCCATCCCACAACAGAAAGGGCTTGAGCCCCAGCTGGTGATTCCTAGATTTTGCTCCAGCCCAGGCTCCCTCCTGATGTCCACCTGTTCTTGGGGGGTTGCCCAGGCACCTCTGGCTCAGCAAGAACTCATTGCTGGCCTGGAGACCCTCGTAGGCCCTTCCTAGGACCCTGCTGAGCCCCAGTCTCACTGAAGTCAAGTCCATCCCTGACCCACCCTCCTCCTTCCCAACAGCCCATGGCAGCTCCCTGTTCTTCACATTCCTGTCTCCTCCTCCCTGTTCCCCTTAGCTCATAATCCGTTCCTCCTTCTTCTAGACTCTTTTAGTCCCTTTATTCTTCTGTGACTCCAGATTCCCTGTTCTAATTCATCTCCTCCGTTCTCCCAGAGTCATCTTTCCAAACCCCAATCTCATGGCACCCAGCCCTGCTCCTCAGAGCAAAGTTAATTTTTTAGCTAAAAATTGATGTTTGTCATCACATCCCTATGATCTGCCTTACCGGCCTCCCTGCCTGCCCTGGTCCTCTGCCCAGAGCGTACCCCACACATTCATGTCTTGGTACCCGAACACACGCGGTGTCTCCCTGCTGAAATGCCCTTCCACCGTTTGTCACAGGATTAGCGCTCACCCTGCAAGGACCACTGCCAACCCCCACCCCACCCCCTGCCCTGGTCAAGTGTTTCCTTGGACAAGGTCAAGATTACATCCTAGTTCTCTACGTGACCTTGGTCAGTGAGCATTGAACAGGGTGGCCGTACCCTCCGGGAACTTTCCATCAGCCGTTTCCTCTGCGTCCAGCCTTCCAGGGTGAAAAACCTCAGAGGAGAAGACATCCAGGGGTGGTCTTTCTGTGGCTGAGGTGGGGACAGCTCTAGAAAACTCCTTCATAGACCTTCACATTTTGCAAAGTACTCTCACCTAGAGTCTCTCACTAAACCTTCACTCCAGCCACTGTTGCTGGTGCTGTTACCCCCCATTCATGCAGGGGAGACAGAGGCAGAGAGAAGGGAAATCCTTTGCCCAAGTGCAGCCGGTGGGTGGAGGAGCTAGGATTTGAACCCGAAGTGCATTTGGCCCCCAAAGCTGATGTACCACCGCCTCCTGGTGGCGGGAAGGATGGTGACAGTGATGAGAAGGTTGGAGGACCCAACCCTGGACCCAATTCTGGACTCACCGCCCTGAGTGGACTCACTGCCCGCAGCTGGGAAGGCAGCCTAGGTTCTCCCTGAATGTATTTATAACTTCCCTTTCCTCCTCGGCACTTTCCGTTTCCAGCCTCTCGAGTCTGCAGGAGCATCGCACCGGTGAGGGTGAGGAGCGGTAGGGGCGAGACAGAGAGACGGAGCGTGACCAACTTTCCAGGGTGGAGCGGGACAGCTGCCGGCCTCTGCAAGGGTGGGAACTTCAGAGGGGGAGGGTTGTTTTCTCTTCAGAGCTCAGAAAAGTTCCTGAGATGCACGGACCCTCCTGGAGACATGTCTGGACCTCCCCACTTCATAAGGAGGGAGACGCCTGGCCTGTGAGTGTTCTGGGCCTCCCTGTGGCCTCAGGACAGAGGCACAGGGCTTGGGCAGTCTGGGTGGCGAATGCTTCTGACCCCAGCTCGCACTCTTCACCTCTTCTCAACCTGTACCGCATGAGCACAGAGCTCGTACTCAAGAGACATTCACTCAATGGACAAATCCCCATTGTACGGAAGAGGGAACCCAGGCTCAGGAAGCTGAATGTCAGGCTTGAAGCCAACCGGTCTGGCGCTGAGATCTGAGCCTGCCCTGCTATATGCGCTCCAGGTGCCCCTGGGTGGAGAGAACAACTCCCAAAAGATCCACATCTCTGCGGAATTCGCCCACCATTCTGGTCTGAAATGAGATTTGCCCTGCCCTGCCCCGCCCCACCACACCACTAAATCTGCAAACCTGCTTTTACACCCCTCCTTGTTGTACCTCCCTCCCCCACCTGACTCACCAGGAGTCTAGACTCCAGGCTCAGAAGCTCCTCCTCTCTTCTGTCAACCTTCTTCCTCTGGTCCCTCTCTGGGGCTTATTTCCACCAACAAATGCTGGGAATTCTGCTCAGGCATCTCCAGTTTAAAAATACAGCAAAATTCTCCCTGACCCCAACCACACATCTCTCTTCACAGCCAAGCATCTTGAAATGCTACACCCCTCTCCATTTGCTCAGCCCCCAGTCTCCCACACCTGCTGTTCCTCTGGACCTGTTCACCCCAGGGTCACCAGTGGTCTCTTCCTTGCTGGGTCCCTGGACACTCTCCACTTCTCAACCTTTGGTCCCCTTGGCGGGTCACTGCTGCTGGCCTTGTGTGCTCTTTGATATCATCGTGGCTGCATTCTCTCTGGGCATTTTTTCCCTCGGCATCTTTTGCAGACCCTTCTTGTTCTGCCCCATGGAGGCTGGTTTCCTCCAAGGTTCTGTCTTTTTCATGCCACACTCTTTCCCTAGCTCCATAAAAACAAAGTCTCCCACCTCCACCCCAAGTCTTGGCAACTCAGCTCTCTCTCAAGGGCTCCAGACTTAAACCCTCAAATATCTGCTGAACATACCCACTTGGATGTCCCACTGGCTCCTCAGATACAACATGTCCAAAACGGAGCTCCTTATCTTCCTCCGAAAATGTCTTCCCACATGCACTGCCCACCACCCACCTCCATCTGCCTTGTCCCCCAAGCAGGCATGCTTGGACTCCTCCAGACGCAGTTATCACATTTTTGGCCAGTATGCCCCCTTGAAGATTTCTCCGATCCTGGGTAGTAAAAAGGTGTGGGCCTTGGAAATGTTAGAATTCTAACAGTGGCTTCTTGTGGGCCCAGAGGAGGGACCAAAGCACGCTTAGTGACAACTTTTCTGAGCTCCATTGACTACGCAGCAAGGGCAATGAAAACCACCGCTCAGACAAGCTGAGACGAAGCAGGTGATCATTAGCATATCATTAGCACAAGTAAGCCCTCAGGAAAGGCAGCGGTTTCCATTGTCGGGAATATGGTTATTTCTCCCTATTCGTCTTCTCCCTACCCAATCCCCCACTGGCTTCCCTGCCTCTAGCCTCTCCCATGAGAATCTGCTCTCCATGTGGCAGTGGGGGTGATCTTTCTGGAACAGGCAGCTGACTCTAAGTCCCCTATCTGAAGGCCGGCCCTGGCTCTCCCATGTCTCGTGCTGAGTTCTTGTTCTGTGGTCTGAAATTCAAGCCCCTTCTCTCTCTGGCCCCTGCCAACCTCTGTAGCTTCCCTTTTTGAAACTCCCAGTCTTTCCCTCCATTCTGCATCACAAATACACCTCCATCTGCCCGTTGAACATACCTTCTGCTTTTTCAGCCCTTCCTGACCCTGTCCGGGCCTTATTGGCTTGGAGGGCTTTCCATATCTGCTTATAATCCACAATCAGCCCACAAGATGTCTTCCATGATGCAAGCCTGCTTTGTTCCCTCCTCCGGAGCCCTTCAGCTCTCTAATAGTACACATCACACTGGCTATGACTGCTGGCCAGTGTTGTCACTGGCTCTCCCCACTACACTATGTGATTCACTGTGAGCGGGCAACCGGCACACCACCAGCTTTATTCAACAGGGAATGAATTGTCAGCCTCAGTTCTCCTAATTTTAAAAATCAGCAGCATAGGCAGCCAGGCCTGGTTAATTCAGAAGAGAGCAAGAAAGCCGGGGGCTAGAGGAACATGAAATCACAGAGGGCTTCCTGGAGGAGGTCGGACTGAGTAATAAGGTGTCTAGCATAAAAGAGTAAGCATGAAGAAGAGAGGACAGACGAGTGTGAGCGAGTGAAGATCTGGCAAACTGAGTGGCTCCCTGCTCTGTCACACTTGTTCCTCTAGCCTCAAAACACTCAAAGCCCAGCCCCCATGCCCTGGCCGATAGCAGAGGATAGACTTCACACTTACACAGAGAATTTTCACAGACTTTTCCCTCTGTGTGTGGTCTCAGAGGCTAGCCTGAGAAAATGGGAGACCTCAGATCTGTCCTGGCCCTTGGCTTGCCATGCGACAGGCAACTCCTTCTGCCTCCGAGCCTCTGTTTCCTCATCTGTCACCCAGGGCTCCCAGTTGTTTCTCCATGGCTGGGAAAACATGCACAGACCACAGAGTTCTGAGCCCCAGTGAGGACTGTTCCTCTTCCTGTTCCATATAAGCAAAACCCAGCGGTAGCTGTTAATCAGCCACCTGGGAGTCCCCAGGAAAACATTACTCAAGGCCTCAGTAGAATGGAATCTCAAGGGGGAGAGCCCCAGACGGCTAGTAATGGGCAGCCCTGGAGGTTTCATGGGACCAGGTTCAGCCCCAACCTGGTTCTCCCCCTGGAGGCAGCGCTGGCCTGGGGAGAGGAGGGAGCAGCTGAAGTGGCCTGGGTTGCAGGTGAGCTGGGCCACCCTGCAGAGGTCTTGGGCACAAAGGCAGTGCCTGGAGCTGGTCAGAGCCCAAGGAAGGACAAGGTTCTGGGAAGGCAGGCTTTAGGGGGGCAAGCAGGTAGAGACTCTTACCCCACTACAAGAAGGGCTCTAAGAGAAGGGAGATAGGCTAAAATGTTTCTGCCCCAATTTATAGCATCCTGGGCAGGCTGGTTCTGCTTGTAATTTGCTGTGTGAATTTAGCCAGGTCATAGTCCCACTCTGGGCCTCTCCTTTGCTATCAGCAACAATAAGGGAGCAGGACCAGAAGGCCTCCATAAAGTCAAGTGTTGTCTGATTCTGCAGGAATGCTGGAGAGGATTCCCTGAGGTTGTGGGGACAGCCACGCTCCAGTGTCTCTTTGTGGAATCACCAAGAAGCAAAATGGGTCCCACTGAGAAGCTGGTTTTCTAGGAGAGGGGTCAGAGCCAATCTCCAGTCCCAAAGAACCCACAAACCAATGAGGGAGATGTGGATGACAACTCCCAGAATGATCTGGGCCTCCAGACGGGAAAGCTTTGGTGCCTCCCCAAAGGTGGCCCCTTTCGAGGGCCTGGGCAAGGAGCCAGGAATGTGGCTGCTAGTGTGGCTTTGCCACCAACCCCCATGTGACCTTGAGCAAGTCACTCCCTTCTCTGGGCTTTTTTAATTTGAAAGACAAGGAGCAATGAAAACGGGGAAAAAATGAATGGGGATCAGACAGTCCTAATGGGGTTTCAGGAGGCTTCTGGCTCTGATGCTCCGTGATTGCCCAGCAAACCCAGCATGCGCCGTTCCCATGGGCCCAGTCTGTGGGGGGGGGGGGGGCACAGCCGCTCAGACTCACAGCAACTCACAGGGAACGCGGTTTGGATCAATTTCAGTGCTGAAAGAAAATAGAAAACCCTGCCGACAAGTCCATTAGGGGAAAAAGTTGAGTTTCCCTCAGGTGAACCATTTCAGTCATAAATTCATTTATTAAAAAATATTTCCTGAGGCTTTCCGATGAGCTGGTTTTACCAGCGGGGTGCGGGGTGTATAACATTTCCACTCAGGACATGGGGCCTGGCTGCCATGACTTTCTCTTCACAGCTGGGCCAGTCCATCTCTTTCCTAAGGCATTTCTCGAAAAGAGCATTTTTCTAGACATGTAGGGCCTCCGTTTGGTAACCAGCCCATCTGAAACTGTTGGAAAACACCCTCAGAAGGAAATAGAAATTTATAGTTGTCTCTGACATCAGCCTAAGAAATCTAGAGAGGAAAATAAAACCTTTGGCCTAATTTTTCCCTAGGTGGAAAGCAGAGCTTCCCAGTTCTCCAGGTGTCCAAGCTTGGTGGACGGAGGCCAAGGCCAGAGCCCAGAGGCCTGCTTTCCAGGACCAAGTCTGGCAACAAGCTGCTGTTGACCTGGGCTTGCTCCCCACCCCTAGCCCCACAGATTCTGCGTTTGTGAAGAAAGGACCAGAGACTGGCTTCTCTGCAGGGCCCTTTCCACTCTTACACATCCTGTGACATGAGAAGGATTTTGTTAAGAGAGAGAGAAGCAGGAGGTGGTCTTGGAAAACCAGGCTCAAAAACACTGCTCATGCCGTGGTTGGGAGAGAGAGGCAGTGATCTGAATGTCAATATACCCTGGCCCCAGATCACGGAGTCAAGGTCAAGGGCGAGCCCACACCTCCTGCAGCTCAGTTCCAGGAGTTGCAGAGTCTCCCTTCAGGAATTGGGCCAGCGGCCAGGGTTGAGCGATGACCTTCTTCAGCTACCTCTGGGGAGCAGGGTGCCTCCCTGTGGAGCGATCTGCCAGCTCTCCTGACACTGGTTCTCTGCAGTGCCCTCTGAACTGGGGCCAAGAAAGGAATGCTCCGGGGTGCTGGGCATAAAATGGCTGATTACTAACACCAGCCAAGCTGCTGCAGCCAGGAAGGGGAAAGACATATGGAGGGTCCCTGGAAGCCGGGTTGTTGTTGTTTCCCCCCCCCCCCCCCCCAGTAGGGAGAATTCATCTTCAATTCAGGAAATGACTCCCTCCCCCAAAGTCATATACAGTACCTCTACCCTTCTGGGGTAACCATCATTCGGGTTTGCTGGGGACAGAGTGATTTCCTGGGACATGGAAATTTCGGGACTAAAAACAGACAGTTCTGGGACAATTGGGAAAATCAGTTCTGGTTGCTCCCTGGATATGACAAAATAGCCAGGATACAAAGACAGGTCACAAGCACTCTGGTTACAGAGGGACAGACGGAGGGCTCCACTAGCGGCTCCAGAAATAAGGAAGCCAATCTTGGGTTAAGGAGACAGCAGTCTGTAGTGTTCCTCAGAGGGAGCCGCTCTCCCTATCCCTCCCACAATAAGATGGCCCAGAAAGGGAATCCTCAAAGGAATGGAAATATAGGGACAAGGAACACTGATTCAAGAGACACAACATCACAGCTCAGATGGAGTGAGACAAGAATGAGTAGGGTATAGAGGAGGAATCAAATCCAGAGCTGTACAGAAATGGTTATCTCAGTGTCCCCAGAGAAGTGTTCCCACGAGTTCTGTAGAGCTCCTGATCTGTAAGCCTCTATCAGAAACCACTGACAATCCTAGGCTCAGAGGGAGGAAGGTAGAATCAAGGGAACCTTATGGCAAATTATGTCAGGTTTTCACTGCAGGCCTTACCCTCGTCTTTCTCAACCAGTGATCTTCTTATCTTCCCGGTATCTCAGATCTAAAAACTCCATCCAGGAACTTCCATGTAGAGATCTCCAAACCAAATGGGCTTGTACCAAATGACTGCACTCAAGGTTCTACTGCTAACGGTAGGCAAATTCTTGTAAGGGTCCATCAACATCACCATACCCAGAATGTTCCTTCACCTATGGTGGCAAGGACTAGGCTACCTCACGAGATCCCAGCCTCCACAAGCCCATGGACTTCTTCCTGATCAGTCTCTCAGCCCTGAACATCCTCTGCACCATGACCACTGTCCCTAAAATGCCGTCCCTTCTCTTGCTTGAGGACTGCTTCCTTAGTTTCCCCACCTGCTTCCTGCAGATTCACCTCTTCCACAGCTTCTCCTGCTCAGAAGCCTTCATCCTGGTGGCCGTGGCTATGACTGCTATGTGGCTATCTGCCGCCCCGTGGGCTATACCCTGTCCTCATGACCCCCACGCTGATGCCACCCTGGCAGCTGAGACTGGCTCACCGCCCTTCTCCTGCACATCCCCACCGGGGTGCAGACTTCCTGCTTGGCCTTTGACAACACACATCCCTCGCTGCTTCTGTGACCACCTGGCTGTGGTCCAGGCCTCCTACTCTGACACCACGTCCCAGACCCTCATGGGCTTCTACATCACCGTGGAGGTATCCTTCCTGCCCCTTCTCCTGTGCTTCTCTCCTGTGCCCACATCCTGGCTTTGGTGTTTCCCATCAGCTCCCAAGAAGGACGTTCAAAAACCTTCTCTACCTGCTGCTCCTACCTCCTGGTGGTTGGTAACTACTACTCACACATTGCCATAGCCTCTGTGGCCTACAGGGCCAGCCTGCCCCTCGACTCCCACATCATGGCCAATGTGGTGTATGCTCTTCTCACCCCTGTCCTCAACCCTCTCATCTATACCCTGGAGAACAAGGATGCCAAAGCAGCCATCACCAGTAGGGCATGTCCCCGGGACCCAGGGCATTCTGGGTACTCTTGATCCTTAGACACAACTGGCTCAGATCCCTGGACACTAATGACAATGTCTAGCGTAGGATGGAAACACAATACATATTTTTAAATGAACTTCAGCAGTCTAAATTAGCCTAATTCAATTGAGCAAACATCCAAAACCTGGGCCTCAAACACTGGATCAAGAACGTTTCCTTCTGGTGCTACAGAATAATTGTAGTTTTCATCAATCTCTAATGTGATGAATACAATCATCCAATCATTCAGAAAAAATTTTACTGGATGCCAGAGACCGAAATGAACCAGATACAGTTGCTGTCTTCAAGATAACGATAATATCTTCAAGATAATGATCTGGGGGGGGGTCACATGCAGCAAATAATGGAAGATGATAGGACAGAGAGAAGCCCAGAGGATCATGGGGAACAAGAAATTTGCATTTAATTCAATGTTAAATGTTTTTCCTATTAAGTTCTTTTATTTTGGCATTGATGTCACTCGTTGGTTCGCAAGCACTTGTGTGTCAGAAATATAGTTGAGGGCAGGTGGGGGGCTTGAAATAATTGCCTAAGAAAACCACTGACTGCTCCGATCAAGGAGTGTTAATGGAGTCCATGTTCCTGTCCAAAGGGAAGGATCCGTTTTCAACTTGGATACCCATTAAAAAGTGACGCTTCCTGCCAAGAGCCAGTGGGTGGATGGTAGAGTGGCTCCACTCACTGTCACCCACAGTGACCCCTTTTGGGGCATCTGTCTTTCCAGTCCCTGCAGTTTAGGCTCGGTGGATTAAATGGTACTGATTCCACAGGAGACAGAGCAAGTTTCACCAAACTTAAAGCTACGACAGCTGTCTGGTCATTTTAAGCCCACTGTGCAAGTACATCAGCAATCAGAAAAGGAGTTACTATACTTGCAAGTTACTATACTATACCTCCTGATCTTCAGGAGGGAATGAGGCTGCTCATACACCGCCAAGGCTGGAAGGTTGGCACTCAGGGACAGGAGCATTTCTTGTTTCTTCCATGACCAAATTTAACTATAAATGAGCCATGAGAGCAATCATAACCAGAGCTCAAAACTGTCAGGGATGAGGGTCTGGGTCATGCTAGAAGGGAATCCATCCAGACCAACCAAGGTGATTCAACGTGAAGGTAAAGGAAAAGGGAATCTAGAATGGGTAGTAGAGGAGAAAGAGGATGAGCCTCCCTCGCAGCCATGGGGCTGGCTACAGTGGCAGAGGCAGTAACTAATCCCCCTTGTCCTTGTCTTAGAAACCACCCCTCAATTGTGTTTAGGTCCAAACGGAGTGAACTTTTTGTGATGAGTGAATGAAATCTGCGTGGTTTGAGTGATAGACCGTAGGAGACACAGTTGGTGGCCTGCCCTCTAGCAGCTGAGCCTTGGCTGCTGACAGCTCACACGCATACATCTTAAGACATGGCTCTAATGCCCTGACACTGATTGCTTCTCTTTGGAGAGGAAAGGGAACAAGAGAGTAGCTTTATGAGCTTTATGCAACAGTCTAAGCTTAGATGCCAGCTAGTGACCGTAGTTCTGATAAACCAGCTGGCATCCTGAGACCCTCAGAACCCATGAAACTTGCATCTTTTCCTGCAGGAAATAGACATCACCAGTCCCCTGGGAAATTAAATCTACGCAGGCAGCCTCTCCCCCTGGATATTTGCCTTGTAGAACACAGAGAGCTCCTGGAGAAATTTTCAGATAATCGTGTTTCACTCCAAAAAGCCAATATCCCTATCTCATTAAATCCTCCCTTCACTTCTCTGGACCTCAGTTTCCTCCTCTTGGGCTGCCTGTCCCCTCTGGTTCTTCTGAAGACCAGAGAGAATAATGTCAATGAAAGCTGTCCCATTGGCTATAAGTTCTGGAGCCCGTGAGGGCTATTAACAAAGCTGTTCCCATTATCAGCAAATCCCAGAGGTAAGTCCCATCTCAACACATGCTCTAGGAGGAGCTAAGAAGTTGATCCTGGGTGATGAGAGGGCAAAGAGCTCCAAAGGAGCCCTCTAGCAGCTGATGGAGAGATCTTGACGGAGAGAGCCCCAGAAGTTCTGGCTGAAGGAGGGATTGGAGGGCTTAACACAGCTCAGTGGCTGCCTGGTGCTTCCCTGCCAGGCCAAGTTGGAAGACACAAATGAGACGCCACAGAAGATACCAAGGAGACAGGGATTGACAGGTGAGGGAGCAGGGGAGGAAGGGAGTGTCAAAACTCAGCAAAGACTGGAGTGGAGAGACAGGGGCAATGATATAAGGGGAGGGATGTAGAACCAGGGCTGGAGATCAGGAAGACAGATTGGGTTGCATACACAGGCTATGGGATCTTAGAACACCTATCCTGCCAGATCCGGACAAGGTGCACCTCTGGGTGGGATTGAAATTATCTTGGCCAAGCCTCTACCCCAGGAGAGCAATGCTGATGACAGCAGACACCAGTAGAAACACGGGCAAGCTCTGATCCCTACGTGTTCTAGGGTCACACGTAAGCCTTGTCTAAGCGTTCTCTCCATAAGGATCACAACAACCCAGGAGGTCACAGATGAGGGAAATAAGCTCCGGGATAGGGAAGTGACTTGCCCAGGGTCACACTGCTGGAAGTAGGAGCTGAAATTGGAATCAGGTCCTTTCTGATTCCCAAGTCCACACACTTGGCCACTAAGGTCCACGTGACAAGATGAAGGAAAAGAATCTGGCTGACAGCAGGTACCCACTAGGCAGGAAAGCACTTACCCTCTCCCTTTGTTTCAAAAAGATTTCTTTTTGAAATGTATTCATTTGAGAGAGATACAAAGACAGAGCAAGCACAAGCAGGGGGAAGAGCAGAGGGAGAGGGAGAAGCGGCCATCTTGCTGATCTGTGAGCCAGACACAGGGCTCAATCCCTGAACCTGGAGATTGTGATCTGAGCTGAAGACAGATGCTTAACAGACTGAGCCACCCAGGTGCTCCTCCCACCTTCTCCCTTTGGGCAAGGACCATTGTGATATCTGATCTGTCAACCACAGAGGGGACCCTCCAAATAGAGCTCATTGAATTGGAAGCCCAACCGAGATCTTTTCCTCCAAAGCCCTCACTGCCCAGATGTGAAAACCAAGGCTCAGGGACCCAAAGTCACAGCAGGCGAGTGGCAGAGCTGGTCCAAGAACCAACACTCTTGGTTTTCCAGCAGGGCTCAGAACACCTCTTGCTGTCTTCCTCACCAGCCGTGGCCTTGGACAGACCCTCAGATTTACGCTGGCTAAAGGGCATAACCGCTCCCTGGCAGGCTTGGATGATGAGAGGGGACGATGGACGTGAAGGACAGTGTCAGGTTGTGCATTCTGGTGACTGGCTCTTCGGTCCAGCTGTGTAATTGGCCGGAGGACAATCCAGACAGGGAACAGCCTTGCCAGTTCCGGTGGTAAGTTCTGTGCCCTAGGAAATACCACCCTTCGGACCCGCAGCACGGGCCTGCGTCATTCACACGTCCTAGATAGTCCAGAGTAAAACAAGAACCCTAACCTGTAAATTAAGTGTAAGAAGATCCAGCCAAACTTGGATATCTCCTAGGATGGGCCAGTTGAACGATGCTTGGAAATATCAAATGCAAAATTGTTTAAGAAATTATTTCTGGTGCCCCTGCTTTGCTGGTGAGCCTGCACATGCTTGGTGTGCCTGTTGGATGGCCCAGCACCGCCTGGCAGTGAGAAGCACTTGTCCTACAGGTCATAGCATCTGTATGCCCATCTGCAAAGCAGCAGAGCAGACCAGAGTAAACAGCTGGACTCAATGGCCTCTGACCTTGACTCTCTACATTTCTGCCTCTTAGATGCCTTATTCTGCCTCTCAGATGCCTTACTCTGCCTCACCGGGGTGAGGGTGTGAGAAAAAAAAAATGGTGACTGGATTTGTCAGAATGGATTTTGATCAACTGAGGGTTAACCCTTTAAAACGGAGACAATGAGGGGCTCAGTTGGTTAAGCAGCTGCCCTCAGCTCAGGTCATGATTCCAGGGTCCTGGGATCGAGCCCCGAGTCAGGCTCCCTGCTCAGCGGAGAGCCTGCTTCTACCTCTCTCTCTCTCTGCCTGTCACTCTGCCTATTTGGGCTCACTCTCTATCTCTCTGTCAAATAAATAAATTAAATTAAATTGAGACAATAAGAGTCACCTGCTTCTCAGGTCATGCGAGAAGCTCTTTCAATGTACTTATCACGGTTGTAACCAGAAAACTGTGTATTATCTTTTAAATATATCAGCCTGTTGCCAGAACGTAAGTAAGCCCTGTGAAGGCAGGATGCTTTGTTCACCTTCTCACAGCCTTGCCCATTGTAGGTAGGTACCTCCTGAATGCTTGATGGAAGATGGAAAGAGGGAATTGTGGGTTAAGATGGAAGAAGCAGTATTGGAGGGTACCACAGTCCTCTAAACTTGGCCATAAATCATTTGGGTTGCAATAATTGTACAGTGACGTCTACGGATTCCTCATTCCAGACTCCTGGTTTCCAGAAGCTCTGGCTGCCTGTCACGCTGGCAGGCAGCTTTGTCTCACTGTGGAGGCCACAACCTGTAATGGATCAAAAGAATTTCCACCAATCTTCTACTGGGTGGGCATCCCCTCTCCACAGGTGTTCCCCTTTCTTCCATCTTTTTCATCTTCCTGTTCCTCTACCTGCTCATCCTGGTGGGGAACATGCTCATCCTATGGCTGTGGTGAGAGAACCCAGACTCCATAAGCCCATGGACTTCTTCCTGATCAGTCTCTCAGCCCTGAACATCCTTTGCACCATGACAACTGTCCCCAAGATGCCATCCCTCCTCTTGCTTGGGGACCGCTTCCTCAGTTTCCCCACCTGCTTCCTGCAGATTCACCTCTTCCACAGCTTCTCCTGCTCAGAAGCCTTCATCCTGGTGGCCATGCCTATGACCGCTATGTGGCTATCTGCCGCCCCCTGGACTATACCCTGTCCTCATGACCCCCACACCGATGCCACCTGGGCAGCCTGAGCCTGGCTCACTGCCTTCCTCCTGCACATCCCCACTGGGGTGCAGACTTCCTGCTTGGCCTTTGACAACATAGCTCACATCCCTTGCTGCTTCTGTGACCACCTGGCTATTGTCCAGGCCTCCTGCTCTGACACCACGTCCCAGACCCTCATGGGCTTCTGCATCACCGTAGAGGTGTCCTTCCTGCCCCTTCCCCTGGTGCTTCTCTCCTGTGCCCACATCCTGGCTTTGGTGCTTCGCATCAGCTCCTGAGAAGGATGTTTGAAAGCCTTCTCCACCTGCAGCTCTCACCTCTTGATGGTTGGTACCTACTACTCATGCATTGCCATAGCCTCTGTGGCCTACAGGGCCAACCTGCCCCTCAACTCCCACATCATGGCCAATGTGGTGTGTGTTCTTCTCACCCCTGTCCTCAACCCTCTTATCTACACCCTGGAGAACAAGGACGTCAAAGCAGCCATCACCAGCACAACAAGTGTCTGGGACCCAGGGCATTCTGGAGACCCTTTATCCTTAGATGTAGCTAATTCTTCTTCCAAGATACCAGTGTGCCAAAAAGAAAGAATGCCATCAAAAAAGTTTCTTGACAGGAGGAATGACTTAGAGTAGAGCCCAAAATATACCATTGAGGCTTCCATTTCCATTAATGATAGACTAAGTTATAAAATCAACACTTCTGTGGAAAGAAAAATGTCAGATAAAATAGAAAAATTATCTTCTTTAAAGTGTCAAAATTATCATTTTCTTAGTTCAGTGGGCAGTGTGTCAGTCTCATAAATGCATCAAATAGATTTTTTAATATAAAGCTAAAATAGTAATAAAGATGAGAACACAGAAAGGTTAGTTATTAAGACATGAATGGGTGGCTCAGTGGGTTAAAGCCTCTGCTTTCAGCTTGGGTCATGATCCCAGGATCCTGGGATCGAGCCCCAGATTGGGCTCTCTGCTCAGCAGGGAGTCTGCTTCCCTTCCTCTCTGCCTACTTGTGATCTCTATCAAATAAATAAATAAAAGATCTTCAAATTTTTTTTAAAGATTTTATTTATTTATTTGACAGAAAGGATGATTCCAATTATATGAAGTTCAAAGACAGGCAAACCTAAACTACATTTTTTATCAATAGATAGAGATGTCATACACTGTGAAGAAAAGAGAAGGCATATTTATTATAAAAATGAAAATCAGGGGTGTCTGTGTGGCTCAGTGGGTTAAGCCTCTGCCTTAGGTTCAGGTCATGATCTCGGGCGTCCCCTTGGGCTTTGCCTGGGGAGCGCCTTGGGGCGGTGCGCCTCTGGCAGCTCAGGACCTGGTGCAGACCACGGGGAAGACGGATGTGATCTTCTCCTGCCTGGAAAATCTTAAGTTCTTAGAAGTTTCACTGCATACCTGAGAGAGAGAGAGAGAGCAAGTGAGCATAAGCAGGAGGAGCAGCAGGAAAAGGGAGAGGGAGAAGCAGGCTCCCCGTCAAGCAGGGAGCCCAATGCAGGACTCAACAGGAGCTGAAGGCAGATGCTCAACCGACTGAGCCATCTAGGCACCCTCTATGTTTTTCCAATCTGTTTGGAATCTTTATATTTTTCCAATCTGTTTTGGAATCCCAAAATCCCGATCCTGGGATCAAGTCCCACATCAGGTTCTCTGCTCGGCAGGGAGCCTGCTTCCTCCCGCCCCTCCCCCTGCCTGCCTCCCTGCCTACTTGTGATCTCTCTCTGTCAAATAAATAAATAAAATCTTAAAAAAAAATCAGAGTTATTGCTGTAAGAGAGGGAGAGAGATGTGAATCAGAGAGCGGCACCAAGGGCCTTCTGAGGAATTGTCAGTTTCATTCTCCCCTGAATGGTGGTGACATGATCGTTCACTTTACAATCAAACTCTCTGTATAGACGTATACATTGTGGCTCCATATTAATACTGTATTTCATAATAAACTCTTACAAGACATCATGCCATCAGGCAGAGGCTCCAATGGTAGTTCTCAATGTTCAGTTCAAGTGTTTCCATGGGTAGGATGGTTTGTGGTGGTTTTTGCATTTGTAGTAAGCATTGAGCTGCCCAATATAATTTCCCCTGTTTGTCTATCCATTTTAGAAGACTTTGATTAACATTTGGGAGGTGCTTGGCCATGTGGTAAAAGCTAGACACCACAGAGAGAGATCGGGACAGTCACTGCCCTCAATTTGCTTACAATCTAGTGAGGAAGATGGACTCGAGGAGGAATAGCACAGTGTGGTAGGTGCTGTATCAAAGGGAAGCACAGGGGATGGTGGGAGCATGGAGGATGGTGTTTAATCCAAGACAAAAATGTCCCCTGTAAATATATATTAACCTATGGCACCTGCTGCTGCTTGTTTAGGAGTCTTCATGGAGTTAACAACATGGTGGATATGGACTGACTGAACAGAATCCCTGAGCTGCTCCCATCAAGAAGGAGAAGTTTCATTCTGGAGCTGACCAGAATGCAGGATGGACTCCTTATCATGGGGTGCTGATTTTTTTTAGTTTAGACCCCCGCCTCAGTCAAGAAATGGAGTTCTCACTCAAGCAAACACAGAAGACTTTGCCACTCAGTCTTCCTCAGAAATCCCATAGGTCAAAAAAGGGTGGACAGAACTACAGTGCCCCTGAAAGAGGCAAAAAGGAAAACCACTCTCAGAAAAGTGAATGGCTCAGGCAGTGACATTCTTGTGGCATATGTTAAAGGAAAGAAACTCTTTCTTAGCAAATTGTGATCAAGTTGCAGGAGTGATGGGACTTGAAGCAAGGGCATTAGCAGAGAGTGAGAATTTCAGCAAACAGCAAGGGGGTCTTTTAAAGCCACGATGGTAGCAATTTTAAGTCAAAATTGTGAATCAAGGCATTTTTAGTGAATTTCTGTCCCCATTTCTGCTCCTTCCACCTATTGCATTCCCTCTACAAAAATTATTTTTATTCATTTTTTTGTTTTTCTTTCCATTTTTAATATAAGCATATCCATAGACTTACACACACATATACAACATATAAATACAGCTATATTATCTCTTTCTTGGAGAAACAGTAACATATTAGAAGACTGGTCTGCACCTTGATTTTGAAAAGTTAATCAACAGTTGGTAGAGATAAAGTTTTTGTTCGAGCAAAAAAAAAAAAAAAAAAAAAAAAACTGGTGGTGGGAGAAGGACGGGGTCATTGCTGGAGAGACTGGCCTTAGGTAGGAGCATGAAGAGTTAGTCCAGGGGAATAGGCTGGAAGACAGAAGGAATGCAGGCATGGATGGCGGCAGGCGGGTGAGCATGGGACGGGACTCCGTGCACTCCTCTCCTGATTGGCTGTAATAACAACAGGAAGAGGTATTGGTGAATGGAAGAGAGAAAAAGTCGTCAGGAAGAGGAAATGAGGGAACAAACCAGGGATATATCAGATGACTGCCTGCCAGAATTAAGGTCTGTGAAAAGCTCTTATGTTAAGCTTGGATAAGATACATATTCATCAGGAAAATGCTTTCTTAAAATCCATTTCACTTCTCCCTAAGGGTGCAGGGCTCAACCTGAGTCAAGGCATGTGGGACTGATGTCCCAGTGTTACTGATTATTCCCAGTGGAGGTTTCTTTTTTTATCCAAGCATTAGGATAATTCCATAAGCCAACTGGTTTTCAGGCAGCAATGATTTGATTTTTTAAAAAAATCTGATCATTTATCTGTCCTCACAAGTGGCTACCTATGCTTCTTGTCAAGAAAATAAAATCTGTCTGCTAAGTGACATATCTCAAGTACATATATCATGAGCCTACTATATGGTATATTTTATATCTCAATGTTATTGGGAGAGGAAGGAAGAAAAAAACACTAAAAAATGAATTCTGAAATGTCAAATGCTAGTTTAAAATGCTTCTAAACTTGGTTACAACGCTGAGTTCTAAAGATGGTTCCACTTACCACTTACACGTAGTGAAAATACTTATGTAGTCATGAGATTATGATTCCATTACAAGAATGATATTTATGGTAATACCATTTCCTCTACATTAACTTCTTATATTCTTGATGCTAAGTAAAATGCTTATAATATGTTAAATTCTTATTTTGTGCTTTCTGTTTGTTTCAAACAGCATGATTCACTTTAATTTCTTTTATCCTCCTCTTATGTGTTCTTCAAATATATTCCCAGCATTGTCCACAGTACCTGGTCTAGTTCCATCTTTAAAGCCATCACTATTACTAAACTAGATATTTTGGTCCCAAGCTATATATATTTTAAATAACCTGCCCATTATACTATTCTATACATCTTTAAAATAATAAAAATTCTATCACTGAATGCTGCTTCCACAAATATGTGGAAATTAAACAGCACACCCTTAAAAAACCAATGGGTCAGGGGCACCTGGGTGGCTCATTAGGTTAAAGCCCCTGCCTTTGGCTCAGGTCATGGTCCCGGGGTCCTGGAATCGAGCCCCATATCAGGCTCTCTGCTCTGTGGGGAACCTGCTTCCTCCTCTCTCTCTGCCTGCCTCTCTGCCTACTTGTGATCTCTGTCTGTCAAATAAATAAATAAATAAATCTTAAACAAACAAACAAAAAACCAATGGGTCAAAAAAGAAATCACAAGGAAAATGGGAAAATATCTTGTAGAAAATGAAAGCATAGCATAGCCAAAATCAGGGGATACGGCTAAAACAAGTGCTTTGAGAGAAATGTAGACCCATAAATGCTCATATGAAAAAAGAAGAAAATCTCAAGTTAATCATCTATTGCTATTAGATTATTTATTAAATTATTTATGATAATCTAATTTTTACTTTAAGAAATTATTCTTTTATCATTTTTCTTTAAAAACAAACTCAACTCAAAGCAAGCAGTAGGCATCAAATAACAATAAAGATTAGAATAGAAACAAATAAAAAAGATGGGAAAAATTGACAAAATCAAAACTGGGTCTTCGAATACATCAATAAGATTGACGAACCTTTAAGTAGATTGATTAAGAAAAACAAAAAAGAAAAGACCTCCAAGTACTAAAATCAAAAGTGAAGGAGGGAACATTACGACTGCACTGCAGAGACATAAATACAAAATGTCAAAGGCAGAGACCAGCATGCCACACCTGAAAACAGAAGGCTGAATTTACCACCACCTTAAGCATTGGGAATGTTCCAGCATATGGTTCTGAGGAACACAGGGAGCTAATCTCACACAGGGCTGGGGACAATGTGGAAGGGAGGGGCTGGTGGACCTTCAGGGGTGCTGGTATTGAGGGAACAGTTTGTCTTTGGTGGTGGAAGTGTGGTTACTGGGGTGAGGGTGTTGCTGGGTGGCTGACTTTTAGACTGGCTGGCTTTCAGGAACGTGGATATTAGTGCAAAGCTGTCATTGAGCCATTAAACAGGTTTAAAACAAGTTCTGAGGACTATTTGTAACCATGGCTATCGAACAGCCCATCATTTCCTAGAAACCTGAGGACATTTTCCTTCTCAGAGGTAATAAATTAAATCATATTTTATCCCCTAATGTTATACTAGGAAGTCTTAAAGTGTTGGCTTTTTGCAAAGAAATCTCAGCCACCAGATTAGTTCTATTTTGGCTCATTTTTGTAGGTAAAACGAAATAAACTTAGAAACCTGAAAGGGATCTAAATCTTGGTTTCGGTTTGCTTTCTCTGACCTACCATAGTTCAAATGCTGGTTGTTTTCTCTGTGATCCTTTCCTACCAATAACCAAGTCTTGTCGTTAGTTTCATTTGTCACACCCCAAAAAAGACTTTAGTCTTTTTCATGCTGCCAAAGGCTGGTTTGCGGGGGTTTCTTTGTTTTCTTAAGATGTTATTTATTTATTTTGAGAGAGAGAGAGAGAGAGCAGGGGGAGAAGGGCAGAGGCAAAGGGAGAGACAGAATTCGAAGTGGACTCCCTGCTGTGGCAGAGCCCAAAATGGGGCTCGACCTCATGAGCCTGAGATCACAACCCCACCAAGAAGCAAGAGTCTGACACTTACCTGATTGAGCCACTCACACGCACCTGTTTTTGTTTTTGTTTAAGTGCAAACCTGGTTAATTTTTTTTTTTTTTTAGAGAAGTATAGTTGATGCACAACGTTATAACATAGTGATTCGGCAAAGTCTAGACGTTATACTGTGCAGCTACCATCTGTCACCATACAACACCATCATGGCAATAGGTGTTTATTAAGGAGCTCTGTCATGGGCAACCCTGTCGGGGTCCCCTCTCACTCTTGAGAGCTTTTTCTGTATCTTCACTTAATAAACTTCTATCATTTTATTCACACACAGACACACACACACACACACACACAAAAGGAGCTCGATCATGTCTGAGGAACAGAAAACAGAACAAAAATCCACCAACAGTCCAATGATTCTGCGGGAATTCTTTGGTTAGATCTCCTCCCCTAGAAAAACCCTCAGCTTTTGCCTTTGTGGCCTTGAAGCAAAGATCCACATATACAAATTTATCCCAACCCAAAATTCCTCTCTTCAGTTGGAAGGAGTAGATCTGGAGAGGAGGAGAGACCAAAGAAAGTTCTGGTTTGTTCTTCAACAAAATTTCCCAAACCATCTTCAGTGCCCTCAGAAGTTCCTTCGATCAGAAGGGGCTACAGCCTCTGCTGTACTATTCTTTCGGTTTCCAGGAAGCTGCCAATGGCTTAGTAATCTTACATCCCGCAGTTGTAAATCTACAGTCCGCAGACATCACTTCTGGAAGTCTCTACTGTGGGCTGAAATGCTTTTGCCCTGGGTCAGGGCAGCAGCAATAGGTCCAGGTGCAGCGAGGTCATCTCAGTCATTGCTGGAGTTCATGTTCTCGGAGTCTCTGGGTTTGAAGCTGGGATGCCCCTGCTGCAACAGATGAATCCCTAAACTCTACCTCTGACCCTAACAATGCACTATAGAGTAATTAGTTGATTTAAAATAAAATAAAATAAAATAAAATAAAATAAAATAAAAAGTGCTTGCTGCTTGGATCAGGAGTTCTACTTCTAAGGACCTATCTGAGAGAAATATCTGGGTACCTATCCCCAAAATGCATGTTAAAAGGACATTAATTATAATAATGTTCAGAATAGCAATAATTGTGTACAACCTAGATGTTCATTGGCAGGGAAATGATGAAATATTTTGAAATCTGAAAATACATGAAATAATTGGTGTCATATCCATACTATGAAATACCAAGTAACAGATTAAAAGAATGAAGTATGTCAGACAGACAGAAAGGTTCCAAGACTCAGTAAGTTGGAACATAAGTGACACCATAAGAACAAAATGACTCTATGTTAAAGGAAAAACAAAACAGTCCCTCCAACCCCCACCACACACGCATGCTTAGGGAAGGTGTGGAAGGAACACACCAAATCGTTACCTTTGTTGGGGGAGGGGAAATATGAGGAAGGGTTGGTGTGAAGAAAACATTTACCTTTTACCCCATAAATCTCCATATTGCTTAAACTATTTTACAATGGGATCTATTTATTACTAGTAAAATTTTAAAAATTGTTTAAATTTTATACAGATTAGTGGAAGTGTGACAGAGTCAGAAAGTGAGAGCTATGGAGCCACAGGAAGGAATCTGACCGACTGAGGTACAAAGAGGCTGTGATCCAACTTGGGCCCTTCCTGGGGCTGGGGCACAGTCCACCCTACCCCACATTCTTCCCACAGAACCTTAGCAAGTCCCTCCTGGAATAGCTATGGTAGTGTGTCCCGGTGGCACAATAGGGTTTTCCTTTTTTGGTTTATCCAAATAACAGCTCTCCCTTACTGAACGTTTACCATGTGCTAGACCCGAGCTCAGCACCTAAACCTTCCCAGAAACCTGCAGGATAGGCAATGCTGTTATACCCTTTTGCACAGGTAAGAAAATAAAGGCCCAGGGGGGTTAAGGGATTTATCCAAAGAGACATCACTGGAAAGAACTGAGGTCTCTGCTAAACAGCTGAACCGCAATGGGAATCTTGGGCCCAAATTCCAGCTCTGCCAGCAGCCACTCATGTGACCCTGGGCAAGTCATTTCCCTTCACTGGATTTTTCCTCAGCTCTCAAATAATGAGGACAATCCTGGCCCTGCCTGTCTTCCCTGGCTGTTGTGGGGCCAGATGGGAAAAAAGAATCGAACTCTTACATGGGTGATAAAGTTCTGGGACCCATGAGGGTTGTTAATGACACTATTTCCATTACCTGCAAAGCCCAGGGCCACGTCCCCCACTCCACCCTAGGGAGGTGGTCCCAGCTGGCGGGCGTGGAGTCCTTTAGGGGAACCAGCTTGAGGGAGAAGGCCCCAGCAGGCCATGACTCCAGGGTTTAATGGGCCGTGGCCCAGCTCCTTCCTGGCTCTTCTACCAGGGCCAAGTGTGGTGACGCTACAGAAGACAGCAATGTGGATCAGGCCTGCAGGTGAGCTGAGCCAGGGCTGGAGTTTTCCAGAAGCACACAGGTTCAGAGAGGCCTGGAATGTGTACAGCCATAGTCAGGAGCCCAGGGTGCACCCCCCCGTCTGTGTGGCTCTGGGACAGACACCCCAACAGGACGGGCAGGGATGGGCAGTCACAGGCAAGAGGCTGATGCTTTTGTGAGAAAGTTTCTCACAGAGAGGCAAGGCCAATGACAGTGAAAGAAAGGGAAATATTTAGTGAGGCATCTGTAACACTGTGAGTCACGGGTGAGGGAACTGCAGTTCAGGGGAAAAGTAGAAAGCGGTGAGGCCAGAATGGAAACCCAGGTCGCTGTAGCTCCAATTACTGAGCCAGACTCTATCACGTGCACATATCCTGCTCTTGGACTACGGGAACGGCACAGGATGGTGGGAATACTGTGGGAGGATGGCGTGGATTTGGGAGTTGTGGTGAAGCGTGATGATGCAGTCACCATGAGAGGCAAGCATGCCACAGGGCCCTCGCTCTCCCTCCTCAGAGGCTGGGGCCATGAGATGGCTATTTTGGCCCCTCACCGGGCCAGACACAGAGACGTGCTCCAAGATGCTCACTGAGCCAGAGGAGATCATCTCTTCCAAAGCCTTCTTTTACAGGTGGGAAAACTGAGGCTCAGGGACCCAAAGTCACAGCTGGCAAGAGGCAGAACTTGCCCAGGAAGTGGCACTCTTGGTCACTAGGTGGGATTCAGGCCTTTGCCGAAGGCTAGCCCCAGCTCACCCTCTGCTCCCACCCCAGAGAGATGGACCTTGGGGACTTGGGGACCTTGGGGACCTTGGGGACTCAGTTTCTCCTTTGTTCAAGAGATATAACCACTCCCTGGCAGGCTTGGATGCTGAGAGGAGAGGATGTATGTAAATTGTAGCATCAGGCTGAACCCTCTAGTGAGTGGTTTTTCCGTCCTCTGTCCCCCGCCAGTGCTGTAATGTGGCTCACAGATATTCCTGACCAAGGAAATTTCCCAAACAGTATCTTTGGTGCCCTTAAGCACCAAAAACACCCCTATAATACATATTCAACATGAACTCCCTTCATCTAAACCACAAACTAAATGTAAGGAAGTCCAGAAATTTCTGATTATGAGCACAATGCTACATTGGGGCTTTTCAAAAATAATCAGATACCAAATTCTGGCAAAAATGTTTTTCAGCGCTCTTGTCTAGTGGTGCCCAAGTCTGTGCTCTATCTGTTGCCTAGGTGCATTCTGAGAAAATGGGAGTTTAGGGAAGGGAAGTGCCTCAGTGCTTTTCAAGGGGAGCAAATCAGTCTCACTGGTGAGTCTGTTCCGTGGCCCCAGGAGGGAGGGCAGCCAGGGCTCCTCCTGAGGGATCCCCAGCTCCAGGGGAAATCCAGCCCCTTGGAGAGTCTAGTTCTTGTTCTGTCACCGGCTTACTGTGTGCCCTTGAGCAAACCACAGCCCATTTCTGAACCCTCCCTCCCCACCCCCATTTGTGTGCCCTAGCTGTGTGAGAAATGGTCAAACTAAAACTCTCTGCTTGCTAATGACTCCTTCATGCCGCCTGCATGATTCAGCAGCCACTCAAGGCCTGCTGGGAAAGCTATGTCTGGCTCCCATCTCTGGACCACCGGGCTCCTGGTAGGGGTGGTGGCTCACTTTCCAATAGAAACAGTCGGGCTCCATGATGTGTGTGCTTGGGCCTGTGGGACCCATGGACAGAGAAAGAGACAGACACCCCCACCCCCAGTATGATCGTAGTGATGACGAAGGAAAGCACAGGGACTCTAAAAGCCAGAGAAGAGGGCCCAAGCCAGCCAAGACCAGCAAAGCCTCTTGGGAGAGGGAGCATTTGAATTGAGGCAGAAGAAGGCAAGAGTAAGAAGTTACCGTGTGACTGGAGTAAGAAGGCTGCCAGAAGATCGATCTCGGACGGCAGGTGAGGAGGTCATCTTCTCTCATGAAAAATCCTTATGAACACCACACAGGAGCCAGAAAACTGGTCTCAAGACCTGCCTTGGCTGTGAACTTGTTGGCTGACCTTGAGAAGACGCTCTGTTTCCCAACTTCAGACAGCATTTGCCCTCTCTACCAGTGTTGTTGAGTAGAAGTGGGACAGAGGAGCAAGTAGGGGCTACTGATGGACTTGCTGGCTCTGAATTTTTGCACCTCACACCCCAGCTTGACTTAACTCAGTGACCATCAATCGCAAATCATCTCCTCTGAGCTATAATGACATGTAGGCAAATGTAGCTGGCACCATTTGGGGGTATGAGGAAAACCTGGTCAGCTGGCCAAGGCAGGTTGGATCTGGTGGTCTTGTTAGCTGAGAATGAACTCTTTTCAGCTGAGGTGCAGCAGCTTTGCTCTCCTGACTGGGGACTGGGGCCTGACCTTCAGAACACAGTATTTTTTTTTTCTTTCAAGGAAGCATTCACAATGAAGTGGTTTGTTCCATGTGTCTTTTGGGAAAGGCATTTTACCAGCCTTCACTACCTAAGGAGAAGCCAGGCCACCCAGCACATACACTAAAGAGATTAAAGAACAAATTGAAACTACTTTTTTCCCCCAAGTTGAAATTTCTGATTGTGGCTGCCAATATCAGCTTAGAAATGGAGAAGAAAAGAGGAAAAAACTTTGCCCCAATCTCTTCCCAAATGAAAACTTCCAGATTGTCCAGGGGACATGATCTAGAGAGAGAGCCCCAGTCTGGGAGTATGAGACCTGAGTCCTTGTCCTCGTTCTGTGACTGACTGGCCCCATGTGATCTTGGGCAAGCCTTTGGCCTTTCGGTCTATAAAGAAAAAATCTGGCAACCATTTTCAGGTTTAGTATTCTTATGATTCAATGACATGAGAAAGGTTTTAGCACAAGTCAGAGAAACAGGACAGTTCTGGAAAAATCAAGAAGGGAGTCGTTTTAGAAATCATCAAGGTTAACGAGGCCATGATATAAAGTGACCATGGACTTGTTCCTGTGTATGAAAGGAATCCATATACCCAGTCGGTTGAAGGCCTCCGGGTCTGTGAGTGCTCAGAAGCACACATCTCTCCTTCCTTGACAAGGGAAGCCCCTGAGGGAGGGGCTTGTGCCTTAGGCACTGTCACAAGAATACTGTGTTTGTCTCTCCAACAGTGGCCCCTAAGACCCCTAAGTTTCCAGTTTACTACAGTACCTTCTTAGCTGGGGCTAGGGAAGTCTACAGGCTACCGTTCATCAGGAAATCCTGCTCTCCTGCAGCAGCAACTAGGAGAGAGGGAACAAATCATATCACACTTGAAAGCCTTTCAATCTTTCTTTCTGCCACTGGATTGAATATACCTTTAACCCTGACTCCTATCAGCAAGCAACTTCTCCAACAAAAAGCTGCCTCTGCCATTCCTCTCACTGTAGTAGGACAAAAACCCATACACACAGAGGCAAGATTTAAAATATCCTGTTGTTTTTGTTTGCCTGCTTGCTTGCTTGTTTAAATAAGGTATAACTCAGGCGTAATAAAGCCTACAATATTAGGTACAAATATAGATCTAGCTATAAATATAGCTATAGCTCTAGATTCAGACATCATAGTCACAGACACAGATACAGATATTGATATACATGCAAATATATATCTATAGGGGCACCAGGGGTGGCTCAGTCAGTTAAGCAGCTGCCTTCAGCTCAGATCATGATCCCGGGGTCCTGGGATCAAGCCCCGCATTGGGCTCCCTGTTCAGCGGGGAGTCTGCTTCTCCCTTTGCCCCCAGCCTTGCTCATACCCTCTCTCTTCTCTCTCTCTCCCTCTCTCAAATAAATAAATAAAATCTTTTTTTAAAAAAGACAAATATAGATATATAAATGTAAATAGATCAGCTAAAGATATAGCATATTTTCAGCAACCCAGAAGGCTCCCTTGAGCCCAGCCTAGTCAAATCTCCCCACAAAATTGAGCTAATCAAGGCTTGAGTTAGGTTCAGTTTCAGTTTTCATAAGATTCATTCTAACTTGAATTTGCTCTTGTTCTTAAGGTATGGCCTCCTGGGCTGTGGATTGTTAACGTGGCGGATCTCTGTCTCCTCAGCCCTGAAACATTATAGATTTGTTTCTACCCTTTGGAGGTTTTGAACTTAAGCTTTAGCAACCTTGCCACCTACTCTCTCAACACACACACACACACACACACACACAGAGCTTCAGATTTTTTTTTTTTTTTTTTTTTTTTTTTTTTTTTTTTTACAGCTTCGGAAATTTTGAAAATGTTTTGAGGATAAGACCTTTATGTTTTGGAGGCAGGCTCTTTCCCTCTAACCTCTTAAGCATCATGGGATCTACCTTTTAGAAGTCTCTTTATTATTTTTTTTGGAAGCTTCAAGCCCTGCTTCCCAAACTCTTTTGCATAGCCCCCAGATTCAGAAGCTGTCCCATGGGGAAAACCTGTTCTGCATTTAGATTGTCTTAAATTTCCAGTTTGTTTTACAAACCTTTTTTGACTGCCAAAAAGCACTGCTTTTTTTCCTTTCGTCATCTGTGTCCCTCTGCCTGGGCCAAGTCCAATCCACGCAATGGTCCCCAAATCAAATGTTCCCAGGAAGGATAAGAACCGGTGCTTGGCAGTTCACTTTGGAAAGTCCCTCCTCTCTGGAGTTCCAATTCATTTCATCCTCATGGAAGCCATGTTTCTCCAATTTATTTTAAAAAATGTTATCTGTGTATTTTTTCCAAGTTTTCCTAGTTGTTGCCATGCAAGTGTTGGGCCACCATGACCTATTACATTGTACATCTGTACATTGTACAGATATATAGCTTAAGAGGTATGTGGAAAAAAAACACTACTCAAGGCATACAAGCAAGAAACAGGTTTAATAAGTATGTGAGCAGAAGCAAGTTGTGGAGAGCCTTGGAGACAGCAGCCCTTACAAGATGGCGGCAAGATGGTAGAATTTGAGTGAGTGCAAAACTAGAAACACAAGCGTAAGGACTTGATTTGAGAGAAGAGACATCCCAAGCCAGACAACATGGGACCCAAGATGAAGACCAGAAGAACTCTTTCTAAGCATTTTTCACAATTATAATTCTATAATCAACTGTTAAGATCTGACTTTCCCAGTAAGACGTGAACTCTCAGATAGGAATTTCGTCTGCTTTCTTCACTTTCGTCACTGTATCACATGAACACAACATAATGACTTCTGTCTGGTAGGTTATTATGAACTAGTAATTAATATTTGACCAAAGAAGAAAGGGAGGAGTTTGGGGTTCCCTTGATAGATATCATAGATAAATACCACAACTTACAATCCGTCTACTAGAATTGGCTGTAAGTGATTGTGCTTATGTTAACTATAAACATTAAAAAATGTCATTCCAGTGCCCTTTGTCTCTATGGTTTTCAGATATCTCCAGGATCCAGATGTTCCAGCTGCCTATCTCCCAGAAATCCAGCTCTGCTTCACTATGGAGGCCACAACCTGCAATGGATCAGAGGATGGATCACCAGTCTTCTACCTGGTGGGAATCCCCTCTCTGCCAGAGACCTTCTTCCTCCCTGTGTTCTTTATTTTCCTCCTCTTCTATCTTCTCATCCTTCTGGGAAATGCCCTGATCCTGGTGGCTGTGGTGGCAGAGCCCAGCCTCCACAAGCCCATGTACTTCTTCCTGATCAACCTCTCAACCCTGGACATTCTCTTCACCACGACCACTGTCCCCAAGATGCTGTCCCTGTTCCTGCTTGGAGACCACTTCCTCAGCTTCCCTGCCTGCTTATTGCAAATGTACCTCTTCCAAAGCTTCACATGTTCAGAAGCCTTCATCCTTGTGGTCATGGCCTATGACCGCTATGTGGCTATCTGCCGCCCCCTGCACTACCCTGTCCACATGACCCCACAAACCAATGCTGCACTGGCAGCCTGTGCCTGGTTTATCGCTCTCCTCCTGCCCATCCCAGCAGCGGTCAAGACCTCTCAGATGGCATATAAAAACATTGCTCACATCTACCATTGTTTCTGTGATCATCTGGCTCTGGTCCAGGCTTCCTGCTCTGACACCATGCCCCAGACCCTCATGGGCTTCTGCATCGCCATGGTGGTATCCTTCTTGCCCCTTCTCCTGGTGCTTCTCTCCTATGCCCACATCCTGGCTTCGGTACTTCGCATCAGCTCCCGAGAAGGACGTTCAAAAGCCTTTTCCACCTGCAGCTTTCACCTCCTGGTGGTTGGTACCTACTACTCATCCATTGCCATAGCCTATGTGGCCTACAGGGCCGACTTGCCCCTTGACTTCCACATCATGGGCAATGTGGCATATGCCATTCTCACACCAATCCTCAACCCTCTCATTTATACGCTGAGAAACAAGGATGTTAAGGCAGCCATCACCAAAATCACGTATCTCAAGACCCAGTCTTGGATAAGAACCCTCGCGCTTTAGACGCAGCTTATTCTGCACTCAGGACACCAAATAACAGTGCCCGAGACAGGTTAGGAGCTCAATAAATATTGTTGAGTAAATAAATTAATGAATATAGAATGATAAAAGAGAATTCAACCGAGCAGACGGTTCCAACAGGCCAAGTCAGGTAGACAAGATGACACATCCATGCATTTCAGTCAGACTTCCCATTAAAATAAAAAGCCTACACCATTGGCATAAAGGGCTGAGCCCTTGAGGGCTGTTAATGGTACTCTTCTTGTTATCGGCAAAGTCTAGGGACAAAGCCTACACTCCCCCGTATATGTCCTAAGAGATGCCAGGGAGTTGATCTCTGAGGGATGGAGGGTACAGTTCCCATAGGAGGACCATCTTGAAAGAAAGTACCCAAGAGACCTGGCTAAAAGAAGAGAGCTTAGGGTCTAATAGGTCATGGCGCCATAGCAAAAAGGCCTTGCATGGAGATACCACAGGAGATACCCGTGTGGACCAGGGCTAGCTGGTGAGTAGGGCTAGGGATAAAGTGCCCCATGACAGACAGAGAATGCTGGGGTGGGAAAACGAGGCAGAGAGGCCAGGGCCTATAAACCAGGACCAGGGATGAGAAAGAGAGATTGGGTGCACAAGATGGAGGCAACTAGGATCCAGGCCGGCGGCGGATACACGGGCTGTGGGACCTTAGACCTGGACAGATCTGGACAAGGTGCGCCTCTGGATGGGATTGCAAAGCAGCCAAGCAGAGGAGGGAAGAGAAAACTGCTGGACTCAGTGACCCCTGAGGACCCCTTTGGCGTTGACCCTTGGCGTTTCTGCCTCCCGATGTCCTATTCTGCCTCACCCGGGACTGTTGGCCTCAACTCCCTCTCTGAGCACAGAAATGCCCATGCCATGCAGTCACATTCTTTCAGGTGTGAGAAAATCCCAGAGGCCCAACGTCCAGGGTGGGGTTCGGAGAGTAAGGGATAAGCCTCTCAATTTAGGACAGAGGACTTTCTCTCTTGGGCAAGGTCCTTGGGTCTGACTTCTGGAAGATTTCAAAGGAACTTGAATTGGCAGATACCATGTCTTGTTTCAGCACTCGCCAGAGGGAGACTCAGAAAGAAATATGAAATATAGATGTCTCTGATGTTATCAACGGAAAAAAAAAATGGAAAGGGAAACAGAAAATCTTTGTCCTAGTATTTTCTCCTCAAGTTTCTTTCCTGGAAACTTGAGCTTCTGGATCCTCCAGGAAACATGACATAGAAGAAAGAGCCTGTTTTTGGAAAACGAAGGCCTGAGCTCTGGTTGGGGGCCCTGCAGGTTGCCTGTGGCAGCTGAGAAAGTCCCTTTCTTTCTTTCTTTTTAAAAAATATTTGTTTATGTATTTGAGAGAGACAGAGAGGCTGGGGGAGGGGAAGAGGAAGAGAATCTTCAAGCCGACTCCTCCCTGAGCATGGAGCTCAACACGGGGCTCAATCCCACGACCCTGAGATCACCATCAAGTGTCAGACGCTTAACCAACTGAGTCTCCCAGATGCCCCAACCCTCTGCCCTTTCTATGCTTACTCTCTGGTCTTTGGGGAGAAAATTGTTGCATTTGAAAATAAAAATGTTTTTTCCAGTTTTTACATTGTTGGTCTTCCACACAGAGGTGTTGTGAGAAGAGAGAGAAATTGGAGGTGACTCCAGGAAAATCACGGGGACACTGCTCATGGAGTCACCGGAATTAGTGAGACAGGAATACCGATATCTATATAGATTTCTCAGGGCCCTTCGTCCAAGGGACAAATCCAACAGGGAGAGCAAATCAGTATTTCCCTTCTCAAACCCACAGATCTGTGGGTTGAAAACCCAGAATCCCTTCCGGTTCCTCCGAGAGGGGTTCTTTCACCTTTGAGCAGCTACTGCAAGCCAGTTTCTCTCTATGGTCAATGCCCCCCAGGTCCCATGACAACTTGTGCCCAGACGCCAGGGGCCTGCTGGGTAGCGGTCATGCAATGGTTAAACAGAAGCCCCCCACTGAGCCACGGCAGCCAGCCTGAAGCTACAGAAGATACCTATGTCCTATGGAGTCACACAGATGCTGTCTTGGATTCTTTTTTGCTGCCAATTGTGGGAGAAGCCACCATCGGTTCTGACTCCAATCAGGAATGATTCTTCCCATCAAGAGCGTTTCCCTTCACTGTAACCTGACAAAGAGCCTCACACCCAGAGACAACAGAATCCTTCCATAACACGTAACACAACTATAATTAATATGTGATTCGTTGCTTAATGTCTCTTTTTTCCACTAGAAACATGTCCATGAAGTTAGAGACTGTCTTGTTCAAGTATTTACTCTATACCCAGCATGTGACACATGGTTGCATATTGTAGACACTTTCCCATACTTGATTATAAAAGAAAAGAGGGTAACCTTAATTATTCAGTGATAATCACAAAATTATCATTCCAGAAGCATTGATTGTTCTGATTTCCAGATATGATTTGTCCCCGGACGTTTCCACTCCCTACTTCCTGGGCATCCATAGTAACCCACCACAGAGACCATAGCCTGTAATAGATCAGAGGAGTCCTTAGCCATCTTCTACCTGGTGGGCATTCCCTCTCTGCCTACATCCCTCTTTCTTCCTATCTTCTTTGTCTTTCTCCTGCTCTATCTGCTCATCCCAGTGGCTGTGGTGGCAGAGCCCAGCCTCCATAAGCCCATGGACTTCTTTCTGATCAGTCTCTCAGCCCTGGACATCCTCTGCACCACGACCACTGTCCCTAAGATGCCATCCCTCCTCTTGCTTGAGGACCGCTTCCTCAGTTTCCCCGCCTGCTTCCTGCAGATTCACCTCTTCCCCAGCTTCTCCTGCTCAGAAGACTTCATACTGGTGGCTGTGCCTATGACCGCTATGTGGCTATCTGCCGCCCCCTGGACTATACCCTGTCCTCATGACCCCCACACCGATGCCACCCGGGCAGCCTGAGCCTGGCTCACTGTCCTTCTCCCACACATCCCCACCGGGGTGCAGACTTCCCGCTTGGCCTTTGGCAACACAGCTCACATCTCTCGCTGCTTCTGTGACCACCTGGCTATGGTCCAGAACTCCTGCTCTGACACCAAGTCCGAGACCCTCATGGGCTTCTGCATCACCATGGAGGTGTCCTTCCTGCCCCTTCTCCTGGTGCTTCTCTCCTGTGCCCATATCCTGGCTTTGGTGCCAGGATATGGGCACATTTGCATAATCTCCCAAGAAGGACACTCAAAAGCCTTTTCCACCTGCTGCTCCCACCTCTTGGTGGTTGGTACCTACTACCTATGCACTGCCATAGTATCCTCTGTGGCCTACAGGGCCGACCTGCCCCTCAACTCCCACATCATGGCCAATGTGGTGTGTGTTCTTCTCACCCCTGTCCTCAACCCTCTCATCTATGCCCTAAGGAACAAGGATGTCAAAGCAGCCATCACCGAAACGACAAGTCTCCAGGACCCAAAGAATGTGAGGAACCCTGATTCACAGGTGTAACTTTACCTACTCACAAATGCTAATAACAATAGAGGGAAAAGTGGAAAATTCAGATAGCCGGGTAGAACAAAAATCTCAAAAAACAGCCCTAAGTGTTTCTCCTCCCTTATAATAAAATAATGAGTTTCTTTCCTTTTTTTTAAGATTTTATTTTTTCATTTGACAGAGAGAGAGACACAGTGAGAGGGAACACAAGCAGAGGGAGTGGGAGAAGCAGGCTTCCCGCTGAGCAAGGAGTCTGATGTGAGGCTCGAGCCCAGGACCCTGGGATCATGAACTGAGCCAAAGGCAGCTGCTTAACCACTGAGCCACCTAGGCACCTACCTTTTCTTAATTCATAGATAAAACATAAAGGATTTTTCTATTCAATTTTTAAGTTATGAATCCCAAATCTCACAAGACTATGAAGATAATTGTGATCACAATTCCATTAGTTCAAAGAATTTTGAATCTCAGAGACTTCAAGCCTTTGACTAGCAAGAAATTCCATCTTTCCCCTTGTGTCTCTTCTTCCCGTATTTCTAGATGTCCCCAGGATTGCCAACAGATAGTGTGAATCAGCCTTGCCCTTTTCTGCTGTGGTAGCAAGTCAGAAATCCCCTTCCAGGAAAAAGTCTGACATTGCCACCCTCTAGGTCCTTGTTGCCTGAAAACTCACTGCCACAACAAATACTATAACACCAGTCACATGGGAAATTTTCCTCTGGTTTCTAGACACTCGTGTCATAAAAGTAGAGCAGACCCTTCCTCTAGCTTCTGCTTAGGTAAGGGACGTTCCTTCCCAAACCTGTGTGGGCATCGAAGCCTTACAGTTCTTTTATTTCCCAGCCATTCCACAACAATGGGGAGCTAAGTAGAGAAGTCTCCCTTTACGGTTACTGTGTTGTGTCTACAACCTCTACTCTTTCTCTTTTTCCTCTTTCTGGCCCTAGCAGCCCAGCCGGGCTGCTTATTCTCCACCCCCGCCATGCCAGATTGTCTCTTGAAGACCTGTCCAGCTTGTCCACGCAGGGACAGACAGACCATGCAGTGAAAGTATCTGGGGGACCCAGGTGACAGAACCTCATCTCTGGCTCATCACAGATACTCTCATTCCAGTTTCCAGGGTTCAATGTTCTGCCACTCATGGAGCTAACTTTAACCATTTTCCTGTTGCATAAAACCCAAGGTAGCTGGGAGTTCAACCGGTGTTGCAGCTCAGCCAAGGGGAGGATTTGTTCCCAGACTCCGTGTTCCACGGTCTCACCAATCCTGGTGTGGTCAGAAAGGGTTTCTGGAAGCAGAATGGCAGCAAGGCTCTCAGTCTTGTTGCCCCTGAGCAACTGAAATCTGGACTCATGCTCTTCTATCTATATCACATGCACTCTGCAGCACTTGCCTTAGTCCTTGAAATTGGTCTCTAGACCTCCAAGGGACCACAATCCTCAAGGTCTAAAAAAAGACAACTTAGTAAGTTGCCTTGCCTCTGAGCTCCATAAGCTCTTAGAATCTAACCTAGGGACATGGAAGGGATTTTTTTTCTCTTTACTCCACTACCACCCGATAAACAACTCCACGAGTAACACCACATTACTACTGAAGTTCTGTCTTGTGCAAATTCTTTTCTGGTACCAGTTTCAGATTCAGTTCAGGGCTGTGGTTTCCTGCGTGTCTGTCAGAGCCTCATGACATCTTTTCATCTTCAGTTCCCCTTCTAGAAGGAACATTGACCGAACCACAGCGGATTATGGTGCTACGGAATCCCAGGCTGGTTCCACCCCACTCACTGGGTCCCTCTCCTAAACATTTTTCAGAAGCAGGCCTGAAATAATAGCAGCAACAATGATAACGATAATAACGTTTCCCGCCTGCAGCCTCACCCACCACGAGGCACAGTCAATGCATATCTCCTGGTTAAAACAATAGTTTCAACCTTTTTGCATCACAGGACACTATCAAGAAAGGGAAAACTGATCCCCAGAATGGGAAAAAATATTTGCAAAGCATACACCTGACAAGGGATTAATATCCAGAATATATAAAGAACTCCTACAACTTCACAACAGAAAAATTGAAAGGTGGGCAAAGGAATTAAATAGACATTTCTCCAAGAAGATATACAAATAGCAAAAAAGCACATGGAAAGACACTCAACAACATTAGTTATTGGGAGAAGGCAAATCAGAACTAAAATGAGAAACCACTTCGCACAAATTAGGATGGGCGTTGTTAAGAAACACACACACGCGGAAAATAGCAAGGGTCGGTGGGGACGTGGAAAAATTGAAATGCTCTGGCATTGCTGGTGGCTGCTGAATGCAAAGGCCTGGCCTAGGGTATGGCCCCTAGTGAAGGCTCAGTGTAGGACAGTGCTACCCAGGGGAGGGTGGTTCTTGTGATAACAATGAAAGACCTCACACAGAGTTAGAGGATGAAAACTCTTCTGTGGTTATGTGCACTTGTATTTTTCCTGTAAGTGGACAGTTTGCCTCTGAGACCTGCTCTCCCCAAGAGGGACGCAGCTCAGCACAGGACAGATGGGCCTGCCTCCAGCCCATACACACGTACCTCCCTTTCCTCTTCCAAGCTTCCAGTTGCCCTAATTGGCCTCCAGCGGGGAAACCGTTCTAGTTGAAGGGCCCTAATTAATCCCTAGGAATTCGGTTCCCCACATTCTCCCCTCGCTCCACTCCAACTCCCTAGTTACTTGTTCCAGACAGGAAAGGAACTTCATAGACTCCCTGAGGAAACAGAGGCTTCAGAGGGGATCATATATGTGGCCTGTGCCAACTACCGTAATGAGGCCCCAGGAGGCCCTGCCTCATCAAAGCAGACCCTGAACTTAGAAGGTGAATGCTTGGGCCTCTTCCCAGCCCCTGTTCTGGCTTCATGTCCACACCCACTGTGCCCCATGTCATAGGCACTTGCACTCTCACCTGGCTCCCTACGAGCATCTCTGTTTATACAGCTCTTTCCATCCCATGGCTCTGGAGACAGGGTCTGGGTCTCTGCCAGACTCAGGAGGTCCTGCCCTCATCACATCTGTTTCCATCACACACTCCTGCTCATCCTACAAGGCTCAGAGCAAATGCTCCTCAGTGAAGTCTTAGCCCAGTGCTAGACAGGCCACTTCGCCCTCTGTGGGGCACCCATGGTGTGTGGCTCCTGGCAGAGCCCTTAGTGCTGAGGGCCTGGAGCAGAGCTGGTTGTGTGCGTGTTTTCTGGCCATGACCCCCGATCCATAAGCAAGCAGAAGCTGCATCCAAGGCAGAGGAGGCCTCAGTCTTCATTCTGCTCTATTATCATCTTTACTCCAAGGTGGATGATGCTCTGCATTGTGTTTGTAACTGTAACTAAAAAATGGCTTCTGCAGTTAAAGAAAATTATGGAAGAAGACCTAAAGCTTTCCTTAGATGCAAGACTCCTTAGAGCCTTTACTAGGTCCGTATCCACTGGGAATCTCTGAGAAGGTCATTGAGGATGCAGCAGTTCCTAGACTTTCTCACAACAGACCTTTTGACTCCGAGGATCTTGTGGGGCCAGTACGCTATTGAACCACTCCGGAAAATTCTGACGTAGATCGCAATTCACAAATTATTTTATTTTTAAAGACTTTATTTATTTATTTCACAGAGAGAGAGAGAGAGAGAGAGAGAGAGAGATCACAAGTAAGCAGAAAGGCAGGCAGAGGGAGAGGGAGAAACAGGCTTCACTCTGAACAGGGAGCCCGATTCCAGCGGGGCTTAATTCCAGGACCCTGGGACCATGAACTGAGCCAAAGGCAGATGCTTAACCAACTGAGCCACCCAGGCACCCTGAGGAAAATCATTTTAAAGCTTCACCTTTTATCATATTCCAAAATAAACCCTAGGTGCATTAAAGAATGAATGTAAGAATGAAACTATAAAAATGAAAGAAGATGCAGGCGGGGAACTGTGGCTTCCCAGAGCCTGAGCCTGGCCCCCCAGTGTTCTCTGATGATCTGTGGGATGAACATGGGGACTGCAGTGTCACTGAAAGACATGCTATGGGGGTAACATGCGATTGGGTGTCTTAAACAGGCTGCTTCAGCTGCAAGATTGATGAGGGTCCATTTTGGCCATATTCCTCCTATGAAATTACATCTAGGAAACTAATAACCTCACACCTGGAAAATCTCCCTCATGGCACCACTTAATGTGACCATCATGTTGAGCCCACCCGCATAAAACAGCCTTTCATCCTAAGCAGTGACTTTAGCCCTGAGAATTCAATGATTCACTGAAATATGGAGAGAGACGGGGAAGGCTCTCCTGGCCCTTTCCCTGGCAGGGGCTAGCTTTCTGATCAGGACTCAGTCCTCTGCAGGCCCCTGTGGGTCTGAGACACATACTTGGCATCCTAGCTCAGGTCTGGCTACCGTCACCCCTGGGCACCCAGGATCCTGACAGCACAGGTACTCTTGCCAACACCCCCTCTCGGGCACCCTCCCAATCCATCTCCACCCACCACCACGATGATTTAGCCTCATCTTCTTTCCCCTAAAGGATCCCTGTCCCCGATCTCCAGGCCTGTGAGCTGCGAGGGCAGGGACCAAGTGTCCCTGGCACCCAGCCGAGGAGCTCGTTCCACTGAATGGGTGGTTCCCACTGGTTAGAGAAAAGTCTTGTCCAGAGATGGAAATGATGTTGGGACAGCCAGGGAGGGAGCTGGGCGCCTTCCAGTGTCCAGGTGCTCACCACCCCCTCCACGTGCCCCAGAGTAGGAATGTGGCAGGCTGGGTGGGCTCCTAGGGTCTTGGTTTCTGGTGTCAGGCTTGGTCAGACCTAACATTCTGGGGCATGTGGGCAAATCCTATCCTACCCTGTGCCTTAGTCAGCTAAAGCACTGAGACCTACAATCCCTGATATGACAGAACCAGCAAGGGGCCCAGTAAGGATGGGAACTCAGTCCGTAGAAGCCTCTCCCCATCCTTGAGTCTCTCTGGCTGAGCTCACCTAACCACTAGAGGAGAGGCACGGTGGCCAGGAGGTCCCTTTTGCCCAATCCCCTTTCTCTGTCTCTCCTGCAGTTCTGCTCCAGCCCTGAGTCCCCCACTCCAGAGAGCAGGCACCGGAGGAGACCCACCCCTGGCTCTACACTGACTTGCCATGTGGCCACCGCCCCTCTCTGGGCCTCCCATTTCCCCATCCATACAATGGGGGACTAGAGGAGGTCACTTCTGGGACCCCTGTAGCTCAGACATTTCTGGTCATCAGCTGCAGGAGGGAGAAGAGGTGACATCATTCATACTTGAGGCTGTGGGGACTCTGGGGGAACAGGCCCTCTGTGGGGCTCGGAACTCCAGAAGCTTCTGGAGAGGCTAGAGCAGGGACCAGTTTGGGAAGATCCTGTGTCAGAACTGAAGAGAGGGCAGGCGGGAGGTCTAGGAGAATAGTTTGAGCAAAGGCACTGAGGAGACAAGTGAGGAGACCAGCCTGAAACGTGCAGATAGGCGAGGCACAGAGGACAAGACTGGGCCAGATCACCTAGCATCTTCAATGTCAAGGAAGATGAAGGAGGGTTTGGCACAGGGTCCAATACATGCTTTAGGTGGGTCACGTGACCGGAGTGTGGAGAAGGGTGGGCAGAGAACCTTTATGCCAAGGTTCAGGCCGGGACACCAGCCAGAAGGCCCCTGGGTTGGTCCCGGAGAAAAAGATAAGTACTGAAGGGAGGTAGTAGCCCTTATAGGAGGGGGGAGGGGAGGACTGGGACACTTGGAGGGATCCATGACAGGCCTTAGTCACTGACTGGCCCTGGACTCGGAGACCTTAATTACCTCATAGATCACATAGAGAAATCTTACCGACAGGGAAAATGAGACCGGGAGCCGGTCAGAGCCCTGCTGAAGGTCACATAGCCAGATAGTGGTAAGACTGTTCCCAGGCCTCCTGGCCCCCAGTCTCAAACTCTTTCCCCACAGTGATACCGAAACAAAAAAAGAAAACAAAACAAAACCCAGAGTTAGAGCCTGAATGCCAAGCCTGGAAATTTGGATTATTTCCATGAGCCAATGGGAGCCAAAGCAGATTCTTACTATTTGGCAACATTTCCTGTTTCGTTGCTTTCCCCAACAGGGAACCTTCTAGTGATGTTGCTAAAATGCAGGACTCGGTTGCTTATAGATCACCCCAACCCCCCGAGCCTTCACACGGAAGACAGAAGCATCCTCTCATCTTTACTAGGAGAAGGCACAAATCTCAGGGGTCCAGAGATTCACCTAAAGCCACACAGGGAGTTGGTAGCCTGGATTTCCCCCAAATCCCGGTATGGCTCTCCTATCCCCTGGTAATGAGACGCAGAAGGCTGAAATGATGGGCCTGGAGGAGGAAGAGTCTGACTCAAGGTCACCACAAGTAGATGGTAGAAGTGGGACCTTGACCTCTCGTGGAAGGGACTCCCAGGGCCGGTGCAGCTGCCCACTAGCCGCCTCCCCTTCTCTGGCCTCCCCTCCATGGCTGCCATCACGTGAGCATGTCTGCATCCTGTCGTCCTCCCTTAGCCGGCATTGTGCCCCCATCTGTCTTGCCAGGGGCTAGTGCTGCGACATCTCCAGGCTGCCTTCAATTACGAGCCAATAAATATGAGATGCGCTGTGCGAGGAGCTGCCACTTGGGCCGCCGCCCTCCCCCTGCCACCGCCACCTCTCCCAGCCTCTGCGCCAAGGAAGATTGGATTTTGTGCCGTTCATTTTTTATCTCTCCTCCATGTCGGATGGGGAGATATAGGACGTGGGCAGTAGATAATTTTATCCTTCCCCCACTTATCGAGTGCAGCACTGAGATGAGTGTGTGTGATGTCCCCAGGTCAGCTGCTGCCGTCGCAGGGGGAGACACCACCCAAGCCACCAGCTCTGGGCTTCTGCTCTCTGCTGGAACAGAGTGACCTGTGTGGTGAAAAGAGTCCTGGACAGGAAGACCAGGAACCATGGTCCAAGCCTAGGCAAGCCTTGGGCAAGTGTCTGAAGACATTCTGTGAGGCCTTTCTTTATGCCAAGCCCTACGCAGGCAAGCAGGGGTCATAGAGCTGAGTCAGACCTGGCCCCTGCCCTCCAGTCAATTCCAAGTATATAGACAACACCCTTGGAGGGGTGGCAGGTGTTGGCTCTGGACATGAAGAGGGAGGACGAGTCAGGCAGGGAATGATGGAAGCGTGGGAAAGGAAACCTTCAGGCAGAGGCCATGGGAACTGAGTGAGTAACGTGCTCTGAGACCTGTGAGTGTGGCTGGGACACAGATCAGACAGAATGGGGGAGAGAAGAGTTTTAAGCAAGTAACTGTCTGATCTGATCTGCATTTTATTTTATTTTAAAATATTTTATTTATGGGGCACCTGGGTGGCTCAGTGGGTTAAGCTGCTGCTTTCGGCTCAGGTCATGATCTCAGGGTCCTAGGATCGAGCCCCGCAACGGGCTCTCTGCTCAGCAGGGAGCCTGCTTCTCTCTCTCTCTCTGCCTGCCTCTCTACTTGTGATCTCTCTCTGTCAAATAAATAAATAAAATCTTTAAAAATAAAATATTTTATTTATTTGACAGATAGGGAGAGAGAGAGCACAAGCAGGAAGAGGGGCAGAGGGAGAGGGAAAAGCAGGCTCCCCACTGAGCAGGGAGCCCAATGCGGGGTTCGATTCTAGGACCTTGTGATCATGGCCTGAGTTGAAGGCAGATGCTTAATGGACTGAGCCACTTAGGACCCCCCAGATCTGCATTTTCGAAAAATCTCTCCCCCTACTGCCACAAAAGCAGATTTGGAGTGGTGATGGAGAATGAAGGCAAGGAGCTCTGGGAGGAGGTTGATGCCATCAGTGGTCCACAAGAGAGAAGATGAGGCCCTGGATTAGAGCAATAACATGAATCCAGAAATAATAATCTCTGTCGTTATGATGAGTACTACCAGCAAGTGTTAGGACCAGACAGGCACTGGGTAAGGATTTACATCAGTGTTTCTAATCCTCAAAACAAGTCTTCAAAATAGGTTATTATCCCCATTTTGTACATTAGGAAATTAATCCTTGGGTAAATTAAGAGAGTTGTCCAAAGTCACATCGCCAGTAAAAGAGGCAGGATTTCAACCCAGGTCTGTCTAACCTTAAAGCCCATACTCTTTCAACTGTGTTCTACAGTTTCCAGAGAGTCTATGAGGGCATAGATCCATCCAATTTCTGCGGGGCTTGAGTATGGAAAGCGAAGAGCAGAGGACTCCCGAGGACTGTGTGTGCTTCTGGCCAGGGAGGCAGGGGCGGGGAGAGGGAGCCCAGGAGGAAGGGCAAGTTTGGGAGCAGCCCATGGGCTTGGTCTTGGCCATGGAATTAGAGGGCAGTTCAGTACGTGGGTGTGGAGCCCAGACTTAGCGTGGAGATAGAGATTCGGGAATGGCCACGGTTGTGAGAGTGGATTTGGTCATTAGAGGGAAAGTATACAGCAAATGGAAGATCAAGGTTGGAACCTAGAATTCCAGTCCTTAGAGGATAAGCAGCAGAGGACAGATAAGGAATCAGAGTGGTATAATGTGATGTCGGCCCAGGAGGAATGGAATTGCTTCCTGAACGTCAAGGAGTCTGAGGCTGCCGGGTGACCTGGGCTGATGGCCCAGCAGGCTGCAGGCGGCAGAGGAACTCCGTGGAGCAGTCCTTGGTAACCTTGGCAATGCAGCCTTCCTGGGCCCAGTGTTACCGAATGGCTGGAGGGGTCTATCCACACCAGACCCCGACACTGAATTCTCTCTCTTCATTAGGTCTGGGGACATCTTTTGAAGCTTCTTTTTAATCTCAATTACATTGGCCATGGAAGTGCTACATCTGGAATGTGTTTTACAACTTATGGAGCTGATCCCGTGTTTGGCTGACGGGTTTTTTCCAGCTGTGGATGGGCACGCCGTTTTCCCTTCGGAAAGGGGAGGGCACCGTCTCCATCTGCTTAGGGCAGAGAGGGAGGAGTGGAAGTCAGTTTGGAAGAGGAGTGAGGAAGTGTAGACAACACCTGGAGAAACTCTGGCACATGGGCCGTGAGTGGGGGAAAGGAACAGAAGTCGCTGCAGAGTAACGTGGGACAGAGGATGTCATTGGCAAGGGAAAGTCGCAAGTGGGCTGGGTGCTAAGGAGCCCACGGAGAGACCTTAAAGGGGTGTGTGCGTGTGCGTGTGTGTGTTGGGGAAGGGGTGACTGATGGAGCCTTCCCAGAGGAAGTAGACAGAACATGGGCTCCAGGGCCTTGAACTGGAATGTGGGCAGCTCTGTGGCTGCTATGCTGTAGCACAATAGTCTATGCTGTAGCTGTACAGCTATGCTGTAGCCAGGGGTCTATGGTGAGAGGCTGGATCTGTAAGCCAGGGATCTACGGTGAGACGGCCAGGCTGTGAAACCTGGCTGCATCAGGATGACACGACTGTGGCCCACTTATTGAACTTGAGGCAGAGCTCTCAGCTGTTTCCAAAACAGGGATACTGAATGAGCCTATCTTCTAGGGTTATGAGGAGGACCCAGTAAACTGCTTACAAGTAAAGTGCTTACAACAGTGCCTGGCATGCATAAAGGGTCTGATAGAAGTTAGCTGTTAGCTACTAGAGAGAAGGCAGGAAGTACCAGTACACCCCGTGGAAGCCGTGCTTGGGTGGGATTAAGGATGCCTTAAGCATCCTTAAGCACTCACACCAACAGCTTGCCTCAGGAACTGGGGATCTGCAGTTCCAGCCGGCTTCACCTTCTCTCACCGGGCCAAACCTCCCTGTTTTCACGGGGACAAAGCTTCGTCTCAAGGACTGTAAAGCATTCATAATGTGAGTGGGTAAATCACCGAGCACCGGACCAGGTCCTTAAAGATACTCCGTGACTATTCACAGTTGTCACCTACTCCCTTCCCAGGGACAGAGACCTTGCTTGGCAGGAGGTCTGGGAAAGATGGCAGAGCTGGGGTCTGGAACTTTAAGTGGGAGAAGGTTTGCTGGGGTGGGGAGTGGGTACTTACCCTGTGCCGGGCACCCCATGGGCCTTTTACATGTGTGAGCCTGTCCAGCCTCAACCCTCGTCTGCTAAGAGGCATGGCAGTCCAGGGGCCTGTCCCTCCCACAGATCCATGAGGGACTTGTGACCTCCTAATCAGGGGCAAATTCCCTCTGTCATGCAAATGAATTGGGAAGGATGATGGGAGCATCTGGTAGAAGAAGTGAAGACCAAGGGAGGAACCATGGACTTGGTTGTAGCCACGAGAGGTCATGGGTAAGCAAAAGCTGGACTCAGCCCTCTGGCTAAGTGTCAGAGCTGGAATTAGAATCCAGGGGCCTTCTTCCTCCAGAGCCCACTCCTCCTGCCCCAAGGGCACCAGGGCTGCTTCTCTTCGTCCCCAGCTCTTACCCTCAGACCCTAATGCCTCTGAGAGAAGGGGATGACAGATCCCTCAAATCCCAGCCAGAGTCCTGTGAGTGGGAGCAGAATCAGATCCCAGCAAGAGGGTCTCCCAGAGAGCATGGAAATGGCCAGACTCAGGACTGATTAGTTCTCTAACCCCATCTTCCCCTCGGGGCCTCCTCTTGGGATCCTCCAACCCCTTGGTTTCCTCACCCTTCTGGGTACCTTGACATTCATGCAGAAAGTACCCACAGTGGCTGGGCACCAAGTTTTAGGGCCCTGGGGAGGGTAAGGAAGGGTATACAGGCCCCAGATGGGGGGACAAGGGCCAGACCTGAGCAGTGGGGATGAAGATAAAAGCTTCCCCAGAGTGGATTCCAGGTCTACAGAGGGCCCAATAATGTCCTTGGATCCTGGCAACTTCCTAGTGAAGTCAGCACCATCCTCCCCATTTTACAGTTGTGGAAACTGAGGCTCAAAGATATTGTCACCTTTCCAAGACTACAATGCCATTAAGCGACAAAGTTGGGACTTCCCCTCTGGCCTCCGGACTCCAAGCCCAGGTTCCTCCTGCCCCTGCAGCTGCTGCTTGTCCCCAGGAATGGCCTTCCTCCTGGGGAGCTCCCCTACACCGCATCCCACCTCTGCCATCAAACATGGAAGAGCTAGGGCTCTGGGCCAGCAGCTGGATGGGGAGAGGTCCACCGGATTGCTGAGGTCTGGCTGCCTGCTCCTGTGGGGGGTGCGTCACAGACGCCACTGCCAGGCATCATCCCAGCCACTCCCCCTCCTCCCTAATAATTAATCTCCAGCCAGCAGTCCCAGCTGCAGTGCTTTCATCATCCAATTACCGGGGCTGCTGGCACAATCAATCTTGGTCACACAAATGCAGGCAAATCTGCGGCTATTTGCACGGCCATTACTGTGCATAGGACGTTGAGACTCAGGTCATTTGCCTTTCTGACGTGGGCCATCATTTCTCTGTGGAAGCTGCCTCCTCCCCTTCCACCTCGTATCCGCCTCAGCACACAGCTTCCCTTCACCTCTCCTATCTGGATGTGGTGGGGTCAAGATCAGAAGACTCTCTGTGACCTTGGCCAAGGCAGTTCACCTCTCCGAGCTTCTATTTCTTCACCGGTGAAACAGAAATAACATCACTGACCTCACAGGGTTTTGTGAAAATAAATACCCCAAGCGTGGCAAACGTAGGATATTTATTGGTGGTCTCTGCTAATATTCTTAATAGTTACATATTTATTTTAGTGTGTATTTTGGAAAAAAAATAAAACTGATATATCAAGCCTATGCTTTTATGAGTATTATTACTTAGGAGATAGTGAGATTAGGTATATTCGTAAAATCTACTGAAGAAAAATATTAAGAATATGTCGATTTAGCAAAAATCATGGAAGAGGCATGAGAAGGAGAGAAGTATGGAAACCCGGAAGTCATAGCTGAGTGGTGCTTGCCTTCATAGACATTTCTTCTGTCCTCCATCCTCCCACTCCCTGCAGAGGGTATTGGCAGAGGAGGGCTCCAGAGGGAGGAGACGGGGGCTCCAGAGGGAGGAGAGCCATCCTGCTCTGAGGGGCGACCCAACTTAATCCAGGGTGTCGGGGGAGATCACCTCAAGGCCCCTCACTCACATGAGAGATCTGCCCAGGCCTACTCCATGCAGGCCCTGTGATGCGTGCTGGCAGCGCAGAATGCAAATGGCAGCTCCCTGCCTTCGTGGAGCTCCTAGTCTCCCTCACTTCAAAACGAAACCCTTTCAATGTCTGTAAATGTAGCTGCCAGGACCTTTGCTTGACAGGATGTAGAAAAGGGCTTCCCCTGAGGTCGCAGGCTTGTGGAACTGCAGGGAAGGCCCCCAGCCGAGGATAGGAGGCTCTAAGACCACACTCTATTGAGACTCTGTGAAGAAACACAGAGTCTTAGGAGGGAAAACAGGGGGATGTCAGCTTAGGCCTGAGAGGAGTGCTCTGTTCCTGTGGAGAAGTTCTTGCCATGATGGAGAATGGGAACTATTCCAGAGCTCCTCAGAGAAACTGGCCATGGCAGCCAGGAGCAGAACCTTGCTCTCTTACCCAGGCAGGAAGCCTGCTGAGCTGGGAACCCACAGGCCCACCCCGAGTGGTGTGGAGACTGGGACGAAGTTTCTAGTAGAGACATCCAGTGGCAGGAATCCACTGAGAGGGTGTGCTGTTCCAGCCAGCAGCCATGAAAGGAATGTGTGAAGTGTTCCTGGAAGGATGCAGAGGTCCCCCTCCTAGCTCCTCCTGGCTGTAGGCAGGCGTGGAAGGAGATCGCTGGTTACAATGGGGCCTGGGTCTGTCAGGCTGTCCAGACAACCTCAAACCCGGTGAGGGTGACCCACCTACAGAAGAGGCTGGGCCTTGCACCTCTCCCAGAGTCAAAGGACAGCTCAGCTGCCACCACGGAGCAAGGCCTGACAACAGAAGGGGCAGAGGGGTGCCGAGGGAGTCAGGCTCAGCCTGTCTCAGCTGGTGACAGGGCAGCAGGTTCACCAGTCGCAAATGGAACTGGACTGAAGCAGATCCCATGCCCAGGCACACACACAGAACCTCCTTCTCTGGAAGGCCACAGCCCCCTCTCAGGGCATTTGAAACATGTTGTTTCCCTGGTGGGAACAACAGTGCTAAGTGATGCTTCAGGGCGGCTTTGAAAGACCAGCCAAAGGCAAGGCTATCAGAGTCGAGGCCGCCTGCCGCCCGCAGCAACTTGGGGGAGATTGCCACCTGGTGGACAATGTTGGCAGTGCTACGGGGCTACAGGTGGGAGCACTCAGGTCCTGACTTTGTGTGACCTTGGGCAAATCACTGCTACTCTCTGAGCCTCACTTTTGTCATCTAAAATGTGGGATAGCGAAGCCAGCCTCTCGGGTCCATGGTGAGCTTTACACTAAACAATCATACTGATGTACCCATCTTGGGCAGGCTCTCAGCACACGTTTGACCCACCCGGATCTTGTTCCAGCAGGACTCTAAGCAAGGGGTCAGCCCCAGGAGATTGGGGGGATGGTGTGGGGGTGTGGTGAGGCAAACTCACAGAGATCCCTGCTCCTCGGGTTTCTCTCACAGCCCCCACCCAGGACTCATTCCATGTGGGGGGAGCAGTTCTCAGCCCAAACCCGGACAGTTCCTGGGATTACAGAAGTGCAGAAAAGTGGGGTGCTGACTTCACAGAACCTCCGGATCAGGAAACTTGGTTCCAGCCTCTGTTCCATCACTTGTTGTGTGACCTTCAGTACTTGGGCAAGTCTACGCTTTTATTTCTTCTTTTATACAAAGCAGGTACTTGCTCCTGGCCCAGAGGAGCAGTGAGGACTGGCTGGGCAGCCTGACAGGACATGGTCACTGCCTTCACTAGCACAGCCGTTCCCGTTGCGAGGAGCCCAGCCTCCTCCGTGGGTCACTGTGGTCCCCCCGATACGAGAGAGACCCCTTATGGCTCTAGTTTCATTGACAAACTGCCTCAGGCCCCCTGGCACTGCCCAGAGATGCAAATAAGAGGAAAAAAGGCGGGGAGCGAGAGGACAAGCTGGCCCATCCCTGCCCCCATTGCACCACATAGACACACTCTGAATCCTCTCGACAACCTGGGGTTCACGTTATTGTGCCCACTTTACATGGAAGAAAAGCAGCCTCAACGAGTTTAATAAATTGTCCAAGGTCTCACTCAGCTGTTTTTTGTTTCTTTGTTTTAAAAAGGAAGAAAGAAAGGAAGGGGGGAAGGAGTGAGAGCTAAAAAAAGAAAAAGGACTAAGAGCCTTTACTGCCATTCCAAGCTTCCTTTTCATTCCCGGCATAACCCTAATTTCCTATCATTTCGCTCTTTTCCGTAAGATTCTATTCAATGAAGTGCCTTCTCCTTAATGTCATTTCAATGTTACCCTCCCTACTGCCACATCCTTCCACAGTCTGTTACTAATTCCTACCCATAGGCCAGAGGGCCCACTGTCAAGTACATAGGCCTCTTTCGAGAATGGTCTGGGTACAGGGTAGCTCTATCCCAGGCCTAGGTCAACCTCTCACAGACATGGCAAGAGAAGAGGCAGCTCTTGATCCCAGCACCTCCCAGAAAAGCCAGGCGTGGGTTCCCCAGTCCAGAGCTCTCGGGAAGTCATGCTTAGTTTCACCTGAGGCACCCCAATCCGGGGCTTTTCCATGGTCTACCCTGTACTCATGGGAAAACAAGCATTTGCTGCCTTACAGGTCCATCACTGGGGAGCTCTGCATTGGCTGGATTTTGGCTGGGCATTTTAGTACGATACACCAAAAACACCAGCCTTGCCCAGACACATCACCTACCTGAGCTCCTGAATCTGGAACCCAACTCCGCAGCTGGTGGGATCAGGGATAGCTCCTGAGCAAGCCTAACTGTTTGCAGCTGTGGATGCATCCTTGTCAGTCTCCACTGGGATCAGGGAGGTCTGATGAGGGAGGATCTGGCCCTACCTCCTGACTCTGGGTGGAACAGGAGGCCTGTACCTTCTGTTTGCAGTTCTGGAAGCACTGGGATACTCACTGGCCTGGAAAACAAACATGGCACCCTACTCCCAGCCCCACCCCGATCCTCCTGAGTGTCCCAAGGAAACTGTTACTTTCCAGCAAGGTGGAAACTTGACATGAGGGGTGGAAGGCTGACACACCAGACTTTGGCCTTATGATTCAGCTTCTCCTTTAGGTCTTCTCTCACTGGTTCCTGCTACTGTTACCACACTGACCTTGGGAACCTCACTCCCAACTTTTCAGGATCCAGGCCAGTGGAGCTCACCCAAGTATCCCTCAGTGCTTGACAACACAGCAGATGCCAAACTACGGTGTTCAGACTGGGCTTTAGGAAAGGTTTTCCAGTAACAACACAGACCGTGATGCAGACCCAGATTACTGGGATGACAAAGAAGGTGTCCCTCAGCTCTGGCCTGGGAGACTGCTCAATAACACCTCCCTGAATCCAGGGTTCATTTTAACTCAGGCTACCAGGGATCATCTTCTGGATCATTTAGATGTCATCAAGTCTCAAACCAAAGAAGTGAGGTCAGGAAAGGCAAGCGTGTCCTATCCTGCCTGATATCCACCTTCAAGTTCCCAGTTTTGGAGGATTGAATATGGAATGGCCGTTCATTCATTCATTCAACAAATTTTTATGGAGTATCTACTATGCCAGAGGATGGATTAATATGGAGAGCAAATGGACATGGTACCCTACCCTCAAACCTGCCCATAGGACTTGACCTTAACCCAAACTCCCTGGCCTATAACCATCTTTCAATTTCAGTACAGAAACCTCAGCTTTCGAATTGGGCACACAGAGCGGCAAAAAGGGCACCAAACATTCCTGACCATTTTCCAATGTCTCGATCCAAAGATATCTGGGCCTGGGGCCCTGAGGGGAAGGAGCTAAGGAGAGGGTTATCAGGAGAAAGCAAGGATTACCTTTGCCTATGGCACACACTGTGCAGCCACCAAGGGCAGAAACGGACAATCTAAAAGAGACACTGAGTCAGATTATTGACCTTTGACCCTCATACTAATAGAGTTCAGCAATCTCTAGCTTGGCAACTCTCCAGGCTTAGCTCATGCTCTGTGCTGAACCTCACGCTCCCCTGTGCAGGTATGAAAAGCCCCTCTTCACGGAGCTGGGTCCCCAGCAGCCCCACTAACCCAGAGCCTCTTTTTCTGCTGCTTCCTTGGTACTCACTGAGTACAGGAGTCTTGTAAATCTCTTTTCCAGTCAGACAATCACCCTATGCCCACAGGCCCACGTCTGTGCCCAAGCTGTAGTGTCCCCTTTAAGCTCCATGAGATTCGACAAGAAAATCAATAGGAATCCCAGGCAATTACCATGCCACTGGAAAGCCAAATATCTGACCCAGGCAAGATGCTGCTCATTGGCAGCCTAGAGACTGAAGTTAGACATCTATTGGGGAAATAAAACGAGCTTCACACAGATGCTAGTAATAGCAGGCTATGCTCCTCCTACACCTGGAGCTGGCCAGGGTGTGAGTGAGAGGCAGCTGGGGCAATGGATGGAGAGGGGAGCACTGAAACATAGAGCTCGCTATTCAAAGAGTAGTCCATGGACCTGCAGCATCAGGGATGACCTGTAGCATCAGGATGTCAATTTTCAAGCCCCACCCAGATCTACCAAAGTAGATTCTTTGGGGTTGGGGTGGGGAGACAGGAATCTATCTTTCTTAACTTTTCCAGGTGATTCATATGCACACGTAACCTGAAAAGTACTGTGACCCCACTAAGCACACTTGATGGGCTAATATAAGAGTACTACAGGGGAAAATCGTAATCACAGCAGATCCCATTCTTTGATGATCTGTTTGATTTTTATCTAAGTTTAAATACACATAGATTATTTACACTTAACCCTCACCACAACCCTATGAGGTACTTTTAGTATCTTAGTTTTTATGGATGAAATTATAGTTAAAATACTTGTCTGATCTTTTCTCTTTTCCAAGGCTCGGTTTCCTCGTCTGTACGCTGGGGAGAATAAGGCCTCGTTCCCCTGGTTGTAAGGGTTAGAGACAATGTAGGGTGGACCATCTCCATTGCATGATGGGCTCAGGCCTGGCCACTGGGTACAGCTCCAAGGACCTGGCCTACGTGGGGAAAGGCAGAGGTAGGGTTGCTCTCTCCAACCTGTGGCTCAGTCTGAGGCCTGCCCGGCGCATGCTGGCCCTGACCTTCTCACTCGGCACTAAGAAGGCTTCACCTGCCATCCAAGTTCTATGTTTACCCTTCAAGAGAATCCATGCTCTCACCCTGATTCTATTTCTGGTTGATGACAACACAATCTGTGTTTAGGATGACGCTGGGTCGTGGGAGGCAGCTGTTCTGAAGTTTGGAGCTACTGGAAAATAATCTCCAGCTAGATCTGGGCTTCCAAGGAAAGAAACTAATGCATTACTTTTTTTTTTTTAAGATTTTTTAAAAAATTATTTTTAAGAGAAAAACTAAATTAAGCACACAGGCAGGGAGAGAGGCAGAGGGAGAAATAGGCCCCCCACTGAGTAGAGGGCCCAATCCAGGACTCGATCCCAGGACCCTGGGATCATGATTTGAGCCAAAGGCAGACGCTTAGCTGACTGAGCTGCCCAGGCACCACTAATGCATTTCCCTTGAATGAAATAAAAGGGGAAGAAAAACCTTTGGTCTGAGAGGCCACTTTGGTACGACTATAAAATTACTACAGGGGTCATCATCATGAGCCTCTTACTGGAGACTGGATGCCTACTGTGTTCCAAGGGATTAAGAGGCACTATCTCTGCCTCATGTCACCTACAGCTCTGCTTCTTATTTGCCATATGACAAAAATATAGGCTTGGAATCGGATCCGACTTCATCACTTACAGGTGTGTGACATTGGACCACATCATGTAACTTTGTTGAGCCTAAACTTTTCCATCTCTAAAATGGATTGTTGAAGTAAAAGAGATAATGCATGTATAACAACCCACAGTAGGCACTTTACAAATGCTATTTCTCTTACATCCTTCTTTCCTGTATGTGCTATGCCTGGCCTTATGGTGGGCACTGAAAACACAGATGACTCAGACCAAGTCCCTACGTACTTGAGGCTGAGAGTTCCCTCTTTTATACCCAAGCTGGATCATTCTTCATAGAATGGTCTGGGGCAAAATCGGAAGGTTGGGCAAAACCATGAAGGCTGCAGTTTGTTAAGGACAGGACAGAGGTGAGGCAAGATTGCTGTCCACGGGCACCTGAGTGGCTCAGTGGGTTAAGCCGCTGCCTTCGGCTCAGGTCATGATCTCAGGGTCCTGGGATCGAGTCCCACATCGGGCTCTCTGCTCAGCAGGGAGCCTGCTTCCCTCTCTCTCTCTCTCTGCCTGCCTCTCCATCTACTTGTGATTTCTCTCTGTCAAATAAATAAATAAAATCTTAAAAAAAAAAAAAAAAAGATTGCTGTCCAGCCTTGCAGTGCCTTCCTCCGTGCGCCCCCCTGCCTTCTCCTCCTTCCTTCTATCCATCACCTTAATTTTCAGCATTTGACTGTCAAATGTTGCCAATGCTGATGGGTAATGGAGATAAAGGAGTGAAAGGTAATTTGTCCTCTATTTACACGACATTGCACCAGTTCCTAAGCCCTCCTGAGGATTCAGTAGCTCCTCGCCATAACTCCTGGTGGGTGGGAGGGCAAGGATTATCCCCCTGCTGTAGCTGAATAAATGGGCTCCCAGAGAGGGCCAATGGCTGGCACAAAGTTGCCCATCAGATCAGTGACAAGCTCTAGGACAAAGACCCAGGACCTTTAGTCCCGTCCTTCCTCCATTCTCTCCCAAGGACTCTCCTGGTAGTGTACTCTTTAGGGAATGCTGTTAACTTCAGTAGACTGCACTGAAAGGTAATGCGGTTCTGTTTCAGGTAGTAACTCACACACAGGTTGGAGTACCAAGTAACCAAATTTCCCGTGAACATGGATAGTCTTACTCTTTTACCAGCAAGTGTATACACCCAACTCAAACTGGCTGAAGAGGTAAATAAAAATAAAAACATTCTGGTGGGGGGGGGCACCTGGGTGACTCAGTAGGTTAAAGCCTCTGTCTTCAGCTCAGGTCTTGATCCCAGGGTCCTGGAATTGAGCCCTGCATCGGGCTCTCTGCTCAGCAGGGAGCCTGCGTTCTCCCCTCTCTCTACCTGCCTCTCTGCCTGCTTGTGATCTCTGTCAAATAAATAAATAAATCTTAAAAAAAAAAAAAAGTTTAAGGGATTCTATGTTCCCTTAACAGGGAGAAGCCTAGTAGGGATCATTAGGACGGTTTCTGCATGGCTGCATTCCTTCAGGCTTCTCCTGCATTCAGGTATTTTCCACCCATGGAGAAGAAGCTGTGGTTCCAGGCCTCCAACCTCCCATGTTAATGCTCCCAGTGGAAATGGTACTTTTCTTTGGATCTGCTATTACTAAAGAGCTAGAAGGTGTGGCAGTGGGGACAGCCTGATCAACCCAAACTCTGGAGAGGTCTTAAAAGTCAGAACCCTCAAAACATGTAATAACAGTAACTAACAAAGTTAAATCTATGGCATCAGCTCTTCTGTACTCCATTTTGGTATAAGGGTATCTTTTATAGTCATTGGACTTATTTATGTTTTATGTACTATTTATGGTGTTTGAAATTTCAAAAGGCTCAGCTATACTAAATTTGTAACTGGTATTTCTATTGAAGGCAGTTTAATCAAATTCGTTACTGCTTAAGTATTCAAGAGATTTTCCATGTTTTACCGAATAGGAATTTAAGAAATTGAGCACCAGGGACACCTGGGTGGCTCAGTCGGTTGAGCGTCTGCTTTTGGCTCTGGTCATGATCTCAGGGTACTGGGATCGAGCCCTGTATCAGGCTCCTTGCTCCACGAGGAGCCTGCTTCTCCCTCTCCCTTTGTCTGCCACTCCCTTTGTTTGTCCTCATTTTCTCTCAAGTAAAATCAATCTTAAAAAAAAAAAAAATTATGAAGTGCAAGAAAAGGCCTCAAATCCATTTTTCGAAAGAAGCTGGGTACAAACGAGATGAAAGTATTAGGATAATAATCACCTCACGGTTTGACAACAATGAAACACACAAACAGCAGTCACCAGAATTAAGCTCTTTATTCATCTCCCTTGTTCCCAAGAGTTCTGGTAGTTTCTATAGAACAGAGGGCACTTTAAGCACTTGGGATCACAGAGCAAGACACGCTCAGAACATTGAACCACGGCGTCAGCCCCAGAGTCCTGGAGGAGGGGCAGTTACAGAAATGCCAATCAGGGACAGAGGGGAAATACCACTGATATGAGAACCCATATCGAGGCTTGGCTTTGGGCTTGGGCTGTAATCCTGAGACACCCAGGCAGGACTCAGCTGAAGCCAGAGAAGAGCTCTTTAGGGACTGACCTGGAAGCAGGCCAGCAGGGAGAAGACTCATTTCAGGTACATGGTCAGCGGGTTTAGAACACTATCCAACCCGCAGAGGGAGGCAACCTACTCTTGGGGGGCTCGCCCTGGCCCTCTCACTTAGCTCCAGAAGGCCAAGGATCTTTGATTCCTTAATCCATTCAGCAGAGCCTTACTGCTGCCCATTCTGTGCCGGGAGCAGAGGACAGCGAGAGGAATCGGGCACAGTCCTTACCTTCAGGGAATTCCAAACACAACAGAAAAAGCCAATATTTATAAAGAAATTATTGTTAATTCCAGGTAAAAAGGATAGAGAGAGGATTCATACAGACTTGGCCCTCAAGGAATTCACAGCCTAACAGAGGCCCAGAGGGCACAAGACAGACAACAATGATACCCCGCACCCTATGGTAATGAGCAAAGGGGGGCCCCAACTGGGCACTGTGGGAACACAAAAAGGGATGACTTGACACCTACCGCATAACGCAGTACGGGAAACGCACAGCCTACTGCAGAAGACTGGGGAGGCTGAGCTGGCCGAAGTGGAAGTATTGAAGCCTACTGCCCTGGAGAGGAGGCAGGGCTGCCTCAGGGTGACCTCTGTGGGTGCCTCAGGTTCCCCAACAGACAGGGCACGATGTCTCCTATCTATGGCTACTGTTGCATGATATCCCAAAGGACAGGACAGGAGGGAAGACTGATGACCAGGAGAAACAGATCCAAGGAAAGCACCCACATAAAAGCCCTGAAATGAATAGTAGGGGCCTAGGAGTGAGGGCTTCGGGAGGTGAGGAGCCTGAGCCGGCCCAGTAGCTTGAAGGGGTGGGAGTGGGTCTGGATACCTATCAGCAGGAGGTGGCCCCTACCTATGCTTTCTTGCTCTCCCAGGGATGCGCCATGTGTGCCGGATGGATCCATTCTAAGGGCCCAGAGACAGGGGAGAAGCACATCGGGGCAAAGGGGCCACAGCCTCTAAACTAGAGGCCTCCAGTCTGCTGTCGTCTTTTCTTCACAGCTGCCATCACCCGCCCTGTCTTTTTCACTCTCCCAAGCTGAGAGGGCTTGGAAGAGGCTTGGTTAGGATACCAGGGTCACGGGATAAGTCCCAGGGCCCTGAAGGCCTCGGGGAATGGGCACAGACAAGTCAGGAATGCCTACAGCTGTCTCTGTTGGTCATCTGGAAGGTGAACAAGCTAGGTCAGCTTCCAGTGACAGGGCCGGGGAGGAACCGGTCTGTAGCCTGAAGCGCTGGCCGGTCGCACAGCTTGGAGTCAGCTGCCCCAGGGCTCCTCCCACACGCATCAGGAGACACCCCCAGTCTGTAGTCATTTCTTCTTCACAGCAACCACCACCTACGCTGCCTCTCCGGCCTAGGTCTCTTATCTGAGCCACATTCTCTTTCTTCCTAAAGGTGCCGGAACTCCTGCCCTGCTGTTTTCTTCATAGCTGCCACTGTCTGCTCTTCCTCTCCAAAATCTTCATCCTGCAGCCAATGCTCTACCCCTGAGCTCTATCCCCATTTAGCCTCATTCTGGATTACCTCTGTCCCCAACCCTCTTTTCTTTCCAATCCTGAATGATGCACACAGGCCCTCCACCTATGAGGAGTTTCACTTCTAATCACTAAGGAGAAGCAAACATAAAGCAAAGGGGAGGGTAATTCAGAGGAGGATAAGACATCTTTTGAGTGCTGGTCCTGGACAGCTGTGGTCCGCACTGGCATGTGACTGAGGGCCTGTCCCCTACTCCCCTCTTGGATGTTCCCAAGGATGTCTTGCTATTTTCATTCTCTTCCTCCTTTAGACCTTGTTGGAGAAGGAAGCCATCCCTGCTATTCCTATCTATTTGGGGGTACAATGCTCAGGAAAGATCTGCAGAACATGAAGCTGCTATGACTTAGGAGAGGGCTGCCCGTCCCCGGTTCCTCCCTGTACCACCAACTGCCATGCCCTCCACTGCCAGCTTAACAGAGATCTTCTCTGATAATGGGCTTCATACAAAGAAACAGAGATCAGTACGCCTTATCTCCCCCAACAACTGAAGGCCCTACATGCCAGACTAAATGAAAAACACCCTTTGGCAGGCAGTGAAGAGCCACAGATGCTTTTCAACCAGGGAATGGCAACAGATAAAGCACCTTATATTACAGATGGGCTCCCAAGAATATTTAGATAACTGTATAAATGAGTGAATGAGTGAGCAGAACAGCATCCTGGGTGGATAAATTTGACAAATGGATGAGAGGTTAAGGGAGTTTTATAAAGTCATTCTAAGCCATGGACTTAAGCCATATGCAGGGGAAATTAACTTCTACTTTCATCCTAGAGGACTCTCCCTCTTATGACAGGAGCAACCGCAGCCTCCAGCCTCCTGGGCTATATTCTACAACTAAGACTTCCTCCCTAGGCAATTACTCAGCACCAAATTTGGTTATCCGATACAAGTTGAAGGTATTTCTTCTCCTAAAATAGGCTGAAAAACCAAGTCTTTTGTGATTGAATTTCTGTTACAGAACAGGCTCCAGGAGAAAGATTCTAAAATAAGAGCAACTCATCTGGTATCATCTGAGACACCCAGCCATGGTCAATTTCAGCCCCAAACCCATCAGACAAAGGAACGCCCCTACTTCACAAATAGTGATTGTAATAGGTACAAAAAAAAATTGGCTTGATTCAGAGGTCTAGGGTCTAGAGACCTTCCTCATGGTGAAGACCTTCTCCATGAGTAGAGGAGTAGCTAGGCCAGAACAATATTCTGAGAAAAACAGACATGGGAGGAACTCAGTGGTTGGCCAAGCCCTGGCAGCTGACTCTAAGCACAATGAAGATGTGACTAAGACAATGGCGTCAGGAGCTACCATAACCCCAACTTAAGGCCCAACGTCTATAAACCAGCTCCATCGGTTTTCTTGAATTCTCTCCACTTCTAGCCCCGTGAACTGTGAGTTCTTTGAGGGCAGAGACCATGGGAAGTTCTAGCCAATGCTTTAGAGTCCTAATCTACAACCTTTTCTCCTCAGGAACCTTTCTAGTACATAAACTTCGGGTTCATCTTTCATAAGATTAACACCCTCAGAAACAATAAGTACCATTATCAAGGGCCACTGGCCTTGTGCTTCCTATTTTCTCCCCAGGAAATAAAAGTTCTGGAGGAGGAAGGGAAGATTGAGCAGAGCTGCAAAGCTGGAGAAGGCAGGTGACCTCATGATTCTACTGTTCTGCCCAATTCCTCACACCTGCCCAAGCCTCACACCTGGATGAGGGGTAAGTCACTGGAAAAGCTGAGTCCTCTGACTTCTACTTCAAGATTAGAGTCCTAGCAGAGACCCATGCAGCCAGGACCTGTTGATCGTAGAGCCTACTGGCATTTTGCCTTTCCTAAGAATGGAAAGAAGAAAAATCACAGCACCAATCCTCTCATTTTACAGATGGGAACCTGAGGCCCGGAGAGTTCAGGGGACATGTCCAAGGTCCCAAAGCAAGCCAGGGGCACAACCAGGACCACATTATTGTTCCCCAACTCATAGTTCTCCCCACTACAGTAGCTATGGCATAATTTTCCTTTTGCTCTTTGGAGGAGAAGAGAAAAAAAGTGGAGTGCAGAATATGAATTTTAGATTTTTCTGTAGACTTCAACCACCTCTGTTAATCTGGCCTCCATTATCCTGGCTGTGGTTGCCTTCTGTGGTTTCCTTTCTATGGAAATTTGGGTCCTAAGCCAATTTTAGCTTTCAGTTGGCTCAGAGCTCCTACCAGGGCTGCAGCAGTCCTCATACATGTGGCTCAGGATTTCTCGGTCTGTAAACAGGCGGAAGACAATCTGCTCACACTCTCGTTTGGTCCCACACTCAAACAAACATCCAAATAAGCCCTCCTTTTCCAAAGCAGCCAAATCGGAGTAGCCACAGGGCCCACAGTGCAAGATCCAAGGGCGGGACCAGCAGGCAGCCCCCAAGGGGGTCTGGTTGAGGTAAATGCCTAAGTTGACCCTCCGCTTCTTACTGGTTGGGTGTGAGTACAAGAGCCAAGACTCAGAGAGTGGGCCGGCTTCCTGCTCTAGCCTCGGTGAGCTGTCCAGCAGAGGGCTCTGCTGACCGGTAGGAGCATCTTTGCCATTAGGGTCCTGGCACCCTTGAAGGATCTCCATGGGTCGGAAACTCACCACACTGCCTTGGCAGCCATGTGGGGGCTCACAGAGCTGAGGGCTCAGGGCTGGTCTCTGAAAGCATTCACCATGGTTAATGCTGAAAGCCTCTGCCCGGCACCTGTTTGGTGTCCGGGCGCTGCAATACAGCACGGGGTCGCCCGCCCTCCCGGTCACTTCTGCCACTTCACATTCCACGGTTGCCATGGGTTTTATGAGGCTGCCATGGTGCCAGGTGGCCCCCAGGTCATCACTGTAGATCATCAGGGAATGAGGCTTGGCTTTACATGGTAGCCGGAAGCAAAAGAACCAGTAAGGGATGTAGTAGGCATATGCAGGGATGACCAGCCTCCCCGACTGCAGCTGGATCCCATGACCCGGGCCCACAGCAAATGTGGCCCAGCGCTTCACCTCGGTGCCAATAACCTCTTCAGTCAGGTCCCTCACCTCGCTCCACGAACAGCCAGCATCCCGACTGCAGATGAAGCAGAGGCGGGCCGCATTCCTGCCTGACACGACCTGCTGACGCTCAGTGACGTGGCCCCGCACACAGATGAAGAATAGGTACACGCAGCCACTCTTCTGCTCCCACACAGGACAGGGGTTCATGGTCCGATGCCCGGGTAGTGTGGCTTCCATCAACGGCAGCAGGGGTCCCCACTAGACAAGGCGAAGGGAGAGGAGGAGTGAGACTAAGAGGAAGACATGAGGCTCACTGAAAGCATCATTTTTCAGTGATAAAAAGTAACTGGTATTAGAACCTATGAAATCATGTCATATTCGCTAATAGTCACTAATTCTCAAATATTACAGGACAATTTATAAAGCTGGGAAGAGGCAACACCAGATAATGTATATGCTGTCCTCTGTCTAGAACACTCTTCCACACTTTGTCTAGATGCCCAATTCACCCTCCAAACTCAAAAGTCACCACCTTCGTAAAGCAGTCTATGAAACTTCCTCCCCCCGTCCCCTCCCAAAAGCAATTGGTAGCTTCCTCTTTGTACATACAGAAGAGTTATAGTACTTATTATATAATAATCATAATTTTTTATGTGACTGACTGACTTCCTTCCTTCCTTCTTATGAGTCTTTTGAGGACAGAAATCAAATTATTCTAATTTTGTATTTCTTGTACCTAGCACATGATAGGAGCCAAATAAATATTTTTTAAAAGTAAGACAAAAGGAAGGAAGAGGGGGCAAGAATAAAAAGAAAAGAAAATGAAGAAAAGCAAGCAAGGTGGACAAATATAGAATTTAGGCAAATAAAGGGAAATTTAAAACAAAGATTTTTTTCCTTCTACTATCCTGGGAAGGCAATTCATAACACTGTCATTAAAAACTCAAGCAAGGAGTCAGAGATGACTAGGTCGAAGCAGACTTTATCACTTTTTGTGAGACGCTGGGCAATTTACTTAAACTTACTTTACCTCAATTTCTTCCTCAGTTAAATGGAAAATGTAGTAACATGCTCACATAGTAATAACATGCTCACAAAGGAGTTGGTGTAAGGCTAAAATGAGATAATGCCTAACGAGACGTATCACAAAGAAAGGCCTGATTTCCTTAATATATTTTTAAAACTTTATTAGAAATTGGTAAGAGGGGCTCCTGGGTGGCTCAGTCAGTTAAGCCTCTGCCTTCAGCTCAGGTCATGATCCCAGGGTCCTGGGATTGAGCCCCACATTGGGCTCCCCTGCTTCTCGGGAAGCCTGCTCTCCCTCTCCCACTCCCTTGCTTATGTTCCTGCTCTGTCTCTCTCTCTCTGTCAAATAAATAAATAAAAATCTTAAAAAAAAAAAAAGAAATTGGTAAGAAAATTTCCAGAAACCCAACTAAAATGGGCAAAGAGCAAGATCAGGCAACTCACAGAAAGAGGAAAAAACAATGAAAATATGTTTAACCTCACAGATAAAAGAGAAAAGCAAATTAAAATGATGTCATATTTTTCATCTAATAAACTGGCATATCATGAACACATCATGAACGTTGACACGATTCTGTTGGCAAAAATGTGAAGAAACAGGCACTTACATGGACCGAAGTACAAAATGGTTCATTATTTATGTAGGGTATATCAAAATTCCAGACGGATTTATCCTTTTCCAGCATGCCCAATTCTGGGAATTTATTCTAAAATATCTCTGCTCATCTAATTAAGTATATACAAGATTACTCACTGTGGCATTGCTTGGAACATCAAGATATTCTGCATCCAAATAACCATTAACAGGGGACTGGTTAAATGAACATCCAATGCAAGAGATGAAAAAAGAATAAGGAAGGCCTCTACATATTGAGATAGAAAGATCTCCATAATATATTGTTAAATGAACACAGTACAGGCCAATGTATGTAGTATGCTACTTTTTGCATAAGAAATAAGAAGAAAAATCCATTAACAGCAAACTAGGTAATTTGAACCAAGCTTTCCACTGAGACTAGTGAGGAAAGATAAAACCTTAAAGAAAAACATCTGGTTAAAAGCACCAGAGAGGACATAAGACAATGAAAAGTTATAGGCCAAGAACAGAGAGAAGTTCATTCAGACATATTGGCCTGATATTTCAAGTCCCTTTTCCTTTCAGCGTGTCTCTGCTGATTCTCAAAGAGAGAATTGAAAAGCTGAGAAGCTGAACAATTTGTTTGACAGCCATATGGTGCTAGGAGAACAAAAATTTGGGGACCCTGGTAAACCCCCATGCTTTATGACAGAACTTTAAAGAGCTAAATGCACAGAGTAAGGGTGAAACTGATGTAGACCAGTGCTCACGACCACCACTCTAGAAAACTAGATGGCATTATCTACTGAAGTGGAACATACACCTACCCTATGATCCAGTAACATCATTTCTAGACAGAAACCCAAAAAAAATGCACATATGCCATAGCAAAAACACGTACAAGAATATTCAGAGCAGCCTGTACGCAACAGTTCAGATAAATCTCAAAAATACTGAACAAAAGAAGACAACCATAAAGAATATAGATTAAAAACAGGCAAAACTGGGGGACCCGGCTGGCTCAGTCAGTAGAGCAAGTGACTATTGATAGGGTCATGAGTTCAAGCCCCACGTTGAGTGTAACGTCTACTTTAAAAAGCAACAACGACAATCAAAACTAAGCTCTAGAGCTATAAATCAGGATAGTAATTACCTTTGAGAAAGAGAGGGAGGATAAGAAAAGTTTCTGAGGCGCTGGTAATATTCTATGTCTTGAGCTTAAGTGATGAGTCCACAAGTGTTGGCTTTCTCAATTCACAGGGATAACATTCATGTATTGTGCATGGACAATTATGTTTTATGTTTTCTATCTATGTGTTATCACTTCATGTTAAAAAGTTTCAAAGGGGAGCATTAAGAATATATACTCGTATTTATTTGTTTCTGTAAGAAGCAGCACTAGAAGGGTAGATAAGAAACAATCGTTGACAACCTATAGGAAGTAGGGCAGCAAGAATGGGATATATACCTTTTTATAGCATTTTATATCATATATGCCACATGAATGTATGTGAAATAAAACATTTAATTTGTGCATAAGTAAATTAAATCTTAAAAAAAATGAACAGCAAACATAATGGCCAACAAGCATAATGAAAAGATAGATACTCAGTATCACTAATAATTAGGGAAATGGAAATCAAAACCACGATGAGATATCACCTCATATCTACTAGGATGACTACTATCAAAAATAAATAGTGGGGAACCTAGGTAGCTCAGTGGGCTAAGCCTCTGCCTTTGGCTCAGGTCATGATCCCAGAGTCCTGGGTTCGAGCCCTGCATCAGGCTCTCTGCTCAGCACAGGAGCCTGTTTCCTCCTCTCTCTCTGCCTCCTGCTCTGCCTACTTGTGATCCCACTCTCTCTCTGTCAAGTAAATGAATAAAATTTTAAATAGAATAAAAAATAAATAATAATAAGTACTGGCAAGGATATGGAGAAATTGGCACCCTGTACAGCCTTGGTGGGAATATAATGTGGTCAAGTCATTGTGGCAAACAGCATGGAGGGTCCTCAAAATATTAAAAATGGAATCACCACACGACCCAATAATTCCACTTCTAGATATCTACCCAAAAGAATTAAAAGCAGGAGATATGTGTATTCCCACGTTCATAGCAGCATTACTCACAATAACTAAAAGGTGGGGAACACAAATGTCCATCAACAGATGAGTGGGTAAACAAAATTCAGTATACACACACAATGGAATATTATTCGCCTTAAAAAAGAAAAAAATCCTGTCACATGCTACCACACAGATGAACTTTCAGGACATTATGCTAAGTGAAATAAACTGATCACTGGATGAGTCTACTTAAATGTGTTATCTAAAAACTCATAATAGCAAAGAAGAAAGGTGGTCATTAGGGGCTGGGGGAAGGGGAAATGAGGAGTTGTCCAAAGTGTATAAAGTAGCGGTCATGCATGATGGAAAAGCTCTAGAGATCTGGTGCACGACAGCATGCCTCTAGTTAGCAATACTGCAACGAACACTTAAAATGGTTAAGATAGAAAATTTTATGTTAGGTGTATTTTACTATAATTAAAAATTGTTTTTAAAAAACAGCAAATGTGAAAAGGATTCAGAGGTTTTAGCTGACCAACTACTTGATGTTAGTCACCCTGTGTTGACTAAAGCAGATGCTTCTTTATATTAAAATTGCTTTAAAGAAAGGATACAAAATGGGATAGCAGCCTCACTGCTGAGCTGGTCAGGCTATCCTTGGAGCCCTAAATTCAGAGTACCATTCTTTGAAAAAGGACACCGACATCCCAGATCAAATCCCAAAGTCAATAATCATGGCTTTCATGGGACAAGAAACCAAATCAAGACTGTGGCCCAACAAGCCACTAAAATGACTAAAGCTGGTGAGCCCCCAAATCAGAAGACCCAGAGGGTATGAACATCAAAGAGCATTCTCTGGAAAAGAGACCTCAGGTTATATATAGATGAGATGTCCCAGAAGACCAATGGGTGATTTGAGAGAAGTATAGTTTGTCTCTCTCCCAAAACAAAAGTTAACAGTTGCCAAAGGATCAAGTTCCTCACTTGAGGAGTTGTGTAAGCAGATCCTTTATAGAAGATGACTAATATTGAGTTCCAACTATGTAACTGCTATTATTAATTACATTTTACAGATGATGAAACAGAGAAGAGTCAAATCCAAGGTCAAACGGCCATTAAATGGTTAGGTCTTGTCTGACTTCAAAGCCAGGGGCTTAACCCCTAACTAAGCTCTTAGTAGCCATCAAGGGAATACAGAAGATCTCTGCACTGGGCAAGAAGTTAGGCTGATCTTTCTTCTAACTTCAAGATTCTACAATCAGGCAAGTCAGAGAATGAAAGTGATAAAATACAGAGAAGGGAGAAGGAGCTAAAATGTACAGGTCTGTGAATGCGAGACAGCTGGGCAGTGAGGTGATGGGACAGGCATGGTCTGGTAAGAAGTGCTCATATTTCTGTGGGTAGAAAATCAGGGCAGGTTAGGGGGATGAGAGGGCCTATTACAAAGACATCTATGTCTGTTTGTTTGTTTACAAAAGACTCTCAAATTCATTGTCTCATTGATCCACACTTGAGCCAGCTCTGCAGGAGAAAAGACAAATGGGAGTGCTAGAGTCCCAGAGGCAGCAATCACTCTCCTCTAAAAAATTCAGTGAAGATGAGCCCCTTAGAGGTGAGAACTCCAACACCAGCTCTGTTGCTTGGGATGCCTGTGCCTGAGGCAAACCACTTTAATCCCATTTCCGCCTGTACTATGAGGCTGCTGTGAGCCTCACATAGAACACGCAGGAAGATGATCATTTTTTTCCTTACCCCGACCATCTTGCTAGCTGTGGTCTTGAACAAGCTACCTACCTCCTGGAGGACCAGGATCCCTCCCCAGAAAACTGGACTAACAGTGCTTACTTCCCCGGGTGACTTATAAGAACAAAAGAGAATGTGAACGAAAAGCACACCGCGTGTCAGTTGAATCTGAATGAACCCTGGAGGCCTCTGGAATCTGAGATGGAGTTTAAAGCCTGCTTCTGCTGCTTCGTTATAGTTGTGTGACCTTGAACATGTGGGAATGTCTCTGTGCCTCAGTTTCCTTATTTGTAAAATGTGACTGACAACCGTTCCTATGTCACAGAGTAGCTACTGAGGATCCAAAATGCGTCTGGCACACAGATGTACTCAGCAAGTGAGAGCCATTGCTTTTATTGTTTTGGGGGGTTTGTTTTTCCTTCCTTCCACACAGGGCTTTTCCAGAGTGGACAGGAAAGGGCAGAGACCCTCAAGCAGTCTAAGCAATGTGGAGAGAGACTGAGGCTCGGAGCCAGATCTGGGATGAGGAGTCACCTGTACTGAGTGCCCAGTCCTCAACCCTCGCCTCAGCACCAGGTGGAGAGCATCCTCGTCCCTGCTCGTGGAGCGCTTCTCTGCAAAGGCCAGGAAGGTGTGGGTGGGGGGGATGTAGAGCAGGGCTGGGATCCGGTAGGTGACCCCTCTCTTGTCTTCCTGCTGGAACAGAGGGCTGTTGGAGGAGCACGATGTCACTTCTTCCATGACCTCTGTAAGGATAGGAGGCAGCTAAATGTGTGTCCGTCCCCCAAATGCTGCCCTGCATACAAGTTCCGCTCCATCACCCATTTCTGGAGATCACATACAGGGAGGGAGAGACTTACTCAGATGTTTATTTTTGAATCCAAAGTCACATTCATGGTCTCAAAAGCATACAGCATGGAACAAATCTCCATGGAACATGCTCATGGAACAAATCTATCCTCCAGACTCTACGGAAATCCTACACAGCCTGTGCCCAGTATGTTTCTCCAGAGATTCATGCATATACTTCTGCCAGGCATCCAGGGGTAACACGGGCCTTGACCGTTTCTAATGTCAATTTCTTTGGAGTTCTTAGGCCATTTGGGTAATGTAAATATAAATCCAAATCCACATGTGGAAATGGCCGTGGTTAAGGATTCTCTGGGGAAACTTCCTCCCTCTACTAGAGCCTAGGACATGAGGCAATCTTCTTTATCATCTCTCCATGTCAGCAGTAAGAATCCTTTTTGCCTAGTCCACCCCATCAAAGGATGTGGACTTGCAAAGGACCTAGCCTCATGCAGGGATCTCAGTTCCTGAGAGCCTAACCCATGTCGGCTCATCGTAGCAATCACTGCAACAGCAGGTCTGTTCAAGCCCAAACTACTAGGTAGGGGAGACTAGCAAACATCCAGGGCAGCTGAGCTCAGGTTAAAGAGCTAATTACTCTGGTTTTCAGTTCACTCTTGGTTTCTAACCCCTGGGAATTTCTCTTTCCTTGCAATTTCAGCTGTAAGGGACTTTGTTATATTTTATCCACCATTGTACAGGTTAGCTAGCCATTAATGCTGAAATGGAAGTCTCCACACACACTTCTCAAAGAAAATCAGGTACTCTACTTCTCAGAGGCCCAGAACAGGAGTTAAGCCAGACAAAACCAGGCTTAGAATTCTTTTTTCTTTTTCCCCCTCTCTCATCATCTGTCATCCCAGCCTTCTTTTTACAAATCAATTGTAAAAATGGTCAGGCTATAAAAACAAGGCTTTATTCATTTATTTAATAAATATTTTTGGGTGCCCACTCCAAGTCAGGCCATAAGGTAGGTGCTGAGGCGACAGAAAGAAATCAGAAGTCCCTGCTTTCAAGAAATCTGCATCCAAGTGAGGGAAAGAGACATAAATGACAATTACAACGTCATGCGGTGTGTGCCACATGAGAGGTAAACATGAGAGTATGCAAGAAAACGGAAAAAGAGCATCTGTCCATATCAGGGCAGCCAAGTGAGCTCCCGTCTCATATCCTACACTCTGTGCCTTTCTGGTACATTCTCCTTTCAGATAACCTAGAGCTCACTCCCTCAACTCCTTCAGCTTTGTTCAAATGTCATCTAATGGAGGTGGCTTTCCCTGACAACTGCCATGCTCCTCCCTCTCCCCTCTCTCTGCTCTCTTGGCCATGCCACTAAACCTCCAGATCATACCTGTTTAATACAAACTACAGAAGCCCCATGATGGGCAGGGATTGGTCTGTTCTATTCTCCGCTACATCTTTATACCCAGGACCATACCTGGTAATTGAGAGGCACTTGATGAATATCTGTTGAATGACTGAATGAATGGGCAAGCTGGCTCCTAAAGGGTGGTCAGCCAGTTGGAGGGGGTGAAAGGGCAGAGGGAGTGGATGTAAAAAGCCTATAAAGGACAGAAAACAGAGTGAACTGTGGGGACTATCGGTCATGCGGTAGGACTATAGTGGAGTGCAAAGGTGGGACTGATCAGGAGAGGCTGGATATCTTATTAAGGTGTTTATCCCACAGAGAGGGGGTCACTCGAGAGTTTTTGGCAGAGGAATGGCATGATCAATTATGCATTTTAGACCAATCTCCCATATATCCTGTAGGTAATAAACGGAAAGAAAAAGTTGTACTGCTTTTGGCTACAGCTGCCTAGTGTCAATCAAGACAAAACTTACCCACAGCATAGGAATGATTCATGTGTTCACTTGTTCCTAACTTAAAAGAAAGAAGAACCATGGCTCATTATCATGAGGGGGACTGGTCTGGGGGCTGGCCTCCAAGGTCCAGAAGAAAAGCCTTTCCTCACTCCAATTCTAGGCACTCAGTAGCAGAATTGAAAAGCAAGTGAAAACTGTCTTCTTCCCACGGTGCTAGAGCACACCCCTTTCTCCTCAATTCAGGCTCTCCTCCACAGAGGATCCGGCTTTTTCTGAGTAAACATCGATCCTGGAGCCAAGCTGTTTTAATGATTAAGAACACAGGATTTGGGGGCACCTGGGTGGCTCAGTGGGTTGAGCCTCTGCCTTCAGCTTGGGTCATGATCCCATGGGATCCCTGGGATGGAGCCCCGAATTGGGCTCTCTGCTCAGAGGGGATCCTGCCTCCCCCTCCCTCTCTGCCTGCCTCTCTGCCTACTTGTGATCTCTGTCTGTCAAATAAATAAATAAATAATCTTTTTAAAAATCATATTAAGAACACAGGATTTGGGCAACACTAGGGACTACATGACCTTGGATCTGTTATTTAACTTTCCTAAGGCTTCAGGATCTTCATGTATAAAATTCAGTAAAGTTGCTGAGAGAATTAAATTAATAAGTTAAAGTGGCTGTTACAGAGCCCATGACATAGTATGAACTCAATATATGGTGGTTATTATTTTCAGACTGTCAAGCAATACACATTCTACACTTGACCTTTCAACAACACAGCGACCAGGGGTGTTGACCACCCCCACCCTGGCAGTCATAAATTCATGTATAACTTTTGACTCCCCCAAAACTTAACTATGAATATACTACGCTTGACTGGAAGCCTTACCAATAACATAAAGTCAATTAATACATAATTTATATGTTATATGTAATATATACTGTATTCTTATCATGTTAGAGGAAAAAAGTCTTAAAATCACAAGTCAGAGAAAATGCATTTATAGTACTCTACTATATCTATGAAAAGAAATGCTTATATAAGTGAGACCATGAAGTTCAAACCTGTGTTGTTCAAGGGTCAACTGCAGTTTTATTCCTTGAAATCTGTGGGTGATGATGATGATAATAGTTAACAACTCTCCTTCTTAAAATCATTGAAATCCCTCTATGTCTCTGGGAAAGATCATATTTTGAATTCTCATGAGCCAACTCTCTAATTATGAGTTACTACCAACACTGTTAATCGTCAATCAACACATGATTATTAGTTAACATGGAAAGAGAAATTCTCTGGGCGATAAGCATGGAGTGAGGAGATGGGACTAGGATAAAGGAAAGGGAGAGGAAGGGGGAGAGCACCAAAGCAGAAGCACAGCTTGTCAAAGAGGACCTCATTGGCATCCCAGCTACACTTCTGTGTGACCTTGCTTGAGTCACTTAATCTCTCCTGGTCCTGGACTCCTTGTTTGTAAAATGCGGGTAATAGCTACCTAAGATGACCAATATGAAGAACCACTCAAAAGTGCCTTATAAACTTTAAAGCACTACATAAGTAAAAGTATTATAAATTTTGAGGTCTTCACAATTTCACTTATGGCTTTGCTATCCCTATAACAACTGGAATCACTATCATTACTTATTATTTATTAATTTTTATGAATTATGATTATGCTGAACATGATGATAGTGGCTCACACAAACTATATGCTGGAAACGAAGGATAGAGAAGAATCAGATAGAGTTCTGCTTTGGAGTTGGTCATTTTAGCCAAGAACACAAATTATTAATTGCTGCTCCATATGATCACCTATCAATCAAGTCTGCCCTGCTCTCTTAATGGGAAAGAGTACAGTGGGGCCAGGACTTTGAAGTCTGACTTACTTCTGTACCTCTGTTTCCTCACTTGTAAAGGGGACAATGCCACCTATTTCTCGGCACTATAATGAACGATGTAATTCCAAAGACTCCAGTTAATTCAGTGCACCAGGCAGCTTCCAGTGAACCCCAGGAGGAGGACTTCCTAACTCATTTATTTACTCTTCATAGCTCATATTTAAACAGCACCCATCCTTTGTCAGGCCTTTGGAGATCTAGTACTCCAAACCCCTCTCACTGTACACATGGGAAAACTCAGGCCTGCAGTGGGGAACAGCAAACCTGGACCAAGATTCAGGTCCCTTAAGTTCCAGCTGGGGACTCTCCATGATCCCCACACCCCTCTCTAGAAAGAAGGGTTGCCCTCAGTTCCCTTTCATCTCTAAATGGTAACTCTAAGGTTTAGGTCTGGCTTCACTGGAAGGAAAACAAAAATAGACCAACGAAGAATACTCTCTGGCTACGTCTGAGATCCTAGTCGACTGCGTGGCTCTGACTCAATATTCTCCCCCAGACTGGATTTCCTAAGCCCAGACGGTGCTGCCGAACCTGTCCCCACACTCACAGTGCCCCACTTTTGGGGAATCTCTGCAGTGTCGCCGCCCCGCTCACCTTCGCGGGACCCCGGCTCCTCCATCTCTCCGGGCAGAGCTGGGCGCCGGGCAGCCCTCAGGTCTCGGACACCGAAGCACGGGAGAATGACCCAGGCTAGGGAGACGGAGGTGGGGGGTGGGAGAGGAGAGAGCGAGACTGCGGAGGACTCGGAAGCAAGCCACGAAAACTAAAGAAACAGGGCGACAAAACCCACGGGGAGGCGGGGAGACCGACAGACCCCAGACGCCCCGAAGAGCAGGCCGGGAAGCGGGGGCGGGAACGCGCGGAGGCCGCTGACAGCCGGCCGTTGGACCTGCCGTTGGCTCCTCCCCAGACTCAGCCCCGCCCCGTAGGACGGACGCCTCCTCGAGGTCCCGCCCCTTCCCCGCCCCCTCTCTGACCATCCGCGGCCGCGCTTTCCGTCTCTCGCCTCTAGCTGAAGCTAGAGGAACCTGCCCCTATCTCTCCGGCCACCACCCGCTCCGGCATAGCCCTGAGTTGGTCCAGGCCCTGGGCCTATCGCGGGTCCCACAGGCCGCGGAGCTCCCTGGCTCCGCCCCGCACCCTTCTATTTCCTCCCCCTCCTTCCCTCCCTCCCATCAATCCCCTAGCCCCACGCTCTTATCTATTGGGTCGCCTGTCAGTTGATAGGTATCACCGCCTAAAATTTCCCCGGACAGCCTGTGAGCCAAAAAAAGGTTCCGGCCGCCAAGCGAGGACTCCGCAAAAAGGACGGGAGATCTAGAGCAATGGACACCCGCCCTTAAAAAAATAAAAATTATATAATTTTAAATGTGTGTGCATGATTATATATTGAGTGCGAAAAAAGTATTACAAGCCACTGAATAAAAACCCATGAGTTCATATTGATGTAATTGAATAAATGGAGGAGAGAGGACAGCCCTTTCTACACTAGAATTCCAATTAATCAGTGTAGACTGTGCACAGACTGAATACGATTTATTGTCTGTGCACAGACAATACGATTTATTCTGAACACCTGTTTTTCTTCTGGGAGTCTGGAATTTTGGTACATGCTAGGAGAGGGTGTCCACACACCAGCCCTCAATAAATCTGTGAGTACTGAGTCTCTAACAGATTCCCTAGACAAAAACAAGGTACACAAGCTGCATTTTCCTTGCTGGGGGGAAAGTGCGCTTAGTGCAACCCCTCAATAAGAGGGAGAAGCATAAGAAATACTACACATGGATTCTTTCAGACTCCGCTTGTGTATTTTTCTCTTATGATCCCATGTGTCCTTACTACATTGCTGTAATAAATCTTAGCTGTGAGTCCAACAATAATGCTGAGTCCTGTGAGTCCTTCTAGCAGGTCTGTGAACCTAGGGCTACTCCTGGGAATCCTTAACCAAATACCATGTATAGTTTTAAAACATATAAAACAATAACATATATTAATGGATGGGCATGAAGAAATTGCATAGGAATAATAAATAGCAAATTCAGGGTAGTAGTTACTTCTGGGAGTGCAGGGAGTAGGACCTCATGAAGGATAAGGACCTGATAAGGATAAGAAGTCCTGATTAAGGACTTCAATTGTATTGGTAATTTATCTTAAGGTGGTTCGCTTTATTCTTCTTTAAATCTTATTGTTGAAAATATTTAAGTTTTATTTAAAAAAATTTTTTCTAAATATCTTTGTTTTCAAAGATTGGCTCATAGAAAGTCCTAGGGTTCTTCACCCAGACTTCATTTTTTTTTTTTTAAAAGATTTTATTTATTTATTTGACAGAGAGAGAGATCACAAATAGGCAGAGAGACAGACAGAGAGAGAGATGAGGAGAAGCAGGCTCCCTGCTGAGCAGAGAGCCCAATATGGGACTCGATCCCAGGCCCCTGGGATCATGACCTGAGCCGAAGGCAGAGGCTTAACCCACTGAGCCACCCAGGTGCCCCTTCACCCAGACTTCAAACTCACAATCACTAACTCTGTAGATCACTCAACTAGTCAATTTAAGAAAAATAGCTAAAGCTAATGCCAAATTTTTCTCAATTCTTCTTTGACTGGTGGTCTCAGTCTTATGCCAGAAACAGTGAGTAGCAATCGCTATATCTGGAGGGGAAGAGATTTAAACCTTGACTTCCCACTCCTAAACTCAGTAACATTGGCAACTTATTTAACTTCTGTGCCTTAGGTTCCACATCTGTAAAATGGACACATGTGGCACTAGTTCTCATTCATGGCTCAGATCAAACAGGTTTCATTTCCTATATGAGAACCTCTCAGGCTTCCATTTAAGTTAACTCCTCTTCCAGCCCCCACAGCAACTTGTACAGATGACTTCTGATGAAATTTCTACTGGCCGCTGATTAATCTGACAGAAATGGGACCAAATCCCTTCTAATGGTTTCATACAGAATTTATTTAGCATTCTATCAACAGAACTTCAAGCAACAGGATGAGACCAATTCTGCAGAATTGGTCAGAACTCGATCAAGGGCCAGAACTCAAATAGCTAGAAAAACGACATCCAAAAAAACCCCAACCATAAGCCATCAAGGTCTGCCTTAGAAATCCGGTGGCATTCTCTAATTCCTGTATTGGCTCTATACCGAGCCTGAGGGATTAATTCAGGTACAGCAGGATATACTTGTGATGGAGACCTACCTTGGCCCACAGAGAAGTTGAGGCCCATTCTATCATCCATAACCACATTGGCCAATGAGCTGAGGTTCCCCTGAATGTCTTCCAGGGCTGAGATGGTATCATTGATGGCTTCAGCTAAAGTCAGGGGCAAATTTCGTATCAACATTTCAGATAAGATGACTCTCAAGATAGGGATAACTTCTTGCAGAATGTGTATATATATAAGCCACCCATCCAGAAAGCTCTTCCACATAACCAAAGGTAGCCTAATTTTGGCGCAATCTCCACAGTCATCTCAGGGATACGTGATCCAATGGTGGTGCTTCCTTAACATTTAAAAGTTGCTAATGGTCCTCCCTATGGTGCAAGGCACCATGTTTTCAGGGAGGGGGGCAAGCTAATGCCTGGCTTCCACACAGAAGGTATAGTCCTGAGGGCATATGTGCTACCTATTTACAGCTGTTGGGGCCCCCCAAGGAGGACTTATATTATTCAGGGAACAGGTTGACAGTGTCACTAATGAGGCCACCGGGGCACCTGGAAGGCTTCAGAGTTCCCCTTAACTTAGAATAATTGAAACCAGTCCTTATTTTTGGAAAGACTGCCTGATGGCAGTTGGCCCAAACTCTCCCACAGGTCCACAGCACCAGCTGTGTTGGCATTAGTCCACCCCACAGGAAAACAGAGGAACTACCAGAATGGGGATTAGGGAGACATCTACGGGTTGTGACGTGTTTTGCAGGAGAGGTATGGGAGCGGAAACGGCACCTGAAGCTTCTGATAGACTTCTCAGTAGGTTAAATACTAAATTATGGTGAGAGCCATCTAGGAGCAGATGTCAAAGCCAGCAGTCACTCAAGTTTAAGGAGTCTGTGATAGTTTGTGAGAGTTGTACTTGCCCATTTTCCTTTGAGACAAAGGCTCCAAGGGTGACTCTTTTTCCAAATGTCATGATATAGGATCATGTCAAACCAACATGAGAATCCAGGTGCCTGAACCAGAACTGAATGAGAATATTCTAGCCTCCTTTGGCCAGACTGCCACCTGGAAGTCACAGCAACAAGGCAGGCCTGTGAATGTTGTTACGGCAAAGATAACATCACACCTAGCAATAGTCGGGGCAGAATACTGAATTTTCGGAATACATCTACACAATACTCTCCAGCCCTTCTCATTCTGATCACTGCACCATTGGCAGCTATGATAGTTAATTTTACATGTCAATATGACTGGGGCACAAGGTCCCCAGATACTTGGTTAAACATCATTTTGGGTCCATCAGAGGGTGTTCCTTGATGAGATTACTATTTGACTGAGTAGACTAAGTAAACTGTCCAATGTTGGGAGACCCGAATAGAACAAAAGTTGGGTTAAGGGAGAATTCATTCTGTCTGCCTGTCTTCAAGCTAGAACATGAGTCCTTGTTTCTGGACTGGAACTTATACCATCAGTTCCCTTGGTTCTTGGGACTTCGGATTTAGACTGGAATTATACCACTGGCTCTCCTGGGTCTCCACCTTGCAAATGGCAGATTAGGGGACCTTCCAGCCTCCATATTCATGTGAGTCATTTTCTTATAATACATCTGTTTATATACACAGAAACTATTGGTTCTTCTTTTCTGGAGAATTCTAGTATGCAACGAGGAAGTGACTGCTTTCTGGGGACAGCCATATTCAGTGGCCAAACTGTCTCACAAAGGTTTATTGATCAGGATGAGATAGTAGAAATCTTTTAAGTACATTTTTTGAGTAGGCAGTCCCAACATACAACGACAGTCGCTTCTTGTGGATGGAGAAGTATAGGGTCCATCAAATACCTTAATCTGCCCTCTTTTGAGTGATTTTTGCAGTAAAAGATTCACCATTGTCAGGTTGTATGTAGTCAGGAAAAACATAAACATGAGGCAGATTAGGTTCAAAATCAAAACAGTGTGGTTGGAGTTGGCTGATTGACTAGAACAGCAACACTGTAAACTCTAACCTGAAAAAGTGTCAAATAACTCCAAGAGGGAACCAAATGTCTGACAGAGCAGTCAGTCAGGAGTGGGCGAAGGCCATGCCTGTGCTATGTGGTTTCACTCATGGTCAGACAAAGACTTTTAATAGGAGTCGCAAGCCTGATCTGTAGTGGTGACCTCTGCATCAGAAGCATAAATATTTTACTCTGTGCCCAGACTATGATGGTACATGTAAGGGCGTATCTGGTATGATGATGAATCCAGGCACTGATGGTGGCAATCAGGCTCCATCAGCAGCTTGATTCCCAGTTGGTCTCATCAAGAATGAACCCCCATGATGGGTATCTACATGTGACCCACACAGTTCAATGACTGCAATTCATTTTTAGTTTGTGGCCCCCAAGAAGAGTGTCTTGATTTAATCTGACAGTCTTCCAAGTGAGAGACCAGAAGATAGGCCATTGGCAATAGCCCGAGTTAGTAAAAATGTAACATGTCTGGTCCCTAGGGATTGTCTAGGACATGGTAAATTTTCAATTCAGCCCATTGTGCTCATCAGCCTTCACTGCAGTTTCCAGAATGATCACTCGACACCATCAGCTCTTAACTTAGCTGGACCATCAGTGAACTGGGCCCAGGCATTTGATTAGGGAAGTCTCTGTGAATCCAGTGTCCTATTGAGCCAGTGGCTTTGCTTCAGGCAGCTGAGTGGGAAAAGAGTTCTTCCAAAGGAGTGACTATCACTTCTTCATGTGAAATTAAGATGGACAGCTGACTGTATCCCCAGAACACATAATTTCCATTTGACAAGGGAAGGCTCTTGCACTTTTTGTTAGTTTCACATCTAAGTTCACATAACCCCAAATCGGGGTGTAGGCCACTTACCAGGCTTCCATGGGTCGGATATTATTTCAGCAATAGCTCAGTAGTAGTCTTCTCCCGGCTGTCCAACTTTTGTTTTTGTTTTTTGAGAGGGAATCTTAAGCAGGCTTCACGCCCAGTGCAGAGCCTGATGTGAGGCTCAATCTCATGAGCCCGAGATCATGATCTGAGCAGAAACCAAGAGTTGGACGCTCAGCCACCCAGGTGTCCCTGGCTGTCCAACTTTTTAAAGGGGTAATCTATGAAAGGTCCGGAATCTTAGCCTACTTGCAAGTGAGTAAGTCATGGATACTGGCGAAAGACACGAGACTCCAAGATCACAAAAAACTTTATGCTTACAAGAAGCAACGTGAGCATGTTTGTCCCAGTTCTCCATGCTCTCCCAACAAAAGTTGACTTGGGGTAGCCCTACACAGATGCCTACACATGTAGGGGGATATGTCACAGGAAAGGAACCCTGAGTTTGGGGGATTCAACATTTTTATAATGCACAGTAGGGAAACCTGCTCCTTGGGAAGAGACATTATTTCATCTCTCAAGATTGCCCACTGTTAACAGACACTGAGCTATGCCCCTGGAAGGGGTCAGGGTCTTACATCCATACAAAGCAGAACAAGCAGGGGTGCTCAGGGCTCACGGCAGACTGCCTCTTCTAACAGTTTCTTATTTTCCAGTGGGTCACCTTCTAAAGCATTACAAACTAAACCCAGAGAATACTATTCAATACTCATCAATGGTTTCCCATTGTCACAGGGTTTGTTCATCACAGGGAAATCTCCCCTAAAGGGCCAAAGCTCCCACAGAGGAGACAAGACCCATGGCAAAAAGTTTTGAGTTCTTTACTGTGGTCTCTGAACAGATCTAAGGTTGGCCTGATAGACTGTAGGAGAGATCTGGCTGCAAGACAAAAAACAGTTGCCATTCTTCTTTAACAGCATTTTGTACCCAAATCTCTTCTCTCCCAAGCAAACCAGCTTAAGTTCTAACAATTCACCTGGTTTCTGCCCACAAAAATAGGGAATTTACCTCTTTTCATGTTCATGTAGGTGTATGTCTCCATAGCTGCTGTCTGAAATGAGAAACCTGCCGCCCACTCACGATGAGTATTAGTGAATAATATTAGCGTCAGTAGTTACAATAGGGCGGAGACAAGGCTGCCAGATTAGTGAGGAAGTCCTCCCGCCCAGAGGAAAGTAAGCAACAACCAAGGCACCTTCTGAGCAACTGTCCTTGAACCTACTTCCCCAGTACTCCCCAATCCTCATTATAACAGGCAGTAACATATTTATGTATTTAAAACACCACCCTGAGTAGAGGGCCTTAGACAACACCAAACTGTCAAAATATCCAGGGCACAAAAAAAAGGCTGTGAATCCTTGACATCATTCTCATAGTTGTGGATATCAGAAGTCATCTGAGCATGTGTACTTGCAGGCTGAGTTGTTCAGAATATTCTACTTAAGGGGTACCTGGGTGGCTCAGTGGGTTAAAGCCTCTGCCTTCAGCTCAGGTCATGATCTCAGGGTCCTGGGATTGAGTCCCAAGTCAGGATCTTTGCTCAGCAGGGCGCCTGCTTCCTCCTCTGTCTCTGCCTGCCTCTCTGCCTACTTGTGATCTTTCTCTGTGTATCAAATAAATAAATAAATTCTTAAAAAAAAAAAAAGAATATTCTACTAAATAAGAGGCTTCCAGTGGGGACACCGATACATTCTAGAAAATATATTGTGATTTAGCAGTTTTCTCAGATGATTTCCATCGGGGAGACAAAGTTTGGGGTAGGGAGAGGGGTGTCTAGCCAGGGGTGGACAAGAAGTAAACAGAGAGAGGGTTCTCAATGAAGGAGGAACCTAGGAAAAATAAAACTGGTGTGTGTTCAAAGGAACTTTGCATTTTCGGCCATTCCCTTTGGCTGTTTTGAAGCAAAAAGACAGTTTCTAAAAATATATAAAAGCACCAAACATCAATACACATTAGCAACTGAAATTTGCAAATAGTGAACATTAGACATCTTTTCCCAGTTTCCTCTTAGTCTTAACTATTTTGGAAGACCCAAATCCATTCTAGGCAGGTGTGAAGAGCTGAGAGCCAGGAGGAGAATGTGCTGGATGTCAGGGTGTGCTAGTGGAGGGGTGCTGCAGACCTAACAGAGGGAAAGGAGCAGCCCAGGGGCACTAAAAGGGGCTGGAATGACCACTGACCAATGGAGGTGCTGAGACCCAGCAGCGGTGCTCTGCAGCTCCACAAGCCCACAAACCGATGCTGAGGCTTGAGCCTGCTCAAGTGAAAGGAGTCCTAAAATAACACAAATGTGGCAGTGAGGTGGGTGACCAAGTGCAACACATGGCTGGGCTGCTAACCCAATTCTTTATTTAGAATATCATATTGCCTCAAATGGTTTCTGGAGTCACGGAAAAACCTTAAGAGATCCATGCAGCCTAGGAAATCTCGAAGCAGAGTTTATGGGCAGACTAAAGGGATTACAGCACTCTTATCTTTATGCTCCTAAGAAGTATTTTCCATGTGGGCATTTCTGGGAGGTAAAGAGCTTTAATCATCTCAAAACATACATGATCTAAAACCTCTTGACAGGTTCAGACACATTCCTGAGAAGGAATGAGATTTACCAGAGGTCTCTAGAATAAAGATGGAAACAACCCAGGTTTCTTGTCTCTGTCACCCTGAGGAGCTATTTTTTTTTCCCTCTCTCTCCCAAAGCCACACCTCCCTTGGGATAGTGAAAAACTAGAAAGTAAATGTTATCTTTCAATAGGGAAATAGTTAAATTTAAAACGTTTATACTGATATGGTATATTATGCAGCTATTAAAAATGAGTTTGCTATATATACACTGACAGGGAAAGTACCTAAGAATATTAAGTTAGGGGCACCTGGGTGGCTCAGCTATGCCTTCAGCTCAGGGTCCTGGAATTGAGTCCTACACTGGAGTTCCTAGTCGGTAGGGAGCTACTTCTCCTTCCCCCTGCTCTTGTGTTCTCACTCACTCACTCTCTCCCTCTCAAATAAATAAAATCTCACACAAACACACACAAAAGATAGAAACATTAAGTTTAAAATACAAATTACAGATGGCGGAAAGGAGCAAGAAAAAACAAGAACTACAAGACATATTTCAACATACCTGAGTTTTTGTAAACAAAACCAAAACCAAAAAACGGACTTGTATTTGTGATGTAAAGAAAAAGGAACACCTGGTATGACAGAACTCAAAACAATCATCATGGAGAGGGTTAGTCCCTACACCCACAAGCCCTGGGACTCCCCTGCCTAACAGTAAATCCTTCATTATAAAAATAGGATTATCCAACTATATACTTTCGAAAGCTCCAAGCAGCTGACAGAACAGGATTATCACCTTAAAAAAAAAGGAAACCAGGAGCTCAACGAATTACGTGACTTACCCAAGGTTTTTAAGAGTAAAGAGTATATGGACTCCAAGGCTTCGACTCCCCATCCAGAGATGTTTCATAATCCCCCACTGTGTGGTACTAGATAGGGCAACATTCCCACAGGAAAATGTGATAAGCATTTATTTCTTATAAACTGAATATAGTTCTAGGTACTGGGCTCAGCTGGAATTGTACTTCTGTAAGCTAGAGGGCCAATATTTCCGAAGATTAGAGGATTTAGGCAAGTGCCCAGTCCTCCTCTGCTACAGTGGGAAAGTACTAAAAAAGATACCAACTCACAACTCTGGAGCCAGACAAACCAAGGTTAAATCCAAATTCCAACACCAGCTGTGTGACAAATTATTCAATTTTTGTGCCTCTCTTTCCTCATCTATAAAATGGGGATAATAACAGCACCTGCTTCTTGGGCTGTTATGAGCATCAGTGAGTTAAAATACCACAAACACATCAAGCACTCGGCACACTGGCTGGCACCAAGTGCTGAGTGTCATAATTATTATCCCTGGAAAGCTAGCGGTTCCTCACCTACAGGTATGCACAGGTTTCTGACCAGTAAAACAGCCTAAAAACAAAAGGAACCTATCATAGTAAGACTGTTAACACTTGCTGCTCTGTTTCTTCCATCAAGACTATGACTCCATTTTTTCACATCTTCTTTCCTTTTATTGAAAAAAATTTTAGAAAATGGCAGTTAATAAAGGGCACAAACAAATCAACAGGGATATACTAGTGGAAAACATAGACGATATAAAATTAAAAATGCCATTGGCTTCTTTAATTGGTTAAGAGCACAAAATGTAACAGAAGGTCTGTTTTAAACAAATTAAAAAGCTGTGTTTTTTTCCCAATTCCCCCCAAGTCAGATATATACACACCCACAAAAATGGTGTGTGAAGGAAAACTGTCATACACAAGAAGTTGTATCCTGAATTATGGGAAATAGCTGTTGAAATAGGAATTAACACAATAAAGTCAGCAACAGGTTAACAATTTTAAAAACTGAGTCTTTAAATGCTGCATGGCACAAAGCTATACAATATAAAGGACTACTAGGTATGAAGGACAAAGTCTGTATGGCTGCTAGCAAAAGTGCTTTTCCAGAAAAGCAAATCAAAACAATGCAATTAGCAGACCAAGGCTAAAGGCAGATATCAGAGCTACAACTTCTCATATCTGGACTAGAAAATCCCATTTATCCGGAATGGACTAAAATTTCAGGACAAAATAGGGACATTTTAAACATATCTTACTTTATCCATTTTAAGTTCTGTTTCCTTCTCCCTCACCATGAAATTCAGCACGATCCAGCAAAGATGGTTGCTTTTAGACCTGGCTATTTTATTTTTCTTTCTGTTGCAAGGCTGTCATGAAGCCTGGATATTTCCGGCTCGTATGCATCCATGACCAGTGTCCCACTGTGGTCAAAAAACTTAGCAATGGACTTGGTGAACTCGGCCTCTCGCTGCTGCTTTGTTCTTCCACTGATAAAGGTCAACTTCAAAGTGTATTTGTCATCGAACCTAAGCAAAGATAATAAATCAAAAACCAAACATAGAGATTCAACAAGTAACACTAGAGCATCAAGTGTTTTTGAAGAACAGAGCTGAGGTGGCTACTGGTGATAGAGGTAACATGCAGATTGATCCTTTAAAAAAAAAAATCCAGGGTTCCTAATTGCCTTCAAGATATTAGTTCTGGGGGCACCTGGGTGGCTCAGTGGGTTAAAGCCTGTCTTCAGCTCAGCTGCAGCCTAGGACCCTAGGATCGAGCCCCACATTGTGCTCAGGAGGGAGCCTGCTCCCCCCCCCCCACCTGCCTCTCTGCCTACTTGTGATCTCTGTCAAATAAGTAAGTAAAATCTTAAAAAAAAAAAAAAAAAAGACATGAGTTCTGATTCATAGGTATTGCCATGTCTGCCTTACTTACTGTGTACCTCCTTTACCTTGTCATAAACCGTTAAATTATATGGCCCACCTCCTACCTCTGAACCTTAAACTTGTTATGCTAGAAGGGTCTTCCTAGTAGACACTTCTCTCTAATCTCACCTGACTAGTTCCCATTTGTTAATATTAAGGCATAAACTTTTCTGGGATACCTTTCCAAAAATGGGTCAGATGTCTCTCCTTTGTCATACACCATCAATTGTCACCATACCATCAACTGTCAACTCAGATACTGAACACCTAGCATATGCCAGGTCTAATGCTAGGCTCCCATGCTGTCAATCAAATTATCTACTGGAAGATGTTTAAGCATCTGTGTTCTTCATTAAACTCAGAGATTCTTAAGGATAAGAATTCCGTCTTATTTATTTTTCTATTCCTAGCTTGGCACTTGGCACCAAATCTTATGAAAAAATGAAGAACCTTTGTTTTCCAGAGATGTTCACCAATTCCAGGATGCTCAGTCCATGTTCCCTGTAATCAATTGAGTTTCAGGTTCTACCCATATTTCAGGCCGGAAATATCTTTTACTACATGAATTCCCGAGATTCCTTACCTATACCTTAAGGTATTTTCAAAGCCTTCGCTATCTCCACACATTCAAAAGGGTTTATAAAAATCAACCTCTGGCAGGATGACGTTCCTCCCCCTGACTGTGACCTGTTTGTTTCTGTCTCCATTTAATTAGGGCACATTCAGTGGACTGTCAAGCTGTTACTACCTTTAGAGAAAGCAACTGCTGAAGCCTGTTTCTGCATGTTTAAAACAGGAAAACTACCACCCAGTTTTCAGTATCACCGTCAATGTTAAAACAGTGCCCATTATTAACCAGCACTCAAAAAATCATAGCTCAATAAATTATTGTCTAAGAAATAAAAAGTGTTGGTAAGGATGTGGAGAAAAAGAACACTTTGGACTGTTGGTAGGAATGTAAATTGGTGCAGCTAATTATAATGGAAAACAATATGGACGGTCCTCAAAAAATTAAAAATAGAAATATCATATGATCTAATAATTCCACTACTTGGTATTTACCCAAAGAAAATGAAAACACTAATTTGAAGATACATACACCCCTGTATTTACTGCAGCATTATTTACAACAGCCAAGATATGGAAGCGGTGTCAACTCAGATACTGTGTCCATCAATAAATGCATAAAGAAGGTGCGGTGTATATACACAATGGAATATTACACAGTCCCAAAGGACAAGATCTTGTCATTTGTGACAGAGAACATGGATGGACCTAGAAAGTATTATGCTAAATTAAATAAGCCAGAGAAAGAGAAATATAACATCATTTCACTTATATGTGGAATCAAAAAAAAAAAAATGAATTAACAAACAAAAAGCAGAATCAGACCTGTAAATACATAGAACAAACTGACTGTTGCCTGAGGGAGGGTGGCTGGGGAGACGGGCAAAGTGGGTAAAGGGGAGTGGGAGATACAGGCTTCCAGGTATGGAATGAGTAAGTCACTCAGTGATAAAAAGTGATAAAAAGCACTGCATGGGGAGTATAGTCACTGTACTGTAACAGCACTACATTGCATAGTGTAGACAGGAGCTACACTAACGGTGAGCTAACTACAGAGCTGCTAAATCACTATGTTGTACAACTGAAATTACTGTAACATTGTGTGAACCATACTAAAAAACAACAACAACAACAACAAAACTGTTATCTAGCCAGTTATTCCCAACCTGGAAAGCTATGAGTGGAAGTCCTTAAACTATTTTCAACACCTCAAAATTTTTCTCAAACTCCAGCCAGCAGCTATTAATTGATTTTACAGTAATCTCAGAACTTTTAGGCCAAGTTCCACTGGCCATTCCATGGCTTTGATGGTAGGACATGATCTGATGAGTTGTGATCTGATGCACTTTAGTTAGTATTTATTTTATATTATGTAGTACACAACTTACTATACAATTACACAACATATAATTACATCTAAAATATTCTCAGAAAAATCTAACAATATATTATAGAATAATTATAAGAATAATTATATATTCATTCAGTCCTAACTTTACATGTCAGGTAGTTTCATATGCTAAGGCTATACAGCAGTGAACAAAGAGGCAAGACTCTGCCTTTTGGGACTTTTACTTTAGTGTATATGAAAGAATCAGCAATAAAATAAAAAATATGATATTTTAAATATAGTAGGCAGGAAAGGCTTCACTAAGCAGTTATTTGAGCAGAGCCCTAAAGCAGAGAAGAACAAGCTATCTGAAAAAAGAATAATCCAAGTAGAGTTCACAGCAAATGCAATGGCCTAGGGCAAGAACATGCTTGGAACGTCTAAAGAACAGAGTGAAATTAGAGAGGAGGAAGCCACGGAGATAAGGAAGGTATGTGCACTATGTGTGGGGGTTGCAGAAGAAAAGATGAGTATGGACTTCTAAGATAGGCTTAGGATTTAGATTTTTCTGAGTGACATGGTTTGGAGCAGAGGATATGCCTTCCATTCTAAAAAGATCACTCTGGCTGCTGTACTGGAAATAGACTATGAGCAGGGAGAGCAGCTGTGGAGGTCCATGAAGACATTGTTATAGTAACCTAATTGAGAGATGAGGTAGCAGAAGAAATGGAAGTGGTCAGACTGATACATTTAGAAAGCAGAGCTGATGGGATTTGCTGAAAGACTACTGGAAAGACTGAGAGAGAGAGAGCAGTCAAAATGACTGAGTTCTGGCCTGAGTAACTAGATGGATGGAAGTACCATTTATTGAGATGGGGAAACCTGGGGGGAATGCAGGTTTGGATGAGGGATAGCAGAGTTACATTTTTGAATGTGTGGATTTTGAAATGCTTATTAGGATCCGACATCAAACAGGAAACTGGAATGTAGCTGGGAGTTGAGGACAGAGGTCTAGGATGAAAATACAAATTCAGAGATCTTCATCATATAGATGGTATTTTAAAATCTTGAAATTCTTGAACTTCTAGATAAGATTACACCTAGCGAGTGTAATAGAGAAGAGGCACTAGTAACAAGCACTAGTGGCATTTCAAATTTAGAGGCGTCACAAAGAAGACTAAAAAGCAGACATTAAAAAGAAAATTAGAAGATTATGGTATCCTAGAAACCTAGTTTTAAAAAAAGACAAGTATAACAAGGAGAAAGTAATCCACTATCAAATGCTTGTTGAATATGTGCTAGGACCTATCCCATGTGTTTTCAGGATAGGAACGAAGACTATGACGTCTGAACTCAGATGTGGGCTGGGACACCTACTAGATTTCCCTTTTGGGGTCTAGGACCCTGGAAGAATTAAGTAAACCTTTTGGGTCTGTGTTCTTAGCTACAAAATGGGGTGTTCTAACGTTGAATGAGATAATGCACTTGGCATAATACCCAGTATATGGTTAATGCTCCACAGACATTTGCTATTTTTACACTTGGTATATATAAAAAGCTGGCATCTTCCCAAAAACCCTCGGAGTCATTCTTGACCCAGTTTTGACTGAAGCTCAAACAGTTTCCATGATATACAGGAAGTCATACAGCTAGAGATAAGCTGAAAGATAAACCCAGCTCTGGATACCTAAAAAGACCTCAGGTGTCACCTGCATGAAGTTATACTCACAGCTGGTCAGAAACACTGAAATGTGCTCCTCTGAGTTGCCAAGTGCATTGCTGCAAATATTCCTGATTGCAGAGACTGCAGTCAAGATCACAGAAGACATAGAAGCAATAGGGTTCTTCAATGACAACTCACTTCACAACTTTGGCCTTCATAGTTCTGTATTCTAATTGGGTCTGTTTATTGGCCAGAGGGAAAGAGACCTATTCTTCTTCCTTCCACCAAAGTTCTTTCTCCCACAGTTTATCTTGAGGGCACTTCCGTGATAATACAATCTCAGAAGTATAATGCTAGGAAAAACATTCTGGACCATTCATACCCCTTAGTTAGTTTGACATGACTGGCACTATGATCTGCATGGAGTAAGCATAAAATTGTCTGTTGCTGAAAATGACTCGACTCTGAAAGAAAATCCAACAGTAGGATTTAAGGATCTATGAAGATAGTCATACCTCTTGAGACTGGAGGACAGTTGCCAAATATCATCAGGATCCATTCCTGTAGGATCTTTCCTGTGGGCCACAAGAAAGATGCTCTTCTCCTTATATGAGGTATAAATCGTCAGGATCCCCATCATCACAAAATAGGTTCAGATAAAGTTAAGGAGAAAACACATACACACACAAAAGAAATAACACAAACTGACAAGGGCTATGAAAACTTACATAATGATAATCCTGGAGAAGACAGTTTCATCTTGCTATAAAAACACTGAAAATTTAGCTATTTCATTTTTCATCCTTAAGTGTGGGTGTGTATCTTTAGTGTCTAGCACAGAAGAGTCATTACCATTATATGTAAAACTAAGATGATTATAAAAATAGCAAGATCATGCATGTTTTGCTTTAAACACCAAACAAATGAAGTTTCATCATGGTAGTTCTCTTAGAAGCCATATATTTGTAATAATGTTGCCCTCACAGTTTAAACTTTTTGGAACTCCTTTGGTAACTGCCTCTAGAACCTACAGCATAGTCTTTGGAACTGCCTTAATGGTGAAAAAATTCATACTGGGATGATTTATCTGATTATCAAAGGGAGTGAAGGTGCCAATTCTGGGGCTATGATTTGGGATCAATTTGGATAATACCATTTTTAATCAGGACCTGCTTTATTAAATGGCTTGATAGAAGAAAAATCCCCAAAGCACATTTCTTAGAAATATTTCAGGTAGTGGCAGCATTGTTAAGAAAAGTAAACTGCCTACCAAAATGATTTGTTTTAAATTAGTACAGTGCTGGCACATAGCAGACACTCAAAAATACTGTGTGGATATTAGTAAGGCAGCCCTATATATTCAACATGAAAAGACATCCAATATATTTTAAGTTACAAAGAAAAATTCAGTATGTCCAGATTGACTCAGGGAGGAGGTGGTAGGCACCACAAGAAAACTGTTACTATGAACAAGTGGAATTTTTATAATTACGGTGACAGTGTAAGAAGTTCTTTGCATTTAGCTTTTTGAGAAATAATCAAGGTGGATAGGTAACAAACATGATTCTACTAATATTGTAAAAGGAGAGGGGAAAGGAAAGAATCTGACAGATTACAAAACCAAACATTATGAAATGTCTCATTTAATATTTTTAATTCTGAATGTGCATTGCCCCTATTTGTAACAGAGCAGCATTCAGTCTCCAGTAAGTTAAGTTCTTATTATCATAAGATCACAAAAACAGCTTGGATTTCAAACCCAGAGCTCCAGAATAGGATTTAATTCCATGTTACACAAACCACACCTCTATCTCATACTCAGTAATTCTCAGTCTAGCCCTTCAGCTTCAGGGAACCCTGAATCTCCAAAATCTGATCCTTCCCTACTATCCTGCAATGAGTTTCTTGAAGCAGTAGGTCTAATGGGAATGTGGTAGGCTAGAAATGAGAACTGGGTCTCACTATAATGGGTGTTTTGCTCTTAGGCACTCACACTTGGATTATAATCATCTCTACAATAACTAAACAGAATTAAAGATAAAATAACCACATTAAATCTCAAATATCAATGATAATCACTAACTAAAGTTACAGAGGCTCATAGCTCATAATGTTAAATTCTAACACTAGCGGGCCCTAGAATCAAAATTTATTTTTTTTTGTAGGGAGTGGGGAGAATTATCAGTAGAGATTTTAGTAAACAGTCACTAGAAAACAAACCTGAGCATAAATAAAGGATATGATATGACACACAAAGCCAAAACAGGCTTAGATTCTGGAAAGGGGTGCATATAATCCCAAATCAAAGCCACTATGGCAAAGAAACAGGAGATGGTACAGATGGTGAGGCGACCGTCAATCAGACCAAAATTCTCCACATACTTGTACTTTTCCAGAAGTACCTAGTAAAAAGAACAAGGAATCAAGCTCACAGGACTTCTTCCTTCCTAGTATGTGCTTTTATTCTTAACTTCCATGATAAAAGTTGTATTATCATATAATTACCAACAGCTCTCTCCAATCAGGATTTTACCACTTCAAGCAAAAGAAGACTCAAGCTATTCTCAGTGACCCCAGAGAAAAAGTTCATCAACTTCTCATCATTTTTTTAATCCTCAACTTTTTCCCTGGGAGGAAGCTAAAAGATCCCCCTGCATTTTTCTTTTAAAGAGAGAAGGGGGGACGCCTGAGTGGCTCAGTGGTTAAGTGTCTGCCTTCAGCTCAGTTCATGATCCCAGGTCCTAGGATCAAGTCCCGGGCTCCCTGCTTCTCCCTCTCCTTCCGCTTGTGCACTCTTTCTGTGAAATAAATAAAATTTAAAAAATAAATAGGTTATCTCAATGTGGTTTTAATTTGAATCTCCCTGATGGCTACTGATGATGAACATTTTTTTCATGTGTCTAAGAGCCATTTGTATGCCTTCATTGGAGAAGTGTCTGTTCATATCTTCGGCCCATTTTTTTATATGATTGTCTGTTTTGTGTGTGTTGAGTTTGAGGAGTTCATCATCACTAGCCATCAGGGAGATTCAAATTAAAACCACATAGAGATACCACCTTACACAAGTCAGAATGGCCAAAATTAGCAAGACAGGAAACAACATGTGTTGGAGGGGATGTGGAGAAAGGGGAACCCTCTTACACTGTTGGTGGGAATGCAAGTTGGTGCAGCCACTTTGGAGAACAGTGTGGAGATTCCTCAAGAAATTAAAAATAGAGCTTCCCTATGACCCTGCAATTGCACTACTGGGTATTTACCCCAAAGATACAGATGTCGTGAAAAGATGGGCCATCTGTACCCCAATGTTTATAGCAGCAATGGCCACAGTCGCCAAACTGTGGAAAGAACCAAGATGCCCTTCAACGGACGAATGGATAAGGAAGATGTGGTCCATATACACTATGGAGTATTATGCCTCCATCAGAAAGGATGAATACCCAACTTTTGTAGCAACATGGACGGGACTGGAAGAGATTATGCTGAGTGAAATATGTCAAGCAGAGAGAGTCAATTATCATATGGTTTCACTTATTTGTGAAGCATAACAAATAGCATGGAGGACAAGGGGAGATGGAGAGGAGAAAGGAGTTGAGGGAAATTGGAAGGGGAGGTGAACCATGAGAGACTATGGACTCTGATAACAATCTAAGGGTTTTGAAGGGGTAGGGGGTGGGAGGTTGGGGGAACCAGGTGGTGGGTATTGGAGAGGGCGCGGATTGCATGGAGCACTGGGTGTGGTGCAAAAACAATGAATACTGTTACGCTGAAAATAAATTTTAAAAATTTTAAATAAATAAAATAGAGAGAGAAAGGGGATGGGGCGGAGAGAAAGAGAGAATCTTAAGTAGGCTCAATGCCCAGTGTAGAGCCTGACCTGAGGCTCAATCTCACAATCCTGAGATCACAACCTAAGCCAAAATGAAGAGTCAGATGTTTAACAGAGTAGGCCACCCAGGTTCCCCTCTTCCCTTTTTAAATAGAGAGATGTCCAATCATGAATGAATTTCCTATATTCCCTCAACCCTCTTAGCTCTAGGCCAAGTAACCTTAAAAAACAATTTATTACCAGCTTTCTGGAATTCAAAAATTAAATTTGACAGAAGCTTGAGGTAGCTAATATTTTAACACATGTTCCTCACATTTACTGACTGTAAGGATTTCAGAAACTGCTTTATGGCTCAATTCCTTAAACTAACAACTACAGCCATTCCAAGTCTCAGAAAAAAAGATCTTGCAGACATGTCATAAGCTATATATACGCTAACAGACTCCCAACCTCAATAAAATACCTTTTTGGCAGAATCATCCAAAGAATTCTTCACAGCTGATCCATCCCACTTGTCAATTTTTACAGGTTTATCATCAATCTTCCACTGTAAAATAGAAAAGTTGTGAATCAAGAGGCATAGGAGCTTACTGAAAGTAAAACAAACTACTTCCTTAAGAGTGTTTAAATGCTTCCCCCCCATCCCAGGCACAAAATGGTGTCACTTAGGTTAAGACCTCACGTCAGTAAACTACGACCTAGTACCTAACCTAAGGGCAGTTTTAACCCCCAAGAAATATGCCTTTTAACCAGTCAACAGAAGAAATTCCTGGTCAGCACTAAGAAACCAATAGGCTCCTTCACCTTAAAACAATGGCTTCTTCACTAATAATTTCCTTTTTTCCACTCCCTCTCCAGCTTTAAAAATCTTTCCATTTCTGTAGCCTTTTGGAGCATCCCTCTACCTGCTAGATGGGATGCTGCCCGATTCAGGAATCTATTATTAAAGCCAATTAGATTTTTTTTTTTTAGATTTTATTTATTTATTTGACAGAGATCACAAGTAGGCAGAGAGGCAGGCAGAGAGACAGAGGAAGCAGGCTCCCCGCAGAGCAGAGAGCCCGATGCGGGGCTCGATCCCAGGACCCTGGGATCATGACCTGAGCCAAAGGCAGAGGCTTTAACCACTGAGCCACCCAGGCGCCCCAAGCCAATTAGATCTTTAAAAACTACTTAGTTGGGGCACCTGGGTGGCTCAGTGGGTTAAAGCCTTCTGCCTTCAACTCAGGTCATGGTCCCAGGGTCCTGGGATCGAGCCCTGCATGGGGCTCTCTGCTCAGCGGGGGGCCTGCTTCCTCCTCTCTCTGCCTGCCTCTCTGCCTACTTGTGATCTCTTTCTCTGTCAAATAAATAAATAAAATCTTTAAAAAAAACCTACTTGGTTGAATTTTTACTTAACAGAGTATCTTCAAGTATATGTACATTTACTCCTTGTCCTCTGATGCTAGACAGCTAAAAGACAAACACTTAAAAATGAAGTTGAAGGAGACTAAGTCACTAGAATCAGGTGGTACTCATAGGATTTTGCCAGTATCCATGCCGGAAAGTTAAATCTACAAGCTCCAAACCAAACATTTACCTAGGCTACAGAGACGACAGTGTGAACTCACATATTCCATTCTCATCTTACCCAAATGTGGGAACAAGGAAAAAAGCTCCACTTGTTCATCCTTTCATTCTATGACCACAAAACTTAAGACAATTTACATGCATGAACTTTCAGACACTAACAAAATGTCAGCTAACAACTTTTGTATTTCACCAGCATGTCTTAACCATAGGAAAACAGCAAATCCAGTGTAGTCTGTTGGAAAGAATATTCTGAATTAAAAATCAAGCCCCAGTCAGTTATATGACTTTGGACAAATCCCTTTCCAATTTCCATCATCTACAGAGGTACAGAATCAAGTGATTGTCTCACATGTTGTTGGTAGAAATTCAAAATGGTACAACACATACGAAGACAATTCAGCACCTTGGATTCCACTTCTGGGAATTTTTCCGTATCTGCATGCACACTGACTAATATACAAGCCTACTCACTGCAGCAGTGCTTTTAATAGTAAAAAAGTAACTCAAATACTCAACTACAGAGGAATGGTTAAACAAACTGGTGCACCCAGGTATCCTGAGATGGTCCAGGTACATGGGTGGGACTGACTTATCAATGTATGGCTTTTTGGATTTTTATTTTCTTCAAACCACTTTCAAATTTATTTGATTAAAAAGAATGCCTTTTAAATTTTTAAACACGTGAATATTTTATACAGTAAAAATGTTCTCAAATGCAAATTACATGAACATAGTTTAAGTGACAGGGTACTACAAATACTCTAATAAACCTATCTTTTATAGATCATAATGCTCAACTCTTAATTTTTTATATCAAGTAAACAAATACCATATTTGATAAAAATTTCAAACCAGTAGGCAATCCATTTTGGGTGCATGAAAAAACCTTTAGCCTATTTTAGAGGAAACAGCATCTCTGCTGTAGTATAGAGACTTCCGGAAAAGAGCAGGAGGGTGGACATCAGGCACTTATTTTTCTGATTTACTTTCTGTAATTCTTAAAACTGCTCATCAACTAAAATGTATGCTACTCTTCTATTTTCTCTCTACTGCTATTTGGGGCATTTCAGAAACTTTCTTCTCCCACTCTTAACTTCTTCAACCATAAGTGCAAATTGCTTTCCCTTAGTAATAAAAAGGCACAGCCAAGGTTGGCTTCTTTCATGTGGGACCTCACAGGATAAATTACGAAGAAAGGTTCTGTGCAAAAAAGAGGTAATTTAGGCATGAGACTACCATCCCTCCCGAGAGTTAGAAAGGCTGGTGAACAGTCTCCTACGCTGATAAAAAAAAAACTTTCCCTAAGTGATCTAAACCGTTTGTATAAATAAAGTGGTTTATGCTAAACACCAGTTTTTTTTTCTCTCTAGGAGTCTGGCATTTGGGCACAGGTTAGGCAGAAGGTGCGTACTAAACCAGCTCCCAGTAAAAAAATCTGGGCACTGGGTTTCTAATGAGCTTCTTTGGCAGACAACACTCCACATGTACTGTCAGAGCACTGCTGCCAGAGGAATTAAGCACAACTTATGGGACTCCACTGGGAGAAGACTCTTGGAATCTTGCACTTGGTTTCTTCCAGACTTCCATCCTATACATCTTTTTCCTTTGCTGAAATAAACCTTGTCCATGAGTACAACTATGCACTGAGTCCTGTTGAGTCCTTCTAGTGAATCACTGAACATAGTCTTGGGGATCCCTGATACAGGCATATTGCCAATTAAGACAGAGCAGATGCTGTAACTTCACACAGTTCCTCTTTCCCACATTCCCGCCTGCATATTACAGATACGTGTATACTGGGCCTAATTAACAATCACAGATACTAACTTTAAGACCATTGCTATTGTCAATCCCATTCCCCAAAAGAGACACTACTTTTATCTCCTTCTGATTTTTTAAAATATATTCATCTCTATTAAAAAATGTTTACATTGCTATTTCTTAATTTTTCAGTTTTTGACATTAAATCTATGGACTTCTCACCATAAAAAAGGAAATGTATCCATTTCATCCCTGCCACACTCACATTAATTTTTCCTGTTCCTCCTCCACCACATTTTTAATACAGTCATAGCAGATCACTGGTGATTGTGTCTTCTATAATAGCTTAATTTTGGCTAGATCATTATTCAAACGGTACATTGTGATTATAAATGCTATTCACAAGTGAATCATGTAGTATACTTGGATTACTTTTTCTTTCCTGATAGCTTTTGTTTTCCTTGAAGCTACTGTTGTTTTGGTGGTTGTTTTTAATCAATGTATTTGTCACCAGTATAGTTTTGAATTCTCTTGCAATTGTTTAATTGCAATTAATTGAATTCTCTTGCAATTATTTGTTTAATCTCCTCTTAATATGTGCAAAAGTATTCAGCATTCTGTGATTTTCATCTTTTTAGAGAGATTGGTCTTGGAGCCTCCTGACCTGCTCTGACCTGCGTGGACTGCTTTCCAGGCTTGCTATACAGTTGTCACCCTGGAATTTCCCTTTACTATTAACTATTTACTATTTCCCTTTACCTTCTCGTGGGCTGAACCTACTTTTCTTAGACGCCATGTTTTACTCTTTTCTTGGTTTATTATTTCCTTGATCTTGTGAGCACATCCTCTAGGAGGTTCCTTGAAGAATGAACATGGGAAATAAATTTTGGGACTGCACATCTGAGAATGTCTTTTTATTCTACCCTCACACTTAAATAAGAGAAGTAAGTTCTCTTCAAAAATTTTAAAGTTGTATTCCATTGTCTCAACAGTTTGTGGGATTCCTAAAGCCATTCTGATTCCTGATCCTTCATTCAATGCTTTTTCCCTTCTGGAAGAACTCACACGAAGTTCTTTATGTCATGTATCTAAAATTTCAAGATGCTGTCCCTTCTGCAGGTCAATTCTCATTCACTATTAAACTGCCACTATTACTGCTAGGCTGTAAGCAGATCCTCAATCTGGAAACCAATGTCTTTCAAATTAGAAAACTAGCATTCAGGGATATTAAGTGTCACACAGCCAGTTAGAGAAAGCAACAAAATTACTTAGGGCTAAGTTACAAATACAGGGCTCACCATAAAACTGTCCCTTCTTCAATGATAGAAATTTATTTTTAACTTGTCTTCATTTCTGAACTCAATCCCAAAGAAGATGGCTGACCAATTCATAGAACATACACATTTGATAGCTTTGACAGAACATGACAAAGACTCATTTCAGTTAAAGACTCATTTCAGTTACAAGTCTCTGCTGCAGATATGAATAGTAAGTTCTACAAAGACATTTCACTGCAGATGTGGTAGTAAGAACTCTACCTTCTAAGGACTTTGGAAGAATATTAAACACAATTCAGGTCTTGAGCTTATGTAAATAGTGCAGGAAGACATTTTGAGTTAAATGATTTGAAGATTACAGGCTTTTCCTGTTCCCCATGCATCTTCTGACCTTAACGGCAAAAAAGGACAAAATACTTGGTCATTAAAGGCATGTCCAGTAATACAAAACTGCCCTGGGTATGAAATAACAGGATGAACACTTCTATTTTGTTATTTTTTTTAAAGATTTTATTTATTAATTTGACAGAGAGAAATCACAAGTAGACAGAGAGGCAGCCAGAGAGAGAGAGGGAAGCAGGCTCCCTGCTGTGCAGAGAGCCCGATGCGGGACTCGATCCCAGGACCCTGAGATCATGACCTGAGCCGAAGGCAGTGGCTTAACCCACTGAGCCACCCAGGCGCCCCTATTTTGTTATTTTAATGAATGTGAAAACAGAAGTTATGCAGTGATAAAGACTTCAATGAATTGCTTCATAAAGTTTCTTTGCTGACAAAGGGCAGTAAGACTCAAAAGATTCAATTTGAAACTGAAGAGATGAGCAGTGCCACCGGGACCCTGCTCTGACTCAGAAAGAGCCTTAAGTATAGCTCTAAGAAAAACTAACACACTTTCTCTCTCCCTTCTTTGAAAGGTCTCTCCTAGTTTAGAAAGGGGATATAAGCTGCAAAGAGGAAAAGTAATAAGAGATGAGGCACTTGACAGAGGAATATATCCTAGATAATCTTACTATGTTAAGGGGCTTGGACTTTATTCTGAGACAAGCAATAGAGAATATTTTAAGCTGACAGAAAAACAACACAATCAAATTTATGTTTTGTTTTTTAAAGTCATTTTTAGTGGCAACTTGGTAGATGGTCTAGAGGGGAGTAATGATGGAGAGAAATACATCGGATAGGGACCGATTTAGATGCACGGGCTGAATAAGAGCAGCAGCAAAGGGATAAAAAAAAATTCAGGCTTAGACAGCTGAGCCATCATGTCATTTTCCAAGAAAAGCCACATAGATGCACAAAGGAGAAATACACATTTGTATATGCTGAGTCTGAGACGTTTAAACTCTGTAGTTTTGAGATATTTCAGAATTTTCTAAACCAAAATAAGAATATAAAAACTGATGTTAGGGGCGCCTGGGTGGCTCAGTGGGTTAAGCCACTGCCTTCGGCTCAGGTCATGATCTCAGGGTGCTGGGATCGAGTCCCACATCGGGCTCTCTGCTCAGCAGGGAGCCTGCTTCCTCCTCTCTCTCTCTGTCTGCCTCTCTGCCTACTTGTGATCTCTCTCTGTCAAATAAATAAATAAAATCTTTAAAAAAAAATAAAATAAAAAAATAAAAAATAAAAAATAAAAACTGATGTTAGACTCAAAAGGTAAGATTACTATTTGAGTTGGAAATATGGATCCCTAAAGCCATATGCACACATTCAAAATAAGAAAAAAATGTTCGACCTGGGGAGAAAATAGTATCTGTCTTAAGAATGGACACTATCACCAAATTTAGATCCCAACTCAGAAATACCACAATATCTCAAAAAGAGATTATAGCTCTTGGTAACATACTTCATTTTCAATCTTTTTTTAAATTTATTTTTATTTTTTTAAAGATTTTATTTAATTGGGGGAGAGAGAGTGAGAGAGAGCATGAGAGCAGAAAAGGTCAGGAGAAGCAGACTCCCCACAGAGTTGGGAGCCTGATGCAGGACTCGATCCCGGGATTCCGGGATCATGACCTGAGCTAAAGGAAGTCACCCAACCAACTGAGCCACCCAGGTGCCCCTCAACCTATTTTTTTTAATAAAAATGACCAAGAAATACTGCAAAGAAAATTACTTACTAGTGGCTTATTAACAGCTTCATTTATCACTGGAGTTAAGCTGGAGGTTAATAATTACCATGTGTTAATTATAAGCATGAACATTAGTGGCAACACCAGAGAAACGAGGTTGAGTAGACTGGTTCTGGCTATTTAAGTCTAATATACCTACTATTAGATATCCATGTGGACATGGCAAGTAGGTGGTTGGACATATAAGTCTGAGGTTCAAAGGACAGAACCAGGTTGAAAGTTCAAGTATGGAAATCATCAATTTACAGATGATATTTAAGCCAGGACACTGGTATTTCCTAGGGATGAGTATAGAGGAAAGGGGCTTACCAGTATTTACAGGTCGTGAGAAAACAAAATAGTGACAGTAAAGGCAGAGGCCAATGAAGGAGGAAGAAAACCAGAAGCAAATGATCTTCTTAGAAGACACACACACACACAAATTCAAGAAAGAAGTGATCAATGAGTCAAATACTACTGAAAGTTCAAGTAATACAAAAAACTATTACTGAAATTTGACAAAACAGAGATCAGAGCAGAGAAATGGAGCAGGAAACAGCTAAAAAGAGATGTGGCAGATGGAGACTGTTAACATCTGTGATATCACTGTTACATAATTGTGAATGACTGGTTAAGAAAATAGTAATAATAATTTGAAACTTTAGAGGTTACTCCATAAACATAAGGAGTATGTTTAACTCATAAAGGAATGAGTTAAAACTGAGATGTAATTCACACACCATAAAATTTACCATTTAAAAATGTGTAACTCAGTGGTTTTTATTATGCTCACAAGGTTGTAAAACCATCACCATTAATTCTAGAATATTTTCATCACCCTAAAAACAAACCCCATAACCATAAGCAGTCATTCCCAATCCCCCTGGTTGCCCCAGCAACCACTAATTTACTTTGTGGGCACCTGGGCTGCTTCTACCTTTTGGTTATTGTGAATGATGTTGCTATGATCATTTGTGTACAAGTTTTTATGTATAGACATACACTTTCAATTCTCTTATGTTTATATCCAAGAGTGAAATATACTAAGTCATATGGTAATTCTATGTTTAACCTTCCGAGGAACTAATAAACTATTTTTCCAAGGGGGCTGCATCATTTTACATTCCCACCAGAAATGCAGGAGGGTTCCAACTTCTCTACTTCCTCACCAACAATGGTTATTTCTCTTTTCTTTTTAAAATTATTATTATAGCCATCCCAGCGGTATCTCACTGTGGTTTTGATTTACATTTTTCCAATGACAAATGATGCTGATCATCTTTTCATGGGTCTATTGGTCATTTGTTTATCTTCATATGGAAAAATGTCATTCAAATCCTTTATTCTTTTAAAAATTAGTTTGTCTTGGGGTACCTGGGTGACTCAATCGATTAAGCATCTGACTCTTGATCTCAACTCAGGTCTTGATCTTAGGGTTCTGAATTCAAGCCCCTGCACTAAGAGCTTTATGCTAAGCATAAAGCCTATTTAAAAAAAATTTTTTTTTTTAGTTAGTCTTTTTATTATGGTTGTTAAGATTCTCTATATAGTCTAGAAATTAGACATTGATCAGAAATATGTTTTCAAATATTTTCTCAGTCTATGGACTATCTTTTCACTTTCTTAATAGTGTCCTTTGACATAAGAGTTTTTAATTTTGATGTAGCAAAACATGAGTTTTGAGATGTTATTAAAGTTTCATTTGCAAAACAATGTTTAAAAGCAAGCACCTTGTTTCCTTAAACATGTACACACACACAAACCACAGCAATGCCATAAAACTGTTCATCTTTGGTCAAGGGTGGGTAAGGGTTCAGGCATATCATATCAGAAATCTGGCAAGCTAAACTACCACTGAAGAAGCCAAAAGGAGATACATGACTTGTCTAAGGACACATGGTTGATGGGTGATAAACCCAAGACTTGAATCTAGGTTTTCCAACCTCTAAACAGATGGTCTTTCCACTACTGCAGTATTTAGCACAGGGCCTGCTCCAGTATGAGAGGCAAGAGCACTGGATTAAAAACTGGGAAACCAGGTTCTGGAACTGCAACTAACTCAATGTCTCATCTTGAACAAGTTGCTTCGTCTTCCCCTCTTCAACTGTGCCATGTCTATAAAATGAGGAGGCTGGAACAGATCAATTTCAAAATCTCATTATAAACATTTTAGAGAAACCACTATTGATTAAGCAGAACAGTTATAAACCAAGTAAAAATAAACAAAAAACTCTTACTGTATTAGAACCAGAAGGGAGTGCTCGCTTCGGCAGCACATATACTAGAAGCAGAAGGAATTTAAAAAGTAATCTAAGATAATTCTCAACCTGGAAGTAACTGTCAAAATGTAGAGGAAAGAAATAAATAGCTATGTGTAAAAACATACACCTGTCCATGTCCCACCTCCAGAGAATCTGATTCAGGTCTGGGATGAGGTCCAGAAATCTGCATTTTTAACTAAAACCCCAACAGAGTCTGATATCTTTAAATGATGTCAGGAAAAAATATGTATCTAAGGAAGCTGAAGACCAGAGTAACCGGCTAGTTAGTAGTAGCTACATATATTTTTTGTTAAGTGCTTACTATGTGCTACTCATAGTGCTAGACACATTTTAAGGTAAATAATATATTCCCACTTATAGATGAGGAAATCGAGACACAAAAAATTTATTAAATTGTCTAAGAATACATATCTGCTAAGTGGCACAGCCAGGATTCAAAGCCAAGCAGATAGGCTGGCTCCAGAGCCTGTGTCCTCAACTATTAAAATAAAAAACCTGTTTTACCATCAGGATGACAGTCCAGCCAGGAGACAGAAATGAAGTTAAACAGGTATGAAGTTAAAAGGGTCTGAATACAGCTTCTAAAAACACAGTTTAACACTGCATTTTCATAGCCAAACAATTTTAGTAGCCTAAACTAATCCAGCCAGGGGACAGAAATCCATGTACAAGGTTAAAAAGACTTGGATATAGTTCTGGAAAGATGGTTTAATACCACCTGTCAATTATAATAGCTAAAACAATTAAGCAAGCAATTTTCTTTATAGCCTGTTAGGTAAAAGAAAATGCTTTGATGTATTCTGGGCAGAATAACTTACTGCAATGATCTAAGTTATTCTGTGACGGAGGTTGGAAGATTGCATTTGCATACCTATTTTTAAGATCAGGAAACTAAAACTGCTTTGTTCTCAAAGTCAGTTTCATAGGAGCAGAAATTCACATCTGCTTAGGGAAAGCTAGAAGCACAGTGAAGCACATTTACATCTTGTTATTACATTTCTTATGGCAAGTGAAATTACAGCTGCAGGAAACAAAGACCCTCCAAAAAATCAAGACAAATAAAATTAAAGAGATTATAAGGTAACAGGCTCTCAGTCCTGCAAAGCAAAAAAGCTTCTCTATTCATTCAGATCCTGCTCCCCTGAGAATAATATTTTCTCCATCTTCTCTTCCACCGTACCTTCCTTCAGTTTTCAGACAATTAAAAGCATCATTCTCTAAGGCAATTTCTGAAGACTGAGGAGGCAGATCTGAGGGGTTTTTTGTCTGCTAAATTTAATGAAGCAAGTACTTATTCTGTGTTGTTTGTCTCAGAGAACTATAAGGACCTTTCAGGGGAAACTGGACATATACAAATTGGTAGGAAAATATAAGACAGTATGTCATATTAAGTGACAGCTTAATTCCCACGTGCAATAAATGCTAGAGAATTCAGAGGAGGAACAACTTTATGTAAAGCTGAAATGAAATTTCCTGAGAAAAATCACCTAACAAGATCTTATTTTCTATCCTCTATGACCCTCACTTCTTGGTTAACTCTGTCAAGTGCTCTTTTTTAAGGCCTTTTATCTATTGCTGCTACTCAAATTAGGGTTCTCATGGCCTGGCCATTCTATTTTTATAGCAAAGAATGCTTACCCGATACTGTACAATGTTTACAACAAGTCCACAATACATACGGGAACCTACATTATTTACATAAGGAAATTTAAGTTCAGTAGTATCATGTAACCTATCCAAGGCCATGTGGATTTTAACAAGCTATATTAGAATTCAAACTTGTCTTTTTTTTTTATAATAAATGCTACACACTAGTACAGTATAAGGTCTTATTCGAAAGCTTTTAATTTCTAGCTCTCCAAACTAATTTTCTGAAAACCACTTCATATAGCCTCAACAGCTTCCTACTCCAAGCAATCCATGCCCTCTTCAATCTGATTCCACTGTCATGTCACTACAGGTCTCTTACAGAGCAATCCAGTCAACTCACTACCTGAAACATCAAGCACCATCTGCTCAAGGACATTCTCAGCTAGTATACCATCCTTCTCTCCCAAAATAAGGTCCCAGGTGCACCCTCAGATGTGAGGTCTTCCCCTGGGCCCTCACCTCCTTATCAATTAGTTCTGAGGAATCACTCTCTTTCTCCTTTTTGTAAAAAGCACACATCTGAATACACCAAATACTTTTAATATTTGGGGTTCCTCTTCCTAGTCAGCTATACTGAGTACTTTCGAACAGTAGGATTCTTGACTTTTTTCCTCTGCCACTGCGCATGTGTATGCAACATGTGTTACAGAGATCATTCTTGTATATAACCCCATTTGGTTCTCCCCAAAACCATACGATTTCAGATGGAAGGTAAGCTTAACTGACTTGCCAGTCTTCATACAGTTTGAAAGTAGCAAACCCTGCATCTTATGATCCTCAAATCCAAGTTCTTTCAATAATGTAATGATACCATATACTCTTCAGTAAAAAATGCCCCCGATAAATGTTTGCTGGCAATGATCCAAACTGAGAGAACAGCAAGAAGAGCCAATGGGACAGGATGAGCAAAGGCTGTGAGATGCTCACCAGCAGAAAGGCAGGGTTTATGTATGAAAATAAACATCAGTTCCCAAAACTCTCACATGTCTTGGAGCAACTTAACCATTCCAATCCCCAGAACTCGTTCCTCTTAAAAATGGTTAGAGTGTGAGAACCATATGATTCAAAACCAGTGACACCTGAAAACAGAAGCACAAAGACCTGGATCTGAACCCCCTCAATATGATCACATATTTGTTTCTTAGACCCTATCATGCGTTAGGCACAGGGTGTCTGAAAGCTGCTTTCCATTACAGCAAAAAATCCTACTTACTATATTAATGGTCCCATGCTTAACATTTCTCATGAAACTGGCCCAGAACCCTACAATGAGAGAAGTGGAAGGGACTAAGTGTACTTTAGGCTAAGCCCCTCATTGACAGAAGAGCCCATAGACACAGGGAGAACAAGCATATTTCAAGGTCACACAGCTAATTAGAGGAAGAACCAGTACTAGGACCTACATCTCCATGCAACTGTTTCTTCCAAGATCCTCTGCAAAGGACAAGAAGGGCCAACCGAGGAGCACGGTTCCCCTTTTTGCCCTGTTACTAGGGTCACAATTTAAAAAAAAAAAAAAAAAAATGAATGGGCAGAGAGGGAAACAGGGTACCCAGAGCAGGCAGCAAGCTCAGAATCCGAGTCACTTACTGCACTTGGTTGCAGGCAGAGAAGTAAAATGGGGGCGGGGGGGGTGAAGAAGGAGAAAGAAATAAAGAAATCTTAAGAGGGTTCCTGTCAGCTCAGTAAGGTAAGTAAATACTCAGTAAACTTAGTATTCGGACTCTCGTGATAAAACGCCTAGAAACTTCCATAAGCAAAAGGTCAAGGAACACTTAGAATCTGTAGCAGCACCCACTGTGGTGGTCGTGGTGGAGAGTTTGGGGACTTTTTGACTTCGAATAGCTGCGTTCATGGCTTCGGGCTTGGGCTTGTTTTCCCCGTGGGTGAAATGGGCACATTCACTGTGGCCCTAATCACCTCCGAGGAAGTGTCGGCTGCATTGAAATTGGGGATAAATTATCCTAAGTGTGGTGGCTAGCGTTAAGGACCATACACACTACCAAGGAAAAAAGAAGGTCTGAAGAGGAGAGCTGGGTGCGAGGTATGGAGACACCCGCCTACAAGCGCCGGTAGGGTTCCGAGGGTGGGCCAGATGAGGACTACCCGCTGAGAAGCCAAAGAAGAAAAGGGGGGCGGGGATGGGAAGGTGGGCTGGCCGCCTCCCGGGCCTCCCAAGTTCTCGTCCGTACCCAAGAACCGGCTCCTCACCTTGTCCAACAAGCCGCTGCGGCCACTGCCTGTCCCGCAGTTGGGACCACCGCCGGCCCCACTACTGCCTCCGCCACCACCACTCCTCCCGCCCTGTGCAGACGCCGCGGCCATCTTGTCTGCCTCTGTGTCTCCCTCCTTCCTACTTGTCCGAAGCCAATTGGCTGAAGCTGACGGCGTGACGCGCCGCCCGGAGTCCGTCGGGATCCGTAGTCCGGAGCTGGATGACGCGAGGCGGCCAGCGGAAGTGGCCGCGGGGCTTGCCGGGACTTATAGTAGTTAGAAGCTGCGTTCACCGGTTGCCGCCTACACGGTCAGCTGCCGCGTCGCGGTTACCAAGGGGTACAGAAGGTTGTGGTAGGCGCCACCGTGGAGCGGCTCCGAGGTCCCCGGGAGTCTCGCAGGCGTGCCTCCCGCGTTGCCGGGACGCAGCCCCTGCAGACGCCTCGGAGGCGGAAGCGACGACGGAGGCAGGTGAGGCTGGAAACTTAGTTTGCGTGAGGGATTAGAGTCTCCTTTGCCCTAGAAGAGTTTCCAAAGGGGCGACAAGAGCTCGTTCCTCATCCTTTTACAGCACTTACCGGTTATTCTCTCTGGTGACTGTCAACTAAGGTCTTAGTAGTGTTTTCGTGTTCTAGAGAACTCACATTTGCTGAGTGTCTTCCTCTGGAAGCTGTGTACCATGGGCGTTTATAGTCATCCTTTCAGGAGTCCCTTAACACCCCAGTCAGATGAGGAAACTAAGAAACTTACCCAAGGCCGAACAGCATGTCTGGGGACCTCGTTTAGAAGCCAGTGGGGTTTAGCCCCCTGGTATGTTCCCTTTGCCACTCTGCTTTTAATCGTTTTAGAATGTAATAGTATTCTAGATTCTTATTAATTCATTTTTCCACTTTTTTTTTTTTTTTTTTTTTGAGAGAGAGAGAGAGAGTACCCTGGGGAGCGGGGTGAGGGGCAGAGAAGAGGGAAAGGGAGAGAAATCTTGAAAAGGCTCCACACCCAGAGCCGAACCCAACTGGGGCCTCCCTCTCACGCGGGACTTGAACTTGGGGGCGTGATCTCACCACCCTGAGATCATGACCTGAGCTAAAATCAAGAGTCAACTGCTCAACCAACTGAGCCACTCAGGCACCCCTTTTCCATAGTATTTATTGAGCACCAACCAACATTGCTCCGAAGTGTACGTACAAGGGATACTGAAAGATCAAAGCAGACCTGTTCACTACTCTTTTGGAACATCTACTTTCGTGACCTAGAGTTACCACATAACGGGATTATATTATACTATGATTGTATTATACTATGATTTCTTACATTGCATCACTTGTTGGTGGTTTTTTTTTTTTTTTAATCACCTCCTAAGTGTCAAAATGTTGAACAAATACTTATTGAGTGCTACTATGTAGCAGTCGCTGTTCTGGTCACTGGGGATACATTCCTAAATAACGTAAAATATAGGCAAAATACGTCTTGGTGAAGCTACCATTCATGGGATAATAATTATCAGTAACTACTGTTCGTTGGGATTTCTTCACTTCTGTGAAGCAATCCAGTCAGATGCTCCTATAGCTTTTTGCTGTTTATCTTCTGTACTATCCTTCTCATTTTTCAAGACCCAGCTCTAATGTCACCTGCTCTGTGAAACCTTTCCTGATCCTTATTTTTTCCTTCTTTGCAGACAGACTGAAGAACTCCATAGCATTGTGTTTATGGTTCAGTTTAGTTCAGTAAACACTCATTGAACCTCTTCAATGGGCCAGACCCTGTATTGAAGTGCTGGGGATAAAGATATAGGTAGGCCTGGCCTTTGAGGGGCTCACAGCCTGCGATTGGGGGTGTGGGGAGTGGGGAACAGACAGGTAAATAGACCATTGTACTACAGCGTGTGGTGGAGTGTTTCCATTAAGAGGTGGGCTGAGATGGTAGCACAAAGAAAGGTCAACCTGAGGAGGGGAAGATATAGAAAAGCTGTCTGTATAAGCCAGGTAAAGAAATGGAGCAGCACTTATATGCAAATGAGCACCATTACTGTGTGTGTATGTGTGTGTGTGTGTGTGTGGGTGTGTTTTACAGCTGGGAGACATTACAATTAGACTGAGATTAGCTGCTTCAAGTTTGAGACAGAGACCTGAGATAGCTGACGTTAACTAGGCAGGCAGCCTCTGAGTCCGGAACTTGGACTTTCTCTTTTCCACCATCCAGGTAAAGTTCATATTTTCCTTAGGGTTACTTTCTAGACAATGTAACATCAGGATTATGTGCCCTTCCTAGCCCATTAGTTGTATAGCCACACTTTCTCATCTGGTGTTCTTTGGGAACTGGAGGTTACCAGTGGATTAGTTGTGTCCAGATCTGTATGCCCTCCCCAAGTCTGAGTCTGATTGAGCCTTATATATGTATAGCAAATATCTTTTCCCAGATTGTGTCTTATCTTTCAACTCTGTCTTTGCTGTTTTTATTATTACATATTTATTTTGTATTAATGATTATATAAAATATTCTTCCTTCCTGATTTGTGATTTGTACATCATATTTAAGCACTCTAGCCCCAACCCATCATCACAAAATTACCCCCTTGTTTTACCTTCCTCCCATCCATGTTTCTGTCTCTATCTCTACATCTCTAGTTATCTGTTTCTGGGAGCTTTAGTTTTGTGGGGTTTTTTTAGGCCCCAGCTGAGACAAATTTTAGAGGCAAGGGTCACAATAGGATGCAATAAGAAAGTTCAAGAGCTCTGAATGACAGGCTAAGAAGGAGTATAATATCTGTTTTACAGGTGAAGAAACACAAAAAAAAGCAAGTCAAGGGGTCTTTCCCAAGGTCAAAGATCAAGTAAGTACTATGCAGATCAGAAGCAAGGTCCTCATAGTCTGTAAGTTATTTCTCCCAACAGCCACCATCTCTAACATTTCCCAGCCAGCAATTTACTCATTCATTCATTCACCTGTGTAGCAGATAGGTGTGGTTGGTCACAAAGATAGGTTTCCTGAAAGACAGATTAACTGAGTGACTGTTGATCTTTCCCCATCCATCCATCCTTCTGTTCATTCATCTTCTTTACACATTTTTAGTGAATTCTAGGTTCAATGCTAGGCTCTGGAATTACATACATGAACAAGGTATCATAGGACCTATGGCAGGTGAGAAGTTGATGAAGGGGAACAATTACCATAAAGTGATAAGCAACTAGGAGAAGTACACTGTATTGTGGGAACACACCAGAAGGGCATTAACCCTTCTTGGGATGATAACAGATTAGGAAATTCATAGTGCCCTGTGTTGAACCAAAGGAGATACCAACATCACTCATTTATTCCACGGATAATTGTGCATCTGTTATGTGCTAGGTGCTGTGTTAGGTACTGTGAATAAAGAAATGAACACCATAGCGTAGCATAGCATAGCGTAGCATAGGTGCTCTCCCTCCTTTAAAGGAGTTTAGAGTTTCATTAGGGAGATCAGAAATATATCCTTGGGCCCTGGGAATACATCATATCCTTCATTTGGCTCACACATGTTTAAGGGTTATTTCCTGTGAGCATTCCAGAGGTGGGAGAGAGATGGTGAATTGGATATGTTTCCAGACTTGGAGGTTCACAGACCATTGAAAGAGCCCCTTCACGATTATTAGTAATCTTATGAAGTAGAAAGGACTGCAGCCATGAAAGAGAGAAGAAATACTCTGGTATTTAGCCAAAGTAGCACTTATTTCCTTCTGGAAGTTTCAGTGAAAGCATTGAAGAGAGCGTGACATCTGGATTTTTTTTTTAATAGTTTATTTATTTATTGGGGGGGTAGAGCGCAGCGGGGGAGTGCAGCAGGGTGGTGGTGGGACAGGCAGAGGGAGAAGGAGAAGCAGACTCTTGAACCCAGGACTCCAGGATCATGACCTAAGTTGAAGGCAGATACTTAACTGACTGAGCCAACCGGGCACCTCCTGGCTGGATCTCTTTATTTTATTTTTTTAATTTATTTTTATTTATTTGACAGATAAAGATCACAAGTAGGCAGAGACAAGCAGAGAGAGAGGAGGAAGCAGGCTCCTGTTGAGCAGAGAGCCTGATGTGGGGCTCGATTCCAGGATCCTGGGATCATGACCTGAGCTGAAGACAGAGGCTTTAACCCACTGAGACACCCAGGCACCCCTAGCTGGATCTCTTTAAAGAAAAATCTCAAATCCTTAAGAGCTCAAGTTTTAAGAAATTTAGATCTTTGATTTATTCCTAACAACAGTAACATTTGAATTGAAAAAAAAAAAAATTTTTTTTTAAAGAGAGGGAGAAGGTGGGGGGAGGGGCAGAGGGAGAGGGAAAGAAAGAGTCTTAAGTAGGCTCCATGCCCACATGGAGCCCAATGCAGGGCTCTGTCTCACAGCCTGAGATCATGACCTGAGCCAAAATCAAAGAGTTGGTTGCTTAACCAACTGACCTACCCAGATGCCCCTGAACTGAATCTTAAAGCATGAAATTAACCAGGTAGTGGTGGAGAAAACTATTTTAGGCCAAAGGAACAAAGGCAGGGAAGACTGAATATGTTTGGAGACTAGAAAATGATTGTGTGCGACTGATGGGCAGGGCTGACTAGAGCTAGAAAAGTTAGAACATGGGACTCCAAGAGCTTCAAGAGTAATCTCAGGTTTGCTCAGTGGGAAATCTGATCAGAAGGCCGTTGCAGTATTCTAGGTGAGAGATGGTAAAAGATTTAATGAAAACAGAGAGAGACAGAGAAAATTACATTGGAACAGTTTTCCTGAGCAGGAATTTTCTTGACTCAGTGACCAGTTGATGAAATCCCATTTCACCTAGCATTATTTTTGTCAGAGCTCTCTTTATAAAGCACAGCTGGGGTCATGGCTCTCACCAACTCAGATATAGTTCGTGGCTCTCAGTTACCTACAAGGGGAAGACTGAGCTCCTAGCCTGGCACTGAAAGCCTTCAGGAGCAGGCACCATCCTTTCTGTCCCGAATTAATTGTCCCAAACACAGATCCTTCTTCCTGGATCTGGTTGTTTCTTTACTACGCCAGATGTGCCCCCTACTATGCCCTTAGTCCTGTGGCCCTTTTTGTTTAGAATGCTTATCCTTTTCTCTATTAGCAAACTCAGTTCATCTCTCAAATTCTATTTATGCAGTTCTAATATTATTTTCACAACATCTTGCTTAAAATGTGAGCCCCCTCTTCCCTGAAGTCTGTTAAAACAATGAACATTTCTAGTGAGCACTTAATATGTACTAGGCACTACCTTTCTAACTTGATCCTCTCATCTGTCTATTAAGGTAGGTGTTATTAATCCTGATTTGCAGATGAAGAAACTGAGGTTCAGAGGGGTAGAGGAACACTACCAGTCATAGAGTGAGGAGAGACAATCAAAATTCAAATCAGGTCTTTCTGGATCCAAAGGTATTCTGTATAGTGTTCCACTGAGTTAGGGTTGATTTGAACCAAAAAACCCAGGGTCTTGATCTCCCTCTTCATTCAAAGGGCCAGCCCATTTCTGAAACAGGGGAGGGCCTCCTAGGCCCCAGAGACAGGGTGGATTTAGGGTATGGTGGTACTGGTGGGCTCACAAGCCACATTGTGTGAGAGACTATGCTGCCCCTTCTCAGTGCTTCTACTTCCTCACTTTCCTTGCTTGACTCTCAGGGAGATGGCCTCTTCAGGAATATACAAGCTGGATAATGGGAAGTCTTACCTGAACAACTGCTTTCCAGCCAAAAATCTCCTTCGGATGCCAGACGAAGGTCAGCTGACTTCTCAAATTGATACCTTTGCTTCACACTCAGCTCCTACATCCATTTTTTCCCTTTCCAGCCCATTTATTACGGGTCCCTGCACTACCCAACCCCATCCCTTCCCATCCATCTTCCCTCAGCAGTCTCAGGGAGCTTTCAAAAGTGCATGTTGAACCACAGTGTTCCATTCTGTTCTGTGACTTCTCATTGCTGACTTCCTTACATGATATTTTGTGTCCACAGTCTGACCTCCATTTGTCCTTTGCTACACCCCCATTCCTTTACGTATGCCTTGTTCCATTGTACTCTCTTTTCACATAGCTTGTTTTATTTGCCAGAATATTACAGCTGTCATTCCAGTTATCCAAACTCTTTCCATCCCACAAAGCCCAGCTCTTTTTCCAATAAGCCCTGTCTAGCTACTCCAGCCCTTAGTGACCATACTCTTGTGAGCTGTCTTCCTCTCTGTGTTTATTAGTTGTTGAAGAATCATATTCTGCCAGGCTCCTAAATAAAATGACTCTGCTAAGTAGTTTTTCAAACATTCATCTAGTTAAAAGCTCCCATGGGGCAGGGACTCCTCATAACTCTGAGCAGAGCCATACAGATAGAACACTGCTGAGAAGTATGAGTTCACTGGATTGGATTTGTTGATTTGAAAGGGTAGAACAAGAGGGAAGTACCCCTTGTTTACTCTATATGAAAAGGCTTGCTGGTTACTCTGTATGTGGAATATTGAAAGAACTTTCTCTTCCAGTCCATTCTCCCCATTTCTCTAGAGCAATTTCTTTTTTTTTCATGCAGAGACCTCTGGCCACCTACCTATTTTAAACCCTCCCATGGAGCTCTCAGTATGAACTCATGATTTCATCCCTACACCCCATTACACATATACATGGACAATAGAGAAATAAATGCAGCCAGGTGCATCTGCATGTGTTAGTACAGATATGTATCTTTCCTAGTCCACTGAGAGCAATGACACCTCACTCACAAAGAGCATTCTTGGGCCCTAGATCTCGGTTTCTGGATACGATTCTCCAATAAAAAGAGCCAGGACTTCTCAGAGAAAAAGTTGTTTCCAGGGCTGGGGCCAGAAAAATAAAAATTGCACCTAGAATGTCGTATAGTGATAGGAAGTACAAAAGTGCTCAGAAAAATGATGAGTGCATATCAGAAGGACATAAGGGCTAACCTGAAGGAGCTCCCAAAGGTCAAAGCTGGGACCTAAACAACAAAAAAATTAAAGTAGAATTGGGTTGTAAACTATACAGTAAATATCCATGAGCCCATACTGATACAAATAAATATTTGAATATATAAAAAAGTGTAGGCTAAGGAGCAGCTCTTCCTACAGTAGAAGTTCAGTTAATAAATGTAGAAGGAATGAAGGAAATAGAAAATCACTGCTAAAGCATCACAATAATAATTTTTACAGGTAAGAAGTTTCTATAGATGTTGTATCAGGATTCTCCAGCAAAATAAAACCAATAGGATATGTATTTATATTCTACTTGTTCTGTTTCCATAGTCATATGTGTGAATTATCTGTTTTAAGGAATTGGCCTATGGAATGATGGGAGCTGGCAAGACTGAAATCTGTAGGACAAGCAGGCTAAAAATTCAGGAGAGAAGAGCTGATATTGTGGTCTTATAGCAAAATTTTTCCTCCTTTGGGAAGCATCAGTTTTTGCTTTTTTATCAGCTGATTGTGAGGCCCATACACATTATAGGGGATAGTCTCCTTTACCTAAAATCAACTGATTACAGATGTTAGCCACATCCATAAAATACCTGCACAGCAACACCTAGATTAGTATCTGAGTAACTCCTTACCACAGCCTAGCCAAGTTGACACCTAAAATTAACCATCACAGATGCTAGAATTAGTGCGTCAAAGTATGATGAAAATCAGATTGTTAGCATAGTCTCAAGGTATCTTTATCAATTACAAAGAGAAAAATCATGACTTCTCTGTAGGGAAAGTAGGCTGACACCACCTTAACCAGGTGATCAAAGTTAGCCTCACCAGTCATCAGACATACTGACATCACCTACCATCTGATTGGATGCACCGAGAAGGGCACCACAGACTTTTGTGGTAGTTTTGGCAAAGCACAGAGCCTTGTTTTAATTATGGGAAAGCATCAAACAAATTCAAATTGAGGGACTTTCAATAAAGTAATTGACCAGTACTCTTCAAAAGTGCTAAGATCACACAAGAAAAAAGAAAGACTGAAGAGCTGTCACAGATTGGGGGATTCTAAGAAGACATGATAACTAAAATGTGAGATTCCCTTGGAATAGAAAGGAGACATTAGTGAAAAAACTAGCAAAATTTAAAGAAGGGCTATGGATTAGTTACTGATATTGTACCAGTGTTAACCTACTGCCTTCAATCATTCTATTATGATTCCATAAGATATTAATATTAGGAGAGGGAGGTAAGGGGATAAGGTAACTGGGTGATATACTATATGTTAATAAATAGAATTTAAATTTAACAAATTTTATAACAAAAATGTTAGCATTAGGGGAACTGGGTGAAAGCTGTACAGAAATTCAGTATTATTTTCATAACTTTTATGGAAGTCTTAACTTATCTCAAAATGAAAGTTATGGGGGCGGGGGAGAGGATGTTCCCATGGATACTTTTTGTGCTGAAAGCCTCCCCCAATAAACCCAGTACTGTTCTGTGTACTACCCAACCTCATCACTTCCCATCCATCTTCCCTCAGCAGCCTCACGGAGATTTCTTTCTTTTTTAAAGATTTTTTTTATTCATTTGACAGAGATCACAATCAGACAGAGAGGGAGAATCAGGCTTCCCGCTGAGCAGAGAGCCCAACATGGGGCTTGATCCCAGGACCCTGAGATCATGACCTGAGCCGAAAGCAGGGGCTTAACCCACTGAGCCACCCAGGTGCCCCCTCACAGAGCTTTCTAAAGGCCACATTGAACCACAGTGTTTCATTCTGTTCTGTGACTTCTCATTGCTGGCTTCTTTACATGATATTCTGTGTCCACAGTCTGACCTCCCTTTATCCTCTGCTATACCCCCATTCTTTTACCTGTGCCATATTCCATAGTACTCTCTTTTCATATAGCTTGTTTTATTTGCCAGAATATTCCAGCTATCATTCCAGTTACTCAAACTCTCTCCATCACACAAAGCCCAGCTCTTTTCCTTTTCTTGTTCTGGTCCTCTAGACTTTTTTTGATCTGACTCTGCTGACCTCCCCAGGCTCATCTCTTTTGTCTCTTATTCAACTCTGGACACAGTCTGGGCCTTCCTTGCTCACTTTGTTGGGAGTGTGGACACCAACGCACACTGGAATCTCTAGGAGTCAGAGCTTTTGGAATGACAAAGTTCCATGACCCAATTGGGGGCAACCCTGGAAAGTAGAATCCTGGCCACTCAGCCCCAGAGTGGGAATGGGAAATAACTCATGGCAGACATAGGATAGGAGTTGCATTTAGGAGTCAGGATTGGCAGCTGTAGTTAGGTGAGCCAGGGCAAGCCCCCAAAGCAGAGGCTGTGAGGGCAAGGAGCCAGTGATCAGAAGCACTGAGCTGGTTCCTGCAACTCTTTGCTGGTCTGTATTTTTCTGATCTTTTATGCTTCCAGATACTTTTGGGGCCCTTCCTCTGCCCAGGCTGCCTGTTTTCTCCATCTCCATCTAGTCAATCTTAAACTTACTAGATCTAGCTCATGAACCTAGACTGGTAGCTCCCCTTTCTGTGCTTTCATAGCACCTCTTCTACTAGGCTTCTTTGTGTCAGGACCTCCATCTTAATTCATCTCTACAGCCCTAGTTCCTAGCACAATGTAGATGCTTAGAAAAGCTCTGTTTGGGCGATTGTGGCTAGGGGCTGTGGCTCAGCATTCATTCAGCTGTTCATTCAGTCATGCTTACAATATGGTAAGCTCTGTGAATATTCTTGGGAATACTGAGCTGGATCAGTCAGACAAAATCTGTCTGGGGGACAAGGCAGACAATAAACAAGTGAACAACAACAACAACAAAAATTACAGATTGCAATGAATGCCTTGGAGTAAATAAACTGTTGTAAGAGCAAACAGATTCTAGAATGTTGTCATGATTTTTGTTAGGTGAGCTTACTAGTAAACCTCATATTCTTTTTTGCTTACATAAATTTTCAAGTTCTTTCTACAGTGAACATTATTGGATTTTTAAAAAAAGTTTCAACTGTCCTATCATTTTCGTATTGAGCTCCTAATATAATCTTTACACTATAGTGATGGTATCCAGGGTAAGGTTTCTCAAGATGGAGCCCATTGAGTTGATGCCACTCATTTATTTTTACCCAAGAGATGACAAATGGGAGAGTAACAAGCTGGCATAGGAAAGAATAATCAGTTCTGCTTAGGAGAGTCAGAAAAGGCTTTGGAGAATAGGAAATACTTGGTCAAGGGTCTTGAAGGAAAATTAACATTTGGAGACAAAAGCGTTGAGGAGAGAACTGGGCAAGTCATTCCACATCTTTGAGTCTTAGCCTTTTCATCTGTAAAATGGGGACAGTAATGTGTCCTTCATTGGGGTTTGGGACCAGTTAAATGAGATAGCTATGCAGACATCCCCATCACCAGCTACCATCACCATTCCCAGCAGCAGCAACAGCACAACAGTATCTGGTGCATATCAGGTCCTGAGGAGCTAGTTTTGGTTTTGGTATTATATGTAAATATTCTGTAAGCACACTAGTTGTGGCTTTAGAGGAGTTTGCTCCTCCTCACTGTTCTGATCTTCTCAACAGGCCGAGGACACTGGTTAGTGGCTCGGAAATGTAACCTCAAGAAGAAGCCCAAGAGTGTGCTTGAGGCACCCGCTGAAGTTCAGGAAAGCCAGAAGAAATTTTCTTCTGAGGTCAGGGGAAATAAAGGGTTTCAGCAGGAAAACCAAGCGGACATTCTTGGACATGTGCTGGACCGGGCTTTTCTGGTGAGAGTAAATGTATCCTGGAATGACTGGCAGCATTAGCTGACGACAGTCTTGGTGGGAGACAAGGATTTGCTCTGTTCCACTCTGGTACCATGACCCCCAACCCACCCCAAACTATTAAAGTGATCTTGACTAACTGAGCACAGTCAAATTGATGAAGGGACCCAAAGCTTTCTTTACATTCTTTACATGTTTAGCTTTCTTTACATCCACCTTGTGAGATAGGTATTATGGTCCCTATTATGTTGTGCCATTGTGAAGATGGGAGAACTGAGGTCCCAAAGAGGTAATTTGCCTTGGCCATGGTCTCACAGCTAATAATTAGAACTTTGTCTATTCAGGATTAGAACTACTCAGGATGAGAGCTCTGGTCTACTAACTCCAAAGCCTGTGCCTTTTAGTATATTAGGTAAAAAAACTTTCAATTGAGTTGAAGAGACAAAGGAGTATGGGAAGAGGAGTACAGGGAACAGTAAAGTGAAAATTCCATTCCTGCACCTGGTAGGGGTAGAGATTCCTGTTCTCTGGAGAGACTTTTCCAGGAATGGGGGAACTGGAGAGAGTCCACACTCCATAACTTTTGTCCTTTGGTTTTAGTATCTGGCTAAAGTCTGGGGGAGCCAATCAGATAGTACCCACTGTCTGGGGCAGGCTTTATGAAGAAGACTGGGGTGTCTGTATTGGAAACCAGCCAGTTAATTTCACATCTGCTCTTTGCAGTGCCTTAGTGGCTTGGCAAAGAGAGACATATTTTGTAAACCAATATTAATGTCCAGACCAGTTCTCACAGCTCCCTATGATGTATTCTCTGGCATCCTGCGTTGTTCCCAGATTCTGCTTATGGTTTCCAAGAGGTCACTTTCTACACAGGTCAGATGTTGAAAGAGAGCTTTGAGAAGATGGCTTTGAGGTTGCAACTTACCTCAAGTGGGTAGTGTAAGCTTTTTGCAGAGTCCCATGGTGTGTCCTTTGTTGTAATGTCCGCTTCTCACTGGGGATGCAGAGGACTGAAAGAGCAGTATTGAGGAAGGGCAGAAAACACGTACCATAGTAGTCTTCTTTTGTTTTGTTTTCTACAACATACATTCCCACTTTAATGGAGATAGCTATTTACCCATGCTACGGCTTTGTATAGCAGAAGCAATGTTGTTTCTTACAGTAATGGGATACCTACTTACCTGATGGATAGTTCCACTTGAATGTTTCATTGACTCCTCCTATTGAACTACTGCACCAATCCCCTTACTCCAAATCCCAAGACATACCTCTTTTCTAGTGTTTACTATACTGCCTCAGTGATGGTGCTATATCCAGTCACCAAACCAGTAATCTGGGGTTATCCTTAACACTTGCCTCTCCGTTACCACCCCACTACCACCACTAGTAAGTCTGACGCTTTTATTAAATAGTTGTCAAATCTGTATTCTTCTCATCTCAACTGCCTCTATCCTATCTGGACTACCATCACCTTGTATTAGAGTAATTAAATAACTTCCTGACTAGTCTGAACCAATTAGGATGCTTTTATTTCATATAAAAAGAAGCCAGAGGCATTGTTATTCCAGGCTAGGTTAATTTACTATTAAAGGCCCTAATGTGCTTAGCATGTTAACTTGTTCTCTTCGGCTAATTGCCTTCACAATCCCAAGATGGCTGTAGCAAGTCCAGTAATCGTATATAAAGAATAACATCCAGAGGTACAAAAGGGATTGTCATTATTTTATATCTGTATTTAAAATTAAGAAAGAGCTCCTCAGAACTGGCCTCCTACCCCCAGCATCCAGTGTCTGTCTGATTGGCCAGACCTATAACACAAGTCCTTACATTCATTAGTTAGGGGATTGTGACCTCCAAGATTGGTTTAGACAGTCAGGACTTAACACTTGGAGCTGGGGCCCAAGGACACATCTACTCAGAAAAATGGAATAATGTTGGGGTTCTCTTTCTCTCTTTTTTTTAAAGATTTATTTATTACTTGAGAGAGAGAGATTGAGAGAATGAATACGAGGAGGGGCAGAGGGAGAAGCAGACTCCCCTCAGAGCAGGGAGGCCAGCATGGGACTCCATTCCAGGACTCTGGATCATGACCTGAGCTGAAGGCAGACACTTAACCGACTGAGCCACTCAAGCACCCAACATTGGAGTTCTTTAATAAGGAAGTAGAGAGGTTGCCCTAGGGAAGGTAATTAACAATGCCTAGTGTATTGGTCTCATCCTATGAGTATCAGACAAAGCAATTTTTATAAAATTGCTATCAGCTCTTGCAATAAAAAAAAAGTCTGTTAGCTTTCCACTGACTATAGAACAAAATCCACACTTCCTTACATAGCCAGGGACCCAGTTGATTTAGTGGCTGCCTCCCTGGCCTTGTTCCTTTCCTTCCTCTCAGAAGCACCTGGCTTTTACCTGTCTTGATAGCTTTCATTTCCTGCCTCCCACTTTCTTGGGACCAACTCCTACTTAGCTTTTGGTTCTCACTTGAAATAGTACTTCCTCAACTAAATAGTTCCTCTCCTCCAGGCTGAGGTCAGGACCTCCTGTATTGTCTCCCATAGCTTCTTGAATTTCTCCTTTAAAATATTTATCACATTTAGGGGTGACTGGCTGGCTCATTTTGTAGAGCTTTTGACTCTTAATCTCGGGGTCATCAGTTCAAGCTCCACATTAGATGTAGAGATTACTTAAATAAAAAATAAATATGCAAAAAATATTTTTCACATTTATAAATGCTTGCTTGCCACTTGGCTTCCACGTTGTGAGTTCTGTGACTAGAATATTATTATTGGTTTTTTTTTTAGACAGATTGGACTCTGTGACTAGAATATTATAAACATTTAATTCCATGCCTAAACATGATACTATAGATAAATGATTAACAGAAAAAAAAAAAATGAGGTTTGGTTAAACAGAAATAGAAACTCCAACACTGAGATTTTCCTCTAACTTTTAACCTAAGGGGGCAACATATAGTAGTCAGAAAAGCAGAGGTTAGTGATTCCACATTTGGATTCAAATCATTTATCACTTACTAGCTGTGGGACCTTCAGCAAGGCATTTTATCTCTCTTAACCTTATTTTTCTTATTTAAAAAGGAAAATGGTCATACTTATGTTAAAGGGTTTAGTTGGGATTAGAAGAAAACGTATTGATGTGATTAGCACAATATATGGCCTAAAGCAATACTTAGTAAATATTTAGTGAATGAAAGAACGAACAAATGAATGAACAAGCAAATTATTATAAGCATGAAGAGATTGGTAAGGTCCCAGAAACAAATATTTTTTTTTCAAAGATTTTATTTATTTATTTGACAGACAGAGATCACAAGTAGGCAGAGAGGCAGGCAGAGAGAGAGGAAGGGAAGCAGACTCCCTGCTTTGCAGAGAGCCCGATGCAGAGCTGGATCCCAGGATCCTGGGATTATGATCTGAGCCGAAGGCAGAGGCTTTAACCCACTGAGCCACCCAGGTGCCCCGAAAGAAAGATTTTTTTTAAAGAGCCAGGTAGAAGTGGGGCTCAGAAAAGACAAAGAAGAAACAGAGAGGAAGGAATTCTCCTAAGAACCCTGTCAAGTCAGTGTTACTACGATCTCCATCTTGCAGATGGGAAGCTGAGAGGTGGAAGAGCTGAGGTGGCAGCTCTGGTCTAACAAACTCCCAAAGTCCATGTTCTTTGTGCTGTACGAGGCCCCCTTTCTCAACAGGGAGTCATTTGTTTTCTTGGCCAATGATATAAACTTTGTTGAGGCCTTGAGAGCTGACTCTCTGCACTGTGTTCCAGCTGAAGCACCATTGTGTGAGGAAGCCATCAGACCTGATCAACATCAATGTGAGCGGCCTGAAGTTCTCCAAGGTAGGGCCAGCCAGGAGAGATGTGATTAGGATGAGCCAGACCTGAGGTGGCTCCTGGCTGTTTGTCCATTGTACCTCCAGAGTCCGTAGGGACTAAGGGGTTGGGGTAGGGGACATCAGACAAAGCCTCACTGGGTAGAAACAACATTCAGACACAATATTTTGCTGTAAATTTGGTATTACCATTGGCTTATGTGCGGTGAATTAAAGGAAGTAGCATTATGGGAGTTGGTTTGAATTTGTTGTAGACCTCTGTTGGGGTGACACTGAGTTCCCGTTAGAAGAGCCTCTAGGAGAAATTTCTCTCAAGTCTCAGTGCCAGGATGCTGGCTTGTTCTTATATATACTGTGGCTCATGTAATGAGTCATATTTTTCCTATATTGGCTAATTGGCAGCTTGAGCCACATTTGTGCCACCGCCCCATTAGCCAATGTATATGCAGGATATTATGTCATATGTTTTTGGTTTATATGCCTACCATGGCATATGAAGAGAGATAAGTGGTATAAAATATACAGCAATTAAAATAGATATATCAGTACCATAAGTAACATAACCATAGTAAATCTCAAAAGATCTAGGTGTATCAACACAAATAAATCTCAGAAACATAGTGTTGAGTGAAAAAGGCGGGTTGCAGAATGACACAGTATCATTGCATCTAATATAGAGTTTTAGAACTTATAAATAATATTACATATAGTTCATAGATATACATATATAGAATACAAGTATAAAACAAGTATGAGAATGATAGTCACCAGTTCAAGATAGCTGTGAATAGTTGGGAAATGTGGGGATGGGGGGCGTGGTCAGCTCTTTAGTATTTTATTTCTTTAAGGAATTGAAGGGAAGCCAGCAAAATCTTCTTATTTATTAAAGGTGGATAGTGGTTACATGGGTCTTCAGAGTTATCATTCACTAAATTTTTCTGTACATTGGAACTATTTCATAATAGAGAAAAAGAAGCAGAAAAGCTGTTCTGGTCCTCAGCAAGTGGGTGTTCTTTGCTAAGAATATAGCTTATCCCTGTAGGTTGTTGTGCCTTCTGACGGCAGCTCTGGAGCTTTGGCATCGTCCCCTTTGCAGGGGCTAATCTTGTGTTCTTTTGAAATGCTTTCCCACAGGCTAAGGAAAAGGACTTCAAGCATTTTAATTCAGTGATTTACATCAATGCCTCAGAAAACCTGCTTCCTCTAGGTAAGCTTTTCTTCCTGAAAACTACCTTCTGCATCTTAGCGAGCACAATCAGTCACTCCTGTTAGAACTTGCCTAATCAGCCAGTCATTCATGACTGGCAGCTCATCCCTTTTTCGGAGTGCCGTAGGCTAGGTGCTGGAGATCACCCAGACCCGGATTTCAGCCCAGAGCTGGCACTACCTCCTTAGAGTGTTTCTGTCTGGGCTGCTGCTTCACTGTCTGTAAATGGAGACAGTTCCCTTCCTTTCTTCCTCCCCAAGGCAGGATGCCGTGTAGGCTGAGATGAGATAGGTACATCAAATTGTTTTTAAGCCTGTACGAGTTCCTACGGGAGCATAGAGACTTCTCATTTATTCAGCAAGTCTACAGCGACCCCTGCTGGGTGTCAGGACTATGTGAGTGCTTGGCTTTTGAAATGAATGCATCCAGTTTATAAGGTGAGCCTATAGTTTGGTGGGAAAGATGGGTTCAGATACAGATAATTATAGCAGAATATGGTAAGTGCAATGATAGAGGGAATCAGAAAATGCTGTGCAAGCATATAAGCGGAGCACCAATCCAGACCAGAGTGTCAGGAGAAATTTCTGAGGAAAGGGCAGCTAGCTGAGACCTAGAAAATGGACAGGGATGAGAAGGTATTTCAGTTCAGTGGAGCAGGTGTGGAACAGCAGTGCCTGATAAGGACACGGAAGAGGCTCTGTATGTTTGCATGGGATGTGAATAGGGGAAAATGGAGACCAGAAAGGCTGGCAGGGACTGGAGTATCAAGGGCCCTGAGTTGTCACTAATCCTGCAGGCAAAAGAAAGCCTTGGAAGGCTTTTAAATAAAGAATTTCAGTGGGGGCCGTGAGGAAGGTGAATAATGAAAGAAGAAGATGGGGACCAGGACACCTGGGAGGTGATTTCGTTTTTCTCAGGGGTAAGGTAGGGAAGCCTGAGCCAGGCAGTAGGGATAAGGGCAAGTGCAAGAGAGATTCAGCAGGAGGTAGAAATAACAGGATGTGATAGCTAATGGGCACATGGAAAGAAGAAAGAGCCAAGAGGGTTCACTGAGAATGGAGAGCACTAGAGGAGAGGCAAGTTTGGGGAGAAATAGGATGAGTTCGGTTTTTAGTGGTTGAGGTTGAGGGGCGTTTTTAAAGAAGCTTGTGACACAACCCCTGCCCTTAAGGGAACAGTGCAGTCTGTCAGGAAGGTGGGCTTGAAATACAAAGGCCAGTAGGCATATGAAAAGATGCTCAACCCCATTAATAATTAAAACAGCATCAAAATCCCATTTTTTGCCCATCAAATATTGGCTAATGTAAAAAGGACTGATTGATGACAGCCAGCATTGATGGGGAAATGGATACTCTCATTGAACCAGCAGAAGTATAATAAATTGAGGCAACATCTTTAGAAGACAGTTTGGCAATGACTCTTAAAATAGTCATTGCCTTTAATCTAGTAGTTTCCCTTCCAGGAATTTATTCTACAGAAACACACTCATACAAGGACGTTCATTGGAAACATCCTGAAATACCTACTAAGCAGTCTTTTCCATGGGATCTACTGAACATTCTGACTTGACACCAGGGAGCTCTAAGTCATTCCATATAGTATACCTGTAGCACAGCACCTGCAGTTCCCCTTCAGTGGGATCTCACAACAGTGCCTACTGTAGCAGTCCGTGCAGCCATCTGGGCCATTCTCTGCAGCCACCTGCTCAGGTCCAAGGCAGTAAGACTTGCATTTGGTGGATGTAGGAGCCATTCTGGCTTAGAAGCCTCATTACCCAAAGGAGCAAATAGCTATTGTAATGCTCCATAGACATAGCTCCTAGAGTTCCAGCAAAGGATGCGACTAATTATGGGATTCACCACACACAGGGAATCCAAATTTCTGGTGCCCCTTCAGATGTGTATAGTTACTTCTAGTCCAGATGTGAGATACCAGTCTGGCATCATTTTTACCATAATAATATTGTATAACTATGTTACCATATCATCTGTTTAGATTATCAGGGAAAAGGGCTAGAAAGTTAACCCAAAGACCAGTTCTCATGCAGAAGGGAAAAAGGGTTCTTGCTTTTTATCCAGATAACCCAAAGGCTATCAGTAGGTGAGTCGTTCATAGATGTGTACCCCTCAGGCTAATAATACATTATATGTTAATAAAAAATAAAAAATTTTTTAAAAATAGGGGAATGGTTAAGTAAATTAAGATACATCTATAATGTAGAACATAACTCAGACATTTTGCAGATCTATATGTTTTGACATGGAACAAGCTTTTTTTTATTTTTTAAGATATATTTATTAGAGAGAGACAGAAAATGCAGGGCAGAGGTGGGGAAGAACAGAGGGAGACAGAAACTAAAGCAAACTCTGCACTGAGTGTGGAGCCTGATGCAGGGCTTGGCACAGGGCTCAAAGTGGAGCTCAACATGGGTCTCAGTCTCACAACCCTAAGATCACAACCTGAGCTGAAAGCAAGAGTTGGACACTTTAACCAACTGTGCCACCCAGGCACTCTGGCATGGAACAATCTTTAAGTCATACTGTTAAGGGAAAAAGGCAAATCAGAGTACAATGTGTATGGTATGATTCCATTTGTGTAAAAAGGTGTGTGTGTGTGTGTTTCACTGTACACATGAGAAAAATTCTGGAGTATTATAAATGAAACTTTCAATGGTTATCTCTGGGCATTGAGATTAAAGGGAACTTTTTCTGTATTAACTTTTTTTGGTAGACATGTTTTTTATAATAAAAAATAACAGATAATTTTTTTAAATTTTTTTTTTTAATTTACTTATTTGACAGACAGAGATCACAAGTAGGCAGAGAGGCAGGCAGAGAGAAAGGAGGAGGCAGGCTCCCTGCTGAGCAGAGTGCCTGATGTGGGGCTTGATCCCAGAACCCTGGGATCAGGACCTGAGTCGAAGGCAGAGGCTTTAACCCACTGAGCCACTCAGGTGCCCCAAAGATAATTTTTAAATAGGCTTTGGAATTAGACATAGACTCAATTCTTGACCCTTTCACTTCCCAGCAATTCCATTTATAGCAAATCACTTAGCTTAGACAAGCTACAATTTCCTCAGCAGTAGAATGAGAGTAGTAACCCTTATTTCAGGGGTGTTAGAGATTTAGAGGCCGTGTGTATAAGACACCTGACCATAAGCTTAGTCAGTGGGAATCCAGTAAACAACCACTCTTAACAGCTTTCTCTTAAAAGTAGCTAATTCTCTTTCTCCTCTCCCTGTAGAGGCATTTCATACATTTCCAACCTTAAAGGAACTGGAGCTCGCATTTAATGGAATCAAAACAGTCTATGTGAAATACGGAGACTTTAAGTTCTTGGAAGTAAGTTGGAGGTAGGGAGTTTTTGGTGCCCACCTGTTTCTTTATAAAGAATGGGTATAAAGGTCCCTACTGATTATATCTGTTGGGAAGGAGCTCTCTGGGCCTTTATAGTCAGACTATTGCTTCACAGCAGTCTTCTGCAGAGAGTGGTGGGCTTGGTGGTGATCATGAGGGTTGTGGTAGTGGCAGCAGTGGCAAATAGGTGAGATTGTATCATATCTGTGGCCATTGTGTGTGGTCCTGAAAATAAATGCCAAATTTCATGCCAGAGGGGTCTGTGCAGAAAATTGAGTTTAAACAGAATAGGAAGGAGAGTTTGAGGGGATATCTGGATCCAGTGGGGGTTATGGAGCCTTAGAGGTTAAGTGCTTGGCACAGATCAGGCCAGCTGAACTAGAGGCATTATGGACTAATGCCAGAGACCCATCCTGGTCCAAATGAGCCAGAATGGCTCATGTGGGCTCAGATAAAGGAGGCTAAAGGCCTAGTCTGTAGGACAAGAGATGACTATGAGATTGAATGGGACTCCTATAAGTTCCGTAGCGCACACTTTTTTTTTTAATGTATTTATTTTTATTAATTATTTTTATTAACTATAATGTGTTATTTGTCCCAGGGGTACAGGTCTGTGAATCGTCAGGCTTACAGACTTCACAGCACTCACCATATCACATACCCTCCCCAGTGTGCATAACCCAACCACCCTCTCCCTACTCCCCTCCCCCTGGCAGCCCTCAGTCTGTTTTGTGATAATAAGAGTCTCTTATGGTTTGTCTCCCTCCCCATCCCATCTTGTTTCATTTTTTCCTTTCCTACACCCACACCCCCCACTCTGCCTCTCAAATTCCGTATATCAGGGAGATCATATGGTAATTGTCTTTCTCTGATTGACTTATTTCACTCAGCATAATACCCTCTAGTTCCATCCATGTCATTGCAAATGGCAAGATTTCATTTCTTTTGATGGCTGCATAGTATTCCATTGTGTATATATACCACATCTTCTTTATCCATTCATCTGTTGATGGACATCTAAGCTCTTTCTATAGTTTGGACATTGCTGCTATAAACATTCAGGTGCACGTGCCCCTTCAGATCACTACATTTGTATCTTTAGGGTAAACACCTAGTAGTGTGATTGCTGAGTTGTATAGTATCTCTGTTTTCAACTTTTTGAGGAACCGCCATGCTGTTTTCCAGAGTGGCTGCATCAGCTTGTATTCCTGCCAACAGTGTTTCCTGACTTGTTAATTTTAGCCATTTTGACTGGTGTGAGGTGGTATCTCATTATGGTTTTGATTTGTATTTCCCTGATGCCAAGTCATGTGGAGCACTTTTTCATGTGCCTGTTGGCCATCTGTATGTCTTCTTTGCAGAAATGTCTGTTCATGTCCTCTGCCCATTTCTTAATTGGTCTATTTGTTCTTTGGGTGTTGAGTTTGATAAGTTCTTTATAGATTTTGGATACTAGCCCTTTATCTGATATGTCATTTGCAAATATCTTCTCCCATTCTGTCAGTTGTCTTTGGTTTTGTTGTCTGTTTCCTTTGCCATGCAAAAGCTTTTGATCTTGATGAAGTCCTAGTAGTTCATTTTTGCCCTTGCTTCCCTTGCTTTTGGTGCTATTTCTAGGAAGAAGTGGCTGTGGCTAAGGTCAAAGAGGTTGCTGCCTATGTTCTCCTCAAGGATTTTGATGGATTCCTGTCTCACATTGAGGTCTTTCATCCATTTTGAGTTTATTTTTGTGTGTGATGTAAAGAAATGGTCCAGTTTCATTCTTCTGCATGTGGCTATCCAATTTTCCCAACAACATTTGCTGAAGAGACTGTCTTTTTTCCTTTGGGCATTCTTTCCTGCTTTGTCAAAGATTAGTTGGCCATAGAGTTGAGTTTCTATTTCTGGGCACTCTGTTCTGTTCCATTGATCTATGTGTCTGTTTTTGTGCCAGTACCATACTGTCTTGATGACGACAGCTTTGTAATAGAGCTTGAAGTCTAGAATTGTGATGCCACCAACTTTGGCTTTCTTTTTCAACATTCTTCTGGCTATTCGGGGTCTTTTCTGGTTCCATATAAATTTTAGTATTATTTATTCCATTTCTTTGAAAAAAATTGATGGCATTTTGATAGGGATTGCATTAAATGTGTTGATTGCTCTAGGTAGCATGGAACATTTTTCCATTTCTTTGTGTCTTCCTCAATTTCTTTCATGAGTACTCCAAAGTTTTCTGAGTACAGATTCTTTGCCTCTTTGGTTAGGTCTCTTCCTAGGTATCTTGTGGTTTTGGATACAATTGTAAATGGGATTGACTCTTTAATTTCTCTTTCTTCTGTCTTGCTGTTGGTGTATAGAAATGCATGCAACTGATTTCTCTGCATTGATTTTATAACCTGACACTTTACTGAATTCCTGTATGAGTTCCACCATTTTTTGGAGTGGAGTCTTTTGGGCTTTCTACATAAAGAATCATATCATCTGCAAGAGTGAGAGTTTGACTTCTTCTTTGCTGATTCGGATGCCTTTTATTTCTTTTTGTTGTCTGATTGCTGCGGCCAGGACTTCTAGTACTATGTTGAATAGCCATGGTGATAGTGGACATCCCTGCCGTGTTCCTGACCTTACAGAAAAAGCTCTCCGTTTTTCCCCATTGAGAATGATATTTTCTGTGGGTTTTTCATAGGTAGCTTTGATGATATTGAGGTATGTACCCTCTATCCCTATACTTAGAGGAGTTTTGATCAAGAAAGGATACTGTACTTTGTCAAATGCTTTTTCAGCATCTATTGAGAGTATCATATGGTTCTTGTTCTTTCTTTTATTAATGTATTGTATCACACTGATTGGCTTGCGGAAGTTGAACCAACCTTGCAGCCCAGGAATAAATCCCACTTGGTCGAGGTGAATAATCCTTTTAATGTACTGTTGGATCCTATTGGCTAGTATCTTGATGAGAATTTTTGCATCCGTGTTCATCAAGGATACTGGTCTGTAATTCTCCTTTTTGTTGGGATCTTTGTCTGGTTTTGGGATCAAGGTACTGCTGGCCTCATAAAATGAGTTTGGAAGTTTTCCTTCCATTTCTATTTTTTGGAACAGTTTCAGGAGAATAGAGATTAATTGTCCTTTAAATGTTTGGTAGAATTCCCCTGGGAAGCCATCTGGCCCTGGGCTTGTTTGTTGGGAGATTTTTGATGACTGCTTCAATTTCCTTATTGGTTATGGGTCTATTCAGGTTTTCTATTCCTTCCTGGTTCAGTTTAGGTACTTTATATGCTTTTAGGAATGCATCCATTTCTTCCAGATTGTCACATTTGCTGGTGTATAGTTGTGTAGCACACTCTTGACATTTGTACATCCATAGCTGCTCTTTCCTGCATGTTGGCCTTATAGTACAAGTGTTTTATATTCAGATCTCAGTAGAATGTCTGTGCATCATAAGCCTTGGCGTTGACCCCAAAGAGTTGATAACTTTAATTATTTAATCTGCCAGCATCAAGAGTCAACCACTCTTCACAAAAGCCTCACTTAACTTAGTCTTGCCAGAAGGAGAGAGAGAGTTCTTCCACAAGAGTGAATATTTCAGACTTGATGACCTTTGTATGCCAGAGTTTTTAAAAGCTTTAACTGCTTGGGACGGCAGTCTTCTTAAATGGGTTATTTGTCCTTTTGTTCTTAAAACATACTATACTAGATGTAATGGTACCTTTTCTCCATGGTTTCAAGCTATATTGAGGATGGGGTGATTTACTATGATTTGGAACAGGAGTTGTCCTCAGACTTGTCCAGGGAGCAGAGCTCTTGAAAGTCCAATGAAACAGAGAGTGTAAATTGATAACAACTGGTAATTTTTTGCTATGTTAAAAATAAAATTGAATACTAGAATTTAGTATAAACAGTGGGAAACAGATTCCAGATGCTAGAGAGAGAGGTAGCCATTTCCTTTATCGATAGGCTTGGGAGCTTCTTATGAACTTCCATTTTTTTTTTATTTTACTTTTTTAAAAAGTAGTCATTTTGTGTGTCATATATTGTCATGCATTGTGCCAGGCATCTTGTTTTCCTCTCCCCTACTATTTCAAATCCCTAATTCAAGTGCCTATGGGCCCTGGGGAGGGAACATGACTGTAGGCTCTGATCCCACAGCTGACTAGCTTGGATCTACTGATTGATCATGATTGACTTAGATGCCCTATTTCTTAGTTTGATAGCTTCTGATAAAGATTATTTATCTGGCAGATCCAGCCTTACCCAAAGGAATTTATTTACATAAGAGAGCAGACCAAAGTCAAGATGCCGAATGTAAATGAGAAGGTGAAATCTCTTGGCTAATCATTTATTTCTATCTCTGTGATTTATAAGGTCTCTCTAAGAAAAAACATAAAATTGTCAAAAGTCCTGAATTTGCAGTTCACAGTAATGAATACTTTGATGTATAATAAAACTTGATGTGACTCAGCAGGTATAGTAGGTTAGGAATCTTCTGTTCTTGTTTGCCAGAGAGGCTGCCACCCGAGGAGTAGAATTCTTCAGCAGTCAATTTAGAAAAACTTAACTTTGCCATGATTTGATTTTCTGCATACCAGTCTGAAAAAGTCTCAGCTGGAGCCTGGCCCTGAGAGTCAGGAGACTTTGTTTCTTGTTTTGGTTCTGCCACTATTTTGATACAGCTCCTTGGCCAAACCACTTCTTTTCTCTGAGACTTAAGTATCCCCCTCTGCAAATTCTGGGTCAGCTGTGAAGTTCTGTGACCTGTGATTCTAAAACTATTCGTTTCTTTGAGCTGCCCTTGATTCTGTGGAGAGCAGATTTGGCCCCAACATTAAGTAACCAAATCAGCTAGGACAGGGGTCAGTAAACTTATTCTATAAAGTGAATATTTTAAACTTTGTGGTCTATATGGTTATAACTAGTCACAACTGTGATAACTAGACAACTCTGCTGTTAGAGAAGGAAAGGAGCCATAGATACCACATAAAAAATGAGTGTGGCTGTGTTTCAACAAAACTTTATGATGCTGAAATTTGAATTTCACATAATTTTCACACAGTAGTCTTCATTTGATCTTTTTTCAACCATTTAAAGTGTAAAAATTATTCTTAGCCCACAGGCCTTACAAAAGAGGCAGCAGGATGGAAATGGCTGAGAGATGTTAGTTTACCCACTCCAGAGCTAGCACACTGATGAAACAGCTCAGTGTGATTGGAATGGAAAGTGAAACACAGTGGAGTAGTGATAGGTGAGCCTGGAGAGGTAGCAGAAGAGAGACTGTGGGAAGCTTTGGAAGCCTCACTAAGGAGTTTGAAATATCCAGTGGGTGTTAGGTATGGTTGCTGACGTGAAGCATGAGTTGGGGGGAACAGTATGAGAGGTATTGAGACAAAATCCATAGGTCTCATTGACTGCTATGAGAGAGAGGATTTTCCCACCTTTCCTATGATTATCTGAGTCCTCTTTCCAGGTCTTCCTCCTTAAAGGCTTCTATCTTTGCCCCTGCCAAATAGAATCACCCGTTAGTGTGAACTCTCAAAATTTGGAATTTGCTGATGGCAGCATGAACTCATCACTCCATTGGTGCTTGGCACCTTTCATAGTCTGCCCAGTCTTCTCAAACCCTCTTATACCATGGACTCTAGTCATACCCAAACTATTTGCAGTCCTTAGAACAAAGTACACTACCTCCTGTCTCCGGCTACAGTGCTTGTTTTTTTGCCTTTAACAATTTGGTGAATACTGACTAGTCTCTGAGGACAGCTCCAGCGACATGTGCTCTGTGAAGTCTCCTGGATCTTCTGGTAGAGCTGACTGTTCCTTTCTTTGTGCTTCCACTGGTCTGTGTTCAGACCTCTATCCCAGCATCATTTCTACTTAGTAGACATATATGTTTATCTACCTGAGCAGCTAGGTTGTGAGCTAGCAGAGGACAGGCTGGTACAGAGTAAGCCTTCAGCATATGGTCCTTATAATGATGACAGCCAACATTAACTATACTTACTATGTAGCAGAGTCATGCTAAGGGTTTTATCTACACAGTTTTTCATAAGAACTTATTATTATTTCTATTTTATAGAAGCTCAGGTTAGGTAATTTGCCCAAATCCCAAATTTGGCCAGTATTTAAACTCAGGTCTATGGAATCCATCAATTGATTACTACAGTGGAGTCAGACCAAATCCAGTCCTCCTCTGTTAGTGGCCTACAGCCACTTGTTTATATGTCTGTTCGACTGTGCAACACTGATGTGGTCAACCAGCTGGGTAAGAGGCTGAAATGCCTCCATTCAGTAGGCTTCAATGAGTATGTGTGGAGAAAGAGGGAGGAAAGAAAGCAGACTTACACATGAGAGTTTAAGTGAGTGTGTAGAGGCCCAAAAGAGAAAGAACAAAGATTGGGTTGATACCATTTATCACAATTGTCTTTGTCTTTGCAGACAGAAACTCAGTTTCCTCACTGGACCCTGACCTAGTCAACTATTTCATGAATCTAGGTGGCCAGTTAGAAAGTGGTTGATAGTGACAGTTTGGATTATTGCCCTCATAAACCTGTTCATTTCAGATGATTTTTTATATGCACCTACTATGTACCAGGTCCTATCTAAGTTACAAGGATATAGTGATACAGTAACATGGCTATTGACCAGGAAGTTTATGGTCTAGCCTACCATCATGTGCCAAGGTTATGCTAGGCACATCCATGTACCAACATCCCTGTTCCTCAGATGTGTGTCTCCTTATCAGGTACCTGGCTGACCATGAGAAGTATCCCTAGATAAAGCACCCAAATTCAGGGGAGAATTCCCTGAGAGATTCCAATTGGCTGGTAAATTAAGAGAAGTTTTATAAGGAGGCAGCTTTTGAGTTGGCCTTCTGGGGCTTAAATTCAGATACATGGAGAGTGAAAAGCTCTCCAAGTTGAGTGAAAAGCTCAAGCAAACACCTCTAGGTGGGGTGGTGCAGGAAATAGGGAAGGAGTCACTTTGGTCAGCACCACAGGATAAATCAGGATTTGTAGTCAGAGCTAAAGCTAGCAAATAGGCTGGGAACGGACTATAGTAGGCCTTGAATGTTAATCCAGAGAGTCAAGAAGGTTTGAGGCTTATGAGTGATGGGGTTGCCTAGAAGGTTAAAAAAAATGGTGAGCCCCCACCTCATGTATGAGCATCATTGTCATGTGTAGTACTTCTGGTCTCCCATCTTTTATCTTTGTACCATAGTTCCTGGACCTTTCCTTCAACAGCCTGACTGCAGAGGCCATTTGTGATCTGGGGATTCTCCCGCACCTCCGTGTCCTGCTCCTCACAGGCAATGGGCTCACCTCCCTGCCACCCAATTTGGCTGTCAAAGAACAGTAAGTTCTACATCCTAGGGTCCATCCCATGTGTTCCCTCATGAACCTTTGGGTGCAAATATGCAAGGTAATAGCCCAGAGCAGCTCAAAAGTGCTATGAAGACGGCTGTGAGTGCTCAGAGCAGGGAAAAATGCTGCCTACCGAAGCTCCTATGAAAGGAAGTCATGGGAATGGGGCCCCAAAGAATGATTAGGGCTCAGATGGGTGTCTTCACACTCTCCTATGCTGTTAGGAGACCCTCAGGTATCTAGCAAGTCACTTTCCCTGTCTCTGATTGGTCACTGGTAAATTGTGGATATTGCTCTTGCCAGACTTATCCCTTCACAGACCTACTGAGCTTTGTATGTTCCCATTCTGCACCTTGGTTCAGGCTGTGCCTTCTGACTATGATATAATAATGGTCAATGCAATATACATCATAATAATAATGCTAATGCAATATACATGTGCTTACTATGTGCCAGACACTGTTTTCAGCATGTTATACATGTTAACACATTTAATCCTCAAAACAGCCCTATGAAGCAGGTGTCCTGTTATCTGTGTTTTATAGATGAGGAATTTGAGGCCCAGCTATGTTAAGTAACTGCTGATAAGTGACTAAGCCAGAATTTAATGAAGTCTATCTGATCCAAAGACCATGCTTATGACCATTACGTTCTCTTCTCATATGGATTTTGCATATCTTCCAAGGGCCTATTCAGACCCTCCTCTCCCTATCAGAAGCCTTCCCTGATGGCTTTAGACCATACTTCTTCCCTTCTCTAACCATCTGTTGAATTTAATGTTTTCCCTCTTACTTTAGAAGTTTATATATTCTGTTGTGACTTATGTCTCACAAATAGGTATATATATGTAAATAATAGATAAATGGGTGAAATACATAGAGTCTCCCAAAAGTATTGTGAGCACTATGAGGGCAGAGGCTCTGTCTTAGTCATCTTTGATCTGAAGCAGCTGGTTGAGGAGTCAGTACTTTGGCACAAGTACCTATTCAATGGATGTTAACCAGTTTAGAGATGGTGTAGGCAAAAGTCATGGTGATAATATTTGTTGTGATGATGGCAGTTGCGATGGAGTTTATAGTGATGATAGTGGTTGGTTAGTTACCCAAGAAGTTTGGATAATAGTAGTGATCATTGTATTAGGGATTTCATTAGGCTCCTTTTGTTTGCAAGTGACAGAAGTCAACTCAAACTAGCTCAAGCAAAAAGGGAATTTATGGGGCGCCTGGGTGGCTTAGTTGGTTGAGCATCCAACTCTTGGTTTTGGCTCAGGTCATTGTCTTGGGGTCATGGGATCGAACCCACACTGGGGTCTGCACTCTCAGTTGGGAGTCTGCTTGAGGATTCGCTTTCTCTCCCTCTGCCTCTCCCCTGATTTGCATGTGTGCACTCTCTCTAAAATAAATAATTTTTTTCCCCCAAAACCCCAATAAAGCCAAAAGGGAATTTTTGGCACATTTACCTGTAAAGTCCTAAGGTGAATGCTGGATACAGGTGCACAGCATGTTGTCAGGACTTTGCATGCATCTCAGTGTCTTTCTTCATCATGTGCGTAACTTCTCTCTCATCTTTCTCTCACTTACTTTCTCAGGCACATGCACACATCTTTTTTTTTCCTTGGTGTTGGCAGGCTTTCTCTATGACCAGACACATATCAGTCAGGGTCAAGTCAAGAATATGAAAACTACTTGAGATATTGCAAATTGAGGGGACTTAAATGTTTGTCATGGGGAGAGATAATAGTTGGCATTTTATTATGAAAATTTCAGACACACATAGAAGTAGAGTCAATGGCAAAATGAACTTCCATGTACCCATCACCTAATGATTATTGCCTGACAGTTCTGAGGTCACAGACAATCCTGTTTAATCTATACCCCCACCACTTTTTTGAGCTTTTATTTATTTATTTGACACAGTGAGCAAGAGCATACAAGCAGGGGAGCACCCAAGGGAGAGGGAGAAGCAGGCTCCCCCCTGAGCAGGGAGCCCAACATGGGGCTCACTCCCAGGACCCTGGAATCCTGACCTGAGCCAAAGGCAGACGCTTACCCAACTGAGCCATTCAGGCACCCCACCTTAAATTAGTCTTAAGAAAAATCTCAGACGTATCTAGCTATCAATGAATACTGCAGATTCATGTAGTTTGACCTGTAATAATCCAGTGTATACCTCTAAAAGAGAAGGACTCTTGAAAAAAATCATAATCAGAGTACTTTTATTCCACCTAAATATTAGCAACAATAAATAGAGGGAATTGGTTTTATAGGTGGTGAAAGGGCTAGAAGAGCAAGAAGGAAAAAGATTGATGCCCAGAGATCAGATGCCTCCCAACTCCTGGACTTCAGGCCACAAGCCTGTCCCTGCTGCTGGGCTTTTAGAGAGGTTGTTGCCGCAGTTCTAGATCTGCTGCAGATGTGCTGCCCCAGTAAGGGCTAGAACCTCACCAGCAGGGATGCCGGTGCAGCACTGCTGCCGCCAGCAAGCTGTCAGAAACAAATGAGAGAGCTGCTTCTCCCCCTCTTCTGGCCTTCCAGTCTCACCAATCCCTCCCTTGGCAGTATCTCACTGGAAGCCAATTGGAAAGATGGTCTGGGAAGTGTAGGTTAGGGGTGACCGTGGCCCCTTAAAATACATAGCAGAACACAAAGGAAAGGAATAAAGTTCCAGAGCAAATAGGCAGATGACTGGTGCCTCCCAGCCCTTGGAAGCCCAACATCTACTCTCCTTCTCTCCATATTTAATCACAATATGCTTTCATCTTAAGTGAAGGATCTTTTCCTTTTCCATGAAGATACTTTCACCCTCTTCTATAAAGGGATATGAGACCGTTTCATAGGTCACTGTATCCATTTCTGAATGATATCATTTTCTCTTCTAAAGCAGTCACAGTGCCAAATAGATATTTTATAACCTAAAAACTAAGTTGCGAAGTCATTCACCATTAGTAATTTACACACAACAATCGGAGAAGAAAATATATGTATTTGCTACAATAATCTTTTCTTAACTGGTCCAGAGGCCATAGTACACATTTATGAATCCTTCCTTCATCACATATTTAATGTTTCCTTCTCCCTTATCTAGCACCTTGGCAGTTTGGGCTCTTTAACTGGCATGATATCCTAAATGATCATTCCTGAAGAATCAGAGTTATGAATCCTTTTTTAATAGGTTGTGGTAGTTTTCTACTAATGCTTTTTAAAATTGTGGTAACATAACATACAACATAAAATTTACTATCTTAACCATTAAAAAAAATTTTTAAATAATCTCTATACCCAACATGGGGCTCAAAATCATGACCCTGAGATCAGGAGTCAGGTGTTCTACTGACTGAGCCAGCTAGGCACCCCATCTTAACCATTTTTCAATGTACAGTGGCATTCACGTAAGTCCCTTCACATTGTTGTTATACCATCACCACCATCCATCTTCAGAACTCTTTTCATCTTGCAGAAATTCCATTAACTTTGATTAATGGACATGACACTTCTAAGAGGAATACCTTATAATTCCCTGGATTCCAGTCATATTTCTCTTTGTCCTCAAGGTATAACAGCAATCATACCTACTTTAGATAATCAGTATCAATCACCCAGTCAATATAATAAACTCCTTTTTTTTTGTCTAATGGTTTGGTGAATTGAGGAACCCAAGTGGCCAGTAGCAATCTCAGGTTCTAGTTAAGAGAAACTATTCTTTGTGTCCTCTGTAAAAGTATTCCTCCCTAGGCAACTAAGACCTCTACTTGTAGGAATGGAGGCAAAAATTCGTCAAGTGGATGATTGTAAGAGGATCTGTTCTTATTTCCTTTCATTAATTCCTAGATCCTATGTTCTGGTTATGAGGGAGACAGCATCAGTACTGGTTGCTGGTTTATGTGAAACCTTATCTTTTTAGTAGTCAGAGCCCTGTCTTCACAGGGGTTAGTCTCCTAACTGGTATGATAAATAAGTTGTTTAAAAACTGCTCTACCTTTCTATTAGATCAGCTGCTTCTGATGGGGAAAATGTGGTAAAAAAGTGAATTCCATTTTTATGGGCTCATCATTGCACTTATGTGCTATCAGAGGTGTTCCATGGTTAGAAGCAATGTTATGTGAGGTACCAGGATAAAGAATATGATATTCTGTAAGTCCCCTGATGCCGATGCTGGCAGAATATCAGGGAATGTAAATCTCTATCCAAAACACATGTTTATTCTGGTAAGCAACAAAACAAAACACTGTTCCTCTTATGAAGGAAGGTGCTTATTAAAGTCATCCTCCCACGAGGTGGTTGGCTAATCCTTGCAGAAATGGTGCCATGTTAGGGGCTCAACGTTGGCTTCTGCTCTTGGCAGTTTGGGTACTCAGCAGGGGGGTAGCCAGATCTCCTTGGTGACGGGATGTGTGTAGCCTCTATGCCTGTGCTAAAGGCCATTTTTCAAGCACTAGGGTATCTGAGGAGAGAGGCCATCTGACTTCCTGGAATGGGTCATCTTGTCCACCTAATCACTGAGAGTCTCCTCTAAAGTGGATAGCCTTTGGGAAGCATTCACATGGGATGCAAATAATCCTTGTACTCTATCCATTCTGAGAGGTCCACTCACATAATTTCCCCCTTAGACCTTGCTCTCAGCAGTTTTACTTTTTTTTTTTCCCAAGCTTGGACTATTCTGCTAAACTGTTAGCCACTGCCCGTGAATCAGCGAAAACCAAAAAAAATAGATAGACACATTGCTCTAAGTTTTACCTATTGGGAGGATTTTTCTTCCCTTGTCTTTCAGAGTCACCCCTGTATAAAGTTGTAATACTGTAATAGTCTTTTAGTGTCAGCATATCATGAACAATCATTTGTAAACCCAACTAGGGTGTTTTCTCCTACATCAACTGCTCACAGAACCTTAGTTGTGCTTTGATGGAGAGGTAACAGCGGGAGTAGGCATCATAGGAATCTGAGCCATATTCATTCACACATTTTTTCCAGACTTGCTTGAGCTGGATCTCACATACTGCTTTCACTTGCTGAGGGAATTCTGCCCATTTAGTTCATGTTGAGTCACTCAGGTCACATGGTCACTTCATGTTCCTGTGATCAGCTAGCTGTTCAGTCTTCACCAACATAGGGTAGTAAGCCAGAAACTATTTTTCAAAAGGAGAATAGTTATCCATAGAATAGGGCATATATAACTTTGGAGTGCCTGAGTGGCTGAGTTGGTTTAAGCATCTGACTTCAGTCCAAGTCATGATCTTGGGGTCCTGGGATGAAGCCCTGTGTCAGGCTTCCCACTTGGCTGGGGGTCTGCTTGTCCCTCCTCCTCTCTCTTTGCTTCTCCCCCTGCTCGTGCTCTCTCTCTCTCAAATGAAAAAAGAATAGGACATAACTTGGCTCAAAAATTATTCTGCGGGGTGTCTGTCTGGTTCAGTTGGAAGAGTGTTTGACTTTAAATCTTGGGGTCGTGAGTTCAAGTCCCCTGTGGGGTATAGAGATTACTTAGAAAAAGAAAACAACTTAAAAATAATTCTGCAATTGGGACCTATAAAAGGCTCTATTCTTAGAAATGATATAACCTATCCATCTAACCAGGACAAACTTGAGAGGGAAAAGGAACACTGTTAATTATTTTAGGGTAACAGGTGAAAACCCAGAGTGTCCTTGAAAACCAGGACGTTATGGTAACCCCCTACTATACAGCACACCCATTTGCCTTAGACATTTAGAACACTGTTGGACCTATTACAAAACTATCTTGCTCTGGGCCCGACATAAAACTGGCATCCCCTGGGATGCTCAGTAAATGAATTAGAATAGCACAAATGTTTTATGCATTGCTTCCCAAATCTAAAAAGACCAACAAAGCTTTGTGTCTTTTTCTTAAGTAAGAGGTGGTGCGAGGTGAAGGATTATGTCTTTCACATTGGAGGTATATCCCAGCATGCTCCCAGCTACCTGGACATCAAGAAAATCGATCAAGGTGGTAGTTTTTTGAATTTTTGTAGGGTTTCCCTCCATTCTCTGACATGCATGCATCTTACTAAATTGTCTAGAGTATTTGCAACCTCCTGCCCATCAGGTCCAGTCAACATGAGGTTCTGTGGAATACCAAAGTGGATTAGCAATAGATGTGTAATAGATTATGTAGGCTGAAAGAGTTGATGTTGATGTGGCCCTAAGAAAAGAGAGCAAAGATGTACTGTTGTCCCCATCAGGCAAAAGCAAACTGCTCCTGGCAGTTTCTATTCACCAGTAAAGAGAAAGAAACATTTGATGGGTCCTTAGCTGTATTGCAAGTGCCAGGGGCTGTGTTGATGTACTGTAGTAAGAAGAGTCCACATGTGGGGCAGCAAGCAGCTGAAATTGGAGTCACTACTTGATTAAGTCTGTGGTAATCTATAGTCATTCTTCATGACCTGTCTTCTACACAAGCCAAATAAAACAAGTTAAGCAGGAATATCATAAGACCCAGTATCCTTTTACCTTTCTTGTCTTTAGTGATGGCAGTAGTCCCTGTAGTTACCTCAGGGATGCAGAATAACTTTCAGCTTACTGTTCTAGAAACGGATAAACTGAGGCTTCAGTTTGTCCCTTCCTGCTGTAATAGTTCTCACTTTGTTGGTCAGTAAACATATGTGGTTATTCTGTCAGTTGCTTAGTATGTCTGTTCTAACTATCCATTCAGGAACTGGGGAGATAACCAAAAAGTAGGCTGATGACTTCACTGGGTTCATTCACAGGCTAAATTTCCATTCTTCTGTAATCCCCTGCTTTGAGTGATAGACCACCATACCTTTCATATCCCCCGACATTAGCACTGATTTGCAGATATTGTCTAGTAATCCTTGAAAGGCCTGGTTCAGGACTATCTGATAGAATTTTCCACAATGTTGGCAATGTTCTATATCTCCATTGTCCAATATGGTAGCCACTATTATTAAACACTTGAGATATGATCAGGGTGACTGAAGAACTGAATTTTTACTTTGATTTAAGCTTGTTTTTAATTAAATGGAAATAAGAAACTGAATAAGAGGCTGTGACTCTCCCTTTGGGCAACTCAAATCATTTTTATTCTCACCAGCTCTAGATTTTTTTTTTTTTTAATTGTATAGTTCACGCATAATTATTTGAAGCTAGTCTTCAGTCTCTGCAAGGACCACACTATTTCTAATTTACACCTTCCTATAGGATTTAGTCCTGCAAAGCCCTAACTTAAAGCAGGGGCAGTTTATCAGGAATCCCCTTCTCTGGTGCACCCTGGACTCTTGGCCCCTAGACTAGCAAGGTTGTCAGAATCTCTGCTTAGCATCTCAGCTTGTCTGCCACTTCTGGAGTCAGCAGGTGGCCCTAGGGGAAAAGAGACCCCAAATGTTGCAGAATCCCCTTTGATCTTAGCCCCCTAACTTCTCACAGCTTGTTAGTTCCCAGATACCTTAAAGAAAATTGTTTTTAATATATATATTTTATCTGGATTTGTTTATACTCAGAGAGGTGGCCCAATTATTTAGTCTGCAATACCATAAACCTTTCCATTTATTTTGGCCAGGTGCCTAGGGTCACTCAGTATGGAACCATTTTAAACTAAACCAAACTAGCTGGATATTCTCTGAGCCATTCCAATGATACAAATTTGGGCTACAGTTTTGCACAAGGGCAAATCTACTCTCCCCCTTCCCTTCTTTTCATTCCAAGGTAGTTTTACCCTAGCTGTGGGATGAGGAGTGTGGGTTTAGTGCTAGTTCTCGCTCTCCTGAGTGTGTATCTGTTTAGGATCCTACGTTCATGTAGGGGGTCTCCAATTACATGCTATTTCAGCAAGATCAGCAAGTGTCTAAAAAGGCTTCTTGTGCTTGGTTTCTGTCTCTGGATTTTTAGATTTTGGCATATGACTGCTTTATTGTCTTCACATCTCTTACATGTTTTAAAATGATGAATCTTTCTTCTTTTTAGGTTTTATTCATCATTGTAGTTGTTTTCAGTGGGAAGTCTTGTTGCATAATGCAAGGCAAGTCTTCACCACTAGGTATTTCTATTTCCTTATATATAAGATGGGGAGAATAAATGTACTCCTATTTACATCAGAGTATCAATTGAAATAATTGTGCTTTGAAAGCTATGAGGCTCCAAACAAACTGTTATTTTCTTCCTGGTTGTCTGTCCACACAAGAATGTTCTGTGGATTCGCCTTCTTCTGCCAACTTCTTAAATGTTGATGGTCCTCAGTTGTCCATTCTCAACCCACTGTTTTTCTTAATTTTTTTTTAAAGATTTTATTTATTTATTTGACAGAGATTACAAGTAGGCAGAGAGGCAGGCAGAGAGAGGTTCCCTGAGAGGCAGGTTCCCTGCTGATCAGAGAGCCCGATGTGGGGCTTGATCCCAGCAAGCTGGGATCATGATCTGAGCTGAAGGCAGAGGCCAAACCACTGAGCCACCCAGGCGCCCCTGTTTTTCTTAATTTTTATAATCTTTCTTTGTGGTTTCATCCTTTCCCAAGTCTTCTTTATATCTCTACCTCACATCTATCTTCTGAGCTATAAGCCCATATATTTTACTTAATCATACCAAAGTCATCACACACATGCCCGTGCTGAGATCTTCTCCTCCTATGTCCCTGACCTCAGTGATGGGAGCTGCTGTCCATCAGCTGTGCAGTTGTCCAAGTGAGAAACGTAGGCATCAGTCTGCATTCTTCCATCCCTCACCCTGCACATCCATTCAGTCACTGGAGGCAATGAGTTGTGTTTCCTAAATGTTTCTCAAACATGGCCCTTTCTGTAGCCCATCAACACAGCCTCTGCTACTTGGGATACAGCTAACGACCTGTCACATTTTTCTTTCTCCTTATCACCTCCTAACCAACCCTCTTCATCATCAGCTGGAGGGATGTTTCTAAAAGCACCTCTGATTCTATCAGTGCCCTGCTTGAAGTCCTTCGGCAGCTTCTCGGCATTCTAAAGATAAACACCATTAACATTGATCACAAGGCTTTTCGTGACCTGACTCTCTCTGCTTCTGCATTCTCCTTTCTCTTCACTTTTTTCCATTTCACCACATAGCTCATCTACTCTGAATTATTTGTGTCTCCATTTCCGGATCGATCATATGACTATGTCTGGGTAAGTTGGAATTGTATCGTTAGGGTCCGTGATCAAAGGAACGAGACTGATACAAAGTGAAGGTCAAGCAAAACTTTATTTCGTGCCAAGCATCAAGAATCAAACTGACCGGTCAGGGCTATCTCTTATGAAAAGGTGATGACGATGATCCCGACAAGGTCACTCCCAAGAAGGCCGCTCCGGACGAGGCTGCTCTAGATGAGGCTGCTCCGCAGATGAGGCCGCTCCATGATTGGAGCCGCTCCCAAGAAGAGGCCACTCCCAAGATGAGGCCGCTGCTCCATGAGGTTGCTCCCCAGACAAGGCCGCTCCCAAGAAGCCATTCTGGACAAGACCGCTTCCTGGACGAGGCTGCTCCCGACGACGAAGAGGCAACGATGACAGCGACGATGACAAGGAGGACAACCCGGATGACACAGACTCTGCTCCCCACGATGCCACTCTGACAAGGCTGCCACCCAGAGGAAGCCACCGCTGCGGACAAGGCCGCTCGTGGCTGGGGGTGGCGAGGCATTTTGCGGTGAGGCTGCTGGCGGCTAGGGGCCGTTGGCATCTCAGGGCCGCTGGCGTCTCGGGACCGCTGACCGCTGGACTGCTGGACCGCTGGTGTCTCAGCACCGCTGACGTCTGGGAGCTGCAGGCGTCGGGACCGCTGACCACTGGACCACTGGTATCTCAGGACCACTGGCGTCTAGGGGCTGCAGGAGTCGGGACTGCTGGCCTCTAGACACCTGGCATCTCAGGACCGCCATCAGTGCAACTGCCGGAGGCTGCAGCTCTGGGCTGCTGAAAGCAGGGCCGCTGGAAGCTGCAGGTGGCTGGAGGCTGCAGGCGGCTGGAGGCTGCAGGCGGCTGGAGGCTGCAGACGGCTGGAAGCTGCAGGCTGTGGCTCCGGGCCGCCGGAGCCGGGACCGCCAGAGGCTGGAGACTGCCGGCGCAGGGACCGCTGGCAGCGGTTATAGCTCTTACAAGAGCTGTTACAGCTCCTCCACTCCGCCGACTCTTCCGCTCCCGCCGACTCTTCCGCTCCCGTCGACTCTTCCACTCCCACCGACTCTTCCTTCTGCTCCCGTCACAGCTCTCCTCTTCCCCTGCTAGCCTCGCACAGCAACCTTTATGTGGTTGGTTGAGCCCACCTGTATACAGGTGGCCAGTCGGATCTCAATTCACCCTAGTGGATATACACATGCCGCACTGTTTGGACATCTCCACCTGGCCTGCCCCACCCCTACATCCGGGGTCCACAAGCAAGTTCCTCTGGGAGGGGAAGGCCCTTACAGTATTTGACCTACTCCATCATCAGCCTACCCATTACTTGTTTGGATAGGCATCTGAGACTTTGGGTCTCCCTTGTGGCCCATTCCCTCTCTCCCCTTGGACTGTACAAGTCTGCCACCCAGGCTTGACCAGCATGGAGTAGAGGGGGATGGTTACCTTCTGTTTTCTAACCACTGTTTTCCTCAAAATGCCTCCTAAAGGAGCGCCAGCTTTTTTAGCAGCCACATCATAAGTCCTCTTTTACACAAGTGAGTTGGGAAGCTACATCTCCCACATCCTGTGTTTGCATGGTGCATTTTCTATATCTCACCACAGAAGCTGACCTGACATTTTCATGGACATTACCACTTGCTCAGTTTCATCTGTTTTACTGCAGCTCTTTGTCCAGTTTGTTCAGCAATATTTTTAGCCTCATGCAAAGTCTTACAATGTGAAATAAAAGACATCCTCTTTCATCGTTTAGATAGAACTGACTGGGACCAGAGACGCTCAGCACCAGCTTGAAGTTACCCAGCAAGCCAAACAGCAGCAGCGCCAGAATGAGAGGCCAGGGCTGCTGACCCCATTCCTAAGTTTCTTCTAATCCAGCACACCAGTTCCCATTCCTGAATCCAGTCACCAGGGCATACTCTTAGCTTCTAAAAAAAATTAGTCAAATCTATCATATTTTAAATGCTATTAATTCCTTTTGCCAAGAGAAGGTATAATAAAAATAGCATCACTCTGAACAGCCAGAAACCTCAACCTCTCCACACTAATAGACTCCCGCCACTTCAGAGAGCTTTTCTTCCAAAACTGCCATGGGAAGGACCCAGTGGTAGAGCCTGATGCTGTCCTCTGAAGCCTTGCATCTTGTCCTCCTTACCCACTCATTGACTCCCCCCTATTTTAAAACATCTGTCTTGGAGACAAAATGAAGCTTTTATATGTTATAATTAGGGTGAAACTTGTAAAAGGCAAAACACTATAACTTGTCATAAGAGACAGGATAGAGCTTCTCCATTATGGGGTGTAAGGGGAATTTTTTTAAAGGCTTATTTTTTAAAGGCTTATTTTTTTTAGCTCTTTCACATCTGACTGGAATAAAAAAGAGATGGGTCAATTAATTATAAATAACAGAGCTATTACCCTCCTGTAATTGCTCTGTGGTAGAAATTAAAAATTTAGTGCATGAAAGTTGGTTCTTTCAGAAGAGGAAGAGAGTCATCTGTGTCCTTCAAATACCATCAACTAAAGGCTCCTTTCCTTCTTGGTTGAGTGTGTTCAGTGTTCATTTGGGTGTATGGAGGGGAGAGAGTTGGAGGGAGGAATGAAAACATGATTTGAGTCATCTGCTTTTGTATACTTAAAAAGAATTACATAGGGGCACATGACTGGCTCGCTTGGTAGAGCATGACTCTTGATCTTAGGGTTGTAGGTTCAAGCCCCGTGTTGGGTGTAGAGATTACTTAAAAAACCAAAATCTTTAAAAAAAAAAAAAAGTTGAAAAAAATAAAGTATTACCTATGTCTCATCCACATGGGGACATAAGTCAGGCCACATTAATGGTAGTATCTAAAATACCAGAACTTCCTGCCCCACCAGTGTGATTCAGGATCTCAGCCCATGGAATTCCACTCTCAGGTATTTCTGGGACTCCTCAGAGAGTTTGAGTTTTGAGAGACTTTGCAGCTCCTTACTGATGTATGCATTTTATTGGTCACTTTAGAGAAGAGCATCACTGTGGCCAGCCTGCCTTACCCACGTGAACCAAAGCTGTGGTCCATGCCAAGGGCTCTGTCTCCTGATGCTCCCATGGTTGCTGATACTTGGGGTGATGCAGCATACTCAGGAGATCGACCTGACCCAAAAGTGTTCAGTATTCTTTCTGTGGAATGTTTTCCCTCAACTTGGCCATGCCTTAGTCACTCTTACTTTCCATGAGCATTCCTAGTGGCCCCATCCTGCTCCAACCCAGTCTCACTGAGTCCATCTGTGAATAAGTGCAACCTTTCTCCATACAGAAGACTGATGTGTGAGTGGGATTTGGGGAAGAAGGTCAGTTGGAGAAGAAATTACACCTTCTGGTCCCTCTCTGCAGGGATGTCTCAGGGGCACTAGAGAAGTTCCCAACCTGGTTATGCCTCTTGATTGATTCCCTGTCCTCCATCTCTTCCTATCCCCACTCCTGCTTCCTGGGGATGGTAGAGTTTGTCCCCTGCCCTTGCTTATTACCCAGGATCCTTGCACTCACAGGGAAGCATCTGTAACATCACTGACAAGCAGGAGGTACATCCTGAGGTTCCCAGCATTGGAGACGCTGATGCTAGATGACAACAGGCTCACCAGCCCCAACTGCTTTGCCAGCCTGGCCGGGCTCAGAAGGTAAAGCCACAGTCCCCTCTCTGTAGGACCACCTGCACCCCCAGCCTGGCCCACACCCTGAGCTGCTCTGGAATCCGAAAGACCTGGTCTTAAATCCTGGCTCCACCACTTATCTCTCCTGTGTGGCCATGGGTGATTCACTTCTCCCCTCCGAGCTTTAGCTCAGTTATGAAAGTGGGGCATCAGTAGGACATTTCTGATCAAGTGCCTGGATTATAAGTGGCAAAGAGAAAGGAGGGTAAAAGGAGATATTGCCAGGGATAGGCTCCTGACCCTTGAGAGAGGGGACAGAAAAGAAAAGAAAAAAAAAAAGGAATCAGAAAGATAAGGTTACCTGCTGAATTCTATGTATTTGATTAGATTACGGAAAATGCTGACATTTAAATGGTTAAGCTTTAGATTCCTGGAAAATTTACTTTAGATGCAGGTACCCTTTACTGAATACTACTTTGTGCCTAGCCATTTACATTGCTTTATTCACCTTTACAGGAACCTTGAAAGATTAATGAATATTATCCCCATTTTAGAGATAGGGATATTGAGGCCCAGAGAGTGTAAGTCACTGGCTCAAGGTCACAACAGAGGAATAAGTGTCCAAGCCTGAATCCATGTTCTTTCCCTCCAGTTGCTTAGTAAATGCCCCTGAAGTATCATTATTGCTGTGATTCTGTATTCACTTTCCTTAATTGAAGACTGAAGAAATTAAGCCTGGACCAAAACAGGATTTTCCGGATCCCGTACCTACAGCAGTTTCAGCTCCGTGACGGGTCAGGGGACTGGGTTGGAGGCAGGGGGTGTCCCCAGAAAGAGCTCCATTCCATGCGACAATCCAAGTCATGGATGTTTGAGGCCTCTGATGAGCAACCAGATTATACTGTACTGCCCATGAAAAAGGATGTTGACCGGACAGGTGAGTGATGCCCCTTGTTCAGAGATTCAAGCCCTGTAGTGGGAATAATCTTCTAACAGCTTATTCTGAAAGTCTGTGACTCCCTGAGAAGCTGCTGCCTGGGAAGGTGGAGGTCTCCCATGAATTATTCCAATGACTTCCTGACTTATTCTCTGTTAAGATCCTTTTAAAATCCAGGGGCCTGTGGGTGGCTCAGAGGTTTAAGCTCAGGTCAAGATCTCAGGGTCCTGGGATCAAGTCCCAAATGGGCTCTCTGCTCGGCTGGGAGCCTGCTTCCCCCTCTCTCTCTGTCAAATAAATAAATAAAAATCTTTTTAAAAATTTTAAAAGATTCTTAAAAAAAAAAAAAAAAAAGATCCTTTTAAAATCCAGTTAAAAGTAGCTTTTTAAAAATCTCAAATAACCAGAAACTCAGAAGTGAGGCTTTCCAGAGATGGCTAATTCTGAGGTGCACTGATCTTCTCAAGGAATTCAGGTTCTTTCCGTCCTCTTCTGCCATCCTTGCCCTGCTTGCTTGTCTTTGTAGGCTGGTTCCCATTGAGGTCTCAAGATCACTACCATGGTGCCAAAAATTATATCCAAATGGCAACATTAGAGGCAGAAAAGGAAAGGAATGTCACCTTTATTATAAACCAAAATCTCTTTAATACATGAGTATTTCTGGATTATATACTCTGTTTTACTGATCTAGTTATCTGTTACTGTGCCAGTATCGCAGTGGGTTTTCTTAATATTTATTTTAAATTGAGAAATAACCATCTTAAACATATAAAAGTATTGTGTACAGCCTGAATTATTACAAACATGAATCCTTTTAACCACCACCTGTATTACAATATAGAACATTTCCAGCATCCCATGTGATATTCTCCTGATCAGTCCCTCCTCCAAGAATAATCACCATTCTGACTTCTGTCACCAGCGATAGCTTTTGCCTGATTTGAAATTTATGAATATGGAATTATACAGCATGTGCTCTTTTGTGTCTCATTTATTTCACTCAACATTATGTCTGTCCAATTCATTCATGTTGTTGCATATATTGGTAGTTCACTATTTTTCATTTCCCTTTGGTATTCCAAGTTATTTACCATTCTTACAGAGTAAGAAGGATAGACATTTTGGTTATTTTTATTTTTGAGGCTATTATGAATAAAGCTACTATGGATATTCTTTTACATCTTTTGGTGGACATAAGCACTTGTTTCTGTTGGGTATATACCCAGGAATGGAATTGCTGGGTCATAGAGTATAAAGTTATGTTTAACATTAGTAAAAACTGCCAAGTATTTTTCCAGTGCAGTTGTAGAATTTTGATCCCTATATTAATGTAAGAGATTTCATTTCGGGTGCTCCCCAGAGAGGGGGGGGTCCCCTTATGGGTGTCCCCAGATTATGGGATGTCCATAATCTCATTGTGGTTTTAATTTGCATTTCTTAAGTGACTAATGATCTTTTTTTTTTTTTTTTTAAGATTTTATTTATTTGTTTGACAGAGAGATCACAAGTAGGCAGGGAGGCAGGCAGAGAGAGAGGAAGGGAAGCAGGCTCCCTGCTGAGCAGAGAGCCCCATGTAGGGCTCTATGCAGGGCTCCATCCCAGGACCTGGAGAACAGGACCTGAGCCAAAGGCAGGGGCTCAACCCACTGAGCCATCCAGGTATCCCAGGTGACTAATGATCTTAAGTGTCTTTCATATGTTTATTCCTTACTTTGATAGGCTCTTTTGGAAGTACCTATTCAAATCTTTTGCCTCTATCTAAATTGAGTTATATGTCCTTTTCTTGTTGATTCGTTTGAGTTCTTTATATGTGCTAGGTACAAGTCCTTCGTAGATCTATATATTACAAAAATCTTTTCACAGTCTGTAGCTTGTTTTCTCATGTTCTTGATGAATTTTGGTGAATAGAAGTTCAGTTCAATCTTTTATGCTTAGTGCTTTTTATTTCCTGTTCAAGATTTTTTGTCTACTTCAAGCCATGCAGATATCTTCCTATATTTTCTTCTGGAAGCTTGATTATTTTAGTTTTTAAATTTTGATCTATGACCTGTCTAAAAGTTTCATATATGGGGGCGCCTGGGTGGCTCAGTGGGTTAAGCCGCTGCCTTCGGCTCGGGTCATGATCTCAAGGTCCTGGGATCAAGTCCCACATCGGGCTCTCTGCTCAGCAGGGAGCCTGCTTCCTTCTCTCTCTCTCTCTGCCTGCCTCTCAGTGTACTTGTAATTTCTCTCTGTCAAATAAATAAATAAATAAATCTTTAAAAAATAAAAAAAATAAAAGTTTCATATATGATGTGAAGTAGAGTCAAAGCTTACTTTTTTATACGGATATCTAATTGCCTCAGTACCACTTGTTGAAAAGACGATATCCTTTTCCCCACTGAGTTATAAGAGAGGTATTATGATAAGGTAGTGTCTATACGTGTCTACATTATTATAGCTTTAGGGGCTCTTGCGTGGTTCAGTTGTTGAGCATCTGACTTTTGATTTCTACTCAGGTTATGAGATCAGGGCCATGTGGGGCTCTGTGCTGGGCATAAGCCTGCCTGGGATTCTCTCTCTCCCTCTGCCCCTCCCACCACCCTGCTCCTGTGCATATGCTCACTGTCTCTTTAAAAAATAAAAATAAAAAATTAGTGTAGCTTTGTAACACATTTTGAGAACTGATAGTGAAGTTTTCTAGCTGCGTTGTTGTGTAAAAACTGCTATAGCTATTATAAAGCTTTTGCTTTTGTATATAAATTTCAGAATCAGCTTATCAATTTCCACACAAAATCCTGCTAGGATTTTGATTAGAATGGCATTGATCATGGCTCAGTCTGTTAGGCGTCCAATTCTTGATTTTGGCTCAGGTTATGACCTCAGGGTTGTGAGGTTTGGCCCCACACTGACTGTGGAATCTGCTTAAGATTGTCTCCCTTGTCCTCTGCCCCTCCTCCCTTCCTCTGCTCACTCTCACTCTCACAAAAAATAAAAAACAAAAGATAAAAGAATTATATTGATCCTATAGACCAATTTAGAGATAATTGACATCTTTACAATATTGAGTTTTCTAATTCATTAAAATAATATGTCCTACCATGTTTTAGGTCTTTTAAAATTGTTCTCATCAGTGCTTTGTAGTCTTTAGTGGTGAGTTCTTACATGTCTTTCATTAGATTTGTTCTTAAGTATTTGGTCTTTGTCAATGCTATTGTCAATGGGTACTGTTTTTTTTATATTACATTTCCACTTGTTTGTTATTGCTACATAGAAATTTTGTACTTGTATCCAATAACCTTTCTAACCCGAGATTATAGGGAGAAGATATGCATTCAGCAGAGTATCCCATGGCTCATCTTTCTAGATGTGGGGGCTGTCTCCTCAGGGGATCACTCTTTAGCAGCCATACTTCAACCATGGCCTATCCTTTTGCTGACTCCTACTTTGTTTCTTGTACAAACCCGTCTTCCAGTCCGTTACAGGCACTTGTCATAGGAGAAGTTATTTGGGCCATGTGATGTTCCACCCCTATTATTATTTACTTCATTTTCATGTAACTTTTAGCAGTATAATATCATTAACATATGCATGGGGTCCTGTTAGCCAGGGCAGTGGTGAGTAGTGCCTGCACAGGATCCAGTCCAAGAAGATGTTTTCATGTATGGTTTAACTCAGATGTTTATTGGCCCATCTCATTCCGATGATGCCGAGAACAAAAAATCACTCCACAGCCTCTTCCTTACTGCTGTGCTGCTAGTTATTCTTAGTATCTCTACTGAATTCACTGACTTAACATTCTGTTTCTACTAGCAAAACCAAGAGTACTTTCAAATCCTAAGACAGTTGGTCTGCCTTCTCTGATCAGTACTATCTGCCCGCCTAACAGTACTGATGCTAAAAGAGCTTGCATGTTGCAGAGTCAGAAGGAAGATCAGTGTGGCTGAAATGTAGTGAGTGAAGGACAGAGTGGCATGAGATAAGACTGGAGCAGTGGGTGGGAGCCAGATCAGGCAGGACCTCTGCCTGGCCAAGGAGTTTTGATTTTATTCTAAGTCTCACCACCTGACAAGTATCACAGCCAGCTCCTCTTCCCAGTTAGCGTTAGAGATGAGGACCAATGAGAACTCTGCTAGGGGTCACCCTCCTGTACACCAAGGTTGGGTGAGCCAGACCCCAGCCTCTCTGGGGGCAGTCAGTACACTCACCAACCTTCATTCTGTTCCTCTTTTGTTTCAGAGGTTGTATTCTCATCTTACCCTGGATTTTCAACGTCAGAGGTAGGAACTGCCTGTTTTATATTTGTGTCCTTAAGTTAGAACATTAATTTTAAAAAACAAAAGTAAGCTGATGAACCCATCCATGAGCGGCATCTATATATATCACACTGAGGAAGCCCGTTCATTGGTGTTTACCAAGTACCTACCATGTGCCTGGCACTGCTTTGGCCTATGCACATACAGTGGTGAGGTTACCACCAATATGGAGACTTGGGGGCTCCCTAGTAAATGCCCCCAAAAGCTAGACTCATCCTTGCCAAATACACCACCATCTAGGCTCTGATTCTTGGTTTGATTGGCTTAGATGCTTGATTTTTGTTTGGACAGAAAATTGGCTTTTCTCTCAGGGTTAGATGCTTACTAACCAAGCTCACGAGGACTGATCACTATTGATTTATTCATTTACAATAAGAAGTACAGTTTCATGTTCAGCCAACCCACATCCTTGAGAGGCACCTCAGTACACTCCCTCCCCATGGATAAAGCTGGGTGAGAAGTTATATCAATTAACTCTTGCCACATGACAAACCAACCCAATAATTGAGGACTTAAAAGAATAGCAATTTATTATTTCTCACAATCATTTGGGCTGGTTAGATGTTCCATTGGTTTTGCCAGGGCTTATTCATCCAGCTGGCTAGGTCACTGGGGCCTGGTTTCTTGGACAGCTGGTGTGGCTTGGCATCTATACGGAGTCCTTTTATTTAATTAATTTATTTATTTAAAAAAAGGTTTTATTTATTTATTTGACAGAGATCACAAGTAGGTAGAAAGGCAGGCAGAGAGAGAGAGGAGGAAGCAGGCTCCCTGCTGAGCAGAGAGCTCGTCCCAGGACCCCGAGACCATGACCTGAGCTGAAGGCAGAGGTCCAACGCACTGAGCCACCCAGTCGCCCCTATATGCAGTCCCTTTTATTACGGACTTCTTTACAGCATGGTGGCCTTAGGCTTCCAAGAGGGCAAGAGTGAATTGCAAGGCTCTGAAATTCAAATGGTGGCACTTCTGCCACATTCTATTGGTCAAAGAAGTCATAAGTATAATAGGTACAATTCTGCATGTACAATTCTGTATGCTAGCCACCTTGAGATAGCCCAGACCCCACAAGTGCAGGGCACACTGCACAAGACTGCCCTCACTTAAGACACTAGCTGCAAATTTGGGGGTCCCCAAGCTATCCACACTTAAGACAAACTGGCTATAAATTCTGGAGTTCACACAACCTTCTCAGGCTCAGTAATTTACTAGAACAACTCATAGAACTCAGGAAAGCACAGTCCTTATGATCACAGTTTTACTACAAAGGGTACAAATCAGGACCAACCAAATGAATAGATACATAATGTGAGGTCCAGGAGGGTCCCAAATGCAGAGCTTCTGTGCCCTCTCTCTGTGGAATCTGGGTTTGTCACCCTCCCACGTCTGCTGTTCTCCAGTCAGGAAGTTCACTCAAGCCTCAATGTCCAGAGATTTCTTTGGAGCTTCACTACATAAGCATGGATGATTGAACCACTGGCCACAGGACTGAGCTTAATCTCTAGCCCCTCCCCTTGCCAGAGGTGAAGCTGGCTCAAAAACCCCAACTCTTTAATTGAGAGGCTGTCTTTCAGGTACTCCGACCTCCATCCTGAGTCATTCATTAGCATAAGCTTAAGTGTGAACCCAGGGCTTACGAATAACAAAGGTATTCCTATCACTCAGGAAGTTTCAAAAGTTTTGAAAGCTCCCATGCTAAAAACCTGTGACAGAGACCAAGTTCTTTATTATACAATAGCCAGTCTAGTTTCAAGGGCATAGAGATACAGACTCCACCTCTGAATGAGAGGAGCACCAAGGTCACACTGCCCATGGGCATACATATGGCCTAGAGGGACTTGGGGCTGTTAAACAGTCTGCCACAAAAGTCAGAGATAATTGGTGGTTGTTCAGTGCTCAGATCCCAACTCCCTGGCATCTGAGTGTGTAGTCAAGTGTGTTAGATGGTTGAGACTCGTAGTGGCCCTTGTCTGTAAAAGTCAGGTTTGTATCCCTCATGCCCTCAGGTCAGGACACTCACGCCCCTGGATAGTGCAGTCTAACTGCAGGACCCACAGCCTTGCTTCGCATAGGGAATTGCAGGGTGGAGGAGTCTGCCTTACCACAGTGCCACCACTTTCCACTGTGGTGTCTGGCAGATTGCATTTGGATCGCCTGGAGGGGAGAATGCTAGACGTTCCCAAGCACCAACACTGGCTTTTGTTTACTCTCACCCATCACTCACCTGTCCCACTTGTGTGGGTGTACAAGTTGGATCCTAGGAGGGCACAAAATACTTCCTCCAAGTAGGTGCTCTGCTAATGTTCACTGAATGAACAATTGAAATTTAAGTGACTTGCTCAAGATTACACAGCAATTAATGTCGTTTAGAACAGAATCCAGTTCATTTGAACCCAGTGATTAGCCCAACATCTACCCTGTAATTTCCTGTGGTCCCATCTAACTCAAGGAATCAGTGAGTCAACTGAGCCAGGCACGGTTAATCCAGTAAGTTTTATTTTCTGTTTAATGAAACATGTTGATCCTGGCTGGGTTGTGCTGAAAAACCACGACTTGCAAGTGACCCGGGTGCACCAAGTCACATTCAGGCCCAGACTGCTTGAAGTCATCCAGGATTTAGCTATTGATTTATCCTGGAATGAAGAGCCTCCATGGTAGGGTGTGAGCTAACCCATCAGACCAGGTACTCAAGACTCAGATCCCTCATGCTCTCCTTCTCCCAACTAGGAAAAGTCCCCTTTAAAATGTAAGTAGCTGCTGAGTCAGGAAAGTGTGTAGCTCTTGATAAGGTGGTGAGTTCAAGCCCCATTGGGTGTGGAGATGACTTAGAAATAAAAAAATCTTTAAAAAGAGAAGTAAGGGGGTGCCTGGGTGCTCAGTGGGTTAAAGCATCTGCCTTCGGCTCAGGTCATGATTCCAGGGTCCTGGGATCGAGCCCCACATCGGGCTCTCTGCTCGGCAGGAGCCTGCTTCCCCCTCTTTCTCTCTGCCTGCCTCTCTGCCTCCTTGTGATCTCTATCTGTCAAATAAATAAATAAAATATTTTAAAAAATAAAATAAAATAAAATAAAAAGAGAAGTAAGATAAAATGCAAGCACTGTCCTTTTGACTTTTGGAGAAATTTTAGCCCAAATGTAGAGAAGAGCCATTTCATGATAAGCTGCTATAGGGCAGAAAGTGGGAGGTGGGGGCAAGGAACTTCTGATGTCTGCATCACTGCTCTGTTATCATTTGGTCTTAGAGCACTTGAAACCTGAACTTTGGATGCTGGAGAATTAGCTCACCATGTGACCTCAGAGAACTTGGAATCAGAACTCTGGGCCCTTGGTAACATCTCCCATTATGATCCTAGATGTCTCTTTTGGCCAAGACTCTCTAGAATGGTCATTCTTTCCATCACCTTCCATAGGAAGGTGCCACAATGGCCCTTGGCAGCATTCAGCCTCTTATCATCAGGACACTTTGACAATAGACCTTTTTTCCTTCTAAGGCAACCAAGGTATGTGCACTTCCTCCCATATTTGAGATTCTTCCCGTGAAGTCACTGAAGGCCAGGAACCAGACGCTGGCCCCACCCTTTCCAGAGCTGAGGTACCTTAGCCTGGCCTACAACAAGGTGACTCTTCTGCTTCTCTACCTGTTTCCTCAGGGGCACAGATGGGAGGGTGGGATGCAGTCTGCTCTGGCCTGAAGGCCAGCCCTATAATTCCCCATTACAGATATGTGGGCTCGGAATTCTCAGGGTAGGGGAAGTGGAGAAAGTGCAGACCAAGGCAGGAGTCCATCCATTCAGTTATAGATGTTTACTTACTACCAGGAGCCAGGCTCTATGCTGCATACTAGGCCCGCAACTGTGCAAAGAGAGATTGTGCTTCTTGCTTTTTGGAGCTTGTCACCCATAGGGAAGACTGATAGAGGACAAATGGTCTCAATATAATATATTTCTTGCTTAGTGTTAGCAAGAAATTCACGATGCTATGAACTGTATGATGGGGCAGTCTAACCTAATATTTGGGAACAAGGAAGGTTCTCCAGAGAGTGGTTTCATGAGTTTAGGTAAAGTGTGAGGGAAGAGTGAAGTGAGAAATGTTCTAGTATGTGGGAACAGCAGATGTAGTCCATGGGACAGATTTAATATGTTTCTCCTTCATGTTTTATGTTAACATATTTTTCCAGTAGCCATGTACTCTTTGACTTCTATAAACCCCACCAACTGAGCTCTACTCAAGTCTGAAATGTAGGCAACTTTTAATGTAAACTCCGTTTACATTCCTTGTAAGGCAAACAGTTGGAACAGCCACATTCCTCAAGTGTTTTCTTCCTAGGAGTTTTATCATTTTAGCTTTGACATTCAGATCATTGATCCATTGTGAGTTTATCTTTATATATGGTGTGAGATAGGAGTTCAACTTCATTCTTTTATGTGTGAATATGCAGTTTACTCAACACCATTGATCAAAAAGACTACTCTTTTCCCATTGAATGGTCTTATCACCTTGTCAATAATCAGTGGACCCATAGATGTATGATGGATCCCTCTTTGATTCTTGAAATTGGTAACTCGTGTCTTTTGTTTTTTTTTTTAAGATTTTATTTATTTATTTATTAGACAGAGAGAGAGTTATCACAAGTAGGCAGAGAGGCAGTCAGAGAGAGGGGGAAACAGGCTCCTTGCTAAGCAGAGAGCCCAATGTGGGGCTCTGTTCCAGGACCCTGAGATCATGATCTGAGCTGAAGGCAGAGGCTTAACCCACTGAGCCACCCAGGTGTCTCCACTTGGGTCTTATTTAAAAAAACTAAACTGCTGGTTTCACTGGATTTTTCTACTCATCTCTTTTCCCATTTCTTTTTTTTTTTTTTTTTAAGATTTTATTTATTTATTTGACAGAGAGAAATCACAAGTAGATGGAGAGGCAGGCAGAGAGAGAGAGAGAGAGGGAAGCAGGCTCCCTGCTGAGCAGAGAGCCCAATAGGGGACTCAATCCCAGGACCCCAAGATCATGACCTGAGCCAAAGGCAGCGGCTTAACCCACTGAGCCACCCAGGCGCCCCTCTTTTCCCATTTCATTGATTTCTGCTCCTAACTTGATTTCTGTCCTACTCACATGAGTTTAATTTGTTCCTCTCTTTCTAGTTTCCTAAATAATCTAAATAGTGTAGTTTTAGATTATTGATTTAGACCTTTTTCTTCTCTTTAATATAAATATGTAAAGCCATAAACTTTTTCTGTAGGCACTGTTTTAGCTGCATCCTACAAATGATTTGTGTTTTTATTTTCATTCTATTCAACTTTTTAAATTCTTGTTGTGATTTCTTCTTTTACCCATGGATTATTTAGATAAGTGAAATGCTTCATTTCCAAATATATGGAGATCTTCTAGATGTCTTATACTTACTATTTTACTTTAATCCTGTTGTGGTCAGATAACATAACCTGTAAGATTTCATTCTTCTGACATCTATTGAAACTTGTTTTATGTCCCATCCTATATTCTGTCTTGGTGAATGTTCTGTGTGCGCTTAGAAAAAAATGTGTCTTGTGCAGTTTTAAGTAATAGTGTTCTATAAATACCAATTAAGGTGGTTGGTAGTATAACTCAGATCATTTCTGTATTATTGTTTGTCTCTTTGTTCTACCAATTATCAAGAGCAGCATGTTAACATCCCCAATCATGACTGTGGATCTCTTTATTTCTCCCTTTAGTTCTGTCAGTTTTTGCTGCCTTTGTTTTGAAATTTTACCATCAGGCACATAAATATCTAGAATTTTTATATCTATCTGATGTGTTGATTCTTTTATTATTTTGGCTTGTTTCCCTGTGCCTTGAACAAAATTTCTTGTCTTGATATCTGTCTTGTCTGATTTTAATGGATTATTTGTTCTTTGGGTGTTGAGATTGATAAGTTCTTTATAGATTTTGGAAACTAGCCCTTTATCTGATATATCATTTGCAAATATCTTCTCCCATCCTGTCAGAAGTCTTTTGGTTTTGTTGACTGTTTCCTTTGCCATGCAAAAGCTTTTGATCTTGATGAAGTCCCAGTAGTTCATTTTTGCCCTTGCTTCCCTTGCTTTTGGCGATATTTCTAGGAAGAAGTGGCTGTGGCTAAGGTCAAAGAGGTTGCTGCCTGTGTTCTCCTCAGGGATTTTGATGGATTCCTGTCTCACATTGAGGTCTTTCATCCATTTTGAGTCTATTTTTGTGAGTGATGTAAGGAAATGGTCCAGTTTCATTCTCCTGCACGTGGCTATCCAATTTTCCCAACACCGTTTGTTGAAGAGACTGTCTTTTTTCCATTGGACATTCTTTCCTGCTTTGTCAAAGATAGTTGGCCATAGAGTTGAGTGGTGTCCATTTCTGGGCTCTCTATTCTGTTACACTGATCTGTTTGTCTGTTTTTGTGCCAGTACCACACTGTCTTGATGATGACAGCTTTGTAATAGAGCTTGAAGTCTAGAATTGTGATGCCGCCAACTTTGGCTTTCTTTTTCAACATTCTTCTGGCTATTCGGGGTCTTTTCTGGTTCCATATAAATTTTAGTATTATTTATTCCATTTCTTTGAAAAAAATTGATGGCATTTTGATAGGGATTGCATTAAATGTGTTGATTGCTCTAGGTAGCATAGACATTTTCACAGTATTTGTTCTTCACTCCATGAGCATGGAACATTTTTCCATTTCTTTGTGTCTTCCTCAATTTCTTTCATGAGTACTCCAAAGTTTTCTGAGTACAGATTCTTTGCCTCTTTGGTTAGGTCTCTTCCTAGGTATCTTGTGGTTTGGGGTGCAATTGTAAATGGGATTGACTCCTTAATTTCTTTCTTCTATCTTGCTGTTGGTGTATAGAAATGCATGCAACTGATTTCTCTGCATTGATTTTATAACCTGACATTTTACTGAATTCCTGTATGAGTTCCACCATTTTTTGGAGTGGAGTCTTTGGGGTTTTCCACAGAAAGAATCATATCATCTGCAAAAGAGTGAGAGTTTGACTTCTTCTTTGCTGATTCGGATGCCTTTTATTTCTTTTTGTTGTCTGATTGCTGCGGCCAGGACTTCTAGTACTATGTTGAATAGCCATGGTGATAGTGGACATCCCTGCTGTGTTCCTGACCTTACAGGAAAATCTCTCAGTTTTTCCCCATTGAAAATGATTTTCTGTGTGTTTTTCATAGGTAGCTTTGATGATACTGAGGTATGTACCTTCTATCCCTATGCTTTGAGGAGTTTTGATCAAGAAAGGATGCTGTACTTTGTCAAATGTTTTTTCAGCATCTATTGAGAGTATCATATGGTTCTTGTTCTTTGATTAATGTATTGTGTCTCACTGATTGATTTGCGGAAGTTGAACCAAGCTTGCAGCCCAGGAATAAATCCCACTTGGTCGTGGTGAATAATCCTTTTAATGTACTGTTGGATCCTGTTGGCTAGTATCTTGATGAGAATTTTTGCATCTGTGTTCATCAGGGATATTGGTCTGTAATTCTCTTTTTTGGTGGAGTCTTTGTCTGGTTTTGGGATCAAGGCAATGCTGGCTTCATAAAATGGGTTTGGAAGTTTTCCTTCTATTTCTATTTTTTGGAACAGTTTCAGGATAATGGAGATTAATTCTCCTTTAAATGTTTGGTAGAATTGCTCCTGGGAAGCCATCTGGCCCTGAGCTCTTGTTTGTTGGGAGATTTTTGATGACTGCTTCAATTTCCTTATTGGTTATGGGTCTATTCAGGTCTATTTCTTCCTGGTTCAGTTTTGGTAGCTTATACATCTCTAGGAATGCATCCATTTCTTCCAGATTGTCTAATTTGCTCGCATATAGTTGCTCATATATGTTCTTATAATTGTTTGTATTTCTTTGGTGTTGGTTTTTCTTTATGATGGTTATCACCTAACATATATATCTTTTTTCTTTATTATCAGTTGTCTACTGCCAGGATGTAGGTTTGAGAGTAGGATTTTGTTTTACTTATAACTATATCCTCATCGTCTGGAATAGAACCTGGTACATGATAGGTACCCAGTGAGTTTGTTTGATGAATGAATGATGTTTTGATCACATCAAGGAAAACTCATGCTACCTGTGTTGAAATTAACCTTCCATTTATTAAAGTTACAAATTTTAAAACCTATTTTGTGTTCAAACAATTTAAATGTCTAGAATATCCTCTCAAATCTAATAAGTTTTGTGTCAAAAGTAAAGTAAATGAGGTGCCTGGGTGGCTATGTCAGTTGAGGGTCTGACTCTTGATTTTGGCTCAAGTTATGCTCTTATGGTCCTGAGATTGAGCCCATGTCAGGGCATGAAGCCTGCTTAGGATTCTCTATCTCAGGGCACCTGAGTGGCTCAGTCAGTTAGGTGTCTGACTTGTGATTTCAGCTCAGGTCATGCTCTGAGAGTCCTGGGATCAAGCCTTGCATTGGGATCTACACTTGGTGGGAAGTCTGCTTGAGGATTCTTCCTCCCCCGTCTCTCTGTCCCTTCCCCAGCTTGTACACATGCACATGCTCTCTCTTTCTCTCTCTCAAATAAATACATAAATCTCAAAAAGAAAACAAAAAAGAATATCTCCCTCTTCTTCTCCAACCCCCCTTGGCTGATAATGCTCATTCTCCCTCCCTCTCTCTTAAAAAAAAAAAAAAAACAGGCAAAGTAATCACTTTCAGTCAACCTTTAACTAATATTTTCTTAGTTCATAAATTTGGTAGGTTAAATTGTATTTGCCTTAACCCAATGAAATTGGACAGAAATAGTAAATTGACATTGGATCCTGAATTTATTTTCAAGGGCATTCAGTTCACCTTATGGGGATAGGCTAGCCCAATGGCCACATTTTCCTCACTATATCATCCAGAATCCCAAGCCCATATCTTTCAGCTGGGACTTAATTTCACAGAAAATGACATCCATGCCATGGATATCTTTCAACTTTCTATCAGTTTTAATTGTAACTTTCTTCAGCTTTTTAGTCACTTGATTTGGATGGATGGAATTTTGCATCCTGACAATTTTAATTTTCCCTCCCTCATTTTGTTGTCACTGCTTCTTGACCACCAGATTTGCATATGAGAGACTCTGCACTCTCTTTAACCACTCTCTTTAACCTCTCTTTAACCAAATATAGTTATTTACCATATTATACTTCTTTGTAGATTCTTCCTTCTTCCCTAGAGTCTAGATAAGAAGTCAGCAAGTGTTTCTATAATGGGCCGGATAAATCCATTACTCCGTCACAGCTACTCAGCTTTGCCTTGTAGCACAAAGGGGAACATGTAAATGGATGAGCAGGGCAATGTTCTGACGAAGCTTTATTAAACAGATGGAGGGATGGATTTGGCCCACAGACATTAGCAACTGACCTTGGGTTTTGTATAGCCTTCAAGCTAAGGCTTTGATTTGTAAGTGGTTGAAAAAATCAAAAGAAGGATACTACTTCATGACACTTTAAAATTATATGAAATCCAAATTTCAGACTCCATATCTAAAGTTTTGTTGGAAAAGAGCCATCACACTTAACAATATGAATTGTCTTGTGTTACAACACAGACCGTATGGCCAGTAAAGCCTTAAATATTTACTCCCTGGTCCTTGACAGAAAAGGTAGGCCAAGTCGTGGTCTCGATGACCAAATTTAGAGTTGCTCAGAGGCCAAGCCTGGTCCCTCTCCTCTCACTCTGGACTCTCCCAGTAGGGATGGCTTCATATACCCACTGTCCCATGAACTGTGGCTCACAAAGTTATAATTCCAACACAGAACCCTCCTGTGTACTCCAGACCAGTATATGCACTGCCTACCTGAATCTCTACTGGAAAGTACATGTATCCAAAGTGAATTAATGATCTCCCATATCTTAAAGAAGAGCACATGGTTTACTCACACCAAAATCTGGCTGTTGTCCTAAATGTTTTTCTCTCCTTTACATCTTTCCTCGCCATGCATATCTAATCTGTGACCAAATCTTGTCATATTTAGGTCCTCCTACTTCTACAAATTTATGTAATAGGTCCCCAGGGACCAAGATCTTTCTAGCTTTGATCTGCCCTCAACTTACATCTCTAGCCTCATTTTCTCTCTGCTGTTAATCAAAGTGGCCTTCCTTCGTCCTTCCAGCTGGCTTTCCTACTCCTCGCTGTGAGGGCCTTTACGCATGGTTCTCTGTGTCGGGCACTTCCTCTCTGCAGTAGGCGGAGCATGCACCGTTAGCTGCTGCCATACACCTTAAATTCCCCCACGACCTCCTGAGTAGGAGTCTATTTCTTGATTTCATAGAATCTACTATGAGAATTCCAGGTGGGCTGGTGGCCTCACACATGATCTCCCAGAGACCCAGGTCCCTTCTGGCTGTGTCTTTGTCATCCTTCATTCCTGAAGGGGATTTTATTGGCTCCTTTGTGTCTGGCAGACTGATTGCTGAGTAGGGGAGGGGGTAAGAAAGGTAGAGAGTCACACATGAGGTTTCAAATGGGCTGTGCCCAGAAATTATCCCTTCCACCCTGGTTGCATATGACGTGAGTCATACCAGCACATCTAGCTGCGTGGAGGCACGAAGATCATGTCGCTGTGTGCTCAGAAAGTAGAGGGAACGGTTTTGGTTAATATCGAGGTTTCTGTGGTGTATACTCTGTCCCTACCTCCTCCTTAGCATTCAAATCTCAGGGAAGCCTTCCCTCTCTCCCTGCCTGGACCAGATCACCCTGGGACTTGACACGTCCTCTCTTACAGCGCTCATCACAGCTGCTGAGCTCTTGTCCTTCCGGTTACTACTTTGGTGCCTGTTTCCCCACAGGCAGTGCTCCCTGAGGACAGGAGTTCTAGCTGTTTTGCTCATTTCATGTTGGCATTCACTAATACTTATTTATTGAATGAACACAAAGGAATAAGAATGGATAGATTCATTGCCCAGTGGACATCTAGTGCTACCCACTGGGGCTCCAGAGGAAGCCAAACTGAAGGGCCCTCCCTCTCACAGTCCTCAGGTCTTGTTGCCTTCCACGGGTCCAGAGTCTGACCCAGTGACTTTCAGGGTGCATCTGAAAGGCCACTGATCCACTCTTTGCCCCTCTTATTGTGTTCTGTTGCTAAAAGACACCCTTCCCAGGGATGTTCCAACCACTCTGCTCAGCAAGGATTAGGTATTTTTCACCCTTCAGAAGCTGGCCACAAGAGGGTAGAGCAGCCTCTGGGCCCCAGACAGCTGGGAGGTCTTCTTATCATTGGCTCGGCTTTTCCCTTAGATGAATGGTTCCCCCCTGTCCTGCCCTCTGTCTTTCCCCAGCTTAGTGTCCAGGACAGGTCTTAAAAAAAGAGACCACCAGGAATGCTGTTGACAGACTGTTGGGGTGTGTAGAGGTTGCATTGAGGAAGGTGGAGTGTCAGACAAAGAGTATCCCGAAGTCAAAATCAATGCCTGGCCATACTTCCAGACTCCTTGTGCTTATTCTCATTTTGTCACCAACATCTCCATTCCTTGGTCTTTTCCAGTGTGGAGAAGAGAAAAGAATTCTTAACTTTTAAACGTGAAATAGTGATGTGGAATTTCAGACAGGATCCTGATCCTGTGGGTGTGAACAGGTGAAACCACAGGAGCAGACCATGCCCAGCCCTGAGGTCCGGCACAGCAGCCTCACGTCCCCGGCCCCACCCCTGCCCTAGCAAGCACGTAGCCCCACAGTATGGGGCCTGGCAGACCCTTGGGCAGAAGTGGGGCAGCTTTGACCCGAAGCTTTTCCCTGTCTTCCTTATAGATCGCCAAGGAGGATGCCATCCTGCCAGTAGCTCTTTTCCCGTCTCTCTGCGAGCTCATCTTTCATAATAACCCTCTGGTGTCCCATACACGAGGTATGGTGCCTGCAAACCTGCGCCCCCATCCCGGTGCCCAGGGGCAGTCTGGGCACCCTCAACCCCACCTCATTGAGGCTGAGTCCTGGGCTTGTCTGTGCATCATGGGTGGACATGGTTCTTGGTGCATCTGGGGATGGAGAGAATCACAGACGTTGCTAAGCACTTCTGTACCAGCTTACCTGACAGCAACCCTGTGAGGCAGGTGTCATTGTCCCCGTGCCCAGTGAAGGATGCTGAAGTCCAGGAAGGTTCATGATCTACCCAAAGCCTCACAGCAAGAATGAGGCAAAGCTAGATCCTGCATGAGATCTTGGAGTAACACCTGGCTTTGTAGAACAGGTCTATTGTGACCTCATTTCTTACTTCCCATCTGGGGAGGGGCCTGCAGGGGAGGCATGGCTGAGCAGGGGAGGGGGTAAGAAAGTAGAGGGTCATGCAGGAGGTTTCAAGCAGCTGTGTCCAGAAGTAGGTGTTGCATCGTGGGTGCGGTGGGTGCTGCCACTAGCGCTATACCTTGGAGGCACCTTAGAATCCTGGGTCCTAGAGTGACACCAGCAGAGTTCTCACCCTTGCTTTGAACTATCCTTGTTGCCGTGGGCAAATTTCTTAACGTCTCTGTGCCTCGGTTTCCTCACTTATTGAATGGGAATAATACAGGTACCTACCTCCCAGGGTTGGTGTGAGAATGATGTAAGTTAATACAGGTCTGGCAGTTGGAACAGCGCTGGGCGCATAGTAAGCCCCCAGTAAATATCCACTAATAGTAATCTTCCCCGTCATGGCTCCAGGGGTCCCTCCACTGCTGAAAAGCTTCCTCCAGGAGCGGCTGGGGATCCACTTGATTCGCAAGAAGATAGTAAAGGCTAAGCATCATATTTTGATGCCTCGGAAGGTCTCGAGGAAGGTAAGGCCTCCAGGGCAGGACTGCCAAGGCCGGAGGAAGTGGAGCCCATTTTACTGCGTGTGAACTGATCTTTCCCACTCATCATGGATTCCTTCTGTTGGGTCTGTAGTACTGGCTTTGTCTTCTGCTTTGTATGTCTGTTGTCTGTTACACACAGATACACGCAGAAGGAGGACAAGACAGTCAGAGGGACCCAGTTGTCAGAGTAGGGAGAAGCTGTGAAGGTCATGGAATCTTGCTTCCAATTTTGACAGAGAAACTGAGGCCCTGAGAAAGAGCTGTGGAGAAGTAGGGGAGAAATTGGTCTGAAGACCCAGGGATGAGCCTGGCTTCATCACTTTGCACAGCTGCCCAAACTTGGGCAAGAGCTTAACTCTCTGAGCTTCAGCTTCTCAACTACAAGCCTCCCTGAGGTGCTGAGAGGACTGGATGAAGCAGCAGATGCAAAAATATGATATAATCTCCCAAATCCGCCCCTATGCAAGTTCTAACCACCTGTGGGAATCGTGAATGGCTGCACCAGGCCTAGAATACATATCTCTTACACATAAAGAAGCATTTCCCTATGTTGAGAGCACTCTGCTCCCCCAAACCAAACCCAACCAGTGGTCTTAGCCTTCTGGGATGCTGTAAAGTAAGTCACATCTCTCCTTCATTAGAAGGATTGCAGAAATTTCTGTGAAATGCTTTTCCTTCCTGAACTTTAGCCTTTCCATGACTAAAAGCTAGACTGGGCATTGCTGATCACAAAAGTTAAATACAGTTACTTCCTCTTGACTCCCTCTGCAGCCTGTCACTGTCTAGCCAAACTCTAGTTTTGGAGCCCTTAGAGGACCAGAGTAGAATTAAAAGCCGGAAATAGACAGGAGTTCAAAAGGTTTCCATCATCTTCCCCTTGTTTGTTGCCTCCTCTAAGGACTGGACTGTCTCTTTCCCATCAGCCAGCTTGAGAGGGGCACAATCAGAGTGAGGCAGATGCTAAGTACAGAATCCTCTCTCCCAGGATGGTGGGCTTTTGCTAGTTAAAGAAGCTGAGAATTTCAACAGGAAAGAAGTTATCGTCTTGGTTCTGAACCCTGAGAGAGATTTGTCATATGAAACTTCACTTAAGGTGTAGGCACCAGCATCCTGAAAGGGGCCTGGTGCTGCTTCCTTCCAGAAGGGACAGGACCATCTCCTCCAGGTCTTACTAGGAGTCTCTGAGGAAAGTCAAGGGCACCATGTTAAAACTCCAACAAAAGAAGACTGTTGAGAGCCAGAGTAATAGGATCGGGGATGTAGAATGAGGCAGAAATCCGATACCGGCTCTGCTACCAAATAATTCTGTGACCTTGGACAAGTCATCTCTCTGAGCCCTCGCTTCCACTTTGATAAAATAGAATTATTTATAATTATAAATATTTAATATTTTTTATAAAATAAGAATTACTTCCTGGGTAGTTTGAGGTGTAAATCAAGCAACATCTGCCATGTACAGGGCACACTGTAGATGCCCAGTTAGTGGGATTTGGCTCCCTCCCTCTCCTATGAGCCCTCGTCTAGTACCCTGGTCACAGTACCACTGCCTTAGTCTGGTGAGGTCCAGGAAGAGAGATTCTGATTAGGAAGCTAACCAGTCCAACATTTCTCCCGTGACAGGTGAAAACCCAAGTCCCAAAGGTGCCAAAGCAGCCTCTACTTCTCCATCATCTCCCTGTGACCGCAGTCCCATCTCCCTCAAAGGAGATCCCAGAGTCTGAGGCAGGGCTGACTAAAGAGCTGTCTGCGGCCGGCAGTCCTCTGGAGTCACAGATACCTGTTGAGGGCGTGGAGGGCCTCTCCCTGTCCCACCGGACCTTCGTGCCCCTACCTCCCATCTGCTCCGATTCCACCGTGCACAGTGAAGAGACCATGTCCCACCACAGTGACAGACCCGGCCGCCTCAGCCCAGAGCACCTATCAGACGAGGACACCAAGAGCATGGAGTCCATATTCTTGACCCAGGTGCCTGGTTCTCCTTCCTCTGCCTTGCTCCTAGCTCCCGGAGGCTCCTGTATGACCTTGGCATAGCTGGCTTGCCGTAGGCAGCCAGAAGTGAGCCCAAGACAGGTCTGGAAACCAGAAGGAATCACCCATGGCAGGCCTGCAAGCCCCTCTGGGAGCTCCACTGAGCCAAGGCTACTGGTGGGGGGTTACCCCCAGAGAGAGTTCATGATCCTGTGGCACAGACAGCATCTGGGGCCTGATTGGGGCACGGTTCCGACCAGTTTTTCAGAAGAGCTTGACACTGCCTCAACCTGTCTGTATAAGGTCACATCACTTCTCCCATCCAAGTACTAACCAGGCCCAACCCTGCTTAGCTTCCGAGATCAGACGAGATCGCGTTCAGGGTGGTATGGCCGTAGACAGGTCACATCACTTCTGATGCTGCCTCTGAATCCTGGGAATACAGATGGCTGAGATGAAGGTCCTGCCCTTGAGCTATCCTCAGCCTGCTGGGGGAGTGCAGGAACAATGCTTGCAGTCAGGGCTGAGACTAAGGGAAACCCAGGTGCTGGGAACCTGGAGTAAAGCAGGATCCTCTGCCCAGACCAGGAGGGCTCCTGAAAGAGGTTCTGATGAGCTGAGCTTTGCAGGCTGAGTAGACAGTGACAAGGTGAAAAGGTGGGCAGGAGGGCATCCTGGGCAGAGCAAATAGCATGAAGCAGGCTACAGAGGACAGAAAGTGGCAGGTGCAGAAACCACAAATGGTTCAGTGTCTGGGGAGCAGGGTGACACTTAGGAAAAGGGAAATAGGAAGCTGGAGGAGCTGGCAGGATCCCTTGAGTGTTACTATACCACTGCCTTTCCTCAGCTCCCTACCTACCATCTCACCCCTCCAATCTGCCAGATCTTTCCAAGATACACACGCATACATCTACGTCTGACTCCAAACATCCGTTATTCCACAAGTGACTTACAGTGACATACACATTTATATGATATAAAACTATCTTTATGAACTATAGCAGAACCTTTTAGAACAAAGCAGAGTGTAAATAAATATTTTAAAACGAGCTTGAAAAAAATGAGCTTGCTAAAGTTGGATGAAAGGAAAATACGGACAGGAAAGGAAGTAAGGTCTCACTCACTCTGACCTGCTCATCTGCCCTGCTGCTCTGGGAACGGAGGTGTATTGCCAAAATGCAATTCTGGGCTTCCTAGGAGCCAAAGGAATACAGTCAACTGTGAATCACTGTGATGGGAAAAGTCTTCTCCCCTTGCTGAATTGCCAAGGCTATGACCTCCAGCACAGAGTGGAACAGAAGCAGAAAGAGCAGACATGTCTTACTCCTGACCACAGGGAGAAAGCTTTCAGTCTTTCACCATCAATTCTGATGTTAGTTGTGGGTTTTTCATAAATATCCTTTTTTGTGTTGAGGAAGTTTCTATTCCTAGTTTGTTGAGTGGGCTTTTTGTTTTTGTTTTTGTTTTGTTTTGTTTTTTTGGGTTTTGTCACAGAGATGTTAGATTTTGCCAAATGCTTTTTCTGTGTGTACTGAAACAATCATGTAGTTTTTGTCCTTTATCTGTTGAAATAGTATCACATTGATTGATTTCCAGATATTTAATCAAGCTTGTCTACCTACGGTAAGTCCCACTTGATCATGATATATAATCCTTCTTACAGGTTGTTGATTTGGTTTGTTAATATTTTTTTAGGATTTTTGTGCTTACATTCATAGGGATATTGGTCTGTATTGTCCTTTTGTGATGTATTTCCTTAGTTTTGGCTTCAGGATAGTAACTCAGAGAATGAGCTAAGAGTGTTCCCCTTTCTAATTTTTGGAAAAGTTCATGAAGGATTGGTGTTAATTCTATAGATACTTAATAGAATTCACTGGTGAAGCTAACTGGCCCTTGGCTTTTCCTTGGAAGAATTGTTGAAATCTCTACTTGGTACAGATCTGTTCAGACATTCTGTTTATTCTTAGCCACAAGCTTTCGTGTAGGGTATAAACAACATCCCTACATATGAAACCCAGTCTCAGCAGTATGTCTCTTATAAAACTATTAAGGTAAGCTAAAAATATGAGTGCAGACAGTAGTCAATCACCCCCTTAAAACTCCTCTGCTGATTTTGCCATCTCCATGAGAATAAAGAAGATTCAAAAACAACCCAAAACCCTCAGGTTGGCTTTTTAAAGTCCTTACTGATCTGCAGCCTGTTTATTGCTCCAGTGGCCCCTTTCTTCATAGTACACCCCAAAGATACCAATTTGAAGGTCCCCCAGATCCACCTTGCCGGGACTTACATGGGTGGCTTGGTCGCTGCTCTTCATGGCCTGCAGCAGGCCTCTCTCCTCAGCACTTGTTGCCCACCCCTCTCCCCATGCCTGCGTGGGGACGGCCATCCCACTGCTTCAAGACTTCATGCAGGTTAAGGCCTCACTTCCTCCAGGAGGCTTCCAGGCTTCGCAGGAGGGGTGAGGGCTTCCTGGGCCCACCCAGAACCTTTGTGCTCCTTTCTCCTCCAGTGCTTACCAAGGTGCACGATCACTGTCTTTCATGACTGCATCCTCTTACCCCAGTCTTGGTTCTTTCCCTTAACAGGGCCCAGCATGGGAACCTGCACAGAGCTCATGCTCAGACGTGTTAATGGAAGCTGGTTTTCTTTTGGACACAGGTGGGTGAGCTGCCTTCCTCCATCCTCCAGAGGGATGATTCAGCCATGAAGGAGGAAGAGCAAAGACCACCCCACACAGCACCCAGAGAGGTAAAGAGGGCTTGTCGGAAGCCCCCCACTGCCTCTCTCCCCAGCAAGTACCATGGCTACGAGGAGCTGCTGACAGCCAAGCCTGATCCAGCCTTTGTTGAGCCAAAGGGTACGTGAGAAAAATGGTTCCAAGCAGGGTCCCTCTCCACAGCCCAGAGCAAGTCAGGGCAAAGCCTCATTTCTAGACCAGGATGCTGTCCTTTGTCAAAGGGCTCCTGAAGGTATCCTGGTTTGGAGCCTCCCATATCAGGTCCCCTGGCCTGGGCCTGCATTGGATTTTGAGGCACCACAGGTGTTCTGAGATTCTAGCCAGTCTAGCCCCAGCTGCTCGCTCTGGTTGGAAAAGTGTCTCCGGGAGGTTTTTGGGAACAGATACTTAGACTGGTCGGATTCCTGAGCTCCTTCCCAGCCCAGCTAAGGCCCAAATGGGACATCCCCAATCCTCTCTCTGTGGTTTGAGGCAAGGGAGGCAGTGCTTCCTCTGAGCCCTTTATTTTAGACTGATGTGTTACCAGTGTTTGTGCTTTCAAAGAAACTTGCTGGTACTCAGCTGTGGTGTCATGGGAGTCCATCCCTGTAGTGGAACCCACGGTGTTTAGTGGGGTTATACTGGGGTCAGTTCTTTTCCCCTAGTGCACCCAGGGGATGAGTATTCACCGAATGAGTGATGGAGGTTCAGGCACTGCAGCAAATCAGAGAGAGACGGGGCTGTGTGTTCGTCTTGGGGCCTCTGAAATCCTTGCACCCAGGGCTGCTGTGACAGCGGGAAATGATGAAACTGGAGGAGGCATCCAGCAGATGGAGGAGGAGTACCTTGCCCAACCCTTACCTTTTTGCCTTAGGAATCCAGAAGAACACACAGGCCCTGCAGCGCATGCTGAAGTACCCGCTGCTGTGCCACTCCTCCAAGCCCAGGCTGGACACACTTCAGAAACGTTACGTGCCCAAGAAGAAGCGGGTATACGGGTCCCCCCCATGGTGGCTGTAACCTCCCCACCTTCTCAGGGCCATGCTTTCCCAGTTTCCCCAAGTGCTCCCCTGCTTATTGCTGCATCTGTATGAGGAGTGGAGGCTGTTGGAGGCTGAGCACCGACCTGTGGTGACCGGCTCCTCTTACCTTGTGTCAGGCCCAGAGGATCCCTGTTCCACCGCCACGGAAGACTCGAGCCCAGCTGCTGGATGACCTCTTCATTCGCATGCGGGATCCCCGGAACATTACAGAGGCTCCACTAGGTACAGCTCTGCCCGCCCCCCACCCCCATCCTCAGCAGCCAGAACCCGAGATCGAAACATTCGCTCACCTGCTGGGAGGAGGCCCAGGGCCCTTGGCTTCTGCCCCAGCCCTGTCTGGTGTGCAGGTGGAGAAGAAGCTAAGGCCTGCCTGGAGGGAGGCAGGGTGTTGCCTAGACTCATACAGCACGTTACAGACCAGAACTAAGGCTTGAGGTAGCATCAGGAGGGGACACCACTGGCTTCTTACTGCCCTGAGCTGGGGAGGCCATTCTCAGTCCCCATAGCATCCTCTTTTCACTCCATCCCACTTTCACTGGGTTTGGGGAGGGGGGGTGCTCTGGACGCAGACCGCACTGCTTTGGGCTAGGGGGAAACCAGACCAAGTTTGGTGCCCCTCGGGCCTCTCTCCCTGCAGGAGCTGTCCTGCGCCAGCAGACTGAGAGGCGGCTGGTGAACCAGAAACAATACCTGGAGGCCAAGCGGCTGCTGAAGGAGTTCCAGGCCCGCTACAGGCAGCTGGTGCGCTGCTCACTGCGTACAGTGTTCAGGGCTGCAGCGCCACCCCCGGGCCGCCCAGCACTGAGCGAGGGCCAGCCTAGGTTCGGCCGCTTCCTTGAGTTCATGGATGAGTTCTGCCAGGGGCCCACGGCCAGTGACTCGAAAGGCTAAGGGCTGCGCACGGGGCCATGCACACTCCCCGGCCTGTGCCTGACGCCCTTCCAGGGCTCTGTGCCCTGGACCACACCTTGGGGCTGGGTGTGCCAGGTGCAGGCCTCAGATCTTGGCCTGGCCTTGCTTGCTGGCCGCAGAGAGTGGGGAACTGGTCAGGACCTCCCCTCCCCGGGCTGGGCAGGACCCAGCACCTGGCCAAGCAGCAATAAAGAGTAGGTGCATATAGAGCAAGGTAGCCTGTGTGTTTTCTTGTAGTTTGGGCCTGGCTGCCAAGCTAGAGAAGGATCCCGGCTATGCGTATCCTTCGGGAAACCTGAGTCACACCTGCCCAACAGAGCTGTGATGAGCACTGGCATGAAAACAAGTGGGTTGATGGAACAGAAAAGCAGCACAGACTAAAGCTCAGAGAAGTGAACTAATCCATCCACAGCCAACAAAGCATACATGCTGCGGGGGCAGGGGGCAAAACTGAGGTCACCAGGTCCCTGAAAAGCAGCTTTATTTTGTTGGGCAGCTTTGTCCATGATGAGGGCAAATGGAGAGGAGGGAGAAGAGAGCATCAGGAATTCCCTTACCAGATGGCCATGGCCATGGCCAGAGTTGGGACAGGCCGAGGGGAAGGCTTGCATGGTTTCCTAAGGTCCTCTAATCCTGGACACCAGCTGCGGTCCCATATGTGAACGCTGGGGCACGGGAACGGATCCTGGGGCTATGCAAGTCCAGCCTGGGCTCACAGGTAACCTGATTCTGGCCAATGCAGCCTGTGGGGTTGCCCCATTTTTGTGAGTCTCCCAAGAGTCAGCACCTGCTACAGAGCTGGATCTAGAGAAGCCAGTGGGACTGACCACAGCCAACTGTGGTCATAGCAGACACACTCATCTATGTACCTGTGAGTCACACACATAGCCACCTGTGGCACAGGCACCCGGACGGATAGATGTGGTACAGGCTCACCCCACAGTGGCATTCGCAGGCAGGGTGTGTTGCTGACTCGCCACTTGGATCTCCTGGGGCCCCAAACCACCCTTCCCCTATAGCCTTAGGAAGGAGAAACCACCCCAGGGGTGACCCTGCAAGCCCTGCTGGGCTCCAGTGCTAGAGAACTGGATTGCTCCTTTCAGCTAGAAATACGTACCAACCATAGGCTCTCCAGCCTGAAAGTCTCTTGGGAACATCCTATCCCAGCCTCAAGACCTGAAGCTTCCTGCAGTCCCTGGAGTAGATCATTCAGCTACAGCTTGCACCCCTGGACAGGGAACTTACTCCCTCCAAAGGCTGTCCCTTCTTTTGTTGGCAAAGCTACCAGACAGTTCTAGCTACTGGGCTGACCTGTCTGCCTAAGTCCCTCGGGATATCTAGCACTGCTACTGGCTTGGGAGTGTGTCAGCTCCCTCTGCCCAGCCAGGCCAGAGCCCTCACCAATGTGAGAACATCCTGGAGAGGCTACACCTGTCTGGGCTAAACGCTCTTCGACTCAGTTATTCCACATAGGATACCATGTAAGTAAGTTGGTTGCCTCTCCTAGTGCCTGTTTGAAGTATGCGAGGCGGGGTTTCCGTCTACTAGTCACCCTCCCACGCAGGCAAATTGCTGCATCTCTGGAAGCCGTATTATCGTTTACCAATTGTGTCCATTCTTTTGTCTCCAGAGTGATCTTTACTGAATCACATCCCCAGGGTTCCATGTATTAACCCTCTTACTTGCTGTAGGATAAAGGGCAGGTTGCCGTCTCCTTACTACGCATGGGAGAAGAATGAGGCACAAACAAATCAGCTGCAAGGGAGTGGGAGCGGGGGCGCTGGTAGAAAAGCCTATGTCGCTGCTCCCTTCTCTCATAATTGACCTGTGTCTGCCTCATTCTTCTGTGCGTCGTCAGGGGGCGGTCGCAGGTCATTTAACCTTACCTACAGTGACAGTGGGGTTTGCAATCTCTGTGGGTCCTTCTGGTGTTAAAAATGTACTTTGAGGGTTCTTGAGCGAGCAGTGAAATCTGCTTGTTTTCCTGAGTTTTGTCATTTTTGAAGAGACCTGAATTGGTCCACATCTGACTAGAATTGTCAAAGGAGCAGGAATTAATAACTATTTGGGGAAGCCTTTCGGGCGGCATCCGCCCTCCCTGCTGCCAGCAGTTACTTACTCTCACAGAACATCTGCACTAGAAGCTTCGACGCCCTGGGCTGCTTTCACCCAGCACCCCCTTCCTCCTCCATAAGCAGATGGGAAGCTTGCTGCCACATTCTTCTGAGCCTTCCACAGCCCTCTAACAAGGGCAAACCAGAAGAAATAATTTCTCCCACCTCTAATTCTCCAAAACTAGGTAGGGCCATCCTGTTCTCCTAGCCACTCATCCAAGATGCCGGTAACTCCTTGGAAGCTGGATGTGGCCACAGGAGAGGGAACAGAGAACTTAGACGCAGACTGTGTCTCACGATGCTTGATGCTGCAAGATACCTCCCACCCCTACGGTGGGTGCAGAGGGAAGATTCTGGTCTCTCTCCCCTTGGCAGGCCCAACCCAGAAAGCAATGCAACCTTAGAGTTAGTCGAGACCAGAGAGGGAGGGCACCACCCTGAATTGACTCAGTCCAGGCAACAGGAAAAGCAATCGGTGACTTGGAGTTGGAGGACCCAACTTTCAAGCTATGTCAGGGCCAGAGTTTCCCTCCCATCTGTAAATGAACCCCCCCACCCCCGCTCACCACACCAGGCTAGCAGGGAATCCATGAGTGAGCTGTGTAGAACACTTTCTGTTACTTTAGAGGTCAAGGGACAATCCTATTCTGTTCATATACCTCCAAGTAGCTGCCTTATTTCTTGCAAGTCATTTTAAAAACTGTCTTTTGGAAGAGTCTTGGGCCAGATTTCAAAAGTCCCTTAAGTGCTGCTTCACCACATACAGCATGTCCTACATTAGTCCTTCAAACTGGTTTTACACGTTTAGATGGGACAGCAATACATTTGTTCTGTTTGATGAGAAATGGACACCAGGGGATTCTGATGAATTCCTGAGCATTACTTCCAAAGCTGGTATTTTTAAAATCAGACGTTCTGAGTATAATAGCCCCAATATGCAAGGACAGTCTCGCCCTGTATATCTGTTCTTTACTCAAGACTCTTGTGCCTTCATTAGGAGTAAGACTGGTTGAATAGACCATTCTTAACTTAGACCTCAGACACACAGCACACCATGGAAACCCAATCTCGCCTCCTAATTCCTCCCATCATTCTGAATGCCAAAGCAAGGCGTTCCAAAGTGGAGCATCTCCTAGAGGAAAGACAGCTCCAAAAATCAAACACACCTAGTCTAAGCTTAGCCCAGATTTGCCTGTGATTGCGCTCTATAGAGGTTAAGACTTTTGACGAGAAAGAGAATATTCGCTTTCATGAGTTTCCTTTACTGTGTTCTCAACGTGGGCTTCTCCTTGAGCAGGCAAACATACACTGAAGTATGCACTTTGGTACTGTTTAAATAACCACATCATCCTGTTTGATTCTGTGCCATTTCTTTGTTGGCAGCAGCATCCCTGACAGGGCCTGCCCTGTTCTGGGTCTTTCTTTGTCAAGATGCTATTTGTGATAAGTCCACAAGGGTCCAGGCTCCGTGTCCAATTCTAATGTACACAGTAGGTTGGAAACCACATACATCCCATTTTCTGTTCCTAGGTGGGAAGAAAGGCCCTACAACTGTGTGTGTACAGACTGAGAGTAAAACAGCACATGGGGAGAAACAACAAAAACAAAACCATTAGGTGGCATTGAAGATAATTTCCCCTGGGTAGTTCTCCATTCTCTCCTTAGGAATTTAAGGCAAAGGACTAGACCTACTGACAGAGGGGCCCTGCTCCCACTGGTGGCATAGTTGGAGGGTGGACAGGGCCACCCAGGGAGACTCAGCTGCCCTCCAGACCCAGGACCCCAAAACTACTCTTGAGCTCTAACAGCTTCATCTTTGAGGAATGCATTGCCTGTTTTTACCACTTATTAAATGAGAAAAAAAATGAACAAGCCTGGCCTTCACTCGGTTTTGTCCAACTAGTTGATAGAAGACCCCAGAAAGGATAGAGAGGAAGCCTGCCACTCTTATTAACAAGAATTAAGGAAGCATTTACTCACAAATCAAAGTGTGTAAATATTTTTCTTAGGAAGAATAAAAATACTGATAATACATCGAACAATGTGCACATTCAGTCTTGGCACCTTTTTTTTTTTTTCAATTTAACCAATCTCTAAGCTGATCATGACCTCTGCTTATGTCTCTTTTCTCTGTAGAACAATCTTTTTCTGAAAATTACAGTGGATAACAATCATGTGTACAGATGCAACTTCTGTATCTTTGGTGGAAAAGCTATTCAGCAACAGCTTTCCCTAGAATCCTGACCCCCCCCCCCCATACCTGCTTTGTCACTGATTCACAAGAATTTATAAGCAACTATGCTTGCTTCTAAAAACCAGGCCAAAAGACCACTCTATGGGAAAAGGCTGGTTGAGGAAGGTAAGTTCCTAAGGAGTTCTTGATTTTTCAAAGAAAAATGAAGGGCTGGCTGGGTTTTAACCCTTGGTTAAAATGATGACTAGTCCAATCAAAATATATAACTTCCCAAGATTCCATATTCACATTAGTCACCTCGTGGGGTTTTCTCTATCTGGGTGTGTGTTCAGGAGATATAGGTATATTTTAATTCTAACTGAAAAATTTTAGAAGCAAAAGCTATTAAAAAGCCTGTATCATTTGGGTGTCCTCCTCATTAGCAAATTGTGTGTGTAATTTAAACGGACTATTTACTTAGATCCTAGAAAACTAAAATATAAAATAGGGCATAGCACAGTGGGCCTCATCTTCCTTATTTCTTAGGGAAAAGGGGCAGCAGGTGGGCAAGCTTGATCTGAATGACTTCCATGCCCTTTCCAGCCATAGCATTTTAGGATTATAATCCAGCTTTCAATTTTTCTTTCCTTCCTCCCCCACTGGTTTTCCATCTCAATGAAAAGTCAGGCAGGAAAAAGGAAAACGAATCCAAAGTTGCTGCCAGCTGTGGTGAGAGGTCTGGTTGGGAAAGAGGTGAGCAGGTCGGTGAGTTGGGATCTGGGCCTCCTCTGACCCTGTCAGTGATCCCTGCCCTGCCTCACTTCCTGGCACTTGTGCAAGAGATTACTGTCCTGTGTCACTGGAGAAGAAAATTCATTCTCCTCTGGTAAAATTACTTAGGAAATGGAAAGCAATGTTGCAATTAAATTCAGAAATATTGTTAGGGGCTGGGGGCAGGTCTAAAATGTTCAAGGCAGTCTGCTGGATACTGGACAGCATCTTAAATGGGGCCATCCAAGATGGTCACTATGAAGAAGTGCTCTTTCAATGACCATGAACATTCAAATACATTCCATTAGAGACTGAGCTCAAGAGCAGGACTGTCCCTTCCATCCTGTATCTCCACGACCCAGTATAGGGTTGGCACAAGTTCGAAACTCAGGAACGTCTGTCAAACGGAATAGAAAGGGCGAACAGCACAGCCTTTGGTCATCAGCTTCACCAGTCAAGCGCAGTGGCAGCTTCCCATCTTAGTTTGTCACTTTATACTCGGACAGCAATTAATTAAGCAGCTTTAATCTCTTAAGGGCATTTTTCTTTTAGGGAAAATGAGCAAAAACAAAAACAAAACCCTAAAAAACAATAAAATCAGAAGGCATTCATCACCAGTTCTTCCTCCAAACAAAAATCTAAAACTTAAATTTAAAAAATAAGAAATGGAACCACTCACAAAAGGTTTTCCTGGGAAGCTTCAGCCAAGACGAATTAACCTTTTAAAAAGAGGCAATTATATGAAAGGGTCCAAGGGCTGGATGCTTAATCCTCTGTTTGACACGGATCCAGCAGACCCAGATGACTCCTTCCAGTAGATACAATCAACACGTCACGAATATGCTGCCCACGGTCTTCCCCACTCTATGGGAAAGGGCTGAGAGCCCCCTTCTCAGGGCACCGCATTTCTTGGATTTCCCATCAGAATGACCTTCATCCTCCAACCTCTCCTAACTTCCCTTTTAATAAAAACCAAACCACACCAAACAACACAGAATGCCTAAACACAAGGAGCAGAGCTTGTAGGACGTGGGAGATTTGTATGATGAATCCGATTCCAATGATTCGTGAGACATGTTTGGTTTGTGAAATAGTGTCTTTCTCGTTCTCCCTCACCAACCCTCCTCATCACTCTGTTTTCCCTTCTTGTCTTTCTACAAATAATTCATATCAACAAGCAAACAAGCAAGCAACAGGACACAGACATTTTTCATAAGGAGAAAGTGTTCAGGTTTTAGTTAAGTAGGGGAAGCATCTTAAAATACAGATAATACCTTAGTGGTTTTTTCCTCCTCCAAAGCCGAGCAGATGAGAGGTTAAGCCCTGTAACTCCTTAACCTAAACTGCTTTCCCTCCACAGCAAGGACTCCAGCTCAGCCGGAAGTCTGGACAACGGTCAGGCCCCCTCTGGACACAGCAGAAGGTGCAAGGGGCAAAGTCAGGAAGCTGGATCTAGCATTTGGAATACTCACTTCACAGGAGGGAGCTTTGCACTCAGCACCTGAACCTAAAATTCCTTGCTACTGCTATGTTACTTCTTAAAACAAAAGTATGACTTTGGGAAAATATTTAAAATATATATATCTTTTTCTATTAAAAATATTTATCTTTTTTTCCAGAACCAAAAATCAGTTCCAACTGAAACGTGTTTTTCAAATGAGTGGAGACATAGAAAAAAGGTGGTAAGTGGAAAAAGAAGTGTCTTTGCTACCACCGAGTGGACGAGCCCCCCAGGGGATGTTCGCTCAGGCCAATGAGCAGTTCTAGGAAATAGCAGGAGCTGAGGCTTTTTCTCTAAGGGCCTTTAGTGAGTCACCTCCCCCTTCCTCCGCAGACCAGCACCGGCTCTGCTATCCTGGGGACCGACCGTCCAGCAGCCTGTGGAGGCCTATGTTGCTGGCAGGGCCTGGAACCAAAGTGGTGCACATATAGAGAAAGGCGGTGGACGCATGTTTTTTAAACACACATCTGCACGTGTGCACGCACACAGACACACACAGAACACATACATTCAAGTGAGGGACACTCCCACCTAAGTAGTCACCAAGGAGGTTCCACATATCTCAATGATGACCAAAACGCTCACATCATCTCTGGAACTTCTCTCTGGAAACTATTCATGAGCCGCAGGAGGAAATGGCTCCAACTGCTTGATGGCTAGACCTCGTCTGTAACTCCGAACACTCCTGACCAACCTTCTCTTCTAGAGGCTTCAAACAGCTTCTGACTAGTTTCAGACTTAAAATTCTCCCTCCTGTCACCACATAGCTGCCCTGAGAAGAGGGGGCAAAAATCTCCTGAGAGGAATCAAATGAAGGTGATACAGGAAATCTCTAGTCACCAGGGGAGTCACCATTCTGGATCTCAGTTTCTGCCTTAGTAAGAGGAAGAGGGTGGAAAAGGTGACCATTAAGGTCCCTTCCAATTCTAACATCTTAGAAGTCTGTATTTCTAGATGTTTCTAGATGCTGAGGACGGTTCCAGAAATGTTTTTGCCAATGGCAACATCATTGGAAATCTGTGCAGTATCCTGCTGGAGCCACTCAAGGGGGACAACACATACTGGGATACAGAAGCTCTAAAACCTTCGTTAAATTGCCAGTCACATGACTTTATAGGAACAGCTCGTACATGCACAGGGAATGCCAGCCCGAGATTCCCTAAAATCATCTCTTAATAATCCCTATTCTCAATGAGCCCAGACGGGCAGAAGCACCAAGCACCACCAGGGATGCAAAAGACACATGGTGTCAGCTCCTAAGGAAAGTAAACCCCAAAGGTCCATGGGACTGAATTTACCAGCTGCATCCAGCCAGATACCTTGTTTCCACAGTATGGAGTTTCAGCATCACTCTTGCCTGACTTCTGGGCAAATTTGGGGGGATTTTAGATCAACATTGCAGATAACCCTTGGACATGTGGAGAGTAGTAATGAAGTTTAACTGTAGTTTGTCTCACAAGGTGGAATCCCCTCTACCCCCCCACACCCCTCCACCCCCGCCCAGAAAACAGAAAGCTGTAAAGTGGGGGGCTGGGCGGGCAGAGAAGGGTGGATATCTGCACAGTACTTTATAGCTCCCATCGATCTCAATTCTCTGCCTGTAGATCTTGCACAATCAGTACTCAAATGCTCGGTCAGTTTTCCCTAGGCTCCCCTGGCAGGTCCCTGGGTTGCTGTCCATTATGGCAACCTATCGAACGTGTTAGTGTGAAAAAATCTCTGGGATCTGCTGACAGGAGCCCCAGCAGTCAGCTGGGCTATGCCACTGAGTGAAGGACAGGACCTGAACGTCCGCCCTGCAGTTCCAGCCTCAAAAATGGCACTGATCCCACTTACAGGTGAGGCTCCCAGGAAGACCAGACTGAATGATAACCGTGAATGTGGTCTGTCAACTACAGAGCATTAATCCAATGTTAGTTTTTACACGGGAAAGGTAAACTTTTGTAGTAGGGTAAACTCAACTGATTTCATTAGGTGTATTTACTTGCAGCACAGGTAAGGAAAAGGGGGAACATGATCTTTTGGGATCTGCCAAACAGTGACACTGCTCCACTTCTCTAAGAGGGAGGGAACTTTTTATCTGCAAGGCTGATTTAAAATAACACCCTGTTGGAAGAAGTCAGGAGATCTGTCCGTTTCAGAAGGTATCCCCTGCCTCCTCTACCATCTCTAACTCTGGCCCCTGTGCTCCCGCATCTCGTTGCAAGTGGGTGCTGCCAGACCTGGCCCAGAAGTCCTCAGGGCTGGGGGTCTCTTAGGGGTGAGGCGTGCTTCTGGCTTCCGTCACCGAGAGGCAGAGACACAGCATCCTTGGACAGAGACCACAAAGGCCCTGGGACCTCTCCAAACTGTAGCAGACAGCGTTTTGCCGTGAAAAGAAACCCAAAGTGAGAACGCCCAGCTCTTCAGGATAAAATGATCAGGCCCAGAGACCTCGTGAAAACAGTTCACATGTTCCTGGGGCACTACTTGGCCCCGGCCACGTGGCTGGACCTCAGGAGATACTGATCCACGCTCCCTTTCCGCCGGCTCACAGTCCGCCTCTCGCTGTCGAATATGCGTTGCAGCTGCAGGGCCAGCCGCCGGTCCTCCTCCTCCTGCCGCAGCTTCTGTTCCATCTCCCGCAGGGCTGGGCCTGCCTCCCCACCGCTTGGCCGCAGTTTCTTCAGGGAGCCATTCTGTTCCAAGTGCTTGGTCTTACAATGTCTTTTCCGGCCCCGGCGCAAGGAAGGAAGGGGCTCCTCGCCGAGGTTGTCTGCCAGCACACCATTGGGCAGGTCAAAATGATTCGCAGTCTTCAGCTGCTTCTTTGTTTTGAGGACCGCCCCCAGAACGCTATTTTTGGGTAGCGCGGAATGAACCACCGGGTTTTTCACGGTTGTGCTCTGACAGGTGGTGTCTAACTTGGCCTCTGGGGTGGGCCCCGGCCCTTCCTCCTGCTCTCTCTCTGAGGAAGTCCCACTGGCGCCCACACGCGGTTCTGAAGAGCAGCGGGTATCGGATGCAACCTCGGGGCTCCTTTTACTCTCGCTGCCGGCTTCCACTTTTGTTTGGCTCACAGAGGGGAAAGAATCGAGGCCAGTGGGGGTGGGTCCGGCACACGCAGAGAGGGCCTGCCCACCCGCCAGTCTCATCTGGAAAGTCAGAGGTGGCTTTTCCTTGCTAGAATGGGTAACTTCGGACACTACTAAGTCTTCCCCTGTTTCTGGAGCCAGGGATGTGAGGGTGGCTTTTGAAAGGGTCTTTTTGATCTGCCGCTCCTGAAAGATCTGTTCCCACTTTTTGAGGATCCTTGGGCTAGCCTCATAAGAAGTCTGCTTCTGCAGGCTTCTGTTGAGGTTGCGGGGTGTTGATTTGATGATGAGGGGACTGAGCACCCGGCCATCGGGGAGTCTCTTGGGAGGAGTACAGGGTGAGCAGACAATGGGCTTGAAATGGTTTAGCTCCTCAGAGATGCTGTCGTTGCTCTCAGGACTGATGGAGCGCTCTGGCTTATGCAGAGAAGCCAAGGATGAGAGGGAACTGAAGGGGAGACGTTTTTCCACCGTTAAGTCCGGGGCGGAGAGGCAGCGGTTGTTCTGAGTGGACAGGAGGACACCAATGATGGGGTTGGAGCCTGGGGCCATAGCTGTGACCTAAAAGAGGTTAAAAAGATTTTATAGACATGCATATAGACATACTGTCTCTCTTCACAGTTCCTTCATGATGGTAGAAAGAGGACATCAGGGGAAGGCTAAGAAAAGGGATAAAGGGTGAGATGAGAGTAAGAAAGGGGGAAAATCCCTACCCAGAACACACACCATTTGCAGAAATTCCTACACAACTGAAACAATTAATAAAATTGAAAACCTACGGGGAATAAGACTGATGAATCACTGAACTCTACTTCTGAAACTAGTAATACACTATGCATTAATTCATTGAATTTAAGTTTAAAAGAAAGAAAAAAAAAAGGGTAAGAGAAGGAAAGGAAAGGAAAAGAAAAGAAAAGAAAACCTACGGGGAAAAAAACTCAACCAGAACTTTCAAAAAATTCTTCTACTGGCCTTCAATTCCACCCATCTGGCTACTAATTCAAACTCTCGTCCTTCACATTTATTTGCAAACTTCTTCAACATAATCAGTATGCCTGGGACCCACTGTGCCTCTGCTCATCTGGAATAGTGTCTTCTGTGGCCACGTGCAGGAAGCCACCATATGGGAGCGGAGAACTCCAGAAGCCCGTGTCGGCGGTGTACCTTGGTTTTGCTGGTTGGGGCTGCTCGTAGTCGGCTCTTTGCTCTGTCTTGAGCAGTGTCACTGCAACTCTGACTCCTTTCCACCTTGGAATTTAAATTCCTAAATAAATAAACACAAGACAGTCAAAAGGAGCCCATATGCTATAACTAAGGAAAAAAAATGACAATCTCTTCTGTGCTTTAAAAGCCAAGTGCCAAGAAAGACATTCCCTTGGGAAGCTACAACAGGAAATCAGTTAGTTTACTAAAAAACATGCTGTAAGAACAAATCCTGTCAAAAGTACTTTTGGTTTAAGCCGTTGTTTCCAAACTAGACCTGGCTTAAATGATAAAAGGCTGTTCCAGGCTGTTCTCCTGCTTAGAGAGATGCAGGGATACTCTGCCTTCTTTAATAGGGTGGATCCAGTGTTAAAACCACCGATACAAACAAATTTTTTTTAGGCCCAAACATCTCCTCAAGCAATCTGTTAGCCACAAAACAAATATTTAAGTACTTACAAAATACACAGCAGTGCACTAAACTTTTAAGTAAGGAGTCAAAATTAAATGCAGTCTCTTCCTTAACTCATTGCCTTGGAGCTTCCCAAGGCCTAAATCCTGGTGATTTAAGGCATTTCAAGGACACATGGTTTTTTGGTCTTAGTCATGCAACATTATAACCCAATCCAACCCCACAGTACCCGTATGGTAACATTAATCTTACTGTGTAAGAATTATATGCAGATGACTGTTACCTACCCTGCTGAGAAGGGGGGACTGTAGGAATTTTTTTTTTTTTAAAGTCAGGATTATCTTATTATTCACCTTTTTTTCCTACCCTCCAATCTGTGCCTCATATACGGCCTGTGAGAAAAATGCTTTTACCACCAATGTGTCCAGCTGTTACTTTACCTGTGCTGCAACTCTATGCAACAAGCATTTATCATACACTTCCTATATGCCAGTCCCTGAAAAGCACCATGTGGGCGCTGGGAATACTGAGAAAAATGACATAGTTTAAGGTCTTCACGGAACCAGAGTCCAGTGGGGCAGACAAATAAATAATTCAGTATACTACAGTGAAATGGTACAAAATTAAAAGTATGTCTAGGAGACAGAATGGCATGAAAGAGTCATGAAGTACCTGGGATGGAGTGAAAGCCGGGCTGGAAAAGCCCCCCTGTGGCACATGTATTTTGAAGGATCAATAAGAATTTGCCAGAAGTCAAGGTGGATGCGGATGATCCCAAGCAGAAATGATTTCCTTGAATGATTTTATTTAGCTTTAGAATTAACTACATCATCATAGCTACTCTTTTGTAGCAAAAGATTTACTTTTTTAAAGTTTCAGTATGCTAGGATTAGCTCAGAAAACTTACAAAGGAGGAAATAAGGTACATTTCTAGGTGTCTCTCCTCTCCCCATATCTCTAGCAAAGGCCTGTCCTACCTGCCCTCAGTGGCTTCTATTCTAGCATTTCTGTGCTATTCCTCCCCTTCAAAAACCTCTCATCTTCTGTCTCATCACCTTGCTATATGGTTCCATCTGCTATACTCATCTAGGCCACGTTATCAATAAGAAAATATGGTGGCCAACCTGCATATGTCTAAACTTTGTCAAGAAAATTCAACACTGAACCTAAGCGAATAATGTGAGCATCATACTGTCTAGTAGGAAATGTGTTCTGGAACAGGGAGGAAATTTCAACATCACCCTACAAAGGCAGCTGCTTAAAAATCAGCTTGGTTCATATTTTACCTAGAACAGTATTGAAATTCTTTTGCATTCCCACCACTCACAGAAATTGTCAGTGGTGTAAGCTGCCTGGAAGTTAAGTAGATGACAGATTACAATGTTGGAGTGAACAACATAGACTTTGGGTCAGGTGGAATCAACATAGGGCTGAAAGAGAATGCATTACTATTTCAAATATGTGACTTGTTTGACATCATTCCACTGGAGTAATAGTAGACATTTAGACAAAAAGGACTTTCTGACCAACATAAGAAAGAACAGAGTAACTTTTATTGGAACGGTTCACCAATAGCTGCCTTGGGAGATACTGAGCTCCATATCATTACAGGTGCTCAAACTGAGGCTGGACCCATACTTTAAGGTCCAAATATTCCATAATTAAAAATTAGCTTAGGGGCTCCTGGGTGGCTCAGTTGGTTAAGCATCTGCCTTTGGCTCAGGTCATGATCCCAGGGTCCTAGGATCGAGACCCGCATCAGGCTCCCTGCCCAGCGGGAAGCCTACTTCTCCCTCCACCTGCTGCTCCCCCTGCTTGTGCTCTCTCTCTCTCAACCTCTTTCTCTGACAAATAAATAAATAAAATCTTTAAAATAAATAAATAAAAATTAGATTAATATGATTTTTAAAACGGGCCATGTATCCGTATTTTCAGCAGTAGCAGTCGAATTTGAAGACTCTTGGCTACATGCCCAAATTATCAGATGTACAAATCACAGCCACCTATCTGGGGAGAACCTCTTCACATGCCCCCTAACCTCCATTCTGGTGAAAGAAAAGGCCCAGAGAGGAAACCTGTAGTTGCAGAGTTGAGCACACAACAAGGACACCCAACATAGTTTCTGACGATTTAAAATCTATTTCGTAAACCTCGGTATGGCTGACACTGCCATTGTCTCTCCCATTCGCCTGGTCAGCTGACTTTACTGAGCAACAGCTCTGTGCAAAGCAAGAGAGACAGACTGATGAGAGAGAATCTTGACCCACGGGAGCAGCCAGTCAGTTAAGTCCACCATAAATGTCACAGAAGTGCTATAAGAGAGCAGTAATTGTACAGCTAAACTCTTCAAGCATTTCCTTCTGAGAGTTTCATAGTTTCTGCCCTTACATTTAGGTATCTGATGCAATCTGACTTCTCTCTTGTATTTGGTGTCACCTCACATAATTACCATTTTTTTGTGGTGAGATCATTTAACTTCCAACTTCATTCCTTATTTAGCATGTGGCTATCCGGTTGTGGTCCCAGCACCTAAATGAAGACTATTCTTCCCCCCATAGAACAGTCTTGGTACCCTTACGGAAAATCAGCTGACATATGGGTTTATTTCTGGACTCCCAATTCTGTTCCACTGATTGATATATCTACCCTTATTTCAGTACTACCCTCTTAATTACTGTAGTATGCCATAAATTCTGAAATCAGGCAGTGTGAGTCCTCTGCCCTTGATCTTTTTCAAGATTGTTTTGGCTGTTTGGGATCCTCTGCAATTCCTTATGTGAATTTTCATTACAGCTTGTTCGTTGCTGCAAAAGAGGAGACTAATTTTAATAGGTATTACAATGAATCTATAAAACAGGTTGGGGGGTATTGCCATCTTAACAATGTTAAATCTAATCCATGAACATAGAAGGTCTTTCCCTTCATTTAAGTCTTCTTCAACTATTTCAACAATGTTTTGTAGTTTTCACTTTATAAGCCTTGTACCTCCTTGGTTAAATTTACTCATGACTATTCTATTCTTTTTGATGCTATTGTAAATGGAATTGCTTTCCTAATTACATTTTCAGATTGTTCATTGCTAATAGTATAGAAATGCAACTGATTTTTATGTGGTGATTTCTACCCTGCTACTGGTTAAATTTATTAGTGTTAATAGTTTTTCCAAAATTCTAATATTTTTTAGGATTTCCTAGGAATAATATCATGTCATCTGTGAACTGAGATAATTTTACTTCTCGCTCTGTAATCTGGATGCTTTTTCTTTTTTCCAGCTTTATGAGGTATCATTGACATATAATACTGTATACATGTAAAATATACAATGGGTTGATCTGATACACTTATATATTGTGAGATGATTACCATAGTAGAGTTAACATCTCCATCACCTCACATAATTACCATTTTTTGTGGTGAGATCATTTAACTTCCAAGTATATTTGAAGGCAGCTTTCTTTCAAGTATAATACAGTATTGTTAACTCTAATTACCATGTTGCATATATGATGCCCAGAACTCACTATGGAGTGTACCCTTGACCAAGATTTCCCCATTTCCTCTATTCTCTGACAACCATGTTTCTGCCTTCTGTTTTTATGATTTGACTTTTTTAAGATTCCACATATAAGTGATATCATAGAGGCAGCATCTTTCTCTCTTATTTTACTTAGCATATTATCCCCAAGGTCCACCCATGTTGTTGCAAATGGCAGAATTTCCTTCTTTCTCATAGCTGAATAATATTCCACTGTGTGTACGTGTGTGTGTGTGTGCGTGTGTATACAGATACCACATTTTCTTTATCTATTCATCCATGGATGGACACTTCAAGAGTTTCCATAGCTTAGCTATTGTGCATAATGTTGCAATTAACATGGGAGTGCATATACCTCTTGGAGATCCTCATTTCATTCCTTTGGATGTATATCCAGAAGTGGGATTACTGGATCATATGGTAGCTCTGTTTTCATTTTTTGAGGAAACTCCAAACTGTTTCCACACTAGCTGTACCAGTTTGCATTCCCACCAGCAGTGCACAAGGGTTCCCTTTTCTCCACATCCTCACCAACACTCATCTCTTATTCTCTTGAGGAAAATGGCCTTTGACAGGTGTGAGGTAATAGCTCACTGCGGTTTTGATTTGCATTTCCCTGATGAATAATGATACTGAACATCTTTTCAAGTACCTGATGGCCATTTTTTTTTTTTAAGATTTTATTTATTTGAGAGAGAAACAGAGAACAGGGGAGCAAAAGCAGGAGGAGTGGCAAAGGGAGAGGAAGAACCAGGCTCCCTTCTGAGCAGGGAGCCTGATGCAGGGCTCTAGCCTAGGACCCTGGGATCATGACCTGAGCTGAAGTCAGAGGCTTTAACCCACCGAGCCACCCAGGCACACCCCTGTTGGCCATATGTATATGTCTTTGAAAAAAATGCCTGTTTAGTTCCTCTGCTGATTTTTCATTTGGGTTGTTTGGGGGGTTTTGTTACTGTTGTTGTTGGGGTGTGTGTGTGTGTGTGTGTGTGTGTGCAGGTGTGTGCGATGTGCTATTGAATTGTATGAGTTCCTTAAATACTTTGGATATTAACTCCTTATCTGACAGATGATCGATAAATATTTTTTCCCATCCCTCAGGTTGCCTTTTCATTCTGTTGACTGTTTCTTTTGCTGTAAAGAAGACTTAGCTTTAATAAGACTAATAAGACTTTAGCCACTTATTTCCCTTTTTGCTTTTATTGCTTGTGGTTTGGGTGTCATATCCAAAAAAATTATTGCCAAGACCAATATCAAATAATTCTTCTCCTATATTTTCTTCTAGGAGTTTTACACTTTCAGGTCTCATGTTTAAGTCTTTAATCTATTACAAATTAGTTCTTGTGAGTGGTGTAAAAATAGGCATCCGTTTCATTCTTCTGCATGTGATTATGCAGGTTTCCCACTACCATTTGTTGAAGAGACTGTCCTTTCTCCACTGACTATTTCTGGCTCCCCTGTCTAACATTAGCTGACCATGCATGCACTGGTTTATTTCAGGGCTCTCGCTTCTATTTCTTTGGACTATTTTTTATGGCAGTACCACACTGTTTTGATTAATATAGCTTTGTAATACAGTCTGAAGTCAGGAAGTGTGATACCTTCAACTTTATTCTTTCTCAAGAACAAAGGCTATTTTGGGTCTTTCATGGGTGCATACAAATTTTAGGGTTGTTTCTGCTATTTCTATGAAAAAGGTCATCAGAATATTGATATAGGTGGTTTGGTTGGTATAGAGTTTTTATTATTAATTCCTCTGATCCATAAACAGGGATAGCTCTCCATTTATTTGTGTCTTCAATTTCTTCCATCAATGTCTTCCAGTTTTCAATGTACAGATATTTCACCTTCTTGGTTAAATTTATTCCCAAGTTTTTTGTTTTTTGATGCTATTGGTGAATAGGGCTGTTTGTTTTTTTTTTTTTTTTTAAGATTTTTAAAAAATTTATTCATTGGAGAGAGAGAGCAGCACAAAGTAGAGGGAGGGGCAGAGTGTGTGTGAGAGAGAGAGAGAGAAAGAGAGAGAAGCAGACTCCCTGCTGAGCAGGAAGCCTGACACAGGCCTCAATCCCAGGACCTGGAGATCATGACCCAAGCTAAAGGCAGATGTCTGAGCCACCTATTTCTTTTTTCTTTTCTTTTCTTTTTTTTTTTTTTTTTTTTAAGACTTATTCATTAGAGAGAGAGTGTGTGTGTTGGGAGAGGGAGAAAGGGAGAGATTCTCAGGCAGACTCCGGGCTGAGTGCAAAAGCCCAATGCGGAGCTTGATCTCACAACCCTGAGATCATGACCTGAGCTAAAATCAAGAGTCAGATATCTAACTGACTGAGCCACCCAGGTGTCCCGGGGCTGTTTTCTTTCTTTTTCAGATATTCCATTGTTAAGTGTTAGAAACGTAAGTGACTGCTGTATGCTAATTTTGTAGCCAGCAACATTACTGAATTCATTGACTAGCTCTAACAGTTTTTTGGTGGTCTTTAGGATTTTCTGTATATAAGAACATATCATCTACAAACAAAGACAACTGTACTTCTTGCTTTCTAATTTGGTGAAGACTCTCCAAGTTTGTTTGGTGACCTGTGAGCTTCCCCAAAATAGACAGCCAAACCTCTCCCCAAATTTAGTTCTTACTTCTTCAAATAACTTTTCTACTCCCTCCTCCTGCTCTTCTCCTTCTGGAACTCTAATAATTTGCAAATTGTTTCTTTTGATGCTATCCCACAGGTCATACTGGCTTTCTTCACTTGTTTCTCATTCTCTTTTCTTCTGCTTGATCCACTCTGATGTTGATGTTCTCCGCTGTGTTTTTCTTTTCATTCACTGTATTCTCCAGCTCCAGAATTTTTGTTTGGTTCTTCCCTAAGATTTCTCTTTGTGAGATTTCTCTTTCTTTTTTTTATTGTACTGTTGTCCTGATTTAGTTGAACTGTCTTTCTGTATTTCTTGTAGCTAACTAAGCTTCCCAAAATAGCTATTTTGAAGTCTTTATTGGGTATATCACAGATCTTCATGTCTTTGGGATTCATTACTGGAAAATTATTATGATCTTTTAATGGTGTCATATTTCCTTGGTTTTTCATGCTTCTTGAAATGTTGCAGTACTGTCTTCACATCTGAAGTAGCAGTCACTTCCTCCATTCCTCTTCATTAACTGCCTTTGGGAGAGAAGTATCTTCCATCAGCCTTGGTAGGGATTCTGAGGCTTTCTTAGACCTTCTATGGGTACAGCTGCTCCTTGCTTCTTGCTTCCTCTTGTGGCAGAATTCTTAAGCTTGTATGACTTCTCTTGATCCTGGAACATACCAGGTCAAAGCATCCCTTCTGCTTTTCCAAGGGTGGCACTAAAGATCAAGTTTGTGGTCTCTCCCTCCTCCAGAGAGTCTGACTGGCTTTCTACAGTAGTCATCTACCAATACTCATTCTCACTACCACTGGGAGTATGTACTGGAAGCAGGCGACAGGGTGGAGGTGTGAATAACGTGTACAATGTGCTGGTAGTGCCTGTGAGTCAGGTGGGAGGATCCACAGATGAAGATCTGGTTATTTATTTGAGATTTTTCTTCATTTTAAATCTAGGCCTTTAAAGCTATAAATTTACCTCTAAGCACTACTCTTAGTGCATTCCAACAGTTTTAGTATGGTGGGTTTCATTTTCATTCCTCTGAAGGTATTTTCTAATTTCTCTTGTGATTTCTCTTTTGATCCATTGCTTTTTTGAATGTATTGTTTTAATATCCATATATTGGTGAATTTTCCAATTTTTCTTCTGTTACTGACTTATAGCTTCATTCTGTTGTGGTCAAAAATGGTATTTTGTATTATTCCGATCTCTTAAAATTTATTGAGATTTGCTTTAGGCTGTAACATATGGTCTATTCTAGAGATTGTTCCACATGCACTATAGTAAAATGTGTGTTCTGCTGTTGTGTAGGAAAGTGCCTTATATATGATAAGTCTATCTGTTATATAGTGTTGTGAAAATCTTCTATATCCGTGTTTACCTTTCATCTGTATATTATATCTATTACTGAAAGTGGGTATTAAAGTCTCCAAGTATTATCATTAAAATTCCTACTGGCCCCTTCAATTCTGTCAATTTTTGCTTTACATATTTTGTGCCTTTATTATTACGTGTATATGTGTTTACAATGATTATATCTTCCTTTTTTTTTTTTTTAAAGTAATCTCTACACCAAACATGGGGCTCAAATTCACGATCCAGAGATCAAGAGTCACATGTTCTACTGAAGGAGTCAGTCAGGTGCCCCATATAATGGTTATATTTTATTAACAGATAGACATTTGTATCATTATACAATGCCTGTCCTGTCTCTTGTAGTAATTTTTGTCCTAAAGTCTACATTGTCTAATATTAGTTAAGCTACTCCAGCCAGTTCTCTTTTGGTCACTATTTACATAGAATATCTTCTTTTATCCTATTGTTTTCAACTTATTTCTGTCTTTGGATCTAAAGGGGTCTCAGCATATAGTTGGATTTTTTTTGGGGGGGGGAGGCAGAGGGAGAGAGAGAATCTTAAGCAGACTTCACGCTCAGTGCAGAGCCCAACACAGGGTTCAATCTCACAACCCTGAGGTCACGACCTGAACTGAAACCAAGTCAGACACTTAACCAACTGAGCCACCAGGCACACCTATTAGGATCATATTATATATTTTAAAGATTTTATTTATTTATTTGACAGAGATCACAAGTAGGCCGGGGTGAGGGGAGCAGGCTCCCCACTGAGCAGAGAGCCCGATGCGGGGCTCGATCTCAGCACCCTGGGATCATGACCTGAGCTGAAGGCAGAGGCTTTAACCCACTGAGCCACCCAGGCACCCCTAGGATCATATTGTTTTAAAAACCATTCTACCATCTCTTTTATTTGGAGAGTTTAAGTCATTTACATTTAATGTAATTACCAATAAGGAAGGACTTACTTCCGCCATTTTGCTATTTGTTTTCCCTATGTCCTATACCTTTTTTGTTTCTAAATTCTCCATTAATGCCTTCTTTTCTATTAGATATTTTCTGTGTACTACTTTGAGTCTTTTCTTATTACTTTACTAAATATGTTGTAGTTATTTCCTAGTGATTGCTATGGGGACTACAATTAACATCTTAATTTACAAAATCTATTTCAAAATTCATAGCATAGCAGAATCTATTTTAAAATTAATAGCAATTCAATAGCATACAAAAACTTTGTTCTATATAACTCTATTCTTCCCCTTTTACATTGTTGTTACATGAAGAGCCACAAAAATCATGATGGTAAAAGCATCTTATAGCCATAAATGTATTATTATTGTAGTATTTGGTCACAGCAACAGGATTCAAGACTAAGAATAGTCAGGACTAGTGAACTTGATAATATTCTTAGGGTTGGAAGAACTCAAAAATAAAAGAAGTAACTACTCTTACTACTTTGTGCACATCCATTTTTGTACCCCCAAACCCTAACACAGTGGATATAATTAAAAAATTTTCTTATAAATGAACAAAAATTATGTACAGAAACACCTCTCTCCTCCTTATGAAAACAAAACAAAACCAGAGAACTTCAACATTCATTAGGAATGTAGTATCTGTCAGGCACTGAGCTGCTTTAAATATATTTTATCACTTTTAATACATAGAGAAACCCTACAAGACAAGCATCATCATCCTCATTTTACAGACAAAGAACTGAGGGAAATGATCTTCCAAGGTCACACAGCTGAAGCCAAGGTTTAAACCCATTTCTCTATAGATACTAAGCCTGTGCTCTTTCTACCACAGCATATTGATCTTTCATTCTACTCTGCCACAGAACAGACCCAGCACATCTAGGGAAGCTCTCTTTTCCAAAAACATAATGGAGCCATAAACAAGAGAAAGCAGCATTGTCTGAAAGGCAACTGGCTTAAAATTTCCATTGCCAAGAGACCAGATGGTTTCTGGGATATAGAGTTAGGCTAAAAATACCAACAACCACAATGAATCTGACTTACAAAGAAAAGGAGGGGCAGCCAGTATAAACATGCAGCTGGAAAGCTAGAAGATTTAATGCTTATAAAACATTGCTTAAAGGGTATAAAACATTAGACAGCTCATGCTCTCAACTGTTCAATCATCACTCTCACATATCCAAACCACATTAATTTTTTAATTAAACTCTCAAATCTGACAGAGCTGAGTTCAACCAAGAAGCTAAAGGCTGGAGAGGAGACTCCTTTGAGCCCCTAACCTGCATGTATGAGCCCTCCCAACTACCACCACATACACACATACTTGAATGAAAGCAGCAGCTTCCTTAGGCTCAGAAATGGGTGAGATTTTGTTATAATCCTTCCTTTATATATTTATGATCTGGGTTATCTGCCTGGTATACACTAGTATTCTTTTTTTTAAGTGTACAGTTTAATAGTTTTTAATTCACAGTTATTTAACCATTACCACAATCAATTTTAGAATATTTCTATCACTTCAGACCCCTCAAATGGCAGGATAACTGGACAGGTTCTGTTTACCTCTGATAGAACTAGACAGAGTATAAATTAAACCAACAGAAAGCAGGCAGCTTTCCTTTGCAAAGGTAGATCATTTCAAAACCAGGTTCCAAGTGCAGAGTCTTTGGTCACAAGGGTTCTGACAATGGTTTGATGCGAATGTGCATAAGTTTGATATAAAGAGAGACCTGAGTTCAGTTCCACCTCTGTCACTCTAATGAGGTGAGAAGCTCTTGGGTGATTTACTTAACGTCTTTGAGCGGCATGTTTCTTAGCTATAAATTGGAAACAGTACTATAAAACTTGTAGAATGATGTGAGAACTAAATGAAATGAGGAATGTAAAGTACTCAACGTGACAGGAAGCACAAAAAAAAACTAGCTCCCCTGATAGAGACCCCGACCACTCCCCATCCTGCCCTCTGAAAACTACCAAGTATTTCTGTGCTGGTGCGGCAGAGATTACTGACACCTATAATCCTGCCTCTCTCCCTAAATTCCACATCACTTCTCCTTAAGCTAGCTTCCCTTTTCAACCAGATTCCACTACTTTTAACAAGATTTGTCCTCTTAATAACCAGCCCATCTGCTTGATTTGTTTCAATTCCTTTATCCCTCCCAAACACACACACACACACACACACACACACACACACACACACGGGCACAGGACATGACCCATGCCATCACCAAGTCTGTGGCTTCTTGTAACTCACTATGTCATCTTTTCTCCCAGTCTCCACTCCCCCATGGCTATTGTTGGGACTACTCCCCACATACAACTTGCTATGTCTAATCCTTAGATTTTTACAGAACTTTCCAACTACCATCACCCCCTTTATTTTCATGCCACAGCCTCATTCTCTCCACTCTTTAAAATTCTGCTTTAAGCCACTTCTAGATGCTTCTATTTTAGAGGTCGAAAGAATCTTAAACTATTCAGTAAAATCCCTGCCCAGCAGTAGGTCACCAAAACAACCTGAATTTTATATATATGACACAGAAGGGGGTCAATTGAGTTTACTAGGGGTCAATTGAGTTTACTAGGGCTCACACTCCTACTTCCCTACCATCTTCCTAGACCAGCCTCCCCATCCCCACCTCTCTGGCTTTGCCTTCTTTCATCCGTTCTAGAGCTATTCCTCCAATATCATAACACTCATATATGTATGGTATCTGTTACCGGAAATCATCTATATTTTCATTGTTCATTTTAAGGAAGAGGGACAAGTCTGCTTATTTTAATTTACTCCAACACTGACTGGGCACATTTAATACTGCTGAGTCTGTCAATCACTAACTATTTCTCCACCAACACACCTTATAGTAAGCACTTAAGGTCTCTTGATATGTCCCACTCTGAACCACAGACTCAGGCTTAAAGTATTTGGACATTAGAAAACAAAATAATGTGGTTCGTTTCTACTTAATTAAGGCTTAATTACTACTCAATGAGAAACAGATTTTTCTTTTATACAATCTATAAAAAGTATCACCATACACTGCTGTTAATGCATTAGAAGGCTAAAAGCAACTTTATACTCTATAAGCCTTATCAATGTGGTCACTAGACTCCTCAAATCCCATATTAATCCTATGGAATCTAGTCTATAAAATAGCCACCAGCCCGTCTGTTCCTCAACAGCTCCCAGAACCCTCCCTCCAATGCCACAAGTCTGGCAGTTGATTCTGACAAAATTCCGGTTTAACTAGCCGCAGGTACAAGACCTATCTTATTTGATTACTCCCCAAGTATTTCTTGAGCTTCCACTATAGGCCAGGCACTGTACTAAGCACTGCAACTATAAGATGTTGTCCCTGTTCACAAAAGATTTAAAGTCCAGTGTGAAGACGGGCAGAGGTGCAGAGGGGTCCATACGAAGGAATGGTGGACAATGGGGTAGAGTAGGAAGAGCCAAGAAACCTCAGTTCTCAGATCCCTACTGTTCTAGCTATCTACAATTTAGCAAACCATGTTGTCTCTCCAGGCTTTAGTTTTCTCATCAGTAAAACAAAAGAATTAGATAATATTTAAAATATTTTCCAGCTCTAAGAGTCCACATTCTAAAGATTTTATTTATTAATTTGACAGGGAGAAATCACAAGTAGATGGAGAGGCAGCCAGAGAGAGAGAGAGAGAGATAGGGAAGCAGGCTCCCTGTGAGCAGAGAGCCCGATGCGGGACTCGATCCCAGGACCCTGAGATCATGACCTGAGCCGAAGGCAGAGGCTTACTTAACCCACTGAGCCACCCAGGTGCCCCCAAGAGTCCACATTCTAAAAGAATTTAACAGGCGCACCTGGATGGCTCAGGGGGTTAAGCCGCTGCCTTCGGCTCGAGTCATGATCCCAGGGTCCTGGGACTGAGCCCCGCATTGGGCTCTCTGCTCAGCAGGGAGCCTGCTTCCCCCCCCTTCTCTGCCTCTCTGCCTACTTGTGATCTCTGTCTGTCAATTAAATAAAAAATATATATATTTAAAAGGATGTAACAAAAGAGTGGCAGTAATAGTCACTGAACTTATCATGTACCAGAAATCCTGCTAGGCGCTGTATACTTAAGATACAATTTTATATGGAATGGCAATACTGGCAATGCTGGATTACTATCTTCTTTGTTGTTGTTCATTTTTTAAACTGGAAAGAGGATAGATGGTTGAATTATATTCCTTTTTATGATTATGCCTATTTCCAAGAAGAATCCAAAGTAACCTACTGCAAAAATACCTAAGACTGAGCCTTAACGGAGGACAGAGATCACATCAAGTAATAAATACAGAAAAAGTATTATACCGAAAGTTTTTTTGTTTTTTTTTTTTTAATAGGCCATGTTGGAAAGTCAGGATGACTGAATTAAAAACCCTGTCCTAATTCTAAACCTCCTGATAGCCAAAGCAAAGAGGAGAATGCAAGTAGATATGTAGCCTTTTGAAAAGATACTACCGCAACACAGAAAGTTTTTTCAGCCTGAGCTTTTGGAAGAATTTGCAATCAGGTTTTTTGTTTGATTCTAGTGAGGAAGAAGGGAATGAGGACTGAAGGGAAATAAGTATAAACAAACAAAAAAGTTTCTCAATATTTAAAACAAAAGTTTAACTTTACAATGATATATCTTACGCTTCAAGTTCATTTTTTTCAATTAACATATATTTTGTGATTAACTTAGAAATGATCTTGGATTAAGTATTACTCTATCTGCCTCCCATCAAGAAGTTTCATTTTCAATAGGACTGCAAAAGTTTACAAACAGTGCTTTAAAGCTCTCTTTGCTTTGAATTTTTCACATAGAAAGAGACTGAGCTGTTGGCAAGACTTATAACCAGAACCAATTAATGGATTCCTTCCAAAATAACCATCCTATTAGGCCTACTCACTCCTACCTCCATGCCTTTGGGCTTAAGAAACATTTATGAAGTAGATAAGTAAAACAAATGCAGATTGATTTGATTTAAATACAGTTTTAAAAACTTCCAAACCTTTTATATATGACCTCTCTTTAGGATAAGAACTTAACAGAGAAAACCTATTTTTTTTTAAGATTTTATTTATTTATTTGACAGTGATCACAAGTAGGCAGAGAGGCAGGCAAAGAAAGAGGGGGAAGCAGGCTCCCTACTGAGCAGAGAACCCGATGCGGGGCTCGATCCCAGGACCCTGGGATCATGACCTGAGCCGAAGGTAGAGGCTTAACCCACTGAGCCACTCAGGCGCTCCAAAAACCCATTCTTTTGTTGTTGCTTAACACATGGAAAAAACGTCACATGAAATATCCAAAAACTATTAAAAATGCTAATACTTTTTTTAACACTTTTTTTACAGTGGTAATATATATATAACATAAAAGTTACCATTTTAACCATTTAAGTTTACAGTCACACTGTTGTGCAACCATCGCCATGCTAATTATTTTTTAATATATCCAAAAGCTACATCCCATTTTGTTAGAGTAGGCAGTTAGTTAGGCTTTAACAGGATGCCTGGAGGCCAGCCAAGAGGGGGAGGCACATCATGGCTCACTACTGCTATCAGGGAAAGTTAGAGACCCATCCTGGCTGTGTTCCAAAAACAAAGCCACAGAAGCCAAATCAAACCAGATAGATCCAAGACAAAGAAGGCCAGAGACCTAGACCAAGTAGGGAGGAAAGGTGTGAAACCCTGCTCCCAGAGATAAATATCCCACACCTTAGTGAACAACTGTCAATAAGAGACAGACACCCAACCCCAGGGCACTCTCCCAGAGCTTGCCCATCCTCACATCTCAACAGTGGACTCTCGCTTTCATAAATTCTCCTACTTGCACCGCTCAACTGTTCTGTCTGATCAATCCTTGAATTCTTTCTTGCAAGGAGACCCCGAGCCTTCAGCAACATCTTTGGGATGGGATGGGCTGGGTCCAGGCCTCAGGGCCGAGGATCTCACCAGCTCACCTGGCAACAATTTCAGCACTAACAAGTCCATATCATTTTTCTAAGTATCCTTTGGAACTGAAATTTAAATATTTTCTTATCTAAGGAAGAAAAGCATGTTGACTACATAAAGAGGCAATTCACAGTATTACCATAATTGATCTTCCAACCTAAATTTTCCATGACATCAGCGAACTATATCCTAAAAAGATAATATGCCTACCAACCAAAACCAATGAATTGTTTTAATCATTGTACTAATAACTGAACTCACTCCACAACCTTGGATATTTGGAAATGAATGCTGAAATGTATAAGACAAATTGCAAATACTCCTTAATAGTAAAATGTTAAGTGACTCTTTTCCTATAAAGTAGTCCCATTGTGGCTCAACAGAGTAAGGGCAAGCGTGGGCCAAGGAGAAGGAAAAGAAGATATGTTACAGAGATTCCAGAGCCACACATAATCAAAAGCAAACCCTGGGCATGTGGGTGGTACACTAGGTTGGGCATCTGCCTCTTGGTTTTGGCTTAGGTCGTGATATCAGGATCATGGAATTGAGCCCCGATTCAGGCTCTGTGCTCAGTACAGAGACTGCTTGAGATTCTCCCCCTCTCCCTGTGTCCCTCCCACTGGTGCGCTCTCTCTCTCTCTCCCCCAAATAAATAATAAATCTTTTTAAACATTTAAATTTAAATTTAAAAAAAGCAAACCCCTTCATAAGAGCTTTACATTTTATCCCTTAGAAAGAATTTTCTAAGTTCCTTGCAAGGCAGTTCTAAGTAATGACATATTAATCTGCCACCCCCTTTACAAGAATGAATTATAAGAGTACAGACTGGAATTGGTGATAACCAATTGGGGCAATTTGGCCTTGGCATCATACTTGGATTTTAATAAAGAGTTCTCTTTTTTCTCAGTCATTTCAAATTATGAGATTATTAATTAGCTAGTCATAACTGCCTAAAAGCAATATTTACTTGTTTTCAGGAGTATTTATAATGACTTAACTGGAATGAATGATACAATCTTTTTCTCTTTTCAGTAGATCTCTCTTATAATCATTAAAATATGCCTGCTGTAAACGAGGAACTCCATATATACAATCAGCAGCTGAAAAATTCTTAGGTAATCTTGAATTTTTTAACTTTAGAGGGCATCTGCAGTTCAAGCTCATATGCACAATGTAAGAGTTTCATCTTTACCATAAATGGAAAATATGCTGGCTTACATTTTTCCTTTTTTTTTCTTTTAAGATTTTATATGTTTATTTGACAGACAGTGATCACAAGCAGGCAGAGAGGCAGGTAGAGAGAGGAGAAAGCAGGCTCCCCACCAAGCAGAGAGCCTGACACGGGACTCGATCCCAGGACTCTGGGATCATGACCCAAGCCGAAGGCAGAGGCTTTAGCCCACTGAGCCACCCAGGCGCCCCTGGCTTACATCTTTCTTATTGGGTTCTGATTACATCAATCAGACCTAAGTGGCTACAATATAGTGACCATTAAACAAATGTCAAATGAATTGAATACTCTAGGAAAGTGCCTTCCTGGAAAAAGGAGTTACCATTACCTAGCGAAGGGAAGGCATTTAAGGGAGCGGGGCGGGGGTGGGGTGGGGTAGTGAATTTTACTCTCAGAAATAACAGGAAAATCAGACTGCTCCAAAAGAACACATACAAAAAAGATTCAGAGATTCAGATATAAAAACTACATCAAGGGTCACAATAGTTTGTAATTTATAAAATTTGTAAACTTGGAAGCTTTTTGGGGTCCCATTTATTAGTGATTAGAAATAAAAAGCCTCAGAATAAAAGAATAAATAGTTGCATCTCCACAGGGACAGCAAGAAGGAGAGATCTACCTTATGGGGCTGCTGGGAAGGAGGAGAGGAACCCCAGACATAAGGGTGCGCAATGCCAGTCTTAACTAGAAACAGACAACAAAATGGCATAAGATGATGTCTTTTCATTTTATTTATTTATTTATTTATTTATTTATTTATTTAGTCTTTTCATTTTAAACTAAAACAGAGAGCATGGCACATAGTTGCTGTTCACAAAATGCTTCCTGAGTGAATGATTCTTTTCTGCCATCCCTTCTTCCCTTTGTCCTATTTATGTATCCCGCCCCCCCAACCTCCCTTCCTGCTCTTTTTCCTTCCATCCTTCCTCCTTCTTTCCTTTTTCCTTCCATCTAGTCCTTCATTATTCCTCCATCATCAACATCCATCTGTTTCCTCCTCCTTTTCCTCCCCACAGCCTGCAAAGTCTAAAGGATCAAGAGATTCCTTGAGGAAGGCCTTAGAAACTTTTCAGTTTGCCCTCTTGAAATCTATTCAAGATATATTTTAGTTCTAGGCATTGAAAATAAAATGAACTCTGGCTTCACTTCCTACGAAGAGAAAAAAGTCCACTGAGAGAATGGTTGGATATTGTTAAAAAAAGCTATCTTTGTGGTTCCCTCCTAGGATAGAAAGGCCACACTTCACAGCACAGAAATTAGCATAATCCTACCCTGAGGATCCCAGAAATATGTTAAACTTCCTTTTAGATCAGCTCCATGTTCCAAATGGATATCCGAAAACCAATTCCCACATCATTCCCCCCTTCCCATCTCCCACAAAGTGGCTGCAACAAATACTTTTGCTCCCTCCTGCCCCGGTCCCCTTCAGTCTCATACTGTAAAACGAAAGAACCGCAACTGAATTCAGTAACAGTCTCTTACCCTGCCAGGAAAGCTAAGGAGTAGGAGTTGTTCTTGGAAACAAATGCGGAACGATGGGTCTGTGTCATCTTGCCTCGGGAAGGTTCTTCGTTCTCCGAATCTGAGAGGCGTGCAGGACACTGGCAAGAGACAAGGGAGATAACACAATTTGGTGGGTCCACGGACTCCCCCAAAGCTACTGTTTCTCAGCTGGTATAGGTCATGTCTCTCTGAGCACCTGTGTTTCCAACTGCCTGTTAAAGATCCCAATCTGGATATCCCAAATGTGGCTCAAACTTAATACAGCCAAAATTCAGTTCACTCTTTTCTTCTCTAAGCCCCACTATCAACTCAGCTAGAAGCCTCAATGCCATCTCTTACTCTCTCCTTTCCCTTTCTTCAAAGTCATAATAACAGAGTATGGAGGTTCTGAATACACCCAGTACTTCTTGATAGTTTATTTCATTTGTGTTTAATATCAGCCCCATTAAGAAGAGATGATCCGCCTTCTCTAGGTGGCAAACTGAGGCTTAGAACAGTTAATGTAGAGGACTGTAGAGTTAGTAAGTAGCTAACACAAGGACTTCAGAATGTCCGTTTCCAAGCTGCTTCCATGCCGGTTCCACTCTACTCCACTCCACTCCTAAAAATGCCGGTCAGATCTAACTCTTCCCAGGTATAGTCACTGTCACTGTCTTTCTTTAGATTCTCATCCTCTTCTGCCTGGACTGTTGCAAAAATCTCGTTACTGGTCTTGTTCGTCTGGCCTCTCTTCCCTCTGATCCTACCATACCATCAAGCACGCGGATAGAATCCCATCACTCTACTCTCCGTGTACCATCATAGCATTTCAAAGCCTCCCTTCTGGGCATGCTATTATTCCCTTTGCTTAAAACTCTTTGTGCCACATTACCTGCCTAAAAAATATTCATTAGCTCTTCAGGGCTATCTCAAATGCCACTCTCTCCGCAAGGGCTTCTAAATACCCCTAGAGTCAGCTTTTTCCATTTTCTTGATACTCATTCAGTTACCTTCATTTTATTTTAGACTCCTTTTTTGAGTTTTTCAATTTACATTTGAAGTTTCTTTATATGCACTTAGAAAAGAAGTCTGGAAGGATGGTTACCAAAAATGTTCATAAGGATTATCTCTAAGTTGCTGGGTGATGAGCAAGTTTTCACTTTTTCTTTGCTGTAACTAAAATTGTTATACCACATTGTTTTCCAACAATTCACAGTTATTGGTATTAACTGTACCATAACAAATCATAAATTGCCATGTCCATTGTATTTCCACTCCAAACTGATAACAACAGATGGTAAATCTTCTAGGAAAAGCACTTTCCTCCATTTCAATTCAACTTGACAAACATGAATCAAACACTTCGTGATGTATAAGACACTGTAGGAGATTTTCAAATAGCGAGGATACATTTCTCTTACTCAACAAACTTATAAACCTAGTAGAGAAACACAGATACAAAAGCATAATGTAAAGGAGAATGAAACTGGTCCTGTAAATTTACGAAGTTGGGAGGGGCGAGAGTAAATAATAGGAGGGAGAAACAAATGAGGAATCCCTCGAAGTTCCAGGAGGGTGACAGGTTTTGCACTGGGTATGGGCAGATGAATAGTCTTTCAACAGGTAAGCAGGGAAGCATTTCAATTAGAAGAAAATGTAAGAGCAAAGACTAAGGAGGAAAAGAAAAAGTTATATATTTGGGGGCACTCAAACAGCTCTGTTTTCTAGTACTTGGGGGTATGAACAACAATGGGAAGAGCAGTTCAAACCATACTAAGGACCTGAACACTGGGGTAAAGAATTCTTGTTTAATTCCAGAGGAGGGGCGCCTGGGTGGCTCAGTGAGTTAAGCCTCTGCCTTCAGCTCGGGTCATGATCTCAGGGTCCTAGGATCGAACCCCGCATTGGGCTCTCTGCTCAGCAGGGAGCCTGCTTCCTCCTCTCTCTCTCTGCCTGTCTCTCTGCCTACCCGTGATCTCTGTCAAGTAAATAAATAATTCCAGAGGAAATGGGGTGTCTTTTGGTGCAGAAAAGTAAAACAATCAGTTCAGCTCTAATCATACTATTCTTTATATAAAATACAATCCCTTCAGCTGGCTTTCCACTGAGCCTCTCTTGGAGCCTCTCTTCGGTCCCAATTTTAATGCAGTCTTGGCAGACAAAATTATTTTTCCAATACTGAAGACTCTTAAGAGACATTTAAAGCAAAATCAGAGCTATTTAAAAATCAAAAAGACAAAAGCAAACAGAAAAAGAGGTAAAATCACAGAAGTCTAAAATTTCAAGTGTTCATAAGTCAGTTTTTATTCCATGTGTTTTTGCATATAAAATTTTGTGAAACTGGCTATTACCAACAAAAACAAAAACAAAAACAAACAAACAAATAAAAAACCACCAAGTCTGAGGATTTATATACTTCCTGATTACTTTTAAGATCACAATTGGGTTACAATTTTTTTTAAGATTACAAAATGCAGTTGATTTCTATTTCAAAGCCAGTAGTGGCAAAAGAAAAATTAATTAGAGCCATTTCCTTGCCTTCACATGAATTAATACTAGAGATCATTTCCTGGAGGAAACTTGGATCTGGCAAGGCCAAAAACAGCAGGTTCTTTATATCAAAGGACTGCAGTGGAGGGTAAGCTCTCTTTGTCAAGATCCGTTTGTCCTAAAGATAAAGGTCCTTCTGGGTCATTTTGCTTAAGGGATCTAAAGGATGGCCCTGTTGGGGTGAGGAGGCAGAGCTGTAGTCTAGAGATCACAGACCGCAGTTGGGGCTGGCTGGGCTATTAGTCAGAAAACACACTGTATGCACAAGGCTATCATATTTCATTCTCACCTTCCTAGCTAAATTGCATCCTCTCCAGTCTTTTTCCTTTTGTAGCTCCCAATGAACAGAGGATTAAGAGAATGCAAACATTTCAGGTTTGTTAAACTGAATCTTTTAGAAGGGTGAAACCCTCCAAAATCTAAGTGACTACTTTTAGTAAGTAAGTAAGTAATAATTATTATTGTTATAACTGGGATAAAAGATGCACAGTTAACAGCAAATACCACTGATTCAAGAAAGCTTAAATAATTTCATTTCCTAAAGTTCAGGAAAAATGCCTTTGCAAAGAGTAAAGCAAAAGCACAGTGAAATTAAGCTGGCCAAAGTTGTACAGTCTGTTACAATGCTGGGACATGTTTAAAAGGCTAACTTCTGGTGCAGAGATTTTTTCCTCTATTCTCTCTTATCTATCTTATATACAATAAAGCTTTATTAATCCCAGCTAATTAGAAAGTTAACCTGAAATACTAACAAGTTTAAATGACAAACTATTTTAATCTTTTTTTTTTTTTTTAAGATTTTACCCATCTATTTGACAGAGAGAGATCACAAGTAGACAGAGAGGCAGGCAGAGAGAGAGAGAGAGAGAGAAAAGCAGGCTCCCCGCTGAGCAGAGAGCCCAATGCGGGACTCGATCCCAGGACCCTGAGATCATGACCTGAGCCGAAGGCAGCAGCTTAACCCACTGAGCCACCCAGGTGCCCCAATGAAAAACTATTTTAAAAGATTACAACTCTAAGTCTATCTTAAGTACACACAGCAAGCCACAGAAAATGTCTGATGCAGTATGATATACTAAAGAAAAAAACTCAATTATAATTATCCATTTGAGCATCCAGTGAGCCTTCCAAAAATGCTTTCTTACATACATTAAATATACCACCTACAACCTTTTCCAGGAATTTGCTTGGTAAATAAGTAACGAAAAAAATTCAGGCAAGATTTGGCAAGATTAGAGGTCTAATTAGGGTTAGTTTAAACTAAGTAATCTAATATTGAAGACCTACCTTATATCTAGCACTATGTTGCTTAAGGCATTAAAAAGAATAGCAGGAAATCAAATCCAAGTTTTATGGAAACCTAGCTTAGGATGTAAGATGTACAAAACTCAAACATCAAATAACAACACGTAGGTCAAAATGACAACATACGTATAAAATTTGCACAAGTAATATTCTATACTATGTCCCTCCCCTCACTCATTTTTTTTCTCTGACTATTCCCTTACTCTTTCTACCCAAGTCTGTTGTTCCACTCATGAATTATTCTCTCTAGCTCTCATCTGGACACTAAGTTCTCCACTACTTGTATACTACACGGTCAGCAACTGTTACCACCCTCATAGCTCAACAACCCAGGTTTTCAGACCCAAGTGACCTGGGCTAACGACTGATTTTGAGACAAAATCAAGATGGTGATCTACTTACATGTTCCAGATCTGTCTTCAGTGCTAATGGCTCATCTCTCTTCTTCTGGTCATCCATTTTCCTTTTCCCCGTTTCCATATCCTCTGATAACAGCTTGTGGATTTGATCTTCAGAGGTTTTCTCCTCTTGTAACTTTTCCTCTCTCAGCTAAAAATACAAATCACACCGTGAAGGAGAGTTTTAGGCAACGGCAGACTTCAAAACATCTACTCAGTAGTATTTCAGAACGAACAGAACAGATCACATGGCAGTCTGGGACTATTTTTCTTACTAGATGTAAAGCCCTCTTAATTTTTAAGTAAGTCTGCTTTTATTTGATTCTTGTCGAACATACACTGCATGGCTTAAGATTTAAATGCTCTGCATTCTTGAGCAATCTGAAATGATAAAAGCCAAGATAATACATCATCAAAAAATAAGATTGATTCACTTAGCCAAAAAAGGTTGAACCTAAAAACGTTCCTTATTCCCATAAACCTGATTTAACTGCGTTAAGTGTAAAGAGCCCAGATAGAAGCTACAGAAGGCCAGAGAAGCGGGCGAGGCAAGGCAGTTCTTCAGTCCTAGAGGCAACAGAAAAAATTATCACAGTTTCAATGTTCTGCAATTTATGCTATTATCTTGTGGTCCACAGGGTAGGTCAAACTACATGGTTTACAAAGAAACTTAAGGTAGAGGCCTATGCTCCTAATATAGAGGAGACAGCAAGGCATTATGAAAATAAGATGAGCTTTGGAATAAAAACCTGGGTTCTGGTGGTTCTGTCACTTAGTTACCAGCTATATGATCTTGGGCAGATGAAGCATCAGAAAGGATCATATTCTCACCTACAGAATAGGGATAATGCTACTTACTTTGCAGATACTGTTGTAAGAAATAAATGAGATAATATGAAGTACTTAATGTAGTGTCTTGCTGTGTCCTTATAGTACATTAAAAGTTTCCTTTCCAGGGACGCCTGGGTGGCTCAGTTGGTTAAGCAGCTGCCTTCGGCTCAGGTCATGAACCCAGCGTCCTGGGATCGAGTCCCACATCGGGCTCCTTGCTCAGCAGGGAGCCTGCTTCTCCCTCTGCCTCTGCCTGCCATTCTGACTGCCTGTGCTCACTCTCTCCCTCTCTCTCTCTGATAAATAAATAAAATCTTAAAAATAAAATAAAATAAAAGTTTCCTTTCCAAATCTCCTTTTATTTTCTTCACTGCCTGGGGTTTTAATAAAACTTAAATGCCATAATGAATAGCAAAGCAATTCTAGGCTACTAATATTTTCAATCATATTTATAAAAAATAAATAAACCTAAAGAACAAATATTTTTCATTGGCTGTTGCCTCAGGGTTATAAAGCAAAATCAACAATAACAATAAACAACAATAAGACTTAGTCTTATCTTTCCAATTTCTATAGGTCTGATTCCTACAGGCCTGAACTAGTCTTTAACACACTGAGTCTAATTCAAGAGATTACCAATATACAAAGAACACCATACACAATGTTAGGTCAGGAAGGGGCTCAAAAGAAACAACGTGCTCCCAACTTGCCCCAAGTCAAACAAGAACACAAAGAGGAAAAAAGCAAATCCACAACCAGGGAGAAAGTAAGCCTAACATCAATGCTAACTGCCCACATGAAAGCTCAATGCCTTTTGATGATATTAGATGAGAAATTCTCGTTCAACAAATTGGCCAACAGCTACACAAACGGGTATTTCATTTTCACAATATGAACAGGCAGTGTGGCAAAAAATAGAACTAGTTTTAGCATTGCAAGAACTGCTATCATTTACCCAAGTCCTAGGTATAAGGTGTCATACATACGTACATTATCTCATGTGAGAAAACGAAGTTCTAGGAATTAGGTAATATGTTCAAATTCACAGAGCCATAGTCCTGGAGCTAGAATTCTAATCTAGGCTTATCTCAGTGGTTCTCATCTGAAGATGATTTTACTTCCCAGGGTACATCTAACAATGCCTCGTTGTCACCACTAAGGGTGTGGGGTGTGCATACTACTGCTAGACAGTGGGTGGAAGCCAGGGATTGCTACTAAAACTCTTAAATGCACTGGAGAGCCCCCAATAACATACACAAACATTGTCATTTTCTTGAAACTATTAAATTTCCTATTTTATATATTTTAGCGTTTTGTTTAGTGGTTATCAGAGTTTGCATACTATGTCCTCTGGTTTTACCAGTGTTTTAAAGTATATCCTTTTGCTTCCTAATAATGTTTACTGTTGCTTTCAAAGTTTTTGCCAATGAACTTTGACAACCACTATGGCTGGTGAAACCACCTTTCCATTGCAATGTTGAGTCTCTAACACTGTCATGTTAACACAGCTAAAAATTTAAAACTTGAAAAACCCACATATGGATTTAAATCTTCACTCGAATCGTGTTTGTGTCTTCTCCATACTGGGTTCTTTTTGTTTTGTTTTGTTTTTGTTTTTATTTCTTTTCAGTGTAACAGTATTCATTGTTTTTGCACCATACCCAGTGCTCCATGCAATACGTGCCCTCCCCAATACCCACCACCTGGTTCCCCCAACCTCCCACCCCGCACCCCTTCAAAACCCTTAGGTTGTTTTTCAGGGTCAATAGTCTCTCATGGTTCACCTCCCCTTCCAATTTCCCTCAGCTCCCTTCTCCTCTCCATCTCCCGATGTCCTCCATGTTATTTGTTATGCTCCACAAATAAGTGCTCCACAAATAATGTGCTCCACAAATAAGCTCCAATAATATGGAGCATACTGGGTTCTGTAGAAGTTATTTTCTTGTCCCTTCTGATAGTTTTTCATAAGGACTTAAGAACTTGGGTCTCTAGGAAAGAGTTTTCATATTCTGGGAAAATGCCTCAGGGACTGTCAGAAAGTAGCATATACACTTGAGAAAGAATTATCAATAGCTGCCCTGTACTGAACTTTTTTTTGTCCAGGCATTAGATTTATAGAGCTATCCTCATTCAAACATTAAGGGCTCTGTGTGTATCCATCATTATCATTTTACAGACCCAAATATTAACACTCAGCAGTTAAAATTTGCAGAGACTGAATACTGCAGAGCTTGGATTTTAAAGCAAACCACTGGCTTCAGAGATCAGGGTTTCCCAACCTCAGTACTTGAGGCCACATAGGTACTTTTTTGGGGGAGCTATACAGAGTCTGAGAAGAAGGCTCATGCATAATAAATACCTTATTTGGGAGCAGGAGTTAAGGACAGAGTAACATAACACGGAAAGAAAGCCAATAAAAGTGGTGTGACAGTTGGTCCAGTAACTGGCTACAAAGGACAATATGAGAAACCACATGAAACACATCTCAAGACTATCAGTGTGAAGTGAGAAAAAGGGAAACAGATCAATTGACTCCAACCTCCCACGGACCGAAGTTCGCTCCGCAGTGTGTTAAACCCCCCTGACAACTTGAGCAAGTTCCCATGGTGGGCACTGCCACAGCCATAACAGAGAAGCCCAATGCTAACAGCAAGAGGCAGGCAGTAGGAGCTAACTGAGATCTCAAGCTGCGCCAAAGTGAAGCTGCCTACAACTGTAAAAGCAATGATTTTTACTGCCACTTTTAGATGCTAATTTTTAGAGAAAAACTACTGACTTCGGTACATTCATCTCATACTCAGTCTCATTACCACGAAATACCATGTAATTTTTTCCTGAAAATATCTTTACTTGGCCTTCACTAGTTTTTTTTAAGATTTCATTTATTGATTTGAAAGAGATAAAGAGAGCATGCACAAGCAGGGGGAGGAACACAGGAATGAAGACACTCCCCGATGAGCAGAGAGCCCGGCGCCTGCCTGGCTTTATCCCAGGACCCTGAGATCATGACCTGAGCCCAAGGCAGACATTTAACTGACTGAACCACTAAGGTGCCCCTTTCATGTGTCTAAACTGGTATACCTGAGAGCACCAAAATTCGTTTATCCATTCAAGTGCTGGACATTCGGGTTGTATTTAGTTTGGGGGTATTATAAATAAAGCTGCTAAAAAAACAAGTCTTTTTGTGGACAGATGTTTTATTTTGCCTGGCTACATAGCTACAAGTGGAACTGCTGGGTTACATAGTAAGTATATGGATTTTTTAATTTTTGTTTTTTAAAGATTTATTTATTTATTTGTCAGAGAGAGAGCACAAGCAGAGGGAGCAGCAGGCAGAGGCAGAAGCAAACTCCCCGCTGACCAAGGAGTCTGACGTGGGACTCAATCCCAGGACCCCCAAATCATGACCCCAAATCAAAGTCAGCACTTAACTGACCGAGCCACCCAGGCGTCCCTAGTAAGTATATGTTTAAAATTAAAACATAATTGTCAAAATGTTTCCCATCGTGGTCATACTATTTTATACTCCCACTAGCAATGCATGAGAGTTTCAGATGATTCATAGTTTCATATTCATTCTCACTCTTGGAATGGTTAGCCTTTTAATTTTAGCCATTTTAAAGGATGTAAGGGGACATTCCACTGTGGCTTTAATAACTATTTCCCTGTAGGCTAATTCCACTGAGCATCTTTCCATGTGTATAGAAGCATATTTTCTTTTGTAAAGTATCTGGTCAAATCTTTCACTATTATTATTATTATTATTACTATTAACCTTATTGTTTGCTAGGTGCAAGAGTTCTTTACAAATTCTGAATACAAATCACACATTTTGAGAATATTTTCTCCTGGTATTTGCTTTGCCTTTTTATTTCCTTAACAAGTAAAAAAAAAAAAAAAAAAATTTTTTTTAAGATTTTCTTTATTTATTTGACAGAGAGAGATCACAAGTAGGCAGAGAGGCAGGCAGAGAAGCAGGCTCCCTGCTGAGCAGAGAGCCTGATGTGGGGCTCGATCCCAGGACCTGAGATCATGACCTGAGCCAAAGGCAGAGGCTTAACCCACTGAGCCATCCAGGTTCCCCAACAAGTAAAAATTTTTACTTTGATAAAGTCCAGTATGTCAATTTTTTTCTTTTGTGATTAGGATTTTTTGTGTTCCTGTCTAGAAAATCTTTGCCTATCCCAAGGTCAACGTTTTTTTCTTCTGTGTTTTCTTCTGCATAATTTTAGCTTGTAAGTTTAGTCTATGACCATTTCGAACCAACTTTTGTATATTGTATAGAGATCAAGATTCACTTTTACATATTCATAGGATATTCAGTTTGTTCCAGCACGACTGTGGACAAGACTATTCTTTTGCCACTGAATTACTTTTGTGCTTTGATGAACATTAGTTGACTATATATGAGTGGGTCTATTCCAGCACTATATTCCATTCTATTCCATTTATCTTTATGTCTTTTCCTTATGCCAATACCATACTGTCTCAGTGACGAGCATCATAGCAATTCTTGAAACCTGGTAGTAAAGTCCCCCAGAACAACATTCATTATTCACAGACAAATAATGCTCCATCTAGAACATCCACTAGAACCTACAAAAAGGCTACTAGAAATATTGAAGAAATTTTAGCAAGGTAATAGGATAGAATAGCAAAATATAAAAATCAATTGTGTTTTCATTGACTCACATGAACAACTAGAAAATGAAAATTCAAAAATACCACTTACAGTAACATCAAAAATATCAAATACTTAAGATAAATCTGACAAAAGATGTGGAAACTGAAAGCCACAAACACTGCTGACGTATTTAAAAAAAACAAAACAGGATATATCATGTTGATGGGTCTGAAGACTCAATATTATTGAGATGCCAATTCTGCCTCAATTGATCTACAGGTTCAATGCAATCCCAGTCAAAATCCTAGAAGATGGTGGTGTTGTGTTGGAGGAGGAACTGGCAGGCTGATACTAAAATATATAGAGAAGGAAGAACAAAGATAACTTTGAAAAAGAACAATCTGGATAATTAACACTATGAGATTTCAATAATTGTTGTAAAGCTACAACATTCAATCAAAACAGCATGATAATGGTATAAAAATAAATAGGTCAATGGTACAGATAGAATATACAGTTTAGAACCTAACCCACAAATATATAGATAACTCATTTTTGACAAAGGTATGAAAGCAATCCAGTGGAGAAGGGATAGTCTTTTCAACACAGTACTGGAACAATCGAATATCCATATGCACAAAAAGGACCTTGGATCTATACTCACATCAGGTATAAAAATTAACTCGAAATGGATCATAGACCTAAATGTAAAGCCTAAAACTATAAAGCTCCTGGAGAAAATCTCTGTGAACTTAGGCTGTGCAAAGAATTCTTAAATATAACCCCAAAAGTACAATCTACAAAGAAAAAAAAAAGCTATAAACTATCTTTCATGAAAGCTAAAGTTTCTGCTCTTCAAAAGACTCTAGGAGAATGAAAACACTGACACGGACTGAGAGGAAAACATCTGCAAAGCACATACCTGATAAAAGATTTGTATCCAGAACATACAAAGATCACTCAAAATTCAAAAGCAAGAAAGCATGTGACCAACTTTAGAAATAAGGCAAAAGATGTGAACAGACATTAAGCCAAAGAAAATATATGGAAAGCAACTAAACACACGAAAAGATGTTCAAGATCATTAGTCGTTAGGGAAATGCAATTTTTTTTTTAAGATTTTATTCATTTATTTGACAGAGAGAAATCACAAGTAGACGGAGAGGCAGGCAGAGAGAGAGAGAGGGAAGCAGGCTCCCTGCTGAGCAGAGAACCCGATGCGGGACTCCATCCTAGGACTCTGAGATCATGACCTGAGCCTTAACCCACTAAGCCACTGAGGCGCCCCGGGAAATGCAAATTTTAAAACCAAAATAAGATACCATTACATAACAACTGAAACTGCTAAAATAAAAAAGACTAACCATACCAAATGTTGGCGAACATCGAGAGAAACCAGAACTTTCATACACTATTGGTAGGAATTAAAATAGTAAAATCACTTTGGAAAAGTTTGGCAGTTTCCTAAAAAACAAAACACACATCTACCATATGATCCAGCCATTTCAGACCTACACATTCACCCTTCTAAGAAAAAAAAGACTTGTCTATACAAAGACATACATGAATGTTCATAGCAGCTTTCTTCATAACAGCCAAGAACTAGAAATAACCCAAATGTCTATCAATGGGCATATAAGGTAAACAGATTGTGCATATGCATACAATGAAATACTACTCAGCAATAAAAAAATAAAATACTGATACAGGCAACACAGTGAATGAATCTCAATATAATTTTGCTGAGTTTTTTGAAAAAGCCAAACAAAAAGAAAAAAGAGACACACTAGACCTCATCCAAATTAAAAACGTTGTGCATAGGACACATTATCAATAAAGTAAAAAGATGACCTAAGAGTTATCTACACTAAGAGTGTGGGAGAAGATATTTGCACATCATATAACTTATAAGGATTTCATACTCAACATACTAAAGAGCTCTTACGACACAACCCAGTTCAAAATTAAGCAAAGGACTTGAATAGATATTTCTCCAAAGAAGAGACACAGGTGGTCAATAAGGTACTCAACATCATTATTCATAAGGGAAATGCAAATCAAAATCATTATGAGATAACCATTAAAATGACTATCACAAAAACATTTTTTTTAAAGATTTTATTTATTTATTTGACAGACAGAGATCACAAGTAGGCAGAGAGGTAGGCAGAGGGCAGTGGCGGGCGGTGGGGTAGGGGTGCGTGTCGCAGGCTCCCCGCTGAGCAGAGAGCCCGATGTGGGGCTTGATCCCAGGACTCTTGGATCATGACCTGAGCTGAAGGCAGAGGCTTTAACCCACTGAGCCACCCAGGTGCCCCTACCACAAAAACATTTTTTTAAAGATTTATTTATTTGACAGAGATCACAAGTAGGCAGAGAGGCAGGCAGAGAGAGAAGGAAGCAGGCTCCCTGCCAAGCAGAGAGCCTGAAGTGGGCTCAATCTCAGGATCCTGAGATCATGACCTGAGCCGAAGGCAGAGGCTTTAACCCACTAAGCCACCCAGGCGCCCCTCACAAGAACATTTTTTTAAAAAGTAACAAGTACCAACGGGAATGTGGAGAAACTGGAGCCCTCAGACATGGTTGGTAGGAATGTAAAATGGTGCAGCTGTTGTGGAAAAGTTTGACAATTTCTCCAAAAACTGAACATACCATCACCCATATGACCCAGTAATTCTACTCCTAGGTATATACCCAAAAAACCTGAAAACCAAAACTCAAAACAAATACTGGTACACCAGGGTGTATTGCAGCATTAATCACAACTGCTGAAAAGTGGGAATAACCCAAGTGTTCAAGAGATGAATGGATAAACAAGATATGATCTGTCCATACAATGGTATGTTATTCAGCCACAAGAAGAAATGAAATACTAAGACATGCAATAGTGTAGACAAACCTCCAAAACATTGTGCTACGTGAAATAAGCAGACCAAAAGTAGAAATACTGTATGATTCCATTAATATACCTAGAATAGGCAAATCTGTAGAAATAGGAAGTTAGGTTAGAGGTTACCGGGGGCTAGGGGAATGGAGAAATGGGGAGATATTGATTAATGGGTACAGGGTTTCTGTTTGGAGTGATGAAAAAAAGAGAGCAGTGACAACTGCACAACACTGTGAATGTACTTAAGGACACTGAACTATACAACTTAAAATGGCTAAAACGGCAAATTTTACATTATATATATTTAATAGCACTTAAAAAAAATGTTAAGTGTTGGGGTGCCTGGGTGGCTCAGTGGGTTAAAGCCTCTGCCTTCAGCTCAGGTCATGATCCCAGGGTCCTGGGACTGAGCCCTGCATTGGGCTCTCTGCTCAGCAGGCAGCCTGCTTCCCTTCCTCCCTCTCTCTGCCTGCCTCTCTGTCTACCTGTGATTTCTGTCTGTCAAATAAATAAACAAAATCTTTAAAAAAAATGTTAAGTGGCATATAACCTATTCTGTAAGTATCATTAAGTTCCAGCTAGCTTTCTATCCTCTTAGATACTACAATAAATACCTTACATGACAGGTTCACTCTAGGCAATATTTTAGAGACACGATTCAACTAATCTCCTGGTCAGAACCAGGTAAGTGAATTTTCCACTAACAGCTAAACACAAAGCCAAACAAAATTCCTAGCCACAGAGATAGAACAGGCTACTGAGCTCACTGGATTCTTAAATCCTACTCATGGGAGTTCAGAAATGCCTGTACAGTATTTGTAGCTAATTCATCTGTCTTGAACAGCTAATACTCGTTTCACCATGAAAAATTATCTTCAAAATTGTAGAATCTAGCTATCAATATCCAGGCATTCATTTTATTGTTCTCTCCACTTTTATATTTGTTTGAATATTACAAAAATTTGAAATTTTGAAATCATTTCTAACATCTGTTATGCTAGTTAACAAACCTCAGGCACTAGATGACTATAGAAATAAAAGGGCTTATCAGAGCCTATAAAGTGAAGGTTCTGATCATAGTATTTCGAGGGCTATATAACTACTCCAAAGCGTGTATTATCTAGGAGTACTTTGAATGTTAACTAGCCATGCTTAGAGATTAAAATAAAACAGATACATATACCACACTATTTCATATGAAATATTTTCAAGTGTCTTATAACATCCAGAAAGTACTTCTATTGTGGATTTTCTAAAATAAATTACCGGCATCTAGCTACTTGTTTTCAAATCTCTTGGCCCCCAGACACTATGAGCTTCTTTTGAAGGGGAACATAGAACTGTGTCCTATTGATTCTTTTTTTTTTTTAAGATTTTTTAAAAATTTATTTATTTGACAGATCACAAGGCAGAAAGAGAGAAGGAAGCAGGCTCCCCGCTGAGCAGAGAGCCAGATGCTGCAGGATCCTGGGATCATGACCTGAGCTGAAGGCAGAGGCTTTAACCCACGGAGCCACCCAGGCGCCCCCGTGTCCTACTGATTCTTGATTTCCTCTCTCCTGCTTGGAGTTCTAGACTAGTATCTGTGTTCAGAAAGTTCAGTTACACAAATAATTACAGAGTACTAGAGGCTACGTGTCAGGCATATTTTTAGTGCTGAGGATATAGCTCTGATCAACAATGACAAAGTGGTTCGCACTGAGCTTACATTCTGGTAGAATGCAAGTGAAGTGAATAGTAAGGTTGGACCAAACAATTTTGAAAGGTCCTTCCAACAAATACTCTCTGTGATACAAATTGTACTGCTGTGGTGACCAACTAGTCCCCATGCTTTGGGGGAGCTTCTCTCAATTGCACAACAAAAGGTAACCAACCAACCTGCGGAGCAAACACAGAGCTGGTGGGAGGAGGGGTGCCCGACACTTTTTAAAGACAAGCGGCTCATTCATCTGTAATTTCCTCATTTTCTTATCTGAATTAGTATAATGGTCTACTGTCCAATGACAGACTACAGAAATAGTTTGTGACAACTGTAGGACCATACAGCTTCCTTCACGGTGTTTCATTTATCTGCCTCCTACCAACAAGTGATAACAAATTTTTCCTATAAATGAAGATGATGATATAAGAAAACATTCAGCAAATTATAAGAGTTACACACATGTAACTCATTTCCTACATTTTCTAGTTATCTCCAGGCCAAAGGGTCTCAAACTGGGATCCTAGACCCCTAAGATATCCACAAAGGTGGTAATGGGAATCTTTAAGTTAATTTTCAACAAAAAGATTAACAATCTTACAGATCATACACTTATAGCCCATAAAGTTGTACCCACTAAATACCACCATCTCAATAAATGGGTCGAATACATTTTTGTTGATGTCTAGGGCTTATTCTTTAATCGATGGTATTGAAAAAATTTTCAATTCTTAGGGAGCTTATGAAAGGAATATAAGCTGATAAAGTAGTATAGTACCACTGCTTCAGAACCATTACTTCAAGCATAATGAACCTGTTAATCAAATTAGTGTCAGAACATTTTAATTTACTTTGGTATCTAGAGAAGTCAGTGCTTTACATCTTCTATCTGGTTCCTAGAGTCTCATTTGATACTAATGGCTACCACTTCTATAGGGTCTAACCGGTGATTATTGCTGATGCTGCCACCAAAAAAAAAAGCATTTGGGGTAAACTAGAACTATGTGCAGTTTCCATTTCAAAGCATCCTATATCATAACAAATGATCTCTTGCATACAAGGCTAAAGCCTTGATTTCTACTTGAGCAATCACATAAATAGCACCAAAGCAACTGACTTGCTCTTATGATTCTTCCCTAATTTTAAAGGTATCATATGGATGACACTACGCTCCCTTCACTTTAAATTCTCAAACACCTTTCAATTTAAATGTTATGTTTAGAATTAAGCACCTATAAATATTTATGCCTAGATAACATTTTACAAATTTTCTCCTTTATGTAATAAGGTATTTAAAATTACTCCGAATAGATTTTAAATTACATGCATTATGCAGAAATGCATATAAAAGTAACTGCAGGCATTCAAGTTTACATGTAAATTCAGCCAGCAGATACTGTAGAAGGTAGATGTTTAGTTGCCAAGCTAAAAGGCCGAATGAATTACAGGGAACTCACCTTTGAGAAGTAGAAAGAAAAGTCACTAAGTAATCAATTATGAAAAGGCAAAGACAGACTTCTTCATTGTCCAAAGTTCAAGAAAATTTGAATTCATTTGATTCATACCACTAACTTTCCAGCCTCCAACTATGACTTTTCCATGGTCAGTCACTGCTTACTCAAATGAACAAATGGTAGCAATGGAGGGGGTTACTTGTGCTAGATATTTCAGAATTCCAAATTTTGAAGAATAATGATAATCCTTATATATGGATTACTACGTGCCAGGCATTATTTCACAATAACCCTATAAGCTAAGTACTATGGTGTACATTTTACAGCTTAAGAACTAAGACACAGAGAGACAAACTAACCTGCCCAAATTCACACACAGAGCCAGTATCTGAACTCAGTTGGCTCTTACTCATTTTAATATAATGTCGCTCGGCGTAGTATAAATTATCCACACTGCATCTGTATTGTTACCTGTAGAATACATGCATTTTTTTTTTCAGTTTAAGATAAACAGAAATGTTGAGTCTCAGATATAAGAAGCAGCAAAGGAGATTTTATTTTTTTTTTTTTAAGATTTTATTTATTTATTTGACAGAGATCTCAGAAAAGGCAGAGAGGGAGGCAGAGAGAAAGGATGAAGCAGGCTTCCTGCTGAGCAGAGATTTCCCGATGCGATGCGGGGCTCGATCCCAAGACCCTGGGACCTAGACCTGAGCCGAAGGCAGAGGCCTTAACCCACTGAGCCACCCAGGTGCCCCGCAAAGGAGATTTTAAACTCTCACTTGTATCCAGAAAAATATAACAATGCTTGCAATTCCATTGAAAGCAAATTACTTGTGAATTTTCACACAAATCTGGCTAGAGATGAAGAAATTTTTTTAAATTATCTTGTGAAATCTTTTTGAAATATCATTTTTAAAAGTTATTTCTCATTCTTGAATGGTTTTTGGCTTTAAGGAAAATGTTAGTATATATGTGATATATTACGGTAATATTTTCTGTTATTCAATATAATCATAAAAATGTTGGCATGTTTCTAAATTTATTGATACGGAAAGTTTCACATGATATGCAGAATAAAAATATCAGTAAAAATGACTTGTACAGGGGCGCCTGGGTGGCTCAGTGGGTTAAAGCCTCTGCCTTCAGCTCAGGTCATGATCCCAGGGTCCTGGGATTGGGAGCCTGCTTCCTCCTCTCTCTCTCTTCCTGCCTCTCTGCCTACTTGTGATCTCTGTCTGTCAAATAAATAAATAAAATCTTTAAAAAAAAAAATGACTTGTACAGGTTGCCTGGGTCGCTCAGTTGGTTAAGCATCTGCCTTTGTCTCAGGTCATGATCCCAGGGTCCTGGGATCGAGTCCCACACAGTCTCCCTGCTCAGCAGAGAGTCTGCTTCTCCCTCTGCCCTTCCCCCTGCTCATTCTCTCTCTCTCTCTCTCTCTCACAAAAATAAATGAGTGAAACTACTTTAAGAAAATGGCTTGTATAATATGATTCCAAATCTATTTTGTGAAAAGTCTTAGGCTTTATGATAAACATTTAAATGTCATTATTAAAGGTGGCAAGATTACTGGTAATATTTCCTTTCTTCTTTAAATCTTTTCATTACCTGAACTTCTTCCCTTTTTGTAATTCTGTTTACTTTTATAAGCAGGAAAAAAATTTAATTTATTAAAATCTTCATTCATCCATATTTTTTATTTTGTAAGAGTTTTATAAACAAGAGTTGCAACTGCTCTACAAAATTCCCTAGTTTGGCTTTCATAGGTGGTATTGAAATGACTTTATAAAAACTATTATACTAATACAGTAATCTTATAACTACTGATCCTCTCCTCTCACAAAGATAAGGAAAGATAGCACATCACAGAAATCACTTGAATAGCCTGTTAGTATAATTACATTTGATCAGGCTTTGCATTTCCTGAATGTTATTTTCTTTGAAAAGCTATTAGGTGATAAAGTTGCTCCTGTTCTTGTCTGAATAGTTGCAAATAGCAAAAAAAAAAGAAAGAAAGAAAAGAAAAGAAAACAACCAGGTTTAACATTTTTAGATTTTTCAGCAACAGCTATTCTTCCCTCAGGCAGTCAAAATACAATTTATTGTTTTGAGTTTTTCCTTCTTAATACCACCTAGCTTACCTTCCCTTAAGGAACTATGTACTATGAGATGTACTATGAGATACTGTACCTATTTTCTGGTTCTAGAAGTACTATGAGATGTACTATGAGATACTGTACCTATTTTCTGGTTCTAGAAATAGGCACATCAGCACCTGCCAAAAGCAGGCACTTCCTCAAAGATTACACAATAATATTTCAGAGGAATAAGAATAACAAATATTGCAGCAAAAAGAATTCTAGAAATTTTAAAAACATATCTAGTTCTATTGTGAGCCAGCTCTACATCCCTACACAAGCCATTTATTTATTTATTTATTTATTTTAGATTTTTTTATTTATTTGACAGGGAGAGAGAGATCACAAGTAGGCAGAGAGGCAGGCAGGGGGCGGGGGGAGGAAGCAGGCTCCCTGCAGAGCAGAGAGACATGGAGCTTGATCCTAGAACCCTGGGATCCTGACCTGAGGCGAAGGCAGAGTCTTTAGCCCATTGAGCCACCCAGGTGGCCCACACAAGCCATTTATCTTAAAAGAAGCAGCTTTGAAACTAGATGATCGACCAATGGATTCAATCATCGTTCAGTGAATACCTCTGTGCAAGATCCTACAGTAAACTGCTCCCACTGCCTTCTCACCCATGATTTCACTGCCGGCAGTTTCAGTCAACCATGGTCTGGAAGCAAACGATCCTCCTTCTGACATACCATCAGGTCAACAGTAGCCTAACTCTACCTCACAGTCAGTGCCTACTCACTTCACTTCATCTCATCACACGGGTATTTCATCACCCACATTACCAGGAGAAGGGTAAATACAGTACATGAAGATATTCTGAGAGAGAGAGGGAGAGACCACATTCACAGAACTTTTATTACAATATACTGTTATAATAACTATTTTATTATTAGTTATCATTGTTAACCACTTTACTATGCCTAATTTATAAGTTAAGCTTTATCCTAAGTATGTATATGCAGGAAAAACCACAGTATATACAGCGTTTGGTACCATCCACAATTTCAGGCACCCACTGGGAGTCATGGACCGTATGCCCCATGGATCAGTGGGATGACTTTATCTTACACGCAGTGGAGAGTTAAAGAGACTAAACAGATCCACCTTGAAAAATTTTACAATCTAATAGGAAAGAAAAATTTAAATGAGCATTTTGCTGCTTCGACAGTATGCCAGAATATATTTTAAACTTTCTAGGTAAATACAAACTCCTTTTAAAATAAATGGAATTTTTAAAAAGGCGTGGGGGGGTGGGGCTGCTGAAGGCCAGCTCAACATTCAGCTCGTGATGCACTGAATAGCCAAATAAACTTAAATGTTCTAGAGAGAGGAAAAAGAGAGACAGAGAGCATGAGCAGGGGGAGGGACAGAGGGAGAACCAGGCTCCTCGATGAGCGCGAAGCCTGATCAGGACTCTGGGATTATGACCTGAGGGGAAGGTAGAAGCTTAACCTACTGAGCCACCCAGGTGCGCATGAAATGTGCTAGTTTTAATAGAGTGCATTATATTTTAAGTTCATGGCATAAAAATAATAAAAGAGACTTTAAAGATACATAATTTCAAAATCAATTAGCTTCTACAAGTTTACTTACCTTGAAAAAATTCTTTCACAAAAGTTAGGATCTGCCTTATAGAGACAGTATTCACTTTGGTAACCCATTGACCATATCTGATTACCCTGTGCTCTGGCTGAGGACTAAGAACTGCATACTTACTACTTGAATAATTCAGCCAGCAATGGGGAGAAAATACTCCTCAAAAATGAAACCAGTAGGGAGGGAGAAAAAAGAAAATGGATAGGTCAGTAAACCAATTCAGAGAAAGCCTAAACCACTCATGTGACCCACAGAATTACCGAGAGCAGTTCATCTTTCCCACTACAAAAACCAGGGAGATAAGCAGTCTAGAAGCAGAGGCTGTTTTTTTCCCCTACTTTCAACCTTTCAGAGTCCAATGATTCAAAGAAGACAAACAAGAGCATGTGGATTATAGGTTTCCTAACTCTAACAAAAAGCAACTATTTAAACATGTGGTCTAAAAACTATATGGACAGAAGAAATAATGGTGTAAAAATAAGCTTAATCCAATCAATAAATAGAACTTACAGAGAGGAATCAATTATTTCAAAAGACAAAAATCATTAACAGTCTTACATAGAATAGAAACATGAAGATATCAATATTGAAATAATTTGCTAAAATTTATTTTTTGATTTCAACATTATAGACAAGAATATAACAAGAATATATATATATATACACACACACACTATAAACACACACACACAAAACACACACCTATATATACACATGTACATACACATACGTATTCAAGAATGAATACAACAAAACTATTAAAAAAAAAAAAACTATTTCCTTAAGCAATGTAACAAGACAGAGGACTGAGCACATGTTAATTTTCTCTTTCCACTTAAAAACCCCATAAAATGTCAAGGAAAAAAGGAAGCCAGGAACTTTTTTCAATCAATATAATACATCTATAAAAGCATAGGGGGTGGGGGGGGGAGGAAGCATGCCATTAGTAGTCAAGTTTACAAATGCTCAAAAGATAGAACTGATTTTCACGTTCAAAGACTGTGAACAAGTGATGTGCAGAAAACGTATAAATGACCAGCAAATATACGATGCTCCTCCTAGCTAGTAATCAGGGAAATGTAAATTAAAACAATGAGATATCATTTTTATCTAGCAGATTAACAAAATACTAAAAATAATGATAAAAGTGGGGTGCTTGGGTGGCTCAGTGGGTTAAAGCCTCTGCCTTTGGCTCAGGTCATGATCATAGGGTCCTGGGATCGAGTCCCACATGGGGCTGGGGGTGTCACTGCTCAGCAGGGAGCCTGCTTCCTTTTCTCTCTCTCTCTCTCTCTCCGTCTGCCTCTCTGCCTACTTGTGAGCTCCATCTGTCAAATAAATAAATAAAATCTTTCTTAAAAAATGATAAAAGTTTGGCAAAGATTTAAAGAAAGGGGAATCTCTTTTACTGATGGTGAGAGCATTAGTTGAAAAAACGTCTTTCTAAAAGGCAATTTTTTAGGGGCGCCTGGGTGGCTCAGTGGGTTAATCCTCTGCCTTTGGCTCAGGTCATGATCCCAGGGTCCTGGGATAGAGGCCTGCATCGGGCTCTCTGCTCAGCAGGGAGCCTGCTTCCACCTCTCTCTCTCTGCTTGCCTCTCTGCCTGCTTGTGATCTTACTCTCTCTGTCAAATAAATAAAATCCTTAAATAAATAAATAAATAAATAAATGGCGATTTGTTGGAGCCCTTGGGTGGCTCAATTGGTTGAGCAGCTTCCCAGGGTCCTGGGATCAAGAGCTGAATGTCAGACTCCCAGCTCAGTGGGGAGTCTGCTTCTCCCTCTCCCTCTGTCCCTCCTCCCCCGACTTGTGATGGCTCTCTCTCTAATAAATAAAATCTTTTTTTTTTTAATTTTTTAACTTTTTTATAAACATATAATGTATTATTAGCCCCAGGGGTACAGGTCTGTGAATCACCAGGTTTACACACTTCACAGCACTCATCATAGCACATACCCTCCCCAATGTCCATAACCCTACCACCCTCTCCCAATGCCCCTCCCCCCAGCAACCCTCAGTTTGTTTTGTGAGATTAAGAGTCTCTTATGGTTTGTCTCCCTCCCGATCCCATCTTGCTTCATTTATTCTTTTCCGACCCCCCAAACTCCCCACGTCGCATCTCCACTTCCTCATATCAGGGAGGTCTATGATAGTTGTCTTTCTCCAATTGACTTATTTCGCTAATCATAATACCCTCTAGTTACATCCATGTTGTCGCAAATAGCAAGATTTCATTTCTTTTGATGGCTGCATAGTATTCCATTGTGTATATATACCACATCTTCTTTATCCATTCATTTGTTGATGGACATCCAGGTTCTTTCCATAGTTTGGCTATTGTGGACATTGCTGCTATGAACATTCAGGTGCATATGCCCCTTCGGATCACTACGTTTGTATCTTTAGGGTAAATACCCAGTAGTGCAATTGCTGGGTCATAGGGTAGCTCTATTTTCAACTTTTTGAGGAACCTCCATGCTGTTTTCCAGAGTGGTTGCACCAGCTTGCATTCCCACCAACAGTGTAGGAGGGTTCCCCTTTCTCCGCATCCTCGCCAGCATCTGTCATTTCCTGACTTGTTAATTTTAGCCATTCTGACTGGTGTGAGGTGGTACCTCATTGTGGTTTTGATTTGTATCTAATAAATAAAATCTTAATTAAAAAAATAAAAGGCAATTTGTTAATATCCACCAAAATACAAATTGCACATCCCATTTGCCCTGGAACTTTCACTTCTAGGAATCTAAACTAAAGGAAGTACTAGCTTGCATATGCTCCTGTGTATTCAGCATAACATCTCTTTAAAACTGGGAGAAATTGGGGGTGCCTGGGTGGCTCAGTGGGTTAAAGCCTCTGCCTTGGGCTCAGGTCATGATCCCAGAGTCCTGGGATCAAGCCCCACATTGGGCTCTCTGCTCAGCAGGGAGCCTGCTTGCTCCTCTCTCTCTGCCTGCCTCTCTGCCTACTTGTGATCTCTGTCAAATAAATAAATAAAATCTTTAAAAAAAAAAAAAAAAGAGACAAATTGAAAAGAATTTAAATGACTAACGAATGGAATAGTTAAGTGAATTGTACCTCATCCATACTATGAAATACCGTTCAGGATGAAAAAAGTGTCTATATGAAAGCATTCCTCCCACAAAAAAAACATATACTGGGGTGCCTCAGTGCGTTAAAGCCTCAGTGGGTTAAAGCCTCTGCCTTCAGCTCAGGTCATGATCTCAGGGTCCTGGGATCGGATCGAGCCCTGCATTGGGCTCTCTGCTCAGCATGGAACTGCTTCTTGCTCCTCTCTCTCTGCCTGCCTTTCTGCCTACTTGTGATCTCTCTCTCTCTGTCAAATAAATAAATAAAATCTTTAAAAAAATAGTAATAAAAGCTTAAAGATTTGAGAATCCCTATGTTCCCCTTATGCTACGGAGCTAATCATTAAGTTTGTTAAATCCCGGGACTTAAGGAGTCTTGCCTTCTCAAGTACTATTCTAACATAGCACTTTGTGAAAGGATATTTCTACCATCTCACCAGCATTTTTAGCTGTAATGATTTTTCTCATGTCTCTACTTTTGTGGAAAAAGAAATTTTGACCTGTATCCCTGGAGTTAATAATACATTATATGTTAATGAAAAATAAAAATTTTTTTTAAAAAGAGAAGCAGAGAGCCTGCTTCCCTTCCTCTCTCTGCCTGCCTCTCTGCCTACTTGTGATCTCTGTCAAATAAATAAATAAATATTTTTTAAAAAACACATTATAGTGGAAAAAAGAGCAAGTTACAGAAAAGATCATACTATTCCTCAAAAAACCTAGCTTCTCTGAAATATTTACCATCAGACTATAACACCCACAACCGCTCTTTGTGGTAGACACCCACCAATCTTTGTCAATCCCCTTATTCACAGAAAAACTTAGCACCTACATTTCTCTCCAACTACTCTAATGATCATTCCTAAAGAATTCAGCCTTAGTATACTCTCAGTTCCTTTACTTCCTCCTAAATAAGTCTTTTCTTCCATCCTACTTCAGTGTCTACTCTCTGATCATACTCTGAACATTCTCCTGTCTAGTAACTAAACTACCTCCCAGTCTCAGTTTTGAGACTCTCACATTTAGACCACAACTTCCTAGCTTTCCAGCTTGACTGGTATGCTAGTGACCCTATTTTTACAATTCTCTATTGCCATCAAAACCTCGATCCATTGACCCTACTGCGCAACCACTGTCCATCACGTAGTCATCTCAATTCCCTCCTTAAATAACCTCCTCAAAAACCATGGTTCAAAACGAAACAACCTCCTTGTATACACTTTCCTATCCATTGCATCTCTCCTTCCATCATCTTCTAAGCAAAACCCTAACTCTGCTTAAACCCAACATACTGCTGAATCCAAAAGTGCCCTAATTGGTCTTATTTCCATTCTTGTCCCATGAGTCATAGACTGCTAGCCACCTAACCCATTATCTGTTCTTTACTTCCTTTCCAAGAAAACCCAGATTTTATGTGGAAAGTTAATGTACCCAGCTAAAACACTGCCTCCCAGATTCCCTGGCAGCTAGCGACAGTCTATGACACTGGACTATGAAGTCACTTGGTTGGGTTCTGGAGAAAACTCTTTTTAAAAAAAAGGAAACCAGGAAAAAAAATAAAAAAATAAAAAAAGAACTCAAGGACATCAGGTGCCTCAGTTGGTTAGGCATCTACCTTTGGCTCAGATCATGATCCCAGGGTCCTGGGACTGAGTCCCACATTAGGCTCCTTGCCCATTTGGGAGCCTGCTTCTCCCCCTGCCTCTGCCTGCTGCTTCCCCTGCTTGTGCTCTCTCTCTTTCTGACAAATAAATAAGATCCTAAAAAATAAAGATTTTAAAATTATTTTTTAATTAAAAAAAATTTCAGCTGACATGTGCCTTTCTTCCCCTACCTTCTGTCTAGATGTGATTCTAGAGAAGGATCAGCCATCCCACAGTACAAGGAAACAGGCACACTTGAAGATGTCTAAACAGAAAAACAAAAGGAACCTGACTTCCTGATGTCATGAAGCTGCTGTATCAGCTCTGGGCTGCCTACATCTGGTTTTTGTTAATTGAGAAAAATAAAACTCCTAATTTGCTTGGGTTGTTATTTTTGGGTCTCTACTATTCACAGTAAATACATTTCCTAACTCCTAGGTGCATTACTGTTTATTCCCTACAGCACAACCAGAGACCTTTAAAAGTATGAGTTGGATCATATTACTGGTTTCACATCACACTTAAAATAAATTTAGGTTCCTTAAAAGGTCAACTAGGCCTTCTTTGATGTGGCCCTTCTATTTCTCCCAACTCATCTCCTACCAAATCCCCATACCACCCTGCCCACCACTTGCACACCCACACTGTTCCTTGAACAAGCCAAACTTGTTTCTGTCTCAGGATCTTTGCATTTGCTGCTCCTTTGCCTAAAATCCTCTCTCCTCATACTTTTACTTGGTTTGCTACCTCATTTCTTCGAGGCAGCAACTCAAACGTTGCCTTCTCTGAGAGACCTTCCTGATTACTCTATTTAAAACAGTCTTTTTGTGTCTCCTCACGTTTCCTCTCCATTCTCCCATAACTCTTCTGATCCTATCTGATCCTACCTTATTAATATATAGTAATTATTTGTTTGCTTATTTACTGTCTTTTGCACTAGAATGGAATCTCCCTGGGCAAGGGCCTTGGGTGTCTTCTTCAGCACTATTTCCTCAGTGCCTGGCACAGAGGACACAAAAAATATCTAATGTATAAGTCAATATACATCATGATTTCATTAGTACTGAAAAAGACTAAAGCGTGTGTGTGTGTTTAAGTATATAAAGGACCCAAGATAATACACTAACTGCTGATACTCGTTAACCATGGTGAAGAGAATGAGAAATGAGGAACTTTCACATTTTGCTCTACATATTCCTCTATTTTTAAAAAATTTTTTAGAAGATTTTATTTATTTATTTGACAGAGAGAGAGAGATCACAAGTAGGCAGAGAAGCAGGCAGAGATAGAGGGGGAAGCAGGCTCCCCACTGAGCAGAGAGCCCAATGCGGGGCTTGATCCCAGGACCCTGAGATCAAGACCTGAGCAGAAGGCAGAGGCTTAACCCACTGAGCCACCCAGGCGCCCCTCTTGTTTTTCTTATTACGAAAACAAAATTACCTATGATATATGGCAAGAAGAAAGCTTTAAACATATTCAGAAATATAAATCCACTCATAGAATCATACAACTTAGAAACTCAGTAACCGGGGCGCCTGGGTGGCTCAGTGGGTTAAGCCGCTGCCTTCGGCTCAGGTCATGATCCCAGGGTCCTGGGATCGGGTCCCACATCGGGCTCTCTGCTCAGCAGGGGGCCTGCTTCCTTTCCTCTCTCTCTGCCTGCCTCTCTGCCTGCTTGTGATCTCTCTCTGTCAAATAAATAAATAAAATCTTTAAAAAAAAAAAAAAAAAGAAAAAGAAACTCAGTAACCTTAGTAAGTGTAACAGTACCTACAGGTAGGAGGATCTATGATTACTAAGGAAATATCTTTTAAAAGAGCTAGAATTAGGGGGCGCCTGGGTGGCTCAGTGGATTAAAGCCTCTGCCTTCAGCTCAGGTCATGGTTCCAGGGTCCTGGGATCGAGCCCCACATCGGGCTCTCTGCTCAGTGGGGAGCCTGCTTCCTCCTCTCTCTCTGCCTGCTTCTCTGCCTACTTGTGATCTCTGTCGTCAAATAAATAAATAAAATCTTAAAAAAAAAATAACTAGAATTAGAAGAATAAAAATTTCTTATTAACTTTTTGTAGCCCTTATAAAAGTTTTTACTCTCACTTAAACAAAATAAAATATACCAAACAAAAAGTATGTCAGTAGCATGTTATACATCAAAATAGTAATGATAAGTTGCATAAAACTAATTTCCACTCACCATCCCTTGCTTGTAGCAACTTTTTTTTAAAGATTTTATTCATTTATTTGACAGAGAGAGAGAGAGAAACACCATGAGTAGAGGGGAGGAGGCAGAGGAAGAGGGAGACCTGAGCAGAGCACTACTGTATGGCTCCAATCCCAGGACCCTGGGATCATGACCTGAGCCAAAGGCACCCAAGGATCCCACTTATAGAAACATTTAAGGATTTTCCTTCCCTAGATATTCATCCAATAATCTAGATATTTACTTTGTTTTGTTTTAGAAAATATGTACTCTACGAGAAACCTTTTCTCTATCAAGTTCTCCATCTGAATGTCTAGTGCTTTTTAATTCTTCTTTACAACTTTATTGAGACACATTTTACATGTTATATATATAATCTATCCACCTCAAATGTACAGTTCAATGACTTTTAGGAAATTTACCAAGTTGTGGAACACACCAGAAATCAGTTTTAAAAATCTTCACCACTGCAATTAAATCACTCATGCCCTTTTATTGTTAATCCCCATTCCCACCAATTCAACGAGCCACTGGTCTCCTGTCTCCATGACATCTGTCTATTCTGTACAGTTCCTACAAATGGAATCATAGAATATGTGGTCCCTTGTATCCAGTTCTTTTCACTTAGCATCTTTTTGAGGTTCATCCAAGAGGCAGCATGTACTAATAGTTCATTCTATTTTACTGCTGAATATTATTTCACTGTATAGATATGACACATTAGGGTCTTTCGATTCTCTGACTTGAATTTCCATTTTCCAGGTTGTACCATGGGTGCCAGCAACTTGGGAATTGTGGGCAAGGAGCTATATATGTCATTTATTTAACCCAAATGACACAGGTGAATGTTTTTCAAACCCAATCCAGTTTATATAGGATAAGATTGTCCTAGCTTCACTTAACATCATTTCTGCCATTTAAAATGCTTTTAAAACCATTTTTCTGTCCTCCCTTTTGAAATGAGTAAAAGTACAATTCCCCAAGGTTTCTTTCTCTCTCCCAAAGCTTATAAAAACCTCTACTCTTACTATGCAATCTGTTTTAATCATTTTTCTACCTTCAATTCCTTGTTTTCTCTTTATCTTCAAGCTGATAGCTTTCCATATTCTCCAAGTTTGTAAAAAGGTATATCAGAATTAAGTATCTGCAGATTCTGGAATTTTATTTAAGAGAAATCTGTGGTTTTTTTGAAGTGGTCCCTATAAAGAATTTCTTCCTATGTAGAAAAAAGCTTTGTAAGTGATTTAAAAACCAAAAACCCTCACAATACCATTATGAAAGAAGCATGAGGACCCAAGTTAACATATGACACTCTGATCTAAAAGACAAAGTCAAAGAATGTATAGTAATTAAACAAAGTTCTCTATTTTCTCTTTAATATGGCCTTTTTAAACATTTTTTTCATTCACTGTAAAATGCCACAATAATGTTACTATCTCACCTGTTTTATGATGATGTCTGATTCAGATTAAATGGATTATTTACCTTTATAAAATATTAAATATCCATATGTAGAATCATTTACAAAGGTAGATAACAGGGAAAGTGCTAGGGAATGATGACACAAATCTTATAACATACCTATCACCAGCCTTTTTGACACCTTAATTCTCTAAGTGATTTTGCAGACAATTAGCTTGAAAACCTTGCAAATAAGATGATGGGGACATAGCTAAAAGCTTTCCTAGAGGTAAACATTCTCTACCTAGGAAATTATTTTACTACCCCCCTTACTATCCTAAGTTATAGTTCTTCTGCAGTATATAACAGAGTAAAGGCAACAAAAGATAACACCAGTTTCATGTAATTAGAGGAACCTTGCAAGATAAGGAAAAATAATACAATCTATTATTTTTAGAGCTTAAACGTTGGCTTTTTACCAAGATTTAAATGCCAAGAATAAAGGCACTTGGGTTGCTCACTGGGTTAAAAATTTGACTCTTGGTTTGGGCTCAGGTCAGGTCATGATCTCACAGACTGTGGGACTGGAGCCCCACATAAAGCCCCATCCCCCCAACCCTGTGGCAGGCTCCAGGCTCAGCAGGGAGTCTGCTTGAGTTCTCTCCCTCTGCCCCTCCCTACACTGTAGCCTGTGCTTGCGCGCTCGCTCTCTCTCTCTCTCTTTCTCTCTCTCTAATAAATTGAAATAAGTAAGTAACTAACTAAATGCCAAGACTACTCCTGTTGGTGGTCAGTTACTGTGTTAGGTGTAAGACAGGCCAGGTGAGCTACAGTTTCATCTGTGAAAGGACAGCCAAAAAGGGGTTCTTAGTTAAGGTATACTCTACGTCTATTATAGCTACAGTATAAGGTGATATGGAGAAAGACAGGCTCTACATTGTAAACTTGAAAAAACTCTAAGTATTCTTTAATGTCATCATTTTTTTTTTTTTTTTTTTAAAGATTTTATTTATTTATTTGACAGAGAGAGATCACAAGTAGGCAGAGAGGCAGAGAGAGAGAGGAGGAGGAAGCAGGCTTCCTGCTAAGCAGAGAGCCCGATGCGGGACTCGATCCCAGGACCCTGAGATCATGACCTGAGCCGAAGGCAGCGGCTTAACCCACTGAGCCACCCAGGCGCCCCTAATGTCATCATTTTAATTTACTTTAAGAAAACAAGTGGTGTGATCATGCATACACTGTACCTTTCTCAGGCTTTCATATTCCTCACGAAGTTCCCCAGGCTTGCTTAATTTGATTGGTGCTCTGAATATAAACTCTGGAGGAAAGAGAAAAGAAAACACTTTTTAACAGGAGTTTCTAAGAAAGAACCCAAAACCCCACCCACTGCTGTCCCACCTTATGAACCACATAAAAAAAATTACGGTCATCTTAGTTTAAATATTCATTCACTCATTAACGAATATTTATTAAAGGGTATAAACAAGGCACAATTCTAAGTACTGGGAAGAAGCATTGAACAAATAAAGCCCTTGTTCTCAGGGAGTTTACAATCTTACAAACAATAAGTAAACAAGTGTGTGCATATAATAGAACTGGTAGGACAAAGTATTATGGAGAAAAATAAATGTAGGATGAAAGAAAAAGATTATTTTATAAAGAATGGAGCCTCACTGATAAAGTCACATGTTAAAGGACCTTAAGGAAAAAACATATTTAATGTTACCAAGTAACATTTTAAATGAGTTAAAGTTTTATTCATAACACTGTATTTTTCTATCTCTTTTTCAATATCGCCAGCAGAGTATTTTCCTGCATATAACCTGTAGATATTTTTGGTATATAACCTGATTTTTTTTTTTAAGATTTTTATTTATTTAACACACACAGAGAGAGGTCACAAGTAGGCAGAGAAGCAGGCAGAGAGGGGGAAGCAGGCTCCCTGCTGAGCAGAGAGCCTGAGCGGGATGTGGGGCTCCATCTCAGGACCCAGAGACCATGACCCAAGCTGAAGGCAGAGGCTTAACCCTCTGAGCCATCCAGGCACCCAAACCTGATTTTTTTTTTTAATCCTTAAAGCCTTTGTGGTTTTTATTGGCCTAGAGAATAAAGTCAAAACTCTTCAACCTGTCATTCAATGCTCTCCAAAGATGGATCACAACTTCATCACAATTTCTTCTTTCTCCAGCATTAGATCTCTTAAACCTTGACTATCAAATTACAATAGATACATGCCATATATTTTTAAACCTTCTGCTCTGTTTTCTTAGCTGACATTGTTTTTTCACCTTATCTCTACATATTTTTAAATCCAAGATATTCAGGACTGCAGGAGGCACACAACACAGGTTAGTAATATAAATAGACGATTAAAACCCAAATTAAGAACAGGAATAAGAGAGAAGTTCTAAATGCTATCAAAAAGGAGGGGGGAAGTACACACTTCTGCCTCCTTAAATGTACATGACACTTCTATAAAACTCTATGTACCTGCAGTGATCAAAATATAGTATTAATTTTAGGACTTATTAAGAACTCTATACCCCATTGAAGATGATAAATATTTGTTGTAGAAAAGCAGGCTCCTTAGAAAGTTGACTTTTGTCCCTTTTCAGTTGTCTCAACTATTTTGAAAGACTCTTATTTAATACACCTGAGAAATGTGGAAGAGACTTAGAAACACTGGATCTAATGCAAAGGCAGGGAACAGCAACTTAAAGGCCTACAAGTACAAGGGAATTGTCAGACTGTTGGTGTGGGAGGCAAACATTCCACCACTTTCACTCACTTATTAAAAAAAAGTCCTGACGACTATTTTAATCACATCCCTTAAGCACATTTCCAATTATAGGCAAATAGTATTTAAAATCTGATACTTTAATAGAGAAGGAGAAGGAGAGAGGGAAAAGAATCCTTAAGGCAAAAAAGTACTTTCAATCCATTTATGGAGAAACTATCAGATGTAAAATACTTCATATATATTTCCTTAGTAAATCTTCACAGAAACTTTATAAGGTAGGTCTCAAACCCATTTTACAATAAGGAAAAGGAGAGGATAATGACTTGCCTAAGGCCAAAAAACCAGTACATGGCAAAACCAAAAGCATTAATAGGAATAAAGAGGGAAATTACATAATGATTAGAAAGGCAACCCAAAAAGGAGATATAATAATCATGAACTTGTATGAACATATACCACAGCAAAAACTAATTAAGATTATAAGGAGGTATTACGAAATCCAAAATAATGCAAGAAATTTTAATACACCCCAATTAAAAACAGATCAGGCAGACCAAAAGGTAGTAAAAATGTAGAAAAACTGAACAAAATTAACAAATTTGATCCTAATGTATTTATATATTTATATATGTATGTATAGAGTGTGTGTGTGTGTATAATAAACAGAATATATATTCCTTAAAGTAAACAAGGAACAATTAAAAACACATCAGGTCACAAAGAACCTTTAAAGAATTCATATTATACAGACTTTGCTCTTGGATCCTAGCTACTATTTTCCAAGCCAAGTTTTCTGGCTACCTGGCTGATAATTCTGGATTACCCAATATTCTTTCTCAATAAATTCTTCTTCTGCTTAAATTTGCGAGTAGATTTCTGCTGATTAAAATGAATAACCTGGCTGATTCCATCTTTTATACAGAACTATGAAATGACCATAAACCAACCTCTAAGAAAAAAAAGACAGACAACAAAGTAATACTAAGAATAAAGGGGACCAAAATACAGATATCAAGGGGAGTTCAAATCTCCAAAGACTACTCAAACAATGCTCTCATGAATAATCTTACAGGTATAATATTTTACAAGTATATTCACAGATTAAATTGCTGGAATCAGAATTACTGTGTCAAAGAATATGTGCATACATGCTTTTGTAATTCTGATAGACAATACCAAGCCGCCCTTCCTTCCTATAGCCTATGCAGACTTAGGTCCCACCAGCAATGCAAGAGAGTGTCATCTCCTTGTATCCTGTTGTATCACACAATGAGTGTGATTTTTTTTTTTTAAGCTTTGTCAATCTAACAGGTGAAACTCTGTATCTTATATACATACTTTGAGTAAAACTGAGTACTTTTCATGTTTGAGTAATTTGCGTTTACTTTGATATGAAACGTCTATGCATTTCCTTTACTCTTTACATTAACTTTTTCTTCTTGATTTGTTAAAGCTCTCTATAAGGCAAATTAGCCTTATGTCATATGACTAGCAATACTTTTCCTAGTTTATCATTTGTCTTGACTTTGCTTGTGGTGGTTATTTTTATGTAGTTACATTAATCAAACTTCTTTTTCACAGCTTTAGTATTTTATATATTTGGAAAGACCTTCCCCAGGCCAACATATCATAGTTTATTCTGGTACAAAGTATAAGGTACTTCTCCTACCTACTTCAAAAAATTCTATACCTGGAGCACCCACGTGGCTCAGTTGTTAGGCGTGTGCCTTCAGCTCAGGTCACGATCCCAGGGTCCTGGGATTGAGCCCCATATCAGGCTCCCTGCTCGGTGAGAAGCCTGCTTCTCCCTCTCCCACTGCCCCTGCTAGTCTTCCCTCTTTCGCTGTCTCTGTCAAGTAAATAAAATATTTTTTTAAAAATTCTGTATCTTTATTTTTATTTGGGGAGCAACATAAGGAGCATAATCTTATAAATTTACTATCCAACACAAGGGACCAAAATCTTTTAGTGATGGCCTGATGGAAATTATGAAAAAAATTTTCTAAAAGATTTATGTATTTATTTGAGAGAGAAAGGGGGAGGTCAGGGCAGAGGGAAAGAATCTTCAAGCAGACTCCCCATTGAGTGTGGAGCGTGACATGGGGGCTTGATTGTACAACCCATGAGATAATGACCTGAACCAAAACCAAGAGTCAGCTTCTTAACTGATTGAGTTTCCCAAGCACCCCATGAAAATTTTTACTTACTGTTGGGTAACTGGCTTTCTCCATAATGGTTCTTGCTAACATTTAGAACAAAAATGTCCAAATAACTTAACATCTTCATTATATCATGTAAAACAATGCAAAAAGCCTGATCCTCAACTTAGAAGTTTCCAGAGCCTTGGATAAGTCAGTCTTAACTTCCTCTCCTATAAAACTAGAATAATACCCGTCATGACAGGCCATTATGGCCAATAAATGAGTGTATTGAGAGTGAATATACTATAAACTATTTTAGTCAATAGAGTGGCATACAACAGAATCTAAGAACTACAAAACTGTCTCTGGTGTTGGAGAGAGAAAGAAACTGTGGTTTGGTCTGATTTACTTGCAAGTATAATTTCCAAGAAACAGAGATAAATGATCCAATTGCTTTGACACATGTATTACATGAAAAGTTAAAGTCACTTTAGGATACCTATTAAGAAATCTCAAAGTTCATATATAAGGCCAAGTAGAACTCAGTATAGTGACTGAAATCTTACTATGCCTTGACTTATTTGAGAGTAAAAGGTAACAGCAGGGTAGAGGTAAAGGAGCAATTTACATTCAACAAGATCAGTACTGATACAGATTAGTTTAATCGTGGATTAAGATTAATAAAGTTTAATTCATTAAGAATATAAAATGTTAAATAGTCAAGATCATTTTTTACCTCAACAGAGCTGTGCTACATTAAATGACAATGTATCCAAAAATTCAAAAATTACACATAGCTAAATACAAAACATGAACTGGTCTAACATGGCATTAACTTAAATATTTAATCCTATTCCTATTTTACAAATGTCCTTCAGAAATGTCAACAAGGCAAAAAAAAAAAAAAATCCCATCTTTTTCCTATGGATTTACAAAAAGAACATATTAGATTCTGATACCTGCTCTGTCAATTAAGTGCCAAGGCTTCTCTTTGCCTTGGTCTCCTCATCGATCAAATGAAGTTCAAAATACTGGCCAACCTACCTCCTAGGAATGCAGAAGATCACAATTAATAGAAATTGTAGTAATCAATGAAGAATCCCTATAATAAGAACATTTAATAAAAGCACACTACATGCTAAGTGTGGCACACACACAAACACACACACACACACCATACACTAAAATTAAAATATCTTTAGATCTCAGTTTCTACCCAAGACACAAAGCCAACACACTGGATAACTTCTGAAATTAATGATTCAGTAATAATATTTTTATTTTAATTTACCATTCAATAGCTTTCTCTAAATTCTTAAATACTCTATAATAAAGTCTAAAATGATGGGTAAAAATGTTATTAGGATTTTAAACTTACATAGAGTAGCTATAATATCAAAATAATTTCTTTGAAGCTTTATGAAACATGGTGTTTCATTCCACTTGGATGACTGACAAATGGAACAGAAAAAGGCTAGAAAAATGAAAATTCCCCATTTATTTATTTATTTATTTATTTATTTAAAGCATGAGCTGGGGTGGGGGATACAGAAGGAGAGGGAGAGAGAAAATCTTAAGCAGGCTCCATGTCCAGCACAGAGCCTGAGGCAGGGATCAATCTCACAACCCTGTGGTCATGACCTGAGCCAAAATCAAGAGGCAGACACTTAACCGACTGAGCCACTGAGATACTCCAAAATCTCCCCTTTTAAATCAGAGTCTTCTATGGGGTTTCTTAAAACTGATTGGAGAACATGTATATAACCAACATTATTAATTTTATATTTATCAAACATTATTAACCTTTCAGTTTCCCTGGTTTTTTTTTTTTAATTAAAAAAAAAAAGCAATCATTTGTAATAAAATAGTTGGTGTCTGCTGATGTAGGACTCTCTTTATTTTCTTCTGCCTTTCTAGGGTCATATGTCAGATTCCTCCTCTCCAAAAGATGAAATTGTGGTTGAAACACATGCAATACTACTGCTAAAGCAGAGAAACAGGAAAAAACCCAGATGACCTTGGTATGGAGATGCCTTTTTAGATACACTTTCTTACTTTCTTTTTTTTTTTTTTTAAGATTTTATTTATCTATTTGACAGAGATCACAAGCAGGCAGAGAAGCAGGCAGAGAGAGTTGGGGGGAAGCAGGCTCCCCGCTGAGCAGAGAGCCCGATGCGGGGCTCGATCCCAGGACGCTGGGATCACGACCAGAGCTGAAGGCAGAGGCTTTAACCCACTGAGCCACCCAGGCGCCCCCTAGATACACTTTCAAAAACATAATCTGTGTACATCATTAAAATTAAAAATTTCTGCTCAGCAAAAGACAATGTCAAGAGAATGAGAAAATAAACTACAGACTGGAGAAAATACATGCAATAGATATAGCTGATTTAAGATTGTTATCTCAAATATATAAAGAACTAGTGGTGCCTGGCTGGCTCACTTGGTAGAGCATGCAACTCTTAATAGGGTGGAGAGTTTGAGCCCCTCGTTGGGTGTAGAGATTACAAAAAAAAAAAAAAAAACAAAAGAAAGAGAGAGAGAAAGAAAGAAAAGGTAAAAAAATAATAATAATAAAATATGCCAATAACTATTAAAATTCAAAAGTAAGAAAACAACCAGATTTTTTTTTAATGGGCAAAAGACGTTAAGAGACACCTCACCAAAAATATTCACATGGCAAATAAGCACATAAAAAGACACTCCATATTGTATGTCATTAAAGAATTACAGATTGAAACAAGATACTACTGCTCCACACCTCTTAGAATTGTCAAAATCCAAAACACTGACAACACCAAATGCTGGGGAGGATGTGGAGCAAAAGGAACTCATTCATTGCTGGTGGGAATGCAAAATGGTACAGCCACTTTGGAAGACATATCTGGCAGTTTCTTAGAAAACTAAAAATAGTCCTACATATGATCCAGCAACTGCACTCCTTAATATTTACCCAAGTGAGATAAAAACTTATGTCCATACAAAACCCTGCACAAAGATATTTTTATCTGCTTTATTCATAATTGCCAAAACTTGGACGCAACCAAAATATCCTTTAGTAGGTAAATGGATAAATTGTGGTACAGACAGAAAATGGAATATTATTTAGTGTTACAAAGAAATAAGCTATTAAAGATATGAGATGAGGGGCGCCTGGGTGGCTCAGTGGGTTAAGCCTCTGCCTTCGGCTCAGGTCATGGTCTCAGCGTCCTGGGATCGAGCCCCACATCGGGCTTTCTGCTCAGCAGGGAGCCTGCTTCCTCCTTTCTCTCTGCCTGCCTCTCTGCCTACTCATGATCTCTCTCTCTCTCTGTCAAATAAATAAATAAAAAATCTTAAAAAAAAAAAAAAAGGATATGAGATGACATGGAGGAAACTTAAATGCGTATTACTTAGTCAAAGAAGCCCTTCTGAAAAAGCTACATACTGAATGATTCCAACCATAGGACATTCTAGAAAAGACAAAATTATGGAAACAATAAAAAGATCAGTGGTTGCCAGGAATGGAGGGTAGTGGGGATGAAGTGGCAGAATTCAGAGAATTCTTAGAGCAATAAAAAAAAAACTCTGTATGATATTACAGATAGATATATGTCATTATGTGTTTTTTCTCCCAAACCCATAGCATGTACAACAAGAGTGAAACCTAAAAGTAAACTATAGACTTTGGGTGGTTATAATGTGTCATTTTAAGTTCATCCTTAGTAACAAATCTATCTGGTGAATGTTATCAATAATGTGGAGACTAAAAACACCATCACCCTCCTTAGTCCAGAGGAGTTAGTCCCAAACCCAATTCCTCCACCACCTTCTACAGGGATTTTCAAATTTTATCAGTACAGAAACAACTACTCACACTTCCTTCACTGCACAGAAAGACATGCTAGAAACTACTTCAGGTGTCACCGAGGTGCTATATATCTTGGTATTTGTAAATGAATCCAATGGTTGTAGGAATTCTTAATGCCTTTCCTCCAACAATGACTATTTAACAGGAAGAGAAACTCTCTAAGGATATGATGCTTAAGAATGACACCACCTATGGCTGGTGACGTAAGCTGAGCACTGCACTCAGTCTAATGTGAACTGTAGGAGCACCTGTACTTCCTTGAAGGTCCTCCCTGAAAAGGATTTTCTCTGGGGTAGGGTGACTGGTTACTAATAAAAAGGCAAACAAACAAAACTAAATATAAAACAGGCATTTTTCTAATTGGACCAAACCTCAGGAATGAAGTATCATTGTCAAACCATACTCAATACAAAATTAGAAAGAGAAACTCACTCAACTGTACTGGAAAGAAGTTAACCCTAACAACTCCAAAGCCAAAGTTAATCATGTCTTGGTACCTGACGGTGCTTGAGTTTTCACCCCCATAGGTTCAGTATCTTATCAGTACATCAGGATGAATAAGAACTTTGGAGTCAGATCCCAAGACCTAGATCCTAATCTGAATACTCCTACTTACTAGCTACTTGTCCTTGGACAAATTTTTAAAAAAAAAATCTCTTTGGATGTAGTGTCTGGTGGACTCAGTTGGTAGAGCACACAACTCTTGATCTCAGGGTTCTGAGTTCAAGCCCCACATTGGGTGTGGAGCCTACTTAAAAAAAGAGAGAGAGAGAGAGAGAGAAGAAAAGAAAGGGAAAGAAAAAAGAAAAAATAATCTCTTTGGGTAATTTCCATCTCAGTCAAGCACCACAGCATGGCTATGATGGCTGGCAGTTATGTAGCACTTAAATTATATGCCAGGCTCATTTCTAAGCACTTTGCATTTATTAACTTATCTAATTTTCATAATGATCCAAAGGGAAGGCACTATGATCCTCATTTTAGGTAAGGAAACTGAAGTACAGAGCATTTATTTTGCCCAAGGTTATACTGCTATCAATGAAGGAGCTATGACTTGAACCCAAGCAATCTGACTCCAGAATCTGTGCTCTTACCTACTATGCCTTATTACTTAATAATTTTTTTTAAAGATTTTATTTATTTATTTGACAGACAGAGATCATAAGCAGGCAGAGGGGCAGGCAGGGAAAGAAAAGGAAGCAGGCTCCCCACCAAGCAGAGAGCCTGATACGGACCTCGATCCCAGAACCCTGGGATCATGACCTGAGCCGAAGGCAGAGGCTTTAACTCACTGAGATACCCAGGTGCCCCTAATTTTTTTTTTTTTTTTTTTTTTTAAAGATTTTATTTATTTATTTGACAGAGAGAGATCACAAGTAGACAGAGAGAGAGGCAGGCAGAGAGAGAGAGAGGGAAGCAGGCTCCCTGCTGAGCAGAGAGCCCGATGCGGGACTCGATCCCAGGACCCCGAGACCATGACCTGAGCCGAAGGCAGCGGCTTAACCCACTGAGCCACCCAGGCGCCCGCCCCTAATTTTTTAAAAAGGAAAAAAAAGCCTAAGAACCCTATAAAACAATAGGCAAATGCCATGAACAGGCAATTTTGGGAAAAAGTAAGCTCAGATGACTTACAAATCTATTAAAATGTGTTCAATGTCACTCATATTTTAAGATACTAAAAACTTAAAACAAAATACTTCTTTATATCAGATTATTAAAGACCAAAGAATTTGATAAACACAAGAGTTAGCAAGGGTATCCTTTATCTTAAAGATAAATCATACACAGATGTAGTACAAAAACGTAGTACAAAGACATAGTATAAAAATATTCACTATGGATCATCACAATACTAAAGACTGGAAACAACTTAAATATCCTTCAGTCAGAAACTGACTGAATAAATTTTCAGATGACTGGAATACCACGAATCTTTTTCTATACTGTCTGTTTTTATTCCTGGTCTGGTGTCTGGGTTTACCCAGTAACTTTTGTTAGAATGTCATTCATTGTGTATGAAAAGCTGTAGAGGCTCTGGATGCTATTATATTCCCACAGAGCATTCATCATTTTCCACAAGCAGACAGAATGTGGGCAGATCACCTCACAATCCAATCAGGACATGAGCTGATTCAAGGCTGGCAGTGATCTTTGTTAACACTAGTGAAGCCTAGCCTAGTTTATAGTCCAAATACCAAACCTTAAGGCTACTTACTTAAGTACCATAACACCACATATTATTCCTGCAAGAACTTACCCTGCTTTTATTTTAAAACTATCCTTCAAAAAAAAACTAATCTAATCAAAATGTCATAGCCCACATACTAAGAACATATACAATGCTTATAATTTTTGACCTAATAATTAATTTCCAGGAATCTATCAAATAAAATAACCTAAAATACAGAAGAACTTTTATATAAAAAGATTTTCATTGTGGGGCTTCTAGGTGGTTCAGTCAGCTAAGTGTTTGACTCTGGCTCAGGTCATGATCTCAGGGTCCTAGGACTGGGCCCAGCATTGGCCTCCACATTCAGTGGGGAGTCTCTTTGTCCCCCTCTCTCTGCCCACCCACCCCCCTTGTGCATGCACCTTTTCTCTCTCTTGTTTTCAAATAAATAAATAAATGATCTTTTAAAAAAAGATCTTCATTGCAACTCTACTCATAAGTGTAAAACAAAAACTGAGAATAACCTAAAAATCCAATTTTGAGGGAATGGTTAGGCCAATTATGGGTAGTCTATATAATGTCTGATCATCTTACCATGAAAATTATATAGAAAGACTTTTTAATAATGAGAGCTATTGCATTAATAAGACAGGAAACCATTTAGGTATGAGAGATGCAAGTTGCCAGACTGAATGCCTTATAATTTCAAACATAAAAAACAAAACAAAACAAAAAAACTATTAAACAGGGGTGCCTATCTAGCTCAGTCAGTAGGGTATATGACTCTCAATCTTGGGGTGGTAAGTTAGAGCCCCACAATGGGCATAGAGCCTGCTTAAAAAAAAAAAATTAAACACAGAAATGGCAATAACAAAGGGACAAAGAACAGCAATATAATTGTAGAAATCACAAAAGAAAAAAAATAGTGATTAGATATCAAGTTATCCTGCAAAATTATGTAAGAATAAGGAAAAAGGTTTCCAGAAATTAAGAAATTAAAGCAGGAATGATCATTAAAGAAAAAGGGAGTTGCTGTGGGAAAAGAAAATACACACAAAATAAGGCACAAGACCCTTTTGCCAAGCTTATAAGTGAAGATGGGCTTATAGTTTTTCAAAATATTTAAATAACAGAGACAATGACAGAATATCACAAGTAAACAATTGCTAAATGAAGTTTACAAGCAAACACTGCAATCAACAGCCACCACATCCCCATTCCACAGGAGGAAGAGAACCAGGAAAGAGAGGCAGGCTTTTAAAGATGGGACCAAGCAGAAACTAACTGGTAAAACTTAGGTAAGTCCAGAGATGGAGAAAGAGCAATGCATGTGAATAACAAAGCACAAAGTATGAAGGCTGGACAGGGAATGAATATGATTTGCTAGAGCAGAAAGGTTGTTTGGAAGAGATGTACAGGTCAGATAGGTAGGTTGGGGAATAGGGTTTTCTTTACTTTTATGTGAAAACAATGCCAAATTTGGGGAGAATCTCCCCTGCATAGAATATGCAGGGTCTACTTTTGGGACTCTATCGTAATGTCTACCTGTGTCGGTCACTCAGTTAAATATCTGTTTGTCTGTCTGCTTTTTTAATATAGCATATTACCAGCCACATGAATATGCCTGATTCCACAAGTACAAACATCCTGGGCTGAGGAGAACACTTAGACACTATCACTTACCAGTGTGACACTGGGCACACTACAACTTCTCTGGCCCTCAATTTCCCTATTCCCAAAAGGATAATAGTGCTTCCCTCAACAGAACCATTATGAATGGTTAAACATGATTTAATGTAATGTGTCTGGTACAGTGTTGGCTATATAACTAATACTCATTAAATGTCAAAAACTTCCCCATAAGGAGAAAGAAATATTGTACTTAACATTTTTCAGGGACAGAAATTTCTTAGAATTGTAGGGAAGTATAAGGAATTCAGTGGGGGAAAAAAGATTTTTTTTCTATATATTAGTGGGGCAACTCAAAAGTACTTACTAAATTAATTGCTTAAAAAATGAATGATAATACTCAAATTTCAAGTTATATCTTGCTCCCTTTGCTTAAAAAATTAATCTGGTTTGTACCTTGATCTAGAAAGAATAATGAACAGCCTGGGGCTATAGACTCACAGCCAGAAATTAAATGTTTTTGGTTTTGCAGACCATAAGGTCTCTGTCACAACTGTCTACTCTGCTATTGTAGCATGAAAGCAGTCATAGACAATATGAATGAGTATGGCTATGTTCCAAAAAAACTTTAATTACAAAAATGAGCAGCAGTCTGGATCTGACCTGCTGACTCTAGTTACCAACCCCTGGAACTAAATGTTTGCATCCCCCCAAAATGCTTATGCTGAAACTTAATCCCCAGTGTGATGGAATTTCAAGGTGTGGCCCTGGAAAGGCGATTAGGTAATGAGAGCAAAAGCCCTCATCAGGGGCACCTGGGTGGCTCAGTGGGTTAAGCCGCTGCCTTCGGCTCAGGTCATGATCTCAGGGTCCTGAGATCGAGTCCCGCATCGGGCTCTCTGCTCAGCAGGGAGCCTGCTTCCTCCTCTCTCTCTGCCTGCCTCTCTGCCTACTTGTGATCTCTCTCTGTCAAATAAATAAATAAAATCTTTAAAAAAAAAAAAAAAGCCCTCATCACTGGGATTAGTGTTCTTATCAAAGAGACCCTAGAGAGCTCCCACTTCCCTCTATCAAATGAGAACATAGCAAGATGAACTAGGAGGTGGACTCCAGTGTGACGCTAAACTATATGCACCTTATCTTTCACTTTCCAGCCTCTGGGAACATGAAAAACCAATTTCTGCTGTTTCGGTGGTTTTTTTTTTTTTTTTAAGATTTTATTTATTTGAGGGGCAAGTGGGTAGCTCAGTAGTTAAGTATCTGCCCTAGGCTTGGTCATGATCCCAGGACTCTGGGATCCAGTTCCACATCCTGTTTGTGTTCCTCTCTTGCTGTGTCTCTATCGAATAAATAAATAAATTCTCTAAAAGAAAAAGATTTTATTTATTTGAGAGAGAGAGACAGAGACAGAGATAGCAAGAGAGATAGCACAAGTAGGGAGGAGAAGCAGGCTCCCCACTGAGCAGGGAACCCAATGAGGGGCTCAATCCCAGGACCCTGAGATCAAAACCTAAGCCAAAGGCAGACACTTAACCGACTGAGCCACCAAGGCACCCAAATTTCTGTTGTTTGTAAGTCCCTCAGTCCATGATATTCTGTTATAGTAGCCCAAATTGACTAAGACACATGGATGGGAGAAAGACAGAGTAAGAGTAGAGACCCACAGGATTTGCAAAAGCAGGTATTAAATAAGAGCAAAGTGAAAGCAGTAAGTTTCCTTGTTGAATCCAGAAAAGGCCCAAATAATAAGACACAGTTAGGGAGCACCTGGGTTGCTCAATGGGTTAAGCCTCTGCCATTGGCTCAGGTCATGATCCCAGGGTCCTGGGACAGAGCCCTGCATCAGGCTCTCTGCTCACCCGGGAGCCTGCTTCCCTCTGTCTCTTGGCCTGCCTCTCTGCCTACTTGTGATCTTGATATCTCTCTCTCTCTCTCAAATAAATAAATAAAATCTTTAAAAAAAAAAAAAAAAGACAGGCAGCCTGCACTGGATCAGCCCAGTCAAAGCAACATGACACACACAATAAAAGAGGTTACAGAAGCAAACACAGGTATAGGAACGCTGCAGAGATGAAGGCCCTGTAGATCTAAGCCATATGATTGCCCCCACCATATCCTTTGGATTTACTTTCTGCTCTGTTGGAAGCGAAGACTCATTCACACTACTCCCTAAGGTGAAATGATACCAAAATTAGAAAGAGTATAGGATTTGGAACCATACCACATACATTCAAATCTACCACCCACCAGATAAATACTGTCTTTACGAAGTCTATGTTTCTTCATCTGTAAAATGGGAGTCATATCTAGCTTAACAGGGTTGTTCTTCTCATCTAATCTTCCAATATCTACTCTACAAATTCTGTGTGTATTAAATGGTAGCCTAACTGGCCTGTTGACTCTTTTTGTCTTAACATCTATCATCAACACTCCTTCCTTGGTTCTTCATAATATAAACAGACTCCTGACCCTATCATTCTCCTGCATACTTTTATTGGCTTCACTCTGCCTCCAAGATTTATAACCAGGACCCAATCTACCATTCCAGCCACATTCTTCCATTCCTGCAATACTGATCCCCTCTCCAGCCTTAACACATCTCACTATAACGAGATATGCCATACCTGTCTCCTCTATGAAAGGATGATGATTACTTCAAAACCCTGCCTACTGCCCTCTCCTTTGTGAAGCTTTTCTCACTAACCCAGAGAGAATGACATTAGCTTCCTGTAGGCTCTCATAACATTCTGGACTTAACTCAATGGTAGTAGCATTTATTACCTGTGTTATAATTACTTATCTCTGCCTCTGCCTCCCCAAACTAGAAGATTTCCTTGAAAACAGGGATGATCTTGAAAACAGGTATCTGTCCTAGTGTAAGATAGTGGCTTAAGTCTACGGCCATACCACCCTGAACGCGCCCGATCTCGTCTGATCTCGGAAGCTAAGCAGGGTCGGGCCTGGTTAGTACTTGGATGGGAGATAGTGGCTTAAAAATTTTTTGTTGAATGAACCAATGAGAACAATCTTTAATACTGTTAGCACTATTGGGGCACCAGGGTGGCTCAGTCAGTTAACCGTCTGCCTTTGGCTCAGATCATGATCCCAGGGTCCTGTGATCAAGCCCCACATCAAGCAGCTCCCTGCTCAGCAGGGAGCCTGCTTCTTCCTCTCCTTCTGCCTGCCGCTCCCCTGCTTGCGCTCTCTCCCTCTCTCACTGTCAAATAAATAAATAAAATCTTCAGAAATAATACTATTAGCACCATTTCGTACTAAAGTCTTTCAAAGAATGTACTGTCTGAAGGGAATTGTAGTAAAGCTTTTCTTTACAGTTAAGGCAAAGGTAAACTTTAATAGATTCCAATCTTTTGAGGTTTTTATTTTAATAGTTCTACAGAACCAAACACTGGACAAAACACAAGAGAAATAGCAAAATAGAAGTAAAGGGAAAATAAGCCCACTGCTACTCAGAAAATAAAAACCAAACCAAAACTGGAAATAAGTTATCTTCAAGCCTAAAAATCTTGTGGTAAATACATGTGACAAGGAAGACGGTCTGATAGCAGCTCATGCCAATAACAAGCCAGCCAGTTTTGTTGCTGATAAATTCAGTTGAGTAAGGCTAATGCTACCTTTAGCAGTATTAGGAATCTAGCATCCAGATGGAGAGACAGTCCACCCCATTACACTCTGCACTAGTCGGGCATTATTTAAAGTATAAGGGTATACTTTCCTCTGAAAGGGTAAAGGAAACATCACATATAATCAAAAACTTTTAGGGATTTTTTTTCTAAGGAATCATTTTCCTTCATTAAGCATTGTCTATGTATCCAATACATTCCAAGTACTATACTAAGTGTTGAAAACAAAGAAACATCTTCTCTGACTTCAAGAGTTCACTGTAGTGCCAGACACACAAATGAGGAACTGAAGTCCCGTGACATGAGTGACAGGCATGCTTATGTGGTGGCACAAAGGAAGGTAGCTGACTCCTATGTGGGTGAGAAAAAATTTCACAAAGCACTTGTGCTTCACCTGGGCCTTAAAAGATGAGTATAATTTAGCAGGAAGACAGTGTCTTCTAAGGCAGAGTAAGCATAGGTGACAAAAGGTCAAAAAGGATCCAAAAAGCATATCCATTAACTAGATCACTAAGTAATGTCTTATGGCCAGAAACTTTGGAAAGGGAGGAAGAGAACCAAAGAGATTAATTTAAGAAGTTCAACCTAAAAATTCAGATAGAAATAATCATTTTCTTTAAATACCTGAATATTAGAACTAGGCAAGCAGATTTTACTTCACTAGAAAACTTAACTTTCAAACCATTAAAACTCTCCAAATATAGACAGCAATGAGTAGAGTCACCAGAATGGTAGAAGTATCCCTATTCACGTGTAAGATCAATCTCCCCCTGGTGTTCCAAATCACATCTTCTCTTCCTTCTTCATGACCTGAGCTCATCAGTTAACTCTTTCCAGCACCATCAATTTCTCCCTAATATGAAAATACACAAATCTAATACACAAACATGACTTAATATCATCTTAACAAGAAAAACACTCCTGAGCTCTTGTCCCAGATACTGGCCTTTTTCCTGCCCCCACCTATACAGCAAAGCCCTCCAAAGAGTAGAGAGTATATTCAGTTTCTCCTTTCACACTTTAACCCATGCTAATAGGACCTTTTTGTTTGTTTGTTTCATCACTCTCTAAACTGTTTTTAATAAAGTCACCAAGAAGGACCTCCAAGGTTCCCCAGGGTCAGTTTATAATATAGGCATATTATAAAAGAGTTCAATCAATGAGTATAATCTGATAAAAAGAACTAAGGATCTTTCCAATCAAAACAGCTAATACCAGCCTCACGGAAAGTATAAATCTGGGATAAACCAGCTCAGAGTCTGCACACAACTATCTTCATAGTAATACTATCCATTTCCTTTGGAAAGCCAGAAAGGATAATGAGGTGTTGAAATTAGAGTCTTGCATCATCTTTATCAGTATGAATATCAGCAAACACTCTTCTTCCCTTACATAGCTTCATTACAATTGTCTAACACTTATTTTAATCTAATCTTCTAAATTAGACTGAGGCACAGTTACTAAGTATGAAAGATAATCCCTCTTCCTTCAGTGTTCCTTCTCTAGACATTCTTGTTCTCTTCAAGTCCATCCCTTCTAAGTATCTAGTTCAATGACTTACACAGATGAGGTACTCTGTAAATGTCTAGTAAATAAACTGTAAAACCTAACATATGGGACCTAGTACAAAGTAAATTCCATAAATGCTAACTCCCTCTCCAAAATCATCCTAATTTGAAGAATGCAGAAGTCTGATAAAAACCTCCCTACGGTACATGAACAAGTTGATCTATTTCTCTCTCAGAAGTACCTGCATTGTTAAAGAACCACAAGAATAAGGGACCTAAAGAGAACTTCCGATACCACAGGATATATGAGTGATATCCTGAGGCAACAGAATCTTCCCTCATCACCATAAGTGATTAATCATCAACATGACCCTATATATCAAAAGAAAGTTAAACCATTTCTTTTACTAATTCTTATCATTAAAAAGCCATATACACTTGGCAATCACTGGAAACAAGCTAGTAAAGTCTGGCAGGAAATGTATAATTATTAACATTGGATTTCTCTGGAAAGACAGACAATAATTGTCTTAACTGTTATTCATCCCCTTCTCTTTTCCCACCAAGGACAGCTATTATTATTTTTTCCAGTACTATACTTAGTATCATTTTTTAAAATCTTGTCATGTGTATAGGTATATATATATATGAATATATATGTCATACACATATTTCTGTATAGGGCAGACACCTATTGATGGAATTACCACACGGTAAGAAATGTAGCTCTTCAACCTTACTAAGTGTGGCCAAACTGCTCTCCAAAATGGTTGTACCAGCTTATATCTTCCAGCAGCATATAGTTCTCCATTATTAATTATCAATAACTGATCATAAATCATGCCAAACTGACGGCCTCTCATCATTGGTTTAATTTGTATTTCCCAAATTACCAACGATAGTGAGCATCGTTCCAGATGTTTGTGGCCTTTCAGTTTTCCTCCTCTATGAAATGTCTATATCCCCTCACCATTTTTCTAGTGAGGTGTCTGTCATAGCGATTTGTGGTTCCTCATATATTTTGCCAAATTCATTTTCAAGGAAATAACTGGCAAAATATTGTCAGTTATTTCATTGAAAATATTTTCTTCCACCCCATGGTGTATCTTCTTACTTTATAATATCTTTTATCATACAAAAGTGTTTTACCAAAAAAAAAAAAAAAAAGTGTTTCACCTTTATGTGTCAAATTATCAATCTTTCCTTTATGCTGTTTGTTTGTATGAAGAATACTTCTCTACCCCATTTTCACAGAAATACTTCTAGTATTTCTTAAGCTTTATAGTCTGACCTTTAGTTCATCTGGAATTAATTTTTTGTATATGCTATAAGGTAAAGATCTATTTTTTTCCCCCTGCTTTCTCTAAGGTTGGCTACCTAACCACAACACCTGAATATGGTGTCTTTGCCTCACTGATCTATAATGCCACCTGTCATCTACCAAATTCAAATATATGAGAGCATGTTACTGGACTCTTTATTTTTTGGGGGGGAATTTTTAATTATTTAACATTGGTTATCCAACTATCCTGACACCAATACCTCACTGTTTTAATTAATATAGCTTTATAATAGCTTAATTAATTTGATAAAGTAATGTGCTCCAAAACGGTCTTGACTGTTCTTGGCCACTAAACATCCTTATTGACAAGTTCCACCTTAAAAAGTTTCCTCCTGGGGCATCTGGGTGGCTCAGTCATTGGGTGTCTGCCTTCAACTCAGGTCATGAGCCGGGGTCCTGGGATTGAGCCCCACATCAGGCTCCCTACTCTGCGGGAAGCCTGCTTCTCCCTCTCCCAACCCCCACCCCCCGATTGTGTTCCCTCTCTCACTGTCAAATAAATAAATAAACATATATATTTTTTAAAGTTTCCTTCTGTTCCAAGTGTTCTTGCTTTGTAAATAATGAGTGGCAAATTTCATCAAATACTCTTTTAAGAATCTGTTGAGATGATCTAGGATTTTATTTTCCTTGAGTTCATTAATATAGTGAGTAACATTTTTTTTAAAAGATTTTATTTATATGAAAGATAGAGCATGAGCAAGGGGGAGGAGGCAGAGGGAGAGGGAGAAGCAGACTCCCCACTGAGCAGGGAGTCCAATGCGGGGCTTGATCCCAGGACCCACGGATCATGACCTGAAGGCAGAAACTTAAATGAGCCACCAGGCGCCCCACATTAGATTCTTAATGTTACACTGAACTTGCATTCCTAGAATAAATGCTACTTGTTTATTATTTTTTTTAAATGTACTAACTTAGCATGTATCTCACTTGGGATTTTTTAAATATACATTTAAGAGACTGGCCAGTATTTTTCCTTTCTTATCCTGTCCTAGTATGATTTTGATATCAAGTTGTAAAAGCCCTCCAAAATGAATCTGGGAACACTTTTATTCCCCGGAATAGTTTGCATAAGGATCACCCATCCTGCAATATTTAGATAACCTGTAAAACTCTGTGCCTGGTGCTTCTTTAATGGACAGAATTTTTCTTCCACTTTTTATTTTTATTTATTTATTTTTTTTTTAAAGATTTTATTTATTTATTTGACAGAGAGAGATCACAAGTAGGCAGATAGGCAGGCAGAGAGAGAGAGAGAGGGGGAAGCAGGCTCCCTGCTGAGCAGAGAGCCCGATGCGGGGCTCGATCCCAGGACCCTGAGATCATGACCTGAGCTGTAGGCAGTGGCCTAACCCACTGAGCCACCCAGGCGCCCCTCTTCCACTTTTTATTACGGAAAAGTCTCAAATATTTTTCAGAGACTTGCATATAATGAACCCCAACCTATCCATTCCCCCAGCTTCAACAATTCATTGCCAATCATATTTCATATAATCCCCATCATTACCTTCCCCCACCCCCCCCTTGAAGGAATGATTTCTGAAACAAATCCCACAGATCATATCATCCTAGTATTTCTCCTAAAGGACTCTTTCAAAACATGGAACTAGAAAACTACTGTCACATTAAAAATTCCATAATCTTTAATATCAACAAACATCTACTCAGTATTTAATTTCCTGTCAAATGTTTTTGTAGTTTTTCAAGCCAGGATCCAAATAAGTTCATACACTTAAATTTGTTGTATCTTTTAATCTACAGGTTTCCTTTCTATTGCTCTTCTTCTTCTTCCTCTTCCTTCCCACCTCTCCTCTTTTTCTTCTTCACTTTATTTGCAGGAAAAAAATGGGCCGTGTATCCTGCAGCTCCCAACATTCTGGATTTTGCTTATTACATCCCCATATTACTTATAATATTTATACTATAAACATAAATATAATATTAATATTACCCATATTACAAATAGATTTTACTATTTAAGTTCTTTTTTAGTTATACTTTTATTCATATTTTCTATTTATTCTTGAGTAAGCTCTGACAGTTTGCATTTTCCAGGAAGTTGACTATTTATACTTTTCAAACTCATGGCATAAAATTCCATATTCTATATTTATGGCATTTTTTTTTTAAAGATTTTATTTATTTATTTGACAGAGAGAAATCACAAGTAGATGGAGAGGCAGGCAGAGAGAGAGAGAGGGAAGCAGGTTCCCTTCTGAGCAGAGAGCCCGATGCGGGACTCGATCCCAGGACTCTGAGATCATGACCTGAGCCAAAGGCAGCGGCTTAACCCACTGAGCCACCCAGGTGCCCATTTATGGCATTTTTATATATTTATCATATCTATAGCTGTGTTCCCTATTTCATTCCTAACATTTATGACTTCTTGTTTTTTTCTTTAGCCAATCTTGCCAGAGATCTGTCTATAATATAAATCTTATATTAGTACCTTCTGTGAAATTCCCATTTTGGCTTTATTAATCCTCTTCACTGTTTGTTTTCTATTCCATTAATTCCTGTTATCTTTATTCTTTCTGATCTTTACTTCCTTTGGATTTAATCTGCTGTTACTTTCCTACCTTCTTCAGCTGGCCACTTAACTCAATAATTTCCAGTCTTGGGGCGCCTGGGTGGCACAGTCTTGGTTTCGGCTCAAGTAGTGATCTCCAAAACCATGAGATCAAGCCCACATTGGGCTCTGTGCGCAGTGCAGTCTGAGACTTTCTCTCCCTCTGCCTCACCCCCTGCAGTCTCTCTCTCTCTAATATATACATAAATCTTTAAAAGATAATTTTCAGGGGTACCTGGGTGGCTCAGTCGCTAAGCAGCTGCCTTCAGCTCAGGTCATAATCCCAGGGTCCTGGGATTGGGCCTGCACTGGGCTCCCTGCTCAGCAGGAAGCCTGCTCCCTCTGTTTGTGTTCCCTCTCTCGCTGTGTCTCTGTCAAATCAATAAATAAAATCCTCAAAAAATAATAATTAATAATAATTTTCAGTCTTTCAATTCAAATACCTTGAAGATTCGGGCTCTGGCTCAGGTCATGATCCCAGGGTCCTGGGATCAAGCCCCCCATCGGGCTCCTTGCTCAGCAGGAAGCCTGCTTCTCCCTCTGCCTCTACCTGCTACTCCGTCTGCTTATACTCTCTCTCTGACAAATAAATAAATAAAATCTTTAAAAAAAAGAAATACCTTCAGATTCTAGGACTTATATTTCTTCACGTTAACAGCTCTGAAATTGGGATGTTTCTTACAACTTAAGTCCTATTATTCAGGCAGCAGTGACAATCCCCCTGTCCTTGCTTATGCATAAATGTAGATAATTACAGAATAAGCTTGCAAAAAAAATGTAGTGATTTGGTAGCTATGCCTGGTGGCATGATTGGACAACTGTAATCTCTCAATATTAGCCAACAAACCTATTTAGACCATCTGACAAAGAACTATGAGTCTCATCTGAAAAGCTTTTGTTGAAGCCATTTGGCAAGCTCAAGAAAGCATCAGCATCAAAACTTGCTGGGTGCCAGCAGCGTCAAAGAAAATGATAAGGATAGCTATAGGGCACTCTTTTAAGAAATGCTGTATCACCAATGATCTCTCTGACACAGTAAGCAATACTAGGTAGAAAAACACAAACCTCTATGATTCAATTGAAACCTGATTTAGAAGAATCATGAACAGGAATATCCTAATCTATTACTTCACTTCCTTTTATAAATACATGCTCTAGTCATATGTTAAATCTATAAATAAATTTATAAGAGCTCTTGCAGGAAGCATAAAGTTAAAAGGTCTAAGTGATAGGAAAGCATTGTTTGGTAAATGATAGTGCATCTTACAAAAGATGGCAACCTAAGATTCAATGAAATATAATATAGGCACTTAAATTTTCCTTAGTTTTGCTTTAGCTGTATTCTACAGATTCTGAATGAGTTGTTTCCACTGTTACTCAATTCCAATTATATTCCAATTTCCATGATTTTGTTTTTTACCATACATATATAAGTCTGTTTTTGCACTTTTAATTTCCAAACAGACTAGGAGGGATATTGGTTATATTTGTCAGTAATTTCTAATTTTACTGTATTGGGGTCAGATAACATGGTTTATATAGCAATCTTTGGTATTTGTTGAAACTTTATGAGCCTAATTATGTGCACATTCTATATTCGTTTAAAAGGAATGCATATTCTCTAATTTGGGAAAGGTATGTTTCTCTATAAATGCAGCAGATCAAGTTATTCATAGTATTTCTTTTAGCGGTTACCCTTAAATTTTTAATATATGCATCCAAGAGCCTAAAGTTAATCAATATCTCTATCTCCCTGAACTATATATGGAAACTTAGAACTTTTTAATACTGACCACTTTCCCTCCCAGTTTACATTTTATCCTTGTCCAATATTTTAGTTCCGCTTTGGTTTTGGCCCCCACAAAATAATGATCATTATTTTTGTTTTATATAGTCAATCTTGGCTTAGTTTACACACCAATTTCTCTCTTCACCATGATTTCTTGTATCCTACTTTCTCCTGTTACGTTTCTTTCTTCCTGAAATACATTCTTTAGCATAAGAGTTCTTTCAGAAATAGCATGGTAAATACTCCGTATTTTTGTTTATCTGAAAATATTTTTATTTTTCCCTCACTCTTGAATGATAATTTAGCTGAATACAAAATTCAGATCTCTGTCAACACTTAGAAGACATTATTCTATTTTCTTCTGGCCTCTCTTGTTGATTACAAGATGTCTGATCTCGGTCTGTTGCTCCTCTTTCTGGTTGCTTTTTATTTTTTTTTTTTTTTTAAGATTTTGTTTATTTATTTGACAGAGAGAGAGCACAAGTAGACAGAGAGACAGGCAGAGAGAGAGAGGAAAGCAGGCTCTCCACTCAGCAGAGAGCCCGATGCGGGACTCGATCCCAGGACCCTGACATCATGACCTGAGCCAAAGGCAGCGGCTTAACCCACTGAGCCACCCAGGCGCCCCTCTTTCTGGTTGCTTTTTAAAGTGCCTTTGTTGTTCTACAGTTTCACTGAAATGTGTGTGGTTGTGGGGGTTTTTTGTTGTGGTTGTTCATTTAATTATTTCTAGAGCCTCTTAAGTCTAAAACCTAAGGATTCACATCTTTCTATTAATTCTGAAATATTCTCAAGTCATCATCTCTTTCAATTCCATGTCTCCTCATTCTATTCTTCTCCTTCTGTAATTATTATTACATGTTGGGTCTTCTTGATCTTTCATTTTTCTTCCCCACTTTCAGATTTTCCTTCATTGTTTACTGTTTTGTTCTTAGGATTTCCATATATGTAATTCCCAGTTTACTGATTTTCTCTTCATCTGTGTAAGCTATTGCTTATTTACTGAGCTTTTTTTTTTAACCTAAGGGACTATATTTTTCATTATGTTTAGCTCTTTTTCAAATGTACCTGTTTCATAACATCTTACTCATTTTCTGGGATGTCAATTAATTCTTTAATGTCTTTAGTCACTTAAAATATGTTAATTTAAATTATCATTCAAGCTGCTATTCTACTATGCTGGTTCCCAGAGATATAATCCTCTTGCTTGTTGTATCTACTAACTCTCATTTATGTTAGAAAATGGTTTCCACATGTGTCACATTTAATTATAAGTTCATCTTCAGCTGGGATTCTTTCTTAGAGAATCTCTTCTGGCCCAAGCTGGGAGTACCCCTTGGAGTCTTGTTTTTCCTTTCTCCAGGTGACCCAGGGGTATTACTAGTTTGGAGCCAGCTTTTATATTAATTTCTCAGCCTGGTGATACTTAAACCATATAATATAAACTCAGATCCCAAATATAAGCAAGGCATGTATCTTGCGCTTCAATTCCTCAGAGAAGCCTTTTTGCCCATTTCCTCTCTGCATCGAACCCAGGCAAATCAAGACAAGATTTCTTATTACCGGCTTGTGTCAGTGGGAAGATTTTTCTCTACCCACCCTTGCACTTTGAATGCACATCAAGAATCCCAGTTTTGGGGACGCCTGGGTGGCTCAGTGGGTTAAACCGCTGCCTTCAGTTCAGGTCATGATCCCAGGATCCTGGGATCGAGCCCCGCATCGGGCTCCTTGCTCAGCGGGGAGCCTGCCTCTCTCTCTGCCTCCGCCTGCCTCTCTGCCTGCTTGTATGCTTTCTCCCTCTCTCCTTCTGACAAATAAATAAATAAAATCTTAAAAAAAAAAAAAAAGAATCCCAGTTTTGTGCAGAAGTTTTAGTTTTGGTTCCTTTTTCTACATGGTTAAAACTTAGTCCATTAGGAATAGAAACCAGAAATAACCCCTCACCCCGCCCCATCACCCTACTCCAGGACAGCACAGCATGAGCTCAAGGCTTACTAAAGTTCTGGTTTTTAGTTTCATTTGTATTTCTAGAACCCGGAGATTTTCCTCTATTTCCTGCAAGCTCAGGAATGCACTTTAAAAAAATGTTAGTTCAGGGGCTCCTGGGTGGCTCAGCGGTTAGGTGTCTGCCTTCAGCTCAGGTCATGATCCCAGGGTCCTGGAATCAAGCCCCACATCAAGCTCCCTGCTTGGGAGGAAGCCTGCTTCTCCTTCTCCCGCTCCCCCTGCTTGTGTTCCTGCTCTTGCTGTCAAATAAATAAATAAAATCTTAAAAAAAAAAAAAAAAACTGTTAGTTCTCTATCATCCAGCTTTTCTGGATATTTGTAGCAGAGGAGTCTTCTTAACTCAGTTATCCATCTTGCTAAAAGAGCATCTGGGTTCTCCAACCCAGCACAGCATTCAAAGTCCACTATTATCCAGTAACTGCTTATTTCTGGAATTCCATCTCCTTCCACTCTCCCACACACACTTTTTGCTCCAACAACTCCTACTTACAATCCCTAGAGGTCTCCTTGTTACTTCATACTCCTGTGCTTCTAAATATACTGATTTCCCTCATCTTTATCCTGTCCTCATCCACCTACTAAATACTCGGGGTCAAGTGTCTAACTTTTACTGCAGCCATTCCTGACCCATCCAAGTTTGATCCTCTTCATTGTGAAATGGCTAACATTCCTTGAGCTCTTTATATGCCATGCATTCTAATAATTCACTTAGTCTTAACAACAACCTTCTGATTTTGCTATTACTATCCCCATTTTCTAAATGAGGAAACTAAGGCAAGGTCAAGCAATGTACCCAAGGACACACAGCTATAAATGGCAGAGCTGGAATTCAAATACAGGCAATCTGTCTCCAGATCCTGCTCTGTTAACTGGCTCTCATAATATATACCTTATTGCCTTCTACAATTATATCTTGGATTATGGTTATAAGTGCATTTATTACACATTTCAGTGGCATGTTTATATACTAATCTTCCCAACTATACCACCTTGAAGAGAAAGAAGCATGTTTTTATTCTTTTTGTAGTTCCAGTGCCCAGCATATAGAAGACCCTCAAATGGTTACTAAATTAATGCATGACTGAGGGAAACATCCTCATAGTCACTGCTTTAGTCCGCCTCTCTTCATCTCTTGCCTGAACTACTAAAATAGCCCTCTGGCTGGACTCCCTTCCTTGTTTTTATTCACCTCTTCCCTCCATACTCCAACCAAGCACATTATGATGATGTCATTCCACTTAACTTAAAAATCTTTAAGGGCAGGAATGCCTGAGTGTCTCAGTCAGTTAAGCTTCTGTCTCTTGGGGCACCTGGGTAGCTCAGTCGTTAAGTGTTTGCCTTCAGCTCAGGTCATGATCCCAAGGTCCTGGTTTAGAGCCCCGCATCAGGCTCCCTGCTTAGTGGGGACCCTGCTTCTCCCTCTCCCACTCCCTCTGCTGTGTTCCCTCTCTCAGTGTGTCTGTCAAATAAGTGAATAAAATCTTTAAAATTTAAAAAAAAAAAAAAAAAGCATCTGCCTCGATTTCAGCTCAGGTCATGGTCTCAGGGTGGTGAGACTGAGCCCTGTGTTGGGCTCCATACTGGGCATGGAGCCTGCTTAAGATTCTCTCCCCCTCTCCCTCAAAAAAATCTTTAAGGGCTCTGCATTATCTACGGGATAAAGTTCCAAATTCTTTAAAGATTTTATTGATTGACTGATTGATTGATTTGTCAGAGAGAGAAAGAGAGAAAGAACACAAGTAGGCAGAGTGGCAGGCAGAGGCAGAGAGAGAAGCAGGCTCCCCACCGAGGAGGGAGCCCGATGTGGGACTCGATCCCAGGACCCTGGGATCATGACCTGAGCTGAAGGCAGTGGCTTAACCGACTGAGCCACCCAGGCATCCCAAGTTCCAAATTCTTTAATCACAACTTTGTGATCTAACTTCCACAGTCCCTTCTCTTCTCCCTCCCACTCCAGTCCAAATTTCCATCAATATTTAACCCCTGTGAGTCCCTGAATATGCCAAGAGTCTTCATGCTTTTGTACATACAGGTTCTTCTTCCTGAATGGCCATTCCCTCCTCCCTCATCTGATGAATTCCTATTCTTTTCAACATATAGTTCAAATGCCTCAGCTCTCCTCACTTTCACCTCACTTACCACTTTGTAATGTTATTTGGTGAGGTGTTTGTCCAACCAGGTTATGGAATCTCAGAGACATAAGACAGGGACCATGTCTTATCCATCTTTTTTATTGTATTATCTTACAGAGCACATGCTCCAAAAATGCTCATTGAATTAGTGGAATGCTATTTGACAAACATATCCTATATCCTACACTCAAAAAAACTCAGCTATAAATGAATTCAAGGGTAATAAGCAACTCATCCAGATTAACTGGAATTTAGGCAGGAGTGGAAATATGAATGGACAAAAACAAATACCTCCTAAATTCCTGCTGCTCAATCCTGAATTCTATAGAATAGAGATGGTCCTCCAATGGCAATTAATGTTTAGTTGGTGAGGTTATCTCATTCTGAGTTGTTTCCTGCATTAGTATAACACATAAAGACACTCTCAAACTCTGGACTATATCTCATTAAGGATAAAAAGTTGACTCATTTTACACATTTTAAAACAAATCCTTAAAGATGAGGGGAATTCTTGTCCTTTTACACTACAATCACATGATTTCATTATTCGTTAGTCCTAAATGCAATTTAGGCTGCACACATAGCAAACATTGTCTGACAACTGAGTAATAAACCAGAACTACTTGTCTGTCACAGAAAGAGGAAATTTTTAAAATGTATAATGTTAACCCTAAGTGAACAGGAAGGTTGGGTAGGATTACAATGAAGGGATAAATGAGGTACTATTCAAATTCTGCAATGCACTTTTTTTTTTTTTAAGATTTTATTTATTTGACAGAGGGAGAGATCACAAGTAGGCAGAGAAGCAGGCAGAGAAAGGGGGGGAAGCAGGCTCCCTGTGACCCGGGGCTCAATCACAGGATCCTGAGATCATGACCTGAGCTGAAAGCAGAGGCTTAATCCACTGAGCCACCCAGACGCCCCTCTGCAATGCACTTTTAACACTAAAAATTTTTTGAAAGTTCTACTGCCAGTTTAAAACATTCATTGGCCTTTGTCTAACTTTTCAATTGTTACCCATGGTAGAAGAAAAAGAACTGTCCTAACAGGTCTTGGCTCCTCTTTCTTTCTTTCTTACTAATATTTTATTTATTTATTTATTTATTTGAGAGATTGAGAACACAAGCAGTGGGGAGGGGCAGTGGGAGAGGGAGAAGCAGACTCCCTGCGGAGCAGGGAGCCCACCATGGGGCTTGATCCCAGAACTCTGGGATCATGACCCAAGCAGAAGGCAGACACTTAATCCACTGTGCCACCCACAGGCACCCCAAGGTCTTGGTTTCAAGTTCAAAGGCAGTGTAATTTAGAATGATCACTCTTGATTTCAAATCAAAACTAAATGAATTCTTAAAATTCATTATTATGTAATATATATACTTAAGTCTCATTGGTAATAATTATATTTTATAATATTTAATATGATATATTACACATTATATAAAATATTGTGTATACTATTTTACATATTATATAAATATATATTACATATTATATATATTATAAAAATATAATTATTACCAATGAGACTTAAGTATTGCTGTTGTATATACAACTGACCATTGAACAATACAGGGGTGAGGGGCACTGACCCCTGGTACAGTCAAAAATCCACAGTAACTTCTGATTCCCCAAAACATTACTCATAGCCCACCGCTGACCGGATGCCTTACTAATAACATAAACTGCTGATTAGCATATATTTTGTATGTTATGTGCATTATATACTATATTCCTACAATAAAGCTAAAGAAAAGAAAATGTTACGAAAATCCTAAGAAAGAGAAAATACATTTACGGCACTGTAATGTCTTTGAAAAAAAATCCACTTATAGGTGGAACACAGAATTCAAACTCCTGTTATTCAAGGATCTACGGCAGCTGCAAAGGTAGCTATCTATGTCTGTGTGTTCCTTTATTTTTTTTTTTTAATCAATGGACCAAGACTGTCTCTACATTTAGAATAAAAGCTCCACAAGAAAGAAATCTTTGAATATTTCATTCACTAATGTCTCCCAAGGTCCTAGAACAGTGCCTGGCTGGCAGAGCAAAGGCATTCATTACATACTTGTGAATATTGCTCAAAATGGTCCAAATACTGTAACAGTATATACAACGAGCTACAGCTCCTTGAGAAACATGAAGTAGCCTTCACACAATGTTGCACAAATCAACTGATACTGCATCCAAAAGCAAACTGACAATGCATATAATAAAACAAAACATTTTACACAAGAGTCCTTAAGGTCCTGAAATTTAAAGCTTGCCAAGAAGCTGACAAAAGGGCGCCTGGGTGGCTCAGTGGGTTAGGCCACTGCCTTCGGCTCAGGTCATGATCTCAGGATCCTGGGATCGAGTCCCATATCGGGCTCTCTGCTCAGCAGGGGGCCTGCTTCCCTTCCTCTCTATCTGCCTGCCTCTGTCTACTTGTGTTCTCTGTCAAATAAATAAATAAAATCTTAAAAAAAAAAAAACCACAATTTCTTTCCTTAAAAAAAAAAAAAAAAAAAGCTGACAAAAAACAAAAATGTCACCAACACAACCAAAATTTTCAACAAGCACAAACTCTTACACTCATTTCATAGACAATTCAATTCTAAAAGAGCCATGAGGCTTCAACAACTAAATTTTAAGAATTTCACTTAAAAACCAGTGCATTTACTACAAAATTTAATTTCCAGTATTATAAAGCAGGCTTGACCTTTCTTTTATCAATTGGCCTAACTAGGCCAAAAGAATATTGCTAAGCAATATACCTCTGAATATACCTAAAATTGCTAATTCTATTGCTGTTTCCCACTCAAAAACACAATGTAAATACTTATAAAACTGGTCTTTAGTTTTCCCTATTAAAAGCCATCATGAGCATTTAACTGGGAATCAGACTATGTTTATTGGGTTATTTAGGGGGTACCCTTTTGGTACTTGATTATCTGCTATTCACTCATGATGACGACTAGCTGGTTACATTTTTTTTTTTTTTTTTTTTTTTTTTTTTGGGAGCGAGAGAGCACAAGCCGGGGGGGCAGTAGAGGGAAGGTAGAGACAGGCATGATCCGAGGACCCTGGGATCATAACCTGAGCCTACCCAACTGAGCCACCCAGGTGCCTGTGGTCACTTTCTACTCTGTTTTGGGCCTCAGTTCTCCCTTCTGTAGAATGAGGGACCTGTGTTAAAACAATGGTTCCTCGCTTTCTTTTTCAACCCTTTGAGAATCTGGTGAAAGCTATAGGTGACCTCTCCTTAACAGTGCACATACATGTGTATATAACAATTTTATGAACAGCTATTTACAATAGTAAAAGATTGGAAACAACCTTAATGTCTACCAACTGATGGTTAAGTAAATCGTTACAGCCATTCAACAAACTCCTTGCAGCTGTAAGTAGGATAAAGAAACCTTTCATATACTGATATGAAAAGATTTCCATCATGTATTGTTACATGAACAAAAGCAAGTTACAGTGTATACAATATGCAAACTTTTGTGTAAAAAGATCAAAAACTATACCTGAATTTTTATATATAAACACAAACTGGAAAAAACGAGAATTTTGATGTTCGTGGAAAATGAGTAAAGGGATAGGAGGAAACTTTCCATTGCATACTTTGTTATATTTTTGTTTGCATTATGTCAATACACTGCATACTAAAATTTTAAAGTAAAAAAATTGTATATAACTTCAAGAAGTCCAGGCGACCCACTGAAGCTAGAAGATAAATCCCAAACCCTGCTCAGCAATATTCTTCTATAATGACTTGACTTAATAAGCCTGTAATTATATACACTCACACAAGAACATTTAAGGAAAAACATTTTTCATCACAGTCCTCATAAACATATAAAGTAATTGGTGAATACTCAGTGATTCAATAGATCCTAATTTGGAATCTCATTTTATATAATTTTCCTTAATTATGATACACTTTATGACAAATTTCTTCAAGGGAAAAAGTTTGCACATATTCCCTCTCATGGATCAAATTTCAGACTATTTCACTGAGAAGTCCAGACTTTAGAAATAAGAATACAAATTTCTATCCTATTTGACCATAAAATCAATAGTACTAATAGGGAAACATGAGAAATGCTTTTCTTTCCCATAATCTCAGAATGTGAAGCAAATTAAAGAGCATATGAGAACATCATACAGCACCCATAAATTAGATGACATCTGAGGAGACCTTCTTGCCTGATTTGAGCAGCAATCAGATGGAACTGGGTTTTCATCCTTAAGGCAAATTATTTAACCTCTCTGGGTCTCAGTTTCATCTGTAAAATGGAAATAAAAGTACCTATCTCATAAGGATGTTGTGGAGCTTAAAAGGAGTAACAAGGAACACAGAAAATAAGACTTAGAAATAAAAAGTAAAGTATCCTGGACAGTGGCAGGTGTCCGCTCAAATCACAACAGACTGCATTCTGGAACCTGTAGTTTCTGGGGACTGCACTTTCATACACAAGCAACGCCTTCTTTTCCCTACTGAATTCCCCACACAGAATTCCCATCACAGAAAGTGCAAATATCTGGCCTTTCCTAATTATGCTTCTTGAAAATCTCCTCCTAGGCAAACATTTCTTATCAAATAGCTGTAGATGTTGTATCAATTGGATGTGTCAGAGAGAGTCTGAAGTTACAAGAGTTTTGTTTTGTGGTTTTTACAGGACACTTCCCATGTCAAGTTCAGCACCAAAGAGTGGCAAGCTATGCAATGTAAAGAAAGGCAAGAAGTTTAAAGCAACAGTCCTGCAACAGACTTTTAACTCCCGGGATGATAGCAGGAAACCTACACTGCCATAGAGGTAGAAGCAGCCCCTGCCAACCAATCTCCATTTACGAAACTTTTATACCCCATCCAGTTTTGTTTTGTTTTGTCTCCAGCACTACTGGAGCTTATTAACTTCTGGAATTATTATAAATATAATTAACCCTGATTTACTGCTTCCTCACTCTGTTCTACGCATGCATTTTTCAAGACTGTGAAAACTGCACATCTGAGTTCAAGCTCTCAACCTACTTTACACTCAAGTCTGAAAAGCTCCCTTCACATCCTCAAGTGCAACCCGTCCCCTTAATTCCAGATACTCCATACCTCTCACTGATCCATTCAGGCCCAGGAGCCACTTCTTTACACGCAGTTCGCGCCCCAACTCCTCACCCAACACTACACCAAGCACTTCTCCGATCCTCCAGGGCCCCTGCAAAGTTCGGAACCCTTCTCCCACACACCATTCCAACCTGGCCCTAACTTGTTCCAAGAATGCTGTTTCCCTCCAAACTTCTGACTTCCGTAAGGCGCGGGATCCCCTCACCGCCGTTCCAAAACCATTCCACCCGTACTTCATTCTGAAGTTCAAAATTCACAAACAGATGCACCTGGACAGAGCCCAGTTCCAACCCCACGAGAACTCTATACGGCCGCTCGAGTACGGCCTGGAACCCCCCCACCCCCTAACCAGGCCAGGCCGGGCGCGCTCGGCCTCGCTCCGGACCCCAAGGGGAGGAGGGGAAGCTCCACCTGGCTCTGCGGCCCCGGCGCGCGGCTCCTGCTCCGGCCTGGGCCCCGCGGCGGCCGCGCCCCCGTCCCGGCGCGGGCGGCAGCGCTCCGGCTGGCCGCGGCGGGCGCGCTCGCCCTGCACCTCCGCGTCGGCCTGGCCGTCGTCGCGGGCCCGACGGCGGGCCCAAGTAGGGCCGCGGGCTCTGCAGCGGGGGCAACCCGGGCCCGCCGCGTCGGCGGCGCGCTGAGCGCAGCCTCGGCACAGCGAGTGGCCGCACGGCAGGGCCGCCGCTTCCCCCGGGGTCTCCAAGCACCCGGCGCAGCCCGACTCCTCCGGCCGCGGCGGTGGCGGCGGCTGCAGCAGCGGTGATGGCAACATCAGCAGCGCGGGGCCAGAGACTGCGCCCGGGGCCCCAGTCTTGACTGCCGCCATCTCGTCACAGCGGCCCCGTCGGCCCCGCCGACTGAGAGCCGCCGCTGCCGCCGCGGAAGAGGCCCGCGTACTCGGACCTGCCGCCGCCATCTTGTTTCCCGTTTGAAGGGAGAGTCCGTTGCGAGGGAGAAGAGTAGAGGGCGGGGCAGCGCGGCGGGCGGTGCTGGCTACATATTTATGAGGGGGCGGGGCTCCAGGGACACACGGGGCTGGTTTTCTCCCGGTCTGATTGGCGAAAAGCGGAGGCTCATTGATATTTATGAGTTACCCTATATGCAGTCTTCAGCCTCGCCCTCCAGTCTGCAATTTCCTCTTATTGAACCAGATGAAGTTGAGGACTGAGGGGATTTGGAAATTCTGAGCGATATTAAACTTTATGAAGTAATTACACGTATTTATCCTGCAATACCCTGATAACTAAAGCTAAAGTGAGTGGGAAATATGTGACTTATCCAGAACCTTACCTCAGTGCTTCATTTGATGTGAAGGTAGATGTTGTGACCAGGCCTACTGTGACCAGCAACTACCAAAAATAACAGCTTCTTGTCAGTCCTCATCTCCATATCCTCCCTCTCCACATCCTTCCCGGAACTCCCTTCCCTTGTCTGGCAAAACCATACTTTCCTGGTTTTTTCTCAATGCCTCAGCTCTTTCTTACTCTTTTGAGCCCTCCACCTTAAGTGTGGGTATTCCTCTAGGCTCAGGCCTCAGTTCCTCTTCTCTCTTTGGATGCCACCTCACCCTCACCTCACACTTTCTTCCAGCTGAAACCCCCAAATTGATATCTGCAGTCCAGACCTCTTGACTCCAGCACCATATATTCAACTACTTGATGGAAACATAATCTTGGATGTCTGGATTCCTCGTGTAAGAAACTGAAGTCACTGTCTTCCACCCTACTTCCAAAACAGCTTATTTCTTGCTCCCCATATCCTATTAAAGGTACTATCCTCCCAGTTCCTCAAGCTCTAGACCTAGTGTTCTTTACTTTTCCCTCATCTCCCACATCTGTCCAGTTTCTTATTCTCCCAACAAAATGACTATTTTCCCACCTATCTTCTCCTCTTCATCCCACTCCCACTGCCCAGTTCATGTCTCATCATCTCTCACCTACATTAGTGCAGTAGCTCCTATAGGTTGTCTCCCTGCTCACAGCCTCTCTTCCTCCAATCCATCCTCTACAGCTTCCTAAATGACAGCTGTGACCGTGCCATTCCTGCTGGGGCTAGTTACCAAAAGAGGTGCTCAGACTTTGATGCCAGCCCCCTTTCTAGATGCAGAAGGGATGGAGGGGGAAAAAATGGCTCCCCTCTGACAGACGGTTCTACTGTAGTAATTCTCCTGCCCTTTGCTTTCTTTGCACAAGGTAGATCCAGAACAGTAGGACATTAAGCAAATGGCATTTCCTGTTGGGAATCTTTATAGGAAAGCATATATTCTATAAGGAGAGTAAAATCCAAAAAGCAAGATGATGGAATGGAAAGCCTCAGAGGCCCTGGCTTTTCATGAGACAGCCTGGAAACAGTGTCAGAACTGGTGGTAAGCCAAAGTGATTGGTGGAAGTCAGAGAGCAGGAAAAAGAAAGTCAACTCCCAGGATGAGAACCAGATGGCTAAAGCACATTCAAGAATTGAAGAAGAGTCTTTGGGTAATTGAAACAAGGTCTTGTGTGCACAGAGGGCCAGTCTTGCCAGAATTCTGGCAAGCACAGGAAGTATGGCTTCAGCCGGACTGTCCTTTATCTAGGGATCCTCCTCATTTCACTCCCCAGTTGAGATCCTTGAATATGCTTTGCCCACATTCTGACAAGGAGGCCTGTGATCCAGAGATCAAGCCAACTACAGTTAGAAATGGGGCCCTTTGTGGGGGGGGCGGGGTGCATGGGTGACTCAGTTGGTCAAGCAGCCAACTCTTAATTTTAGCTTGGGGCATGATCTCCACATCCTGGGATCAAGCCCTGCTCAGGCTCTGTGCTCACTAGGGAGTCTACTTCAGGATACTCTCTCTCCTTGTGCCCCTCCCCAGCTTGCTTGAGCATGCGCATGTGCACAAATGCTCTCGTTCTCTCTCTAATAAATAAGGAAAGGGGGCGCCTGGGTGGCTCAGTGGGTTAAAGCCTCTGCCTTGGGCTCAGGTCATGATCTCAGGATCCTGGGATCGAGCCCCGCGTTGGGCTCTCTGCTCAGCAGGGAGCCTGCTTCCTCCTCTCTCTGCCTGCCTCTCTGCCTACTTGTAATTTCTGTCTGTCAAATAAATAAAATCTTAAAAAAAAAATAAGGAAAGATAGGGTTATGGACATTGGGGAGGGTATGTGCTATGGTGAGTGCTGTAAAGTGTGTAAACCTGGTGACTCACATACCTGTACTCCTGGGGCTAGTAATATATGTTTATTAAAAAATAAAAAATAAAAAAGGAAAGAAAGAAATAGGGCTCTTGGTCTGGGCTCAGTCTTGACATCTTGGGGCTCTTAATCTGAAGCCTATTTACTGTTGGAAGAACTGAACCATAGGCATGCACTATGCTTTCTTGGATACAAATAAAGACAGGAAATTTCCTTTTACAGAAGGAAAAAATAAGCGATCTGAGTAGCACTGGACCAACAGCCAGGAGATCAAGGATCAGTCCTGGCCCGTTACGCCTCCCATTAACTCATTATGTGATTTCAAACAGGTAACTTCTTTGTAGGCCTCAGTCTCCTCATTTATTGGAATTCAACAGTTCTCAACCCAGGATGCACCTCAGAAAGGCACACACACACACACAACAACAACAAAGTCCCACCTCAGATCTACTGAACCCCCAAACTGAAGATGGAATACCAGCAAGTATATTTCCTTAATGCCATAGGAATTCTTATGAACACTCCCAGATAAAACCACTACAACAGATCAATTCAAAGGTCTCTTTTAGCTCTTCCATTCTAGAAGTCTGACTCCCAATTTCTCCCAGTCTGTTCTTTCCTCTATGCCGTTGCCAGAGTAATCTTACTAAAGCAGTAGCAGGCACAGAAGGCAAAGCAAACCTAAGAAATCTGGAGAGTTGTTCACTGTGTGGGAATATAAGAGCGATACAGATGATTCTAATGTTCTAAGTCTAGGAGCCTGAGATTATGATCACAATTGACAACTGACAAAAACAGAGTAAGTGGAAAGGAATAGGAAAGATGAGGGCATGGTAGACATTTTGCTTTATTTTCATTTACCACCAGTGTTTCAAGTCCTTACTTCGAGGAGTGCCCCATTGTATACAGTATCTACAATATAGCTAAGACGAAGGAAGCTGAAGCAGGGAGATAGTCTCCCTGCCCTCCCCCCCCTCCCCCAGTGGCTAGAACCGGATATATGACCCAGGCTCGGCCACCTAGCCACACCTCTCTAAACTTTGAATCTTCAGGGAATGACACGAGACCTACTGGCAAGTTTAGAATTATTCAGAGCAACAGAGACAGTAGGTGTCTAACCACAGTGGGCCCCTCATAGAGGTTGGGAGTGTGGGGGTCCCTACTGTAGTGATGATGGCCATTATGGAATGGAATGTTTGTTCCATTCCAATGGAAAGTTTGTTCCTGAGGCACAAACTTGGTTGTGGTGCCTGCTGCCTGGCCTTCCTAGGTTACAACCCATTTTCCATATCCAACTCTCCAGCCTTCCTGTCAACTCTGTATCCTTCCAGTAAATTCTCTTTTTTCTTAAACTTCTCACAATTTCAGGGGTTTGCATCCAAGTACTCTGACAGAGATACTGGTCTGTTGTTTTTTAAGTGTCACCGAAAATGGTTGACAAGGGTGCTTTCTAAGTTACAGAACCATGTAAAAGCTTAGGCTGACAGCCTAGAGTAGAATGCGCCAGAGCTGCCTGTGTTCTTGTTTCTAAGCTCCCACCTGTACCACGGAGCACCAAGGGAAGAGGAACTCACAGACTCAATCTGGTGCAGTCATCAAAGATGCCAATTGGAACAGTAGCAGTGCAACCTCCATACCAAGGCTCTCCAGTTGCTTTTGCTCTACCACTCCTACCATATTTTCTGGGGATTGCATTGCTGCCCAAATTCCCTGCTTTCCTTCTCATAATGCGCCCACAGTTTCACCTCCCCTCTAACCCTCCAGCACTCCTCATACACATCACTGTCCCAGCAACCAGAGGCTCCAGCTTCCTCCAGCTGGACTGAAAGACTCAGATGTGAAGCAAGGCCATTCAGCCTCCTTCGGGGGGGACAGGCTCTTTCTCCCTGCAGGCCCAAGAACCCCTTCTTGCCAGCCCAGGTGCTGAGCCCATCCTGAGACCTCACACATCTAGGGATGAAGAAGGATCAGACCATGCCAATGTCACCTCCCCCCTACCCTCCTCATCTCTTGGGATGACATCTTCTTCCTGTTTTTCTTCCTCCCTCAAACCAGATTTCCCCTTGAGATGTGGAATCTTCCCCTTCCCTTTAAAGATTCTTGCTACATTCTTACTATTATTCATCTTCTGTTAGTTCCCTTTTGTTTTGGAGAAAGAAGTGGTTCTTTTTTTGTAAAGCTAGCTCTCCTGTTATCTTTCCCGCCTCCTCCAGACTCTTCGTAAACACTCTACAAATACAAACAAGCCTTGGTCCCTGTACTCCTGAGGTCACAGCCTAACAGAGAAGCAAAAGTATAAGTAAATAATTACAACGGAAAAAAAATTGTAACAGAATTGCATGCTCTGTAACTGAAACACATATAGGGTAATGAAGAAGCAGAAAGCAAGAGGGGGTGGGAGGAAGGTTTCACAAAAGAGGGGGACATTCGAGCTCTGTTCTGGAGGATGAGAAGTTCACCAGGTAGACAGAGAGGGTGGCCTTCCTGGCATTCCTGTGTGGGACTCATAACGAATTCAATGTGTCTAGAACACTGGATTGGACATTAGGCTAGAAAATTAGAGAATAATAGGAACTAGAATTTACTGAACAACTACACACTAGGAACATGCTAGGCAATGATATTCTATCTCATTGAGACCTAAAATAACCCTGTGAGGTGTGTATGACAGTCTCTCCATTTTACAGAGAAACTCAGGCTATTGGGGGACTGTTGAAAGATTTAACATTTGGACCAAAGGAGTAATGTGGATGTATATTTTATAAGAATAATTCTCAACCCCATCCTTATCGGTGAGGGATAAAAATAATCTAAGCAGCCTTTCTTCTACCCCCACGGAGTTGGGACATCACTGGACAAATTACAGGGCAGGTACCATTCATTTATTCAACAAATCTCTTTTGAGCACCTGTTATGTAGCAGATAATACAGATGCTGAGAATTCAACAGTGAACAAGGCAGGCGAGGTATGGATGCTGAGCCCGTTTGGCTGGGCCAGCTTTAAGCACAGTATTTGGCACGTTCCAGATAACGTGGAAGGAATGAATGTTATCCCCTTAGTCACACCTTTAATGTTTAGCAAGGTTCAAGACACAGTGCATTGTCAGAAAAAATTCTCTTTGACAAACAAGCACATTTGTGGAAAACAAAAATAAAAACCTATAAATCCACCTGGAATCAGCAACTGCTTTTACTCTGCCTCTCTCTGCCCCTCCCTCCCCTCTTCCTCTCTTCCCTACCCTCGGAGTCCCTCTTCTTTTTCCTCTAGGCTCTGGCCCAAGAGTCCAAGCAACCAACATCAACTTTGATTTAGTTATGAGGTTTGTTTTTTTGGTTTTTTTGGTTTTTGGTTTTTGGAGGTGGGGAATAGAGGTGGCTTTAAGAAGTCCTTTTAGGGGGCGCCTGGGTGGCTCAGTGGGTTGGGCCGCTGCCTTCGGCTCAGGTCATGATCTCAGGGTCCTGGGATCGAGCCCTGCATAGGGCTCTCTGCTCAGCAGGGAGCCTGCTTCCTCCTCTCTCTCTGCCTGCCTCTCTGCCTGTTTGTCATCTCTCTCTGTCAAATAAAGAAAGAAAGAAAGGAAGAAAGAAAGAAAAAAAAAAGAAAAAAGAAAAAAGAAGTCCTTTTAGGTTCAACATGTAGAGAATAGGAAATAGGCAAATGGCCCTCCCCACCCTCACTTTGAATGAAACACCTAAAAGACAGCCCTTTCTCTGCTAGTGCGGATCACCTATCACAGTGTAAATCACATGTCTTATTCTAGCACAGTCTGTCTCTTCCACTCATCCCACCAAAGAAATTCTTCTATTACCTTCACTTTGGCTCATGGCTCTACTCCAGGAAAAGAGTGAGAGGGAGAAAACAAACAAATAAACAAACAAACAAAACCATTTTGTCATAAATAAATGGATAGGTAGTTATACTGACCAGAATGAAGAATTTGCCTCAGAAAAGAGCACTGTGATGGGAGCAGAAGAAGTCAGGGGACTACAAAGCAGCCTCCCAAAGATTGGCTGGTTTGTAAAGAAACAGATAATGAAGTGGGTTCAGCTGGAGGCTGAGATCAGAGAGCATGATCTCCCTTGTTCCCCTATATTGAAGAAGAATAGGATTCTATACCAATCTACTAGTGACCAGTGAGAAACCTGACTGGCTCTCTTCTAGAATGATCATTGTTCCACAGTTCTTTGTTTACTAGGCTCTGAGCTCGGCCATATCTTTCCCTCGGAAAAGCCTACTGCTGTCTCCCCAACTGTGATGTTGCTGAGTGACCACCAGGGGGCAAACCGAGACTACTTGAGCTCTGGCCACATCGCTTCATCTAGTTTCCATGGAGCCAAATTCAGAATGTCAGAGCTAGAATCTGGCTTTAGATATCATCCAAGGCTTCTGATCAAATAAATTCGTTTACAGAGAAGAAAACCAAGGCCTAAAGAAGAGAAATAATGTGTCAAGGCCACATGATGAGTTCACAGTAGAGTCGGAACCAGAAAAGAAGTCCAGTCCTATTACTGCTCCACCACACAAAGCTTTCTCCTGTCTCATATTTAATTCTAGAATACACTGGTTTTTAATATTTTTTCCTATGAGAAGGACTTGTATCTCCAATGAGACTGTAAGCTTTCGGGGCCAGGGACTTTGTTTTGGACCAGTCTGAACATCTCCTCCAGCACCTAGCAGGTGGCTGTGCGGGTAGCCTACACCCACGGAAGGATTTCAACAAATACTGTGAAACTGCTGTGTGATAGGCCAGGCCCAGCAATGATGCCTGAGAATACAGAGAGGAAAATTTACTGTCCCTGCCCTCAAGGAGCTCTCTACGTAAGGGAGAAGGCAGCTATGTCAATACACAACTGTAACTCAGGGGATGAGTTTTTAACAGTGGTGCAGGCAAAGCAACAGGGAAGCACAGAAGAGAGAGCAATTATCTGAATGGGATGCAAAATTGGGTCCTAAAGAAGAATGAGAACTCATCAAAAAGGAATGGGAGTTCCAAATAGAAGGAACAGCAGAATACGCCAACACGGAATGTGAAGACATGGTGTGCTAAGTGAAAATGATTGATTCTGAGTAGCAGGAGGAGTGTAAGAAGTTAGAACAGGGGGAGTGGAAATAGTAAATAAGACTAGAAAGTTAGTTTAAGACTAGCTATAGCATTGATGTCTACTCATTCATTCATTCGATAAACGGTAAGAACCCACATGTGCCACGCAGCACTGTTGTAGATAATGATGGTGGTGGGATGATGATAATAAATGAAGTAATAATAATAATGACAAAAATATTTATGTGGTTAAATTCCAAGGACTTGGAGTCTTAAGTCTAGGACATGAATCAGATAATCTAGGCTAGTATTCTATCTTCCATTTATTTTCATTTATTTAAAAAAAAAACATTCAGCAGGGGGTGCCTGGGTGGCTCAGTCATTAAGCATTTGCCTTCTGCTAGGGTCATGATCCCAGGGTCCTGGGTTCGAGCCCTGCATCGGGCTCCCTGCTCAGTGAGAAGCCTGCTTCTCCCTCTCCCACTTTCCCTGCCTGTGTTACCTCTCTTACTATGTCTCTCTCTGTCAAATAAATAAATAAAATTTTTTTAAAACAAACAATTTAAAAAACCATTCAGGGGCACCTCACCTGGCTGGCTTAGTGGGTGGAGCATGCTGACTCTTGATCTTGGGGTCATGAGTTTAAGCCCCACGTTGAGTGTAGAGCTTACTTTTAATTAATTAATTAATTAATTAATTAATTTTAAATTCAGTAAGACTCTACTATGTGTGGGCACTATCCTGAGGAGCTAGGAATTATAGCAGTGGCCAAGAATTAAAGCCTTGACTGTCGCAGAGCTTTCATGCTCGTGGAGGAGGCAGACACAGACAAGTGAAGAAATACATCTTAGGGGCACTTAGGTGGCTCAGTTGTTAAGCGTCTGCCTTTGGCTCTAGTCATGATCCCAGAGGTCCTGGGATCGAGCGCTACACTGGGCCCCCCACTCTGTGGGAAGCCTGCTCTCCCTCTCCCACTGCCCATGCTTGTGTTCCCTCTCTTGCTGTGTCTCTCTGTCAAATACATACATAAAATCTTTTAAAGAAAGAAAGAAATACATTTCAGATAATGATAAGCGACACAAAGGAAATAAAACCAGGCTGTAGAATAGAAAATGACTGACTGGTAGGAGCCAGCCGTAGATAGGGCAGACCAGGGAAACCTCACTGATTTTTGAGCTGAATGAAGTGTCAGAGAAAAAGCTGAGGGAAAAGCATTTGGAGCAGGAGAAACTTCAAGCCGAAAGTTCAAGCAGACCCCCTTCAGGTGTCCAGGCAGCCCAGTGTATCCCAGGAAGCAAAAGAAGTCCAGCGTGCTTGAGCATAGCTCACACATTCCGGTCTTGGGGTGGACACAAGGCCTGCCACCATCTGGCTGTAAGAGCCAGTTAGATGGCACTGTCCTCGGGCACCCTAGTCACATCATCACAGACCCACGGGGAGAAGTCTCTGAGGACAAACTGCTTTGCAAATGTCTACCTGTGCATGGAGAAGGCAGTAGCATAAGTCCCATAGTCCTCCATGCTAGGTTAGTGAGGGTGCCTACCAGATAGGAGACTTCCGTTCGGTATCAGAGTTTAGGATCTGGACGAAGGTTGATCCCGCTTGTGGCTTCCAAAGACACTTGTCCACACTATTTCCCTCATGAGAGCCCTGTGAAATTAAAGGCTATGTCTTCCCCCCATCCTGGTTTCCCAGCGCTCCCCTCCATCAGAATCTCTGTTTGCAGGCTGTTCTGGGAAGAGAAGAGCCACTGAGATGGAAAAAAAGACTTAGAAATGTTCACAAAGCCACACTAAAAGCCCATACAAATAAATACAGGTGAACCTCACATTCATTCCGCAAACATTTATTTAGGCCAACTGTATGCACAATATCTGGAGATCCAAAGGAATGTGTCCTAAAGTAATAGCAGGTTTTAAGTAAATATTTGTTATATGGATAAGTAACTCCAACCTGGCTGAAAAGTGGGAGCACAATGGGGATTGTTCAGTTCATAAGAAAATTAACTTTGGCAGCTTCTTTAAACAAGACTTTCTTCCCAGTGTCCGCAAACTGGACCAGGCTTCAAAGACTCAAATCTGTTCACACCGTTCAGGGCATCATCAAGTAAAAGCTGTGTCCTCCAGCTGGCTCCAAGGGCTCGGGGGAGCTGAGTGTTAAGTTCTCGGGAATTTTGCAAGCTGGTTGTTAAACATGATCATTCTGAACATTAAATTACATAAACGCGCCAATAAGTTATATTCAAAACATTCAAACTCTTCAACTCTTAGCTGAATCTGCTTTTAGAATCTTACCTACAGAATTAAGTGGACTGGGTTAATAAGTCTTTCCTTGACACTAATCTCTCTAATCTTTATCACTACACTAATTTTACATAATCAAGCAGACTGGGCCCAAAAGGAGGCCTGAGCCACAAATAACCTGTGGCAAGAGGACTATTTGAAGGAAGAAGGATCTTCTTCAACAAACCTTTATTTAGCAGGTAGTGTGGGCAAAGCTGGGTGAAGGCTACGGAAGACAGGAACTCCCTTTAGAGGAGGTGACCGGAAAACGTTGATGATGCAGTGTGGTAAGTGGTTACTGCTCTAATGGAGATACAGAAGCATGGAGGAGACAGCTAACTCAGACACCACAAAAGAGACTTCAGTAAGAACTTGGCCCACAAGCACCAGTGTCTGTCTTGTTCTCTACTGTGTCCCTCGCACCTAGCACAGTGCCTGGCACAGGGCTGGATGAATGAAGGAGGTAACGATTTTGATCCTGGGAAAAAAAAGCTGCCAGATAAGAGTGGGTCGAGGGGGGGCATTAGTGAAGTACATGCGGAAGTATGGGGGCAAGAGGGCCAAAGAGCTCAGTGCATTTGAAGAAAGACAAAGTTTAATGTGGTGCGAGGAGTCCAGGGGCTGGAACAGGTAAGGATGCGAGTATGGAAGAGGGTTTCTCTGTCTCAAGTCTCTGCAGAGCTCTGAAGAGACAAAAAGAGTTGGCTCGTTCTGCCCAGTCCTGGGGGGGTGGGGGGAGATGGGTGCGATGTGGGGAGTCACAGAGAATCAGATAATCAGTTAAAGAACTTTGTAAAAGAGATGTCCAATAATGCAATTGGCTGGCTGCCTTGGCAGGCAACGAGCAAGTTCCTAAGAGGGAAATAACAGGTACCAAACTTGGTGCAACAAATTATTATGGGTAGATACCTTTTTTTTTTATTAGATTTTGGAAGAATCTATCAAGTCTCCTTTCTAAAAGGACAACCATCTTGGAGTATTTGTGTGGCTCAGTGGGTTAAATCCTCTCTGCCTTTGGCTCAGGTCATGGTCCCAGGGTCGTGGGATCAAGCCCCTCGTCGGGCTCTCTGCTCAGTGAGGAGCCTGCCTCCCCCCACCTCTGTCTGCCTCTCTGCCTACTTGTGATCTCTGTCTGTCAAATATATAGATACAAATCTTCAAAAAAATAAAATAAAATAAAAGGACAACCATCTTAATGAACAACCATTTCAACAACAATTCCACAGAAGATGCAGAGATTTCCCTCAAGGGCTTGTTTCTTATGTCAATCATTGATTAAAACCGACAGCAGTAGGCACTTGGAAGGCTCCCCCATTGAAGAATAATATCTTTTCAAACCACTGAGGTCTCTACTCATTCATGAAGCAATTATTTCTTTGTGTGTCAGGGACCTTGCTAAGTGCTAGAAGTACAGATATGAAGGGAAAAAAGACCCTGCTCCCCACAGTACTGAGTAGAAACACAAAAGAAATATTTACTCCAAAATGCAAATACATATTTACACCCCAGTAGTTGCTATACAAAGTGCTCTGGGAAACACAAAGACAAAAAATCTGTTTTGATTCGAGGGACTCTGGGAAGGCCTCAGAGAGAAAATCACTCAGAGCTGACTTTTGAAGAGTTAAAAGGAATTCACTAGCTAGAGGAGGAAGGAGATGGTGCAGGCAGAAGGAAAACACATACAAACATATGAAGGTGCAAAAATGCACAGACGGTTTGGGAAAGTGAGCGAGTGGAGTGCAGGGAGGATGGGACTGAGAAGTAGGAAGCAAAATGTGCAGCCTTGAATCCAATGCTACCAATTTGGGATTTTAGTTTGTAAATGATAGGAAGCCTATCTTTTTTTCTGTTATTTATTCAATAAACTTTTTGGGTTTTTTTTTTTCCATTTTGGAAATCTTTTAGATTGATAGAAAAGTGACAGAGTACTGAGTTCTTATCTAAGAAGCCTGTATCCTCCACCCTGCTTTCCCCAATGCTAACATCTTACATAACCAAGGAACCTCTTCCCAGACGAAGAAACCAAGATTGGTACATAACTATCAACTAAACTATAGACTTGGTTCACCAGTTTTTCCGCTAATGTCCTTTTTGTCCCAGAATCTGGTCTAGGATACCACATCGCATTTAATGTGATTTATGTATTTATTTGCTTCCAATAATGGATTTTTTAAAAGATATTTATTTATTTGAGAGAGTGCTTATGCTTGCACACACAAGAGCAAGAATGGGGGCAGAGGGAGAGGAAGAGAAGCCGACTCCCTACTGAGCACGGAGCCGGACACTACACGGGGCTAGATCTCAAGACCCCGAGATCATGACCTGAACCGAAACCAAAAGTCTATTGCTTAACCAACTGAGCCTCCCAGGGGCCCCTCCAATGATGGATTTTAAGGAGAAAGTGATGTGATCAGATTTGTCAGTAGAAACATTCAGCAGAATTCTTAGGGCACATGTGAGGAAAATACATTGGAGGGATTCAGTTTAGTGGAAGCCTCGCTTAGAAGCTGCTGGCAAAGCCCAGGTAAGGGATGACAATGGCCCCAACTATGACAGCAGTGAGGATGGAGAGAAGGACTGAGGTGTGTCTGGGTTTCAGGGTAGACATATTTCCTTATGTAGAACGGCCAGGACATAGGACAGGCCAATCTTAATTCACCTCGCCCATCTAAGACATGAATATATGTGAACAGAAGACTTAAACCAAAGATGGAGAAAGGAAAGATCTCTGTCCCAGATCCTTGGGATAAGATTATCTCTGCAATGAAGCCTTACACTCAAGTCAGAGCTCCCTGAAATCCAAGGCAAAAAAGGGAAGCATGATGACATGCTTCCTTATAGCTGTCATTATTGGTTAGAATCAAGTATACTCAGGAAAGACAAAGAGACTGGCCAGATTGAAGTGGGAGAAATTAAGTCTGGAGGGCCCCTGGGGGTAGATCATGGTTGTCCCTGATTCTGAGAGCCCTGGGGAAGCTCCATCTCTGGGGACCCCTGGTTCTTCCCAGTGCCCTTTGTTCTGGGGGGGCTAGCCTGGCAGCACAGGGGAGTGGCAAGCCCAGCCTTATTGTAAGAAGATATCTTTACAACCAGCCAGCCAGAAGTGTGAGAAGCTGGAAAGGATGGGGGGAGGGCATGTGGCTCAGTATCCCATCGTACCTCTTCTTCTCATCCTCTCCCCTCCCCTGCAAGAGAAGCTGGGCAGGAAGGTGAGGTCCAAAGCCAGATGGATGAACTTAATCAAAATGGCCCAGCAAGTTAGGGAGAGAGCTGAGAGAAGGACCCTGCCGTTTTGACTTCAGAGCCTGGGTGTTTCTTATCAGGAAGGCTCAGGAGTCCTACTAATTCATGCACTCATTCAACACAAGGAATAGAGCACTAATCATGGGGTTGTGGGGCTGTACCACAGGGAGCTCACCTGGTGATGACACTTTGACAAGCAACTCTCAGGGGAGAGGACTGAACTTGGCCATCGCTCTCAGGGAGGTGCAGACCTTACATGCAGAGACCAAGGAGAGATCATATCCTGCTTCAGGAGTGAGAGGGGGAATAGCAGAGGAAGACTTCCAGAGGAAGGGCCAAGAATCCCGCTGGACTGGATTTCATCGTAGGCACGGAGCGCATTAAAGGGTATCAAGGGGAACTGGTAAGGTCATTCCAGCTGCCTGAAATTATGACCCCCTCTTTCTTGAGATGCGAGTACTTTGACGTTCATTATCTCATTTCATCTTCGGAAAAAATGTGGAACGTATTAAGATCCCCATTTTAGATTCCAAGGTGGCATGTCCAAGACCACAGAGTTAAGAATGGCAAGTGTCCTGATTTCATCCCCAGTTATGTGCACGCACCGCCCAGCCCTGAGCGCCTTGCGGTTCCCGCAGCCCGATTCCCCTCTCCCACCACGACACCTCATCCTTCCCCACCCGAAAGTTCCACCTGAAGCCTAACTGGGTTGCGCCCTCCTGCGCCCTGGGCGCCGCGGAGAGTCAGGGGTTAAAGCCCGTGGTCCGGGTGTCCCCTTCCCCCTCCCCAGCCCTCTCGCCTCCTCTCGGCGCCGCGCCTGGAGCGTGCGTCCCGGAGACCCGCACGAGAGAGGAGGGGAAAAGTGGGCCTGATTCTCGGGTGGCCAATCCACCGAGCCCGCGGTGCCCCAGAGGAGGCGCCAGTGCTAGGCCAGCGCCAGGCCGGGGCTGCCTGCTTCCCGCGGCAAAGTACAAATGCGCCCGAGCGCGGCGCCTGGCGCCCTTGGCGTGCACAGCCGGCCCGTGCTCAGCCAGCCCCCGCGGCCGCCGCGCCGTCGCCGCCGCCGGTACCGCCGCCCAGCCGGGCCCCAGAACCCCGCAGCCTTACCCCGAGCCCACCGAGCAGAGGGCGCCGGGCGCTTGTAGCCGGCGCGCCCGGATCCGCCCGCTGGTCCCGCGCGCCTCGCCCAAAGCTGCGCGCTCTGCAGACCCCTGTCCTCCCCGTCTTTCTCCACCTCCCCTCCATCTCACCTTCTTTGCTTTTATTGTTTTCCCTTCTTGCCGCACCTTCCTCCATCTCTCCATCTCTCTCTCTCCTCTTCCCTTGTTCTCTTTCCACCTTCCTCTTATTCCCACCTTGGACCTCCCTTTCTGTCCTCACCACCTACTCCACCCTTCTCTGACTCTCCAGTATAGAGGCAGCCCTCCCTGGGTCTGCGGGCTGCTTTGTGCCCCAGTGCCTCAGTGTCTTCATCTCACTTTCTCCCAACGCCCCTCCTGGCTCAGTGCCTGGCGGCCTGGCCCTGGGAGAAGGAAGGATGGTTCCCGAAATAAGGGTCCTCTCCTCCTTGCTGGGACTCGCGCTACTCTGGTTCCCCTTGGACTCCCACGCTCGAGCTCGTAAGTAGGGGTGGTGGTGGGGCTGGGTAGGCAGAGGAGGGATTTGAGCCCCTGGGATGTGCGGGGAAAGTGCCAGGACTGGAGACCCGAAACTGTTCTGATAGCCATGCGGGCAGCACCTGTGTGGGGAGAGTGGCGACTCCTCTGCCGACCAGTATGGGCTGATGAGTGTGGGATACTGGGGGGACTGGGGGGGGGGGCTTGGCAAAACTCAGAGTGGGGGACTGCTGCCCTGGACCTGAGCATGGGGGTACTGAGGGCGGTGGGAGAGAGGACAGGACACTGGGTGTGTGTGTGTGTTGGCTGCTGGTGGTGCTTCACATTCTCAAGAGAGAGCTGGGCATGTCTGCCTACACGGGTGTGATGGAAGTGATGGAGATGTAGACTACTGCTTTCAAAAGAAGCCCATGGAAAGACAGAAGAGTTAACTAGATAACCTCATTCTGTTACCCCCTGTGATCCTTGAAACACTCCCATGAGGTGGGTACTGTCATTTGCATTTTACAGATGAGAAAACAGGTTGATAGAAGAAACTTGCTGAAGTTTTCAGAGCCAGTAAGCCATCCAAAGCCTGAGCTCTCCAATTCCAAATCTTCTGCTTTTTCCCCCTGCCCCTCAGCATCCGGAAGGAACCCTGATTTGGAGTTGTAAGACTCCGGGAGGCAACAAAGGCACAGGGAGATAGACCAGTCTTCACAATCCCTGATCTTTTAAATTTTTTTTTTTAAGATCTTATTTATGTATTTGACAGAGAGGGAGCACAAGTAGGCAGAGGCAGGCAGAGAGGAGGGGGGAATGCAGGCTCCCTGCTGAGCAGAGAGCCTGATGCAGGGCTCCATCCCAGGACCCTGAGATCATGACCTGAGCCGAAAGCAGATGCTTAACCCACTGAGCCACCCAGTCGCCCTATCCCTCATCTTTGTAATACCACCAGCAAGTGCAGGGTACCTCTCTAAGCCTCAGTTTCCTAATCTTTAAAATGGGAGTTAAAATCCCAGGACTGTTGTAAGAATTAAATTGGAGAAAATAAGTCAAGCAACTAGCACCAGCAACTAGCTGGTTCATGGTAGTGTCATTACAAATACCAGTCTCCTAATTCACACTCCTCCACTTAGATGCCCTGTAACCTCAAACAGTTTAAATCATCTCTCTGAACCTCAGTTTCCCCCGCCCCTGCAAAAGGCTGGTGGATGCCCTCCCCATCCCCAGTCTCTTGGAATGCTGTGAGGATGGAAAACAAAACCAAAAACTCACTTAATGAGAAGGAAGGAGCTAAGTTCAAATCTTAAAATACCTGATAAAGAAACGGAGGACAAGGAGGGGTAGGGGTCTGCTCTAGGTTACACAGCACGGGGCCTGGGATGAAGACCCTGGTTTCCCAAGTTCCAGCCTAGCGCTCTGTCCTCTCCACAGCCCACCTCCCCCTTTCTTTTGCTGCCTTTCTTTTGCACGTGACTTTCTGGAGCTGGCGGGGCTGGATTCTGTTTCATTCCTGTCTCTGCTTGTGAGGGCAGGCTGCGTGTCTGGTCGTCTCTGGGCTGCCAGCAGCATGAGACTCATAGAAGTCCTTAGTAACGAGTAATGGAAAGAACTCAGTGTTGGGTTCAAGTCCTGCCTCTGGCCCTCAGCAGCTGTGTGACTTTTCATACATCACAACTTCTCTGAGCCTCAATTTCTTCATCTGAGACACAGATGCACCTGGAACCCAAAGGGTTCTTGGGAGGATTCAAGGAGGTGACTGTGTTAAATTAGCCAGCACAATGCCTAGTACTCAGTAAATGTCTCCTCCCCTTCCTTGGGCCCTGAAGGTTTCCTTCTAACACTTACCCGTTGTTTCTTGAAAGGGACTTACCACAGAATGCCCTCCACACCTGCCTCCCTTCCTCTTGGCACAGCCTTCTTAGCCCCCAAGGCTTTTCTCCAGGCATTGTTGCCCTGGCTGCATCTGTGAAAGATGTCCCAGAATCAGATCATTGTGCATGATTGCTGATGTCCTACCTACACCCGTCTTGTCAACCTCCCACATCTTGCCAGCCCTTCATCACCCTGCTGGGTCACACTTCTTCCAGCTAACTCTCCCTGACCACTCACGCCCCTTCCATCTCCTTCCTCCGCGCCTCCACTGGCCTTCAGGCCACCTTTCACCAGGTGCTGCCAGAATTCTATCTCCCCTCCAGCCTGGAGCTTAGCTCCACACACGTGAGAAAACAACTCAGAGCAGACTTGGATTAAGGGGAGGTGGACTGGCATTCAGAGGGGCGTGTTCAGATTCTGGGATGTCCGTGCTGAAAGAGCCTTTGAAAATCATCTGCTTCTACCTGCAATTTTGCTATCCTTAGAGTTAAACTCAAGCCCAGGAAGTGGGAGAGACTTGCCCAAGTTCATACTGCAGATTTATTAATGAAAAGAATCAAGAGATATGTCACTTACTGGTTGTGCCCACTGGGACAAATCACTTCCCTCTCTGAGCTTCACTTTGTCTAGTGCTAACTCTCCATGAATCTAGGAACAACCCTATTCTAGCATCACTTGCCAGGGTCCTATTTGGGGGTCTCTTAGGAAGGTCCTTGTCTTAGTTCAAGTAAGATCCCAGGCCTGTCTTGCCTAAGAAATCTCCTGGTGAAACCTCAGGTGCTTTCAGAAGTGGTGCCCCCAGATGGGAGTTCGCAGGTCTATATCTTGTCAGACTCCCGAGGGCTCAGCCCTGCAGGATTTGAAGGCCTGCGAGCACACAGAGCCGTCTGCTCCTCGGTTACAGCGAGAAGCTGTTCCAGCAAAGGTTATTCTGTCCTTGTCTCCGTTTCCAGCCACAGACTGAGTTCAACCTGGACGGAGTCTCAACTCTGGCCATAGACTGAGTCCCGATCCTCAAAACTCTGACCATAGATCCAACCCTGATTCCAGGTCCATGACCTGGTCACTGACTGATACTGATCCCAGCCCCAGGCGGAGCCACGGACATGCGTGATGTTCATCAGTCTGGGCACCCATCCCTCTGGAATGAGAACCTGCGGAGTATCTTGACTCCCTCTCCAGTGCTCTGCCCCTATGTCAGTGCCTCTCTATTGCGCGCTTCCCTTACTAATTGGTCCCTCCCACCCCCATCCTTAAAGTGTCCGACATGCTTCAGCTTTCTCTTCCCTCTGGTTGTCCGTTCCTGCTTTCAGGAGACAGTTATCAAGTAAAAACATCAATCTCTCTGTTCTCTCCAAGGATCATGTGTATGGTAGGAATCGAAGATTCTGTCCTCAGGTGACAGGATGCCAGACTGCAGAAGTAGAGATGGGGCAGGAAGGGAACTCCCATTGTGTGAGGTGGCACAGATGGTGGACAAACTGGAATCAGAAGGTCCGGGCTTCAGTCTGGCTCTGCTACTCATTCCAACTGTGACACCAGACAAGTTGTCATGCTCTGCCTCTCAGTTTTCCCAGCTGTTAATAGAGCTGGTTGACCCAAACAGATCACTGTTGAGGACTGGTCTGGCTTTAACATCTTGTGCTTCTAAGACTCTAAGATCCAGAGATGCTGTTGCCTTGATTCTGAGTCTGCTATGGACTTTGGAAAAGGAATTTGGGGGCGTTTTGATCTAGAGCCTTGTCCTCCTCTCCTCAGACACCAGAGAGCATACCTAGAAGGCCTAGAATAGTGAGTGTGGAGGGAGACCCACCAGTAGGGACCCTTGCACTCATTAGTCAAGCACCCAACGCTGTGTGGGGTCTATACAGAGCCCTCAGAGATAACACAGATTCATGAGATACAATCCCTGTTCTCAAGATGTTCACAGTTTAGTAAGAAAGAAGAATGCAGTTGATCAGTACTTCTAATCCAGTGGCAAGAGCTGTCAGAGAGGGTTGAACTCAGTTCTGTGGGACCCCCGAGGAAGGACTGGCTGCTGGCCTGGCAGGGTGGGGCGGCTTCCCAGAGAAGGGTGGTATCTGGACAGGCATTTATAGAACGAGACTGAGCGGCCCAACACAGAGATGGAGAATCACATTCCAAGTGGAGGAAACAGCCTGGGAAGGCACGGGAGTGCGAAAGAGCCCAGTGGGGTTCAGCTTAGTTGCGTCCGCATCTACCTGTCCAGATGTACATGGTGGGTAGGGGGGCACCTGGGTAAAGTCTTGGCATCTGGCTCCAGGCAGGCCCCTCCCTGGGTGGGTCTAGGTGGTTCTGCACCTCCTCTCTCCCACCAGTAGAGGTCTCTGTCTCACTCACTCGCCGAGCTGGAGCCCGGCAACAGCTGCACAGTTGTTCCAGCCGTTGCACCTGTTCCAGGACTGCCCTCTCAAGTTCCCCCAGCCACTAGCCACGGCGCCGGCCTCTGGGAGAGAGATCCTGAATCCTTTGGACTCCCAAAGAGAAGGACTGGCGTGAGCGCAGTGCCCCTGGGAGGTGCAGTGCCGAGATCATTTCAGACAAGCCCCTAGACAGGATCCTATCTCATACCAGGGAAGGCCGTTCCAGTCTCTTCTGATACCCATTCTTATAGTCAGGATTCTTCCTTAGGGCTCACCTGGATCCTTCCGTTTGCAATTTAAAGGCTTTTCTTCCAGTCCTGCCCCTTTAGGGAAAAGATAATCCCATAAGCAGCCCCCCAAAGATCCAAAGACTGCCATTGGAGTTTGTGCTGGCATAAATCAATGTCTTAGGCGACTCCTGACCCTTTTCTAGGACTGTTTCCACATCTGTAAAATAAAGGATTGGACATCATCTCTCAGTCCCTAACTTTCTAAGATACTCTGAATCTAAATGCATGTGTCCAAGGCATAAAAGAATGTAAATAGTCTCGTCTCTGTCCTCCCCCCACCCCCCGACCCTTGCCAGTAACAGAGCTGCCTTTCCTGGTTTGAAAGTGCTCTCCTTTGAGGTACTGCTGTGCTCCTGAACATCTGTCATGTGCCAGAGAAGAGGAGTCAGGTTCAGAGAAGTGAAGGCTTTTTCCCTTGGTCGCCCAGCTTCGCCGCTGAAGACCTGAGGTTTCACTTCTGATTCCCTTCCCCACTGAGTGCCAGAGCCCAGAGCAAAGCTTATGTCTGAGAGGGAAGCAAGTTTGTTTGTGTGAGAGGGAACTATAAATAAATAAAGTATGGTTGTGTGGATGCAAGGGAAAGATGGGAACGTTCTCAAGTTCCTGCATAGCTGGCTCGCTCCGGTCCTTGCTGGCTGGGGACAAGCCAGCCACAGTCCCGGGGCTCTTTTCTCACACCCCACACCCCCTGGTCCCCTCCAGCTTCCCCTGTATCCCAGTTTCTTTCTGGGTGTCTTTTCTGCTTCCGGTTGGAAGAATTCTCAATCACGTTACCCACTCCTAACTATCCCCTCAGAGCCCTTTAGCATAAATGAGGGTTTCAAGGCAGAACATGGGATGGCCTTGGATGGGACAGATTGGAACTTTTTACTTACATATGAAGATCATGGAATTGTTCATCCCCTTACCTGCCCAGGCACCTGACCTTTTTGTACATGGTGTATGGTTTGTGAGTTCAGAGGGCAGATGGTGAGACCTGGAAAGGGAAGGTCAAAGGTTAATTCCTGGTAGGTAGCAAGGTCGTAGTGCTAAGAGGGATTTGGCTATCTTATCAGAGGATGAAGTGTTCTTTTTGTGAAAAAGAGGTTTCCAGGATTAAGGACCATCAATCACCTCTTTTTCCAGAACCTTCCCTCTCCATCGACTCCATGCTTTCATGATGCACTCATTAGTAGAGCACCCAACGCAGTGTGGGGTCTGTACAGAGCCCTCAGAGATAACACAGATTCATGAGATACAATCCCTGTTCTCAAGACGTTCACAGTTTAGTAAGAAAGAAGAATGCAGTTGATCAGTACTTCTAATCCAGTGGCAAGAGCTGTCAGAGAGGGCTGAACTCAGTTCTGTGGGACCCCCGAGGAAGGACTGGCTGCTGGCCTGGCAGGGTGGGGCGGCTTCCCAGAGAAGGATGGTATCTGGACAGGCGTTTATAGAACAAGACTGAGCAGCCCAACACAGAGATGTAGAATCACATTCCAAGTGGAGGAAACAGCCTGGGAAGGCACGGGGGAGTGTGAAAGAGCCCAGTGGGGTGGTGGAGGAGTGAGAAATTCAGCAAGAGAAATTCAGCATGAGGCCACCGCTGTGAACACTGTCGGAAAAGCAGACAAGAACCAGCTCACGATGGGCTAGAGGGACCCAAGAACATGGAGAGTACGCCTAGTAAACACTGCTGCCCTCTCAGATTAGATCAGCTAAATCCAACCACTTTCAGTCCAACCAGTATAAAGCTAGGGAAGAGCTTTGGCTGCAGCCTATCCAAGTGGATGCTTTAGGCAAGAAGGGAAGCTAGCCCCCAGCCCATGTCAGCCACCTGTAGTGGGTGGGCTCCTCGCATGAATCACGGTCACTCCACCTGTGGGCTGACAGCCCTTCCCCTGTGTCTGGTCCGCACCTTGTTAACTCCTGCAACAGCCAGCTCCGGCATCTTCTCAGGGATGCCTTCCCTAAAAGCCTCTGGGCTTCCACTGTCATAGAACTTGTCCCACTGTAGGCACAGCTCACCCCTGAACAAGGTGGGGGTTGGGGCAGTCAAACATCTGCATAGAACTTTTGGCTCCCCCAACACTTTACAGATAGCAGATAGCCCACTCTAACTTGAAGCCTTAGTAGTAACATAAACAGTCGACGAATCCATCTCTTGTATGTTATATGTATTCTACAGCGTAAACTTACAATCAAAGAAGCTAGAGAAAACGTTACTAAGAAAATCATAAGGAAGAGAAAATACACATACTGTACTGTAAAAAATCCACTAGTAAGAGGACCTGGACAGTTCAGACCCACGTTGTTTGGGGTCAAATGTATTTCCTCTATCCATCTTCTGCATTAGGCTGGGAGCTCCTCGAGGACAGGGATTGTGTCTTGCCTACTCATGCCCCCGGCCCACTGGGCAGAAGACCTGATACACTGAAGCTCACTAACTGAGTGGAGAGCAGGCAGTGACATCGCTATTCCAAATAATAATAAGAAGTCATAATGAATGATAATAACAGTCCCTACTTCGTGGGTCAGGTGCCCCACGTCCACCTGTTGTTCAGGCCTGAAGCCGCAATCCTGCCATGGACTACTCCTTTTCCCTCCCCACCCATATCCATCCTGCCCTACAGCCCACCCACTGTATTCCCCAGATATTCCCCAAATCTGCCCTTGTGCCCATGGGCACTGCTTCTGTCTTGGTCCAGGCCAGCATGCTCTCAAAACCAGCAACTGCAACAGCTTCTCCTGGCCTCTACCTCCAGTTTTGCCCTCCAACCCCTCTGACCCATTCTCTACTCCCATGGCCACAGTGATAATGGTAAAGAGCAAACCTGACCACAGGCATGCCCCGGTTTAAAGGTTTAAAACTTTTCCAGGGCTTTTTTTTTTTTTGCCCTCTGGGCTCTCAAGGACCCTCGTGAGCCTCTCCCTCCCTCTGGGGACTGATCTCCAGGCTCTTGCCTGTCCTGACCAGTTTGATCTCTGTACCCCAGCCTTGAGGTCTGTGTAAGCAGAGTAGGTATTGGGGAGTCTGGCTTGTGAGTGGCTAGAAGAGGGTGGGGAACCATAGGGAACAGGGTTGGTAAGGTTGGAAATGATACCTGGGAGGTTTGACCTCGGTGGCAGGTACCATGACGTTCATGCCCTAATGGGTGCCTGAGGGCTACCCACAGAGTTGTGGGAGTAAAAGGAATACTGTGAGAAAGAGACTGCTAGGGAGGTATGGGGTCAGCATCTAGATCTGCTTTTTGTTTATGACCTACCATGTAATTGAGCATCTAATATGTGTCAAGCACCAGGCATACTACATATATTGTCTGATCTAATTCTACAATAACCCTGAGCGGTAAGATCCCATTTAACAGCTATGGAAACTGGGGCCTAGAGTGATTAAGTCACTTGTCTAAACTCAGGCTGCAGATAAAAGCCAAATCCAGGGCATCTGGGTGGCTCAGTTGGTTAAGTGTCTCACTCTTGATTTCAGGACTCCAGTCATGAGCTCGGGGTCATGATCTCAGGGTCACGATCTCAGGGTTGTGAGACAGAGCCCTTGTTGGGCTCCCCACTGGGTGTGGACCCTGCTTAAGAGACTCTCTCTCCCTTTCCTCGGCCCCTCCCCCCCAAAAAGGCCAAATCTAATTTGAACCCCCACTTATCTGATTCCAAAGCCAGGGTCTTTGGACGATACACACACTGTCACTGAGGGAGGGGTTTTGAAGGGTATGAGACCCGTCCAACTTTAATTTTTCTCTATCTCAAGCCTGGTTGAGGGCCAATTGTTCTTTTCAAATGAAAACTTCCTCCACTCCTGTCTTTTTTTCCTGGATTAAACATCACTGCTGGGGGCCATTAACTCCTAAAGATTCCTGAGAGAAGGCCTAGTGCCCCCTTGAGTTGGGCAGAGGGAGGCTGGGATGACGCGTGGTGGTGGATGGAGAGGGAAACATGTCAGGATCAAGGCTAAGGTAGGTATGGGAAGGTCACAGAAGACCAAAAGGAATAGATAGGAAAGGAGTGGATGTGAGAAGCAAACTTTGGCCCCTGCATTGTGCTATCCAGGATCAGCCCCACTAGCTCCCTGAATATTATTCTAGCCCATGTCAGAACCCCTGAGCACCTGGGTGTATGAGACCATCAATACATCCTACACCATGGAAGCTTCAAATGATCAGATCTTAGAGCCACAAAATTTTACAATTCTAGAAGCTTCATGTTCTCATGAAACGCAGACTCTTGGAAGCACAGAACTCTCAAATCTTGAATCTTTGACACCTAGAGCCTTGGGGTCTTTAACTGTGAAATCATGCATTCATAAGCAGTACCTGGGCAGAAATCTTTGCAGATCAAAGTTCACCTTCCCCCTTATTTGCAGAGGAGAAACTGAGGCTCAGAGAAGGAAGAATCTTCCTCATTGTCACACAGTGAATCTGTGGCATAAGGAGCTACAGCTCCTTCCACCAGCCATTAGCAAGGATCAGAGCTAATGCCAGGACTGCCGGGATGGAGGTGGCTGTGGCCTGGCCATTCTTCCCTCTGCCTGGCTTTGGCATGGACTTGGTCACTCACCTCACTAGTATAAGGGGGAGCTCCAGGCAATGCCTCTCACCTTGGAGGGTGTGGTGGGGTGGGGTTGTGGCCACAGGAAGCCTCCTGGGGTGCAGGACAGGCCTGCCAGGTCCCCCATGTTCTCAGCCGCTGCCAGGTCTGTTGGTGGGGCGGCCTGGGCACAGGCTGAGACATTTTCTCTGTCTCCATGCTCTGAGCAGGCAGTGAGGGGGTGGGGTGCCAACTGGCACAGGAGCCAGGCTGCAGGGCTGCCCCAAGGAAGGTGGGAGAGGGTTTCTTCAGCAACAAGGCTGAGACCTAAAGCTGCGCAGTAGTGTCGCAATCGGCCCCTCCCTGGTGGGGGGAGGGGACTGAGGAAGAAAGACATTATTCAGTCCTTGGAGAGTTGGGCTGGCTCTGACAAGCACCCCAGCCGGGGCTGTGTCCCGCCCTCTCTGCCAGCGGAGGCCCGAGAGATAAACACAGCTCATTTGATACGGGCCAGCCGGCCAGCCCCACTCGGGGCCTTGCTGGGGCCTTGCTGGGAAAGGGATCTGCTGTCTGATTCCCCCCTCTACTTTGGGGAGCTGGGAAGGGGGCAGGGAGGAAGCTAAGCCATGCACTCTTAGGGTCCCCAGCGGCCACAGAAGCACAGACTCTGGAGGTATCATGACTGTGGCCTCAAATCTTTGTTCTGGGAGTCCAAGAGGCTGAGCAGGAGGAGCCGTGCAAGGAGCCAGGGGCAGGCCAGTTCCAGCTTCTTACAAGGGAAGCTTTCTAAAGGTTAGGACTAGCCCTGGAGCTCCTCTCCTTGAGAGGGAATTCCTGCCCAGCTGTCCAGCTAGTGTGCTGCTTTCAGCCCTCTGCGACTCTATGAGTTCAAACTTAGAGAAAAGATCTAAGAGAAAGATCTAGAAAGTGGGCAGGAGGAGGTGAGAAAGGCAAACTGTAGATTCTAGACTGCTAGGGGATGAGGAAAGAAAATAGGGAATAGGGTATGGTGGTCTCTGAGGCAGACAGAGGAGCCTCCGGGCCCTGGGATGAGGAGCAAAGCCAAGAAGGGAGGTAAACTGCAGGAGTTCTGCCTGGGGGTGGAGTTCTGGGTTCCAATCGCTAGCTGGTTGGCCCAGGCAAGTCACTCAGGCTCTGCATCCTCAGTTTTCCATCTGGTTTTCTCATAAGGATGGTAATAATCCCAATAACCCAGCTGAGAGGGACTGGCTCATCTATTCAAGATGACCCATCTAGCCAGGTCATTGAAACCACAATTGTCATAACAATAACATTCAACAAGTGTCAGGAACTGGGCTAAGTAGGCACTTGACAAGCATTATCCAATTTAATGCTCAAAACAATAATGTCAATGGAGTAATTAAGTAATTTATATAAAGGGAAGAGAGTCAGTAAATGTTGGCTCCTTTTTCCATACCTTGATCTCATTTAATTCCACAAAACTCTCGGCCAGCTGGGCAGCCCACTTCCACCCTAAAAGAGCTCAGATTATCCTTTAGGTAATGGAGAGTTTTCCTGTAGCACTGGTAGCATCCCTTCCAGCTTGTAAAAGTCACCCTACCTGTGAGGAGGAGGGGTGGCAGGGTGGGGCGTGGGGCTGGAAGCCCGACCTGGAGCCAGGCTGGGTGTTGATGGGTAAGGGGGGGTGCTGGACGGCAGATGGGCTGTGAGAAGTTAGAGAGAGGTGGTTTCTGGAAAGCAGCCTTGCAGGAGAGGTATCTAACCTAATGAGACAATCTTTCCTCAATCGTCCTTGGAAGCAATCCCAGACTAACAACTGAGATGCAGATCACAAAAATAACCAATTGACATGCAGTCATAGAAGTAACAATGACTATTTTTTAAGGATATTTAAAAGTCGGCTTTCTAAGAACCTTGCCCTAGGCAGCCCTTGTTTTCCCAATTCAAACCCTTTCATCACAGTCAATAAGGACACAGTAGACTGTAAAAACAGGAAAGCTGCTGTGAGGGGCTTTATTGAAAAGGTGGGTCACAGGACCCAGAGAGAAGGGGTGCGTGTGCGCACACACACACACACACACACACACACACGTAGAGATGTAGTAAATAAATAAGCAACATGGGACCAAGGGAGAGGAAGCCAAAGTGATTATGAGGGCAGAAGGAGCACTGAGCTGAGATTCAGGAGGCGTGGGCTACCATCCTGCTCAGTGACGGACTTCCTTTGTGACCTTAAAGGTGTAATTTACCCTCTCTGGGCCTTAGATCATTCATCTAATAACATTTATACCACAATTTAAATCTGTAAGTACAGTTTGACCTTCCTAACTGCCCTATGAGAGAAGTGTTAAGGTTCAGAAAGGGGCAGTGACATACCCAAAGTCACACAGCAAGTGTGTAATCAAGTTGATGGACTCAGCTATTCTGGGCCCCTGACTGGGAGAGCATGTCTGGTGGGTTCTCTTTTGCCTATCTGGTCCAGATGACAGCCTTTCCAGAGCCAGAGACAAGGAGGCACGAAGCGGGGTCTTTGGGCTGGAGCCTCCCGGGACTGACAAAGCACGGGTTGGTCTGCCAGGTCCAGACATGTTCTGCCTTTTCCATGGGAAAAGATACGCCCCTGGTGAGAGCTGGCACCCCTACCTGGAGCCACAGGGCCTGATGTACTGCCTGCGCTGTACCTGTTCTGAGGTAAGTTCCTCTGGCCCCTCGGCCCCCTGTGACGGGTATGCCGGCCCAGAGGGAGGGGGGCCATGCCGCTTCACCAGCAAGTACTCAATACATGGGAGCTTCTGTGCACCTGCCAGAGGTAAGTCACACTGCGTGTCAGTGGCGGGACCTGGCTGGGGAGCTGGGGCCCTACACCTTTCAGCCAGCCTTCCTTCCCCTTTGCGGCTGCCGGCCTCACCTGTGTCCCAGGACAAGAGCCTCTCTGCCCTGACCTCTCTTTCCTTGTGCCCTTTTCTCCAGCCACCTCTCTTGCGCCCGGCCTTAGGATGTGTCCTCCCAAGGCCACTAGCTCGAATATTGGTCCTTCAAGGCTTCACCTGCAAGTCACCCCCACCAACAGCCTTATTTGATGCCTCACCCGCAAGGGTGTCTTCTTCTGGGATGCCACAGAAGTTTCTCAGTCCCTTCCTCCTGATCACTATTGGCCGAGGATGACAGTTATCCGTGCCTGTCAGTCACCGACCCTCCTACATGGAGTCCCTGAGGGCAGACCTTCCTTGGTGCTCACTCAGGCCCAGTTTGCTGCCAGAGGCTGAATGAACTGGGACAGAGACCAGATCCTCTAGCTCACCTCCCCTCAGCCCCCCCACCCCCCATGATCCCATCCCAGCACCCTCCATAGAGCCTTGTACTACCAACTAGGCAGAATAACTAAGACCCCCATGTGGTCCAGAATTCTCAGGCCAGGTATGAGGGTGGAGGAGTAAGGATGGAGGGGGAGTGATTTGGGGGGCTTGCAACACCCATAGCTCTAGTCCAGCTGCCCGGGGCCCAACCTGGCTGGTGTGAGATCCTCAGCTCTCTCTGTCTGGATGCTGGTACTGGGGGTGGGGAGGGAGGGACAGGGTACCTACCTGGAGCCAGCCCCTTGGTGCCTGTCTTTCCCTGCACAAAGCCAAGAGAGGACTGCAGGAGATCTCTTAAGATTGTTAAGACAACCCTCAAAGTGAGAGCAGAGAAGAGCTTCTGAGAAGACACTAGGAAATGGAGGTGGGCGGACCAGCCCCTCTCCTGCTTCTGATCACTGGGGTCGCATTCCTCCTGGGATCTGTCCCACAGATTCTCCACTCCTTCTCCTGTGTTGGCCCGAGGCAGAACACTGGTTCCAGCGTGGACACAACCCCCCCACAACTGCCTCCCCTTGGTTCTCCTTAGCACATATGAGGCCAATCAGCCTTTACAAAAAGAACTTTATGAAATATAGCCAGAGAGCAGAAAGAAAACCATAACAGAAAATTCCAGACATATCATGCGGTCCAGTTGACAAAGTCCAAGTTCTGTGATCCACTGGCGTTAATTCATTTCTCCCTCTGCGGAATTCATACACACACCATTTCTCCAACCCAAGGGGCTCTGTGGGTATCTCCAAGATATACCCTGAGTCCCTCCACTTCTCTCCACCATCACTGCTCCCCTAATGAAAGCCACCTTCATCTCTCCTTGGGCTGCTACACCAGCCTCCCAAGGGCTCTCCCTGTTCCCTCTCTAAGTCTGTCCTCCACACAGCAGCTAGGATGATTTTTTTCTGCACATAAAACTGACCACGTTCTTCTACTCTTAAAACCCTCTAATAGCTTCTCATTGCTCCTAGAATAAAATTTTAAATTTCCTGCTTTGGGCACTGCAGGAGCTACCTTCTGCCCTTTTCTCAGACCACGTCTCCCACCTGCACCAACACTTCAACCTCAGTCCTACCTGGTTGATCCTCCCCCTCGATGTTTCTCCCATGAGGTCTTCTCAGGAATGGTCCCTTCCACTTGCCATCCGTCACATACACGTGACCCCTTATGAGGCTTTCTTTGATAGCTGTTATTGAAAGAGTCTAACTTTGTTAACTCAATCCCACCACCCTGTTTTTATTATTACCATAAATTTGACATCTGAAATGATCTTGTTCCTACTTGTTTATTTTTTTAGAGACTGTCTCCTACTCCTAGGAATGCAAGTTCTGGGAGAGCAGAAACTGTGTTGGTCTCATTGCTATGTCCCCAGAGCTTAGAAGAGGGCCTGGCACCCAGCAGTCACACTGTAGATACTGAGCCAACAAGTGCCACTCCCCACCCCTCGCCCCACCCAGCCATCAGAGGTAGCTCAGCATCATGGAAAGGACCCAGATCCTGGAGAGAGTGCTCATCAGTTGTGGGGGTCTTAGGCAACTTAACCTCTAGGGCAGAGGCTCTTCTCTCATTGTGGAAGTGTGGAGAGCTGTTCCTACCCTGAGGATTGCTGAGAAGATAAAGAGAGGTCATATATTTATATATAAGACAAAGCCTCTACTTAGTGCCCACTCAGTACATGGTAGTTATGACTTCTCTGAGAGTTGATCTAGCTGCAAGGCCTCCTGGCTGGTCCCCTGCCCGTTCAACCTTTTGCCTGTCTCTGCCTTATTTCCGGCTGTACATTCCTGATTGTCTCTACCCCTTGGCTCCTCTAAGACCATAATCAAGAGAGAGATTCTAACTCTTCAGGTCACACAGTTCCTTGAATTCCACTCTAGTTACTCAATTGAGGGGCTCAGACTCTAGAAGGCCCCTTTTGGGGCTCAGACTAATTCTACAAACTCTGAGATGCCCCTTAGTGCTGATGAGTCCTTGCGATCTGGCCATCTTGAGTAGCAGTGACTCCAGAGGGCCTGGCGACTGGTCCAGGGTTTTCCATGGGGCAAGAGGTGCTGGGGGGAAACTCGGTGGGCAGGGGGCCTGGAAGCAAACCTGTCAACTTCACAGTTGGACAAAGCTGGTGCCCTCCATCTAACAAAGAGGCCCTCTACCACTCCTCTCCTGGCTCTCATTTATTTACTCCCTCCTTCATCCAGACTGTAACAGGCACTGGTTTGGAACAAGGCCCTGAGCTGACGATTCAGAGATGAACAGACCAGGACTGACCCTTGTTCTTGGGAATCCGCAGTTGAATAGACAAGACTGATGAAAATGATTCATTGCAACACAAAGGGGAGAGTCAGGTGGTTGGGCTGACAGACCTGGCTATCAGGGGCAGTAGCCTCTCTCTCTTCAGCTCTTCTCTTTCTGCTCATCCCTCTCTCTCTCTAGCTCTCTGTTTCTCTGCCCCAGTCTCTTCTGTTTGTTGTATGTGAAAAATCATAATAACTTTGGGCCCCTCCTTCGCTGGTGCCAGCTCTGAAGCTTCGCATAAAGTTACCCAAACTTCCCAGAGATTCAGGGAGATTCTTCAGAGATTCACGAAGCCCTGAGTCTTCTCCACATCAGGTTTCTAGTCATGTCCCCATCCCTGTCACCTGCCCTCTCTTAACCATGAAGCTCAGGCCAGAGGGAAGAGAATGAAGTCCCCGAGCTAAAACAACAACAGTCAAGATCAAAGTCAAACTAACTCCAGCCTTTTACTCATACTTCTCAAACACCAGGAAGGGGACACAGATTCTGTGCAAATCCATGCACACTGAAGTCCCCTCCATGGTGGGGCATGTGAGTAGGGGAAGGGGAGGGACTGGACAAATCGAGTTGATTGCTTTTCTCCTGTCACAGGTTTAAAATGAGCATAGTGTTCCACAGCTGGGATGGGGTTTCGGGAGAGGATGGGTTCATGTGGGAGGCCACGGTTCTTTGGAATCAGGACCACCCCCCTGTGTCCCCTTCAGAGTGCCCATGTGAGCTGTTACCGCCTCCACTGCCCACCTGTCCACTGTCCCCAGCCTGTGACCGAGCCACAGCAGTGCTGTCCCCGGTGTGTGGGTAAGTAGCCTCCTTCCTCCCCCTTGCTCACTGACCCTTATCTCTATCCCAGTGTGGGCTTCTGGCTGAGGGGGGCTCCTGGAATGAGCGGGGGCAGACTGTAGCCATCAGGGGTCTGGAGGCTACAAAGGTACTCCGGGGAAGAAACATCCTGGATCCCCAAGGAGGGCTGGGGTAGCAGCAAACTTCTCATTCCTAAGTAACTGGGCTTAGCAGGAGGAGGGAGAAAATGTAGAAAGTGACTGAAGGCAACAGGGGTGTGGTTGGCCCAAGGATGGCACGCTTGGGCCCCAACCCTCTCTGGCTGACCAGAGCTAGAGGGAGTGGACGTGTCCTGTGTCAGTGCACGAGGGAGCCGGGGCTGGCAGGCCCTGTAGGGAGATGCCAGGATTTCCACCCTGGGGCTGGGAATGACCCAAGGAGTTTGGAGCGCATGTCCCCGGACAACCCCCGCAGTGCTGAGGTTCAGGTACTCTACATGTCTTCATGCTAAATGTCTATGATTTTAAGATTCTAAGAGCATCTGAGACTGGAATTCTAGGAAACAGAGGTAAAAGAGAGGAGAAGAGAGGCAGTCTGAGAAGGAATTGGCATAACCAAGTGTATATGTAACCAAATGGCCAACGAGGGGCACCCAGTGGGGACCATGTCAAGAGGAAAATCAGTGCTTAGAAGCATCAGGAAGGTGATCAAACATGGCTCCAGACTATGGTCTCCAGGCTCTGCAACCAGGGCTCTCCTGGTGAGCTAGGGACCTGCGTGGATTATGTGTGTAAAGGGACTCATTTTCCATGCGGGAGCCCAGTAGGGATCTCACCATGGCTCTGACTTGGGTCATAGATGTCCTTGGGTCCTGCTTCCCTCAGGGAGCAGGGGCTCTGAGCTTCATCCTGGCTGGTGAGGGGGGTATCATGTTTCCTCTCTGGAAGAGGCTCACTCCAGGAATCCTTACCTCCCCTTGCTTACTTTGTGCCTTGGCCCCTTTCCTCTTCCATGCTCCTCTCTCCTTCTCCCTGTCCCTACCCTGTCCCTTCGCCTGCCTGGCTCAATGCTTCTTCAGGACTCAGCTCAGCCATCGGCTCCTTCAGGAAGCCTTCCCTGACCAGCCCCCAGCCCCTGCTCCCAGCTCCTGAGTTAAGAGCTCCTTGTCTGTGCTGACAACTGATGCTTCCATCTGCCCTAGCCCTTACCATACCAGTGTCACTGCCTGTAGAGCGTCTCTCTACCCAATTACATTGTGAGTTTCTGGGTGGGAGGGCCTGGGTCTTACTCTGCACTCCATTCCCAATGCCTAGCCTTGTGTCTGGTACACAGAAGGCACTTAGTAAAGGTGTCTCGAGAGAATGAGTGGGTTCTCTCAAGACTGGAAACTTAAACCCCACAACCTGGCAGGATGAGTACAGGCTAAATGGCAGGTGCTGAGGAGTGGGGCTGTGGCAGCCAGTGAATGATGGAGCTTACACCAAGCACAGGGCCAGTCCAGATCATTCCAGCTGAATCCACTAGGCTCTAACTCAGCATGGGACCTTATTTTGCTCACTGCTGTATCTCCACCACCTAGAACAGTGCCTGGAACTACAGGGGATTCCTGGATATGCTCCCTGAAAAGGCAATGAACTAACAACAAAGGTCCCCACCAAGTTGGGCTCGGTGGAGCTGAGGCTTCTGGCTTTGCCTTCTTGCTCTTGTCAGGGCCAGCTCAGACACTGAGGGGCTGAAAGGCCATGATGGGGACCCATGAGAGGGAGTGACATGGTCAGATGTAGGTATCAGCGAGACCTCTAGATTGGTTAATATGAAGACTGGCTGGGAAGGCTGAGGCCAGAACTTGGTTGAAGTGCCAAGACAGAATAAGATGCTAAATCTTCAGGGAAGTGGCCCGGTGAATTTTGACAAAGCGTTTGGAGCAATGTGAAACTTCATTTTCTTCTCCCCTCTCCTAACTGCAGAACCTCACACCCCATCTGGGCTCCGGGCCCCCCCAAAGTCCTGCCAGCACAATGGGACCCTGTACCAACACGGAGAGATCTTCAGTGCCCACGAGCTGCTCCCGTCCCGCCTGCCCAACCAGTGTGTCCTCTGCAGCTGTACCGTAAGTCCTTCTGCGTTCTCTTAAGCATAGGCCGGCACAGAGAGGCCTGAAAGACACGGTATGGGGACAATAGCGTTCCTCCTGGTCAAAGCCAAGTGAGAGTAGATGGGCTCCGGGGGAAGGGAACATCTGGGCTTCAGAATGTCCTGCCCGTCTCTGGCTTTCTGCATCCCCATGAGCTGCCTGATACCGCACACTTACCTTGTATACTCACATTTGCCCATCTCTGTGTTCCCTGCTAGACTCTGCACTCCTCGAATGGAGGGACCATGCCCGGTTCATTTTTGTATCTTCTGCTGCTACCGGCTCAGGGCCTGGCACACAGATGTCTATAATGACTGCTGAATGAATAAGTGAATGAGTGAATGATCAGTGTTAGGGTATAGAGACAGGTTCAGACTGCTCGTTGCAAATGGATTTAATCTGAACTCGCTTAAGCTCCTCCTTCTGTGGTCAGAGTTGGGCCTAGGCACAGGAAGAACGGACCCTGCAGTGTTCCCAGGGGACAGAGACTGAAACCAAGCAGGGCCTGATCTGGAAATTCTCCACCCTCTTCCTTGGTGGGCTCAAGTGTGGCCCTGCTTTAGGCTGACAGGTGGCTTTCAGCCATCCTATTCGTCTGAGATTCTGAATCTTCAGGTATCTATGCAGCAGAGCAAACAACTTCCAAATACTAAAAAGTGGCCACTTACAAATCAACGTAGAGAGCAATTATTTTTTATAGGGCTTGAGCCTCTTCCAGCAGTCTAATATATCGTACCTGCTGGTTCGTGGAGATGCCTTGTACTTCCATACAGCACCCCAAGGCCCTAGGAGCAGGCAATCACCTTTCTTATTTTTCAGATGTGGAAACTGAGGTACAGATCAGTTAAGTAACTTGCCTAAGGTCACACAGTTAAGTGGCAGAGCCAGAGTTCAGAGGTGGGCCGCAAGACTCCAAAATTCACGTTCCCTTCTTCCCTGTATTGTGCTGCTTCCTGTAAAGGACAAGGGCCTGGATGAGGAGGAGTCTGTGGGAGGAGACAGAATGATGGCATGGCGGTGGGGTAGTGAGAACATTCTTAGGATTCCTTGTCCCTTCTCCTTGGACACTGGGGTCTCCCCCTTCTTTCTTCTCTTCCTTGTTTAAATGGAACTGGCTTGACTCCTGGCCTACTTCTGAGCCTCACTGCAAAAGGCATAGGGAAAGGACTCGAGGTGATATCACTTCCTGCCAGGGACATCATGCCTTCCGGTTTGAAAAGGGTTTTCACAACTACCCTCCCAGCTGCTCTTTACAAACCAGATGGGAGGGCTCCCGTTCCATTGAGCAGGAAAGTGAGGCCCAGAGAAGAGAAGTGACTCACCAAAGGATTCCCAGAAGGCCTTTTCCTCACTCAGCAGTGTTGCCTCTCCAGGCTGGGTCCTGAAGCTGGGAACCTAGGGTTTTCAGTAAGAGCAAGATCAGCTCGACGGGTGTCCCATGGATCTCCCTCCTCTCTCTGGATCCCCTGTCCCAGGTCGGAGGAGGAGGGTGTTGACTTCAGCAGAAAGTCAACAGGCTGGGCTCCAGTCGGCTCCTCTGGGCTGCGTCTCTGATTTCTGGTTTCAGGCAGTTCGGGCCCCTCTTCGGGCCCTCCTTATCTGTAGGATGGAAGAATCCCACCTCACCAGGTTGCTGTAAGAGCTGTGGGAGAGACAGGATCTGAAAACCCTTTAGAAGCTTAAGGATGAATGTTACCTCAGGGCCGGGGACCATCTGGGGAGGGTACAGGGGACCCTCCTCTGAGCTGGCTGGGCCTTGCCCAGGAGGCTCTGCTGCTCCTTTCTTCACCCACTTCAAAGGACACCTCAAGGCCATTTGCCCCCAGGGTAGGGTCTCTCCTAACCCTGAGGCTATTCCTCATTGGAGCTCATCTCCCCTTTGCTCTGTCAGGAAGGCCAGATCTACTGCGGTCTCATGACCTGCCCAGAACCAGGCTGCCCTGCACCTCTACCACTGCCCGCCTCCTGTTGCCAGGCCTGCAAAGGTGAGTCTGTCCCTAGATCTGAGTGTCCACCCAGCCCACCCCAGGGCCCTAGCCATGGACTGTCAGAGGCGGAGGAACCTCAGCTAGTGAAGGGCAAATGGCTTGCGCAGAAACAAGTGCACAGATGGTCACACTGTACCCTGTGGGTTGAGGTAGTTCAGGAAATCTTCCTGGAGGAGGCAGCACTGGGGGAAGGGAGGGCTTCATAGTAGAACGCTTCTCCAGATGTTGGCATTGTGGAAGGGCACTGGACCAGGAATTAGGTGACTCCAGTTTAGTCCTGGTTCCTCCAGCTAATTCCTGCCAATTCTTTCCCCTCTTTGGGCCTCAGCAGTGTCACATATGCACTGAGAGGCTGACCTCGGTGATTCCTAATGGACTGTCTGATTCCAGTGTTCTTGGTCTTTGAACCAAGAATACCAGACTGTATGTGAGGCTGGGGCTGGATAGAGAGAATCCCTCTCAGGGCCCTGTGTGTTGAGACCCCACAGAGTGGAAGATAAAGTCCTAGGGTGTTCCAACTGAAAGGACAGAGGGGCTGGAGGCCAGTGCCTGAGAGTGGATAGTATACCAAGGCCTGGTGACTTCAAGCATGGCTGGATAGGGTGGCTTCCCAGGGGGCTGCACAAAGCTGTGATGCTGGGCCTGTGGGCCATCCACGATGGACACTGAATAAGAAGCGCCGGCCCAGCCAACAAGTTCAGTCCTAATGGTGACCAGGAGGTCAGTGTGGGGAAACTGAGGCAGTAACCCAGTTGTGGGGAATGGGTCAACCCGAGGGTGAGGAGAGGTTGTAATGGGAAGTGGGAATGAGGCCCCAGAGGAACAGAGGGACCTGCTGGTGTGCAGGGACTGCAGAAGTGGCGTGAGGCCTGGGGGGCTGAAGGCCTGCAGGGCTCTGGTCTGCAAGGCTGAGAAGGTAGAGGCTGACCCAACTTCCCTTTGGGTTTCCAGATGGGTCAGGTGAGAGATCAGCTGAAGAGGACACTACGCAGTCGCAGCCTGGGGTGGTGAGTGCACAAGGTGGGGAGAGGGGGTGAGGGCAGCTGGTAGCCACGGCCTAAAGCCCAGGACTCTGGGGCAGGTGGTACCATTACTGTCCTCATTTTACTTTTTTTTTTTTTTTTTAAGATTTTATTTATTTATTTGACAGAGAGAGAGATCACAAGTAGGCAGAGAGGCAAGCAGAGAGAGAGAGGAGGAAGCAGGCTCCCTGCTGAGCAGAGAGCCCAATGCGGGACTCGATCCCAGGATCCCGAGATCATGACCTGAGCCGAAGGCAGTGGCTTAACCCACTGAGCCACCCAGGCGCCCTACTGTCCTCATTTTTCATTTGTCCCCTAGGTCAGCAACATGAGGTCCACCATGTTCCAGCCCCTCTCCCCAGTCTCCCATCATGGCTGCTGGGAGAAAGTACATGGGAGGGGCCTGGGAGAAAGTACCATGCCGTACAAGAGCAGGCCCCAAACTGCCCGATTTCCCTCCTGAGAAACACTGTGTCACTGTTCTTTCGGAGGCTAGATAACCTTGTGTCTGTCCTTAGTTCAGGCTGCCTCTAGGCAGCACATTCCCCCAAGGAAATGGCCTCTCCAGCCTTCCTCACCCAGCCCCTGAGGTACTGGTTCTTTGTTTGGTGGCTACCTCTCTGTCCTCCCTTCTGTCTTGGCCCCTCTCCATCTCTGTCTGGAGTTAAGATGAGCTAAACTGGCCCGCTTTCTCTGGTCAGAGAGGAAAGGGGTAGGAGGATGGGCTTCTCCACTGACTGAAGTCCCCAGCCGCCCTCTGCGCTGTGTCTACAAGGGGAACAACTCCACCTCCTCTCTCAGCCTGGGTCACCTGGACCCTGGGGGACTGGAGGCTGGCCTTCCATGCTCGGGGACTCCCCAGGGGTCTGAACTAACGAGCTCCCCCTTTACCTCTGCCATTCCATCCTCTCCCTAGGAGGCAGCATGCTAAGAGAAGCCTACCTAGGCTTGGTTCCAGGCCCTGATTAGCTACTTACTACATGACGTTGAGCAAGTCCCATTAGAGGGCTGGGCTCCTCGATTCTGTCTTGCCACTATTCCACTTGACAAGCATTTCCTGGGAGCCTCCTATGTACCTGTGCCTGTTCTGGGGCCTGAGACAGTTTCCTGGGAACTCCTGTAGGCTGTCTGGCCAGTCTCTGACTCAGAGATCATGTGGGCAGAAAGGGGCTGTAGAAGGAGGAATATGAATGACTCGGTATCAGTGAGGGGGGGTAGTAAGCCCACTTGGTCCTCTGCCTTGGCCTGGAGCTGCCCAGTCCTCTAACCATGAGCTGTGCTGCTCCTGCCTCATTACACGGCCCTCACCACAGACCCTTTGCTATCACTGCCAGTCTGCCCAAGACCTGGTCTGGAGGGGCAGGGTCTCAGGATCTTAGGTTCCAGGGGCTCAAGAAATCAGGCTCTGGGGACCAAGGGTCTCCAGGTGGGGCCTGCTTTAAGTCTTCCACCCTGTGGGATTCTGGGGCCTGGTGAGATCTTCAGAGGTCCATCCTTTCCCCAATCAACAAAATCTCCTCAAAGAATTCCCCGACTCTTGACTCACCACAGCCTCACCTTCCATTTCTTAAATATGAAGCTTCCAGGTCCCTGATCGAGGTGTCTCCCAGATCAAGACCTCAGCACACGTGTTCACTCCAGCCCCAAGGCCCTGGCTCTGATAGGCCTGAGAAGGGCTTGGTGGAGGCTGGATTTCCAAAGCACCGTCCTCTGAGAGTTTTCAAAGATTCACCGTCTGAGAACATCTTGGGCCACATCCAGATCTTTTCATCCCTAGTGTGTGCCTTTCTTTACTAGGAAGTGATGGTGGTGTCCACTGTAGTAGGCCTCACCACAGCCTGTCTTGCTGCTCCTCTGCGGGCACGGGCCCGGCAGTGATCCTTATCCCTCCTGCCATTTGCAGAGACATTCCCAGGATCCGTGTTCAGGGGACAGTGGGAGAAAGAGAGGCCTGGGCACCCCAGCCCCCACTGGTCTCAGCTCTCCTCTGGGCTTCATCTCTCGCCACTTCCGACCGAAGGGGGCAGGCAGCACGACAGTCAAGATTGTCCTGAAGGAGAAACATAAGAAAGGTGGGGATGGGAACTTCCTCTGATCCCTAAGGTGGGAAAAGGAGGCCCCGACTGTTCCTGCCTTCCATCCCTGCAACCCCCCGACCCTAGCTCAGTGCTTCCCTGATCTCAACTTGGCGAGGAGCTTGTAGATTCCTAAAATATCAAAACTGGAGTGTCCTGAAAGGGCACTGAGGTTCAGAGTACTGAGTGAGACACAGAACCATCCCTAGAACCAAGACCATGGGGGCAGCACAACAGTATTTTCTGAGCCTCTGCCATGTCTTTGCTGGGAATCGAGGGCATAGAAGAGAGAAATGAAAAGTGGTCCTTGTCCTGGAGGGGCTTCAGACATGGAAATAAATATAGTAGAAGGAAGCTGTGAGAGAAAGACATAGGGAGCGGAGGGAAGCTGCAGGCAGATGGGCAGAATGGTGTAGAGAAGGAGCAGCAGAAGGGGAGGAAAGCAGGCTCGGTGCAGGGCTCCCACTGGGGCAGCGGGCACAGCTGTGGAGCTACCTGTCACAGCCCCGGACTCATGGGACACTGAGGCTAAGAAATGAAAAGGGACCTGCCTGAGCTCACACTGCCAGGTAGTGACAGAACTGGGTCTAAGAACTCCCCCTGCCAGAGGTGCCTGGGAAGGGCAGGGGGAGAACTCTCCTTCTTCAGCAAGAACACACTGGGCCCATACTGGGCTGGGGTCAGCCCTGAGTGCTGCAACAGGGGAGAAGGCAGGGACTGGGGACCAGTTTTATACCCGGCCTCCAGCAGTGTGGCTGGGACAGTCCGGTAGAGCAGGGGCTCCCCAAGTTCCTGGCCCCATCCATTCCTGGGACTCTGGCCCAGGTCCGTGGCACTGACCCTCCTCCCTTCCCACCCTCCTTGGCCCAGCCTGTGTGCACAGTGGGAAGACATACTCCCATGGGGAGGTGTGGCACCCAGCTTTCCGCTCCTTTGGACCCCTGCCCTGCATCTTGTGCACCTGTCAGGATGGCCGCCAGGACTGCCAACGGGTGACCTGTCCCACGGAGTACCCCTGCCATCGCCCTGAGAAAGTGGCCGGGAAGTGTTGCAAGATTTGCCCAGGTACAAAGAGATGCTGGGGACAGGGAAGGCAGTGGGCGCAGAGTCCCTCTCCCCGGGGCACAGGTACTTGGAATATCTCCAACACGGGGGGTCAGGCTGCAGGGGCTTTAGACATACAGGAGTGGAAAATGCCTGGCTCACAAAATACTGGCCTTAGAGAACCAATTCAGAGACTCTAGCACGTATACACAGAATCAGTCAATCTGGTGCCAGAGATACCAGAACTTTCCCAGGGACTTTAAAGACCTGAAGGGGAAATGAGACCAGTGGCCTGGCTTCCTGGACTCACCAGGCAGGGGTGGGGAGGGGGCAGAGTGTTCATGATCTCCTTGTCTTCCCCAGAGGACAAGGCAGACCCTGGCCCCAGTGACATCAGTGCCACCAGGTGTCCGAAGGTGCCAGGCCATGTCCTCGTCCACACATCAATAGCTCCAAGTCCAGACAACCTATATCGCTTTGCCCTTGAGCATGAGGCCTCTGAGCAGGTGGAGATCTACCTCTGGAAGCTGGTAAAAGGTGAGCATTGGCCCCCTCCCAGCTGGGCTTACCTCTGGCCTGTCCCCCTTACCAGGCACCTTAGGAGCATTTTGTGGATCAAGGGCCCTCCAGCCCAGGAAGACCCGCCTCTGGCTACCCTTCTAGATTTAAGTCTCCAATTCCAAGAGAGAGAGAGACAGAGATTGGGCCTGGGATTCTCTGACAGTTCTGATAAGCTCATCCACTTGCCAAGGCCAGGGACTTGAAGTGCTCCCTCTCCTGGGTGGAAGGGGTTGTTGCACTTGCAAGGAAGCCAGGAAAAGGATGATGCCTATGGCGGGGTGGGGGAGCAAAGAGGCACATTTCCTGGTAGAGGGTTAGCACACAGTGAGGGGAGAGCTTTTCAGGCAGAAAGGCCTTCACACTGTCCGCAAGGCAAGAGGGCCTGCCTGAAGGCTAGTCTCATTCAGCCTTTTCCGTATGGGGGATTCTAGCCTTCCAATAAGTTGACGTCAAAACATAGTTCTCGTTCTGTGAGAAACTCACCGGCAGGGATGCTCAGATCAGCAGCTGGAGGTCAAGAGGCGTTGTCATTGAGAAGAAAATTGCTGAGAGTTGGGCTTTTAGGTTCCTCTTGCCAAACAGATTCCCTGGGTGGGGTAAAACAAATCAAACTCTTTAAGTGTGAGTTAGCTGTAAGGTCACCTTTCTCTCCCGCTGGGTCTGGCTGGAGTGGGTGGGGGTGGGCGAGGGGATGGTCATACTGATGGTCAGGAGGATAACCGATGTGTGGAACACTTCAGAGTTTACAAAGTGCTTCACATTCATGATCTCATTTGATCCTCAACGATCCTGAGAGTTAGGTATTATTATCCCCATTTTACAGATGAGGAAACTGAGGCTCAGAGAGGTGAAGTACCTGGCCCAAGGCCACACAGCCAGTAAGTGGAGGACGGGAGCTAGAGCCCGTGTCTTGTGGCGTCAGATGCGGCTCTTTCCCTGCTCTACTCTGCCTCCTGTCCTAGGAGGAATGGACGAAGAAAGAGGAGCCGTTCAGCCTGGAGAAGAGAAGACTCAGGGGGACAGGACCATTGGCTTCCAGGCTCTGAAGGACTGACCCAGGCAGGGGGAGCAGTTGGGTTCTGAGTGACTGCAAGGGTCAGAACAACAAGCAGGGGCTTTGAGAATCAGACAGTCTTGAGTTTGAATCCCGGCTCTGCTCTTTCTTAGCTGTGTGGCCTTGGGTAATCACTTGACCTCCCTGGGCCTCAATTTTTCTTCTGTTAATTGGGAAGGAGGGTTTTTGGAGGATTAAATGAAATAACATGGGTACAGCCCTGACCAATAGTAGGTGCTAACAACATTAGTACCTTCATCCCACCTACTCAGAATTACAAAGAAGCATATTTCTACCGATGAGGGGAAGCACTTTCTCATACTTAGACCCTTTCTGTCAAAGAAGGGAGGGAGCAAGCTCAATTCACAGGGGTGTGCAAGCAGCAGCTGGTGGGGGCTTTTCCACAGCCGAGGAGTTAGATTCAGGAACACTTATCATTGTTTTGTGCCTTGAGGTCCCCTCAATCCCTGGATAGGTGCAGGTTTACTTCAGACCTTCCCCCAACCCCACAAGGTACTGGGACCACAAAGAGCAACAGACCCCAGTCTCTGTCCGTAGGAACCCAGGACTTAGTGATTTGGATGCAGCAGGAACTCCCCGGGAGCTGGGCTGGTCAGGCTGGAAGGCTTCGTGGAGAAGGAGGCATTAGGAAGGCAAGAGGAGCACAATGCAGGCAAGGGTGGCAGCGAGAGCCTCAGGCCCCAGAGCCTCGGGTTCCATGCGCTCTGCTCTCCCCTGCAGTGTAGTAGGGTGTAGTAGGCCCTTTGCTAATGTGTTTCATTTTCATCCATCTAAGAAACCTGAGGGATATGTATGAATGTACCACCCTGCAGATAAAACTGAGTCTGAAAGGTAAAACCACTTGCTCAAAGTCACACAGTTTAAGCGGTCAAGCAAAGATTCAAACCCAGGTCTGACTCTCCACAGAGGTGACCTAATGCTTTCAGAGAGGTTCCTAAGGAAGGTCAAGATGTGCCCAGGATGGTGCAGACTAGAGCGTTGTAGCTCAAGGCCAATCTCACTACCACCAGACCCAGCAGAAAAGGAGTAGGGGGCAGGAACTCCTGAGCTTCACCGTGCCAGGCTCTACCCTCCTGTCACTGGCAAACACGCCCAACCCCCATCTCCTGGGGGCCTAAGTGCCTCACCAGTCACCTCTCTACCCCACACTGTGGGGGTCAAAGCAAACACTCCTGAGGCCCGTCAGTGGGAAACCCTGTTTCTTCACCCAGAGGTGAACTGGCCTGGAGATGTCGACACCCAGACTTAGGGAGGCCAGGCCACCGTGGGGCCAGCCTCAGGCCCCAGAAACTGGCTTATTGTGAAGAGCCTTTTGATTCTGGAGTTTCAGAGTAGAGGGACCTCAGGGATCCTGATTCCAACCCCTGTCTAGGAAGGAAGCCCCCTACGGCCTCCCGGATGGTCTCCAGCCCCTGTCCCCACCTATAAAGGGTTTGTCTTCACATTGAGCTGAGCCTCGCCTGCCGGTACCATCTCTGCCCTGGGCGTTCAGAGTCCAGCTGCCCTCAGACCTGGCCCACCCTCCAATGGCATGGCCATGCTCCTCAGGCCAGCTCTCGATTCCAGATCCAAGAGCTCAGTTCTTACGCTCATGCTTTATAGGCTACAGTGTGAAGACTTCCCCTCATCCCAATCACCTCCTCTCCAATCTGTGTTCCGGGGTGTGTGCAGCAGCAGGCCTGGGCAGAAGGACCTATTGCCATCTCGGGCTTGTGATGTAGCCTGGGCCTCCGGAGCAAGTCTCTCCCATAGCCTGGTCCTTGGCATCTGAACTAGGGGTCCTGAGAATGACACTAGACATTCCCAGCCTCCTGGACCTTAGTGCTGAACGTTCTCCTCAGTGGCATCCTACTCAGATTTCCATAAGCAAGGCCAGTTCTTAGTTTTCTTGAGAGCTGTGCTGGCCTAGCAGAGGCCTTGCTGTCACATCTGTTCTTTCTGGCCACAGACCCTGGCAGTCACAGCTGGTGCAACTTCATAGCCCATGTGCTCGGGACCTCAGGGCCAGGTGTGGTGCCTGTGGTCAGCTTCCCATGGGACACAAACATCAGGAGATCCAGCTAATGCCTCGTTCCCTTTAGGGCCCGGGCTAGACAGGGTACTCCTATGTTTCCTTACCCATCCATTCATTGAGGGATCATTCACTCATTTGTTCATTCACTCACTTGTCCCATATGACTAATGTGGGTCAGGCTCAGGGGAGCCAGAGAGGAAAACCCTGCAGGAGTAACCAGAAGAGGCAAGGACAGACACGATGAGAGCACACTGGAAATAGGTCTAATCACCAACAGAAGCTAAGAACTGTGGGTGCCCCATGGAGGGGAGATCAAGGAAGACTTCCCAGCCAAAGCTTAGAGGATGCATAGGAGTTCATCTGGTGGCAGCAGGAGAAACAGAAGTCAACGGGAAAAGGAGTTGGAGCAGCGGGGGTGGCCTATGTAAAGGCTGGGGACCTCAGGGTACTTTAAGTAATCCGTTAGGGCTGGAGCACAGGAAAGCCACTAGGGGCTGGGAGAAGAGCCTCGTTCTGAAACGGGTCCTACCACTCTGACACTTGACGTTCCTTGGGAGTCTGATAAGCACACCTACCGATTTTTATCATATACTCTATAACCAGAAAAAAAGCACAACCAGTCCATATGGGCTTCCTCCCCCACCCCCACACTGTGGACAGGTGAGTAGTGTGAGAGGGTCAGCAGAGAGGGGATGAGAGATCAGGGAAAGAGAGTGACAGGTCATGTATGGTTTCAAATGACTGCAGTTAGGATCACAGACTGCAGGGGGCATAAGAGGGGTCAGAAGTCTAGTGTAGTGACCCTGGCAAGATGTGACCAGGCAAGAATGGAGAAAGTGGCAGTGGAGATGGGAGGGTAGGTTCAAAATACTGAGGAAATTTAGTCCACAGGGTTTGGTGTCTGGTTGGAACAGGGGAGGGGAGGGGTGACTAGGTCGCATCTCTAAGTTATCCTGTTCCGTTGACTGCATGGCCCCACCTTTCCTGCTCATGCCCTTGCCTCTGCCTTCAGGAATCTTCCACTTGATTCAGATCAAGAAAGTCAGGAAGCAAGACTTCCAGAAAGAGGCACAGAACTTCCGGCTCCTCACTGGCACCCATGAAGGTGGGACATTAGGCTGAGGACTGGGGCCTGGGAAGAAAGCCGGGCCAGAGGCCAGGCCCTCTCGGGGAGCTCCCGGCTGCTGGTGCTGGGAGGGGGGCAGGGTGGCTGTCGGCCACAGACGTCAGTTCCCGGCACAGGAATCCAGTGGGCGTCTGGGCCAGAGATTTCTCAATTTAGGGCACTTGGGAGTGGGAAGGTGAAGCAGAACCATCTGGATTTGGTCCTGGGAGTGGGGGAGACAGGGCTGTGGAGGAGGGAAGCCTGAGCCCCCAAACCCTCATGCTGCCTACCCCCTCTCTATTGGAACATTTCCTACTGAAACCCTCCTAACCACTTTCCTTCGGATGCCCCTTATTTGAGGAAGATGGACCCAGGTGGGGTTTCAGATGGGGAAGGAAGTCACAGATGGGAGTGTCATCAACAGGTGTTAGGAAACCAGCCTAGGCCCAAATGCTGGTTGGTTGAAGGTGGGGTCATGTGCCAAGAAGTGACTGGGATGGGGGTATGATGGAAATACCCATCTCCTACCTCCTGTGGACTCCAAACCCAGGCTCTCACCATCTTTCTTAAGTTTTTCCTACCCCAGTCACTGCCTCACTGTGCACACGCATGCACACACGCACACCCCACACCCCTCTTTTGCTTTCCTCTATGCAGGTCACTGGAATGTTTTCCTAGCCCAGACCCCGGAGCTGAAGGTCACAGCCAGTCCAGACAAAGCAACCAAGACCTTATAACAAAGACCTAAACAGTTGCAGATATGAGCTTTATAATTTTTGTTGTTATATATTAATAAATGATAAGTTGCATTACCCCTCAACCCTGTCTGCTGAGTTCCTGTCCAGTCTCCGCGTGTTCCCACAGGGACTGCAAGGCAGGCCTGGTTATGCCCATTTTACAGGGCTAGAGACTGAGGTGCAGCAGAGGTAGAGACTGGCCCCTGTTCTTGAGAGTAATTGTTACCAGAGTCAGGGCTAGTTCTCCCAGCCTCCCTGCCCAGCTCCTTGTCTGCCTCGGGGGCCTCTCCCCTGCACTGCACTGCTTTTGTCCCTGCCCCGCCCCACTGCTATGGCTCCTCTTGCTTTTATGCGCCCCCCACCTCCTGGAGCTCACTGGCACTGAGCCTAGGAAAGGGACTGACTCCAGTTAGCCAGTGGAGGGGTAAAGAGAGCCTCAAGGCACTTCCCCCAGCAAATCTTCCAGGGATCCTTACAAATGTCAGGCAAGCTCTACAATAAGGACAATGAATTTTGTGAGGAGCGGTAATTTGCTGGGAGCTGGGGGGCAGGGCAGGAGCGGAGGCTGAGCTGGGGGCAGGTCTCCTGTTCCAGGCTAGCACTCCTCCCCCTGGTCTGCCCAGACCCGTGACCCATGGCACAAGCCCAAAGAGTCTCACCTCTGAGGATTTCCAAGACTTGGCAGTCACATTGCCAACCCCAGCACCACAATCTGGGAAGAGAGCCTAACAGTTACAATTAAAGACAACATTAATAATTTGTCCTGCCCTACATGTACAATTACGTGCAATTTCAAAGATGTTTTAATGCTCACGATTCCATGTAAGATGAATAGTGTAGGAATTACCCAAACTTTAGAGAAGATGAAACAGAAGATCAGGATGGGCCACTGTCTTCCCCAAAGCCTCACAGTGACAGTGAGGGAGGCCCGGGCTAGAACTCAGGCCCACCACCTCCCAGACCAATGGTTCCCCTCCAGTGCAGCACTGCCCTCCTCCCCAAGCTGGAGCGGAAGCTGTGGAAAGGTGGTGTAAGATGGCCTAAGGGCTCTAGTTCTGCCACCTCCAGCCACTTAAGGGCTCTGATGACTGTCCCCTGAGCCTTGGTCTCTTGTACCTGGGTGTCTGAGGTCTGGGAAGTCTGTGAAGCTGCCTACCAGTGCCACCCTCCCTGAGCAGGGATGAGTGCCACTCTCCCCAAACGCCCCCCACCCCACGCCCCCACCAACTCCCAGGGGCCTGGTATGAGAGGCTGGGATTTGAGGAATGTGGCTAGAATCTCCCCTTCCTCCCCTGAGGCAGAAGACATCAGCTCTTCACAGCTTCTACCTGTGGCTGTGAGAGAAGACACAACACTCTGGTCTGGCTTGCTCACCACGTAGGGTTAAGCACGAGTTAACCCTACTAACTGGATGAGTTCTGAGCATCTCACATTCAAAGCACAGGAATCTGAACACTCGCCATTCACTTGGGGAACTCCGGTCATCGTCCAACTTAGCTCTGATGTCCCTTCTCAGTAAAGCTTTCCTGGACACCCCCAGCCCTGTCCCTGCCTGACAGCTCCTCCCCCCTGCTGGAGAACGGGGTCGGAGGCAGGACTAGGTAATCAGAAATGGCGTTGAGGCCTCAGGATGGGAGTGGACTTCCCTGTGTCCTTCTCCTGGTGTCGAGGGCCAGCTGCCTTCCTTGTCTTATAGATGGACTTATCTGAAGCCGTGATGTTCACCCCGAACTTCTCCATCATGGGAGGCACCTCTGGTGTATCAGCACCCCCTCCTTTTGATCTGGACATTTCTGAGGATGTACACATAAGGCTTGCCTTGGGAACCTCTCAGCAGCTTTCCCATGGGCTTATACTACTTAGACTCGTCTTCCCCTTTCATGTATTCACTAATAAAACACTTTCTCAGCTGCTCTGGGACAGGCCTTATGCTAGATGACCAACACAGTGTAAGCACCCAATACAGCTCTGCCTGTCCTCAAGGAGCCAAAGTCTGGAGGGGGAGAAAGGGCATCACAACGCCATGAGTGCCAGGGGCTGTGACAGCAGGGCTATGCGGAGCACGGGCCTGCCCAGATGGAGGACAACTTCAGCAGGATCTGAAGGGTGAGAAGGATCACAAGAAAAGGGGGGGACAGAGATGGCACAGGAAGAGACGGTACATGGGAGATGAAACAGAGCATGTTCTAGGGGGAATCACAAATACCTCACTGTTGCCGGCTGGTATAATCCGAGGCAAAGAGCAAAGGGAGGTGAGGCAAAACGCGCAGCTGAGAAGCTCTGGCCTTATCCCGACGGCAGCCTCGAGCCCTGGAAGGGTTTCAGTGCTTTGGTCAGATCTGTGGGTCAGGGAGCTAGCCCTGCTTGCTGAGTGAAGAATGGCCTGGTAGCTTGTGACAATGGCTGGGGCAGGAGAGAGGCAATGGGGCCCGGAGGGAAGGCAGCACAGATGACGGACGGCATACAGGGCTGAGGGAAAGCGAGAGGGAAAGTGTGTAGTGTCTCACTTGGTGACTACAGAGAGAACCCAGAAGTTTCAGTTGAGTACATGTTGAGTCTCAGGAGATACCCCTGGCTCTTGGGGTTACATTATGGGTCTGGGGAGAAGGCCGGGCTGGAGGTAGGGGTTTGGAGGCTGTTGGCCTACAGATGGTTACTGAAGCCAGGAGATGGGTGACACTGCCTGGGAGAGACTGTACAGCGAACCCCAGAGCCTCAGCAAATGACTCCCTGTGGAGGCAAGAGATAAGCCAGGAGGGTGTGGCGGCTGAGGGTCCTGTAACACACAGCCTGGGAAGGGTCCTCCCCAGGGACCAGGGGGCTTCCGTTGCCTGTGGCAATGGGCAATGTCAGGGAAGCGGGGAGGCAGGAAGAGGTTTGGGGGGGCTGAGGTGGTATCAAAGACGTGAGGAAACAGACAAGTCTTTGAAGAACTTTGTTGGTCAAGGAGAGGGGAGAGACAGGATAGTGACTGGTGGCGGAGCTGGATGGAAGAAGAGGGCTTTTCAGATGGGAGAGATGTAAGCAAGTCCTAGTGATGAGGATGAGGAGACCTCACAGGCCAAGGAAAGTAGAACAGGAGTGTGGGTGGAAGAGGGGAAGTTTAAGGACAAGTTGAAATCCATTCTTCCTCAGCCACTAACTCCCTGTGTATGCCTGCTGTTCTCCCCATGAGTGCGATGAGGGAGAAGGAAGGGGGGGTCTCCCAAGGCTGCCCTGTTCTTCCACTCACAGGGCTCCCCAAGACTCCAGCAGGGAGTCCTACGTGGTGGCCAGGAAGCACAGGCTGGAGTAGGAGTGGCGGCATCCCCTCACACAGGCTGGCCATTAGCTAACAAGGCACATCCAAGTCTTTTGTCTTGTCTGATCCAATAGGATAATATGTGAGATGGGGATTGTCCACCACATTAAGAAATGAGGAAACTGAGGCACAGAAAGAGATCAAGATCAAGTACTGGTAACTGGAGGGGTTGGATTCCACTTAAGGTTGGCGATTCCGTACCCTGATGGGTCCTAGAACACTGAAGGTGCCAGGTCCCGGGCTGGGGCAGGTGCAACCAACCTGGGCTCATAGCCTCCCCCTCCCCAGGTAGCTTCCTGGCCCCCAAACATGAGATTCCTATTATGATGCCAAGCCTGCCCTCCGGGTTTCCTGGGGAGGCTTCTTCCTCCTCCTTCAGCAGCTAAGAAGCCACCTCCCCCTGTCCCTCCACGAACCCTGGGCTCTGGGAAATGTCAGTATTTCTGAGAAACAGGACGTGGCCTGTGGTTTGGGGCTGTCCTGGGGGTAAGGGAAGGCCTGGGGCCCCATCAGGCACACTGGCATCTCTCTGCAAGGCAGGCCCACCCCCTTCCCCTCACCCTGGTCCCTGGAAGACACCCTGCCTGCCTTCCCCTGCCACAAGGCCATCGTGGAAGGTGAACAGGAGGTGCTGCACGACGCTAACTGAGGTTGGAAGGGGGTGGGGTGGCCTGCATTTCTGCAGACAGGGAGTTATCTCCGACCTTCTAGAGTGGGAATTAGGACCTGGATCTCTGCTCCAGCTCAGGGCTGCTTGAAGGACCATATGACATCTGATGTCTCTCCCCAGTCCTACCTGTTCACCTCCAGCACAAAACAGAGCCACAAGATTTGCCCAAGGTCCAACATGATCTAGAGTTGAGCCCTTACAGAGCCTGCAGAGTCTGACTTCCACGTCCATGCCCTCTCTGTGCCCTAAGATGTCTGGGCTAGGGATGAGATCAGCCTTCTCACCGCTCCTCTAATGTCACCCCTGCCCCCTGCCCCTCCACTTCCCAGCAAGTCTTGTCTGTCAACTCAGAGTGATCTTTCAGAAATACAAATCTTACCCTGCTTCCCCTCATCAAGCCCTTTCCTCGATGCTTTCCCTCCTGGCCTCTCAGGATCTGGCTCCTCCTGCCTCTTTGGTCCAACTCCCCCATCGTCTTTCCCAGCAGCACTCTGGGATCCAGTTTGCTGCTCTGCCTCACCAAGTGGGATGGACCAGGCTCTGGGAAGACCTTGATCATGGGATCCGACTCCATCAAGACATTCTCTGTTGTACCCTGCATACCAGTCTGTTCTTCCCAACCAACTCTTCCAGGTCCCAACTGCTCGGGCTCTAGTCAGACAGGGCACAAAGGAGCTGCCCTTCTGGCCCTTCTAATTCCCATGGAAAGATTCTGGGGCATGACACTGGTTGGTCCATCTTGGGTACATAATGCATCCTAGGCGGTCAGGAACAAGGTATTAGAACCAAGATTGAAGTGGGAGGAGCAGATTCCTCAAATAAGGAGGCAGACAGCACACACATGGTCAGTAACGGGACCCCCCCCCCCTTCCCAGCTACCATCGCTACAACTTCAGACAGCTTCTGAAACCAGTGTCCTCCCTTCCACACCCTAAACATGCTGCTCCCTCTTTTTGGAATGTCTTTCCCTCACCTCTTCCTGTAGTACTCTGGTTTATGCTCCAAGTCCTCCTCAGAAAAATCCCTCCCCGAGCCTCTCTGCTGCCCCAGCGTTATTTGCTTTTCTGTAACCAAACACATGCTTTTGGATTTCAATGATCTTTCTCCCACTGGACAGTAAGCTTCTTGGGCCAGAGACCAAATGGTGGTCATCTTCGCATTCCCAGCCCCTCGCCCACAGGCAGTATTCACTGCATGCTTATTGAAGAAGGACATGACGGAAGGAGGTACGATGTGGATGGTGAAGACAACAGTGGTGAAATGTGGTTGGTTGCTGACACAGAGTAGATGCTCAGTAAGTAGTTACTGAGCCTTGAATGATCACTGCTACTCCCCTCCCCACCATTGCCACTACCATCCTCCACTACCAGGACCACCCCTCACACTGCAGGGCCCAGGCTAGAAAACCAATGGAGCCTGCACATCATAACCTAAATATTTAAAAGTTATGAATCAAACTAACAAACTATTAAATAAACATGTTCTATCTTCCTACCTTGACAGATGTACCTTCTTAATGACTCAGAAGGCCAAGTTCAAACTTAAAATTTTCTGACTTCTTCTTTGCCAGAACATGGAAACATACAGACAGCTAAACCGGTGGCTCCTGACTTCCTGTTCTCGGTCCACCTCTCTTCTCATTTCAGCTATGTCCTAGAATGTGAAAGGCCTCAGTACACACACAAGTAGACACCCCAATCTGCATGTCTTTGGTGGTTTTTAAAACATGTCCAAAATAGGGATGCCCAGTTAAGTGTCTGCCTTTGGCTTAGGTCATGATCCCAGGGTCCTGGGATGGAGCCCTGCATCAGGTTCCTTGCTCGGTAGGAAACCTGCTTCTCCCTCTGCCTGCCACCCACCCTGCTTGGGGTCTCTCTCTTTCTGACAAATAAATAAATAAAATATTTTTTTTACATGTCCAGGATGCTTTTATACTCCTCACATTGAAAACTCTGGCCCCTATCCTCTCTCCCTAAATCTGGGTGGGCTGTGATTCATTTTAGCCAGTAGAATGAAGCAGAAATTACACTGGGTGATTTCCAAGGCTAGAACACAAAGGGTAATAAAGCTACTGTTCTGCTTAATCAGCTACTTGCCCTTGGCATCTAAACCAGTATGTAAGAGGGCTAAGGAACTCTGTGGTGGCCATGCCGTGAGGAAGCCCATGCACCCAGAGAGGCCACGGAGAGATATGCCAGTGGACAGCCACAGAGTTGAGCTCCCAGCCAGCTACTGGCATCATCCATCTGATCACCCTTCCAGATGATTCCAGCCCCCGACACTGAGTCTTCCCAGTGGAGGCCCAGACACGGTGGAGCAGAGATGGACCATTCCCATTGTGCCCTGCTCCAGTTCCTGACCCACACAACTCATGAGCATTAAAAAACAGCTGTCATAAGCTGCTCGACTTGGAGGTAATTTGTTACCTAGTGATACCAGCTGAAACAACGTCCAAGCTGCATCCAAGCCCACCTCACTCCTCCCCCCTGGATAAACTATCCCTTCTGGCTTAATGGACAGACCTAGAGAAGAGGACTATGCTGTCCCGGACACAGACTTGGGCTGGTGGGGCAGAGAATTCCAGGATCCTGGGTTTACAGAATGTGGGGAAAGAGGGTGGGGGCACACATCTCCTTGAAGCCCATGGACTCCTTGTGCTGTGGGTCAGGGAGCAGCTGAAAGAAGGTCAGAGTGGGGTGTGGGTCTGAGAGTGGTCCCGCCCTCCACTGTCACTACCATCACTCCCACCACCTACTACTACCAGCACAGGGGATGCAGCTGTCCTGTGCATCCCACTGGGCCCTCAGGAAGATCCCCTTCCGGTGAGGGAGAAAGAGAGATCCACAATGTCAACGGACTGACAAGCGCTCTGCCAGAAGAAAGCACAGTGGTCATGAGGCCACGCGAGAGGAGAGTCAGAGAAAGCCTCCTGGAAGAGTGGGCATCCAAATAGAGGCTTGAAAGAAGTATCCAGGAGATGCGGAGAAGTCATGTTCTGGTCCTGGAAAACAGCACGTTCAGAAGCCTGGAGACAAGTGGTACATTTGGGGAAGGGCAAGCAGATGAGGCCAGCAGGAGGGCTGTGCTGGCCCAGTGCAGGCAGGGAGGTGGGGGGTGGGAAAGACAGTCTCCAGAGAAGCCAAGAGAAGTAGGCAGAGGCCAGCTCTCCTAAGGCCCTTCAAACAGGACTGATGCTCAGGGTGGATGTGCCGACATGGCTGTCAATGCTGGTGCCTATTCTGACTGCCCAGGGCCTGTTCCAAGTCAGTATTTACAAAGAGTTATCACTACCGGCCCATATCCGCCCTTTTTCTTGAGCCTGGAAGGATTTTCAGCAGGAATATAACTCAGTCGGATTTGTGTTTTACAAAGATCTGTCAGGCTTCTGTGGGAGAAAGCCCTTAGAGGGAGCCAAGAACGGAAGCTGAGCGGTCCATGAGTAAGCCGTCCCAGCTACCCGTGAGAGAGGTGGTGGCAGTCCATACCAGGGTGTGGCAACACAGGGAGAGAAACAGATAGGGTTACTATTTAGAGGGTAGAATCAACAGAAGCAAGGGCGAGCCAGAGATGGCCCCTGCCTTCAGCGAGCTCAGTGCAACAGAGAAAAAACAGTGTGGACAAATACAGCAATTAAAATCCGTTCATTTCATCCTCACCCTGAATCTCAGAGGCAGGTACCAATATTTCCCTTTTGCAAAAGAGGAAAAGTGATGACCTGTGGCAGATACTCTTGGTGCCCTTCCAGCAGCCATTTTCCTACCTTCTTCTTACTCACAGGACCCCATCTGGATGGGGGCTCAGCAGCCAGGGTGAACCACTGACCAATCTAAACCAGCCTTAGCAACCCAACTCTCCTCTGCTGATGACTGGTCTAGGACTGGGCATGTAATCCAGTTCTGATGTGGTGTTGAAGGGAGGATTTTCCTCCTCAAAAGAGAAAGTCACATGAGGAGAAAGCCTTTAAGCTTGCCCTCTTTTGCTTCCTAGTTCAGATGCTATCAGCTAAGGATATGAGATATGGGGCTGCTGCAGCCATACTGTGACCATGAGGCTGAGGGTATGAAAGCCAGCAGTGCTGAGGAAGACTGTAAGGAGCTGAGTCCTCCATGACATCAATGACTCACACTGAGCCAAGCTGGGGACCACCTACGTTTCTTGTTAAGCAAACAACAGATGTCCTTATAGCTTATGCCACCGCAGCAGTTCTGCCAATGACCCTCTCATCCCTTCAACATTTTCATACACACCGGCTCCCACTGTGCTTTCCCTCCCAACATCCAGCACCTGCTACTCCTTGTCACAGGATGGCCTTCAAGCTGCTGGAGCCCACTTTATGAGCATGGAAAGGCAGAAGAGCCTGGGAATTTACACCCCTGCCCTACCCGAAGAGAGGCCCTTAACCAATGACAAATGGGTATGGAGGTGTTAGTCCTCCAGCTGCCTTGCACTCACTCATCTGGCCAGCTCTGAGGAGCTCTGCATTGTCCCCAGAGCTCCTCAGTAGGATGGAATCAAAGTTCCTCTTTGCGGGACTTGGCCTGATACCACGTTCCCCCTCCAGTCCCACTTCTCTACTTCCCTACTACTGGTTTGTCTTGGAAACACTTCCTAATACATTATTTTCACATGATTCCTTGCCTTAAGTTCTGCTTCTAAGAATCCCAAGCCAAGACCGCCACTATTAGTCAGGTCTGGTACTTGCAGCCAGAGCATCCTAACAGACTTAACCCAGCAAGGGGAAGATCTCCTAGAAAGTTTGCTCAAATGTAGTTTTCTGGCTTGCAAATCCTATGGTTTTTTGGGTTTTTTTTGTTTTTGTTTTTTGTTTTTTGTAAACACACTAATTAAAATTAGTATGATTAAAATTTGTTATTATTGTAATTTATTATTGTAAAGTGCTGTATTGTAAATATAACAATGGCACCTAATTACCACTGAGTCTCTCCCATGACCCAGAACCAAGCCCTTAGCTTTGCCTCAGTGAACTCATTTAATCTTTACCAGAACCCTATTAGGGGGGTACTATTTGTATTTGTTTTCTAAGCTGGGTAACAAACTAGCACAAATGTATCTGCTTAAAACACATTTATTATCTCAGTTTTTACAGGTCAGAAGTCTGGGCACAACTTAGCTGGGTTCTCTGCTAGGGTCTCAACAGTCCATGATCTAGGTATCCATAGGGGTGTGGTCTCATCTGAGACCCAACTGGGGAAAAGACCCACTTCCGAGCTTCCTCGGGTTTTTGGTAAAATCATCTCCTTGTGGTTATGGGACTAAAGTCCCTGTTTTCTCACTGGCTGCCAGCCAGGGGCCACTTTCAGTTCCTAGACCCCACCAGCTGGTCTTACAAGAGCAGTTTACTTCTTCAAAGTAAGGGCTAGAGTCTCTGACTCCAGGGAGGGTCCAGTTCCTCTTTTAAGGGTTGTACTTGATTAAATCAGGCCACCCAAGATCATCTCCCTTTTCAGTGACTCAAAATCAACTGATTTGGGACCCTGATTCTGCAAAAACCCTTTACCTTTGTCCTATTCTACGGCCAGAAGCAAGTAACGGGTTCCACCCACACTCAAAGAGAAGGATTATACAAGGTGTGAACATCACGGGGGCGGGGGGGTGGTGGTGGTGGCTAGGGACTGTCTGCCACACTATTATTCCAAATTACATAGCTGGGGAAACTGAGGCAAAGAGTTTCACAATCCTACCTAGTCATACTGCCAATGACTAGACGTAGAATGTGGTTTCAAGGAGCACCTGGGTGGCTCAGTGGGTTAAAGCCTCTGCCTTCAGCTCAGGCCATGATCCTAGGGTCCTGGTATTGAGCCCCGCATCAGGCTCTCTGCTCAGCGGGGAGCCTGTTTCCCCCCTCCCTCTCTCTGCCTGCCTCTCTGCCTACTTGTGATCTGTCAAATAAATAAATAAAATCTTTAAAAGAAAAAAAAAAAGAATGTGGTTTCAAACCTGTGCACTCCAGTTCAGAGCCTGTACTCTTCACCATGACCTTGCACTGATCAGCCTCTTCCCCAAGTACCTTCCCTATCCTTATGTCCCCGAATCCCCTCAATTATTGCTAGAAGGAAAAAGAGGCTCAGAGAGATTAAGAGACCCACGCAAAGTCACACAGTGGTGGAGTCGGAGTAACAAACCAGGTACATCAAACTTCCAAGCCCAAGCTTATCGGAGGAGTAGGGTGCTGAAAAAGTTCGTGGGAGATGAAGAACACTCTGCTGGGGCAGGAATAGAAGAGGTAGCTTTGCAACAGGGTCATAAGGAAATGACAAAATTTGGCTATTTGAAATGGCGGGGTAGTAGGGAGGAGGTATATTTCCAAGGACGGGACAGCTTGGGCAAACTCAAGGAAGCAAGAAAGTGCAGGTGTCTGAGATGAGGTGGGAATGGGGGGCAGCTTCAGACCAAGACAGGTACCCTTGAGAAAGCAGGCAGGAGGTGTGGCCAGGACCCACTTTGCAACACAACCGAGTCCTTATCGAACTTGGATAAGGAGTCCAAGTGTTAGTTTGAAGGCAACTGGGAACCACAGCAGGGTGTTCAGCAGCAGCAGTCCTGCACCAAAATGCCTTGAGAGGTATTAATGGTAGAGTGTGGGACAGGGGGCTGTTAGGAGTTTTCCTGCTTCTAATGGCCTTTTTCACTCAAGGACATCTTTGATTCTCCCAAACCCCAAGGAAGGAGGGTGGATGAGTGAGATTATACCCATTTTGGGAGCAAGGACACTGAGGTTCTGGAGGACTCTCTGTGAGCAGAATGAGGCTAAGTGGTGGGCTCAAATGTCCCACTTCAGTTGTGTTGCTGAGGAGATGGGAAGGATTTTTTTTCTTACAGGAGATGGCTCCTTCATCCTTTGCACATCCCACATTAATGTACCAGAAGCAACACAGGGATTATTCAAATTGTGGGCTTTGAGGCTTCAAGCCCAAAAATTCTGATTCTGTGGAGTGTGGCCGAGTTTTGGCATTTTAAATAGGCACCTTATTTAAATAAGGCAGAACGGAAGGTCTGACCGGACTACCCCTTTAAGAAGCCCTGAAGAGCATATGGGTCAAAAAATCGGACTTGGAGCGCTGTCCACGTGCAGCCTTCCCTCTCAAGGCCTTCTTCTCCCCATGCCTCCGGTGGCTGCTCCGCAGAGTCAGACCTTATCAACCTCCCAACAACATTCTAGGTGCCGGCTGCCGGAGACAAGGGCTATGATTACGGGGGAAACTGAGGGCGCCCACAAAGTGCCCCACGCGCGTGCGCTGTAGAAGGCGCGATTCGAACTCGAGGCGGTGGCTCCGGGAGGGCTCCACTTCCCGCGGCTGCCAGCAGGGGTACGCGGAGTCTGGGAATCCGCTGGCAGGAGGCGGGGGTCGGGGCTGGGGCGCTGGAAGAACGGGGGCTTTGATTTCCATCTCCCGGCGCAGACCCAGACACTAATTAAAATCGCCTGGGCCGCGGGGGCGGCGGGGCGGGCACAAAGCCGGCTTTGACCGGGCGGCGGCGGCGCTGGCGGGCGCGGGGCCGCGCCGCACAGGGGCCGCTTGTGGGACGTGTTTGTTTTTGCTCGTAAAGCGCGGCAGCCGAACGGTGCCCGGACGGCGAGGGGGGCCGGAGCCGGGAGAGGGCCCCTGAGGCCACGGCCGTTCGCCACCGCTCGGCCCGGCTGCGCGCTGCTCCCCTCTCGGCTGCCCTCGCCCCCGTGGGGCCACCCCTGCCCACGGGTCCCGCCCCGTACCGGGCCTCAGTGTCCCCGTGGATCACGTGGTCATGATGCTACCCTAGTAATTCCTGAGAATTAAGGTTTATTGAGAGCTTACTGTGTCCCAAGCCCCCAGCTGAGCCCCCCCCCACTTCGTTGTATTTAGTCCTCCCAACTTAATTAATATCCCCATTTTACAGATGAAGCCTGGGGAGGTTAAGCGCCTTGCCCACAGTCACACAGCTCTAAATGTGCAAGCAAATGATCCAAGCCTGTGACTCCAGAAGTTATAGGAGGCTGTCTCCCAGCAGAGCAAGGCTAGGGCCAGCTGGGAACTCACAGGTAAGGAGGAATTTTCCTAATCGGAGCTTGCTCACCCTCTTATGAAGTCTATGAGAATGAGATCTCCAGCACGGGGGTATTCAAGCAGAGTGCTAACACAACCACTGGTGGCTCTCTCAGGTCCATTCCAGTCCTGGTCCTAAAGGCTAGCCACAGTGGCCCCTTCCATACTGGGCTGTCTGGGGCACTGGGGATGGGGTGGGGTTCAGGTCTATGTGGATGGGAGAGGACCAGGAAAAGAGGGGAGCCTCCTTCTTGGAAGTACTATGTGGTTGAAGGGATGCCCTGCCTCCATGGTCACAGAATCACTGAACCTGAGGTTCCGGCTCTGGGCGGGTACACTCCAGCCTCCTGTGAAAAGAGTCTGCTCTGGCCACAGGGATCTCTCTTCCACCCACTTTTCACCTGACTGCTGCTCATACTTCCGCTGTCAGTTCAGAGCAAGTTCTACTCTCTCAGTGCCCACCCAATTAGTCCTTCAGAATACCCATCACAGGGGTAATAATGGGCTCGATGTCCTTGCCATCTTGGTCAGATCATGGCCTCTTGGGGGGGGGGTGCTCTATGGGCCTCCCTTCCCTCTTTGCCACCTGCCAGTCCCCTTCCTTGATGGAGTGGGCCAGGAAGATGCACTGGGATCAGAGCTCAGCCTAGGTCAGAACAGGCTCAGTTTAGTCCTGTCTGGAGAACATGGGGTGATGGTGGGTGTCGTCAGAGAGATACAGAACCCTGGTGGGGGCTCAAGTTCACTTCTTTTTTTTTTTTTTTTTAAGATTTTGTTCATTTATTTGACAGAGAGAAATCACAAGTAGATGGAGAGGCAGGCAGAGAGAGAGAGAAGGAAGCAGGCTCCCTGCTGAGCAGAGAGCCCGATGCGGGACTCGATCCCAGGACCCTGAGATCATGACCTGAGCCGAAGGCAGCGGCCTAACCCACTGAGCCACCCAGGCGCCCTCAAGTTCACTTCTTAACAGTGAACTGACAGACCAGGCAATTGACAGTGCCCATCTAGGGACGTGGGCACTGACAGAGGTGACCTGTGGCCGGATATCCTGCCACCCCTCTAAGACTGGACCCTAGCAACCTGCGTTCTAAGCCTGCGTCTTCTTTCACCCCTACCCCAGCCCTCCCACCATGTGCACGGGTCTACACACAGATGGCTATCCCCTCCTAATCCCAGCCACCTGTGAGGAGGAGAGCACGAACGGCGGGGGGGGGGGGGGACAGGGAGGGAAGGTTTCTCTAATACTCTCTCCCTCTCTAAGTCCTGGGAGCCAGAGCTTGGACAGAGACACTATTAACACAAAATTTGCAAACATGTCTTCTAAAAATAGCTCTGGCTGGCAAGGCCCACCTGGCACTGGCTGCACCTTTGCGGCTTTTGGCCTGCTCTCCTCAGAGCACCGCCTCAGTCTGTCAGCAAGCATGTCACTCTGCCCTCCCCAACCCATCGTGAGGGTGGCTGCGGCTCTGGGTCCAGTCCTAGGGAGAGAGACCCAGAGAGAAGATGAGGCCCGTCCCAATCTAAATGGGGTGGGACATGCAGGCAGAGGAGGAAGACAGTCTTACCTAAGGTGGGTGGGGGAGACAGTACTGCCCATAGTTAGATTCCCCCAACTGGGGATGGAGGTGGTAGGGTACATACACACAAAAGGCCAAAGAAGCATTTAAACTCTTATGAGTAAAGATAGCCCCATCAGAGTAAAAAATACCAAGAAGAAGAAAGGAAACACAAGGGGAGAAGGGCGGGGCCAGGGGAGTGGTCCTATGGTCACCTTGAATCCAGACTGGTGAGTACGTGGTTACCCCCAGCAAATCCTCAGGACTAGAGCACCAAGAACCTACCTGAGAACTCCTCTTATCCAACCCTTTCACTGAGCAAATGAGGAGGCTGAGGCCTGGCCTGGTGACATGACTTGTTCTGGATTCCTCAGCAAGTCAGTGGCAAGACTGGGCTGAAACTTGGGTCTACTGACCTCCTGCCCTTTTCAGAGGCCTGCCTTTCTGCTGGCTGATGGAATGACTGTCATTAATAATGAGGCTCAAAATGCTCCTTTTCCATTGCTGGTTTATTTAGAAAAGATTTTCTGAGTACTTCTTTTGTGCCAGACACTGGGTATGCAATGGTAAACTGGACAGGCAGGCCCTGATTTTTGGTAACCTCTATTCCAGTCTAATGGCAAGAACTGCTCAGGTATGCACAGAACTCTGCTGCATTCAGGGTGCTTTCACGTAAACTCACAAAACAACACATATTGTGTTCTCCAGGCTGTAGCTGAGGAAACTGAGGCTCAGGCGGTAATAACTTTCCTGAGGTCACCCAGTAGATTTGGGACTGGAGCTTCCCTATGTTGCCTCAGGAGGCCTTGGATTCTTTCTAAATCAGTGGGGATGGCTTGAAGGAGGCCAGTCACTCACTCCTGGAAACCTTCTCTTCTGGATGCCCCCATGGATGAGAGCTAAGAGGGCACCAGGAGGCCCCATGACCAGAATCACCACATTACCCTGCTGTGTTTTGTTTCTGAAGAGACTCAGTGGCATCCCCTGGAACACATGACATAGGTAGATCCTGGAGGTTATGGGAAGGCTGGCTACTCCCTACTGGGTAGCTTCTACCCTGTTCTCCATAGCTCTCCCCATGGATGCATCAAGCTGCATACAAATGCTTATTCCTGGAATGGGAAGGTAAGGCCAGAGCTGTCATCTTCCTGGCCTTCACACAGGCCCCATTCAGGTTTCATAGCAGGGAGGGGTCATGGTGCTCAGCAGATGTGAAGACACGTGACCTCCTTCCGAGGAGTCTGGCTGTGCTGAGTCACTCACAACAGCCCCTGGGCATTGTCCCCCTACGATCTAGATCCCCAAGCTCACCCTGGGTATGGACCTGGCTACCATTTCTTCCTCTTGATGCCCCAGTGACTTCTACTCTGCAGTGGGCTCATTCCAGATGAGTTTATCTGGGGCCTGCCCATTCACTCCAGCCATTTCCCCCACACCCACAGTGCTGCCTCACCACATCTACATCTTTCCACTTGCTGCCCAGAACTTTCCATGATGCAATGCTTGCCTGAGTCCCCATTTATCACACACCTTGTGCCCTGACAGGGCTCTGACTGTGGGCCCAGGGAAAAACTGGCTGTTCCATTCTGCCCACAGACTCTGAGATCCATCTGCAAAAGAGAGACATCCCCTGCCTCAGAGAGCTGCTACCTGCACAGTGCCTTCTGATGAAAATGGCCACTTTGGACCCATAACTTGCCAGTCTTGAATTATATGCCCCTTCCATCCTAGCCACACTTAAGACAAAGGCACCCAACTCTAGGCTAGACCTAAGGGAGACTAATTGCCCTAAGAGGTGGCCTGGCTCAGGAATACTGCCCCCAAGGGGGACTCCATGGTCAGTAGAGGCAAACCCAATCTGAAGGCACTAAGGATATTCACAGCCCTACCTTCTCTGCCCAATATTTCCTTCTGGTGAAACAATTATGTTGCCCCACCCCCCTTCAAAGACTCACTGCTGGGCAAATGTTTGCACAGGGGAGGCCACCGATGAGACTAGAGGTAGGAAGAGCACCAGCTCACGGCTTCCCTGGAGCCCTGAGGTGGCCTCTGGAAAGAGTCTGTCTATGAGGTGATCAGCTCACCAGTGGTGAATAGCTCAGTCTGTCTGAATGCTCCCTCCAGGGGTCTGGCTTGGGCCCCATCATGGTAATGAATGGATGAAAGTGGAGGAGGACAGGCCGTGTGGAGTGACCTTGGTGTCTGAGCCCTTCCCAGTTCCAGGCCATGCATTTCTCCTCTGGCCCACCCCCGCACCCCAGAGAAGGACTCCTAAGATGGCCTGAGAGAGAGCCCGTGGTCCCTGCAACCAAAATGCTTGTTGATGTAATTGATTTTGTTTTGTGGGGGCTTACGTGGGAGGCCCAGAGGGTGGGCAGAAAAGAGTACAGATGAGCAGAAGGCTGAGTCATGGGACTAGGAGGGCCTGAGCTGGGAGCTGGGGATGCGCCTGGAGAGGGCTCCAGAGGGCCTGCCAGGCCAGCAGACGTGCAGTTTAGACCCTGACATCAAAATCCTCTTGCCGTCTCCCATCTCCCCACAGTACCTCAGTGGATCGCTATTCCTTGCAACCCAAGCAGCCCAGACTTAACCACCAGACTGCAGCAGAAACCCTGGGGCTGGAAGTGAAAAGCCCAACCCTGCCATTAACGGCCAGGTGACCCAGATAAGTCACTCGCTCTCTCCCAAACTCAGTTTTCCCATCTGGAAATTGGGGAGACCAATCCCAGTTTCTCCAAATCCTCCCACAAGACATGAGGTTGGCAGGGGGCAGGCGTTGTGTGAATACAATGAGATCACAAATTGGAAACCACACCGAGACGTGGCATCCAATTACACGTGATTCATCATTTATGACCTCACCCGCGTGAAAACACCAAATGGCAAATCCTCGCCTTCTTCCCTCACTCAGGTTAGCAGATGATTCAATCATTTGGTCAATAGATACAGAAAAAGCCCCACTTGGGTGCCTGGTACCATTCGGGTCTTTAGAGGCGTGTGCGCCCGCGCGCATACACACACGACCCTGGCGTAGCCCTCCGAGGGCTCACAGTCTGTCTAGAACGTGAGGTCCACACAAAACCTAATCACCATTTTGGGGAGCCCTCTCTGCCCACACTGGGAAGTTTGTTCCATACATGATGTCTCATTGAAAAGTTCACCCCATCAAGTGGGTGGTATGAACCTCTGTCCACAAAAGGGGAACCTGAGATTCAGGGCCGCTGCAGGGGAGGCTGGTCCAACTCCAAATCATCAGGGGAGGGGAGGCATTGGCACTGCGGTCCTGACAGTCTCCCTGGCTGCCTGGGGGCTGCTGCTGAGAGGGGTCTGTGAGCAGGGGGAGGTGTTGCCTATGGTCACTCCCTGAAGCCTGCTCTGGCCTGGCCCAGGGCTGGGTCCTGGCATCTGTGACAGAATTTTGAGCTTTTACTGAAAAACACATGGTCTGGCCAGAACTGTGTGTCAACCTCCCAGGGTACCCACCCCTACCCTGGCACATGTGACTCCCTCACCAGTAAGAACTGCAGCAGCTCCTGGGTGTGTGTGCGGCTAGCTCCCCAGAAAGACTGGGAGCTCTTTGGCCCGTTACAGAGAACGAATCCCCCTCACCTTTGACCCTCTGTGGGGTCAAGCTCCCAGGTCCAAGGGATGGGGTGCAGCTCAGGGTCTTGCCTAGTATATCTGCAGGAGTCACACAGCTGCCATTTACTGTGGTTAAATGTGTGTGCCAAACGCTGTGCTGGGTCCTTGCCCCCCACTGTCTTCAATCTGCACGTGAAATGCTCTTACAGTCCAGTTGTACAGATGAGGAAATGGAAGCTTACAGAAGTTTAGGGACTTGCCCAAGATCACACTACTAACTAGTAAATGACAGAGCCAGGCCTCGATCTTGTCACCTGACTCTGTAATTACAACAGCAGCCTTTTGGGTAAAGATCAAATTTTCCCTCTGGCATTTAAAACTTTGAGCAGGATGACCTCAAAACCATCAACAAGAAGGGTCCCCCCCTCACTGTCCCCATGCAGGCCTGCTCCTTCCCCCTCAACACCTGTTTATACCCGTCACCCCCCAGAGCCCTCCTCCCCTTCCCAAGGACATAAAGATGGGGGGGGGGGGTGGAGACTGAGGAGAGTTAGGAGGGGAGGGAAGGGAGGGAAGGGACCAAAACCAAGAAAGATGGGACACACAGACACAGGAAAAGAGGCCAGCATCTCCTCAGGACCCAGTGGGTTTCTTTCTCCCCTTCTGCATGCCACTTGGGCAGACAGACAGTCAGTACCATCAGTTGACCGAGTGCCACAGACTAAATGTCATACCCTGGGCAAAGAGCACAGTCCCTCGGAACCACTCCCCGCCTCACCCCTCACTAGAAGGAGTGGGCTCAGGAGGCCTCGCCAGTTCCCACGCTCTGCCCCCTGAATGGCTGTTGCGGGGCCGTCACCCATCCTGCTCATGCTCCTGCCAGGGACGCTCTCTCGCAGTGGCACTGACCACCACTCCCGTCACCCACACAACACACAGTTCTCTGGAATCGGGAAGGGGTCCAGCCTAGTGGGTGCGCTGCTGTGGGAAGGGTCTCAAGAGCAGTGGAATGCGAGGCGGGCCCCCCGGTTCTGGTTCCACTCTGTCGTCCACTCTGCCTGGTGATGTCGGGCAGACCAGCTCTCTTCTCCGCCTGTCTCCTCAGGTGGGGGTGGGGGTGCCTAGTCTCTAAGCACGCTTCCAGTCCTGACAATGAAAGAGGTAGCGGCTGCAGAGGAATTCCAGGCATGGACAGGGGATGCTGGGGGGCAGGCCTTACAGTCCTTGGGCAGCAGGGCCTCTGGCACTGGCTGCTCTCTTCCCCGGGGCAGCTGCTGGGCCTGGCTGAGTAACACAGAGACGAGGGCCAGGGGCCTCGATGAGGAGAAGTGCCCCACAGGGGAGATGGGGGTGACAAGGGAAGAGACGGACAGGAGAAGACTGAGTGGGAGAAAAGGGAGAGGTGGAGGCAGAGAGGGAGGTTGGAGAACACGCTGGTCCTACCGGTGGGGAAGGCTGTGGGAGAAGGGCCAAGTCAGGTCCCCAGCTGCACATCCAGGGCAGGAAGCACCAAGGGTGGAGTGCAGGTGGGGCCGGGGCAAAGGTCGTTGCTATTTTTCATAAGAAAAAACTGGGGAAGCTCCAAGTATGGGAGCGTTAGGAGCCCCTTGATGTCTCTCCTGAACTCTTCTGGTACAAGACTGTAAAAGCACACTGACATCTACAAGTTCAAGCGATATGCACCCAGGAAAGTCTGGAAGGACCTCTTGTCAGGGAGGGAGGGAACAATGGGGAAAAGGTATGCCAGGCACCAGTTACATAGGCAACCACATATTAAGCCAGAGAGTAGGTACACAGGTGTTGATAATATTATTCCTATTCTGTTCCTTATTTGACATAGTTTATTAAGAAAAAAAACCCCAGGGGCACGTGGGTGGCTCAATGGGTTAAGGCCTCTGCCTTCAGCTCGGGTCATGGTCTCAGGGTCCTGGGATGGAGGATCGGGCTCCCTGCTCAGCACAGAGCCTGCTGCCACCTCTCTGCGCATCTCTCTGCCTACTTGTGATCTCTGTCTCTGTCAAATAAATAAATAAAATCTTTAAAGAAAAAAATCCCTGAGGGGCGCCTGGGTGGCTCAGTGGGTTAAGGCCTCTGCCTTTGGCTCGGGTCATGATAACAGGGTCCTGGGATGGAGCCCTGCAACGGGCTCTCTGCTCAGGAGGGAGCCTGCTTCCCCCTCTCTCTCTGCCTGCTTGTGATCTCTGTCAAATAAATAAATAAAATCTTAAAAAAAAAAAATCCCTGAGATGCCTGGGTGGTTAAACATCTGCCTTTGGCTCGGGTCATGATCCCAGGGTCCTGGGATCAAGCCTCGAACCGGGCTCCCTGCTCTGCAGGAAGCCTGTTTCTCACTCTTCCACTCCTCCTGTTTGTGTTCCCTCTCTCACTGTGTCTTTCTCTCTGACCAATAGATAAATAAAATCTTTAAAAAAAAAAAAGAAAGAAAGAAAAGAAAAAACTCGCTATAGAGGAACTTGCCAAAAGTCTCCAAGGTGGTTCTTTGGGAAAATGGAATTATCTCAATCGTTACTATCTTCTTTTCAGTTCTGGTACTTTCCAAATGTTCTACATGGAGCAGATATGTAAAAAAAATACTAAACCCTCTAAAATGAACTCTTCCTGCTATGACCATAGTTTTAGTCTTTTTTTTTAATATTTTATTTATTTATTTGACAGAAATCAGAAGTAGGCAGAGAGAGGGTGGGGGGGGAAGCAGGCTCCCTGCTGAGTAGAGAGCCCGATGCGGGGCTCGATCCCAGGACCCTGGGATCATCACCTGAGCCGAAGGCAGAGGCTTTAACCCACTGAGCCACCCAGGTGCCCCAACCATAGTTTTAGTCTTGAATGGAAATTAAATACAACTGTTTCAGCCACCTCAGCCTCAAATCCTTTCTTTCATCAGTGCAAAGCCTCTATAAGCCAGCAGCCCCTCCATATTCTCCCTCCCCACCCTGCAACCCATGCCTCTCCAAGGCATGGCTTCCAGCCCTCTTAGTTCCTCAAGCCCAGTAACACTCTAGGGAGAGAGGAACGATTATCAGGTTTATAATAGGAAAAGGGCTTGAGACTTTACTGGTTTGGGCTCCTGATCACTCTAAATCTTAGTTTCGCTATTTGTGAAATGACCCAAGATTTTTGTGAGGACCCAAAGAGATAGTACATATAAAGCATCAGCATTAATTAACAGTGCCTTGGAGCATAGGAAGTATTTAATAAATTCATTTTCATCATCATAGATGACTGTCTACTGCTTCCTCTAGGAAGCCTTCTTGGCTTGATGAAAGAAATATTTCAGTTTGACCTGAGCACCAAGCTGACCTCCTCTTCCTGGCAAAAAATCTCGATCCTGGGGCACCTGGGTGGCTCAGTTGGTTAAGCCACTGCCTTTGGCTCCAGTCACGATCCTGGAGTCCTGGGATAGAGCTCCACATTGGGCTTTCCCTGCTTTGCAGCGAGCCTGCTTCTCCCTTTCCTTCTGCCTCTCCCCCTGCTGTGCTCTTTCTCTTTCTCTGTCAAATAAATAAATAAAATCTTTAAAAAAATTTTTTTTAAAAATCTGGATCCTAGTCTCAGCTCTGTCAGTAGCTATGTGACACTGTGCAAGTTCCTCCCCTTCACGATGCCTCAGTTTCCTCATCTGCAAAATGGTAAGCTTGGATTTCCTATTCCAATAGTCTATGACTAGGGTAACCATAAAAACCAGAATGTTTGGGGGAGAGAAAAGGGCACTATCAGTAATCATTTTAGGATGACAGCCTTAAGGCAGGACAATCCCTGGCACACTGGGAAGTCTGGTCACTCCACCCTTAACAGATCCACTATCTCCTTGCCCATCAGTAGGGTAGGCAAAACAATGCTCCCCCTCCCAAAGATGGCCACTTCCTAACCCCTGGGAACCCAAGGATATGTTAGTTCACATAGCAAAAGGAATTAAGGTTGTAGATCAACTGACCTTGAAATGGGTCATCTGGATGGTCTGGGTGAGCCCTCTAATAAAGAGGGAAGGGAAAGAGGAAGTGCCAGGATGATACAATGTAAGAACTGCTTGACCAGCCATTGCTCGCTCTGAAGAAGGATGCAAGCAATCCGGACAGCCTCGATGCTCGAAACAGTAAGAAAATGGATTTTCCCCTAGAGCCTCCAGAAAGGGATACAGACATGCTGATACCTTGATTTTAGCCCAGTGAGACCTATTTTGAACTTTTGATATCCAGAACTGTGAGACAATAAGTGAGTCGCTCTTAGCCACCAAGTTCATGGTGATCTGTTACAGCAGCAATAGGAAACTAATACACCTAGTATGGCTCAGTGGGTCCCTCTGCTGGCTGTTCCTCGAATGCTGTCCTTGAATGCTAATTGAAGCCCAGGGAGAGCTGGATTCTAGTCCCTGCTCTGTTATTAACTCATCCTGGGCCCTTTAACAGGTCAGAAAACTCCTCTGGGGCCTCGGTTTTCTCTGTATAAAGTGGGAGATCCCAATCCCCGTGTCATCTATCTTTGTGGCGGCAGGTGGGGTGGGGGAGGCCATCCCACATTCAGTGACTTATTCTATGCTCTGCCCTGTGTTGCGGCACCAAGATGAACCAGACCTAGTCCCAACCCCATCCCTGCTCTCGAGATGGGTAAAGAGACAGACGTGACAGTGTGACGAACGTTGAGAATAATGTAATAAAGAGAGATTATTAGGAGTGAACACTGAGAACCACATCGGCCCAGCTGCTGGGAGTGGGGGTGGGAGGACAGTGAGGGCAGGCTTCCTAAAAAAGATGATGCCAGAGCTGTTCTTAAAGGATGAGGAGGAGAAGCTAGGCAAAGCTGCAGAGGGTAGGGAAAAAGGAAGAAAGAACAATCTGGACAGAGAAAACAACAGAGAAGCAAGCGCCTGGAGATGTGAGTCAGCACGGCATGGGGGAACAGAGGTATGAGCAACTTGTTGGTGTTGACCTGGAAAGCCTAAGTGTAAATACGATGCTACGAGGGATGGTTAAGTGGAATGACGGGGGAAGGCATGACGTGAGCACAAGGTTGCGTTATCAGTCTGTGTGTCCCCCAGACCGGTGCTGGGTCAGGAGACGATCTGTAACGTATAATTCCTCTTGACCTGGCTTGAGTGATCTCTTCTGGTTCTCATCCTCACATTCCCCCCAGGCATGGGCCAAAGGCCTGGCAGCTGCCCCAGACTACTGGGTCAGAGGGGAGGGGTGGGGGGAAGAATGGGGCCGTGCAAAATTACAGCCACTGAAAGAGGCCGGCGTGACCTCAGGAGCTGGGTTTCATCATTCTGAAATCATGCTCCAGGCCTTAGTCAGAGGCAAAGAGGTGGGGAGGAGAGGGTGGGAAAGTAGAGCAGGCAGCAGCAGGTTTGGGCAAGGTGCCAGGGCTGAAGGAGAAAGCAGCTGGAACCATTGAGGGCCGGGGGGGCAGGGGGGGGGGCAGGACGGTGAGACTCCATCTTGGCTTGTATCCACCATGCTGTGTGACCTCAGGTCAGATTCTTGCCCATGCTGGGTCTCTCTGGGCAGGATAGATCTTTGGTGCTATTCCCAAGGCCTGGCCCCATTGGAGCCTCCTTGTGGAGGTAAGCAGGATGGGTAGGAAGGAGCCTGTACCAGGCCTGTCGGGGTTTGGGGGAAGGCTCAATGAAATCAGGGAGTGGGTCTAATCCAATATGCCTAGTGTTCTTATACGAGGGGATCAGGACACAGACATAGAGGAGAGACCATGTAAAGCCACACCAAGAAGGTGGCCATGTACAAGCCAAAGAGATGCCTCAAAAGAAACCAACTCTGCCAATACTTTGATCCTGGAGTTCTACCCCCCAGATTTGTGAGAAAACACATTTCTGTTGTTGGAGCTATTCAGTCTGGCATACTTAGAAATGGTAGCCCTTAGCAAACTCAGATAGTCAGCTTCGCCCAGGAACTACAGCTTAAAGCACTGGACAAGGATACAGAAGGCAAACGAGAGGCACATCTGGGTAGTGTGAGCTAGGTAACCCAAAGCTCAGAGACATCTCTATAGGTTTGGCCCTGATGGAAGTGGGTTAGCTCCCTCTGTTTCACGAAGGCATGGCTCTGAGGGAAATGTGGGTGCTACTCACCTCTTTAAAGACCCTATCTCCAAACACAATCACATTCTGAGGTACTGAGGGGTAGGACTTCAACACATGAATTTTGAGGGGGACACAATTCAGCCTCTAACGCTAGGCTTTGGAATTGCTAGTGGAGCTTTTCTAAATACAGATGTCTGGGCCTGTCTCCAGAGATTCTGAGTGGAAACTCCATGAAGGTGGCCCAGGGTCTTTGCCCCTTGCTGTACACCTACTGCCTAGAACCGTGTCCAGCACGTTGTATATGCACAAAAATATTTGTGGAATGAAAGGATGATTTAATAAACTTGGGATGGGGCCCACGTGTTTGTCTTGTACAAAGTTCCATAGCTGCTTCTGATTCATCTAGGAGTGAAAGCCCCTGAGAGATGACTGGGCTTCATCTGTCCTGTTGCTGATGGGGAGACTAAGGTTCCGTCAGGGAGTGATCGCTTTGGCAGCACAAATTTTAAGATTGGAATGATACAGAGAAGATTAGCGTGGGCCCTGCCCAAGGATGACATGCTAAGGTTCAGTAAGGAAAAGAAATACCAGGCCTGGCACTCCATAAAGAATATGGGCTCACTGGTGGGCTGCCCCAGCACCTCTCCAGAATGCCCAGGACATGAGGGAAAAGGGACGGCTGGACCTGATACTGCCTTTTGTACCTGTTTATCTAGCTATTCATATATATTCTTTATAGTATCCTTTATAATAAACTCATCAACAGAAATCTTCCTCCGAGTTCTGTGAGCTGCTCTACCCAAAGTAATTGAACCCAAGGAAGAGGCTGTGGGAACCTCCAATTTAGAAGCAACTGGCCAGAAGCACAGGTGAGGGCAGTCTTGTGGGATGGAACCCTTCACCCATGGGATCTGATGCTATCTCCAGATAGGCAGCATCAGAACTGACCTAATGGCTTGTTGGTGTTGGAAAATATACACTGGACCTGCCTTCAGCCCCCTTCACATACAGCCCCTGGCAACCCCCAGCCTCACCCACACTCACCCCTGCCCAGCCTATGGCTTAAACCACATGAAATCCAGCACCGTTCCCCAGTGCTGTCACGCTGCTTACCTTCTGGTCTTAGTGTGACCTTTCTCCACCTACTTGCCTAGGAAAAGTCTCCCAGAGCTGCATTGGAATTCGAGGCCTTCTCTGACTGCCCAGGCTGGGAGTAGAGGGGGCATCTCCTGGGTTTCTAGAGTCTTCCATGCTGCACTCATATCCTATGCTGATCATCCTGGGGGCAAATGCCACCGCCACCAGACTGGGGGCACCTGAGGGCAGGGGTGAGTTGGTAAGTAGTAGCTGTGTCCTGATGCCTTTCACAAGGCAGCGCTCTGAGTTCAAGTCCTCAGCAAGGTTTCAGGGACTGAAGAGTGAATGCAGAGGGGAAGAACAAAGGTAGCCGAAGGAGGGTTATGAGAAGCTCCAAAGCAGGGTCTCAGCGCCCCCATATAACCATTAGTAGCTGCCCTGGACCGGCTTTTGCAGCTCCTGACCTTACCTCTCCCCCGCCCATGCCCCAGGCCCACCACCAGAGACCATCTCTGAGCTGGCAAGTGCACAGCAGAGGCGGGGAAGCAGAATCTTAACCTCAGGTGGACACCTCGGACTGGTAGGCCTGGCCAGGAAGTTCAGAGAGGTGAGAGGGCAGCAGCCCCAAGGAGAAGAGACTGGAAAATACCGGTAATGGGAAAAGGAGGAGGGGAGAGGGGAGGTGGACAGCTGGGAGGCCAGAGACTTGATTTCTGTTCTCAGCACTGTTGTTCGGCCTCAGAGAAGCTCCCCTGATCTGACCTTTCAGCAAGTTCCCGCCTCTCTGGGCCTCAGGTTCTTCAGCTGAAAACGGGGGCAGGCAGGCTGGACTAGATGGTCATTAATGTCTTCTCTCGCCCTGGCTAAGGAGATTTGAGAAAAGCGTGGCTGCCTTAAAGGTACTAGTTGAGAGGACTGTCTCTGGGCCAGCACACAAACTTCAGGGGCTCGCCTCTAGCCAGGCATTGGGGGAACGTGTCTCTGGGCCTGAAAAGAACTGAAAGCAGCCTCCCCACGCCTCCTGCGCTGGGCTTGGCCCGCAGTTCTGGCAGGCCCAATGCGGCCCTGAGCTCTAATGAGGCTGGCCACCTGGGGAGCTATAGCAACTCAGCCTGGCCTATTTTGTGGTGAAGCCATGGTCACTTCTCTGCCTAACCCTGAGGTGATGCTCCCGAATGTGGCCTGGGATCTGGCAGTCCCTTCATGGGCCACCTGGGACTCTAAGGAATACATATGGTTGGGCGGGGACCGAAGGAAGCTCCAAGCCACAGGGGCCCAGGGCCCGGGTCTCCGGCCATGTGGACAACCTTTGTTGGCCCCACACCCCCTGGGTCCCGCCCCGCCAGGACAGGGCCTGCTGTCCTGGGCCCTTGCCTGCAACTATTCCCTGAGCCGTGATTTCTGATTCAATTGGTGAAGACAGGCCTCCTGGGATGAGCCAGTTGGCCCCTCTCTGTTATTTGCTTCTCAAAGTTGGAAAAACTACGTTGTGCACCTGGCAGTACTTGCTGCTGCTGGTTTTTCTTTCCTTTTTTCTTTTTTTTAAGAAACAGAAAGTAACCCCTGTGCTTACTGCAACCCAATCCATTTTATTGGCCTTCTGCATCTCCCACTGCAGCAATAGTAACTCCTTACATCTGATGAGTCTTTTACGGTTTACAAAGCACTTTCTTATGCATTCTCCCTTTTGGTCCATGCAATAGTGTTGGGAAAGAGGGCTGGGATTATTATCCCTGATTACAGGTGAAGAAAGAGCCTCAGACAGGAGGATCAGCTACTCAAGGTCATACAGCAAGGCAGAGCTAAAGAACCTGGATCCTCTGACTCAAGTCCTCAGTTCTTTCCCCAGCACCACACACCCCTCATGCTACTTGAATGCCCAGGATCTCAGACATCTTCTTCCAGAAACAAGGGCAGAGGGCTCAGCTGTCCCCACTCTGCTCTTATTTCTGAACTTCTTTCCTTGTGAATTTAAACATCGTCCCCGCTTAACCTATCACCTCTAAGCCAAGGACTCTCACAACTGTGCTCTCCTCTGGGATCTGAGTTTCAGATCCTACCCTGCCTCTCCTGATCTCTTTAATGTTCCTGCCCCTCACTCGGGCAGCTTAGCAAACTCATCTTTACCGCAGTTTCATGTCTCTTTCACCTTCTAAATCCAGTTGGCATGGGTATTTTACTTAATTATTAATTCATTTATGCATCCAGGAAGTACTAAGATATGCAGCTACTCTGTATTCCATTGTTACATTATATTTAGCCTGTGCGTCTGGCTTCTATCTCTTAGTATAATGTTTATAAGGTCCATCCATGTTGTAGTGTGTATTGGTGCTTTGTCCTTTTTAATGGCTGAATAGTATTCCATTGGGCAGATATACCACTTTTACCTAACTGTTCATCAGTTGATGGATATTTGAGCTGTTTATACTCTTTATCTATGATGAATAATGTTGCCATGAACATTTGTATACAACTTTTTATGTGGATGTATGCTTTATTTCCTTGGGGTATATACCTAAGAGTAGAATTTCTGGGTCATATGGTGACTATAAACTGCCAAATAGCCTTCCAAAATGGCTGTGCCATTTTACATTCCCACCAGCAAGGTATGAGGGTTGCAATGTATCCATGTCCTCACTGACACATGCTATTGTCAATCTTTATTATAGACATCCCAGCAAGCATAAAGTGGTTTCTCATAATTTTCATTTGCATTTCTCTGATGACTGAGGATCCTGAACATTTTTTGTGAGTTTTTTGGACATTTGTATGTTTTCTCTGGAGAACTGTTCGTTCAGATCCTTTGCCTGTTTTTCAGTTGGATTACTGTCTTTCTACTGTCGAGTTGTAGTAGTTTTTTATGTATTCTGGATACAACTCCCTTATCAGATAAATCATTTGCAAATATTTTCTCCTATTCGGTAGGAGGTCTTTTCATTTCCTGAAGGTATCCTTTATTTATTTATTTTTAAAGATTTTATTTATTCATTTGACACAGAGAGATCACAAGTAGGCAGAGAGGCAGGCAGAGAGAGAGAGAGAGGAGGAAGCAGGCTCCCCGCGGAGCAGAGAACCTGAAGCGGGACTCGATCCCAGGACCCTGAGATCATGACCCGAGCCAAAGGCAGTGGCTTAACCCACTGAGCCACCCAGGCGCCCCTCCTGAAGGTATCCTTTAAATTCCAATTTACCTACTTTTTCTTTTGTCACTTACAGTTTTGGTGTTTAAGAAGGCCTGATCTAACCCATGATCACAAAGCTTTATTCCTGTCTTCTTGAAAGAGTTTTATAGCTTTTAGTTATTATATTTAAGTCTGTGGTCCATTTTGAGTTAAATGTTTTTATTTTTTTAAGATTATTCATTTATTTATTTGACAGACAGAGATGACAAGTAGGCAGAGTGGCAGGTAGGGTGGGGGTGGGGGGTGGGGAAAGCAGGCTCCCTGCTGAGCAGAGAGCCTGAAGCCGGGCTCTATTCCAGGACCCTGAGTTCATGACCTGAGCTGAAGGCAGAGGCTTAAGCCACTGAGCCACCCAGGTGTCCCGAGTTAAACATTTTTATTGAAAATTTTTTTTTGATTGTGCTAAAGTATCCATAACATAAAATGTACCATCCTAACCATTTTAAAGCGTACAGTTCAATAGTGTTAAGTACATTCATGTTGTGCAGCCAACCTCCAGAACTCTTCATCTTGTGAAACTGAAAGTCTATGGTCACTAAAGAATTCCCCTTTCTCCCTACCTTTAGCCCCTGTGGTGTTGAGTTGTTTTTTTTTTTTTTTTTTTTTAAGATTTTATTTATTTATTTGACAGACAGAGATCACAAATAGGCAGAGAGGCAGGCATAGAGAGAGGGGGAAGCAGGCTCCCCACTGAGCAGAGACCCCCAATGCAGGGCTCGATCCCAGGACCCTGGGATCATGACCTGAGCTGAAGGCAGAGACTTAACCCACTGAGCCACCCAGGTGCCCCCTTTTAGTTTTTTAAACCAAGAAACAGTACTGGACTTTCTCAAATGCTTTTTCTGACTCTGTTGAAATGATCATGTAGTTTATGTCTCTTCTTGATAAGGTATGTTACAGTAACTGATTTTCAGATGTTAAATGAATCTTACATTTCTAGGCTGAATCTTGCTTGGTCAGAGTGAATAATTCTATATGTTGCTGGATTCAGTCTGGTAATATTCTGTTGAGGATTTTTACATCTATATTCATGAGAGATATTTGTCATCTTCTTGTAATGCCTTTGTCTGGTTTCTAGTATCAGAGTAACAATGACCTCATAGAATGGGTTGAGAAGTGTTTTCTCCGATTTTTGAAAGAGTGTGAAGAATTGGTATTAAATTTTCTTTAAATGTTCAGTAGAGTTTGTTCCTTTTCATTGCTGAATTGTATTCTATTATATGGATATCAATTTGCTTATCCCATTTCCTGTTGGTAGATATCTGGGTTGTTTCCAGTTTTGAAATGAAGCTCCTATGGATATTACTGTACAAATCTTTCTACATTTGTTTTCATTTTCTTGGGTAAATATTGACAAGTGGAATCGCTGGGTCATTTGGTAGGTGCATGTTAACTTTATGAAAAAGTTCCAGACTAATTTTCAAAGTGGTTGCATCACTACACTTTATACTCCCACCAGCAATGTATTTTGCTTACTTCACTACCCTTAGTGCACTAGACGTGACCTGTCCTTTTGATTTTAGCCATTCTAGTGGGCATGTTGTGCATCTCAACATTTTGCTGATGAATAATATTAAACACACGTTCATATCTTTTGCCCATTTTTTAAAAAATGCATTTTTTTTTCGCTTTTTTTTTTTTTAAAGATTTTATTTATTTACTTGAGAGAGAGACAGTGAGAGAGAGCATGAATGAGGAGAAGGTCAGAGAGAGAAGCAGACTCCCCATAGAGCTGGGAGTCCGATGCGGGACTCGATCCCGGGACTCCAGGATCATGACCCGAGCCGAAGGCAGTCGTCCAACCAACTGAGCCACCCAGGCGTCCCTAAAAAATGCATTTTAATTGTGTCGTACTATTGAGCTATAGGCGTTATTTACATATTCTAGATAGAAGTCCTTTGTCAAACATACCGACACAGATAAGGAAATTTACTTTCCTACTCATTTTCTTAATGATGCCTTTTGAGATGCAGAAGCTTCAAATTTTAAGTTTTGATGAATTCCATTTTATTGATTTTTCTTTCACGGTTCTGGGTTCTAAGAAATCTTTCGCTATCCAAAGATCATGAAAATAATCTTCTAGAAAAAATTTCATAGCAATTTTTTTAGCACTGTGTGTTAACATACTTTTCTTTCTACATTGAATTGCTTTTGCTTTTTGGATGAAATCAATTCAATACCATTTCTAGACTTAGCATTCTGTCCCAATGATCTATATTTCCTATCTTTATGCCAGCACCACAATGTCTTAACTAGTGTAGCGTTTCTGTAAGGCCAGACAGAAATCAGGTAATGTAAATTCTTCACCTCTGTCTTATTTCAAGACTGCTTATTCTAGAGCTTTTATATTTCCGTATAAATATTTGTACCAACCTGTCAGTTTCTAAAAAAAAAGTATGACTAGAAATTGCTTTGAATGTATTGATCAATTAGAGGAAAATTGACAAATTAACAGTATTGTGGGGTGCCTGGGTGCTCAGTCATTAAGGGTCTGACTTCAGCTCAGGTCATGATCCGAGAGTCCTGGGATCAAGCCCCATATCAGGCTCCCTGATCACAGGGAAACCTGCTTCTCCCTCTCCCACTCCCCCTGTTTGTGTTCCCTCTCTTGCTGTGTCTCTGTCAAACAAACAAATAAAATCTTTAAAAAAAATTTAACAGTATTGTGTTCTTCCAACCCATGAGCATGGTATATTTTTCCATTAATTCTGAATTTCTTTGATTTCTCTATTCAGTATTTGTAGGTTCTATTTATCCCTAAATACTTTGTTTTCTTTTTTTAAAAAATATTTTATTTATTCATTTGAGAGAGAGACAGAGAGAGAGACCATGAGAGGAGAGATGTTAGCAGGAGAAGTAGACTCCTGCGAGCAGGAAGCCTGGTAAGGGACTCAATCCCAGGACTCCAGGATCATGACCTGAGCCAAAGGTAGTCACTTAACAAACTGAGCCATCCAGGTGCCCCTACTTTATGTTTTCAATGCTATTATAGATAGTATTTTTAAAATTTTCCAATTGTTTATTGTTAGTATATATAAATACAATTGATTCTTTTTTTTTTTTTTAAGATTTTATTTATTTGACAGATCACAAGTAGGCAGAGCAGCAGGCAGAGAGAGAGGAAGAAGCAGGCTCCCTGCCCAGGAGAGCGCCTGATCCGGGACTAGATCCCAGGACCCTGAGATCATGACCTGAGCCGAAGGCATAGGCTTAACCCACTGAGACACCCAGGCGCCCTGCAAGTGATCTTATATGTTGACCTGATATTCTGTCACTTTACTAAATTCACTATTGCTTCAAGTCGGGTTTTTTTGGTTACATTTCTTAGATTTTTCTATTTATTTGATCATGCTCTTTGAAAATAAAAGTTTACTTCCTTTTTAATTTTAATGTCTTTTAGCTACTTTTCTCATCCTATTACATTGGCCAGAACCTCCAAGAATATAGTATTGAGTGAATTGATGATAGCTGATATCATTGCCTTGCTCCTAAACTTAGTGGGAAAGTGTTCAATATTTCACTATAAAGTATCACTTAGCCATAGAATTCTTATAGATCCAGCTTTACAGATTATGTTTTGTTCTGTTTCAGTTTTGGGAAAGTTTCTTTCTTCTCATCAACAACAATAGGTGTTAAGGGGTGCCTGGTGACTTGGGTGGAAGAGGGTGCAGCTCTTGATCTTGGGGCTGAGTCTGAGCCCCACCTTAGGTGTAGAGATTACTTAAATAAACTATTTAAGAAAACAATAGGTGTTAAATTTTGTAAAAATACAAATGATTATCTTCCACGTGCACTTCAAAAGAATAAGCCTTCTGCAGTTGAGTGTCCTGTTTTGCAAATGTCAGTGAAGTCAAATTAGTCAAGTTTTTTTTAAAGTCTTATATATTATTGTTCTGAGTGCATTTTTCCCCAAGTATGGGCCATAGTTTCCCATTTCTTTGTGTATCTCATTTTTTGGTTTGTTTGATAATATGTTCTGGCCATTCTGAAATCTGATATTTTCTCCCTACAGACTGTTGTTGCTTTTGGTTGCTTAGTAACTGGCCACGACTAGATCTGTGAAAGCTGCATTGTGCAGTCATTGTTGTCTTTCTAATTTTTTTTTTTTAAAGATTTTATTTATTTATTTGACAGACAGAGATCACAAGCAGGCAGAGAGAGAGAGAGAGAGGTGGAAGCAGGCTCCCCGCTGAGCAGAGAGCCCGATGCGGGACTCGATCCCAGGACCCTGAGATCATGACCTGAGCCGAAGGCAGCGGCTTAACCCACTGAGCCACCCAGGTGCCCCTGTCTTTCTAATTTTTAAAAAAAATTCCTGTTATGGGGGTGCCTGGATGGCTCAATGGGTTAAAGCCTCTGCCTTTGGCTCAGGTCATGATCCCAGAGTCCTGGGATTGAGCCTTACATCGGGCTCTCTGCTCAGCAGGGGGCCTGCTTCTCCCTTTCCCTCAGCCTGTCTCTCTGCCTACTTGTGATCTCTGTCAAATTAATAAATAAAACCTTTAAAAATAAGTAAATAAATAAAATTCCTGTTATATTTACATCTTGCTTCCTTGCCTCTGTATCTGCATTGCTAAGTAGTCAGCCAATGACTGGTCAGAGGATGTGCTCAAATACTTTGAGCCCATAAGACTTACACCTTCTTCAATGGCTCTGTGATAAATCTAATGTGTGTGTGTGAGAGTACATTCAAAATTCAGGGAGTTTATAAGTCTGCGACAGCTTTTACTTTCTGTTAGGAACTACTGTATTCCTTTGCCTGTCTATGTGGTCTCAAGCTCCACCAGGAATATGTGGACAGCCACAGCACTCTGCCCTCCTGTTCATGTATGTGCTTTGTCAGAAATACGTGGGAACTTATCAAGACCCAGTATGACTGTATCATTCCATGTATAACTCTGCTAAATTTCTGTCCTCTTGCCCTAACCAGGACCTGAACCTCAAGCTAGCTGAATTGTTGTCCTTCCTTGTTTTTTGTTTTGCCATTGAGATTGCTCTGTTTCTTGCAATGCCCCCGGGCATAGGGTTTTTCAAATCAAGGGAGCACCTTGCCAAAGCAAAGACGCAGTTTTCCATGACTTGCCTCTCTCTGTAGAACACTTACAGAGGTAGGTGAGCTAGGGTGGAAGTGTGGGGGCAGGGGGAAAGGGTTAGGAACAGCCACAGGCTAAGACGTCATAGATGGCCACTGTTTTTACCAAAGGTTCAGTAGTTTTTCATGAATAAGTGCTTCTCAATTTGTTGTAAGCCCTTGATCCCTTTTGTTTTTGACAATTTTGTTCAGTTTTAATGTTCTGGGTTTTTTATATGTTTTATAGGATTTTTTGAGCTCCTTACTCTGCCACTCCAGAGGTCGTGCCTTCATTTTTCTGTATCCACCTAAACTGTGAATTTATCTACTTTTTTCGGTTCTGATAGTTTTTAATTTATGTATGAATAATGCTGCCCTAAGCATCCAGGTACAGGTTTTTGTGTAGACATAAAATTTTTGTGTGGACATAAGTTTCACTTCATTTGGGTAAATATCAAAGAGCACAATTGCTGGATCATACGGTAAGACTGTTTTGTAAGAAACTTCCTATTTTCCAAGTGACTGTACCATTGTGCATTTCTACTAGCAACGAATGAAAGTTCCTAATGCTCCACATCCTTGCCAACATTTGGTGTTGTCAGTGTTGTGGATTTTGGCCTAATACGTGTATAGTGGGATCTCATTATTATTTTTTTCATTATTATTTTAATCTATAATTCCCTAATGACAAATGATGTAGAACATCTTTTCATATGTTTATTTGTCATGAGTATTTTCTTCTTTGGTCATATGTCTGTTTAAGTATTTTTCCTATTTTTAAAAAAATTTGGTTGTTTCCTTGGTGAGTTTTAGGAGTTCTTTATATATTTTGAATAATAGTCTTATATCAGATTTATCTGTTGCAAATATTTTCTCTAAGTCTGTGACTTATTTTCTCTTTCTCTTAAGAGTAACCTTCACAGAGCAAAAGCTTTTCTTTTTTTTTTAAAGGCTTTAATTTTTAATGAAGTCTATCTTATCAATTCTTTCTTTGATTGTGTTTTTGATATTTTGACGTTAAAAAGTAATTACCATACTCAAGGTCATCTAGGTTTTCTCCTATGTTATCTTCTAGGAGTTTTAAGGTTTTGTGTTTCATATTTAGGTCTATGATCCATCTTGAGTTAATTTTTGTGAAGGGTAGAATTTCTGTGTCTAGGGCGCCTGGGTGGCTCAGTGGGTTAAGCTGCTGCCTTCGGCTCAGGTCATGATCTCAGAGTCCTGGGATCGAGTCCTGCATCGGGCAGAGAGCCTGCTTCCCTCTCTCTCTCTCTGCCTGCCTCTCCATCTACTTGTGATTTCTCTCTGTCAAATAAATAAATAAAATCTTTAAAAAAAAAAAAGAAGAATTTCTGTGTCTAGATCTTTTCTCCCATGTGAATGTCCAGCTGTGTCAGGGTCACGCCCCCAAGATGGCGCCGGAGCAGTACAGACAGCCTAAAAAACATCCGCCCTGGCCACACGTGACCTCGTGCTCGTCACATGAACACCACATGCCACCACTGCCTAGGAGCTCCAGATACCTCCTGTTCACGTAAACACCTCTGTGATTGGCTGTATACCTTCTGTTCATGTGAACACCTCTGTAATTGGCTGTTATGCCCTATATAAGGCAAGGGAACTTCCCCGCAGAGGAAGGAGAAAGAGAGGAGAAAGATCGACCAGGGAATAAACAAGAGCTTGTGCATCGACCTGTGTGTGTGTTGGTGTTGCGTCATCTCTGCAGGCAGGGAGAGCGCGACACAGTTGTTTCATCACCATTTGTTGAAAAGACTATCTTTGCTCCATATATTGCCTGTGCTCCTGTATCAATAATCAATGGACTATATAGTTATATGGGTCTACTTTGGGACTCTCTATGCTGTTTCATTGATCTGTCTATTCTTTTACCAACATCACACTGTCTTGATTACTACAGCTTTATAATAAGTCTTCAAGTCAGGGAGTGACTCTGAACTTTGTTCTTCTCCTTCAATATTGTGTTAGCTATTCTGGAGATCTTCTACCTCTCCATATAAACTTTAGAATTGGTTTATCCATGTTCACAAAATAACTTGCTGGGATTGTGATTGTGATTGCAGATCAGGCAGTGAATTTTTTAAAAATATGTATTTTAGATAGAGATTGGGTGTGAGTGTGGGGAATGGGCAAAGGGAGAGGGAGACAAGCAGATTCCCTACTGAGTGGTGAGCCCAATGCGGGGCTCTATCCAGGACTTTGAGATCATGACCTGAGCTGAAATCAAGAGTAGGAGGCTTAACCAACTGAGCCACCTAGGTGCCTCACGCACTGAATTTTTCAAAAATTATTTTCCAGTTCTATTTCTATTTAACTCTTTTTGGATAATTTTTGGTTCCCTGTTGAGATTCCTTATTCTCCTTCATTATGTTTATACTTTTCTCTAATGCCCCGAACATGTTTATAACTAATTTAAGCTGTTTGTTAATGGCAAACATTAATGTTACATATGGCTGTATTTCTACTAAATTATTTTTCAGATTATGAGTCACATTTTTCTGCTTCTTTGCATGTTTATTAGTAGATTTTGTGCTAGACACTATGGATGCTACATTGTTGGGTGGGGATTTTGTTGTCTTCCTTAATGGGATGCTGAGTTTTGCTCTGGCAGGCAGATCATTTAGTTGTGGATGAACCTGATCCTTTTGAGGACAGTTTTAAAGCCTGTTAGGGTATTCCTAGAGTAGCCTTTACTCCAGGGCTAGATTAGACCTGCCTTTAAGGCTTGGAATTTCTGAGAGCTCTACTGGATGCTTGGAATACTCAAAGAGATCTCCACACTCCAGCTAGTTATAACTCAAACATACCCCAGTTTTCTGCATATAGTAGTAGTTGTTTAGCTCATGGTTCTCCAGTAGTTGTTCTCTGTTTGGCCTTGTGGATTATCTACCTATCTATGTATAGGGGGCACCTATGCATATTTCAGAGCTCCTTTTCTATACCAGCTTTTGAAACCCTGCCCTGCAAATTTCACCTGCCTCAATAATCCTGAACTCTGATTTGTTTCCTCATCCTAGCAAATCCCTGCATCAGGACCTAGAAAATGCTTCCAAATTCGTTGATAATGAGGTACATCACTTGTTTTATTTCTATTAGGGATGATATTCCTACTCTGTCTGTTGTCCAACATCTGAAGACAATTATTTCATACACTGTATCCAATTTTACAGTTGTTTGTGGCATAAGAGCTAATTTAGTATCATTTACTCTGCATGACCCTCTCATCATTTTTTAACTGTGTGATCTTGGACAAGTCACTTAACCTCTTTTGGCCTCAATTTTTTTCATGTCAAAATCATGTTAATTATAGCTACCTTCAAAATATTGTTTTTAAGATGAAAATATATATATATATATATGAATTCCTGATAGTGCCTACACTTTGCAGAAGCTCCACAAATGACTGCTGTGTTAATACTATGGTTATGGTATAATGTGCTAAAATCTGTATGGGGCAGATATGATTGAACACAGACAGGTGAAGAATCATACTTGAAGCCACAAGTTCTCACCATCGCATAAATTCAGCAGCAGTGGCATAATGTGTAGGCTTTGGATTGTCCTAACCAGCTACTCACATGCCTAGCTAAAGGTTGGTGTTCTTGGAGTCAAGGACCAGGGGAAGGCATTTTCACAAGAAATGAAAGTGAGACTATCAAGCAGTAGGGAGGCAGTGGGATCTAGTGGAAAGAATACACAAGCCTTGATTTCAATCCCAGATGTGCTATTCGACTTTAGGTAGGCCACATTATCTCATCTATAGAATAGGGGATTACATATACCTTGCAGGGTTGTTCTGAAATAAGAGATATTATATATAAAGTCTCTAGCATATGGCTGACATGTAATAACTAACTACTGTTAGCTCTGTCATCTGTTTATATCACTTCCTTGCTCAATAACTTACCTTGGTTTCTTGTTTCTTACAAAAAAATCCAAAGTCCCTTACAGACCTTAGATGATCCTCCTTAGCTTGACTTCCTTTGACCTCTTCACCCTTGAATCTTGTTTCTCTGTGTTCCCTTGACTTTGCTTCAGCTGCATCAACCTACTTTCTTAATCTATCCAGTCCTTTACCTTGCCTTTATCTCTGTATGAAACATTATTCCCATCCTCCACTGGGCTTACCAATTTAGACAGCACATCATTCATTCATTCCTTTGTTGATTCATTCATCAAATGTTTATGGGGCACCCCTCATATAGCAGGTACTGGGATACAACAATGAATAAGGTATATACAGCCCTGTCTTCATTGAAATTACCCTATATCCTACTATATCCACTAAGACTAGACATGGGGGGCCCCTGTTATATACTTTCATGGTACCCTGTACTTCTCCTCTCCTATCCCTCCTCTTAGTATTTTGTAATTGCTTATAACTTTTGGTTAACCATCACTAGATTGGAAGATCTGTGGGGACATGAACCATGCCTTAATCTTCATTTCCATTGCTTTGCATATCAAATATATGAATTAATAGCAAATTACTGTTAACTAAGCTTGGCTCTGAAACACTCCCAGAGCCCCTACTCTGTGCAAGGCACTGTAGGGAGATAAAGTTCCAGGCTCATCATGCCACCAAGATCTCTGATTCTTAGGTCTGCATCCCCACTTGCAGAGCTAACAAAGCCCATGCTGATACTCTCTTGATTCTGCTGGTAGTCGTAACTCATTGTTGCTCTTTCCACCAACTCAGCTTATGCTGGAAAAGAGCTTCTTCTTTCTCGGTGTTTTTAAGAGATCTTTCAGCTTTAGAGTCCCTACTTATGTCCCCAGGAACCACACCAAGTTGTGAACAGCACCAACTGTACATACAAAAGAGTGCCTCCCGTCAGTGAATGACCAGACTTCACAGGAGGTACTTTCTGGCTCCTAGGCCTCTGGGAGTTTCCTGCTTCCCTTGGGTGCTATCTCTCTAGCTTAACTTTCTTCCCCCAATTAATACTGTGAAAGCCTAGTTGAATTTCCTGTCTCCAAATGAACAAAACAACTGGAAACTCAGCTTTATTTAGCTTTGCTTAAGAAATTAAGATTGGCTTAAAGCAGTGAGAGTCATAATTTGAAGCACTGAGAAAGTCATTTTTATATACTGATGATGAGCATCAAAATTGGTACAACCTTGGCGGGGGGGTGGGGTGGGGCAACCAGGCAGTATGTGTCAAGAGTTCTTTAAGAACATACGTCCTTTGACACAATAACCCTTTGACACAATTCCTAGAAATCCTTCCTAAGGACAACTAAAAATGCATCAAAAATTTGGTTTTAGTTCCCCAAAATGTAAGCAGGAGAAATTGCTCAGGAGAAATTTGTCTCTATCAGACTTGCTTAAAAGTTGTTTACAATTTTCAGATGAGAGTTATTATTACAAGATATTTAGGTCTAAAATTTAGCCATTTGGAGGATTTGAGAGGGGGGAAAAAGCTCTCAATTCTCTAAACATGGAAGAGTATTGAGAGATGTGGACAAAAATTTTAAAGACTAAGCTCTACCTGTGACTTGCAAAATCACTTAATTTCCCTTTCTTCATCTATAAAATGGAGTACTATCTATCTGCCCTATCACACTGGACATACACATAAGGAGGAGATCCAACTTTCCTTTTTGTCTGTACTAGTGAGCGCTCCATACTGATAGGAATTATTTTTACTGGCTTCCCTTTGCCTTTAGAATGACAAAATCCTTACCACCTCCACAAAGGTCCCAATAGTCTAGCCCAGCCTACCTCTCTAGCCTCATCTTGGGCACAACCTCCTTATTGGTCATTGTTCCAGCAACACTTTTCCCCAGGGTTTTCACATAAGCCCTTCCTTCTGGCTGAAATCCCATACTCCTTTTTCCTATTGAGCTGTAGAACCAGAGCTTAAATGTCACTTTCATCAGGTCATCTTCCCAGACTACCCCCCAGCATGAATAGGTTCTCCCTATTAATTAAATCCTCTTGCAGCCCTCTGCAGATCCTTTGTAAGTCTTATCACAATGGTCCTTAAATACATGTTTACCCCATTGCTTACTTGGTAGCCAGCCTCTCCCTTTCAAAACCCCATGAGTGCAGTTCTGTTTCTGACTTGTTCGTGACTATATTTTCAGGGCTTAGCAGAGTGCCCAGAATAGAGGCCCGAAATAATTTGTTAAATGAGCAAATCCTTATTATCTTAGAGCACGAGGAACAGAGATCTGATGCCTTCATTTTACAGCTGACAAAACTAAGGCCCAGAGAAGATAAGACTTTTCAAGGATCATAGTAGGGAGACAAGGTAGTTTCAGAGTTCACCAATAAATATTATTATTTATATTCAGAGTTCATTCAATAAATATTATTATTATTATTTAAAGATTTTATTTATTTATTTGACAAGGAGAGAAAGAGAGCAAGAGAGTGCACAAGTAGAAGAGGCAGGCAGAGGGAGAAGGAGAAGAAGACTCCCCACTGAGCAGGGAGCCCCATGTGGGGCTTGATCCCAGGATCCCGGGATCGCTTAACCAACTGAGCCATCCGGGCACCCCAATAAATATTATTTTTCAAGATTTATTTACTTATTTGAGAGAGAGAGTGCACATACACAAGGGGTCAGGCAAAGGGAAGGAGAGAAAAAAAAAATACTCAAGCTGACCCCCTGCTGAGCATGGAGACAGAGCAGGGCTTGATCCCACCACCAAGATCACCACTCCAAGATCACAATCTGAGCCAAAACCAAGAGTTGAATGCTTAACCAACTGCGCCACCCTGGTGCCCCTCAATAAATATTTTCTAAGAACCTACTTGTTCTACGCACTGTCCTAGGTGCTGGAGTTAGAATGATGGCCAAGACTGCCCGACTCACTGAAATTTACATCGTGGTAGAAGAGATGGCCAATAAGCAGATAAACAAATAGCACTTATCACCATCTCAGACACTATAAATCTACAGAGAAAGAGGTGCTCTGAAGACAAAATCACATAACCAGTGAGGACTCAAACCCATGTTTTCTGCTTCAAAGTGCAGGGCTCTTTCCACTACACCACGCTGCTTGCCCTGAGTAAACAAACAAAACCATAATTTATGAGGCTCCCTCAGCTGCCTGTGTGTGTGCTTGGTGGGGTGAAACCCTGATGCTGTCCATGAAAAAGGGCCAACAATATCAGAAGCAGCAGCTGACTGGCTTGCCTGCTAAAGCAGGTGTCACAGCATTAGCCAGCCTGGCCTCTGCTGCCTTGAAACTTAACATCTGGCACCCAAAGAGAAGGAGTGTGTTTAAATAAGACGGCTATTGACCAAGTGGCTAGAGGAGGGTTGGAGTTGGCTGGTCTCTGGGAATGATGCAAACCACAAGGGGACAGTACTCAGGAGGTGAACAGAGAAAACAGATGGGCTCAAACTTCAGGCGTGACTACTGCCTGAGCACCCCATACATCACTGGCAGAGGCAGAGGGAGGCCTCTTTCCTGCTGGAGATCTGTTTATTTTTTCATTTATAAAGGCGCCCCCTGATGTCTGTACTTGGGGAAATAGAATACACACTCAGACCACTGGCTTTCCTCTAAACTGTCTCAAGTAGAAATGTGGTTGAAATGAAGAGTCCAGGATGTACAGCATGATGCAGCAGCCCACCTGAAAGGTAGGGGTACTGGAGATCACAAAGGAACTTGGGACAGGTGAGCAGAATCATGGGGAAGCCCACTAAAACACTGGGTTCATTAGCACCTCCTCCTTGCTTTGTCATTAGTTTTGATAGTTTAAATGTGTTGACTAGAACATAAAGTGGACACGCTGATAAAAGACAACTGAAAATAAATGACAACTTATTTTTCCCATGTAGGTTAAAGCCCAAAGCACTGCTTTGAAAAAAATAATCATTATCATTTATTTACTGACCAAACACTATAAACTGGGTACTTCATTACAATCTCTACTCCTCACAACAATCTTGAGGTAGCGATTACCTTCATCTTCTAGACGAGCAAAGCGAGGCCAGAGAAGTTAAGTGACTTTGTAGAGGTCACACAAGTCGTCAACAGGAACTGAGCTCCAGTCTGTTCAACTTTATTTTTATGTATGTATGTACGTATGTATGTATGTATCCATGCTCGCTCACTCTATGCCCAGCATGGAGCCCAGTGAGGGGCCTGAACTCACAATCCTGAAATCAAGACCTAAGCTGAGATCAACAGTCGGATGCTTAATAGACTGAGCCACGCGGGTGCCCCTAGTATGTCCAATTTTAAAGTCAAGTACTTCCTACAAAACCAGTAAGTGATAACCACTTGCCTGATAGCAAAAAAGCAAATGTCTCCAGTTACCCCGCTGCTTCTATAAGCTGGGAAACCATATAACTCATATTGTGAGCTAGCACAATTCTAAATAAGGGTAAGGGGGCTTCATGTAGCTTCATTCAGGATAGCTGTTCCCTTACTTTAGGGTTGAGCTTTGGAGTTTGCAGCAAAAAAACTCACCACTAGAAGTAAAAGCATATTACTGACCAGTCCCAAGTATAATGGCTGTTCAGTGAATGACTGATATGCACTATAATTGTGATACATATGTAATACTGCTTACTGTGCTCTAAACCACTGGAAAAGAACTCAGGTCAAGAATGGACATTGATAGGCCACCAGTCTGACCCTGGGGTAGACCCAGCTCTACCATGCACTAGGTGGGCAGCCTCTCTGCCACTCAAATTTCCTAATTCACAAAATTGGGCTGCTATCTACATCTCACAAAATTATCAGCATTAAATAACATAAAGTATTAGAAGCACTTGAAATGGAATAAATGTATAATAAATATGACTTGGGATGAATTTAGTTGACCATTCTGGAACTTTGGGTCATTTTTGCCCAAAGAATTCCAGGGAGATGCAGTAAGTTCCAGGTCTAAATCAGAGTTTGTGTTTGTGCGTCAGAGAATGGCCTACATGTATCCTTAGTATAACCGTGGAACCAATCCCATCTCCATGGTTTAACTAGGACCATGGCTCAGGCAAGAGCCAGAGGATTTCCAAGCATGAGATGACCCAGCAAAAGGCTAATCATTCCAAATATGAAGCTACTCCCGATTCCTGTCCTGAGTTTCCGTGGAAATCAAGAAGTCATTTGCCTAGGGGCACTTGGGTGGCTCAGTGGGTTAAAGCCTCTGCCTTCGGCTCAGGTCATGATCCCAGGATCCTGGGATTGAGCCCCGCATCGGGCTTTCTGCTCAGCGGGGAGCCTGCTTCCTCCTCTCTCTCTGACTGCCTCTCTGCCTACTCGTGATCTGGGTCTGCCAAATCAATCAATCAATCAATCTTAAAAAAAAAAAAAAAGTCATTTGCCTAAAACTGAACTAAATCCAACTCCCTATTATTTTCTTCTGCTTGCTTTATTTCAAGATGCAGGTGCAACTTCGCTCTGACTAATGACCTCCTTCATACAGGTAATTCTCTCTTCAAGCTACAAAAGGTGATTTTTCTAATGTACAATTCAGAAAAGTTAAAATTCTTCAGTGGCTTCCTATTGTCTATAGAGTGACCCTAAACTATTTAGCAAGGACCTCTGTGATCTGGCTTCCACTCACTTATTTGACCTCATAGCCTACTATACCACCTCTCCTTAAGCCACTTATAATTTCTAAACACTCCATGCTTTCCTTATGCCTGTGTGCCTAAATATCCTGTTCCTTCTGCCTGGGATGTGCTTCACTTTCCCATCTGGCAAACTCCTATTCTCAAAAACCTCAGATAAAGCACTTTGTCCTCTGAATCCTTAATCCCTAAGGCAGTCACAAACAGCCCACACCAAGTTGTGGGCACATACCCCCTTTACAAGGAGGATGGACAGGCTGCAAGTCAAAAAGTCTAAGCATTCAAATTCTGGCTCTCCAGGCCAACCAGAGGAGAGAGAACCTGTCTCTAGCCTAGTGTATAGTCCACAGGCATGGTATTCCTAATATAAAGATAGAACCAGGATATCGTAGCCAAGAGTCAGTGTGGCAAAATCATCCCTATCTGGGATCAATGATTTTCAAGGTGCAATTCATTTTATTCCTTTTGCTCACTCCCACACCTATATGACCGGGAGTCAGCTTCCCAGATAGGTTTGCTAATCACAGTCATTCAAGTATTTCAGTTCCTCCAATTTTTCGTTATAAATTTATTACTAACAGCCCATCATGGGATACCTGGCTGGTTTAGTTGGTGGAGCATTCAACTCCTGATCTGAGGGTTGTAAGCTTGAGCCCCATGTTAGGTATAGAGATTACTTTAAAATAAAATCTTTAAAAGAAGAAAAAAGAGGGGCACCTCAGCTCAGCTGGCTAAGCGTCTGACTCAGTTTCATCTCAGGTCATGATCTCAGGGTTGTGGGACTGAGTCTCCCACTGGGCTCCATGCTCAACGCAGTCTACTGGAAATTGTCTCTCCCTCTGCCCATTTCCAGGCTCATGGGCATAGTCTCTCTCCCTAAATGAATACATAAAATGTTTGAAAAAGAAGACACATCTCACCTCTGCCACTTAATGGGCAAATCATGTAACTCTCTAAGACTCCCTAACTTCATTTGTAAATGAAAGTGTTGTAAGGATTAGAGAAAGTGGATTTAGATGCCTTGCACAAATTTTGCCCCCTGGTAAGCACTCTTGAAAGTATTATATTAGCATTATTCTTATTATATTAGTATCATTAGTAGTATTAATAAAGTATTATATTAGTATCATAGCACATTTTAATTACTTGTCTACATCTCTCCCTCCACTACACAGTAAATTCCTCGAGGGCAAAAAATTTACCTTTGGGGGCGCCTGGGTGGCTCAGTGGGTTAAGCCGCTGCCTTCGGCTCAGGTCATGATCTCAGGGTCCTGGGATCGAGTCCCGCATCGGGCTCTCTGCTCAGCAGGGAGCCTGCTTCCTCCTCTCTCTCTCTCTGCCTGCCTCTCTGCCTACTTGTGATCTCTCTCTGTCAAATAAATAAATAAAATCTTAAAAAAAAAAAATTTACCTTTGTATCCCCAGCATCTAGCACAACAGTGCTGGGAACATAGTAAACTTTTAACAAAAGTCTATGAAATGCACAAACATGCACATGTCTGCCTTTCCAATGATGGTCTGTCCCAGGAAGGCAAAGAACTTGTCATGGGCTTCTCTTCTTTCACAGCAGCCACCATGGTTGTTGCGCAAATCCGTAGCATTTTCAAAGTACACTTATGAGTGGACCAATACATTCTTCTTATTGGGGTGGAAAAGTCACACAATGTGAAGTCTGAAGACCTAGGTTCTAGCCCCCCTTCACTCTCTTACTGAGAGATGCTGGGCATACTACCTAAGCAAACTAGGCTTGTTTTCTGCAAAATGAGGAAGAAAAAAACTCTGCAGGTTATCATAAGGATGAAACAAGATAGAGCCCCCATATATGGGTAGAATATAACTAAGAGATATAATGGAAACACACTCATATCAGATTTTATGGTTTGCAGGAAAATGGTTCAGCTTCCTGTACATCCCACTCCCGGATAGAATAAAACAATAGCATGATTATGCTGTCTTTATATGTACTTCACAAATCTTTTGGAAAAACCTGTTTGTTTGTTTGTTTTTAAGTAATCTCTACACTCAATGCGGGGCTTGAACTGACGATTCCAAGATCAAGAGTTCCATGCTCTTCCAATTGAGCCAGCCAGGGGCCCCAAACCTGGTTTTGATATTCAAAATGGAAAACACTGCCTTCTCCTACCTCAGTGCAACCAGTGAGTAGCCAGTGAGGGGCTACTTCTCTACCTGTGAACCCGCAGCATGGCTTCACTGGGATAAAAAGTGCCATATTATCTTGATTTTCTTACAAGGTTAAGTCAAAGACGAGGCCACAAATTGGACAATATTTTTTCAAAGGAAAACAGTGTTCTTAATTTAAACCAAGACCAACTAAATGCATTGCTTAGAGAACTATGTTCTATTTAGAAGAGTTTCCTGGTGATCTTAAATTAATCAGAAAACTTTATTCCAGTCTCTCTTTAAATTCTTCAACATTTATTAGTATACTTATCTAACTTGGTAATTTACTAAGCATGGTATACTGAGCATAATGGAATCTTTGTTTATAGATTCAAGACCACTTGGCAGCGATACTAGAGAGAGGACTCGAGCAGCAGATGAGTGGTTGAGTTAGATAAACATTAAGATCGCCTTCACATCTCACAATCTGGGAACTGAACAACTAGTTGTACTTTCATTTATGAAAGCGAACATCAATCATCACTGGCCAGTATCTCAGTGTGAACTAATATAGAGCCAAGAGCAAGAAAGAATATTGTTTAAGACTAGAGGCACTGAAGCCAAATTGTCAAGATTTATAGCTTATCTGTGTCATGTGCTAACTCTGTGACTTTGAACAAGTTACTTAACTTTTCTGCCTCAGTTTTCTCATGTATAAAAGTGGAATAAAAGTACCTATTTCATAGGGTTGTATGAGCATTAAGAGTTAAAACTTCTTGAGGTGCCTGGGTGGCTCAATGGGTTAAGTCTCTGCCTTCAGCTCAGGTCATGATCTCAGGATCCTGAGATCGAGTCCCATACCGGGCTCTCTGCTGAGCGGGGAGCCTGCTTCCCCCCTTCTCTCTTCGCCTGCCTCTCTGCCTACTTGTGGTCTCTATCAAATAAATAAATAAAATCTTTTAAAAAAATGAGTCAGTACTAGTACTTCTTACACTTGAACAGTGCCTGACACATAGTAGGTACTCAAAAGTGTGAGTTATTCTGTATGTTTAATATATGTCCAAATACTGGGAGCTGCCTGTGGAGTACTGCATTAAAGACTTAAAACCTTTTAAGGTAGGTCGTAGCTCACTGTAAAGGAGTAGGGGCATGTGGGTGGTTCAGTCAGTTGAATGTCCAACTCTTGATTTCAGTTCAGGTCATGATCTCAGGGTCATGAGATCAAGTCCCACATTGGGATCCATACCCAATATGGAGTCCATTTGAGAGTCTTTCTCTCCCTCTTCCCCTGGCCCCACTTCCTACCCCTTAAGTGCTCCCTCTAAAATAAGTAATAAAATCTTCCTAAAAATAAATAAAGATGAGGGGCACCTGGGTGGCTCAGAGGGTTATGTCTCTGCCTTCAGCTCAGGTCATGGTCTTGGGGTCCTGAGATCAAGCCCCACATCAGGCTCTCTGCTCAGCAGGGAGCCTGCTTCCCCCTCTCTCTGCCTGCTTCTCTGCCTACTTGTGATCTCTCTCTGTGTGTTAAATAAATGAAAATCTTAAAAAAAAAAAAAAGTAAAAAATGAAGACGAGGAAACAAGTTCTTGGAGGATGAGTACCTTACCTAAAGTCAGTGCCTTACGGAGTTTGAATCCAGACCCCTCTGCCTCCCAACTTGTTTGGCTTTCATCAAAGAACCCTGCTTCCTCCATATGCCAAAATTGAGCATATACAAAACTGAGTTGAATTTACACTAATCCAAAATATATCCCATAAACTGCCTTTGGGAACAATTCTTGATACCTGTTCCTTTCTCATTCTTGGGGCATCTGGGTAGCTCAGTCAGTGAAGCATCTACCGTCAGCTCAGGTCATGATCCCAGAGTCCCAGGATCGAGTCCCATGTTGGGCTCCCTGCTCAGCAAGGAGTCTGCTTCTCCCTCTCCTTCTGCCCCTACCCCTGGCTCCTTCTCTCTCTTGCTCCTTCTCTCTGCCAAATAAATAAATAAAATCTTAAAAAAAAAATCTTCATTTTTTTAAAAACTTATTTATTTGGCAGACAGATCACAAGTAGGCAAGCAGACAGGCAGGCAGAGAGAAAGGAGGAAGCAGGCTCCCTGCTGAGCAGAGAGTCCAATGCGGGGCTCGATCCCAGGACCCCAGGATCATGACTTGAGCCAAAGGCAGAGGCTTTAACCCACTGAGCCACCCAGGCACTCCAAAAATCCTCATTCTTAAGATAGGACAGAAATAACTCCACTAAATGTTCATTTAATTATGGATTACTTGTACCATGACCATGCAAATGATGAGTGACATTCAAACAGCTAAATAAAATCCTCTAAAATGGTGAAACTTCCTTAGCCTGTGTCTTGAGTTAAATCCTGCTGTTCTTACAAAGGACTATGAAATGTTGCCCATTATGATTACCCTGGTTCTTTTCTGAGTTATTAAGCTCCTTGTCTACTAATCCTCTAAGTGTCATCTTTACTGCTACACAATGCTACTTAGTGTGCATGTCTTGCCATTCCAAAACAGTAACCTCTGAGCTCCTGCAATCTCAAAAGTATCTTACCCAGGAGTAAACATAACTAGCATTCAACAGCTGTTTAACACTTTGGGTTTGAATGATCCAAAGCAGCTATTAAACAACGTGGTTTTTCCATTCTTCAAGAGCAGTCCAGTAAAAGATGTGAAAGAACCTGAGGAGGCCTGAAAGACCAAAAGAAGGAAGTCAAAGAAGGACTAACTATGAGGAACTGTTGAGTATTTAAGGAAAAAAAAAAGAGGGGGAGAAGCCAAAGTGAAGCCTAAGAAACAAGGAGTCTGGCAAGAGCAAATCAGAATTAAGAGAGGGAATGGTGTGGAGGAGCCAGACAATATTTAGAGTTTGAAATGAAAGGGCAATTCTAGAATTAAGGTGGGTTTGGATCCAAAGTCTTACCAAGTTTCTCTGGCTAAAGAGCCTGGGTGGCAATTTGTGGGTGGCCCACACTTAAGAACACACACACACACAAAACTGGACACAGATACAAGTGGTGAGAAGTGTCATGCAGCAGGGAGTGGCAAGAGTCAATCCTAAATGCAGTCATTTGGGTACAATGTGCCCTTCAGAGAGGGCATGGTGACAGCATGGGCTAATTTACAGAGCCGCCAGGGCAATAACTCAGAAAGCAATACTGTCTTCTCACAACAAAACGAGGCAGCCCCAGAATGTTTCATGGTGGTAAAAAGCTGCATTACAGCACACTGAGATCCCGGAACCAATGAAAGGAGACCAGTTTACCAAAACGAGTCTTGACAGAGTACGTTTCTGGCAAATACATTATTATGCACTCATTCTACTCTTGTCCTGGAGAAACTATTTAGTTTCCTTATATGGCCCTTCTCTTCAGCACTCTCCTGTAAAATAACTAATGTCTTCTTAGAGAAACAAAGATAGAAAAGAAATAGAACTGTTCCACTCGCCCCCTCCCACCCCGCCCCTCCCTTTTCAGGGAGCTGCGTAGAGGCAGAGATCCTTGAGAGTGTCAGAAAACTACCCTGTTTTTTAAATCAGTTTTTAAAAAACTGAAATTATTTCTTGCCAGAGAAATCTATGTTGATGGAGGAAGAGAAGGGAAACTCTGCAATTGTCTACACTGGCTGCCAGAATGAAGCAGCCTCATTTTAATGGTGACATTTTTCTCTAATCCCACTAAAACTTTAATTTTAATAGTACCAGAACTAAGATACAATGTGCATGCATGGGTAGAAAGACTCACTATATGACATACCAACTCAAAGAAAATGCCAGCTGCCCTCTCAGATGACAATCAACTTCTAATGTTACTCCTCTTCTTAAAATTCTTTAGTTGGCCCTTAGTCTTCAAATAAAATCCTAACTTTTCACCAGGACCCCAGCCTCATTTCTCAATACATTTATTTCCCTCTTACTCCCAAAGTCTGCCATCCATTTCCACCCAAAGTCATGCTCCTCTGCCTAGAAAATCTTTTTCACTCCTCTTTGCTTGGTCAAATCCTACTTACCTTTCAAATATCTCCTTAGCTTTCTCTCTTCTAGAAAGAATGTCCACCCTCCTGAGGTCTCAGAGAAGCCTGTGCTTATTTGTCACTGCATTCTACCATAGGACGTTATAATGTCATTTTACTGGCTTGTCTCTTCCGCTAGATCCTGCAGACAAGCATAGGACTCTACTATACCCCTTGTGCCCAGCTCAGAGGCCTGACATATAGTAGATACACATAAATGTTTTCATGAATAGTATATACAGCTAAGGAATTTCACTTTCTTTCAAAAGAAAGGTATCTACTCTGGAAACTGTTTCATAAAATAGGGCAATTATCGGGGCACCTAGGTGGCTCAGTGGGTTAAGCCTCTGCCTTCATCTCAGGTCAGGATCTCAGGGTCCTGGGATTGAGCCCTGCATTGGGCTCTCTGCTCAGCAGGGAGCCTGCTTCCTCCTCTCTCTCTCTCTGCCTGCCTGTCTACCTACTTGTGATCTCTCTTGGTCAAAAAAAATAAATCTTTAAAAAAATAAAATAAAATACGGCAATTATCATCATCTCCCTTTGATCACATTTACAGCCAGAATGATGACCCTGAAAGAGTCTAACCTCTGATTCATATCCTTGACAACATTTCAGAAAGCTGGTAGCTGCTGGCATCATTTCTCACATCAGGAAGGAAGCCACCATTTGGAAAGCACCTATGTGTTACCACATTTTTTATTTTTTTAAGATTTTATTTATTTATTTGACATAGAGAGAGAGACAGCAAGAGAGGGAACACAAGCAGGGGTAGTGGGAGAGGAAGAAGCAGGCTTCCCGCTAAGCAGGGAGCCCCATGCAGGGCTCGACACAGGACTTGATCCCAAGACCCTGTAATTATGACCTGAGCTGAAGGCAGACGCTGAACAGGTGCCCCGTGCTACCACCTGTATACCAAATTTATGCTACTTAAATACATATTTTTTCAGTCTTGACAAATCCAGAGTTCCTCATTTTAGCTCTATTTTGACAAAGAACCTGAGGCTTAGAAATGTGCCCAAGGTCACATGGCTAGCAAGTGATGAAGCCAAACAAATACAGTGTGCAAGATCAGGACTACATTTTCTCCGAAGCGAACTAAAAATTGAGTCTGGCTGAAACTAAGAGTTCCCATGGGGCTGAAAAAATGATGAAGGCAGCAAATAACTTGTTCATCTCAGACTACGGGGTGTGCAATTTTAACAATATAAACTGGAAACCAGCCTTGTCTCCATTCAGAGTTGAGGTGACTGCACACTGCGGCTGTCCTGTTGAGTAACCGCCCCAGCAGACATTCAGTTTGAAGCACTGTTTTAACACAGCTTCTCAAATGTATTTAATTCCTGTGGAGAACACAGTAGAGTTTTGCTTAAAAAGGGAAAACAAAGGCCACCACTTCACTCCTTCCTAAACCTTGTAGACAGCTCAGAGGTTAGGCAGCAGACTGGATATGGATATGGGCATCATCATTTCAAAGAGGGAACTCCAACCACCACCAAGAATTTTCCAATTCAAAATTCAGTTTTATGAGAGATCCCAGCATAATAATTAAAAAAAAAAAAAAAAAAACTAGACTGTTTTTTCTTTAATTTTCCATTCTCATTAAGAAAAAGGACTAGAGGCAATGACAAAAATAACCACCTAAAAGAGATCACTCTCCAGAGGGTTTTTTGGAAAGATAAGTTGAGGTTTTCCATCCTTTTACATTTTAGAAAGAAAGGGCTATGGAATATGTCAAGCTTTACTCTGCTTGCTACACAAAGCCTCTGCCTTCTCAAGTCCTAGATGTAATGCCAGGACTCATCTCCCAAACTTCTGGTCTCAATCAAGTCCACACAGTGCCTGGCCAGGAAGCCCTGGGGGACGGCTGGTAAAGACGTTCACGTTAATCCAAGGTCAGTCGAAGTCCTAACCTTAAACAGCAGACGGCTGACTGCATCACGACATACGCAGGCTAAGTCAGACATCCCTCGTCTGTCAGTAGTGAGCCACGCCAGCAGCCGAGCCTGCATTCCTTTGCCTGGAACTCACTGTGCAGGATTCACTACACCACCACCTCCATCCACCGAGCTCACTATCCAGCCATAATGAAAACTGCTCAAAAGTTATCACAGGACTAGACGATTTTCCATAAGTAACAAATGAAAATGTTTTACTTGCTGTTTAGTCCTAACAACTCAGTTTCTCCATCTTTTCTTGGCTAGCTTGTATTTTTAGGCAAATGGGAGGGTTAAAAATACAGATGAGCAACATCTGTATAAAAATGTGTGCTTTCTCTCTTCCATTCCTGGAAAGTTGCTGTTTCTGAACATTCAGGTTCCTCGAGAAGGAGAAATTTTTCTTGACTACTGTACCCTGCACGTGGAAAGGGATTTCTCTTCTTAGCCTCCATTTCATTGGCTGGTGTTCACTCTCCAGGTACTGAGATTGGGAGCAGGAAGGAGACAAAGCTCAAAAGAAGTGTAAAGTGCGCTGTGTGTCAGCAACATGGCAAGGCCTCCGCTGCCATCAGGGTGGACACTAAGTCATTTCTGGTGGAGTCAAACATTATATTTCTATTTGTGCTCTGCCTGAGGCTTTCCCCTACTTACTAATTGAGAGTGAAGGTCCAGAGAGCTTTTGTGAAAGGGAGAGAACACCAGCAATGTGCTGGTCTGTAGCCAGGAGTCCGTGTACTTTCTAACAGAGGAAGAGAGGATTAGAGAATTACAGGGAGATTTTTGTTTCAGCCTTTAGTCCAACCAAGATTTACAAGACTTACAGAAAATGGCTTCACACAGAAGTACGGTAGTGGGGAAGGGATTATAGAGGGAGTGGTAAACACGTCCTGTAAAATTCAGGGATAAATGAAGACCCACACAAGTCCACAGAATGCAAAGGAACACGGAGGAATACTTCCTGAGCCATAAGTGCTCAGGGCAGAGGGTGTGTAAGGGCCCAATGAATTAGCAACTAAATGGCTTCAGTGATAATTCTGAAACCTGTTCCAATTTATTTTTGGAGTGGATTCTTCTCCAGAACAGGTCAAAGATTGTGCTTAAGAAAATGTCCTTAGAACATAACAGCTTCTTAAATATTCTTTTGCCTCTTGCTTCCAGGTGCTTTCCCTTTGGTTAAAAACCAGAAACAGTATAAACCTCACAGGATGGAAGAAGTCTTTTGATATAGGCAAGGTCAGGCACAGGATGAACTTACACAGTAAGTGAGAGTCTGTCTGTCTTGGTCTTCTCCTCTGACCACTCCATGTCTCTGACTTAACAGAGATGGCAGTTCACTTCCTCTGGAAGAAGCCAGTAATGGATACTTGTCTGTTGGCTTTGCCCAGAGCAGCAGTCCCTTTCTTTGGGCCCTTTCGTTCTTCTTTGGGTTCTTTTTTCACAGTCATAGTGGAGGGTCTGTGTATGGAGGAGGTCTTCATCTTAAGCTCCTCTTCACTATCTGTGCAGGATTCACTCTCGTAGACTTTTTCAGTCACTGGCAGAATAAGGAAAAAATGGGATAGGAATGGGTCGAGTCATTTAGAACAATACAATTAAGAGAATGAGATGTTGGGTGCCTGGGTGGCTCAGTGGGTTGGGCCTCTGCCTTCAGCTCGGGTCGTGGTCTCAGGGTCCTGGGATTGAGCCCCACATTGGGCTCTCTGCTCAGCGGGGAGCCTGCTTCCCTCTCTGTCTGCTTCTGCCTACTTGTAATCTCTGTCAAATAAATTAATTAATCTTAAAAAAAAGAGAGAGAGAGAGAATGAGATGTCTTGTTCCCTCTGGTTCCCTCAGATCCTCTGATCAAAGCAGGTGTGCTCACCTAGTCCTGAAGCTTTCTTCCACTGGGAGATCACTTCTGGCCACAAGTGGGAAGTCTGTGTATCCTGAGCTCACACAGACTCTAGCTGGGGCTCAGAATCAACATTCAACATTACTGTGTCATGCTACGTCCTATGCCTTTTAATGGGCCCCTATCATTTGATTACCCGAATTCTGCATTTGGGTCCTTGGTCTATGCTAGCTAACTTCTTAAACTCTGCACTGAAATTGTCTGTATCTCAAACACCTACTTCTATCTCCGTGCTTTGACTAACTTCTTCATCCTCACTTCCCTGACCCAATAGTGCCTACCTATTTCCATTGTTGGTTTCCCTAGCCCTAATCTCTACTCTATTTGCCAGTCCCCATCCTGTCCAACAAGGCTTACAGTTAGACCCTCCTGGCTAGCTCTATCCTGGTATCATTCACTCTGCATATCCTAAGTACAAAGAAATGTAGATTACTTAGCTGTTCAGTTCTTAGTTCCGAATGACTCAAGACTTAGTAGTAGTCTCCATTACGATGATAACTGCCTCAAGTGACAAACTTTATCATTTTAAGTAAGGACAGTGATAAAATGAGAAACAAAGTTACTAATTCTCTTAACTTCCTATCAGCCGAAGGCATATATTGCCTTCTCTTAAACCAATAATATTCACTGATCTCTTCCCAATGGAAACTTCGAAAAGTGAGCAGTCAGTACAAAGCAGCTGAAGAGAAGACAGGCACAGGCACTAACTTCTGACAATGATGTCACAGAGCTGATGAGCGTCTCTTCAGTATTACTGAGGCGCACAAACCATACACGAGAAACAGCACAATGCCACCCTCCTGTGACTAGAGAGAGCTGCAGCAGCTGTATAACCGGCTGTATGACCGTCTAAATTCTTTCTCAGCCTTCGAAGCTGCAGCAGGAGGATGAAGAAAAACAGTAAAGGAAAACCTCTCCTCTTCGCTGAACACAGTAACCTAATGCGATAATAAATGTACAAGCGATTGAAGTGAAAGGTATTTTTCCCATTAAAGAACAATAATAGTTTTTATTTTTTTAAGATTTAATTTATTTATTTGACAACAGAGATCACAAGTAGGCAGAGAGGCAGGTGGGGGGGGGGTGGGGGGAAGCAGGCTCCCCGCTAAGCAGAGAGCCTGATGTGGGGCTTGATCCCAGGACCCTGAGATCATAACCTAAGCCGAAGGCAGGGGCTTAATCCACTGAGCCACCCAGGTGCACCACGAATAATAGTTTTAAGCACTTAATTACTGATTGTTCTTTCTAATAAAATATATTAGTCAAACTGTTCCAGAGGCAGTGGCTTTGGAATCAAACAGATCTGCATTCTACCATCTAGTCTGCCACTGACATGTTCTCAAACTTTTGGTGTGCATCAGGATCCCCTGCAGGGCTTGTTCAATTTCCAGTTTCAGATTCAGTAAATCAGGAATAGATCTGAGAATTTGCTTTTCTAACATGTTCCCAGGGAATGCTAGTCTCCTGACCACACTTTGACAGTCAGTGCTCTTTCCTCCCCTGTAAAATGGGGATAACACCACCTCACAGAAGGTACAGATGCACCTAGTAATCTTAGGCAAGTACCTGCCCATGCGATTTTTCTCCCCTTACGATGGGAAAGCCATGCTGGAGGTCAACTGGCTGTGGCCAGTGGAGCATCCCTTCTCCACAGCCATCTAATGCCATTGAGGTTGCATAATTAACGGTTCCTCCTCAAGAACTCCTAGGATTTGTCATTACTTTCAAGAGCCTAGAATTCACTTTGCTAAAAACACTGATAAGCTTTAAACATATATCTTAAGTGTTCTCAAAGGCCTTACTACTCAATTGCGCTCCACAGACGAGTGCATGCGACTCTCCCCTGAGTTTACTAGAAATGCAGAATGTCAGGTCCTGCCTGAGGGCTTACTGAATCACAATTTGATTTTTAGCAAGGTCCTCAGGTAATGCATCTACTCAGCCAAGTTTGAGAAATGTTACTCTAAGATACTTAGGGAATTCCCATGGCATACCTATTAGTTTAGCAATTATGATCCCTGAATACCACCACCATCTCATAAGCAAATTGAAAAGCATTATGTAACTGGATTTTTGGAACAAACTTATGAGCTCCTATTTACTCAATATCTCAAATTAGGAAAGTCTGAAGAGTCACATGCAGATCTAAAAAAGAAACAACTTACTATTAGTTGGTGGTATAAGACTTGCTCCTTCATAAGCTATATTTTGTATTCAAATGGCAGGTCTATAATATTGAACTCCAACATCAATTAGCTCATTATTTCATTACTTATTACTGAAACCACTGGTTGTCTCATTGCCAGTTCTGTGCAATGCACTGCTTGAGGGAGTTAAAAACCAGTCAGGGCAACACCAATAAAATTTCTTAAGCAGCACACTTGGTGTACCTCGAGAGCTGTAAGAAGGATTTCTATATTCAAAGCTATAGTTATTTCAAACTACAGGACAAAGGAGATTTCAATATAAAAAATACAGAGTCTTTATTTTAACTGAGTAACATGCAACTGTTCTGACCTACCAAGTTTACATGGGCAACATTAGAATTATTATTCTCTACTCAAACAATATTTTGCTCTTAGAAATCCACTTCATCTAGAAGTCTACCCCAAACTTATCTCAGGGGCTCAACTCCCCAGTTTCCACAGCAAACTCAAAGAAAGAGAAAGACCAGTTTTTAAAACTCCCATACCAACTCTGATCCAGCACAGGATCGGGCAAACCCCCTGTGCTGGTACACTGGAAGAGTCCAAAAAGAGAAAGGAAAACACAACTCCTTTGTTGGTAACAAGAGCCAAGATTCATTAGGTTGAGCTTGGACTAAAAACCTTAAAAAAAAAAAAAAAAAGTGCTATGAGAGCAGTTTTCACTGCAGCATCCAAGGCTCTTAATAGTCCTGTCTGGAGACAGGAGTACAAAAAACCCCATCCCATACCTGGCCCAAACGTGAGTGCTGTGTTTTGAACAAAGCAATAAGTAATTAGCCACAAACTCCCAGTGAATGCTCACAATGATATATCTGACATTTTCTTTTGGGGTAGGAGGAGGAAAAAACTAGTGGTGATGCTTTTGTCCTCTTGAATTTAAAAGAAAAAAAAAGAATAAGAACTTCAACAGTAAATATATATATCATCAATAGTCAAACCAAAATGCTTAACAGTACACTATTAAAAGATTGAAAGCAAATAAAACAGAACAAAAAACAAAAAACCAACCCTTCTCAAAGTCTGGAATTCATAGGCTCACAAAAAATTCTGGCACTGAAAAGACAAATTTCCACATGTAAGGAATTTTATTCCCCGATCATATGCTACAATTAAAATGGCACAAGCCTTTTCAGAAGAGTGGGAGGTGAGGAACAATGAGATGGAGTTCATACTAGTTCTAACAACCACATATCATAGGAAAAGTGGATTCTTCAGAGATGATCAATCTTTTTAAGATAAAAGTTTGAACCAGAAAAGGAAAATCAACAAAGGGAAAAAAATACTTCTTTAAGAGAGCAAGTGCTGCAGGAAGGGAGAAACTACAGTTACAGGCTATCCAACTAACAAGGGGTTTACAAACCTAAGCCCGCAACTCTTTTTTTTTTTTTTTAAAGATTTTATTTATTTATTTGACAGAGAGAGATCACAAGTAGGCAGAGAGGCAGGCAGAGAGAGAGAGGAGAAAGCAGGCTCCCTGCTGAGCAGAGAGCCCGATGCAGGACTCGATCCCAGGACCCTGAGATCATGACCTGAGCCTAAGGCAGCGTAAGCCCGCAACTCTTTCTAAACACAAAAGGGCAGCACCAGGACTAGGGCATCCCCTCCAGCTTCAAGCATGAAAGCCCCACAGAAGTGGGAGTCAACTGTGGAAGGGGAGGGCAAGGTTAAACAATGGCTGAAGGAATCAACCTATAATTCAAAACCTAAATTCTCATTTCCCTCTAGGACACCAAAGAAAGCACGTGCTTTTACTAACATGACTTACCAACAGGCAACTTATAAAGGAAGTGATGTGGATTAGTCAAACCCCTCTGTAGAACAAACGGGACAAAATACCATGAAGATTCTTACACTCTCTTCAGAGTCTAAGCATCTGTGGGGGCTTCTTTTCCACTGTTTAAATGTATAAAACAACCCCTATAAAAAACTAAAAGTTTCTCAATGTCAGTAACATTTTAAGTTAGTAATTATGGTTTCCACCTTGAAAGTGTGTTGTCGTTGCTGTTGTTTTTAAGATTTATTTATTTATTTGAGAGAGACATAGACAGACATGGAGAGTGAGCAAGTGCAAGCAGGGGAAAGGGCAGAAGGGAAAGACTCTGAAGCAGACTCTCCACTAAACAGGGAACCTGAAGCCAGGCTTGATCTTATGACCCGGAGATCATGACCTGAGCCAAAATCAAGAGTGAGATGCTCAACCAACTGAGCCACCCAGGTGCCCCAAAAGTGTTTTTAAATATTACCTCACCTGTATCTTAACAAAGCCACATAAAAATGGGTATTTTACATCTATTCCATAGATCAAGAAACTCCCCACCAGAGGTGATGTGACTTTCATCCAATATCTCAAAGCATGTTCTTACAGCATATGGCCCAAACATGCACCCACGATCTGACTTTAACTGTAGTCTCCTCTACACTCTGCTACTCCGAGTGTGTGCCAGACAAGCGGCCCAGTCTCACTTGGGGGTGAGTCACGTGCACACTCAAGTGTGAGGTGACTTGCTCTGTAAGTGATTATGAAGCCTCTCTATGGTAATAATTCTAATTCTAGATTTAGAGCCAAAAATGCTTCTTACCCATGCAGCCTTCCTCATCTACAAAGGTTTTCGATTTCAGCACCCGCTTTCGTTTTCTTTTTTCTCCACTTGAGCTCTAAAAGATCAAGAAAAATTAGAGGTTACAACCATGAATCTACAGAGAAAAGTAACAAAAATTTCTACAACAATTGCCCTCCAATATTCCATGATGACAAAAAGTTGAAGGAGGAACTCTACCCACTTCCTTTTAGGGACCAGTCCTACCACACAGACAAGTTACGTTCTTGTATATGCAAGTTGTTTATGAGATAAAAAGCACATTCAGCCAAGAACTGTGTTCATTCAGTCAACAAACTTTTTGGAGTAGTGCAGGTACCATGGTTAGAAAGACCAATAGGACAAGGACCTTAGTCAAGATGAGAGACAAGGAAAACAGACCACTGCAATCCAATGTGGTTACAAGGTCTTTAACGGAGAGGCTGTGGCAGACATTGTGGGAGCACAAAGGGAAGGCCCCTAAACCAGATGAGATGTTTCCATGGCATCCCCATTTGCTGGGGAAACTTGCTATTTTATATTTTAAAGGTTTACTTATTTATTTGAGAGAAAGAGCGCAAAAGAGCACGAGATGGAGGAAAGGAGAGAAGGGCAGAGGGAGAGGGAGAAGCAGATTCCCTGCTGAGCAGGAGGCCTGATGTTGGGCTCAAGCCCAGGACCCTGGACCCAGACACTCAACCAACTGAGCCATCCAGGTGCCCCAATACTTGTTTTTTTTTTTAGACTTGACACTGCAACACTGCCCCCATCTAATTTAGTCTTACACAGGTATTACTAATACCAATGTCCTTTTATCTCTACTGGTCTTTTAACCATTTTCTCCTTAGCTAATGAAAAATTAGTGCAAAATTTAAATGACAGTCTTAACATAATGGATTAAGGAAAACTAAAGTCATAAAGGGGAAAAAAACTTGTTAGCATCCTTCTCCTCAACTCTTCATTATTTACACAGATAGATGTAGACAAGGTGCAGCTGAAGTTCATTCAGAACTGTATTTCCCCATTTGTTGCCAGCTTTTCTCACCTTGCCCTTTTCCAGAAGAGTTTCTGAAGAGCAACAAATGTGTATAATTGTTTGTTCTACTCTATTTTTCCACAGTTTGCTCTGATGCAGGCAACACCTTATTTGGTGCAATTCCAACAGAAGTAAGGTAGCACAGCAGCCTTGATGCTAGAGGTCAGAAAAATAAAACTACTCCCAGGCCTGACCTCAGCAACCTTCCTAAGACTTTGCGCCTATCACTGAACTCTCGCTTCAGGTGAGGACAGGGAATGCCCAGTCTGTAGTAACTACAGGAGAGCAAAATGAGACAAGAGCCATCTACTGGTATCTGTGAACTGTACAGCAGCAACCGATTCAGCACAGGAGTTTCAGGTCCTTGGGAGATAGAGGACAGATGGAAAGGCAACTGTCCCAGTAAAGCTTTACCTTGACAGAAGGAGGTTCTGGTTCAGTCTTCGGTACTGGTTCAGGAGGTGGAGAAGGCGGAGGAGGAGGTGGGGATGGTGACTCAGCTTCATAATCCCCAGGAGAGTCTGGTATGACTGAAATAATGAAACAAGCTTAGATAAGAGAATTGTGGCACTATCTGGTACAACGCCCTCTCCAGTGGCTTTCAAGCCGAAGGCGGCCGCTTAACCATCTGAGCCACCCAGGCATCCCTCCAGTGGCTTTTTAAACTTTCGTGTCCAACACAGGACATTTTGCAAGCAGTAATTCATGAAAACCATAGGCTCTGCAGTTAAATATCTTTAAAATATACATTTCCTTGGGGTGCGTAGGTGGCTCAGTTGGTTCAGTGTCCAACTCTTGTTTTCAGTTCAGGTCCTGATCTGAGGGTTGTGGGATCAAGTCCTGTGTCAGGCTCTGTGATCAGTGGGGAGTCTGCTTACAGATCCTCTGCCCAGTCTGTAGTAACTACAGAGAGCATCTGCCCATTCCTCTGATCACTCTCTGCCTCCTTCTCTCTCTCAAATAGATAGATAAATCTTTTAAAAAATACACATTTTCTTAACTTTATACAAAGAAAAAGCAAAGAATTTTTTTAAAGTTTTTATTTATTTATTTGACAGAGAGACAGAGACAGTGAGAGAAGGAACACAAGAAGGGGGAGTGGGAGAGGGAGAAACAGGCTTCCCACTGAGCAGGGAGCCAATGTGGGGCTTGATCTCAGAACCCTGGGATCATGACCTGAGCTGAAGGCAGACACTTAATGACGGAGCCACCCAGCTGCCCCAAGAATTAAGAATTATTATTATTATTATTATTTTTAAAGATTTTATTTATTTACTTGACAGAGATAGATCACAAGTAGTCAGAGAGGCAGGCAGAGAGAGAGGAAGAAGCAAGCTCCCCGCTGAGCAGAGAGACTGATGCGGGGCTCGAACCCAGGACCCTGAGATCATGACCTGAGCCGAAGGCAGAGGCTTTAACCCACTGAGCCACCCAGGCGCCCCAAGAATTAAGAATTATTAAAGCTGGAATATACCTTAGAGATCACCTTAGCTAAACCTTTTATTTGACAGGAAAGTCAGGATATAAAGTTGTTTTATAAATATCTACTGATCAGGGATGCCTGGGTGGCTCAGTGGGTTGAAGCCTCTGCCTTCGGCTCAGGTTATGATCCCAGAGTCCTGGGATCGAGCTCCACATCAGGCTCCCTGCTCAGTGGGGAGCCTGCTTCTGCCCACCCCCCCACTTGTCTCTCTCTCTACTTGTGATCTCTCTCTGTCAAAATAAATAAATTAAAAATCTTAAAAAAATATATATCTACTGATCATCCACCACGTGTCATGTATTCATTCCACTTATAATTGTTCCCTTTATACTCACAACAACACTAAGAGACAAATATTATTTTTTTGACAAATATTATTATTCACGCATTACAGTTGAGTAAAAAGAGGTTAATGAGCTTGCCAAGGTCATGGAGCTTACAACTGAAACAGGAAGCTTTCGACTCCAGTCAGTCTGATGCCACAGCCTTACGAGTCCAACTATCCTGTGTTGCCTCAGCTTTCAGGGCAGACATTTTCTTTTAAGATTAAGTGGATATAATTCTCAGATTACAGCAAATGTTCCATGCCAGAATTTTTGTGACCGTGATGTAAGGTTTATCTGCAATCACCTATAGATGTTTGTTAGACTGTAATTTTCCAGCTGACCTTAAGAGCATAAACTGAAGGAAAAACTACCTTGAAACAGTCACAATTATAGCTCTAACAACTAAGACTTGCTCAGTATTGTATAGGGCCGCTATTTCTAGTGATCGCCTATTGATGAGGTTTGTTTCACTACAGTGAGATTAGCAGGAAAGAATACTTTTGGGAAAGCAATATTGCTCTGGAAGTGGAATCACCCAAGAAGAGAGAATCACCAGAGGGATCTCATCATTCCTGAACAATCCCAGAAACAGTGGTCTTGTATAAGGCTCATGAGGGAGGAAGTGAAACTCCTCAGCTGACCTATTGCTTAATCATCACAAAGAAATTGCTGGTAAAAAGACTGGATAGCTGCTTAGCCTCACCTGCTCCCTGAACCTCCTGGCTGTATTCAAATTCTTAGCACAAGTCTTGGATCTGAAATTCTCCCAACTGATTAGGTCAGTGTTAAAAATTATGACAGTGGAGGGCTGAAGGCCAAATGACCTAAAGAGGTGAAGCAAAACAAGAGCCAGAATGAAACAATAAATTATACACTTCAGTATGAAATGGGCCCCAAAACTTTATAAGTCTGGGAAATAAGAGTCAGAAACATGAGGAAAGTAGTCCAGCCAGTAACCCAGCTCTGGGAGGCTAGAACATAACAGGAGCTCAAGTAAGCAAAAGTCAAACCACAGAACCAGGCTCTCATTTTTCTGAAGGTATAGCAACTCAGAAAGCTGTGTCACGTGTTTTTCACAGGCAGGAGGAAGCTTTACACAGCAAGAAAGCCAAACAAAAGGAATTTTGAGTACTCACAGTAATAAATTTAAGAGTTTTAATCCTATTTCCACTTTGGCAACCATTAAAACATTTAATCCTAGTACCATCCTCTAAGACCCCTCTCACTGCACTGTATGGAATTGTTTACCTAGATCCCCCCAACCCTACACCCCGACTCTAACCTCCAGAGAGGCAGAGACATCACAATTTCCCTGGCACTGAACACAAATAACAGTATTTTTTAAAAAATTTATTTGACAGAGAGAGATCACAAGTAGGCAGAGAGGCAGGCAGAGAGAGAGGAGGAAACAGGCTCCTTGCTGAGCAGAGAGCCCGATGCAGGGCTTGATCCCAGGACCCTGAGATCATGACCTGAGCTGAAGGTAGAGGCTTTAACCCACTGAGCCACCCAGGTGCCCCAACAGTATTTTTTTAATAAAGGAAAACAATCATTTTCTGAACTACATTTGGGCTGAGCGGCTTCTAGGTCAAGGAAGAGTGAGCATATGCCTCCCTCTCCCTTCCACATCCCCCCAAAGAGAATGATTACAATGATGACAAAGGAATGAAATGCTGTAAACCTGCCCCTCCACCCCCACCATACCAGGGAAGAGAAAAGAAAAGGGAGCAAGCCAAGAACTTGTAATGAATAAGAATTTTTAGCAAATCCCCCAAAGATGGAAGGCAGATGGGAGAAAGTTGACAAGAGAAGCATCAGTCAAGTAGATGAGTCAGACAGGAGAGGTTACTATCTATTACAAAACTTCTATTTTATCTGGTTTTTCAAATCGTGTTTCACTTTATTTAAAAAAATGTTTTAAGGAGGGGCACCTGGGTGGCTCAGTGGGTTAAGCCGCTGCCTTGGGCTCAGATCATGATCTCAGGGTCCTGGGATCAAGTCCCGAATTGGGCTCTCTGCTCAGCAGGAAGCCTGCTTCCCTCTCTCTCTCTCTCTGCCTGCCTCTCTGTCTACTGTGATCTCTCTGTCAAATAAATAAATAAAATCTTTAAAAAAAAAATGTTTTAAGGAAAATATCTTAAGAAAGGAAGGATAGAGAAAACAACTAGAATTTTCTGGACTTTACAAACATTAATCATTCACTCATAATAATCCCACAAAATCCCTATTATTTGTTTTATTATTATTTTTTAAAGATTTTATTTATTTATTTGACAGAGATCACAAGTAGGCAGAGAGGCAGGCAGAGAGAGAGGGGAAGAGAAGCAGGCTTCCCGCTGAGCGGAGAGCCCGATGCAGAACTCAATCCCAGGACTCTGAGATCATGACCTGAGCCGAAGCAGAGCCTTTAACCCACTGAGCCAGGCACCCCTCCTATTATTTGTTTTTAAAAAATCTGCCCACATTCATATGCTAGAATCCATGTCTCCCTACTTTAGTCTTTACTATCAAGGCAAGCATTCTCCCTTGATTTATTTTTAGTGACACAAGCATAAGCAACGTTTCATACATTGGTGTATTTTATTTTTTTAAATTATTTTTATTTATTTATTTGACAGACAGAGACACAGGTAGAGAAGGAACATAGCAGAGGGAGTGAGAGAAGGAGAAGCAGGCCCCCCGTGAAGCAGGGAGCCCAATGCAGGGCTTGATCCCAGGACCCTGGGATCATGACATGAGCCAAAGGCAGATGCTTAACAACTGAGCCACCCAGGCACCCTTACACTCGTGTATTTTAAATCTATCTGTAATGACTTTGCAGCTCTTCAGATAAAAGACACTCAAACAGTAAAATGTAACATTATCCCAGGAAAACAACCTTTGTTGGTGCAGAATAAGAACTGTGGTAAAACAAATTTCAGGGATCCAGCAATGTAACCACTGTTTAATCACAGAGTTCTATGGCAGAGATAGGTAATTAGAAATTCTGGAAATCATTCATAGCTTCCTAGGAAATTTTTTAAACTACCTATCTTAACCTAAAAAGAGGAGGGTGTCATTTGCTTAACATTCTCCATAAGCAATTTGCGAAAACTGAAAATGTTAGCAAAAACTCAAACGTATCAATTAAAACTATTTCTTCCTAGCAACGTAGACATTACTCTTAATGTAATTTCTTTCTGGGTCTGGCCTTTTCTTGCTTGACAGAATATGCAGACCTGCTGAATATGCTCAAGCCTCTGCCAGGAAGAGAAACAAAGGAAAAGTCCCTTGAGTAGAGATTTAAAGATATGAAGTTGAACAGAATTTTCTGAGAAGAGATTTACTACTGTTAAACACTTATTGAACACCTCTATAACAAACGTAGGGTGAATAATAAGGAAAGCTGCTATGTTAAGCACTGTCCTGGCACTGTTAATATGTCTTATTTGATGTTCATAAAAAAACCTACACAGTGTGTGATAACATCCCCAATTTAGAGATGGAGAAACAAAGAAGTGGAGAAATTAAACAATCTGCCTAAAGTCGCACAGTAAGTGGCAGAGGTAAGATTTATATTCATATCTGTTTGACTCCAAAGTCCCTGCCATTTCCTCCACTCCTGTTGCTCATCTGCTAATTTCCAGCAAAAGGCAGCATCCTGAATAACCTATATTGGTAATAAAATGGTAATAGGTTAGAGACGCTGTGAAGGTTTAAATTAAAGCTCATTGACTTTGAGACAAAGAAAACATTCAGGAATAAAAAGGAAAAGGTTTATAAATTTAGTCAGATGCTAAAAATTATTTTTACTAGGTAAAAAATCTGAAAGCCTGTCATCTATATTATCCATTACTATAGGTTGTCCTCTTTTCACATTTCTTTTCGCTTCTTTCCAACTAATAACCCCACTCATATTTCTAATCACCCACAAGTATTGTTTTTGTGGGATAAGGATCAGAACTACAAAGAATATTTCAAAAATATGTAACAAGTGCTCAATCAACCACAGTAATTCCTTGACTTAGAGCGGACTCCTTCACTAGACTATCGAATTTACCTTTTCAAAGTACATTAGGCTAATGGCTTGAAAGCCTCTTTCAGAATCTTCCCCAAGTCCTTTCCTGCTTGGAAATATGGAAGACTAATCCAATTAGCACATATTCCTGTTATATTCTAATTATTTTCCCAAGTGTCTGCATGGAGTTGCCTCTATTTCTCAATTCTTTACTGGTCAGAACGTTCCTTAATGGTTCTTGTTTCATCTACATGCTTGGGTATCCTCCTTTCAGTAGTCTTGGTCAAAACATTTTGATAAATGACATGGAATGAGTATACAGCAACTACCCCTCTAGGATGCTCACAATGCCCTATCCCTACCCACTCCAGAGTCACTAAAAAAACCACAGCTCTGGTGGGCACTATACCTCTCATGGGGTATCAGAGGCCACAAATTCCAACATAAGTAAGCCTGGCTGTTAGGATCTAAATCCATGGAAGAGTCCAAGATGTGCCTCTATCATAGACAGATTTAATTTCCTTCTACAATTTCCTGGGTCTGTTCATTTCTTTTACATTACAATCATCTGTTTACATAATTTGCTTTTTCACTCAATTGTACATGTACAGTTGCTGAGTTGTTTTGGGGAAACCTCTGTTGTCATTTTCAGTTCTTCTTATAGCATTTTCAGGTAAGAGTAGAGTCTAACAAGTTTATTTTGTCCTTCAACAGCATGCTGATTCCTTTTTCTTTGTTATTCTCCTTTAATCTCTTCTAGCATCAGTCTGTTTGTCTTTATACCTTCACTTGATGCTGAATTCCTTTCGACTATATCTCCCTAGTCCCCTCAAAATGTTTTTTACTCAGTATGGCAAAAATTCATGGAGAACTGATTTTGAAAATCCAAGCTTTTCACCACTATTCTCAAAACAGGGTAGAAGTCATCTGGTATGTGAGTTCAACCAAGGCATCTTTCTCTTTAACAGCCTCCTCTTTCTCTACACCTTCATTTACACATTTACACTCTTTGGGAAGAGATTTTGCCTCTTAGAGTATCTGATATTTTTGAAGAGGCACATTAATTTTGCCCTTGGGGCACCTGGGGGGCTCAGTGGGTTAAAAAAAAAAAAAAAGAATCTTGCCCTTACTCTGTTGATCTCACAACAGTGCCCACAGCCTAAAACTGAAAGGGTCTATGGCATCAATCCCTTTCAACAATGACACTATAGATTCTTAATCTTGGCATGGCTTTATTTACGTGGTGTGGAATACCACCATGCCACCAACAGCCTTGATGCCTACAATATTACCCATTTTAAAAGAGTCACATGAAGGTAGCCAAAGGAATATCACCACTTCATTTTTAAAAAAGAGAAGCTCTTTGATAATATATATAATAATAACCCTTATTCTTTTTCTTTTTTTTTTTTTTTTAAAGATTTTATTTATTTATTTGACAGAGAGAAATCAAAAGTAGATGGAGAGGCAGGCAGAGAGAGAGAGAGGGAAGCAGGCTCCCCGCCAAGCAGAGAGCCTGATGCGGGACTCGATCCCAGGGCCCTGAGATCATGACCCGAGCCGAAGGCTGTGGATCAACCCACTGAGCCACCCAGGCGCCCCTTATTCTTTTTCTTTTATGTTTATTTTGGCATATTACCAGAAAATGATGGTTCTTGTCAAAAGGTTAAAGCAGACTTTAGGTGGTGCTATGTCTCTTAACACTAGGATTGCTATTGTCATTGTGACCTGTGATAAATTACTTTTTAACTAACTCCTTAAGCATAGTAAGAATTGGCCCATGTTACTGACTAAATATCTGTGTTCCCCCAAAATTCATATGCTGAAGCTCTAATCCCTAATGTGATGGTATCTGGAGGCGAGGCCTCTGGGAGGTAGTTAATGGAATGAGATTACTGTCCTTATACAAAACACAAGAGAGACGATTTCTCTCTCTACCACGCGAGGATAAGAAGGTATCCTACAAATTAGGAGGAGAGCTCCCACCAGGAACCACGCACATCAGACAGTGCCTTAATTTTGAACTTCTCAGTCCTCACAACTGTGAGAAACAAATCTGTCTTGTTTAAGCCATCGAGTGTATGATATTTTTGTTACAGCAGCCTGAGACAATCCCACTAGCCAAAAATTAACAGCAATGCCCACCTTCATCTTCACTGCTATCAGACTCAGGAAGTTTGATTCGTCTCCTCTTTTTCTTCATATTTTCAGTTTCTTTTGTCTCATCATCAGATAACTCCACTCGCTTCCCCCTGTTGGCATCCAGGAATAATTTAAGCATGTTACACAAAATAAAAATGAAAGTATTTATATGCTACTATCAGTCTTGTTTCATAACTCATGATCTTAATTCCAGAGGATAGAAGAGTCAAAGTAGACCAGTAAAGGTTCTTTTTTAAGGATATTCTGCTAACTGGCCACAACTAAGTCACTCCATGGGGTGACCAGAATTAAACATTTTTCTAGCTCTCTATATTGATCATTGGAAGCTACTTACCAGCTCATCAAGAATCATTACAAATTCCTACAGATTCCTTCTTACTTTTCCTATTGACTTTTCAATGATTCAAAAAGCACTGAATAAGCAGCTACTAAGTAGAGGCTCTTTGCTAAACACTGAGGATGAAAGGTGAAAAAAAATACTATTTTTCAAGAAGCTCTGGCAGGAGAAATAGATATAAACACCACCAAATACAAGATAATATGACAGGTATGACTGCACAATTAAAATGTTATGCGACAAGACTCTTACTTGAAAACCGAAAGCTAAGTGGAAGTTTATCAGATAAAAAAAGGCAGACAAAGATATTAAAGAGAATAAAACAAATACTTCAAAGAGGAAATATGGGCAAAGGCATAGACATAAGACCTTAATGTGATTCTCATGACATAATAAAAAAACCTAGACTCCATCTTGTCATTAGTTAGCTCCTGTGGATACTCTACCACACTACTCAAATATGTATGAGATACAGTTTTTAATCTTCTTTAACTTATTTCTTATATAACTTTAAATATCAACTTATTTTTCTACCTCAAGCGAGAAAAAAATTAAACCCCAAATGAGTAGAAAAAATTAATGAAGAGCAGAAATCAATGAAATAAAATAGAAAAAAATTAACAAAGCCAAAGGTTGTTATTTTGGGGCAAAAGATTAATAAAATTAATAAACCCCTTTATAAGTCTGATTTTAAAAAAGACAAAACTACATATTACCAATATTAGGAATGAAAGAATGAATCTGTAGTGATAAGTACAGATTCTATAGATACTCAAAGAATAAGACTATTATCAGGAACTTTATGCCAATAAACTCAATAACTTAGATGAAATAAATTCCTTTAAAAATATAACCAAAACTGGGGCACCTGCAGAGTTCAGTCATTTAAGTGTCTGCCTTTGGCTCAGGTTATGATCCCAGGATCCTGTGATCAAGTCCTGCATCAGGGAGTCTGCTTCTCCCTCTGCCTGGCCCCACCTCTGTCAAATGAATAAAATCTTAAAAAAAAAATTTTTTTTTAAATATATATTATATATATAAAACAAAAACTGACCCAATGAGAACAAGAAAATTTAAATAGCTCTATTTAAAAAATAGAAATTAATAAAATAAACCTTTCCACAAAGAAAACTCTGGGTTTGGATTTGCTGGTGAATTTTATCAAACTTTTAAGGAAAAAAAAATAATACATATATTACACAAACTCTCTGAGAAAACAGAAGGAAACAACTCCTGACTAATTTTATGAAGTTAGCATAACTCAGATACTGAAATCTGAAAAAGACATTAACAGAAAAGAAAATGGCTGATCTATAGCCCTCACAGATGCAGCGGCAAAAAAATCCTTATAATACTAGCCAACAGAATCTAACAATTTATAAAAAGGATAACACCTTATGACCAAAGTGAGGTTCATCCCAAGAATGCAAGGTTAGTTTAACATTTAAAAACCAAGGTAAATTCACCATATTAACAGAAACATCAAATGATCATCTCAATAAATGCAGAAAAAGGATCTGTCAAAATTCAACACACATTCATAAAAAACCTCCAGAAACTAGGAACAGAAAAAGATTGCCTCCATCTAGTAAAGGGCATCTACTAAAAACATACAGTTAACATCATACTTGGTAATGAAATATTGAAAGCACTCCTGGCTATAACCATCAACAATGAGTGTCTTACTGATGGACTAGGGACATTTTAACCCACACACATCACATATTCTTGGGGATAAGGCCCACTGAACAGAGCCTTGACCCTCTGAAACTTCAGCATTTTGTTGATGTTTTCTACTAGAGTAGCCCCAGCCTTGCCACAAAAGTCAAGTATTTCTGGGCCTATCAGTGCTGACAGTGTCTTTAGAATTTCTTTCAACAGACTAATTCCTACCAACTATGAGGTAGTGTCTCAAATTCCTGGATCCATTTTTAACAGCTTGTGTGCTTTTTATTTTCTTTTCTAATTACATTTTACCACTTGAAAAATAAACTCATTGATATAAAAAGAAAACAAAGAACTTTTTCTCTTAAATTTGACTGGAAACAGTAACCCCTCGCTTGGCAATCTGAAGTGAAAACAGACACACAGACACAATCAGGCACACTTATGCCATGTCCACAAACTTCAAATGAAGTAAAGAAAAAAAGATAATCAATTTAGATCGATGGGGCCCAAAAAACTGGCTTTGGGCTCTAAATCACCTAAACTGGCTGATTCCACAGTTCTCTTTCACTAGATAAGCTACTGAACTTCTCTCTCTCTTCATTTTGGTTATACAGCTGTATCCCTAAGGCATTAAGTAGGATTTAGTACTCAACTAAAAACCGCCAGCTGTCAATAAGCCCAAACAGACCTTCTCACCCCCAGCAGAGACACTCATCCCCCACAGGCAACAAAATTTTCCTACCTTTTTTTTTCCTTCTGCTGCATCTTAACAGGCTCTGCTTTTTTGCTGGATTTCTTCAGGCCTGTAGGGGCTGCCAGCTTTGGTTCAGTGACAGACACTGGAGGTTGCTCCACTATTTTTTCTTCTTTCACTGCTTGTTCTGAATCCAAATTGACTTTAAGTTTATCTACAAATACAGCAAGCAGATGATATATAACCTCATCATACAATATTAATCTATCATTCTTCTAACAATCTACTAAGTGCCAAATAATTTATTAGGAGCAGGGGCTAAAGGGATAAAAAAAAAATAGTCCCTGTCCTAACAGAACTCAGGGTCTAGTCAGAGAACATGTCTCCTTTCCAACTACCACTCTAGCTCTGTTTTCATTTCTGCCTCTTGCTAATCCCTCATTATATCACAGCCCACAGGCCAAATAATAGTAAAAGCATGGCTTACAAAAAGCAAATACAACTCATTTATTAGATGGGAAAATTAAGAGTCTGAGGGATAAAAGATGTTTCCCAAGAGTACACAGCTTACAAACAGTGACAACAGAAATTTGTACCAAGATCCTATTTTCTATTATATTCTATCTACTTAAATATGGATACTCTTATCATCTCACTACTTCTATCTTAATGATATAATTAAAGGGTTTTAAAAATTTAATTATTTTTGTAATCTTTACACCAAATGTGGGGCTCGAACTCACAATCCCAAGATCAAGAGTCGCATGCCCTTCCCACTGAGCCAGCCAGATGCCCCTTAATAACATAATTAAAAGTCTACTTTGGAATCAGAAAAGTTTGAGTTATACTGTTTTACTCTGGGTAAGTTACCTAAAAGTCAGTCTTTTCTAGAAAAACTGAAGTAATATTTATGAGACTATAGAAAGGACTAAAAGGGATTAGTATGTGAGGTTATATGACTTACCCAAGGTAACATCTATAAAAAAAGGTAAGAGTCAGGATTTGAACCCAGCCAGTTTGTTTAACTCCTCAAAATCCTTACCTCTTTCCTTATACCAATCTGAAAAACACAAAAACTACTAAGCTGTGCAGAGAACTAAGAAATGCAAGCAAGATGGGCCAAGCCATCTGAGAAATTATAGAAGAATATCCTTCATGCTATATATAGTAATTTTTTTTCCCCAAGAGAAGTCACAAAATACTCTCAGAAAGCTGTAAACAGCCTGAGGCTCTTCAATAAGTGGGTTTGGTTATATGCTGTAGAACAGCTCAAGCCAGCTATAATGTAGAAAAAAACAACTGATATCTTAGCCTTGGTCATTACACACAGCTTAGGATAAGAATTTGCAAGTAAAGTATATTATGTGAAAGAACAGATGACAGATAAAAGTATAACATGCAACCCATTTAAGTTTCATTTTCCGAAGACTTCACTGAGAATTCTAAATGGTGGAATCCACTAGAGAATTGCGGCGTTCTCTCCTGCCTTTTTAACACTGGTGTTCTCAAGTATCGGTACTGCTCAAACTTTTCCACCAAATTGTATAGGAGAGTAAACATGCTTCTCCAGGGGGTCTGGAGTCAGTAACTGACCCTCAGAAAGTGAGTTCTCTGAAGTTGCATGTATATCCGTAAAGCTTAAGCAAATTTTGCATTTTGTTACAGAATTATTTCATATTGACAGCAACTGTTTTAAAATTATTTTTTAAAAAAAGTATTTCCTACCTCCCTCTTGGAGTAAGAAAAGAGTCTACCAATTTCAGGAAACTGAACTTAATTAAAAAAAATACCAGTGACCAAACAGACTTCAGCATCCAGAGTTTTTTTACTCTGTCTTGATTTCACAGTATTTGAGGAACTCCTAATTCATTTACATGTACAGCTACAATTGGCCAATTACCCAGTAAAGAGGCAGTTTACTGTAACATTTTCAGACTACTGTTAAGGAAAATTTAATCACATATTTTCCTTTTTATCTGAATGATCAAGTCATTTGTATCATTGACTATTAAAAGCATCTCCTCCCCCCGCCCCAGATTTTATTTACTTATTTATTTATTTGACAGATCACAAGTAGGCAGAGAGGCAGGCAAAGAGAGAGGAGGAAGCAGGCTCCTCGCTGAGCAGAGAGCCCAATACAGGGCTCCATCCCAGGATCCTGGGATCATGACCTGAGCTGAAGGCAGAGGCTTAACCCACTGAGCCACCCAGGTGCCCCCAAAGCATCTCCTTTTTATACTCTGTATTTTGTATACATCTGTATTTTGTATACAGATGTATACAAAATACAGATGACTTCTTAATTTTGTCACCAATGCTGTAATTTTTTTTCACATATAAAGCATTAAGGTTCTTGTTAAGGAGGTAATTCCCATACCAGAAAATTCACCCATTTAAAGTGTAAAATTCGGGGCACCTGAGTGGCTCAGTGGGTTAAAGCCTCTGCTTTCGGCTCAGGTCATGATCCCAGGGTCCTGGGATCAAGCCCCACATCGGGCTCTCTGCTCAGCAGGGAGCCTGCTTCCCCCACTCTCTCTGCCTGCCTCTCTGCCTACTTGTGATCTCTGTCTGTCAAATAAATAAATAAAATCTTTAAAGTGTAAAATTCTGTGGTTTTTATCTGTGCAAACATCACCGCTATCTAATTTTAGAACATTTTCATCACCCCAAGAAAGGAACCCTGTACCCGTTAGCAGTCACTCCCCAATCCCAACCCAGCCCACGACACTAATCTACTAATATTCTACATTCTGTCTTGATAGATTTGCCTATTCTGGACATCTTGTATAAATAGAATTACATAACATGTGGCCTTTCCTGTCTAGCTTCTTTCATTTCCCATGTTTCAAGTTTCATCCATGTTATAGTATAGGTTGATTCCTTTTTTATGGCTCAATAATATTCTATTGTGGGACACCTGGGTGGCTCAGTCAGTTGAGCATCTGACTTCAGCTCAGATTGTCATCTTGGGATCCTGAGATCAAACCCTGCATTGGCCTCCCTGCTCGGCAGGGAGTCTCTTCCTCCCTTTCCCTTGGTCCCTCCCTGACTTGTGGTCTATCTCTCTCCTTCTAGTAAATAAATAAAATCTTTTAAAAAAAATAATAGTAAATTCCATTGTATGGCTATACCATACTTTGTTTATCCATTCATCAGATGATGGACCTTTGGGTTGTTTCCACTTTTTGACTATTATGAATAATGCTGCTATGAACATTTGTGTACAAGATTTTTTGTGGACATATAGTTTTAATTCACTTGAGTAGATATACAGGAATAGATGGAAGTGTTGGATAATCGTTTAACTTTTTGAAAGACTGCCATACTGTCTCTAGAACAAGCACATCATTTTCTATTCTCCATAGCAATGTATGAGGGTAATTGTTACACTTGCTATTGTTCAGCATTAGGTTTTTGCTTTTTTTTTTTAAGATTTTATTTATTTGACAGACAGAGATCCCAAGTAGGCAGAGAGGCAGACAGAGAGAAAGGAGGAGGAAGCAGGCTCCCTGCTGAGCAAAAAGTCCGATATGGGGCTCGATCCCAGGATCCTGGTATCATGACCTGAGCTGAAGGCAGAGGCTTTAACCCACTGAGCCACCCAGACGCCCCCAGCATTAAGTTTTAAGTGCTTCAAGTCTCCACAATTCTTTTCATCCAACACTCTTCATTTTCATTGCAATGATCTTGTCATGTGTCAAATACAATAAAAATATTCATCATTTTACTCTAAACATTCTTCTTTAAAAAACATCTGTTAAATAAATCAACTTTAAAAGCCATTCTTTTTATTAGATAAATATTTAATTCTTTTATTTTATCCAGTTTCCCCACTCCCTATCTGCCTACTGTCTGCCTAGTAATTATAATTAACTATTTTATTCTTTATTTGTCTGTCTCTCCTGGTAGTATGTAAGGACCATGAGGGCAGTGATCTCACTTGTCTACATTTTCTTCATTGTATCATCATGCATAATAGTTCCAAGTACACAGCAGCTGCTCAATAAATACTTCCTAAATAAACACATCAATAAATAAGTGTATACTTCTGTATAGCTTGATTTTTTTTTGACTAACAAATATTCATAGTTTATATATTTTAGAAATAATAAAAATGCTTACATTCACTGGTTCAAATGCACCAAAAACAACAAATAAAACAAAACAAATAAAAATGTGGACCCAAAAGTCACCAAGAAACCACACAACCTGATTCGGTTCAGTTGACCAGTACCAGCCATGCAGGCCAGTGACATTAGCACCATCTATTTTCACAGAAGTAGGGAGCCCTCCCTGTGCACTCTGCCCGCAACAACACAACGTGCTTCCCAATAACCTGAACGTATCAAATTTTCCATCTATTTTCAGAACACAAAAACTTTTTGGGATAGCTTTTTGGCAAATAAACACTATCACCCCAAAGCCTCCTCCAACCACTAATTTGACCATCATGGGAAAGCAGAATTCTGACTAATTTTGCTTGCATAGGCATGTAACAAAACGCCTTCCCACAAGATCTTTGTAAAACTGATGCTCCAAGAAAGTGTGCCATAATTATCCTGTGGCTCCTAAATTCTTTCTGGTATTATGCCACATACCCTCAGGGGATGTGTACTTGGTATGAGAAGTATGAAAATATGTGACTACTGGCTCTTTCCATATGAAAGAATCCTTATTTTTAAAAAAATTTTAAATAAAGGCGATTCTATTTTCTCAAAAAGTATTATTTTTAAGTGGCCACTACCCCGGGTCCTTCTAATTCATACTGAGGTCTAGTTCATTATCATGAGTAATCTGTAAAAAATAACTACAGAAGGTCAAAGATTTGTTTTTGCAACCCCCTGGGAGACAGGGGTAATAATTAATAATGGTCACATGAGACAAACCTGACCCCAGCACTTAGGATATTAACCTCAACACTATACTGTATAACCAAGCAGCCTCCTTCTATTTTGTCACCCATTTTCAAGAGCCCTGTGAAACAAATAATAAATTCTCTTTACAAGGCAGGAAGTAAAAACAGGAGTAGTAAACTATCCCACAAAAGATCTAAACTGAACTCGGCTCACCCATAAAATCCACTGGTCCAGTTGGGTTACTCCCATTCAATATTTGGTCAGTAGACTGAAAAATTTGTATTAGGATGCAGGAAGGCTGTACAATATACCAGATGGGTAAAAACTGAAAAAGGTGGCTTTCATCTCAAATATGTTATTATATGAACATTCATGTATTAATCAAAGGAAGGTAAAAACATGCTTACTCATTGCAGCTTTTCCAAAAAAATTGCTCATCACATTCCCTTTCCCTGGTGCCTTGTTGCCTGTGGAAGATACCTAAAAGCAGAAAACACACATGATTTTTTTCTAGTGTCTAAGGCTGTTCTTTGTATAGCAGTCTTAATCTCTTCAATACCAGGGCACACAGCTGTGATGGCACAGTCTCTATATAATCATGCCAAAATGTGTCAGCATTAGATAAAAGAACAAATCCAGACCAGAGTACCTCATGTTTATCTACAAAGCTTACTTGCTCATCGTTCTTATAGACTTACTATCCATGAATGTGTTTAAACTTTTAAGAATATTTTAAAACTACTTAGTTTAATAGAATTAAAACAGATCAGAGGCAGTATGGTACACAAGAAGTGGAGGGAGAACCTTCAAAATGTTACATTTATAATAATCAGAAGTGGATTTGAAAACTGATTGCACCACTGAATAGCAATCTGATACCCAGGCAAATCCGTCAATAAGTCTAGCACTCAGCTTCACCACATGCAAAATGGAGATCTCTCCTTCACTGACTGTTAGGAGGATTTAAGCAGAGATCAAACTATTGGCACACAGTAGTTCCATAATGTTAGTGTTTTCCTTCTAATCCCCTCTCCTTTCCCAAAGTGGAAGCTGTAAAATCACAATGAAGGTAATAACAAAAAAAAAAAACAATAATTGTGCCTTTCTGGAGTATTTTTAAATACTGTCTTAATGAGACTTTTCTCAAGTGAATGCACTTAAGTTACTTCATATGAGTGAATAATAAAAAACGAAGGGAAGCAGCTAAAGAAAAAAACAAAAATTCATAAAACAGAACGAGAATGTTAAATATACTAAGAAGAAAGGACTAGAAGGCAAAGGTCAGAATATAAGATGTTCCCAAAATGACATATTGCTAATATAAAATTCCTTAAACTCTGTAATTTTCAGGTGTTCTCACATGCATTATTTGGCTTGCACAACCATCTTGTAATGTATACAGGGCCATTTTACAGAAGAATCCAAGGCTTGGTGAGAAGCATTATTGAAAGAAAAAGGACTATTTGAGATGAGAATATCAAGAATTAAAGGATTCAAACTAAAGGAGAAAAAATAGAACATATTATATACATCAGAGCCTGATGTATATAATAAACTTTATATAATATAAAAGTGATTAAACTGCTACCACTGGAACTATAATGCTTTTCCAGTTACCCATTCTAAGCTATAAAGACGTATCTTTATTTTTTTTTTTAAAGATTTTATTTATTTGACAGACAGAGATCACAAGTAGGCAGAGAGGCAGGCAGAGAGAGACAAGGAAGCAGGCTCCCTGCTGAGCAGAGAGCCCAATGCAGGGCTCGATCTCAGGACCCTGGGATCATGACCTGAGCTGAAAGCAGAGGCTTTAACCCACTGAGCCACCCAGGCGCCCCAATAAAGACATACCTTTAAAGACTTACATTTGTTACCTCTTTAGTCTCTGTTTTGGTTTCCTTGTTGGCATCTTGAGTTTTAGAAGCAGCTTTAGAGGCAAACATACCCATTATCCCTTTGGGCTGCTGGAAAATCTGTTTGGAGGTAGGTGGACTGTGACCATTGGTTGTCAACTCATTATTGGCTGGTGTCTCACTTGATACTTGAAGATTGGACTGCTCAAACTTTTCAGAGGACGAGGATTCAACAGCAGCTCTGGGGACTGCAGCTGCACAGTGTATGGCACTAAACCTGAGGTCACAAATATTACATTAATTTCAAAGTCTTACTCCTTTCCACATGTTACATTCTAAGTCTAATAGTATTAAATTAGAACATTTTACAACTAACATAGATATTAGAAATTATATTGTGCAAAACTCTCATTTAGATACAAAACAAGTATTGGAGAGACAGTGAGGGACTTGCCCTAGATTATACATATAGTCAGTAATAGAACTGGGACTGGAATCTGATGTGTTCCTCCATACCATATTGAATATCTTTACTTTTTTGAATAAAGCTTTTAAATTCAAAACAATAAGAATACACCAGAAAATAACAAAAGATTAGTAATTTCACTAACCCTTGGGAAACCAAAGGGTTACCTCTTGTTTTTAAAGACCTTCAACTTATAGGACTACATATGCAATAAATATTGACTGGACCAAAATTATGAGCTTTAAATATTAACAAATTTCCTGGCAACTCTCCTGGCCAGAGTGGATCATGCTTTGAAACAAGGAAGAAGCTGGGAACAGAGCCACTGGCTCCTATGACTGGTGGTCCTTCACTGTCATTTGTTCATAATTTCTAATAATACCAACTAACAGCACCAGACAAGTATGCCCCAAACCAAGTGAAGAAACTTGGCACAGTATGCATGGTATATCAAAGGGAACATTCATCTCTTTTTTTTATTTTTTAAAGATTTATTTATTCATTTGACAGACAGGGATCACAAGTAGGCAGAGAGGCAGGCAGAGAGAGAGAGGAGGAAATAGGTTCTCTGCTGAGCAGAGCGCCAGATGTGGGGCTTGATCCCAGGACTCTGGAATCATGACCTGAGGAGCCAAAGGCAGAGGCCTTAACCCACTGAGCTATCCAGGCGCCCCCATCTCTTTTTCTATAATCATCATAGATGCGCCTGTTTCACACAAATCACAGTTGTGCTTACAGCAAAGTTCCCCCACTTTTCTAAAAAAGAACACCATTTGATTTCCCCCAGTCTTTAGCTTACTGGGGGTTGGTGAGAGCTCCTTGGATGTAGCAAAGGGCATTATTCATCTTTTGTATTTTAGGTACGCAGTACAAGACCTGGCACATAGAAATACTAGTGAAAGAATGATAACTGAAGATCCTGGAAATGAGACCTCTGGTTTCTCTCTCTTCTTCAATGTATCACTTCAACTTGGAGTGGGAGAAGATGGAGGTTAAGAAAGAAACAATGTGGTGAGAGTAATCGCGTAGGATCGAGTAGGAGATCAACCAGGCAAAACTTCCAAGATTAACTGCTGGAGTAACTAGTGTAAGAAAAAAGTCACTGATAAATTATTTAATTTCAGAAGTAACTTTAGACTGAACAGTCCCAAAGGTAGAGTGTATAGCTTCAAAAATCTTCAACTGATTTACTACAGTCCACTTCAGAAAACCCCACACTACCACAAATATTTTGTGCATCAGAGTTAATAACAGACAGAGATCATTTCCTTTCACCCACTGGTCTTCCTCTCTAGCCTTGCAGTACTTCTATGTACAAGGAAAAGAGCAATGTCTTATTTCATTGTCAACATCTAAAGTTGGCCCTCAGACAACTCTTTCTCCATTTGGTCTACATTCCACACCTTAGGGTCAGGACCAGAAACTGGCAATAAGGAAGAGACCAAGTTAGGCTGGGAACATGTCCGAAGAGAGAAAAATCTGCTCGGTCCTAAAATTTCAATTTTCTTCCTGTCATAGCGCTTCTTAAAACACACAAAACAATTAGTCAGATCTCAGTTGGCCCATAATTCTCAGGACCAAACACAAACTTTTTTATTGGAGTAAATTCTTCACATTTCCACCCAAGATACTTTAAGTATTTAAGTAAAGTTTCATTAAAGTGCTTCCTACTGCCACATTTCTACTTGCCATGTTTACTTTAGTGGTCTCTGAGGAAATTTCATTTTGAACTTTTGAGTCACCTTTATTCCTGTTTGCTTATTAGATACAACAGAAGAACTGATTTTTAAAGCTTCACATGCCATAACTATATTTTAATACTGGTTATTTTTGGAATTTAAAATATAATTTACATAAACACATCTGGGTATTCATCTTTTCTTGTGATCCTTCCCTAAAAACACCACTTATAAATATAAATCATTACTCTTTAGCTATGTAATTACATTTATTTATTTAATAAATATTTGTATGCTTATTATACTTAAGGTTTTGAGCTGTAGAATAAAAGAGCTATTATCTACCATTAATTCACTCAACAATTACTTATTGAATGCTTACCATTTGCTAGGTACCATTTTGGTACAAAATAGACACAATCCCTATTCTCATGGAACTTCCAGAAACTATTGGCAAGTCTATATCTATTTCTCCTCAAGAACCTGGTTCTATCAGTTATCCCATCTTCCCCAGTAGCCTCAACCATTTCTTCTTTCATGGCTCTTTCCTAATAGTACAAGTTCAAGGCACTCTCAACTTTAAAAATGTGAAGATCCTCCCTTAGTCTCAAGTCCTTTTTAGCTACCTCTCTTTTTCCTCCATTTTACAGTCAAATTTCCTGGAAGGAGTTGTTCATATTTGCTGTCTCACTTTCTCATGCTCCCATTTCCTCAGCTGACCAGAATCTGGTCAATCCACTGAAAACCCTCTTACCAAGGTCATCACTAAATCCAATGGACACTTTTCAGTTCCTGTTTTACTCAGCTTCTCAGCAAGATATGACATTGTCAATCTGTCCCTCCTTGAAATTCTTTCCTTAGCTTTTAGAACCCCATATACTCGTGATTTTCCTCTCATCCCTGGTTGCTCCCATTTAGGCTCCGCTTCTCTTGCCCATTCCTTGAAAAATGGCTATCACTTAAATAGTGCTTACTATGTGCCAAGCACCATTTGAAGTGTTTTATATATATTCATTCATTTATTCCTTGACAACCCTTTGAGGTTAGAACCATTGTTAGCGTTGCTCTATCGAGGAGGAAACTGAGACACGGAGATTAAGTAATTTGCTCAAGGTTATACAGCTAGTAATTGTAGCCTAGAGTTTGACTTTCTGCCCTCTTTCATTCTATACATTCTCTCTGCATGACTATATCTACTGCTGTGGTTCAATTAATTAGCTATTTTCTCTGATGCCAAAATTTCTAATTTCAAGCTAGATTTCTCTCCTTGACTCTACACTACTGCATGGACATCGCCACTTGGACTCCCCACAGTTTTCACAAACTCAACATGTCCAAACCCAATTTAACGTTTTTTGTTCTCTCCCCAAGTCTATGCCTTCCCACATATTCCCTTTCTTAGTGAAGACACCATCACCCATCCAGACACATGGCCATCATCCTGAACACCATGAATACCGCCCCCATACACACACACACACACACCTGGTCCCCAAGCATTACAAAATCCAGGTTTTGAGAGCATGACTCTTAACTCTCATACTGCTTCATCTCCAACACCACTACGATACTTCAGGTAACTCTTCTCCACCCTGAATCACTACATTTCTTCTCTCTGATGGCTCTGTCTCCCAATTATTCATTCCCTTCTGATCTATGTTCATCATTGCAGCCAAGGGATCTTTTTTTTTTTTTTAAGATTTTATTTATTTATTCATTTAAAGAGTGAGAGCACATGCACATGCACGAACACAGTGAGGTGGAGAGGGAGCGAGAATCTCAAGCAAACTCCCTGCTGAGCACAGTGGCCAACACAGGGTTTAATCCCATGACCCTGAGATCACCTGAGCTAAAATCAAGAGTTAGATGCTTAACCAACTGCGCCACCCCAGTGCCCCCAAGTCATATTTCTGTAATGCAATTTTGATCATTTCACCCATTTGCTTCAACATCTTCAGTAGCTCCCTAGTGCCCTCAGAATAAAGTCTAAACTCCTTAACCTCGTGGTCAAAGCATATAATCTGACACCTACTTCTGTCTTATATCTCATAATATTCTACCTCTCACTCTAAGTTCCTGCCATAGAAAACGACTACGGTCTCACACAGCACCAGGTTTTCTCGCAGCTCTGTCTTTACTTTGCTACTTCTCCTTTGATTGGCTACTACAACTCAAGTCTTCAGGCCTCAGTTTAGCTGCCACACCTCCAGGAAGCCTTCTTTCTTTTGCCTCCTCACTCACAAGTTGGGAATGAGTGCTTCCCCATATATTCTCCCACAGTATTACTCCTGTTAGAGCACTGTCACACTATATTATACTCCCTTAGGACTATCAGTTCCATAAGTTGGGCCATATTCACTCCCTAGTGTATGGCATAGCATCTTTGTGGAATGAATTAAAATTATCTCCTTTGTACCTGTCAAAGTAGTCAGTGCTTAATATGTATGGGGAACTGACTTGAACCTTCAATACAACCCCACAAAGCAGGCATTATTACATCTAATTTAAAAATGAAAAAGCCAAAGCTCAAAAGAACTTAAGTGATTTGTCCAAAACCACCAGGCTATTAAGCAGCAAAGCCACAACACAAACCTGTGCATTACAGTCCACGACCTCACTGAAGATGATATAAAGGATACAAAAGATGAACAAGATCTGAGCCTGGCTGTGGAAGATCAAATGCTTTTGGACAGAAGACAGAGGGATAACAAATCAGAAACAGTTCTTGAAGGACATCTGAACTGGTTCTTGAAAAATGGGTAGGATTTAGACAAGCAGAGACTGAGGTAAGGGAGTAATGAGGGGGCACAACAAACATTTCGGGTGGTGGTGACAGGATAAATACATGAGAAATAAATTTATGGGGAGTCCACTGGGATTTTCAGTATGGGTTGTGGCTGCTATTTTTCACCTTATGATGTACTAATAAAACCAGGCATGTGTCTTACTGCAAGATAAATGGGGTTTTACTAGACTTGGCATTTGCTCTTAAGAGGCAGCCACTGTGTAAACATCTTACAAAATCAATTCGTAAAGAAGCCCACAAGGAACATTAAGGAGCTCACTTGCTGCAGTTCTGCAAGTTGCTTTTAAGGATGTCATAGTCCGTATTGAACAGAGGCCCACTGTCCTTTAGCATGGCTTTCTGGATGCTGTACACATGGATGCTGGCAGTCACCGCTAGCTTGGACTTCACTGCTACAAGTCAACAGGAAAAGCAGTCTGTTAATACACAAACTTCATAGCATGTAGGGACTTTAACAAGAAACCTTTCTGCATTAAAACCATTTGCAATCTGTGGTGGTTCAAAAGCTCTAAAAGGCCAAAGAGTCACATACACAGTATAATATCAACTCTTCTGTAACTGGAACATCATGACAAGGTAGGTGGTGGTGAGTCAGTTCTAAGTTCAACACCTGTAAGGGTATCACTCATCCAGTGGACTTTCAGTAAACATTAATGAATGATTGATGATGACTATGACGTTCCTTTTTTTTTTCTTCAGTCACGGAAGAATCTTACACTCTAGCATATAATTAAAGTAATTTCTATCTGAGAAGACTCAATTATACAATTCAATTTTTGTATAGAGAAAGCAACTCTATAACAAAAATACTACTAACCAGGTAAGTCTGCAGCAAAAAACCATAAAACAATGTCGCAAGAACAAATGTTAGGTTCCACCAAGAATGGGACTGTGACTGAGTCTACAGCACCTAGCACAAAGCTAGATAGAGTAAATATTCATTATGTATCTACTGAATAACTAAATCTCACATTGGCCAAAACTATGGGAAATTCAGAAAGACAAAAGTGGACATCTCCTCCACCCTGAATATCTCGGAGTTATTTTGTAAGAAAATGACACCACTGTCAGGAGTCTTTGTATACAAAATACAACAGTACAGGTTTTGTCTTGAGACAATGTCCAGATCATGTGGACCCTGTTACAAAATTCCTCTGAACTGGATTTTTAAATAATAGAACCAGAGCATTAATAGTCTTGAAATGGAATGATAAATTTAATTTATAAGTTATATTAAGTCTTTCTGACTTTAAAAAAGCATTCTCTAATTTTCTTCCTAAAAACTGTTATGGAACACAATATTTAGAGACTATTGTCTCTTCCAGTTGATGAGGTGTTCCATATGGTATTCACGATAATTTTTTGCACGAATGACATGAGTCTTGAAATCCTGTAATAAAAGTGTGTGTGTTGTAAATGACAGCAGCTATAGGAAGCTATGGGAAGTTAGTTAGAGGTAGTATCCTATTTTAACATGTTTCAGAAACTACTAATAAAAAAATATTCAGCTTTTCAGTTAAAGAGCTCAATATATTGCATGCTAGGGGCAGATTTTTTACTATACCTACATTGACGGCGTAAGAGGAAAATCTTGGTAAGTTGCTAAAACACTTACCTTCCAATTTATCTTCTCTCACTACTGCAACCTTGTGGCACTGCAAGGAAATAACACTTCATTAGTGTTTAAAGTAGTAATACAACTTGCAATTTTACAGTTTCTTTGCTGATAATTCAAAGTGAATTATGAACATCAGATAACAAATGTGAAATTAGGAACATCAGATAACCCTAAAACTCTGTGTACAAGGGTGTCTGGGTGGCTCAGTAGGTTGAGTATCTAACTTGGTTTCAGCTCAGGACATAATCTCAAAGTTGTGGCATCCAGCAGGGCCTCAGAATCTGCTTGCCCCTCTCCCTCTCCTTCTGCTTCTCCCCGCCACCTTAAACAAACAAAACAAACAAATAACAAATAAAATCTTTTTAAAAAATTTATGCACAGGGCTGCCTGGGTAACTCAATAGGTTAAGTGTCTGCCCAGCCCGGTGCTGGGTTCCCTGTTCAGGGAAGAATCTGCTTCTTTCTCTCCCTCTACTCCTCCACCCCACTCATGCTTTCGCTCTCTCAAATAAATAAATAAAATCTTTTTTAAGAAAATCTGTATACAGTTTAATAAAGTCAGACTCATTTTAACTTGTTTATTTTAAAATTTCTCCATCTGGGTAAGAAAGTGATAGAATATACATATCAATACAATCAAAAACCGAACAAAAGGCAGCCCCCAGCTTACAGTGCTGCCAGCCCACAGAGGAGATTGAGTGCGCAGCCAGGCCAAAGCCCCACTATCTGTGGGGCCCCGGACTACTGAACACAGTGATCATGGTGGCTCGGGCAAGGTATGTCATTCATTGCACACCACCAATACTTCGAGCTGAAGCCCCTCTCCAGCAAGGACCCAGTCTCAAACAGGCCTGGGGCAGAGAAATTGGCAGGTTAGCCAAGACTTTCACTGAACAAGGGAAGCTCATTTTGGACAATGTCATGACTCAGCTTGGCCCTTCATGAGCTGAAAAATCTCACTCAGTATAGCCGGCTATTGGATAGTTTTCCAAAGTACTTTCACAGGCAGAAGCCCTGGATAGTTTATCAGATAGAGTGATTAATCTCAACATGACCTTTGAGGTCATGAAGCAACATCCATTGCTTCCTCAATTCATCCATCTAGTCACCAAGTCTCCAACGTCAAATTCGACTCTCCCAATACCATGGGCCTTGGTGATCTGACTGGAGAGCCTCTCATCCAGTGTGAGAGTAACAGATGAAAGAGATGGTCCTCAAGAGATCAAAGGCTTACAAAGCCCAAACAGAGCTGGTCCTGGAATATCATCTACCAGACAAGAGGGATGTTAGAAACATTCTCCAGAACAGAAACCAACAAGATCTGGCCCTATGTGTATGCCTTCCTACCAACAAAAAGTTCAACAAATAAACCAGAAAATATCAGTTACATCATGAGGAAAACTGCATTTACCTAGTCAGATAAGCAGAAGCTCCTCATCCATGCATTTAGAAGCTCGTTGTCCTAAGACCAGAATCTAGGAGTTCTTTGAACATTATATTAGTTTCATTTCTACTGATTTTATCTGGAAATTAAGTATATGCCAAATGAGTCAGATATGAAGCTCAACTTTTGAAATCATCTAGTGTGTTTTACAGTTATCTTCTATGGAGGTGCAACTGAAAAACATCAGAAATGTCTAAACTTTAAAAAAAAAAACCTATTTGAGCATAATTAAAAGAGCAATTGGTAGTAACCTAACATTTGCTCAGAAGAATAAGTGGTTGATAATGTTTCCTTATTTTCTGGAAAAGAAACAAATTCCATGTCATTTGGGGAAAGTATCTCATCAGAGGCTTTTGTGCAGATTGATGTCAAAAAAGACATCTTTAGCATTGCCGTATATGGCTCTGTGAGATACTATGTCTATAAAATTCCAGGAAAAAACCAACTGGATTTACAGATTAGTTGCATGATGCAAATTCACTACTGCCTTTACCTAAGACACTTATTTCTTTCTTAAAGACTTTTCTTTTTTCCTTTTGAGAGAGAGAGAGAATGTGTGTGTGTGCAAACAAGCAAGCAATCGAGCAGAGGCAGAGCAAAGGGAGAAAATCCCCAAGCAGACTCCCTGCTAAGCAGAGCTCAAATCAGGGCTTGACCTCACAAACCATAAGATCATGACCTGAGACCAAGAGTCAGACACTTAACTAAGCCACCCAGCACCCCTACACTAAGACATTTATAAACTAGCCATGTAAGCTGAATTTATTTATGTTAAACATGCCTTCAGTTTACTCCGAATTTTCAATTTGTTACAAAGTGTATTAATTAGCTCATAAGAAAATTCATTTCCCCAAGATTTTTCTTTTGAGAATACACAGGCACTGAGGGATATGATTTATGTTAGAAATTGACATAAGTTCTTGCAGAAACACCCAAGTCAAATTTTCAACAGAATATGTAATTAAAGTCTTAATGTTTTCATGTTATTCAGCTTAGAAACATGTGCTTTAAGATCTAGTTAGTTTTGTTTTTTTTAAATATTATTTATTTATTTGTTAGACAGAGACATAGCAAGAGAGGGAGAGTGGGAGAGGGAGAAGCAGGCTTCCCATTGAGCAGGGAGCCCAATGCAGGGGTCGATCCCAGGACTGTAGACAGGCACTTAACAACTGAGCCACCAAGGCACCTCAGGATCTAGTTAGTTGTTTTTTTTTTTTTTTTTAAAGATTTATTTATTTATTTGACAGAGAGAGATCACAAGTAGGCAGAGAGGCAGGCAGAGAGAGAGGAGGAAGCAGGCTCCCTGCTGAGCAGAGAGCCCGATGCGGGACTCGATCCCAGGACCCTGAGACCATGACCCGAGCCGAAGGCAGCGGCTTAACCCACTGAGCCACCCAGGCGCCCCTAGTTAGTTTTGTTTTTTAATCAAAATGTACGCTCTGCCTTGATGAGTAACAAATTAAAGTCCAAAAAAAAAAAAAAAAAAAGAAAAAAGAAAAGAAACCCATAACACTAGTAAAGCAAGAATACTTTATCATCAGGAAATAGAAAAAGATCAGGTATCCTTGGGGAAAATTACCTTGATATATATAACAATAACAATCATAATTAGTAAAATAATTAAAAGTATTTATATGCCAAGTTAAAAATGGCCAGGAAAATAACTGAGTTTGCTGAATGAGCTCTTTACCTAATCAAAATTAACACCTCTAATGATGACCACCATAGTTATGTTCACTTATCTGACAGGAAAAACCTTTATCAGCAAGTATAATCTGAATAGCCATATTAAAACAAAAATATTTAATTCCTCAGTGGGCAACAAGGATGCTTGCTGATGTCCTGTGGCCTGGTAGGAAGAATGGAGCAACATGAGAGCTAGAGGAGAAACATGATTCTTCAATGGCATACTTACTTTACTTGGTGCTAAATCAAATGAAATAAGTCCTTGTAAAAGCTGTTATTAACTGCCTTTGAAAATTTAGCCCATTTTACTAAGGACACTTAAAATATGAATGCCTAGCATGTGTTTCTTATGTATTTTGTGTGTTTATTTTCCTTTCTTTTGATTTTTTAAAAATTCAAGGTTGATCTTTCAAAATGGACCAAGGCTTTTAAGAAGGATTATAGTAAACATTTCATTCTTTACAAAATTTTCTATGAATGTTTATTACATGCTTCCTAAAAATGTGTGCACTACTAAACATGAATTATCAATAGGTTATCTGGCATACATTAGTATTATTGTATTAAAATAAAACTAAATTTTATAACTGTGAACACAAACAAAAAAGCAAACACAGCATCTCAAATAGTTTAAGTAAAAGCGACTTCTTAGTAAGAAGTTCTTAATAAGAATTCTTAATAAGAATTAATATATAATCATATGGAACCAAATAAAAATTGGGTCTGTCGCTCAGATCTGGAATACCTTCTAAATCAAGCAAAGATTTAAATATAAAGAATGAAACCATACATATACCGTAAGAAAATATGGATGAATTCTTCTATAAATGGATAAATGTAAACAGATACAATCTGAGAATAAGGAAAGGTTTCCTAACTATGAACAGTAAGAGTTCACTTAAATTATCCATTAAACTAACAAATATACAACTTCAAATGACAAAAATAAACTTTAAGCACAAAGTACAAAGACAAAAATATCTGCAACTCACATCACAAAGAGTATTAGTATATTGCTTCCAAAATGGAGAAGGACACTTCTTTAGAAAAACAGGCAAAGGAAAAGAAATGCAACTGACCCTGAAACAGATGACAACACACATTGTGTGGAGAAGGGGTCTCTCACACATCACTCATGGGAATGAAAAATGGAGAGGTATTGGCAATTACCCAATGCAGTACATATACACCTTAGGAATCCTAGGAAAATGTAACCCTAAATGTGGCAAAATATACAAACCATATATTCACTACAACACTATCTGTAATGGTGAAATACTGTAAATGACTCAAAAAACTATTAAAAAGGGACTGCTGGGACATTGGGGATCGTATGTGCTATGGTGAGTGCTGTGAAGTATGTAAACCTGGCAATCACAGACCTATACCCCAGGGTCTAATAATACATTATATGTTAATAAAAAAATAAAAAATTAATTTAAAAAAAAGGGACTGCTGAAAAAACTAAAGTAGATCAATGTAGGATCAGGTGAGGGATGCCTGGGTGGCTCAGTGAGTTAAAGCCTCTGCCTTCGGCTCAGGTCATGATCCCAGGGTCCTGGGATCGAGCCCCGAATCAGGCTCTCTGCTCAGTGGGGAGCCTGCTTCCTCCTCTCTCTCTGCCTGCCTCTCTTCCTACTTGTGATGTCTCTCTCTCTCTCTCTGTCATATAAATAAATAAAATCTTTAAAAAAAAAAAAAAAGAAAGAGCAAAATGTAAAAATAGGGTATATAGTATGAAAACTTTTGTTTAAAAAAAGGGGGTAATATGAATATATATTTGAATATATAAAAAATACATTCAAACAATGGAAAGAGAAGCAAAATCTTTTAACATAGTTACCTGTAAGGAAAGCAGGGAACCTAAAAATTGAAAGTGGGTAAAGATTGTAATTTAACGAGATACTGAGCTGGTGGTTTAACCAGAGAGGAGTTATTGCAAGTAACTAAAATACAGGCTGATTGTGCATCCGTAGTAGGATATATCCTACAGACAAAAGGAACTACAAAGAAATCTTAAACTGTTTTTAGTAATCATATTACTAGTAAAAATAATAGTTTTGCTTTTCTAAATCTTGTTATGTTTGACTAAAGCAAATATAAATTTATGAAAAATGTTAAGAACTACCAAAATTTACAACGTAAGAGAAAAAAGCAGTATAAAATCAACCAAGTTAAAAAGAAAAAACATAGCTGTAAATTAGAACTGGGAATATTAGTATGTTTTCATAATGCATTTTCTCTTTTAAAAAAACAAGTCATTCCAAAAAAAGTCATATTCTGTAAAACTACACAATAAAAATTACAGAGTTAATGAGAAAAGGAACAGTAGGAATTATCCACTCAAACTTGTGCAACTTTGTAAGTAAGGCCCTAAAAACAAAAATTGGTAGCTTCAGGAGAAAATTGAAACAGCCCACACAGCTCAGTGTGGCTAAATGTTGCCTCAAGGGATATTGAAAATGCATAAAAATGACACAGTTGAAATGCCACCTTGCTGATGCTGAACAACATAGACCAGGGTAGAGCTCTGCTTCAGTGGGTTCCTTTTAAGATGGACACAGAAGTTCAGTATCCACAAACTCAGAGCCTGGCTGAGGTAAGCCCTCTGAACTTTACAGCAGTTAAAGAAAAAAAAAAAAAAAAAAAAGAAAATATGGCTATTTAATGAGAGAAAGTTATTCTTTATAGAAAAATTCCAGTCAACACATGCAGAAAAAATGACAGAACATTACCATTTTGTAATTCCTAGTGAATTAATAATCTAGGCAACAATAAAAATCAATCTCGGCAACGATCATTAGATGTACAGCTAGTGGGGAACTTCAGAAAGCATAGATTAGGCTGTCAACCTTCAAAACCACAAAAAGAAAATTAACAAAACACTCCCTTGAAATTTTCAAATAATTCTCTGGGTTGCGATTAGAAGGAGGCTTTCACTTTGTTTTCGTTTTTTTTTTTTAAATAATATTTTGTACAATAATGATCACTATGGGGCGCCTGGGTGGCTCAGTTCATTAAGCAGCTGCCTTCGGCTCAGGTCATGATCCCAGGGTCCTCGGATGGAGTCCCATATCGGGCTGCTTGCTTGGCAGGGAGTCTGCTTCTCTCGCTGCCTCTGCCTCTCTGCCTGCTTGTGTGTACTCAATCTCTCTCTCTGGCAAATAAATAAAATATTTTTAAAAAATAATAATGATGATCACTTAAAAAAATTTTATATTTTGGGCGCCTGGGTGGCTCAGTGGGTTAAGCCGCTGCCTTCCGCTCAGGTCATGATCTCAGGGTCCTGGGATCGAGCCCCGCATCGGGCTCTCTGTTCAGCAGGGAGCCTGCTTCCTCCTCTCATTCTCTCTGCCTGCCTCTCTGCCTACTTGTGATCTCTCTCTGTCAAATAAATAAATAAAATCTTTAAAAAAAAAATTTTATATTTTTAAAAATCCATCAAAGCCAGTGTTCTTTTTCTTTCTAAAAACACTTAAAACTTTAAAAAGATATCAGAAGAAATAAGAACAAAACATGACATTATGCTTAATCATCTGCCTTTCCTTAGGAGGGCTTTCTTTAAGGAAAAAGCATGGGTAAGCACCCACATTCGATCTGTAATTCCAGAGGGTTCTGCAAAGCTGCCCTGTGAGGCTGTTTAGAGGGTGAGTACAAGGCTCCAAAATTCTCACAACCACTTCAGCAACAGCAACTCTATTCTTAATATGTTTTATATGTTAGGATTCTAAAATTTCATTTGAAAAATCATTCTGCTGCTTAACAAAAGCAGGATTTAAATGCGCACTTAAATTGAGAAACAGAATGCCTTCTATAAGCAAGCCACAGCATAGAAGTTCTTTAACTCATTATAAGTTACATATCATTTTGAAAGATTGGTTTCAAAAAAATGCCCTGAGGAACACTATTTATTTATTTATTTATTTATAGATTTTATTTACTTGACAGAGAGATGGAGAGAGAGCACAAGTAGGCAGAGTGGCAGGCAGAGGGAGAGGAAGAAGCAGGTTCCCCACTGAGCAGGGAGCTTGACTCGGGGTGGGGGCTGAGCTACCCAGCTGCCCTTGAGGAACACAATTTAAATGTACTTTTGGGGATTCATCCCCAAACCCCCCAAACCCTGAAGACCACCTGAGGATTTGAAATTAAGAACCTCGTCATGTGGGTTAGAATAAAAATCTACAACTCTACCTTAAAACATAAATTCTTGGGGCGCCTGGGTGGCTCAGTGGGTTAATGCCTCTGCCTTCAGCTCAGGTCATGATCCCAGGGTCCTGGAATTGAGCCCCAAGTCAGGCTCTCTGCTCGGAGGGGAGCCTGCGTCCCTCTCTCTCTCTTTGCCTGCCTCTGCCTACTTGTGATCTCTGTCTGTCAAATAAATAAAATCTGTAAAACAAAACAAAACAAAACAAAACAAAAAAACCCACAAATTCTTAACCTTGGACCCTGTTCCAGAAGATCTGTGAACACTAAAAATTTTATGAGTATGTCAACATATGTATTTTGCTTCCAGATTCTCAAACGAATCAGTGATCAAAAAAATTCAAACGACTGCTTTAAAGGAATACAAGAGTGCTTTAAAGGAATGTAAAGAACTAACATGACTAGATTGAAGGCATTGACTAATTAAAGAAAGAAACAGAGGGGGCTAGTTAATCCCAGAAACAAAAGGAAAGAAGACATTCAGATGTAAACTTGGGCAGTATCCATTCCAGAGCCATGCACGGAAAGGATTCTGGTAGCAGGTTTATTTCTAGGACCAAATGAATCAGGTCTGCTTAATTTTGTGTTTCTGATATATAATGACATCTGATTCTGCCTACACTTAAAAATGTCTTGATTATCATCTAGTTTGCCAAATAGCTTACCAATAAGGAAAGAAAATGCTGGTCATACAATATAAGGATTGGATCCTCATAGCAGTTGTTTCACCTTGTAAATTATTAAAATGCCACTTCATTTTAAATCTCACATGCTTGGGACTCTTGCTACAAGATAAATCCAATCAGTATTTTGATAAATCAGGCTTTTCTGAACTTAGGACTCCAAGGGAAAGTCAAAAGGGAAAAGAAAAACATGTATTACTGGATCACTGAGAAAGAAACCTAATCCTTAGGCTAAATTCTATGGAGGCCTATTGGTGGTAGTGGTGGGAGCAAAAGAGCCTTCAGTGTAGAGGTTTGGGGAAGTGAGAACAGAAGAGGTATACCTTACTTCTGAGAGGAAGTCCGAGAGGAGAAATTATCAAAGTTCCCAAAGATCAGTCCAGCACAGGGAAAGGAATGAGTTATCTCAGCAGAGCTTCTGGTGCCCATTCAGGCATGGGAGTAATGGGATGATCCTTGTGCCCCTAAGAGGGACATGGAAGTAGCTCAGAGAAAATCAATAGGCCCGAGAAAGCTTTGTGGTCAGGACGATGAAAACACAGCAGTGACCTGTGTTGATGGATGACAAGATGCAAGATGGGACTATGAAAAGATACATGAGAACAAGGATGTTCCTGGCCTCTGCCTCTGCACCGCATTAGCTCAGCCCCAACATCCCCATCCTTCAGCCACTAAACTGACCAAAATTAAAGCTCAAACTGAAATCACACTCAGGTAAAAAATAAGTAAAACTGGACTTCCTGGACACCTGAGTTTGTGGACTGACATCTGAACAGTCTGGAAATTAACCATCCCTGTTCCCAATATACTTTCAAGAGGAAGAAAGAGGAATAACAGAGCAGTCTCCTAATGTCTTACTGCCTAAGAAAACTGCATAATCATGATATTGTCTCTGCATCGCAGCCAAGATAATACCCAAGCTTCTCAGGGTTTTAGGTTTAGTCTAAAAATACAAAAAAACAAAAACAAAAACAAAAAACCCCACAAAAACTTGCAGTTGTCTTTTAAAACTTCCGTAATATTGCATCCTGTTTTTTTTCAATGTTATTTTATATAACACTGTTTATGGCTCAAACAGTTCATTGTAAGATTCTGACAACTTACAGAATGTCCATTCTGAATGAGACTGCCAGACACTAAATACGTGACATGCAGCTGGGCTCCCGAATTCTCCTTTCGCTTCCTTTCAACATAATCATAGAGCATCCTGTTCCAAACAAAAGGTACAAGTCATTAATTGTAAGAGTTTTTACCTCATTGACTCTTAATTCATGATGTAAAAGTCAGATATATTAAATCTGACAGTCTATAAAATTTTTTACAGAATATTTTTGCTGCCATGAACAGAAAGTTAAAAAAAGACAGACTTTATTTTTTTTTTTTTAAAGATTTTATTTATTTATTTGACAGAGAGAGATCACAAGTAGACAGAGAGAGAGGGGGAAGCAGGCTCCCTACAGAGCAGAGAGGCCAATGTAGGGCTCGATCCCAGGATCCTGAGACCAGGACCTAAGCCAAAGATAGAGGCTTAACCCACTGAGCCACTCAGGCGCCCTGTAAAAAATGACAGACTTTAGACAGGACATACAGGTTGGAGTCAACTTGTATTGCGTTGGCACAGTGACCAAACAATTGAAATAAAAGAAATCTAGTAACAAGCCAAAATGCACTGAACCTGCTTTAAAACAGTGGCAGTAACAAACAATGGATATAACTTGTCAAGGAACAGTTCAATCACTAACTATGCGCTCCTGGATAAGTTAATTAATTCTTCTAAGCCTCTTAATCCTGAGGTATAAAACCAGGAGCTGTATGGGACTCATATGGCCATTTATAACCCTCCACCACCCAAACTGCAAGCAAAATGCTTGTGTGTTTTTTGTGGGGAGAGAGTTTAGGGTTTTTAACAGATTCTCTGAGGGATTACTCTAAAACATTAAGAACCACTATGTAGATGATTGTAAGTGTTTAGTTCTGAAATTCCAATTTTATTAAGGGGCACCTGGGTGACTCAGTCAGTTAAGCGGCTGCCTTTGGCACAGGTCATGATTTCAGGGTTCTGGGATTGAACCTGACCTTGGCTCCTTGCTCAGTGGGGAGCCTGCTTCCCCCTTGTCTCCCACTCCCCCTGCTTGTGCTTGCTCTCTCCCACTCTGTCAACTAAAAAAAAAAAAAAAATCTTAAAAAAAAAAAAAAAAAAGATGCCCACATGATCAGGACCCCAGCCAAAGCACCAGACACTATGGAGCAGAGATAAACCATTCACACCGTGCCCTTTCCAAATTCCAAACTAAAAGAATTTATGAACATAATAAAATGGTTGTTTCAAGCTGTTAAATTTGGGGATAATTTGTTTCATAGTAAGAGTAATTGGAAAAGTGATCAACCTGATAAACATGTTCCCCACCTTCATAGAGTTTACATTCTTGTGCAGGCAGGCAGCCCTAGAAAATGTCAGATAGTAATAAGTATAAAATTCTGGATCAACTGGATATCCACATGCAAAGAAATGAAACTGGACCCTCTCTTTACACCATATACGAAATGACTCCTGGAAGAAATAGTGCCTATTTGCATATTTTAGGGCTTCATTTAAAATTAGTTTGAGTTGTGGTGCCTGGGTTGCTCAGTCAGTTAAGCGTACAGCTCTTGATTTTGACTCTGGTCATGATCTTAGGAGTCTGGGACTGAGCCCAGCATTGGGTGCTGCACTGGGCATGGAGCCTGCTTGAGATTCTCTCTCCCTCCCTCTTTCTCTGACCCTTCTCTAAAATTAAAAATAAAAATAAATAAAATAAAATTAGCTTGAGCCAACACCCTAATTTGAAAACTACAGTGTATTCTTATTGTGAGGCCTCAAGTATTTTTTAAGATGTTAACAAGCACATGCTACGTAGAAACCTTGAATATAGTGATAATTTCTGTTGTAAGAGCTAAAACTACAAAACTCTTAGAATAAAACCTAGAAGTAAATCTTCATGACCTTAGATTGAGCAAAGCCTTCTCAGATACCATATACAGAGCACAAGTAACAAAAGATAAAAGAAACAGTGGCGCCTCCCTTGCTCAACTGGAAGAACAGGTGATTCTTGATCTTGGGGTTCGTGAGCTCAATTCCCACACTGGGTGTAAAGCTTACTTAAAAATGGTATTTTAAGGACCGCTGGGTGGGCCAGTCTGTTAAGCGTCTGCCTTCGGCTCAGGTCATGATGCCAGGGTCCCAGGATCGAGTCCCACACTGGGCTCCTTGCTCAGCAGGAAGCCTGCTTCTCCCTCCGCTTGCCTCTCCCTCTGCCTACTGCTCCCCAACTTGTGCTCTCTCTCTGACAAATCAATAAATAAAATCTTTAAAAGATAAAAAAATATAAAAATAGTATTTTAAAAAAAGATAAAAGAAATAAATTGGGCTTCATCAACAATAAAAACTTTGGTGTTTCAAAAAGTACCATTGGGGCGCCTGGGGGCTCAGTGGGTTAAAGCCTCTACCTTCGGCTCAGGTCATGATCCCAGGGTCCTGGGATGAAGCCCCGCATTGGGCTCTCTGCTCAGCGGGGAGCCTGCTTCCTCCTCTCTCTCTGCTACTTATGATCTCTGTCTGCCAAATAAATAAATAAAATCTTTCAAAACAAAACAAAGTACCATCAAGGGGCACCTGGGTGGTTCAGTGGGTTAAGCCTCTGCCTTGGCTCAGGTCATGATCACAGGGTCCTGGGATTGAACTCTGCATCGGGCTCTCTGCTCAGCAGGGAGCCTGCTTCCCCCTTTGTCTCTGCCTACTTGTGATCTCTCTCTCTCTGTTAAATAAATTTCTAAGAAATCTTTAAAAAAAAAAAGAAAGAGAGAAAGGGCAAAGACAACCCACAGAACGGGATAAAATTTTTACAAATCATTTATCTGATCAGGTGCTCACTTCGGCAGCACATATGTATTTGATCAGGATCTTATATCCATAAAGTGGTATTTACAACTTAACAATAAGAAGACAACCCAGTGAAAAAACAGAGCAAGGATCTGAATAGTTATAGATACACAAATAGCTAACAAGCACAGGAAAAGATGATCAACATCATTGGTCATCATAGAAAAGCAAATCAAATCAAAACCATAATAATACCACTTTATACCACTAGGAGATGGCTAAAATAAAAGACAGATAATAAAGAGTTGGCAAGAATGTGGAGAAACTGGAATCCCCATACCTTACTGGTGGGATTTTAAATTAGTGCAGCCACTTTAAAATACAGCTTGCCAGTTCCTCAAAATGTTATATATATGACCCAGAAATAGGTATATATCTAAGAGAACTGAATACATATGTCCACATAAAAACTTGTATACAAATATTCACAGAAGCATTATTTATAATACCCAAAATGTGGAAAAACCCAAATGTCCATCAATTGATAATGAGAAATAAAATATACTATTTAAGTATGTTATGGGTTGAACTGTGTCCCTGCTCTCCCCCAACCCACAAAAGGTATGTTGAAGTCCTAACCACCAGTGCCTCAGAGTGTGACCTTCTTTGGAAAGAGGATCTTTGCAATTGTAATCAGGTAAGATGAGGTCATATTAGAGTAGGGTGGACTCCTAATCCAATATGACTGGTATCTTTATATGACAGCCAGGTGAACACATGGCATATAGGAAGAATGCCATGTGACAACAAACATAGACACTAGCGCTATGTAGCTATAGGCCAAAGAATGTGAAAGACTGCCAGCAAATCTAGGAAGACTGCCAGAATCTAGGAAGGAATGAAGGATTCTTCTCTACAGGTTTCAGAGAGAGGATGGCCCTGCCAAGACCTTAATGTTGGAATTCTAGCCTCTAGATTTGCAAGACAATAAATTTGTTGTTTTAAGCCCCCTTGTTCATAGCATTCTGTTATGGCAGCCCTAGGGAAATAACCTGCCATATGATGGAGTATTATTCAGCCATGAAAAGGAATTAAGTACTGATACATACTACAGCATGGACAAACCTTGAAAACATTATGCTAAGTGAAAGAAACCAGACACACGAGATTATATATTACAGGATTCCATTCACACAAAATGACCAGTATAGGTAAATCTATAGAAGGACAGTTTACTAGTGGTTGCCTAATGCCGGGAGGGTGGGGGAGGGAAGAGAAAGGAGTGGAGAGAAAATGCTAAGTGACTTCTAATGGATACAGGGTTTCTTTGGGGGTGATGAAAATGTTCTATAACTAATTAGAGTGATGGCTGCATAACTCTGTAAATATACCAAAAATTACTGAATTATATATTTTCAATGGGTGAACTACATGGTATATGAATTATATCTCAATAAAGCCGTTTTTCAAAAAAAAAAAAATTAGGAACGCAATTAACGGAGTGATATGACAGAGAATTAGGTTGGGGTGGGGTTACCTAAAACAGAGCATTAGGGAAGGGTTGTTGTAAAAAGTAATGTGTGACATTTGAACTAAAACTTAAAAGATGAGGACAGCTGGGAGAAGAGCATTCCAAACAGAGGGAAGGGTTCAAATGTCCTAAGGTAGAAATAAGTCTGGCAAAGTTAATGAACAAAAGAACAAATATGGCTACAGTGTAAGTGAGGTAGAGATTGGTATGGGATGAAGTTCAGTGAGAGACAGGGGCTAGTCAGTATGTTAATTCTATAAAAATTCAGGTAATCAAGGTAACTATGATAAAATTTACAGGCAACTTTATTTCATCTCCAGTCCTCAATATGCACCTTTAAGCCCCAACAGGTTTATACAGTAATAGTTATTTCATTAACATCTATAACCATAACAATTAGTCTTATACGTGTCCCACTCTAAAAGTTACCTGAAACTCTTGGGTTTGGGTCAGCACCGGCATTAGCAACAGAAATCTCAGATAGTCAAAATCAGTACAAATTCATCCATAGGCCAAGAGTTTCAGGTCTTTAATGCATGAACATCACAGTCAAAGCCTGATTCAAAGTCTGTCAAACAGCAGTCCACATAAAGCCAAATCAACACATTCTAGGTATCAGGAATTTTCTAAGATTCATGGAACATTCCCTGACTCAAAGAAAGCTCCCACAACTCAAAAAAGGGGGAAAAAACCCAGACCACCTTTAGTAATAAAGTGAAGTAAATGGGTGTTTAATGTAATATATGTGGCCCCAGTCTGTTCACCAATCCCTCCCCTTGGGACAAAGACAACATTTTTAAGAAATATTGGTGTTAATTCAAAAGCCTGCTTTTCCCCTTTTGGCCTCAAGTTGAACAAGTTTCAGCAAGCAAAGGTGATACAGCAAATTCAAGAAGGGCAATGCTGTGCCATTCTGAACACTCCCTTTTAATTTTCACTTAAATAGTTCTCCCCAGTCTTATACTGTCACACAGCTTTGTGTCAAACACCTGTTGACCTCATTATGAAAGTACTTCAATAACATCCACATGTGGGCCTAAGGAGCACATGTGAAAATGTAACAAAGATGTAAGATAACAGGTATATAAAATCTGAGATGTAAACAAAATTGGCCTACTTATAAATCTGAAGTAACAAAGTGATGTTAACCAGAAGCCAAGGTTATAAATAAATCCAGTAAATGCATCACCACACATTTGTATATAAGTCCACCTATTTCCTAATTAATAGACAAATCTAGTATAAGGTAGTAAAAATAGTATTCTTTCCTATTTTCCAAGAGAGGAAAAAAATTCTAATTTCAAGGCTACCAATAAAGCTTAAAACAAAACAATTCTAATGTGAGCGAAATTAGTAGTAAATTGGACTTACTGTTTAGCTTGGTTAACATGAACCCCTAGTGTATAACTCAGCCATTTGTAGGTCACCTGCAAGAAGAAGAAATTGTTTAACATTACTAAGGGCTCCTAAAAATTCCTACTCTGAGATAATTATGCCATCCTAGTTTTTCCAAGAACCATCCATCTGGGCCAGTAGGAGGACTGAGATCTTTATCTTACAAATACTAAAAAGTTTCTTTCACAGGCTAATTAACCAGAAAGTCTAAAAAGAAAGGCTGAATATACAAAGAAAAAGCTCTCATTTCCTTCACATTTTTTTTTTTGTTTTGTTTTACTGGTGCCCTTTATTTACATTCTGTCCTTTTTTGTAGCTACCACTAACAACTATTAAAACTCATCCAGAAAGTGGATTACTTTGAAGTATAAGACTCATAAACTTCTAAGAAAAGTCACAGCCATACAAACATTAACAGGCACAGATGGTGCAGGGGCCAGGGAATGAAAGAAGTTGGTGAATACTGTATCTGGGGTTAGACTACAATCTACTGGCATCAAGACTTGACCTTCCTTCCATCTTTCCTTGAACTCTCCTGTCATTTGTCACTTCCTTGTAGGCTCCTCACCTCTTGAAGTCTTCCAATTCTAAATGCTGAGTTTCCAGTAATTAAGACTTACAAAGGTGAGGCAAAGCGTGTTAGCAAAAGAAACTAACCTAGGTTGGAAAACTGCCTATCCCTTACTAACTATAAATATATAAGTCATTTGCCCCTCTGCTTCAACTTTCTTTAGGGACCTTTCCATGGCCCTCTGGGTGAGTCGCTGTAATGATTAAATGTAATAATATATACCCCAAGCTCACAGTAAGCACTCAGTTATCACGGTTTGCAAAGTCCATTCACATTCATTATCTCACTGGATCTTTCATTCCTCCCTGGGAAGCAGGTCAAGCCTAATACCAAATTTCCTGGGGGAGGAAACCTACTGTTCAAAGGTTAAACAAGTGGTCACCGAACCCAGTTAGGACACAATTTCCTCAACAGTAAACGTAGGACTTGAAACTCCAACCAACTTAGGAGACAGGTGTAGAAACGCCTTAGAAATATTATCTAGGGGCGCTTGGGTGGCTAAGTGGGTTAAAGCTTCTGCTGCCTTCGGCTCAGGTCATGATCCCAGGGACCTGGAATCAAGACCCACATCTCTGCTCAGCAGGGAGCCTTCTTCCCCGGCCGCCCCCACCCCTGCCTGCCTCTCTGCCTACTTGTGATCTGTCAAATAAATAAAATCTTTAAAAAAAAAAAAAAGAAAGAAAGAAAGAAAAAGAAATATTATCTACCAGTGCCCTTCCTTCCACGCCTGTCCTTCTTGGCCCCTACTCCTTGCCAGTGCCCAGCACGCCCACCCAAGGGACGCGGACTTGCGCGAGCCAGAGGAATTCCCCCCGCCGCAAGTCCTCGCCGGCCCTGGGACCCGAGACGTGGGGACTTGTCTCCCCTCCGCCAGTCCCCACCAGGCCAAGAGCGGAGGGGTCTAGACCCCCACCACCCTCGCCAGGCCCAGGACTCCAGTCGCATGCCCACATCCCCCAGTCCTAGCTCCTCACGATCTTGTTCTGGTCCGTGACGAACTCGTCTATGTTTTCCAGATAAAGCTGGTCCGCCATGGTGCTACGGAGCTGCGAGCCCCGCCACCACAAACGTAGCTCCCGCCGGCGGGAAACGTCTTTCTCTCTCCCGGGTCCCGGGTCGTTTCCCACAGCAACGAAGGCGACGCACTACGGCGGCCGCCGGGGGGTCAAACTAGTCTCGGAGACGGCGCAGACTCAAGTAGGCGGAGCTAGTAAGTTGGAGCTGACGGAAGTGAGGCGCTTGCAGTATGCTGGTGATGTGGGGACCTTGTATTTGGAGCCGTGGTTTCAAATCTCTCGGTCTACAACCTAATGACTAGCCCAGGACAAAATACCTCATCTCTGGGAGCCACAACCTTACCACCTGAAAATTGATAATATAATCCTTTCCCTTTCATACCGTTATTCAACAAAGGTGTGTCAAGTACCTACTCCAGACACTTCTTAGACACTGGAGACACAGCAGTGAATGATAAAGACAGAAATAAACCAGCAAATTTAGTAGAGTGATGCCACCTGGGATAAAATGCTGCCTGTTATAATTCCTCAGAAGTGAGAAATTATAGATAGTTTTCCAGAAGGGATGGGCGAAGATAAATATTTCAGATAGAAGCAGGACTATTTGCTGGGAAGAAAAAAGAGTTGATTGTACGTAAAATGTTGGGAGGAGAGTCCAATGAAGAGAGGTGAGACTTGGAGAAGGTAATTCATGCTGCGCCTATGAGGCTGTGTGAAGGGGCACAAGAATTTTACTCTCAGGAAAAGTTTTCATGTTGGGGGATTTCAACTGAAATTTCTCCTAACATCAGCTAAAGTACCATCAGCTAAAGTAAAGTAAAGAAGGTCAGCTAAAGTAAATTGATTTCAGCATAAGTCAGTGTAGTTCAGTAGGGTGGCATGGTGGAAAATGGAGCAAACTCTAGAGTTAGACTCTGGATTTGAATCCTGGTTTTGATCATTATTGTGTGATCTTAAGTAAGTCATTTACTCACTGCAAACATGTTACCCGATCTATAATACAGAAGTAATAATAGTACTCACTTAAAAGTTTTTCTGCAATTCATTCAGGACAGCAAAAGCCTACTAAGGGCCAGGCACTGTTCTGGGTGCTGGAGATAGAGTCAAGATCAATAATACACAAGAGCCTCTTCACATGTAGCTTACATTCTCATAAAGATATTTGAGGGATGGTAATGATTTAAAATAGGATAGCGATAGTGCAAGTTAAGAGAACTGAGTGACTTTGGTTTTTCTTTTAGAGTCAGCAAAACCTGCTGATGAATCAGATGAATAGAATGTAGGAAAGACAGGAATGAAGGAAAATACCTAGATTTGGAATCTAAATCTTTAGGTAAATGGTGATACATTTGACTCCTGAGCTATGGAAGACAGAGAAGAGCAGATGAGAAAATCAAAGAATTCTATTTGGCCACAGTTGTAATTGAGAAAACATATATAAAACCCTCACATTATGCCTGCACACAATAAAATCAATAACAGATGGGTTATATTACTATACACCAGGCTATGCCATACCAGGTGCCTTGAGAGTGAGCTTCTAACTAGCTCCTATAGCAACCCTGCAAATGGATTGTGTTTGTCCATGTTTTATAGACTAAGATTGCTGAGTTTTAACAGAGGAGAGATGAATTTTCCAGGCCATGGGGTTGGGTAGTAGTGTTGGGATTGGAATTCAAGTTTCTTGTCATTGTTCCACTGGAATGGGAAATAAGTCAAGATAATTGACCAAAGTCTTGACACCACGCCCAAAAAGTGAGCAGATGATAATACCATATAGGATAGCTGCCCCAACATGGGCCAGATATATTAGTATTAAAAGGTTCCATGACTTTTAGAAGCCAGATGAGTGGTTAACCTTGGGAGGCCTACCCAGCTTCAACATTCCTCAACATTCCTACCCCAGGGGAGAGGAGCTGAATGGAACACATGTGGGCTTTGGAAATCTATTTTTCTTTTAAAAAGCAAGCAAACAAAAACCTGGGCTTGAATCCCAGCTTTACCACTTTCTGCGTGGCCTTAGGCAAATCACTGAACTTCTCTAGACCTCCATTTCATGATCTTTAAAAGCAGGGCCAATAAAACACAGTGGTATATTGATAAATGCTTAACAATCAAATTTAAAAAGCCCTGATTTGGGGGCGCCTGGGTGGCTCAGTGGGTTAAAGCCTCTGCCTTCAGCTCAGGTCATAATCCCAATGTCCTGGGATCGAGCCCCACGTCGGTCTCTCTGCTCAGCGGAGAGCCTGCTTCCTCCTCTCTCTCTGCCTGCCTCTCTGCCTACTTGTGATCTCTGTCTGTCAAATAAGTAAATAAAATCTTTAAAAAAAAAAAAAAAGCCCTGATTTGTAGGGGTTGACGTTGTCTGTGGTGTATATACTCCCATCATGGCAGATTTCAAGCTCCTGATATTGATGTTACTAAACGAAGAGTTAGGTAAATACACACAGTATCACACCATTACTTCCACAATATATGTAGAATAAACAAATAACCTCAAGAGCACATATGGCAGTAAAATGTAGTAAAATAATTAGAAAGTGATGATATTTGAATATTTGTTGTCTTTGTTTTTAACATGATTTAATTGTAATTTTATATAATTTAATTTTTAGCAACAGCTCTTGTGAACAATTAATAAAAGGAAACCTAGTTTGGAATAGACTTGGGTGGACAGCAGGGGGAGCTCTCAAGCGCTACCTTTCCTTGTCAATTGCAGATCTAACAGGGCCTGTTCTGTTCCTGGGCCATTAGCAATGTAAAATTAACTCATCTTCTTATTCCAGGCATCTGCAAAGTTTTCCCTATTTGAAATGTAATGGGCAAATCTCCAAAGGGGGAAAGTACCACCATTTCTATCTCTACCTTAATGCTACTTCTTTCCAAAAAAAAGATAGTTCAGTCCCTTTTCCTTGAAGATGAAGCTTCACATCAATGTCAAAAACAAGAACAGTTCTCCAGGAATCAGAACAATCAACCAAAGTATTTCCTAAGCAAATGAAGCCAGACAAAACTTGGGGATGGTAGTGTCAGCTGATACCAGAAGTGGGAGCCACAGGATCGAGATTCTTCAGTCTTCATGCTTCAAAAGACATTGACATTAGAAATAGAAGACTGACCCTCCTATTTCCTCCTTTTCATCCCCACTTCATCCCCAAAATGACTGGTATCAGAAAATCCAATGATTGTGATTTTGACAGGGCATGGGATGGGAAATCTATACTGGACCCAATATATGGGAGAAAATGAGGAGTGGTCAACTTCAATGCAGGCAGGACCATCAGATTGAGAGTAGGAGAAAGAGGCCAGGACTCTGACCAGAAAAGGGGGCCTGTGGAAGCAGCTCAGAAGCCTCACCAGCTACCCTGGCTACAGGGCTGCCACAAGTCTCTGGGGGATAGCATCTCAGACAGGAGGTCAGTTCAGAAGGAATACAAGATTAAGAATTACTATTTGGGGACCACATAAATGTCCACAGGTCATTCCAGAGACCTGGGGACCCAGAACTTATTAACACCAAGGTATTTAGCATTAGATCATTCATACATTCATTTATCAAGTATTATTCAAGGCCTCCTGTCTATCAGGCCCTGTGTGACTATTGAAAACACAGCATGGTCTTCATCTCTGGGAGTTTAATCTGTAGGGAGTAAACAGCTGCCCTGTGCGGGAAGCACAGGTTGCCATGGAAACCTGGCAAAGGCAACTAATTCAACCTGGGGATTAGAAGAAATGTAGGGAAAACTGGATTTAGGTATCCAAGAGTAGATGGCATGTATCCTTTCACTTTAGATGAAATATATAAGAAATGAAATCAGAGCGCTGTTAGTGTTAAAGCTTCTAACATGCACAACAAGCTGATATAAAAAGAGTTATTTTGTGAGAACCTACGTACCTTGCACAGACTGTCTTGTGGAATGTACAGCTATCAAGGCCAGGACACGTCAACCTTCTTCACAGCTGGGGAGCTGAGAGCCCTAAAATAACACGCTGTTCTAACACACCTTATCAGTTCTACAAAAGTCAGTATAAAACCCCTCAGTTACCAAAACAAAGTGGGTGAGCCAAGAGGGCATTCAGACACTGGTTCCCCTGTTTCCCACCCACTGCCACCCCACTGCACCCCCAAGCCCACGACTGCACCTCAGCCTGTTTATTTCTCAGCTCAATCACCAAAAGGTTCACTTCGCTACCTTTGTTGCCTCAGTCACCCAGAAAAAGAAGATCCCCTCACTCTCCCATCTTGCAATTGCTTTGTATATGATTTTCTTTTCCCCATCCCTTTGAGGGCTGGAAGGGTGCTTTGGAGGAGTGTGTGTCCATATTTTTGCTGTAAGCATCTTTGCTGCAAGCATTTTGGCCACATAACTAATTAGCCTAAAGGCAATTTTGTCATAAAAGATAAAATCACAAAAACATAAAATAGGGACATTCATTATAAAGGACATAATTGGGGCGCCTGGGTGGCTCAGTCATTAAGTGTCTGCCTTGGGCTCAGGTCATGATTCCAGGGTCCTGGGATGGAGCCCCATGTAGGGCTCCCTGCTCAGTGGGAAACCTGCTTCTCCCTCTCCCACTCCCCCTGCTTGTTTCCTCTCTCGCTTTATCTCTCTCTATCAAATAATAAATAAAATATTTTTTTAAAAAGTTCTCATCACCAGGAAAAACATTTTTTTTAAAAAGGATATAATTAAAAATGAATAGGGGCGCCTGGGTGGTTCAGTGGGTTAAAGCCTCTGCCTTTGGCTCGGGTCATGATCCCAGGGTCCTGGGATCGAGCCCTAAATCAGGCTCTCTGCTCAATGGGGAGCCTGCTTCTTCCACTCTCTCTGCCTGCCTCTCTGCCTCCTTGTAATTTCTGTCTGTCAAATAAATAAATAAATCTTTTTAAAAAAATGAATAACAAAATTAAAAGGATCTTATGGCAAAATAAGAAATATATGAATACATTTAAATGCATAGTGTAGATTCATGGCCATGCTGTGTAAATAACTTGATTTTATTTTGTGGATTATACCTAAACATTTGTCTTCAAAGTCTTTCATTCACAATATTATATATATATTTTTTGCTTGTTGATTCATCTCACTGAACATCAAATGTTTTTGCTAAAATTTCTTCCTTCATGAAGAGAGGTATCAGTTTCCAAAGAGTAGGGTGCATATCTGTAATTGAACTTTGTGTTGCATTGTGAAAGCCTTCTACACTATTGTTTGTTCTTGGCATATTGCCAAATGTCCATTATAGATATTACAAAATTCTATGGGAAATGTGGGTTCAAAACTCTGTGCCACTGTATAGTCCATTATGAGTGCTGAGATTCATACAATGTAAAAACGGGAGTACTGCATTAATGGAGAAATGAGACCAAACTCAACCAGTGGAATGAAACCAACAAACTGTCAAACCAAACAATCAACTACTTACCTTTTCTTTTGTGTGACAATATTGCCTTACAGCCAATTAGTTATGTGACAAAGATGCTTGTGGCAAAATTACCTAAAACCAGGGGGTGATGGCAAAAGTGAAGATAATTGGAAATTGGTTATGGGAAGTTTTGTCCTAAGCACACCATTTCTGAATTATTAAATTGGGGACAGGAAGGGGTAAGTGAGGGAAGCTTGGCATTCAGAGGTAGAAAGAAACATGATCCTTGGGGCGCCTGGGTGGCTCAGTGGGTTAAGCCACTGCCTTTGGCTCGGGTCATGATCTCAGGGTCCTGGGATCAAGTCCCGCATCGGGCTCTCTGCTCAGCAGGGAGCCTGCTTCCCTCTCTCTCTCTCTCTGCCTGCCTCTCCATCTACTTGTGATTTCTCTCTGTCAAATAAATAAATAAAATCTTTAAAAAAAAAAAAAAAGAAAGAAACATGATCGTTCGTTCTTAGAGACCCCTGCTCTCTGGCCCCCAGCACTGCTGGTTAGGGAAACTTCCTGAGGAAATGTCAAGTGACCTCAGCTTTGGTATGGAGTAAAGGAGGGTGCAAAGGTCATTTAGACCCAGTGGAGATAGTAGCTGCTCTCTTTGCCTCATTGTCTCATGGTTGGGAGTGAGGGTGGTCACTTCTAGGTATCACTGCTTCTCTCTCTGCGACTATTCTGTTTGGCTTTGCCTTAATCATAGTTTCTACTTCCTCGTGGTTTAAACACAGCCATAAGTTACTGGAGCTCATCTACAACACTACCTTCAAATTTTCCCACATCGTTACAGATGCTCTTAACAATTCTCCATTCTGTAATTCCTAAATGGTTGAGCCTGGTTTGCTAAGCTTATCTTAGGAGCTGGTCTTTTAAATCTAGGTTATCAGGGCATCCGGTTGGCTCAGCTGGTTAAGTGTCTGACTCTTGATTTTGGATTAGGTCAAGGTCTCGGGGTCATGAGATGGAGCCCAACATTGGGCTTTGTGCTGGGTGTGGAACCTGCTGAAGATTCTCCCTTTGACCTTTCCCCCCAAACAAACAAACAAACAAATCTATCTCAGAGTATCATTATCTTTTTCAGGATACTGGGCAACCATGGACAGTTTTCTTCGACAGGTGCTCCTTTACTCATTCCTATGTCACTCACTGAATGAATTCCTTCTATGAGCCCACTATGTATATATGAATACAGTAGAATACAAGATGCTAAGAAACAGAGTTAGACTAGGGGTCCACAACATCTAGATGGGCCTTCAGAGGGGAGTAGATCACCCAGGGACAGAGCAGAAGGCAGAATCCTAGGGAACATCAGCAGATAAGAACACACAAAGAAGAAGAGGGCTAAAAACCGAACTGAGGGAGAAGAGGAGCACTGGGAGGGCTCAGTGTGGAAAAAAAAAGATGTGATTTTGAAGGAGGTAGTTTGCAACAGTGTCAAATGCTTCCCTGAAATGGTGTTGGGTGGGGGTTGAGAGGAAAGCATTGGATTTGGCAGTCAGGAGGTTTCCAATGACACGGGCCCCAGAAGCAAGAGGCACAAAAGCCAGATGACAGTGAGTTAGGAGGGAGGAAAAGTAAGAAGAGGTACTAAAGATGGAGGGTAAGAACAACTCTGGCCAACTTGCCATGTGGAAATGAAAAGATGATTGGGAGTGAGGGTGGTCATGAACTTCACAACATATCTACCCAAGAAATAGGGGTGGGAAGTGATGGAGGACATTTGTCTTAAAAAAAGTATGACAGGCGTTCTGGGGTCTTTTCCATCTGGAAAAGGGATCCTCAGTAGGGATCCCCCAGAAACTTCAGACCAGAATCTGCAGGAGGGCATATGGTAGATCCTCAGTTCCCATGGAATGGAAATTCCTTGAAGCTTTTTCATCCGTGAATTCCCAGCACCCAGAGTGGCCACAGCTGGCACAGGGGAGGCCTTTAGCAAATATGCATTGACTGGTAACTGAATGGCCGAATGAATCAATGGATGGATAAAAGTGAATTAAATATTGTTCTATTCTATAATCCTCTTATGTTGATCCACAAAATATTGTTTGTGGAAGGTGTTGTCTACCTTCCCTTCCACCACTCAAAGTATTACATAGTCTGTTATCACAGTGAGCATTGCTGATAAACTAACTGGGAAAATCCAGCTTCCTTCAGAGGCCCAGTGAACAGAAATGACTTTGGTTGGGGGGGAGGCACTTTTAGGGGCATAAGTTAGGACCAAGCATAGATCCTAAACATGTTTGAGAGCTGCAAAGAGTACTGCTGCTGGAGACCCCAAAGGGAGGCTTCATTCATTCCTATATATATAAACTTCATACACAATGTTTTATCTAGTAATTTTTATCTAGTAAATACTCCATGGATTGACTAATTTGAATAATCTTACTTTTCAATATTTTCTCCTAAGACTCTGGAGTAAGAACAAAATTAAGAGGTAAACTTTACCCAAACAAATTATCCTCATTTCCCCTTTCTCTGTCCATGAGGAGATGACTCCATCACACCTTTGATTTCTCTGTACCTATTCAATTTCAGGACATCCTTTACATTGGTATGCTTTCCTTAACTTGTTTTTCTGCTTATTAAGGGAATTCACATTCATCTTCATCTTCTCCAGCCTAATTTCTACTCTAATCTCGCACCATGGACCATCATTAACACAAGTTCCAGGATAATATTTATATTTCTTTTGTTAGAAAGATGGGGGTGGGGGGAATCAGAGGGAAAGTGGGAGAGAGAGAATCCCAAGCAGATTCCATGCCCAGCTCATTAGTCTTTCATTGTTACGTTAACTATTACGTTAGCTGTATCTCCTAGATACCCTTTATCAAATTTGTGGTGTTCTATCCTGTTTATAGATTGTTGAGAGTTTTATTAGAAATGCTTGATCTCACAACCAGATCATGACCTGAGTGGAAATCAAGAGTTGGGTGCTGGAGTGCCTGGGTGGCTCAGTGGGTTAAGCCTCTGCCTTCAGCTCAGGTCATGATCTCAGTGTCCTGAGATTGAGCCCTGCATTGGACTCTCTGCTTGGCAGGGAGCCTGCTTCCCCCTCTCTCTCCGCCTGCCTCTCTGCCTACTTGTGATCCTTCTCTCTCTCTGTCAAATAAATAAATCAAATCTTAAAAAAAAAAAAAAAGAGTTGGATGCTTAACCAACTTTGTCACCCAGGTACCTACCCCCAGGTTGATGTTTCTAAAACACAGATCTGATGATATTACCCGCCACTTAAAACAGTAACACAGGGGTGCCTGGGTGGCTCAGTGGGTTAAGGCCTCTGCCTGCAGCTCAGGTCATGATCTCAGGGTCCTGGGATTGAGCCCTGCATTGGGCTATCTGCTCAGCAGGGAGCCTGCTTCTTCCTCTCCCTCTGCCTGCCTCTCTGCCTATTTGTGATCTCTCTCTCTGTGTCAAATAAATACATAAAATCTTAAAAAAAAAAACCCAATAACCCAATTTTAGAATGCTTTCATCACCCTCAAAATATTCCTATGTGCCTTCATTCCCCACTTATATAATGAATCCCTGTTCCTATCCCCGACTCCAGGTAACCACTCATCTGTTCTCTGTCTTTATAATTTTGTCTTTTCATATAGATGGGTCCTATAATGTTAGTTATTTGTGTATGGATTCTTTATGGGCTGAATTGTGTCCCCCCTCCAAACCCAACCAGATATTGAAGTCCTAACCCCCAGTACCTCGGAATGGTTTTTAAAGAGGTAATTAAGTTTAAATGGGGTTATTAGGGTGGACCTTAATCCAGTAAGACTGGTATCTGTGTAAGAAGAGTAAATTCAGACAACAGACACAACTAGAGGAAAGACCAAGTGAAAACACAGGCTCAGCAGAACTGCCTCATGGGAGGAACCACTCTTCAGATGGGTACACTACAGATGGAAAAGTTAAAGTCCCAGATGTTTAGTGACTTTTTCCAAGCTCACACACCAGAAAATAACTGAATGTGGGACTTACATTGGGACTTCTTAACCCCCATTCAGCCTAGAATTCCTGATAGAAACGTGGGGGAGAAGGCTGGGTACGGGGAAGGGCATTCAGTGTCCACACGGTGACAGAGTGGCTTGTGTCTGGTATCATTATGAAGCCAAAATTGGCTGGAGTTAATGAATGACCAAACCAAAGTTTTATAAAAATTAATCTGGTAGCATAAAATGTCACTCATTCGTGGACTTTGGTAATTCCGCCCCTTAGCCCTTGTCCCCATTCCCAGAGTTTTGCAACAGCCTCCAATTTCCTTTGGTATCTCCTGCTCCTTTATCCTTTCCCCACATCCTTCTCTAGCCACACTTTGGGCTCTGTGCCAGTACATCCCTCATGCTTACCAGAGCACAGATTCTATTCATGGATTTTATCCAGAAGCTGGCTAGGCAGCTTGGGAAGAAAGACCTCCTTGTACCTCAGACACTCATTCATAAAACAAGGGGTCCAGAACTAAAGCCTTCCAGATCTGACCCTTTCAGAGGGTAGTGCTCAAACCCTAATAAAGGACTGGCAGGGGCACCTGGGTGGCTCAGTGGGTTAAGCCTCTGCCTTCAGCTCAGGTCCTGATCTCAGGGTCCTGGGATCGAGCCTCGCATTGGGCTCTCTGCTTGGCAGGGAGCCTGCTCCCCGACCCCTGCCTACCTCTCTGCCTACTTGTGATGTCTGTCTGTCAAATAAATAAATAAAATCTTAAAAAAAAAAAAAGGCCTGGCAGGTATGGACATCTGCAGATGGCAGAGTCACTGTTCCTTTGTCATCTCCCATTAGGAGGCGCTGGTGCTCCTTCTCACAGGAAGAGTAACACTGATTAGGATCGCAACACTAATTACAAAACATTAGGAAAGTCAACCTTTAAATTGAATTTATTGCCAATTTAAAGAACAGGGGATTTCACATTAAAAATCAGATTTCTGGTCTTATTTATTAATTCAAGCATCTAGCTGACATCTGCCAAGGACATTTTGCCATTGGTCCAAGTACTTGCTGTGTTATTTTTCTTTTCCTTTTTTTTTTTTTTTAAAGATTTTATTTATTTATTTGAGAGACAGAGATCACAAGTAGGCAGAGAGGCAGGCAGAGAGAGAGAGAGAGGAGGAAGCAGGCTCCCTGCCGAGCAGAGAGCCCGACGCGGGGCTTGATCCCAGGACCCTGGGATCACGACCTGAGCAGAGGCTTTAACCCACTGAGCCACCCAGGCGTCCCATTGTGTTATTTTTCTTAAACCCTTTTTCTTATAAGTGAAATATTTCTTGGCCATGTATTCAATAGAAGGAAGAAAGAGCTAGATTGGGAGGACCACACGTTTCAGAAAAAGAGGAGGAAAGAACTGAGTTTTTGTGAAAATGAAGTAAGCACAGTGTTGTCTGTGTTGAAAGTATGTGACCTGAAACGCCATTATGAAAATAAAGCAATATAAGAATGAAGAAGACTGTGGAAAAGATGCAAGATGAAAAGGCAACAAAATGACGAAAACATCAGCAGGATTTATTCTTCTTAAAGCAGATAAATGTTGCTGCTGTAAACTGTAATTAAGAGGGAATAGATTATAACCGAGAAAAATAGAACAGAATAAGTAAAACAGTAGCACCTTACAGAGGCTGTAGGTGCTTGAGATTCTGTCTAATTCAACCTCTTCCCCCAGGATCCTTCCTCTCTTCTATGGATGGGCTCGCTGACGCCCAGAGACATTAGGAACACTGTCCAAGGTCACAAAGGAAGGAAGTGGCAAAACTGGCAATACAAATCATGTCTTTGGACTCTATTATCCTCTGCTTCTTCCATATATCCTATGACCACAGAGCTTGACAAACACTTGTTGACTTGATGAAAGGAAGCATAGTACAAAGGGGGAATTTAAATTGTGATGGGAAGTCCTAGATTTTAGTCCTAGATGTGCCACTGACTAGCAAGTCACTTTCTCCCTTTGGATCTCAATATCTCCATTAAAGTATAGAGAAAGCTGAACTTGAGACTTAGAAGTGTATCACAGTAGCCGACAATAACCCTTTTGTCCTGGGGTTAAGAACTTGGTCTCAAAGGAAAAGGAATTAAAAGCCTCATGGTTATAAATAACAGAAGTCAACACTGGCTGATTTGAATAAGAAATAAATTTGTTAGAATGATCTTCTATAGCTCATAGAGTCACCAGAAAGCCTGAAGAATTAGGCTCAAAAAATTGACTGAAAATGAAAACATATATCCACACAGACACTTGTACACAGATGTTTATAGTGGTATTATTCATAATGGTCAAAAAGTAGAAAAGGCCCAAATGTCTATCAACTGTCGACAGAATAAACAAGATCCGGAACACAGTAGAATATTATTCAGTCATAAAAAAAAGAATGAAGCGCTAACACAAGATACTGCATGGATGAAACTTGAAAAAATTGTGCTAAATGAAACAAGCCAGTCACAACTAACTATATACTATGTGATTCCATTTATATGAAAGGAATAGGGAAATCTATAGGGATTTCTATAGGGATATAGAATAGGGAATAGGGAAATCTATAGACAGAAAGTGGATTAGCAGTTGCTCAAGGCTGGGGACAGGCATAGGGAGGGAGAAGCAGGAGGGGTGGGAGTGATAACTAAAGAGAATGAGGTTTCTTTTAGAGATGATAAAAATGTCCTAAAATTGTCTATGGTGATAGCTGCACACATCAGAGAATCATCTAGAAAATGAATTGTATATTTTAAATGGATGAATTGTATAGTATATGAATTATATGTCAATAAAAGTATTAGAATAATTGGCAGAAGCAAAGGGAGTCAGGGCAGGAACAACCTCATCCCTAATCTACCATGTTACAGAACTAATTCAGTAAAGGCACCATTGCTATCTCTACCCCTGCCCTGAACACTGGACCCCGAGGCCACCACTCACTCTGCTGGCCTTGCTGCCCTGAAACCTGGATGTTGCTGCCCCAGCCCCCACCACTGCCAAACTCCATCATCCCTGCTTCTTTGCAGTACAAGTGTCTTATTCTAAGTTCTAGGAGAATGTACCTGATTAATAGGCTCTAAATCAATATGCATATCCTAGCTGAAAGGGAGAGCTGGAAAGCAAATTTCTAGCCTTTTTTACTTCTATAATAGGGAGACAAGATCTGCCTTTCTCCAAGAATCCTAAGGTGGAGAATTCTCCAAATATAAGAAAGGGGTTTAGAGTTGGGCAAGTAGGCAAACCAACCAACAAAACAACAGACAAAAATAAAAAACCAGGCCTCTAGGGACGCCTGGGTGGCACAGTTGGTTAAGCAGCTGCCTTCGGCTCAGGTCATGATCCCAGCGTCCTGGGATCGAGTCCCACATCGGGCTCCTTGCTCAGCGGGGAGCCCGCTTCTCCCTCTGCCTCTGCCTGCCATTCTGTCTGCCTGTGCTTGCTCTCTCCCCCCTCCTCTCTCTGATAAATAAATAAAATCTTTAAAAAAAAAAATCAGGCCTCTAGACATATATCTAATCCCAGTTAAAATGCAAATATATCAATTAACCTGTCCTTCAAATATTCATTCGTTTATGCCTGCAGTCACTGTAAACACTTAACAAGTACCTAAAAACTCTTTTGAGGGCCCTATGCTAAGCCCTGTAGAATCAGAAACAAATAAAACATTGACCTTGCACTCAAGTAGCAAGCAGAAGAAAAAATGGAGGGTTATGGGACCCAGGCTAAAAGTGTAAGGAGGGAAACGGGCACAAATAATGGATTGGTCAATTCTCCTTGGGATAAAGGTTAGAAAGTCTTTGCAGAGGAGAATCTTTGAAGAGAAACTCAAAAGGTGGGTTGGTAAAAAAAATAATAATAATAACAATAATTAATTAATTAAATTAGAATTTTAAAAAGTGGGTTGGTGCCTTGCTAAGCAGAACAAGGGAAATCAAGGCATGGACTAGCCAAGTATATTAGAGGAAACCATGGGCAACACTATGGTATAGGGTTGGGGTGTGAGACCACACAGCAAGAGAGGGGCTGGACAAGTCCCCAAGGGCCAGATCATAAGGGGCCATAGAGTTCAGACTTCCCTCTTTTTCGTAGAGAGCTATTGATGGATATTTTATCTCAAAATATCACTTGGGTACTGTGTAGAGGATGAACTGGAAGAGACAGTGTTGCAAAGAGCTCAGTGAGCAGGTAGCTGCTATAGTCTAGACGTTACTGATAGCAAAGAACTAGGGTGGTAGCAGTGGCAATGGACAGGGACAGAGATGGAGATGAGCAAGGAGAAATTGAATAGACCTTGTCAGAACAGCTTAAGTGAGAACAGGACCCTGATAACCAACTCTCCCATCTACACATTCACTCACTCAACCCCCAACATGTACTGATGTAAATGCTGGGGGTCCAGCAATGCCTCCTGCTTTCAAGGGGCTTTGTTTAAAAAGAACAGGCATCTCAATAGATAGTTATAAGGAGCTCAGTGGCTGTAGGGAGACTGCTGGCTAGAAGATGCTATGGGAGCATTGTGACTAGGGATTTCAGGGAGGACTTCACACAGGTTTGAGACTTTTTTTTTTTAAGACCAAAAGGAGTTAGCCAAAAAGAAAAAGTTGGAAAAGAGGTGTTGCAGGTGGAGAGAAGAGCACATATAGGACCATGAAAAGCTGCCTTGCAGATCTCAACTATAGGAGTATAATAGACCAAGGGCCCCATGTAGAATCCACCACCCGTTTGTGCTGATACCACCCACACCACCTTTGAGCGGCTACCATCCAAGCACTGTGTGTAGCAGGGAGACTAAGCAAACATATTCCTGAGGGACACAGACTCCTCTGACAATGAACTCTGGCTTCATGACAGCTCAAACTTCTTTAGAAGTTGTCTAGGATACTTTCTACCCAAACTTCCCTCCCTTTCTGCTTACTTAGGGTCAGAATTGCATGGAGGGTTTATGGTTCAACCAACCTCTCCTTTCTCATTTTTCTTTTTCCCACATGTTGTTATATGAGCAAAATCCTCGCATATTTAATCTCCTCTTGGCTCTGCTTCTTGGAAGACCTGCATTAATACATCTGTGTAAAAGCACAATTTTTTTTAAGAACTCTGGACTCCATTCTGGATGAATTCACAACAGCTGGGATACCTTTAGTATGGTCTATTGAGACAAAATAAAATTTGGAGTTTGGGGTGGTTGGTCTAGAGTTACAGAGAAAGTGGAGAAGGGACGGGTTAACAAACCCGTAATTATTTTGGGCTGCGGAGTTTTAGGACATTTTCATGTTTGGAGAGGTCCCATCTTATGAGATACAGAGAGTCAGCTTCCCATTATAGAAACTGAAAATGCCAAACTCACTTGCCCAGAAACCCCCTCAACTAAAGCATGGCACATGACCCAAGCCTGGCCAGTCAGATGGACCTGCCTTAGGCCAACCTTGAACTAGAAGTTAGTGAGGCAAAGAAGCAGGGGTGTGCAGAATCAGTGTGAGCCATGGCTGGCAGCAGAGGCAGCAGCTGAAGTGGCAGAGTCCAGAATCTGGCATTGGTCATCTTGATGTGCAGGCAGTGGAACTCACTCCCTGCAACAGTGGCTGTCATGTTTACTGGGCCAGGTATATATGGTGAATTGGGGAGTTCATCCTGGGGTGAAAGCTTCTCTGGCCCTCCAGGAAATTGTGAGCAACCTAACATCCCTTCAACAATTCCTTTTCTGTTTTAAAGATTTATTTATTTTTATTTTAGAGTGCCCTAAAATATGCATGAGCAAAGTGGGGGGAAGGACAGAGGAAAGGGAGAGAGAAAATTTCAAGCAGACTCCTCACTGAGTGGGGAGCCCAACATGGAGTTCAATCCCAGGACCCTGAGACCATGACCCGTGAAAATCCTTAAGCTCTGCAGCCAAGGGACTTAATCTGTATCCTAGCCCTTCCCTTACGCATCAGTTAGCGCAGGCTGCTGTAACAAAAAACGTAGACTGGCGGGTTTAAAAAAACCTTGACTTCTCACAGTTCTGGAAGCTGAGAGCCTCTTTCTGGTTTGCAGACCTCTTTCTGGTTTGCAGATTGCCACCTTCTTGTGGCATTCTCACACGACATAGAGAGAAAGAGTTCTAGTCTCTTCTTGTCAGGGTACTAATCCTTCCTAAGAAGCTTCACCCTTATGATCTCATCTAAACCTATTTACCTCCCAAAGGCTCCACCTCCAAATGCCATCACAATGGGGATTAGGATTTCAACATATGAACTGGTGGGGGGGGGGGACAAATTGAGTCCATAGCAACCTATTATTAGCCAAGCTCTTTCTGAGCTTCAGTTATCTTACCTATAAAATAGGGATACTGAGTTTTACCTCCTTCGGAGGGATGCTGTAAAGATTACATGAGAAAATAGGTATGAAAATGCCTTGCAAATATAAAATGAACTTTATGAATGCTTATAAATTCTCTTAACAGTGCTTAACACAAGGTAGGGCAAACAGAAGGTCTCTTTAAATGTTTGAAGTAAGGGGGTGCCTGGGTGGCTAAGTCAGTTAAGCTTCTGACTATTGATTTCAGCTCAGGTCAGGATCTCAGGGCCCTGAGATTGACCCCCTGCCTTGAGCCCCACCTAGGGCTCCCAGCTCAGCGGGGAGTCTCCTTGAGGATTCTCTTCTTCTCCCTGTCCCTCCACCCCTCCCCCCACTCCACACTGGGGTGTGCTCTCTCTCTAAAATAAACAAACAAATAAATAAATCTTTAAAAAGAATGTGTTAGGTAAGAGAAAAGGATAGTAATCACTATAGGAGCAATCATAGTGTGCCAGCCCCTTGGAGAAATCCTTCCTCAGCATTGCCTCCCCAATAGCTCAACGTGACCAGCCTTCCTGGTTTGTCTGGGTGGGACACCACAGGTTTACCACTGAAAGACCCACACGGGAATCTCCTGAGACACAGGTTTGAGTACCATGCCCATTTTACGCATTAGGAAACTGAGGCTTGAAGATGATGAAGTCCCAGAACCTAAGTCAGGTTCGGTGGGGTGAGGTTCGGAGCTGACGACTAAAGAAAGAATTCTTAAGACATCTTTGGTGCAAAATGGTGGATTATTAAAGCACGGGGACAGGACCCGTGGGCAGACGGAGATGCTGCTGCCCCGGGTTGTGAGGAGTGGCTGGTTATATACACAGGAGTTGGGTAGGTGAGGACAAAGGGTTGTTCAGAAGGGCTATTGGGATAAAGAAGACTGTCAGGATATGGAAGGCCTGGTTACTATCAAGCCAAGGCCACTTTCCCTCTAATGAGGCGCTAACATAAAGACAATTGGGAGTCTCCTGGTGGAATGTTACATTCCTGCTATCAAACGTCCTTGTTAGTGAGATTTAGGTCTTAAAAGAAATTTAACTTTATTTACTTTTCCTTCTACCTCCATCTCCTTCGGTTTTTTTATGGAGGGGAGGGTGATGTTAGGGCTTGAGGAACTGAGTTATGTATCTTTGGAAATTGGGCTATTGATAAGGCAACTTCTTTGTTGTAAATCTCAAGGACATTTGTAAACCAAGAGAGACTCCTGCCTTGCAGGACTGTGATCTCTGCAAGATAACCATTTGCTCTTCTTTTAGGGCAGTCAGGGGTGCCTGTGAAATGTCACACATATTACCAAGGGGAGTGGGTGGAGAGGGGGTGCAAGGTGCCAGCCCCTGCTCCGTTCTCAGCCAGCCTCCTGCTCCGTCATCAAAGAGACTGTCCCAACATGCCCCAAATCACATTTAGTAAATGGCAAAGTCAAAGTTGAACCCAGATCTGTCCAGAGGAAACATGGGAGGAGAAAGATCTCCAAAGTGGATCAAAACTATGCCCTGTAGCGGCGTGACTCCAGCTCAAGCCCAGTCTGGTCTTAGAGGCTAGTGTTGGGAGGTTTCCCAGAGAAGGCCCAAAGATGGATGAGCCCAAGGTCACCTGTTCCTTCAGGGCAGTCCCTGGCAGGTCTTTGTTTTGCTTTTACTTCATAGGAACTCTTCTGTTTCTATAGAGTAATTAAGCCCTCAAGCCTTATCCTGTTTATGTGTTTTGTTTTGCTTGTCAATGAAAGAACAGTCAACCTTGTTAATCCAAACCACTTGACCCCTTAAAGCAGGTGTTTTTGGGTCTTAAGCAATAGCATTACTATAAATACTGATACAGAGGTGGGGATTTCTGTGCCCAGCCAGGGTCAGAAGCCAAGTATTTCTCAGATAATGGTGGGTAAATTTTGCTTGGGGTGCAGAGGAAGGATGGTCAGGAGGAAGGAAAGCCTGGTTAAGCTCAGGATCATACTTACGTTCTGCTCAGATACTTCTGTAGTTACCCCACTTTACCTCCCATCGATTCATCCTATGTCGTGCCCTTGGATCTAGAGTTAGGAGGCCGGCACAAAGTCCCATCTCTGCCACTAGTGAAGTGTGTGACCTGGACCATCTCCTCCCTCTCTGCGCTTCTCTGAGCTTCCCTTTCTGAACATTCTCATCTGTCAAGTGAGGGAATCAGATTAGCAAATGAGGTGCTTTCCTAGGGGTCCTTGTGGTGTTGACACTCTAGGACACTGTAATGACACACATAATTGAACTGCTTTGGAAGGCAGGCTCTGGACTGGTGCTGTGTGTAGATATGAACATGTGTGCATATGTGTGTATGAGAGTTGGAGTGGGATGTTTGACTGGGTATCTGCATGTGGGTTGTTCTCGAAAAACATATACTCAGGGCTTGCTTGAAATTCTAGCTCTGAAAAAAAAAATCTTAAAAAAAAAATGGGGTGCCTGGGTGGCTCAGTGGGTTAAAGCCTCTACCTTCTGCTCAGGTCATGATCCCAGGGTCCTGGGATCGAGCCCCACATTGGGCTCTCTCCTCCACAGGGAGCCTGCTTCCTCCCCTCTCTCTGCCTGCCTCTCTGCCTACTTGTGATCTCTGTCAAATCAATCAATAAATATTATTAAAAAGAAATAAATTCTAGCTCTGGTCAAATCCTTTCATCCCACTCCCGCCTAACTCTCCTTAATCGCTTCTCCAGACTCAGCTCTCCCATATAGTGGAAGTAAAAGCATTTTTTCTGGTAGACAGCTGTGGACCAGAAGGAGCACTAACTCAGGAGTCAGATTTGGGTTTGGATCCTGACTCGACCCTGTAGCTAGCTGGTAAGTAGCCTTCAGCAAAGTATTTACCTAAGCTTAAATTTCATCAGTGGTAACAAGAAGCGAACAATCCCTAGTTCAGCACAGTTAGAAGTTGGAATGACACAAGTATGTCAAGTACCTGACTTAGACCCTAACACATGGGACACTCTCAACCAGGACCCACTGTGCAATTTGTGGGGCCCAGTGCAAAACGAAAACATGGGCTTCTTGTTCAGAAATTATCAAGAATTTGAAGAGTAACAGCAGAGTATTAAACCAAGCATGAGGCACTTTTAAGCACAGGCCCTGGGTTCCTAAAAAGGTGGTATCCTATCGATGTTAACTTTCCTTCAGGCAGGTTAGCTAAGCTGTTGGGAGAAGAGTGATGAATGGAAGGCAAGGTCACAGGTAAGGATTCCCAAATAACTCAGCAAGCAAAAATTGAGGATTAGAAATCACTTCCATGGGGCACCTGGGTGGCTCAGCGGGTTAAGCCTCTGTCTTCGGCTCAGGTCATGATCTCTGGGTCCTGGGATCGAGGCCCACATCAGGCTCTCTGCTCAGCAAGGAGCCTGCTTCCTCCTCTCTCTCTGCCTGCTTCTCTGCCTACTTGCGATCTCTGTCAAATAAATAAATAAATAATCTTAAAAAAAAAAAAAAAAAAAAAGGAAACCACTTCCATTCTCACCCACTCTCTGAAACTACCCTGGCCATGGGAAGGCATGGATGAAGGTCAGAGCAGGTGACTCACTTGCTTCCTTAACCACTGAGAATATTTTTCCCACTCTGAATTCAGCCTCCCTCCCTCCCAGAAACGGAGACTTAGCTTAGGATAAGACACCATGCATCCTTTCCCAGAGAGACAATCTTCATTTCTTATACCTCTTTTACGTCACCTAAGTCCTTCTGGATCCTCTGGAAAGGAACTGAGGGCCTGGGGCTCAATGACAAGGAAGGAGTTTCTGAGGGAGGTCACAGTCTGCTGGGAAGAAAGGACCCTCCAGACAAGAGTATTGCTGAACACTTGGAAGCTGGGAAGTCAGCCAGCGTTTCATCTTTTGTTTTTTCCTCCTGGGGCTTCCTGGATGGAAAGGGGTCATGGGGGACTTCCTGATCACTACAAATAAACCTTTCCGTTGTCGTTGATCAGGGAGCACTTCCAGTTCAGACAGACCAGATTAATGGGCAGTAACAGAGAGGAACAGCAAGGCTGTCTTCAGAGAATGCTCAGCTTTAGTTCCATCAAAGGTCCCAGCAAGAGGAGGTTATACTCTGCTGGGGTAGAAAGGGTGGTCATTGGGGAGGCCAGGACTGACTGTCCATGGGACTGAGGGATGAGTGGGAAATGGGTGGGGAGAAGCATGTGAGGGCTGGAAGGGCCCCCAGAGGCCATCTTGTTTGTTTTCTGCTGACTCCCAATGTCCAGAACAGTTCCAGGCATGCAGTAGAGACTCAATGATCATTTACTGAATAAATGTGTGAATCCACTCCAGCATCATCATTTAACTGACCCAGGGAACAAAGGTCCAGAATGGAAAAGAAAGTTTCCCAAGGGCATAATAAGTCAGACTAGAGCTCAGAGTTCCTGAATCCCACACCAATGGTCTTTCTCCTGAATAGCCATCAGTACTTGGGGCAAAGGGTATATTCTCCTCTTTCCTTAAGCCAAGGGAGATAGAAGACTTCCAGAAAACCACTCAGAGAACTTGACACATGATTCTCGAGTTTGGGGATCATAAGACATAATTTGACACAAGTTTGAGGAACTTAGTGATGAGGGACTGATTGAAACCTGTGAGACAGGGGTTCCTGGGTAGCTCAGTTTGTTTAACAATCTACCTTCAGGGACACCTGGGTGGCTCAGTGGGTTAAGCCGCTGCCTTTGGCTCAGGTCATGATCCCAGGGCCTTGGGATTGAGTTCTACATTGGGCTCCTTATTCAGCAGGGAGCCTGTTTCTCTCTCTGCCTCTGCCTGCCACTCTGCCTGCTTGCACGTTTGTGCTCTCTCTCTCTCACTTTCTGTGACAAATAAATAAAATCTTAAAAAAAAAAAAAAAAAGACTCTACCTTCAACTCAGGTCATGATTCCAGGGTCTTGAGATTGAGCCTCACATTGGGCTCCCTGCTTGGTGGGGATTCTGCTTCTCCCTCTGCTCCTCCCTACTCCACTCATACTCTCTCTCTTTCAAATAAATAAATATATATATATATATATATATATATATATATATATATTTTTTTTTTTTTTTTTTTTTTTTTAAAGAAAGAAACTTGTAAAACAAGGAGAGAGATGGTTGTGTTAGAGCCAACTGTTCTCCCACTAGCTATGGGGCAAGACAGGTGTTAGGTTCTAGGGACTGATGTGGACTTAGAAGAAGGGCATTAACTGGGATATTCTTAAGAGCTGCCTGCCCTCAAAGAATTGCATGGAGGGCACAGTGATCCCAGCAAAGAGGATAGACTGCTAGAAACTCAGGAGCTAACCTAGAGGAGAGGCCTTGCCTTGTCAAGGGAAGTCCAGGTAGAAGCTCTAAGGGAGGATCTCCAAAAGATCTGCCAAAGCCTTCCAAATTTGTTTAGGACATCTGACCCACCCTAAACAGGTGACATATTGCAGTTGATGGCCTGTGTTCCTCATCTTCCTTCCCTGGAGCCAGAGATGGATATACCTTGAAACTAACAAAGCTTGTGTTTCAGGGTCCCTTTAGGCCCCTTTATAACTTTGGATTCTTTTTCTTAAGGAGTATATTTGTTTTCTATTGATGTGTAACAAATCACCCCAAATGTAGCAACTTAAAGCAACACAGATTTATCATCTCAGTTTCTATATGCTGGAAGTCTGCACATGGCATGATTCAGTTCTCTGTTCAGGATCTCACCAGGCTAAATTCAAAGTGTTGGTTGGGTCTGGGCCTTAGAGTCCTCTTTCAAGCTCTGATTATTGCAGAATTCAGTTGCTTATGATTGTAGGACTAAGGTCCCCATTTTCCTGCTGACTATCAGCTGGAGACCACTCTGAGACCCTAGAGGCTAGTCCCAACACTTTCCATGTGGCTCCCTGTCATTTACTGAATGTTTGTGTTTCCCTTCCCTCCTATGTTCAAGTCCTAACCTCCAGTGTGAGTAATGTTTGGAAATGGAGCCTCTGGGAGGTAAAATTAAGTTTAAGTAAGGTCATAAGTGTAGGACCCTAATCCAATAGGATTAGTGTCCTTACTAGAAGAGACATGAGAACACACTCTCCCTTTCTCTCCATGCACATGCCTTGCAGGAAGGCCATGAGAGCACATAGAGAGGAAGTGGCCATCTGCAAGCTAAGAAGCTAACCATGCTGGAATCTTGATCTCAGAATTCCAGCCTCCAGATTAGTGAGGAAATAAATTTCTGTTGCTTAAGTGACCCAGTCTGTTGTATTTTGTCATGACAGCCTTAGTGGCTGTCCCCTATGCAGTTTCTGACACAAATGCTTGCTTCCTTCCAAACCAAACAAGGCGCATCTTTCTACTTTTGTCTTCTTTTTGATATTTGAAAGCACTTGGAGATCTCTCATTACCTGAGGACCAAAACAAAAAAAATAAAAAACCTAATACGATCTGTCCAAGATTTCATTTAGTAATAAGGGAAGATCTATTCAGTAACCTGAACTTTAGAGAAACTTGGTGAGAGCAAATAAGGTTTTTCTGCCTGCAGAAGTGAGCAGTGTGAGATCAATTTGCTCAACAAGTAGCTACTCTAACATTATGACAGAGGAGACATGATATGATATGATATAATACAATATAATATAATATAACAAATATATAGCACAAAAATGACAACAAAAACATGTAATAGTTCAGGAAGTGCTCAGAGTAGAGAAAATCTGGATTGGAAGTTGGGAGATTGGGTTGTAGTCCTGGTTCTTTATTGACCACTTTAGTCACAGTGTGGAATGTGTAAAAGGTGAACAACCCACAGAGAAAAATGGGTAGATGATATGAATAGGTAATTCACAAAAGAGGTGATGCAAATGGATGGGAAACCTGGAAAGATGCTCAAATCCACTAGTTGTTAGGGAATGTTAACTTTTAAAAAATATGATGCATTTCTACAAAACATGATTGACAAAAATTATTTTAATTTTTGAGAACAGCCAGCTGTTGTTAGAAAGTAAGGAAATCAGACAGTATTACACATTGCTGGTGAACATATAGCATTATACCATAATATCTTTGGAAAATATTCTAGAAGAATCTATTAAAATTTAAAATATATGTATTCTTTGGTCCAGTATCTCTCTCTCTCTCTTTTTTTTAAAGATTTAATTCATTTATTTGAGAAAAAGACAGAGAGTGTGAGAGAGAGAAGAGTGAGCGGCAGTGGGAGATGGGGAGGGCAGAGGAAGAGGAAGAAGCAGGCTCCCCGCTGAGCAGGGAGCCCCATACAGGGCTCAATCCCAGGAGCCTGGGAACATGACCTGAGCCAAAGGCAGATGCTTAACCAATTGAGCCACGCAGGCACCCCTAGTATCTCTCTTTTAACACTCTGTATTACTGGAATAAAGGGGTGTGTGTGTGTATCTGTAGGAATATTGTTCACAGGGGCAAAAACAAACAAAAAAAAACTGGATATAAACTGAATGTCCAAAGAAGAAAAAGGAGTACATTTTTGTGCAGTTACATTATATTATGGAATATGATCTAGCTATGTAAAATATGAGGTAAATTTAAGGTCACCTGGGCAGCTCAGTTGGTTGAGCATCCAACTCTTGGTTGGGTCTGGTCATTATCTCATGGGTCATGGGATTAAGCTCTGTGTGGGACTCCATGTTCAGCAGGGAGTCTTCTGGAAGATTCTCTCTGCCCCTCCCCCTGCCTGTACTCCACTCTCTCTAAAATAAATAAATAAATCCTTTAAAAATAATAAATAAAATATGAGTTAAATGTATATCTCCTGACCAGGAAGAATGAATATGAAACATTAAGTGAAGAAGCAAGTTTCATAGTAGTGTGTACTACATGTAACTGCTTTTGTTAAGAAAAGAATCCTTTTTTTTTTTTTTTAGGTTTTTATATTTGTATTATCAAGAAGAAAGGTGTAGGAAGTTATACGGCACAGTGTTAATATTGGTAATTAGGGGTGGGGTGGAAGATGGTAGGGAGGGAAGGTGAAGGTATTAGTGGGAAATACGGGGAATTATTAACATGTGTTTATATGTTAATTCTCCCATTGTTTAACATATTATAAAGAGTATATATTACATTTCTTAGCTTTAAAAAATTATGTTTAGGGGCACCTTCCTGGTTCAGTCAGTGGAGCATGCAATTCGTGATCTCAGGGCTGTGGGTTTGAGCCCTGAATTAGGTGTATACATTACTTAAAAATAAAATCTTTAAAAAAAAAACAGTATGTTCAGGGGTGCCTGGGTGACTCAGTCATTAAGCATCCGACTCTTGATTTCAGCTTAGGTCGTGATGTCAGGGTTGTGAGATTGAGCCCTACATTGGGCATCTGTGCTGGTCATGGAGCCTGCTTAATGTTCTCTCCCTCTCTCTCCCTTTGTCCCTCCCCTACTAAAAGAAACAAAAGCAGGCAACAGAAAATGCCTATGAGAAGCCCTACTTAGATGTCAGATTTAATAGACAAATACTTCAAAGTAGGGGCCCTGGGTGGCTCAGTGGGTTAAGCCACTGCTTTCGGCTCAGGTCGTGATCCCAGGGTCCTGGGATAGAGTCCCGCATCAGGCTCTCTGCTCAGCAGGGAGCCTGCTTCCTCCTCTCTCTCTGCCTGCCTCTCTGTCTACTTGTGATCTCTCGCTGTCAAATAAATAAATAAATTCTTTAAAAAAAAAAAAAGACTTCAAAGTAGCCATTATGTTTTATGCATTCAACATTCAGTATTCAAATTTCAAAGAACCCAAAGAAAAGAGCTGAAAGAATTTTTTGCTAGCAGGGCTGCCTTAAAAGAAAAGCTGAAAGAAGTTCTTCAACCTGAAAGTAACTTACCTAGCATGGTAATTCAAATCCAAATGAAAAGACAAAGAACACTGGTAAAGGTAATTATGTTATCTTTTATATGATAAAAGACAATATAAGTGCATAATTCTCTATTAACTGATTTTAAAAGCAATTGTATAAAGCCATATATATATTTCTTAGGGATAACATAAAAGCTGAAAGAACAAAAGAGAAAACAATTGGGGCATCATCAAAATTTAAAACTTTGGAGCTTCAAAAGATATCAAGAAAGTGAAAAGGGGCACCTGGCTGACTCAGTTGGTAGAGCATATGACTCATGATCTCAGGGTCATTAATTTGAGCCCTGTGTTGGGCGGCATAGAGATTACTAAAAAAAAAAAAAAAAACAAAACAAAACTGAAAAGAAAGCATACAAAATGGATGCATCAGATAATTCCTTCCATGTTTTTGATTCTTTAAGTACTGTTCTTACTTATTACTTATTTTTGCTTCTATTTGTTATTTATGAAAGGGTCCTGACTCCCCTCAAGGGCAGAAAGTATGTCTTAGTCATTTTAGCATGGTTCAGGGGTTACTTTGATTAATACTTTTGGTAGTAAAGCTAGTCTGAGCACACCACTGTGGGGAAAGGAGATTTGCATAGGGGAAGGGTTTACACATGGACTTGGGAGAATTTGCCAAGCTCTATTGTAATCTCCTGTGGGAGCCAGACGGGAGGTACCCTGAAGCGGGCTATGGCTCCATCAGTGCTAATGGATTATTTTCAAAAAAAAAAAAAAACAAAAAACACAACCAATCTCACAGGCTAAGGAATCTTTCTTTCCTGATAACAATCTGTCCACTTAAGTTTCTGGTAAAATGCTCTGCAAAGTCCAGACAGGAACAAGAGCACTGGCCCTGGGCTCCTGGGAGCAGTATGGGATGTGGGAGCCCTGGGAGCTCTGACAGCAGGTATATCCTAGCTTCTTAGTGCTGTCATATCTGCAAGATCCCCAACGAGCATGGCACCGCTTAGGCAGGTTTGGGAAATGAAGGAATGAAACTTCAAGAGAAAACAAAATCGTTCAGGGCCAGAAATAGAATGTGTCAAAGAAGTTTTTCTAGTAGGAATACATTAGCCTGTGTGAGAAAACATCAGGAGAAAATATCACAGTCAACTTCAGGATTTTATAGCCTGTGGCCAGTGGTGCTGGCAAAATGTTTAACCAATCTCTGAAAAAAAAAAAAAAAGCAAGTTTGCAGATTTCCATGGTGTAAATACTCCTCAATGGCCAGTTACAAACTAAAACATGAACACAAGAAGCTGAGAGCCAGTTCACTGCTGCTTGCACTATATAAAGTGTTTCAATGCTGGAGCACATGTGTGTGGTCACATTATTTTTATTTTCTTACTTTATACTTCCCCAGATACTCCCAAACTTTGCGCCTTGATCTGTTTAGTCTCCAGCCTTTTACCCAATGCTTAACTCCCCCTGCCTTTTTGAAATTTTAAATTAACATAGAATGTATTATTTGTTTCAGGGGCACAGGTCTGTGATTCAGCAGTCTTACACAATTTGCATTGCTCACCATAGCACATACCCTCCCCAGTGTCCATCATCCAGGCACCCCATTCCTCCCATCACCTTCCCCTCCAGCAACCCTCAGTATGTTTCCTGAGATTAAGAGTCTCCTACGGTTTGTCTCCCCAGTTTCATCTTGTTTCATTTTTCCTTTGTCTCCCCAGTTTTGTCTTGTTTCATTTTTCCCTTCCTTCCCCTATGATTCTCTATCTTGTTTCTCAAATTCCTCATACCACTGAGATCACTCCCCATACCTTTTTAACCTTTTTTTTTTTTTTTAAGATTTTATTTATTTATTTGACAGAGACACAGCAAGAGAGGAAACACAAGCAGGAGGAGGAGGAGAGAGGGAGAAGCAGGCTTCCCGCAGAACAGGGATCCCGACGCGGGGCTCGATCCCAAGACCCTGGGATCATGCTCTGAGCTGAAGGCAGATGCTTCACGACTGAGCCACCCAGGCGCCCCACTCCCCCTACCTTTTTTTTTTTTTTTTTAAGATTTTTTTTTTTTTTTTTTTTTTTATTTATTTATTTGAGAGAGAGACAGTGAGAGAGAGCATGAGCGAGGAGAAGGTCAGAGAGAGAAGCAGACTCCCCGTGGAGCTGGGAGCCCGATGCGGGACTCGATCCTGGGACTCCAGGATCATGACCTGAGCCGAAGGCAGTCGTCCAACCAACTGAGCCACCCAGGCGTCCCTCCCCCTACCTTTTAAGACAGTTCAGGAATCACCTCCTTTGAAAGAGCCCGAAATTGGACTATCCCAACTGGATTAAGTGCCTCCCCTTGCATTCCCACAATCCCCTGCAGTTTCTTTCATTAGGGAATTTATCACACCTGCACCATTTTGTTTGCTCACCAACCTTTCCAGCCTCTCCCTTCATGCCTGCCAGGTAGTCCTGGTGGGAACTGCCCACTACAATATACCTTCTCCTTAGTTAGTTCAGGGGCTACAGCCCACTTTAGAGGAATCTGATCCTGCCATAGGAGATTTTGAACCCGAGTTGCAGAGTTAAGGCTGTGAGGTATGAGATGGGAATTTTGTTCATCAGTGGGAAGGTACTCTGAGAAAATAAATCCAGTATGCAAAGTAAACCAGGAATGGATGGATGGTTACATGACACATTAAATATAGCAAAATGGAACCATGGTAAAATCTAAGCAGTGGTGTACCTGTGTAAAGACCTTTCAACTTTTCTGTTTTTTGAATTTTTTTTTTAAATATAAATTCTGTGCCCAGTGTGGAGCTTGAATTCATGACCCGGAGATTAAGAGTCTCATACTCCACTGACTGACCCAGCCAGGCACCCCTGAAATTTTTTATAATAAATGATAGAAGAAGGGAGGAAGAAATAGACAAGTGCCAGAGAGTGAGAGAATCCTGAGGAGATTCCAACCTCTGGGTCCAGTTATCTTAAAGGATCTAGCTGCTTTCTTGCTCTGCTCATGATTATATTGGAAAAAAATTCCCTTTATACTCTGCTCGGTCTAATTAGAATTCTGTCACTTACGATCAAGGAAATCCTAACTTAAAGGATAATATAATGCAACTGTTTTCACACTTGTTTCCTCCACTAAACTCTAACCTCTGAGAGCATGAAGGTCCTGTAGTACCTGTTTTTGTCCTCTCACCTTCCCAAGCCAGGCAATTCAGTGGAGCACTAAGAGCTTGGCCTCAGCCATCAGGGGGTGTGCATGTGGTCTGGGTGCCATCTCACTGTGGGGTTTCGGGCAACTACTTCTTTAAATCATTCTCATAAATGGAGATAATATTTGCTGAATAGACTGTGAAGATAAAAGAGGCAGTGCACACAGGGATTTCAGCCAAACTTTAGGCCCGAGACAAGTGTTTGATAAATGTGAGCCATCCTCATTGCTAGTGGCTGACATATTACCTCACATTCTCTTATGCTCCGTCCTTAGTTTTTAAAATTATGCAGTCCTCTCTATTCTAACCTGCTTTGATTAGAGTTTATCATAAAAATGAGAAAACAGTAACACACTGTATCTATGGAAAGACAGTACAATTTGATGGCTTAAAATATGGGTGCTAGAGAGAAACCACCTCTGTGTGTGTTTGTTTGCTTGTTTTAATTCTTTTTTATTCTTTTTTTTATCTTTCAAGTAATCTTTATACCCAACATGGGTCTTGAACCCACAATCCTGAGATCAAGAGTTGCATGTGTTCTACCAACTGAGCCAGTCAGGTGTCCCAGACCACCTTTATTTTAAAGACCTTTGATAAATTACTTAACTTCTCTAAGCTCAGTTTCATTTCAGAAATGACAATTGTTCCATATGTTCAGAAAGCTAAATACAGGCATGGAAGGCATAAAAAAAAAAAAAAAAGACACAAACCAAACCTTTGGAGATGAACCTCAGATGTCTGTGATGACAAATACACTGAGTGGGAGTAACAGTAGATTACACATACAAGAAAAGATTAATGGATTTAAAGGCACAGCAATATAAACCATGTAATGAAATACATAGAAAAAATGAATTAATAATAACAGAAAGAGGGGCACTTGGGTGACTCAGTTGGTTATGTGTCTGCCTTCAGTTCAGGTCATGATCTCAGGGTCCTGGGATGGAGTCCCACACTCATGCTCCTTGCTCAGCATCAAGCCTGCTTCTCCCTCGGCTCCTACCCCTGATCCTACTCTCTCTATATATATCAAATAATTAAATAATTTTTTTAAAAAAGAAGAAAATATTAGAGAATTTAAAGTCACAGCAATATAAACTGTATAAATGAAATACATAGATAAAAACAAATTAAGAATAACAGAAAGAGGGGCTCCTGGGTGGATGAGTCTGTCAAGCATCTGGCTTCAGCTTGGGTCATGATCCCAGGATACTGGGATCAAGGCCCACATAGGGTTCCTTGCTCAGTGGGGAGCCTGCTTCTCCCTTTCCCTCTGCCTGCTACCCCCCCTGCTTATACACTTTCTCACTCTGTCCAAAAAAAAAAAAAAAGGCAGAAAAACAGAAAGCATGAGTGAGCAAATGTGACTACAGTAAGTTGTATTTTCGATATCCATTTTTCCCCCTTCTCCCTAGAATTCATAAAGATAGAATACAATAACGTAGTCTCAGGAAATGGCCTGCTCCAAAAAACTTTATTCGGCCATAGGTCTCATGTCTGTGCTCTGGCTACAACTTTCAAAATATAGAATGTTAAAAATGGGTAGGACTTCATCAAGCATTCCACATATACCCACATCCTGACCCCATTTTACAGAGCGTGAGGCCCAGGAAGTTCAAATGACTTGTCCAGATGGGACACCATAGTTTCAGGCCTAAGGCTGGAGCCCATTGTCCTGGCTCCATGCAATTCCATTCAACATAACAAACACCTAAGTGAGCCCCTGGGAACCAGGCCATGGGAAAGGAGTGGTAGGGGTTTTCTGGGAAGGGGCTCTGGATGTAGGTGACTTCACTGGGTGGGGGCTCAGAGTCAGAGAACATTTGATTGTTCCTAGACCCCAGATAATCTGTCCCCATCCTCCACCTCCCAGTGGGTGTGTCCTGGGTAAACTGACTGTATAATACAAAAGTAGATTAAATTCCTGTAACCCATGAGGCTAAGCAAAATGTATGAGCACACAGGAGGAGAAGAGTTACTTCTGTTAAGAATTGTTAAAAGGCAGGTAAGATTTTATAGGTGGAGCTGGCAGAGCATGAGTACTTTGGGCAATAGTCACCAGCAAGGCCATTTGCCTGAGGGTTAGGTTTGATTCCCAATTCAGCCAACTGAGCAAATTCCTTTTACCTCTCTGAGCCTGTTTCTTAAGCTATAAACTTCAGATTAAACTATCTTCATGCAAACTAGGGAAGATGAAGTAAGGTAAAGTAGGAAAAGTGTTTAACATTAGTGGTGGCTATTGGAACTGTTACCACTATATCCCCAGGAGCTTGCCCAATTAATCCTCACAATAGCCCTGAAATGTAACATTTTATTAGCGTAATTGTTTTATAGATTAGGGAAGTATCTCTTGGAGAGATCAAGGACTTTGCTCAAATTGCTTACTAAATACTGCTAAGGTACTAACCTCTGCAGCCTGGCTGAAGGTACATATTGGGGGGGGGGGCAGGGGAAAAATGGTAAAATAAATGTCAGATATGCCTAACTCTGGAAGACGGAGTTACTTCCTAGAGGTCCTGTGGACTTTTTTTGAACTGCATAAAAATAACCTCTTTCTGGGGGTTATTTTGACCTTAGGTGGCAGGAGGAAAGACTTGCTTTAGACTCTAAGAAGAAATTCTTTTTTTTTTTTTTGAAGATTTTATTTATTTGTGTGCCAGAGAGAGAGTGTGCACAGAAGCAGGGGAACGGCAAGCAGAGGGAGAAGCAGGCTCCCTGCTGAGTAAGGAGCCCGAGTGTGGGACTTGATCCCAGGACCCTGAGATCATGACCTGAGCTGAAGGCAGATGCTTAACCAACTGAGCCATACAGGTATCCCTCTAAGAAGAAATTCTTTTTTTTTTTTTTTTTAAGATATTATTTGTTTATTTGACAGACAGAGATCACAAGTAGGCAGAGAGGCAGGCAGAGAGAGAGAGGAGGAAGCAGGCTCCCTGCTGAGCAGAGAGTCCGATGTGGGGTTCCATCCCAGGACCCTGGGATCATGACCTGAGCCGAAGGCAGAGGCTTTAACCCACTGAGCCACCCAGGTGCCCATAAGAAGACATTCTTTTTTTTTTTTTTTTTTTTTTAATAATTTTTTATTTATTTATTTATTTTTTTTAAAGATTTTATTTATTTATTTGACAGAGAGAAATCACAAGTAGACGAAGAGGCAGGCAGAGAGAGAGAGAGGGAAGCAGGCTCTCCGCTGAGCAGAGAGCCCGATGCGGGACTCGATCCCAGGACTCTGAGATCATGACCTGAGCCGAAGGCAGCGGCTTAACCCACTGAGCCACCCAGGCGCCCCATGAAGACATTCTTAACAATGAGAATTGTTCACCAAGAAGCTAACAATGTTTTTCAAACTCAAGTAATGAATGGGCTATTCTTCAAAATTCTCACAGACTATGGGTGTACCTGACTGGCTTAATCAGTAGAGCATGTGACTCTTAATCTTGGGGTTGTAGGTTTGAGTGTAGAGGTGTAGAGGTTACTTTAAAATTAAAAAAAATTATTTTTAATTCTCATGGACTCACTCTGAAGTTGATTTATTTTTATTCTACTGCCACTTACATATTTATAAGCACAAAACTCACTATACATCCCTTGTGCTTATAGTTTTAATACTCTAAACCAAGACAAATGGAAAATAAAACTATAAAACCTATAAAATTCAAATAAAGACTTCAGTTGAATGTGACAGAAGACATTGTATTGCTGAAATGAAATTGCCATGTGAAACCTGGCTGTGCCTCACATAGCTACTGCATAGTTCTCTAGAGTCTGCAAGCTCCCAGCACAGTATAACTGCTGGCAGCTCCCACCATGCTTCTCTGGTCAGACTCATGGAAAATCTTCATGTTGCTAGTACTCCAAGAACCCATCTGACTTTCACCTGGCACAGCAGCAGCATTTACATTGAGTCCACCCCCCTGTGTTCCCTGGCCAGGGTCTAACAATGAAGGTAGCACTCCAGGGCACCAGAGCAATCATAAATATAAGGTCAAGGTCAAAGTGACATGGTAGGTAGTGGTCTTGCAGACAAGTCAGAACATATTTATTTTAATGTATTTGGATTATCACCAGAATGAAATATAACATTTAAAGTTCTCATAGACACATTTTACCCTTTTAAAAATGCATCTAGGAGCCCTGAGTGTACAGATTCAGGTTTGAGAAGCTCTGGTCTAATGATTTCCAAAACTCTGGGATGTCTTTACCTAAAGAACTAGAAGGAAGAACATCAGTCCTCTGAGACTGAAATGACAAGATCACTTGTGCATACGATAGTCTGCTGATTCTCCCCTTTTATCCACCTGGTGACCTTCTTCTTGTCCTTTGAATGTATTCATCCTCTGGAAGCCTTTCCTGGCTTCTAGAAGCTGAGTGAAGCTTGCCCACTCTGCACCTTTACCATACCCTATATGCTCAGTCTCCAACCTTCTAGGCCCTAGTGGTATAACTATTCATTTGCCCTCTTGCCTTGCCCCCATATCATCCCCTCCATCCTTTAGACTGCAAGCTTGGTGAAGGTGAGAACTGCATCCGATCCATTTGCGGTCCTCACTTTCCTATACAAGAGCCAGGGACAGGGTATTGCTCAGACAGGAATATAGAATACATGAACAAATGAATGAATGAATGAATGAGTGAATGAATGAGCTAGGTGACCTCTCTTTTGGCTCTACGATATTCAGCTCTACCAACGAGCTCGGCATTTTCTTCAACTCCCACTGTTCTCTCCAAGTGCTTGAAAAGAATATATCCTAGACTTACACTATCAGACAGATCAGCATCTAATGAAATGAATAACAACAACTAAAATGTAGAGAGGGGAAATGATTCGCCCCAAGGAACCCAGCTAGAATATGAAAATACTAGACCAGGGCCATGTGCTCTGATTCTCATTTCTAGGACATTATTTATTTTTGGTTAGGCCTCCCTTGGGGGAAAGCCATGTTCCCTTGTGACCTCACCTCCCCATGGCAATGTTTTGGGAACAAACTGGATTCTCACGGTTCTCCCAATGGTGGCAGGGTGCCCATGTCAGGCAACGTATTTTTCATAATGAAAAAGAAACAAAAATAGCATCAGACCTCATTTGTAATTTCCCCATAGCAGCCAGAATCTTAAATCTCTTTGTTTCCCTTCTCGGTTTATTATGCTGCCCTTGTCCTTGGTAAAGTGGAGGGAAAAAGTGGATTTGAGGGCTTTTTAAAAAAATCTGTACTTATTTATTTACGTAATACTTACTCGCAGGAGCATTTATTTTTGTAGCATAGGCCAATACAGACATCCTGCAATTCCCACCCGCCTTTCCTCCTTAATTTGGATGTCTCCCTTCTCTCCCATGGCTAAAAACATTAGTGTCATCCCTGACCTCCGGATATCCTTCTTCCTTCCAGGCAGAAAGGCAGCCTGGCTCCTCAAGCCAGACCTTCCCGGTGGGCCATCCTGGCTTTGACCCCACCACCACCAGATCCTCATTCAACATTTAATCACTTCCTCTCTCGACACCCATCCTGCTCTCCCTCATCCTGCCTCTTGGCCTTGGCCCTGGAACCCAAGTGAAGATAAATCCAGAAGGAAGGAAGGAGGAGACTCAGACAGAGAGATGACCCACTGTGTACATGAGACCATGCTTTTTTAGTGCGGGTGTGGGGGGTGGGGGGTGGGGAAGGGGTCTGACTTCTCTCATTCTGGATTGATTGATTGATTGATTTGTATTGTGGTAAAATATACATGACATAAAATTTACCATTTTAGCCATGTTTTAAGTCATTAACGACATTTACACTGTGGTACAACCACCACTATTATCTATCTCCAAAACTTTTTTTATAATCCCTGACTGAAGCCCTGTACTCGTAACTCCCCATTCCCCTCTCCCCAGGCCCTGGTAAAAACTTTCATAGGCATTATTTCATTTAGTCCTTACGTTTGCCTTATGAGGGAAGTACTACTATCCCCGCCCTAGACATCTGAGAAATCTGAGGCTCAGAGAGGTTACGTCACTTCCCCCAGTCACTCATCTCCCAAGAGGCTAGGCTGAGATTAAATTCCAACTGACTAAGCTCTTCCATTCTTTTCATTTGTGTGCTCTTTCTCAGGCGGTAAGAGAGTGAGAAGTGATGTGTAAGGAATGGTCTTTGCCATTAAAGAGCCTATTCTTTTGAGAAAAACAAGTTTAGCTTGTCTAAATGAGTGGCTCAACATGCACAGAGCCTATGGAGTCAAGGTGGGGCTGTGGTAAATACCATTGAGACTGTGCATTATCATCCATCCCTTCAATGTTCACTGGAAAATTGCTCCATATCGGGGCTCTGCTGGGCTGGGAGAGCCACCGGACCCCACCTTAACCTGGAAGAAGCTGGGATCTAAACAGAAGTGTACAAGGCAGTATGTTTTCCTCTCTACGGAGAGCCGTGGTAGGTAGAACAGGAGGCAGAAGGGTGCAGGAGGAGGAGACAAGTGAGGATGAGGAGGAAGGTGGGCAGTGGGGAAGACATGGTAGAGCATTCCAGGCAGAGAGCCTGGCATGTCCTAGAACAAGGCATGATCAGGAGGCAGCAAGAAGGCAGGGGTCCCAGCAGGGAGGTGGCAGGAGATGGAACTGGTAAGATAGGTGGGGGCTGGATGATCAGCGCGAGGGAGTCTGGATTTGTGTTGGCAATGGGGAGCCAACATTTCCATGTCCAGACCAGACCTCACCTCCCAATTTCTATCCATTTATATAGCGTTGATGTTTCCACTTGGATGTCTTATAGTCATATCTAAATTTACATTTCCCTCGGGGCGCCTGGGTGGCTCAGTGGATTAAGCCTCTGCCTTCAGCTCAGGTCATGATCCCAGAGTCCTGGGATCGAGCCCCGCATCGGGCTCTCTGCTCCGCGGAGAGCCTGCTTCCTCCTCTCTCTGCCTGCCTCTCTGCCTACTTGTGATCTCTCTGTCAAATAAATAAATAAAATCTTAAAAAAATAATAAATTTACATTTCCCAGAAAGAAGCCTGACTTACATGCTTCCTTGCCCAGCCCCACCAGCAGAGATATTAAAAATATTTAGGACAGAGGCACCATTTAATATATGATCCCCCGGGTTTGGGATCAGCATCCCAAAGGCCCATAGCTATGCCAGCTATCATCAACACTGTACATACTGGAGAGTGGGAGTATCTGAGGGTCCAGGGGAAGTCCAAGCAGCTGGGGCAGCAAGGGGGCTCACAGTGGCAGTGGTTTTCCTAACAGGCACAGTCATACTGTGGTCTGGAAATGCACCAGCTGCACATCAGCAGTGCCTCCATCAAGCATAATCCTCCTGTGCTTTCCCCATCTCAGTAATGGTACCATGCAAGGACTCTTGCTGGAAACCAAAGCATTATCTCCTGGCCCAGGCCAAAAATACAATGCCATGATGCTAAATATTTTAAAAGTTATACATCAGATTAAATCAATTACTTGTTTATTAAGAGAAAAGGTCTCCTTAATTTTTTGAGGTATTTTTGCACAGAATAAAATGCACACATTTTAAGAGTATAGTTTGAGGAGCATTAACAAATACATTGTGTGGCCACCACCCCAGTCAATTACCATTAGCCTAGCAAGTTTCCTTATGCTTATTTGCAGGCAATTTCCCCTCTTCTCTCCTGCAGCAACCACCCCTCAAATTTCTATCACCATAGATAAGTTTTGCCTATTACAGACTTCATATAAATGGAATTAGGCACTGTACTCTGGCTTCTTTTGCTCAAAAGCTATGGCTATTTTATGGTTGAAAGCTGGCAAAACATCAAAGATGACTGAATTTAATGGTTTTGTTTTGATGGATAGTAATATATGTATAAAAAAGGAATATATGATTTATATATGATTATATATTTCATAAAATTTGTTCTCACCCTCATTTTAACAAAATCACCAATTACATTGTTATAATCAAAAGTTCTCAAATAATTTTGATTGACAATAAGGTCCAAAATTAAATAAACTTTGTTGAATCATTGTATATTTTAGACTTTTTTTTTACTTACTAATTTCAATTTGGAAAAACTTTCCACTAGTAACTGGAATTGTCAACAAACACCTTTTTTTTAATTGTCGATTTGTTACTTGCTGATGGTTTTTTTTTTTAATTTTTAAAATTTTTTATTAACATATAATGTATTATTAGCCCCAGGGGTACAGGTCTGTGAATTGCCAGGTTTACTTTTTACAGCACTCACCATAGCACATACCTTCCCCAATGTCCATAACCCAACCACCCTCTCCCGACCCTCCTCCCCCGAGCAACCCTCATTTGTTTTGTGAGATTAAGAGTCTCTTATGATTTGTCTCCCTCCCGATCCTATCTTGTTTCATTTATTCCTTTCCTACCCCCCAAACACCCCATTTTGCCTCTCAACTTCCTCATATCAGGGAGATCATATGGTAAATGTCATTCTCTGATTGACTTACTTCGCTAAGCATCAACAAACATCTTAAGACAAAATTTAGGTTAAAACAATGTATCCTTGGGATGCCTGGCTCAGTCGGTTGGGTCATGATCCTGAGGTTCTGGAATTGAGTCCCACATCGCTCCTTGCTCTCAGTAGGAAGCCTGCTTCTCTCTCCACCTCTGCCTGCTTATGAGCATTCTCTCTCTCTCTCTCTCTTTCTGACAAATAAATAAATAAAATCTCTTAAAATTTTTTCATTTATTTATTTGTCAGAGATCACAAGTAGGCAAAGGGGCAGGCAGGCGGGAGCTGGGGGGAGGGCGATGGTGGGGGAGGGGGTTGGGGGGAGCAGGCTCCCCGAGGAGCAGGGATCCTGATGCAGGGCTCCATCCCAAAACCCTGGGATCATGACCTCATGACCGGAGCCGAAGACAGGCTTTAACCCACTGAGCCACCCAGGTGCCCCGTAAATAAATAAAATCTTAAAAAAACAAAACAAAACATAATGTGTCCTGAATTTTATATATTGTGCTCAAATATTGTTATGGGAACACATAATTATATATTTCATAATAATTATATATCAAAATAAATTTATATCAAAAGTATGAACAATTATATTTATATATAAAAATAAACATAATATATATAATAGATTATAAAACTGAGAGCTTTTTCCCTAAAGTCAGGAACAAGACAAGAATGGCCACTCTTACCACTTTTATTTAACGTACTGGACGTCCTAGCCAAGGCAATCAGATGACAAAAAGAAAAAAAAGGCATCCAAATTGATAAGGCAGAAATAAAAGTTTCCCTATTTGCAGATGACATGGTATTATATATAGAAAACCCTAAGGACTCTAGAAAAAAAATACTAGAACTGATAATAAATGAATTCAGTAAAGTTACAGGATATAAAATTAATGTACAGAAATTTATTGCATTTCTATACAGTAATCATGAAGCAGCAGAAAGAGAAAATAAGAAAACAATCCCATTTATAATCACACCAAAACTAAAAAATACTTAGGAATAAACTTAACCAAAAAGGTAAAAGACCTGTACTCTGAAACCTGTAAAACACTGATGAAAGAAATTCAAGATGGCACAAAGAAATGTAAAGTCGTTTCATAATCATTGGTTTGAAGAATATTGTTAAAATGTCTATACTACTCAGGGCGCCTGGGTGGCTCAGTGGGTTAGAGCCTCTGCCTTTGTTTCGGGTCCTGGGATCAAGCCCCGCATCGGGCTCTCTGCTTGGCGGGGAGCCTGCTTCCCTCTCTGTCTCTGTCTGCCTCTGCCTTCTTGTGATCGCTCTCTGTCAAATAAATAAATAAAATCTTTTAAAAAAATGCCTATAGTACTCAAAGTAATCTACAGATTTAATGTAATCCCTATAAAAACATCAACAGCATTTTTCACCAAACTAGAGCAAACCATCTTAAAATTTGGAACCACAAACAACCCTGAAGAGCCAAAGCAATCATGAAAAAGAAAAAAGCTGGAGACATCACAACTTTGGACTTCAGATTACATTATAAAGCTGTAGCAATCAAAACAGTATGGCACTGGCACAAAAATAAACACAGATCAATAGAACAGAATAGAAAACCCAGAATTGAGCCCACAGCTATATGATCAATTAATCTTCAATAAAACAGGAAAGAACAGCCAGTGGGAAGAAATCTTTTCAATAAATGGTCTTGGAAAAACAGCAACATGATGAAGAATGAAACTGCACTACTTTTTATACCATACACAAAATAAATTCAAAATGGATTATGGACCTAAATGTGAGACCTGAAACCATAAAAATCCTCGAAGGGAGTATAGGCAGTAATTTCTCTGACATTGGCTATAGTAGCATATGTCTCCTGAGGCAAGGGAAACAAAAGCAAAAATAAACTATTGGCACTACATCAAAATAAAAAGCTTCCACACAGCAAAGGAAGCAATGAGCAAAACTAAAAGACAACCTACTAAATGGGAAAATATATTTGCAAATGGCATATCTAATAAAGGGTTAATATTTCAAATATACAAAGAACTTATACAACTCAACAGCCAAAAAAAAAACCACCAAATAATCTGATTATAATGGGCAGAAGACATGAACAGACATTTCTCTAAAGAAGACATACAGATTGCAACAGACACATGAAAACATGTTCAATATCACTAATCATCAGGGCAATGCAAATCAAAACCACAGTCAGGTATCACATTATGCCTGTCAGAATGGCTAAAGTAAAAAACTCAAGAAACAAGTGTTGGAGAGGATGTTGGTGGGAATGCAAACTGGTGGAGCCACTGTGGAAAACAGCACAGAGTTTCTTCAAAAAGTTAAAAATAGAGCTACTCTACAATCTAGTAATTCTACTACTGGGTATTTGCCCCCCAAATTCAAAGAGATACATGCAACCCTATGTTTATGGCAACATTATTTACAATAGCCAAATTATGGAAGCAGTCCATGCGTCCACTGATAGATGAATGGATAAAAAAAATGTAGTATACATAGACAAAGGAACATTATTCAACCATGTAAAGGAATGAAATCTTGTCATTTGCAACAGCATGGATGGAACTAGAGAGTATAATGCTAAGTGAAATAAAGTAGTCAGAGAAAGACAAATACCATATGATTTCACTCATGTGTGGAATTTAAGAAAGAAAAGGAACAAAGAAAATAAAAAGAAAGTCAAACCGAGAAACAAACTCTTAACTGTAGAGAACAAACAGATGGTTAGCAGAGGGGAGGTGAAGGGGGTGGAAATAAAACTAAATTTTTTAAAAAGTAGCATATGTAACAAATTGTAACAAAAAATAATCCAAAATCTTTTCATTATATAAATCATCACCAGTTATACTGTGGTTTTCATCATTTCTTAAAGCAATATCTAAGTCCACAAAGAATCAGTATTATATTCATGCTATAATCAGACCATATGTTTACATATAAACAAATGTAAGAGTAGTATGGATTTTTTTTTTGAGTTTTAAAATGAATTTATTCAAGAATGTTCTTAGGAAGGCAACAATGTTTGTTGTTAAAAAAAACTTCTGTTTCTTCATGCTGAAAAAGTAATGTAAGAGGCTATAGTTATAAGCTTCTTCCTATTGGAATTCTGGTAGTATATATAGCACAGTGTAGTCATTTCCGCAATGCTAGAATAAATTAAAAAAGTCTCTTCTATGCTTCTCTTCAAAAAGTGATGAATAGCAACAGAAGATGGCATAAAAAAAAGCCATTTTTTTCCTATTCATTCTGTAGTATTGGAGCCAGTATTTTTACCATCACAGGCTACAATTTTCACTTTATCCACTTTAATAAGTTCTGTCACCTCTCTGAATTCAACATCATTCAATACAAAAGTCCACACGTTATCCCCGAATCTGTATGTATTTAGAGAGCCCCTGAAATTGACTCTGTTCCTGACCCTCTGCGCCAATGCTGAATTTATAGCTTTATCAAACTGAAGTAGAACTTGAAGGGCAAGTTGGGGGGTGATCTGTTGAGACTGTATGAGCTCATCAAGGCTCTCCTGGAGACTGTTTCCCAAAGTTGTATTTCTGTATAATTGATATGCCATGGCTTAGGAGAAAGAAGTTGGTTTTTCTTATTCAGGCTTGCATTGATGTCCTGTGGGGCAGGCGCTTCCCGCCGCGGAGCGGACTAAAGCGGAGCAACTGTAGTATGGATTTTTTATAATCAAAATATTTATTAGCTGCCATGTGCCACTGTTACAAATACCAAGCAACTCTTGAGTTCCTCCTAGACCACAAATTAGAACACAAAGAGAAGCAAACACTCTGGGAAATGATGTCCCATTACGCATTCATGCTATCTGGGGAAATAGATTCCTCAGAACCTATCCATGTGTTTCTCTCTTCCTCTCCCCAAGATCTCTGCCACTCACGTGGTCAGAATAGCCCAGAGCAGTGTCCAGCTCTGATGTGGGCAGCAGCACAAGCCACGGAACTCCAGACACAGCTGCCATGTAAAGAAAGCGGTCTATATCCATGATTGAGGGGGATGGTGGTTACACAGATGGATACATTCATCTCCTCACACTGTGTACTTAAATGTGTGCATTTTGTTGCATGTAAAACACACAATTTTTTTGTATTGAGGCTGTAAAGCAAGACAGATGAAGTGTTTCCCTGGGGCCTGAACGAGTTTACACACAGAAGGGAATGTTCCGTGTATAGGACATGCAGCCCCAGCACTGAGCACCAGCTCCGAGTGTCAAATCAACCATGCTTTCTTTACTGAACTCTGGGGGGTGTGGGGAGGGTTCATGCCAGCAAGGGAGGGGATACGTAAGGCTTCTAAAATGCAGGGTCCTGGGAAGAGATCCCTCCCGCATTAGTCCATGGGTGGCATTGCATCCTGATTCCTACTTTTTTTAAAAAAGATTTTATTTATTTATTTGTCAGAGAAAGGGGGGGTGGGGACAAGCAGGGGAACAGCAGGCAGAGGGCATTCTTGCTGAGCAAGCAGCCCCATGTGGGACTCGATCCCAGGAGCCTGGAACCATGCCCTGAGCTGAAGGCAGTTGTTTAACTGACTGAGCCACCCAGGTGTCCCTTGATTCCTCCCTTTTCCTCACTCCCCGCATATCCAGTCCATCAACTGGGTCTGTGGTTCTGCCTCCTGAATATGTCTTACATCTCTCCTCGCTCCATCTCTGCTGGCCCCCTCCAGCCCAGGCTGTCATCATCTCTCACTTGGAGTACAATGATCTCTTGGTTAAACAGGCCTCTCTGCTTCCTCTCCCACCTTCCTCCTACCTGCTCTCCCCATAGCAACCAGAATGATATTAAAACATAAATAGCATCAGAATTGCTATCTTGCTGCAAACGATTCAACTGTATTCCCATTGCTCTTAAGATAAAGACCCACAACTTTAGTGACCTTTAAGGTTCTGCAGGACCAGCTTTGTGCAGTCCTGGCCTCAAGAGTCTGGCCTCAAGCCATCCTCCTGGTTTATTCTGAGTCAGTATACCCTGTTTAGTGATTTGTGTGATTGCCACCAGGTCTTTCTGTCTTACCCACCCACCCAAGGCCGGCAGGGACTATCTGTTTTTTTCGTGTGCTGTTGCCCATCACAATGAAAGCATTTGATAAATACCATTGGCCAAATAGGTGAATGGATGTTTTTAAACTGGAGGGTAGCACAGACAAGTCTGGGTTTTCGAAATGTATCTGGATGTAGTGTGAAAGGTGAGATAGATGGAAATGGGTTGGAGGGAGGTGGCTGCCATTTATGCATAAGCTCAGGATCTCACTAGACCAGCCTCCACTGTTGAGAGTGAATGATAAAGAAAGATGTGACTTTAAGGCTGAGACAGGGAGAGAGAGGCCAAGAAGCAGAGGCATTCTGCCTTATATAATGGAGATCTATGTAAAATTTCAATAAGAAGTCTCCATTACTAAAAATGGATTTCAGAACCACTGGGCTGGTAGTCAGGATCCCAGAGTTCCAGTCGTGTTTCTTTCCCTGAATAGACTTGTGTAAGTCCCTTGCCTTTCTCTTACCTCAGGGAGAGCAGAGATTGGAATGACTTCTGAGGTCCATACAGCACTGATAAGCAGAGTCTACACAAGTGTGGCAGAGCCTTCATAGGCCTGCTTTGACTCAAGTCCTTCATTTTATCTGTAACTCCTTAGAAACTGAGAAGAGGGTCAGTGATACTAGAGGTCAGGGAACTAAGAGGTGTCGTCAGGTCTATGACATCACATGCTTGGGGTGTGCTGGGCCCCTGTCCATTGCCGATCAGGAAGGGGAGGGAGCAGATAGAATCTGGCAAGGAGGCCATGGTTGGCTGTGACCCTGGAGCTAACAGTTCAGGATCAATAGTCACAATCAGTGCCTAAGGGGTATGTCTCTATCTAGGGGCATAGATACCAAGAAGAACACCAGGATTCAGAACACGGACAGTGCTATGGATTCTCAGAGCAAGATGGCAGCCAGCAGCTGGGAAGACACACTATTCTGCCTCCAGCTACATGGACTGGAATCAGGCAGGACCGTAACTACTCATTGAATTGATGGATAAAGGGAGGGATGGATGAATGGACAGATGAAACAATACACTAACCCTATACCCTGAGGAAAGGCTGGCAATCAGTAGGCCCTTCAAACACCCAGCTTCTCAGTTTATTGCTCTTATTTATTTATTCAACAAACATTTTTGTTGAGTAGCCTTTATGTGCCAAACTATGAGATGCGCGCTATGGGGTATTTGGATCCCGGTTAAGGGCAAGGATTCTATAGCCTGATTACCCAGACTTGAATCCTGTCCTTAGCTCATAGTAGTAGCTTAATAGTAAGCAATATATTCACTTTGTGTCTCCGTTTCTTCGTCTGTGAAATGAGGAAGATAATAGTACCTACTTTATGGGTTGTTAGGATATTAAATACATTAATAGTTTCAAAGCTTTTAGAGTCCTGAGCACATGGTGTTAGCTTTACTCTGTATTCTCAGGTCACAGGTCAAGTGGGGGGGCTGGAGGATGACCAACCCAACCTACAATAACCCAGGCAGACTATATATTTGCAGAGGTACAGACAAGTTGTTGAGGGATGGGCCAGGGTGGCACTGTGGAAAGGACACTTTACACTGAAGCTGATAGGATGATTTGAGGTTGATTCAGCATACTATGAGATACACACTTTTTAGGATGATGGTAGCCAAACACCCATCCTCATGTCCTGAAAATTTAGTATCACTAGGGACCTGAAGTCTACCTTGATCCACTGTTTCCTTTTATGGTCAAGACCCCGGTAAAATGTCCCAGTTCAAGGACACACAGCTAGTTATTTATTTAACAAATCATGCTTTCGTTCTCCAAATATTCACTAAAAACTTACTGTGTGCCAGGCACTAAGGTAAGTGGGGATCTAGGGATCAAATTATGTGTGACCTTCCCCAAAGGAGTTCATATACTCAAATAAATAGTGATAGACACAGAACATGAGCCCAGATCCCAACCTCCCAGCCCAGGACTCCTTCTAATTCCCATTAGAACCTTTTACAGACTGAGATCATCTTCTCCAAGAGCTGAGTCTTGAGTTACTTTCCTAATCCCATAGCTATTTTCTAATGAACTACAGATACCCTGGGACAGAGCTTATGAAGTTTAACCTCTATTCTTCCCTCAGAGCTTGGAGGTATCTAAATGCTATGTTTATTTTTAAACAACAGCACTGTCACTGATGACTCATAATGACTTTTGTAATTTGCTCTGAAACCTACCATTGTATGTGTCTGTCCAGGTTATTTTGTCTCCCTTTCCAATTTCTTGGCCCTGAGTCTTATTCTAGTTGTTATTCCCTTACCCCTACCTTCCCACTTCCTCCTTCCCCACCCCTGTGGCTATTCCCCAGCTACACAAGGATCAGTTGGTATCTTTCTCTCGCTCTCGCTCTTGCTCTTGTTTTTGTTGTTGTTGTTTTGTTTTGTTTTGTTTTGTTTTGTTTTTTAGAAGAAGTTGATATCTTTGTCTAAGTGTTTATATTCCTTTAGCCCCACAACTTGCATACTGAATCTGGGCCCAAGTCCTTTGAAAGGCTACCTTCTTGTCTAGGATAGGGGCTGGGGCTGAGAGAGATCATACCTTCCCTCTCTCAGTGGTTTCATTATCCTCAGATATCTTGTATCCATTAGGTACCACAAGCTGGAGCTGACAAGCTTCTTAAGGGTCCCCAAAAATGTTTAGGACCACTCTGCTCCCATTTTTTTAAAAGAATTCAAAATACAGAAACTATGAAATCAAAAGCAATAAATATTTAAACAAATGTCTACAAAAAAGCAATAAATATTTAAACAAATGTCTACAAAAAAGCAATAAATATTTAAACAAATGTCTACAAATGTATATTTTTTATCACTTTGTTAGTTTTTCAACATAATTGTGACAGTGACTGTCACATACCCCATTCTTCCTTTATTAACAGACTGCCTAAATTTTAACTAGGCATAAGATCACCCAACAACTATACTTACAAACTCTCTTAAAGCTAGATGTGGTCATGTGACTAAGTTTTGGACATGGGACATAAGTACAAGTGATACCTACTACTTTTGGCTGGGTAGTAGATGTGGGCCCATATTCATATTCTTCATAGTTATAGTACTTAAGAATCTTTTGAGCCACAAATTATCCTACTCATGGAAGATAGTTTGTCCATTTTAACTCTTGAGCAGCATTCCATTGTATAAATATACTGCAGTATGTCCATTCTAATTGATAGATACTTGGGCTGTTTCCAGTTTGGGAGTATGGTGAATAAAGTTGTATTGAACATTGTTACAAAAATCTTTTTGTGGTATAAATATTTTCATTTATCATGGGTACATTCCTAGAGGAAAAAAATGGGCCATAGGATGGGTGTATATTTAGTTTCATAAGAAATGCCAGACATTTACCAATGTGTTTATACCATTCTACACTACCAACAACATTATGTGAGATTTCTGGTTGCTCCACAATCTTGTCAACACTTGATATTTTCAGTTTTTTTTTTTTAATTTTACACACTCACCAGAGTGCATAATATTATTTCATTGTGGTTTTGATTTACATTTCCTGACAATGATGTTAAGCACAGAAAGACAGTAAAAAGAAAACAGAGAAATAATAATAAAAAACCAGAACAAACAGAAAAATGAACTACCAAGATTAAGCCTTAATATAGAAATATATCAATAATTACATTAAATCTAAATGACCTAAATATACCAATTGAAAGACAGAGATTGGTAGAGTGAGGGGGGTAAAGCATGATCCAACCATATGTTATCTGTAAGAAACTCACTTTAAATATAACAATAAAGACAAATTGAAAGTAAAAGGATGGAAAAATATATATGATGCAAAAGTAATCAGAGGAAGCAGGAGTAAGTGACTACAATCCAATCAAAGTAAACTTCAGAGCAAAAAACAGTATCAGAGACAGAGAAGAACTTTATAAAATGATAGAAGGATCTACCCACCAAGAAGACAGGGCAATCATAAATGGATATATACCAAACAAAATATGTGAAACAAAGAGTAATAGAACTCAAGTGAGAAATAGGTAAATCCGCAATTAAATTTGGAGACTTCAACACCCTTCTTTGAACCATTGGTAGAACAACTAGATAGAAAAATCAGCAAGGATATAGAAGAAAACATCATCACCATCTACCAATAGATTCTAATTAGCATTTAAAAACTACTGTACCCAACAACAACAGAACATACATTTTTTTTTAAGCTGCCCATGGAACATATACCAAGGTAGACCATATGAAACCATTAAGAAACATTTTTTTTAAAAGAACTGTAATCATATAGTGTGTTCTCTGTCCACAGTGGAATCAGACTAGAAATCATTAACAGAAAGATAATAAGCATGTAACATACTTAGAAATAATCCATGGGTCAAAGAGGAAGTCTCAAAGGAAATAAAAAGATACATTGAACTGAATGAAGATGATCATACACTATAGCAAACTTTGTGGATACAGACAAAGTCATACTGAGAGGGAAAAATTTGTAGCACTAAATTCACATACTAGAAAAGAGGGGAAAAGTCTAAAAGCAATTATCTAATCTCCCACACAGAAATCATTTGGAAAACAACAACAACAACAAAATAAACCCAAAGCAAGCAGAAAGAGGGAATAATAAAGAGCAGAAATCAATGAAATTAGAAACAAAAACAATGGAAACAATGAAACAGAGAATGAATTCTTTGAAAAAATTAATAAAATTGACAAATCTCTAATAAGACTAACAAAGAAAAGAGAGAGAGAGAGACAACACACATTTTCAACATCAAAAATGACAAAATGGGGGTGCCTGGGTGGCTCAGTGTGTTGAGCCACTGCCTTCAGCTGGGGTCATGATTTCAGGGTCCTGGGATCGAGTCCTGCATCGGGCTCTCTGCTCAGCGGGGAGACTGCTTCCCTCTCTCTCTCTCTTTCTCTGCCTGTCTCTCTGCCTACTTGTGATCTCTGTCTGTCAAATGAATAAATAAAATCTTTTTAAAAAATGACAAAATGGACATCACTATAGACCATGTAAGTATCCACGGGATAATAAGTGACTACTACAAACAACTTACACATAATTTGACAACTTAGATGAAATGGACCAATTTCTTGAAAAACACAAACTACTACAACTCATCCATATGGAATAGATCATTTTATTTATTTATTTATTTTTGAAGTTGATGGTTTTAATAGAACTACAACTATTAATAAAGTTGAATTTGTAATTTTAAAACTCCATGAAAGAAATCTCTAGACCCAGGTAGTTTCAGAAATTCTACCAAATGTTTAAAGAAGAATGTAAAAAATCTACACAATCTTTTCCAGAAAACAAAAGAGGAAAAACACTTCACAATTTATTTATGAATCTAGTATTGTCCTATACCAAAACAAAAGAAGTACAAAAAAGAGAAAACTTTCAACCAATATCTCTCATAAACTTAGATGCAAAAATTCTCAACAAAATACTAGTAAACCAAATACAACAATGTATAAAAAGAATTATAAAGGGCACCTGGGTGGCTCAGTGGGTTAAGCCACTGCCTTCGGCTCAGGTCATGATCTCAGGGTCCTGGGATCGAGTCCCGCATCAGGCTCTCTGCTCAGCAGGGAGCCTGCTTCCTTCTCTCTCTCTCTGCCTGCCTCTCAGTGTACTTGTAATTTCTCTCTGTCAAATAAATAAATAAAATCTTAAAAAAAAAAGAGTTATAAAAATGTATAAAATGAATTATATACCATAACCAAATGGGCTTTATTCCAGATATGTATGTATATATATATATGTATATACATATATATGTATATTCATTCATCCCAAGGCTAGTCAATATCCAAAAATCAATCAATGTAATCTACCACATTAACAGATTAAAAAAGAAAAATCACATGATCATACCAATCATTACAAAACAAAACAAAAAAAAAACTTTTGACAAGATTCAACACCTTCATGATAAACAAAACCCTCAGGAAAACAGGGATAGAAAGAAACTTTCACAACTTAATAAATTATCTACAACAAGCCTACAACTAACAATTTATCTGACAGTGGAAGACTAAATGCTTTTCCCCTAAGACTGGAAAAAGGCAAGGAAGCTCTTACTACCTGCTCTTACTATCCTTATTCAACATAGTACTGGAAGTTCTGTTCAGTACAATAAGGCAAAACAAAGAAATTAAATGCATACCCAATCAGAAAGGAAAAAAATAGAACTGTCCCTTTTGCGGATGACAAGATTATCTACATAGAAATTCCTAAGGAATCTACCAAAAAATTATTAGGGCTAATAAGTGAATTCAGCAAAAATCAGTTGCATTTCCATATATTTGCAACAAACACATGGACACAGAAATTAAAAACACAGTACCATTTAGAATCACTCAAAAAGGAGAAATATTTAGGTACAAATCTAACAAAACATGTATAGATTTGTTTTCTGAAAACTACAAAATGCTGATGAAAGGAGTCAAAGAAGATGTAAATAAATGGTGAGACATAACCATGTCCATGGACTGGAAGACCCAATATAGCAAATGTCTTGATTCTTCCCAAATAGATATAAAGGTTCAATGCAATTCCTATCAAAATTCCATCAAGACTTTTTAGGTATAGGAGCACCTGGGTGGCTCAGTGGGTTAAATCCTCTGCCTTCAGCTCAGGTCATGATCTCAGGGTCCTGGGATCGAGCCCCGCATCGGGCTCTCTGCTCAGCGGCAAGCCTGCGTCGTCCTCTTCTGCCTGCCTCTCTGCCTACTTGTGATCTCTGGCTGCCAAATAAATAAATAAAATCTTTTAAAAAAAGATTCTTTAGATATAGATGAGGTTATTCTTTTTTATAATTTTTAAAAAAGATTTTATTTATTTATTTGACAGAGAGAGGAGACATATTCAGAGAGGGAACACAAGCAGGGGGACTGGGAGAGGTAGAAGTAGACCCCCACTGAGCAGGGAGCCCAATGTGGGACTCAATCCCAGGACTCTGGGATCATGACCTGAGCTGAAGGCAGATGCTTAACAACTGAGCCACCCGGGCATCCCTTTTTAAATGTTTTTAATTTTTTTTCCTCTACTTATTTTTTTTTTAGTAAATTTATTTATTTTCAGAAAAATAGTATTCATTATTTTTTTCACCACACCCAGTGCTCCATGCAATCCGTGCCCTCTATAATACCCACCACCTGGTACCCCAACCTCCCAACTCTCCAACCTCCCAACCCCCCACCACTTCAAACCTCTCAGATTGTTTTTCAGAGTCCATAATCTCTCATGATTCACCTCCCCTTCCAATTTACCCCAACTCCCTTCTCTTAACACCCCTTGTCCTCCATGATTACGCTCCACAAATAAGTGAAACCATATGATAATTGACTCTCTCTGCTTGACTCACTCACTTTCACTCAGCATAATCTCTTCCAGTCCTGTCCATGTTGCTACAAAAGTTGGGTATTCATCCTTTCTGATGAAGGCATAATACTCCATAGTGTATATGGACCACATCTTCCTTATCCATTTGTCTGTTGAAAAGCATCTTGGTTCTTTCCATAGTTTGGCGACCGTGGCCATTGCTGCTATAAACATTGGGGTACAGATGGCCCTTCTTTTCACGACATCTGTATCTTTGGGGTAAATACCATCAGTTTGTTCTCTATAGTAAAGAGTCTGCTTTTTGGTTTGTCTCTTTTTTTCTTTGTTTGTTTTGTTCTTAAATTCTACAATTGAGTGAAATCGTATGGTATTTGTCTTTCTCTGACTGACTTGCTTCACTTAGCATTATACCCTCCAGATCCATCCATGTGGTTGCAAATGACAAGATTTCATTCTTATTTTTGTGGCTAAGGAATATTCCATTGTATACATATACATCTTCTTTGTCCATTCTTCTATCAGTGGACACATGGGTTGTTTCCATATCTTGACTATTGTAAATAATGCATTTTTTTAAAGATTTTATTTATTTATTTGGGGGGGGCACAAGGGGGAGGTAGGACAAAAGGAGAGGGAGAAACAGATTGCCCGCTGAGCAGAGAGTCTGACATCGGGCTCTATCCCAAGACCCTGAGATCATGGCCTGAGCCAAAGGTAGACACTTAACCAATTGAGCCACCCAGGCATGCCTGCATGTATCTTTTTGAACTAGTGTTTTCATTTTCTTTGGGTAAACACCCGGTAGTGTAATTACTGGCATAGGGTAATTCTGGTTTTTTGTTTTGTTTTGTTTTTTTAGTTTTTGAGGAACCTCCGTACTCTTTTCCAGAGTGGCTGTACCAGTTTGCATTCTCATCAAACTTCAAGAGGGTTCCTTTTTCTCCACAACCTCACCAACACTTGTTGCTTGTGTTTCTGATATTAGCCATTCTAACAGGTGTGAGGCGATACCTCATTGTGGGTTTTGAGTTGCATTTCCCTGATGGTTAGTGATGTTGAGCATGTTTTCATGTGTCTGTTGACCATCTGTATGTCTTCTTTAGAAAAATGTCTGTTCATGTCCCCTGCCCATATTTAATAGGATTATATGTGTTTTTCTGGCATTGAGTTATGTAAGTTCTTTGTATATTTGGGGTATTTACCCCTTATTGGATATATGATTTGCAATTATCTTCTACTGTTCCATGGGTTTTTTGTTTTGTTGATGTCTCCTTCATTGTGCAAAATCTATTTGTTTTACTGTTGCTCCAAAAGTTTATTTTTGTTTTCGTTTCCCTTGCTTCAGGAAACATATCTAGAAAAATGTTTCTACAGCTGAGGTCAAAGAGATTACTGCCTATGTTTTCTTCTAAGAATTTTATGGTTTCAGGTCTCACTTTTAGGTCTTTAAACTCAAAATAGAGTTTATATTTGTGTACAGTGTAAGAAAGTGGTGCAGTTTCATTCTTTTGCATGTAGCTAACCAGTTTTCCCAACACCATTTGTTGAAGAGACTGTCTTTTTCCCATTGCATGTTCTTGCCTCCTTTGTCATATAACCAAGGGTTTACTTCTGAGTTTTCAGTTCTGTTCTGTTGATCTATGTGTCTATTTTTGTGCCATTACCATACTAGTTTGATTGCTACAGCTTTGTAGTATATACCTGGAAATAGGCCTAACAAAGTTGGTACTCAGTGAAAGTTTATTGAATTAGCTCAATTTATTTGAATGACAATCTGAAATAACAGAATGGATACTGTGGTCCAGATCCACCCTCGGGACCCAGCCAGTCATTCCCCCAGCTTCTGAGAGTAGGCTGCTTCTGGCTCCTAATTCTTCTGTGGGAATTGCCTTCCATAGAAGAGGTTGCCTTAACGAGAGTTACAGATAGAGCCTCTATCACAGCTCAGTGATAGGAATAAAAACTTCTGGGCCTTGTTCTTTAATTCGGAATAACTCTTAAAGGTCATCCCCGGTTCAGAGCATTCTTTGAGACAGGTTGAGGCCTCTACAGCGACTGTTTCAGGTTAACTTCTCCCGCTGCGAATCCTGGTTCCATCACTCTTAGAGCTTCCCATCATAAACTTTCTGCACGTTCACCTCCTTTTCGCTCTCTTCCTCGGGTAATTCCACCCAGGACACACATTATCCTATTTTATATTCTTTTCCTAACAGTTTTCAGTATGTGAGATAACCTTATTTATTTAACGCTTTAATACTTGCTTATTGTCTCCAATTAGACTGTAAGCTTCCCAGCACAGACTTTTTCCGCCATACACTGTGCACCACTAACTATATCAAGCGCCCACTGGTTGTTGAATGAGTGGAAGAGTCACACCTGATACTGGGTCTTGGGCCGACAATCGAAAGCCTGCGACCAGCGTTTAGGAGCGGCCACTGGGGACGTGCCTCTGAGTCCCCGCCCCTCCTGTCACGCTTCCAGCCCAGGCAGGGGGCGGAACCTCGCAGATTCCCCCGCTGAAGCTATGCGGCAGCCGGCGGTACGCCTGGTGCTGCTGGGCCGGCTACCCTACACCGAGCTGCTGGCCCTGCAGGAGCGCTGGTTGCGGCGGCTGCAGGCCGAGCCAGGCACTGAGGCCCTCTCAGGGACTGAGGCGGGCGCACTCCTGCTCTGCGAGCCCGCGGGGCCCGTGTACACGTCCGGGCTGCGCGGCGGCCTGACGCCGGAGGAGACGGCGCGGCTGCGGGCTTTGGGCGCCGAGGTACGCACCACAGGCCGCGGCGGTCTGGCCACCTTCCATGGCCCAGGCCAGCTGCTCTGCCACCCAGTCCTAGACCTGAGACGCCTGGGCCTGCGCCTGCGCACCCACGTAGCGGCGCTGGAGGGGTGCGCCGTGCGCCTGTGCGAGCTCCAGAACTTGCGGGGCGCCCGCGCCCGGCCTCCACCCTACACCGGCGTCTGGCTCGGGGAGCGCAAGATCTGCGCAATAGGTTAGTGCGGTGGGCCGGGGGCGGGGCTTTATGGGACTGGACCAATGGAGAGGAGAGCAAACTTGGGCTGGGCGGAAGTGTATCTGGCGCGGGCTTTGAGTCAGATCTACCAGCTGCGTTTGATGTTCTAAACCTTCTCACTGATCTCATATTCGCAGCCTTCAGGAGGGCCCTCACTGGTTATCTCATCCAACATTCATCTTTTCCAGAAGTGAATTGCCAGGTTACTTCCAATGAGTCACAATGCCTGGACGATAATGGAGTTTAGTAATCTTCACACACACACACACACACACACAAATTTTTTTTTTTTAAAGCAGCAGAATCTCTGTTAAAAGATATTTTCTGGAATCTCCACAATAAGTGCAGGAGCTGTGGAGCCACACACCCCTCCCCAGCCTTGCCCCCCCCCCCCCATCTATGCCCAAGCTCTTGGGTGGCTCAGAAACAAAGCTGGAAAACCAGTGATGGAGTCCAATTCCTTCATCAGACTGAGGGGGATCCTGAAGCCTGGGAAGGGTATCTACTCTGAGACCCTTTTTCTTGTCTTGCAGGAGTCCGCTGTGGAAGGCACATCACATCCCACGGCCTGGCTCTGAACTGTTCTACAGACCTTGTGTGGTTTGATCACATTGTCCCCTGCGGGCTGGTTGGGACAGGTGTCACCTCTCTGAGTGAGGAGCTCCAAAGGCATGTCACTGTGGATGAAGTAATACCACCTTTCCTTGACGCCTTTAAAGAGACCTACAAGTGCACGTTGATCTCAGAAAACAGCTCCAACTGATGAGTGTTCATGTTATCACAGCTGGGAGGTCCTGCTTGAAAAGCACCCAGACTGACTTGGTAGTCACTGAAACCCAGATTCTAGAGTTGGCCCTGTCATTCATTCACCGTGAGACTATGAGCGAAGTATGAGCTCTTAGCCATTGTTTCCCTATGTCTGTTGGCTTATTTATATCTTCTCACCTACCTCAGATATGGTAGATGCAAAAGCATTATGAAAAGCAACACATGATGTATAAATGGAAGACATTAGCACTACTATTGACCCCGCATTTTCTCAGCTTAGAGAAACACAGATATAGAGAATCAGTTTTCAAGTATTTATCACTTTCTAAATACTGCATTTTATTTGGTGATTCTGGGCTCTGGTTCCTTTGATTTTGTGGGGAATCACATCTCTAGATAGCCCAGGTAAAAGTGATATGGTGGGGAGCTTTCTGCAATAAAAGGAAAAGGGAAAGGAATCTTTAAAGAATAAAATGGGATCTTGACTTCCTGCATTGGATTGCCAAGCTTGATAGCTATTTTTAGTTAGGTAACCTGAGCCAGACCAGAGGCCAGGAAAAGACAAGAATAATTTCTCACACTATACAAATGCCAAAGGTAGAAGTAAGTTTTCCTTAAGTGAGATCTCTAAATTTATAAGGCTGTGTATTAACTACTCATTGCTATGTAACAAATCACCTTAAAACTTAATGACTTAAAGCAATAAAGATTATCTCATATATTCTGTGGGTCAGGAATTTGGGAAAAGCTTAGCTGGGTGATTTCTGGGTTGAGATCTCTCATGAGGTGTAGGTAAGATGTCTGCAGGATCAACTGTCGTCTGAAGGTTTGACTGGGAATAGAGGATCTGTTTCTAAGATGGTTCGCTCTGCCTCGTTGGTACTGGTTGATGACAAAGCCTGTGTTCCTCACCATGTGGGCCACCCCATAGAGCTACTTGTTCCCCCAGAGCAACTGATGCCAGAAGAGATAAGGTGGAAGCCACAAAGTCTTTTAACAGAGTCTTGGAAGTTACACAGTCATTCCTACATTTCCCAATAGATGAACCTGACTCAGTGTGAAAGAGACTACACAGGGTGAGGGAAAGTGAAGATCATCAGGGACCATCTTCGAAACTGGCCAACATAGGCAGTTACGGTGGAAAGATCCTTGAATGAAAGTCAGGTGACCCAGGCTGCAGTCCCAGCTCTTTGGGCAAGTCATTTACCTCTCTGGTCTTCAGTTTCCCCTATATAAGCACTGTCCAATAGGAATACAACATGAGCCGCACTGTAATTTTGCTTTTACAGTAGCCACATCAAAAAAGGAAAAATAAACAGGTTGACATTAATAACACTGTAATTAACCTAATATAAAAATGTTTTACATTCCTTTTCTCCATGCCATATCTAGATATTCAGTGTATATTTTCCTTGTAGCTCATCTCATTTTGGAATTTTCACACTTCAGAAGTTCAGTAGCCACATGTGGCCAGTGGCTACCACACTGCAAAGTGCAGCTTTAGGTAATGTATCCAAAGTTCTGAGCTTCCAGGGTCCTGTGGCCCCATTGGCTTCTAGAAGAAAGGCGAGTTTTCCCACTTCTGAGGTTTGATGTTTAACTCTGCACACAGTTTTTATCAGTTATTCAAGTTGGAATGGACTTTGGAGGTATATACCTGCCTCCTCATTGTACAGAGATGAAACCAAGACTTGGGAAGAAACTTATTCAAGAAACACAGTGAGTTAATCACAAAGTCAGGATTGGGTGTCAGATATAAGCCCATTCTCATGTTCTTTTCCTGCTATGCACACTGACTTAGCACTCAGGACAGAATGATTTACAAGTTATGAACACTTGGTCAATATTAGTTGATTGGTGGTTTGTCCACCCATCATTTACCCATATCCCTTTTCTTTTGTTTTCCCTCTATGGAGCCAACAGTGCTATTGTAGGAATGTGGGAGGTGGATAGTAGTTGATAATTACTTTGCAGTATTATTGCCAAAAAGGGAAATAATTATTCCAGGAAAAGTGAGTGAGATTCTCATGGTTGTAGGGCTGTGCACAGTGTTGCTCCCCATCTAGTGTTCAACTACCCTCTCTAGCAACGCTCATAAAGTGACTATACAGGCTGGTCTTGAATTCCTCCAGAGACTGGGAAAGAAACATTTATTCAGCACTTATTTTTAGTACCAGGTACTGTGTTAGCACTCTTAAGTACATTGTCTCAGTCAGCAGCCTGTCCCCTGTTTCTGGAACACTGGGAATCATTCTGCATGGTGTAATGACTGAGTTACCTGACCTTCCTGAGCCTTCATTTCATTAGGCTCAAGGCTTGGCACAGAATAGACATGAGGAAATATATGCTAATTATTAATGTGGTTCACCAGATATTTCAGGCAGGACTGTACTGTGTGACTCCCTTGTGGTTGGTTGGGGCCAAGCAATTTGTTCTGATCAATGAATTAAGAATGGAGGTGACATACCACTTCTGAGCTGGAGCACTGAATTGCTGGTGTCAGGCCCCTTGGGGTTTCTCTTTTCCTCTGGAAGGGTGACCAACAGGACAATGTCACCCACTCTAATGGGAGCCTGGGATTTCCAGGCATCCTGGAAGAGCCAAGCCTCCAAGAACAGGTGGACTGTGGGTCAGCAGAGCCAGGAAGGATGCAGAGCAGAAGGCCAGGGGTCGGTAGAGGCCAGGCGCATGGGATCAGGTCAGGGTTCCTGGCTCTTCTTCCTGCCTGGACAGAGCCCACTTCCGGTTTCCCACACGGGCCCTTCCTCAAGGAAGGAAGCTGAGCTTATGAAGAAGGATTTTTAACACTCTGGTTTTCCTACCTCCAGAAGGCCTCTTCTTGTTTGTACAGAATCTCTTCCTCATAAATAAACAGATTGTCCAGGGTGTGGTACATAGGTGCTAAATGTAAGGACGTGACCAGCCACAGTGACTGGTTCGGCATCTCATTTCTCTGGTGAGGCTGGCAGGAAGCCACAGAGAGCCAGCTCTGGCAGCATGACCAGATGTAACTTCTTGCAAAAATCCTCTCTCCAAAAGCCCTGTGGAAATCAGATCTTTCCAGTCTAAATCTGATTCTTCTTTTTACCAAATTACAATTTACCATACATATAATCATATCATATTATAGTATCTATAAAATTTAAAAATAAAACGCTTGTACTCCCACCTGACAACAAATCCCCTACATTTGTGTATCTTTGGTGCTTGATCACAAACATACATATTTTAAGGACTTGTCATTATTATGTGGATAAAATTATGTATATTCTTTTAAACTAAACCTAATATTACATACATTTTCCCACATTGCTACATAATCTTAACAATTATATTTTTGAATGTCTTAATTTTGTTTTTTATTTCTTTTAAAACTTAGAATTCAAGGTTTTTCTAAATATAGGTAATGCAAAGTAAAAAGGTACAAAATGGTGGCATTGAAATGTAATTCTTGCTCCTATTCTTTTCCCCTGTAAACTCAGTTTCTTTTTCCTGGAGGCCCAAGTGATGGTATATTGTTTTTTATACAGTTCATAGATATTTTATGCAAACATAAGCATGCATGATTATATACATTTTTTTCATATATTAACATACTATACCCACAGCATTGCACATTGGAGGTTGTTTCAGATTAGTATATAAAGAGAATCCTCATTTATTTATTTATTTATTTATTTTTTAAAGATCTTATTTATTTATTTGACAGAGAGAAATCACAAGTAGTCGGAGAGGCAGACAGAGAGAGAGAGAGAGAGAGAGGGAAGCAGGCTCCCTGCTGAGCAGAGAGCCCGATGCGGGACTCGATCCCAGGACCCTGAGATCATGACCTGAGCTGAAGGCAGCGGCTTAACCCACTGAGCCACCCAGGCGCCCCGAGAATCTTCATTTTTAAACATGACTGCAGAGAGGGGGGCCTGGGTGGCTCAGTCATTCAGTGTCTGCTTTCGGCTCAGGTTTTCATCCCAGAGTCCTGGGATTGAGTCCCACATCCAGCTCCTTCCCCAGTGGGAAGCCTGCTTCTCCCTCTCCCACTCCCCCTGCTTGTGTTCCTGTTCTCACTGTCTCTCTCTCTGTCAAATAAGTAAATTAAATCTTTTTTAAAAATGACTACAAAGTATTCCATTCAGTGGATTTCTTATGATTTATTTAGCTATTTCCCTATTGAGGACATTTAGGTTATTACTAACCTTTTGCTTTTACAAGCAAGGCTGCAATGAAAATTCTGTGTGTGTATGTGTGAGTGTGTGTGTGCGTGTGTGTTACATCATACATGGTGAATACAAAGGTTGCATCTTTAGAAATGATTTTCTGAGTCAAAGGATATGTGCATTTTTATTTTATTTTATTTTTTAAAATATTTTATTTATTTATTTGACAGAAAGAGATCACAACTAGGCAGAGAGGCAGGCAGAGAGAGGGAGAAGCAGGCCCCCTGCCGAGGAGAGAGCCCGATGTGGGGCTCGATCTCAGGACCCCGAGATCATAACCTGAGCCAAGGCAGAGACGTAACCCACTGAGCCACCCAGGCACTCCATGTGCATTTTTATTTTAATATATACTGTCATAATGCCTTCCATAAAAGTCACACCAATTTATATTCCCATCAATAATGTACAAGGGAGATGCCTGAATTTTTAACGCTCCAGCATCTTAGATTTTTTTTTCATTTTTTAAGTTTTTTGATATAAAATCTTTTTAACATACAACAATGAATCCCACTTATCCATCAGGCAGCTAAAGCAATCATCAACTCATGGCCAATCTTAATTTGTTTAAACTGGGAAGTACTTCTGGCTTACTCCCTGGACTATTGTAAAGCAAATCACAGAAACCATATTATTTCACCCATAAATACCTCAGTATGTATTCCCCAAAGATAAGGGCTCAAAAAAAAAACAACCTTCAATATCAACAAATATTCAGTTACTATTCAGATTTTTCCAGCTGTTTGCTGAACTTTCTCTCTCTCTCTCTCTTTTTTTTTCCACAGTTGGTTTGTTCAAATCAGGATTCAAATACTGGATTTAGTTCACATGTCTCATAAATGTCTCCTAGTCTCTTCACCTATAGATTCCTCCCACAACCTTTTTTTTTTTTAAAAAAGCTTTTTCCCCCTGTGTTTCCTGAAGCTTGAAAGATAAAGCCTGACACGTGATATTATTTGGCAAGTCAGCTTCATAAGTGCTGGTGTGTGCTTAAGGCATGCAGTATCTTTGTGTTTTTTTTTCTTTTTCATGATGAGTTTTCCCTAGATTCATTATTTGGTTGGGGGTTACAAAATTTAATAGTCTGATTCTGACATGCTTCTTCACTTACTAGCTGGAATATGTTGCTATAACTCAACACAACCAGTAGCATCAGTGTTATTGGTATTTTAATTGTTTCATAGTTTTGTTCATATTCAATAAAAGTTTGTATTGAATAAAAAATTATCTATATAAAATATTTGCTCTTATAGTTGCATTAGAGTTTATACAAGTTAAATTTGAACATATTTAGATTGCCAGCTTTGAGTATCTCAATAATTGTTGAGGAATCCATATATTATTCAAATTCAAGAGACACTGATATAAGGCTAAAGTGTTATATTTTTGTAATACCTAAATCGTGGGTTTTTCTAAGCCCAACACTGTTTGTTTGTGTTTGTAACCTAGTATGCAGCATGTAAAAGGAAGCAAATTTCATATCTATGTTGTTACGAAGCATTCCCTATCGCCCCCACATTGGTTCTTTTGTTGACAGACATCAGTATCCAGTCCGTGTTGTGCTCATTGTGGCCATGCTCAGGCAGCCTTCCATTCCCACAGAATTCTGATTGTTAGACAGTTATTCCTCCTCCTAAACTGAAACCCGCCTCCAACACGTCAAAACCCTACCCGCCTGTGATGCCTTCTCTGGGAGTCCTTTCCTGGCCATGTCCTACCTATATCCGCCTCTAACAGCAGTGACCACACTGTGTTACAGTTACTTTGTTCCACAGCTGACATTGTCCAGACTGTGAGCTCTCCAGGCAGGGACCGTAGTGGCATCCTCTGTGGCCTCTTCAGGCCCAGTCTAGGGCCTCACACAAAAGAGGTACACAGAAATGGCCTGTTGGGCCAGCAAATGAATTCTATTCCAGAAGTGGTCTCTTCTTCAAGTTTAACTTTCCTGATTTTTCTGTTTTTCACATAACATGGCTTCCAGACTCCACACCTCTGCCCACATCTTGATAGGCTCTAACTGGCTACCGTGCCTTTAATCTGTGTTACTGGGAATTGAAGAAAACATGACTGGTTTGGGATGGTCAGTGTGAGGTGTGTCCGCTTGTGCTGGGCCCTGAGGACACAGGGACTTCTTCCTTGTCTTCAAGGAGCTCACAGCTTTGTGGAGGAAACATAGTATAAATAAAATTCATAATAAACTGTTAGAAGTACCATGAGGAGAAGTTTGCACAGAGTACTATGGAAACATAAAAGTAAAGGTGAGAAACCACAAAAGAGAGGAGGGGCAGAAAAGGCTCAAGGTGACGCTGAATTAGAAGGCCAGGCTGAGTTTTTGACAGTGTACTGGAAGATCAGAGCTGGCAGAGGCCCCAGAGATCAGACAACCTACCCCTTTCTGTGGCCAGAAGGAAACAGCCCCAAGTGGTTCCCCTTAGCTTCCACTAAGGGGTTCCTGCAGAAACCAGAATTAGAATCCAGAATGTCTGCAGACATATCAGGGGGGGAGGATGCAGCATTCCCCTCAGAGAAGAGAGAGGAGAGAAATGAAGGGGTGAGGGATCAGGATCAGAGCTGGGACTACAGGATTTCAGATCTGTGGGATGCAAGGGATGTCAGAGCCCATCTAGAAGACTTCTGTGATAGCACAGTTCTCCCAGCCCAGCCCAACGCAGCCTGTTACACTCCCTGTGAGTAGAGATCTAGGTCCTGTGACTCCCCATCCCCAAACACACTTGCATCTTCTCTCTGGGATCCACAGGGCACATCTACTCCCACTGCCCCAGATATGGGAGACATGCTCACAGCACACTTAATCCCCTCTTCTCACTTTCCCTTGGCTAGGAATCTCTGGGTGCCTTCTCCCTCCTCTCTGTCTGCCCAAATCAGGGATGTTCTCCAAGACCCACTTGTTTCAACTTATACAACTATTTACCCCACTTCCACTAAAAACATCCATATTTTCCTTAGGGAATCACACCCCCATCAACTTTAAGTTTATGCATTATTTTTCATTAAGGTATAATTGGCATATAACATCATGTTAGTTTCAGGCATACAACATAATGATTCAGTATTTACATACATTGCAACGCAATCACCACAGTAAGTCTAGTTAATACCTTCCATAGTTATAAAATTTTTTTCTTGTGATGAGAACTTTTAGTATCTACTCTCAGCAACTTTCAAATACGCAGCACACTGTTAGTTAACTGTAGTCACTAGGCTGTCTATTATGTCCCCACGACTTGTTTATTTTATAACTGGAAATTTGTACTTTTTGATCACCTTCCCCCATCTCTCCCACCCAAGTTTTTGCGGTTTGAATAAAGATGATGCCCCTGTCAGGTTCTTTCCCTGGCTTCTGTGATGGGTGCAGGGATGGGCACTGGGCCTCTTTCAGGACAATAAGAGTCAGACCCAGACTTCTGCCAGGAGGGCTGTGGGGGAAAGAAGCTCTTCCTAACGGTTTTACAGACAGGTTAGAGTGTATACATGAAACTGCAGGCAACTATCTTGTTTCCACAAAATGGGACCCTGCCTCTGAAAGGAGCAACAAGCCCAAAGATGCAAAGAGAGAGCTTCCTGAAGACATCATCTAAGCTCCTGGATCCAACCATGCCTGATGTCAACACTCTGAATTTTGTAATTCCATGAGCCAATAAATTCCTTTCTCTACTTAAGTCAGTTTGAGTTGGATTTTCTGCCTGTTGCAACTAAGATTCCTGATTGAGACTTACTTCCTCTGCAAATCTTAGTCCTCATTTATCCTACTTTCTTCTGCCTTCCCATAAACCTATTGTTGAAGATCATAAGATTCAAAAGTCCATATTTACAACACTATGAACACACATACCCTCATTAATAGTCATTCTTTACGGGGACGCCTGGGTGGCTCAGTTGGTTAAGCGGCTGCCTTCGGCTCAGGTCATGATCCCAGCATCCTGGGATCGAGTCCCACATCGGGCTCCTTGCTCAGCAGGGAGCCTGCTTCTCCCTCTGCCTCTGCCTGCCATTCTGTCTGCCTGTGCTTGCTCTCTCCCCCTCTCTCTCTCTGATAAATAAAATCTTAAAAAAAAATAGTCATTCTTTACGAAACACTTGTTATGTACCAGGTACCAGGTGAGGCTTTTATATAATATCTTATGGTAATCCACAGATGTAGCTATTTTTAATCCCCATTCTACAGATAAGGAAACTAAGTTTCAGAGAAGGTAGGCTCTCATTCCTCTGTCAGACGCTAGAGGCAGTGTTCTGAACCATTTGCTTCTCAGGAAGTAACATGTGTGAGGGGGAGGTGGGGAGAAGATGCCATGGAGATCTTTAGTCTCCTGACACCACACCATCCCACCCTTGCTATCCCCTCTTCCAGGTGTCTTTTCACTGCTCTGTGCTGCTTGTAGGGGCAGGAGGAAGGTGACGCTCAGAACAAGAAGACAAAGTGTTCTGAGGGTCAAACTGACAGGCCAAGAGAAGACAAATCACAGAAGTACAGGCTGCTGGTGAGTAATGGAATAAGATAGGATGTGACCATTAAGCTTTCTCTGTGTCTCATGCTGTATTTTCCTTGGTGACTTGGGCTTTTAACACTATCAACAGACAAAATCTGTGCTCATCCTACCTCCCAACCCTTCTCCCCCTACTTACTAGGCAGACATGGAGCTACATCCTGTGTATTCTGTGGTGAAAAAGGCACACCTGGTCTGTTCTCTTGGAGTGCTCACACTCTGATGGGAAAGGCAGACCCCAAGTCCATACACAGGTAAACCGAAGAGCACGTGGAGTTTTCTGAAGAAAACAAACAGGAAACTGGAGGGGTGATGGTTCCATTTACTGAGAGAATGAAGACTTAGGGGAGCTGGGGAAGGAAGTCAAGAGTCCCACTCCCCATGTATCATTCAGAGATGTCAGGTACATAGTCAGATATGGGAGTCTAATGCTCAGAGGAGAGGTCTGGCTTAGAGATTGAAAAAGCACCCGGTTAGCCTTCCAGCCTCTTGGGTTCTTTTTTAAAAAAATATTTATTTATTTATTTGAGAGAGAGAGCACATGGGGTGGGGGGAGGGAGAAGGAGAGTGGAAAAGGAAGAGAGAGACTTGCAAGCAGACTCCCTGCTGAGCACAGAGGACAGAGCTCATGAAGGACTTGATCTCACCACCCTGAGATCACACTTAAGCTGAACCCAAGACTCAGATGTTTTCATCCACTGTGCCACCCAGGCAGCCCGCAGGCTCTCCCAGGTTTCATCTCTTCTTGGAAGTTTTCCCTCATAACATAATTCCTAGGAAATTTCACGACATCCATCCATCCATCCATCCATCCATTCATTAAATCATTCAACACATTCTCAGTAAGGTCTACTGTGGGCAGACTTTGCCCTAGCATCCTCTAGGAGCCAATCTTCTAGGTGTGGAGTCAACAAATAAAGTAGACAATTAAATAACAAACAAACAAACAAAGTAGACAATTACAACACAGACTGGTAAGTACTGTGTTCAGGGGAAGAGCAATGGACCTAGGCAGATGGGTCAACCTGGGGCCTACAGGAAGCAGATGGCCATCTCAGGCCAGTAATTTGAGGAGGCTCTATTCACAGAGGTGGGCAGGGAATAGGGAAACCACAAGGGATAGATCACAATGTACCCTGGAGCTGGAAACATTTCAACATCATTACCTCCCGAGGCCTGGAGAGGAGAGGGAAGGGGTGGTCCCAGGAACATGGAAACAGGGAGCGCTCTGACATGGGGCTAATAGACAGAAGCTGGGAGCCTCAGTTGAGGCAGGTAGCAAAAGAAACAATAGCAAAAGGTTTTTGTTTTTGTTTTTTAAGTTAACTATATCAGATGATGTTAGGTGTTCCTGAAAAACAAGGCAGAAAAGGGAGTTAGGGAGGGCAGTGGAGGGGGGCAGCGGAAGGGAAGGATTACAGATTGTAAACTGAATGGTCAGAGAAGACCTCAGCAAGAAGAGGGCACTTAAGTAAAGACTTGAAGGAGCTGTATCTCCAGGTGAGTCTTCCCCTGACCCCTTCAGTCATCCCACCCCACTCCCCTGCCCATCCTGTCCTAAGGTCAGGGCCTTGTCTCCAACATTTTTGTATTAGAGGTCCCTGAAGATCTGTCTCAGACTTTGGTCTCCTGGGGACAGGAATCCTGTCCCACCCTTTCTTTTCTCATCTAATAACAATAGGAGCTGTCATTTATGAAGCACATATGTCATGCTGGGCTCAGCTCTGGGCCCGTTACACACACTGGGTCATCTAAGTCTTGTAGCAAATCTGCAAAGCACAGATAAAGAAAATGAGGCATCTCAGTCCACTTTCCAAGAACCCCTTAGCCAGCTGGCTTCCCTAACAGAGTTCCTGCTCCATCCTCACTCCAGAGAAAGGGAAGTAGAGAACAGGCCTTAAGTTTCTTTCTTTCCTTTTTTTTTTTTTTTTTTTAAGATTGTATTTATTTATTCGACAGAGAGAGATCACAAGTAGGCAGAGAGGCAGCAGAGAGCATGATGCACGGCTCCATCCCAGGACCCTGAGATCATGACCTGAGCCGAGCAAAGGCAGAGGCTTAACCCACTGAGCCACCCACGCTCCCCAGGCCTTAAGTTTCTGAAGGACAGAAAAGGGGAATAGAAGTTAGGCATATACTTTGTGTCTCCAGTGAACACAAAGACCAAACGGTAGAAGTAACTAGGAGGCAGTTTTTGTTAAAACACGAAAACGTCCTAACAATCAGAGCCTTGGCTGCCTTGGAAGCAATGAGTTCCTTGTCACTAAGGGTGTGCAAGAGCAACTGGACAATATCATGTCAAAATGGAATATAGGGGATGTTCAGGTAAGGGATTTGACCAGATAACTCTAAGAGTCCTTCCAACTTAGGTTCTATCACTAAATGACTCTAGAATTCTAAGACCGTGTGATTCAAAGACTAGGATTCTAAATCCCTATCTTCAAAGAACTCACGATCTAATAAATGAGGTGGGCAAACAGTTACTTTTGATAACTGTAGTAAATAGTCCTATAGAGGAAATGCAAGGCCCTGGGTAGCAGCCCTACCTGAGCTGGGGCTGGTTCCTCAAGGCTGATCTTAAGAAGCACTGGCATCAGAATCATTTGGGAATCTTGCTTGCTTGCTTTCCTTCTTCCCTCCCTGCCTCCCTTCCTCTTTTCCTCTCTCCTTTTCTCTTTCTTTCTTTCTTTCCTTCCTTTCTTTTCTTTCCTTCCTCCCTCCCTCCCTCCTTCTCTTTCTTTCTCTTCCACTCTTCCTTCCTTTCTTTGTTCTCATGTTTACACTCCATTCCAGATCTCCTGCATCAGAACCTCTGGAGCGGGACCCAAAAGTCTACTTTACCAGAATGAGCTCTGAGGTGATTTCTAGGCAGACTGAAATTTGATTCTTCATGCCCAGAGTCAGGATGACTTCCTTGAGAGGTGATTAATCAGACTGAGAAAAAGGAGTAGGTGGGTCAAAATATGCAACCACAGAAAAACAGGGAAGTAATGTGTTTTGATAAAGAATAGCAATCTTGTACAGTGTTCTCTCCATGCAGTGGGCCTTTTTAAGATGATAGCACCTCTTAAATATAATCTGAGATTCTGTGATAAGAGTATGTGCCTCAGATCTCCTGGAACAGATCTTTGTTTGCAAGGGAGCGAGAGCTGGCCTCAGTTTATTATTAATTATGCCAAGGCGGGAGGCTGTTGAAAAGGACTGACAAGCACTCCCACAGAGTCCCAGAGAGGCTGCTCCTGGCCACTGTCCACTCCTCTGCCTACAGCCCCCAACCCTCATTCCCCAACTGCCCCTGGCTACTTCTCTTTTCTGGAGCCTGCAGTGTCACCAGCAAGAAAGCAATAGTGTGGGGGAGGGCCTGGTGGCCAGAAAGTGCAGGGTGTTCTAGGGCAGGGACCAGAGGAGGTATGGCTGGACAACAGTCATCCTGGCATGTGAGAGCTGTTGAGATTTGGAAGGAGGGGACACTGCTGGGGTGAAAGACAGAAAGTGAATTCTGAGTTGGAGCTCTGCCACTGACAAGTGTGGGAAGGCTGGGCAAGTCCCTTCCCCAGACTGGGCCTCTGCATTCCTGTCTGAAAGAGACGGTTTGTGTTAGAAGCAGATGACTTCTCCAGTGACCATCGGCTTTAATATTTTGAATTCTACAATCTCACCCGACCCAACCCATCACCGTACAAAGCATACAGGCAGGACCTTGACCCATTTTACAGAGAGGAAGCTGCGGCCCAGGGAGAAGCAGTGATTTGCCCAACACCACACAGTCACTTAGGAGCAAAGCTGGATTCCACCCGCACCCAACGCTCAGCCTGGCGTTTGGGAGATCAGTCTCATGCTGGGCAAGCTGAAGCAAAGTGAGAGGCACTCGGTCTCCGGTCCAGGAAGCAGGCGCTGCAGGGGACGGAAGGGTCGGAGCCCACGCCGCGTGAGGCCAAGTAACTGGGCGGAGGCGCCCGAGGCCAGCCTGGGGAGAAGTGGGTGTGCTGGGGGCCGGGCGCGGCCGGGGGAGGAGGCGCCCTGGGGAAGGTTAAAGGGAGCAGAGCGCGGGTCGGGGTGCAGAGCCGAGGGGCCTCGGGCTGTGTGCGGACAGGTAGACGGAACGCGGAGGGCAGCTGTGCGGGGGCACCGAGGAGCACAGGGTGCGGGGTCCTGTCGAGAGACGGGCGCCCGTCGGAGTCTTGCCGAGAGGCAGGTAAGGCGCGCTCGCAGGGTCGGGAAGGCTGGGCTGCAGCCGGGGGTAGAAGTCAGAGGTCTTCCCGCCTCCCTTGGGAACACCGACGGGAGGTGGGGGGCGGCTCCCATACGGAGCTGGACCTCCCCAGAACCGAGCTGCAGGAATCCCGGGGCCCCACATGGGAGTACCAGGAGCCCAGCTGAAAACCCTGGGGGCTTGCACCAGCACCCGCGGGCCCCGGGACGGCGGCTGGAAAGCTCTTTCCACGTCCACAGATACGCATGCGAACACCGGAGGGTCCGCAGCGAATGCACACGCAGAAACGGCTCCCGGGGACCCCACGCGGTCTTCTTCTTTGGCCAGAGCTGCTTGCTCCGTGGAGCCGACGTGCCCTTTCGCTATTGCATCGTGCCCCGAGCCTCAAGACCCCTAAAGACACCCTCTGTTGCTAATAACAGAGGTCTAGGTTGGGAGTCAGGAGAGTGGGTTCTAGTTTATAGGTTGTGTAAACCTGTGCAGGTCCCCTATACCGGCTGTATGCCTTGAACTTTCTTTTCCGGGGTCACCACTTGTAAAATGAGCTTCTTGGTCCTGTTGACTGCACGCTTTGTGGGACATGAGGGGAAAGGGGTCTGGACCTCGGATGCTCTTGTCTAGAAAGTAGATGAGTTCAGACAGGCCCTTGTAAGAGGGCCCATAAAGAGTATCTCCTCCTATTCCTCCTCCCCACTCTTCACCAATTTGCATGTGGGGAGGCTGAGGCCCAGCGGGGAGATAGCTTGCCCAGGGACACACCAGGAACCTGAGAGAAGCAGAAGGAACCCAAGTCTCCTCACTTCTAGTGCAGGGCTCTCTCCACTCCTATAAAGGTGCATTATAAATGTGTAAGTTCCTCATTATCTCCTAGCATCCATCCACTTTGCTGGTTCCAAATGGAGGAGATTCCTGCTTGAGACATAGAAACGGCTTTCAGATTTTCTCAACTCCTTAAGATGATAACCAGCAACCTTCTTCATCCCTCACTCACTCCACACATCTCAAAACACATTTCTCTCCATAAACTGAATGGGTGGGTGCTCCAGATACCTACCAAGAGAGAGGTAAGACAAAACCCCCAACTTACTGATGGGGAACATGAGGCCCAGAGTGGAGAAGTGACTTAACCAAGATACATGGCTAGACATGGCCCAGTAGGAGCATGTCTCTTGATTCCAGTTCTGGTGTGTTCTTCATCAGCCACAGAACTACTGAATGGTACTGCTAAATGGAAGGGGACGATAGAGCTGATCGGAGTATGAGAAACAAGGAAGCCTTTTTTAAAAAAAAATTTTAAAGATTTATTTATTTTAGAGAGAGAGAGAAAACATGAGTAGGAGGGGCAGAGGGAGAGGGAGAAAGAACCTTAAGCAGACTCTGTGCTGTGTGCGGAGCCTGAGGGGGGGCTCATTTCATGACCCTGAGGTTAGGACCTGAGCTGAAACTAAGAGTCAGATGCTTAACCTACTGCACCACCCATGCGCCCCAGGGAAGGCTCTTGAAGGAGGAAAGTATGTCTGAGAATCAAGAAGAGTCATAAGAACATGCTGACTTCTCCCAAGAAAAGAAAGCCAAAGGGAGGAGGGAGGGGCAACATAGGGTTGGTTGTTCTTGGTAATCTGGAGGTTGGGAAATAGAAAAGGAAATCAGATTGCCCAATAATTCTCTCTTATGCTTCTATAATACTTGGCAATTTCTTAATACACCTTCCCCTCTGTTGTCTGCCCCTGTGCCCACGTAAGGTAAACAGGGCAGGGATCATTATCCCCATCTCATATATGAGTTACAGAGGAAGTAAATGCAGTGCTGAAGGTCACATAGCCAAGCATACAGCCAAGATTGGAACCATCAAAGGCACACATGAAAGGCAAGATCACAGGCTGTGTGACTGGGAATTGGACTGTGTGTGTGCTATGGGTGGGTGTGTGTGGTCACACCCTGGGTAGGTACACAGGGAAGAGGGTGGCAAAACCACTGCTAGTGTTTTGGGGCCAAGAATATTTGCCCTTTAGATTCAATGGGGTTCAGGTCCAGGGAACATCTGGGCCCTGGGGATGGGTACGGGGCCACAGGGTACTGGGGAGAGCTGTGGTGAGATGGGGCTAGAGGTAGGGTCACACCCAAAGAAGCTTAAATGACAATTTGAGGAGGCTAGATTGTTCTACAGGCAACAGGGAACTAAAAGTAGAAAGGTCTGTGGATGGGATACCTGTTTGTGGTCCTGGCTCTACCCCTGGATTGAGGCCTTGTGCAGGGGATTTCCTCAAGGTGGGGGTGCTCTAATTTGCTCTGGTTGAACGCGGTTTATACCAACAACATGATTATTAAGATCCCTGCCAGTCAAATTTTACTCCTGTGTCTCCTTCCAACTCTGTGCTAAGGTCCATTCCTTTAATTCCTCTCCCACTCCACTGCTCCCCAGTCAATGGTAGTGATAAGTCCACCTGAGGGACCAATGGCAAATCTGTGTGGTCCCAGGGGTTGTCTTTGGATCCCCTCCCTATCTTCTTTGTGTGAATCCCCCCTTGCCTCTCTTTACTACATCCCCAGGTACTTAAAACATTCATTCTGAAAGAGCAGCTGAAACAGAGCAGTGGGGAACCCAAAAGAACCAATGGTGGAGTTTCTCTTTTCCCCAGAGAAACCTGAAGGAAAACCTAAGATGCCCAGTTCATCCTTCAAATCACAGCTCTACACCTCCATCCCAACTTGGACACTTGTGAGTTCAAGTCAAGAACATTTAGGGATGGGGCACCTGGCTGGCTCAGCTGATAAAGCATTTGACTCTTCATCTCAGGGTCATGAGTTCAAGCCCCACATTGGGCATAGAGCCTACTTAAAAAAAAAAAAAAAAGAACATTCAGGAAGAACCTGTTAACGTGCAGGAAATAGCAACAGAGTATAGAGGAAGAGAGTGCTCCTGGCTTGTTTGGGGGAACAGGAGTGTATCTGGAGCAGAAAGGACCACAGGAGATGAGATTATAAAGGAAGGTTAATGCCTCCTCCCACATGCCAACCTTCCCCTACCCACAGCCCTTACCAGATTCTTGATTGGTGAGAATATGGAGTTCGAGGACCTGATACCCCAGAACACAAGGAGACTGCGTTCAGTGTGATGCACAACTCAGACGCCAGCGAATATTACCAATGGTAGTGGAAAAAGCACCCACACGGCACATGCCCCCAAGTCCCAGTTGCCATTGGAGTTCTGCCCTTCACCGGCCCTGCCATTCTGGGCAAATCACCTTCCCTCCTGGGGCTTCCGTTTCCCTGTCTACAAAATGGAGCAGTTGGCCTAGAATCTAGATTCTAAATAATCTTTAAAATCGCTTTCTGTGTGGTCAGTGACTTCTTAACTGGCCTATCTTCTGTTTCAAGTTAGGAACTCTCCAGAGAAGAGCTCCATCTCCCACCATTATGAACTTTATAATCAGTGACTTATCTTGATGAGTGCAGCCAAGGAGCACAGAAGGAAGAACAAAATTCTCAGTAGGCCAACGGCAATCCTTGGGCCTAGAGGTGGTGCAAAGAGAATCAATGTGTCCCTTTATCAGCTCTCTGTCTCTCCTGACCCAGCAGGGTGCCCCTGTGCCCAGACCCTCATTCCTAACCCCACTCAGCACCTCCAGTGGCTTCTTTGCCAGAGAGGCTCCTGAAGGAGGATCTGAGGGATGAACGGTTTCATAAGCTCTACTCCACTCAGTGAACCCCGCCTCAGAGCCCCCCATCCCCCACACTGTCCCTCTACCCCCACTTTCTGCACAGAGTCTGCCTCCTTCCCTGGCTTCATCACCCAGGTAGATGGCCTGTTAAGAGGAAAAACGAACAAGTCAACCAATTTGGCTCTTTGTTTATCTAGGCACGAATATTCAGTGCAACTTGGTCCTGGAGCTCAGTTACATCTTAATCTGTGAGAACAAAGTTGGCAGCCTTCTCTATATTGTGATTTACGGGCTCTAGAAGGACCCCAAAATGCCTCTTCCACCAAACTATCCAACCTCCCATAACCTCACAGTGTGGTTTTGTGATCTGTACCCTCGTGGGGGTGTTAGAGCTGACTTTACCAGATTATGGAGATAAAACCCCTTCATTTTATAGATACAGACAGAGGTGGAGGCCCAGAAAAGGGAAGTCACATGTCCTATGTCACACAAGTAGCCACTGAACCAAGACAGCTCTTTAGGTTTCCATTTCCTTCACTATAAGATGAAGGAGACTAATTAGACGTTAGACCAGATGGACTCTGAAGGTCCTGCCCACCACCTCTGCTTTGCAGAAATTAAACTGCCTCCCCATCTGTGCCATTTTCTTCTTTAACTGTCACAGTGAGCTGCCCTACCGATAGCACTGATGCTGTAACTGTGTTTTACCCAGTCTGTCCAAATAGGTTCATTGGGGACATCATTGTATCGACCCCACGGCCAGCTGCCATTCTGCCCACACACATGGTTCCGTTGGGTCTCAGGCTCTTTCAACCTTTCAGAGGCTTCTGTTAAGATACCTATACCCTTGGGAAAAGGAATATTTGAGTCTGCACTATTGGCTGGTCCCTGAGCACCAATCCACCTGTTAAACCGAGGCTTCTCATAAAGTCACCCAGTAGAGACGTTGCAGGCCTGGAAATGAGGGACAGCAGTCAGATATCCCTTGGCCATGGCATAGTTCCTGTAACTGCTACTCTAGACTGGCCAGACCCAGCTGCCGCAGGGAGGGGAAGGGGAAATGGGAGGGGGTTAGCAACTACAGTAAGGCTATTGCACAACACTTGGGGCCCCAGCCTTGGGAGATCCACCCTGGTTCTGAAGAGTTTTCTGGGCGTCTGATTCCTTCCTTTCCTCCCTTGTCCCCTGCTTTCCAACTCTGGGCCTTCCCAGCTCCCAAAGTCAATACTGAGACCTGAGATGTGTCCAGAGACACCCTGAAGAGGCCGAGCGAACTAAGGAACCCGGGGGCACCCACAGGAAGATTCCTGAAGCTGACTGGGCGCCACAGAGGATCTACCTGTTATTTGGTGAGTCTTCCACATTCAGGTTGCCCTTCCTCTGCCCTGTCAGTTAAAAGTACCTTGTAAGGATATCTAAGAAAACTGGTAACAGGGACTGTTCTGGAAAAGAGGCCTGGACCCCTGGGAACAGGGAGACTTCATCTTCATTGTATGCAGTGTGTCTATGTATTTACTTCTCAAAAATGGAGAATAGGGGCATCTGGGTGGCTCAATGGGTTAAGCCTCTGCCTTTAGCTCAGGTCATGATCCCAGGGTTCTGGGATCGAGCCCCGAATCAGGCTCTCTGCTCAGCGGGAAGCCTGCCCCCCACCCCAGCCTGCCTCTCTGCCTATCTCTCTCTGTCAAATGAATAAATAAAAAAATTTTTTTAAATGGAGAATAGGCTGGGGTGCCTGGGTGGCTCAGTGGGTTAAGCCTCTGCCTTCGGCTCAGGTCATGATCTCAGGGTCCTGGGATTGAGCCCCGCATCAGTCTATGGGCTCAGCAGGGAGCCTGCTTCCCCCACTTTCTGCCTACTGCTCTGCCTACTTGTGATCTCTGTCAAATAAATAAATAAAATCTTTAAATCTTTTTTTTAAAAATGGAGAATAGAGTTCAAACATTTTTTTCGCCATAATAAAACTGTATGCTCAAGCTAGCCTGGAGGAAGGCAGGGCAGGGATGATGATGTTTTTAATTGTGGTAGGAAAAAAATACCTAAAATTTACCCTAGTGACCATTTTTAAATATACAACTCAGTAGTATTAACTGTATTTATATCATTGTGCAACAAATCTCTAGAACTTCTTCATCTTGCAAAACTGAAACTCTGTACCCGTTGAACAACTTCCGATGATAATCATTCTGACACATGAGGAAACTAAAGCCCACACAGGGCAATAAGGCCATTTCTTTCAAAGTGGGCTCCTTCAGGCATCCCATCTGTCTGTTATCTCCCTGTAAAACTGTCCAAGGCCCCTTCCTCCCTAAATGTTTCCCCACATGCCTCTCACATCTTACATTGCTTCCCACCCCTACCTTGTCATCTCCCGGGCCCCAGCTCCAGACTCTGTGTCTTCTACCTGAACTATTTTCAAGACCTTTGTCACCAGCCTTCCTGCCTCCTTTCTTGCTCCCTCCAATCCACATAGCAGCCAGAGTGTCCTTTCAAAGCACAAATCTTTTATCATAGTATTCTCTTTTAAAATACTGCCCCATGGGGTGCCTGGATGGCTCAGTGGGTTAAAGCCTCTGCCTCTGGCTCAGGTCATGATCCCAGGGTCCTGAGATGGAGCCCCGCATCCGCATGGGCTCTCTGCTCTGCAGGGAGCCTGCTTCCCTTCCTCTCTCTCTGCCTGCCTCTCTGCCTACTTGTGATCTCTGTCTGTTAAATAAATAAATAAAATCTTTAAAAAAAATAAAAAATAAAATACTGCTCCATGGCTCTTCCCTAGCTACAGGATAAAGTTCCAACTCTGCAGCTTGGCACTCAAGGCTGTCCATGACCTTATTCAGGGCAGCCTCTCTATCCCATGTCCCATCTTATCCTTCCACACATCTTACACTCCAACCCCTTTATGCTATTTTCTGTTCTTCTAAACATTTCGTTTTTGTCGTTCTTGTTCACCTCTTTGCTTTTCTTACCTTCTCTACTTCCAAAAAACCCTTCAATGTCCAGTTCAGATGCCTCTGTCACTGTGACACTCTCTGAGCCCTGATCAGAATTTGTCCCTTCTTTCTCTAAGCCCCAGTAGTCCCTGATCAGTTCCCTACAGTATAGATCACCTGGCAATGTGTCCCTAACTGCAGAGACTGGGTCTGAGCCTCCCTAAGCTCCCAGCATGAGGCCTGCCCAAGAGTGGGTCTCTGTAAATGATGACTGGCTGAATGATCAGTTGAGCATTAATTTATTGTGCTGCTGTTACTTGCCATAGGCTGTTATGAGGGAAGCAGAAGGCAGAAATTGCTTACCTGACAAGTGGGGTGGTAGAAAAAAACCTTTGCCTCCTGGATCTTAAGTCCATGAGCCCTTGTTATCTTCCCTTCCTCCACCCAGACAAGGTAGTCCAAGCACCAAATTGCAGGGAGCCCCAAAGGCATTGTTTGAAAGGTAGGACTGTCCTGGATGATGGCTGTATTTTTAGATTCTTTGCTCCCAACTTCTATATTCATGGAGTTGTTCATAAATACTAATCATGGTCATAGCTGTCATCTTTTCTGGGGAAGAGACCATATGGTTACAAGTCAAGTTTGCTAACTGGTTGACTGACAACTCTACCTAGATACAGGAGGGCTTTGGAACTGGTCAGTGAACACTTGAGTATTTGGCCTATGGAGAAGTCCCTGAAGTAGCCATCTTTACTGGAGCCCGCTGAGGGAAGAACACCCAGCCAGTCACAAGGTAGACTCTGAGGAAGCACAATACCCAGCCAGTTTCAGGGTAGTCCCCTAGACTTGAGGGAGAGACTCAGTCCTGCTGACCAGGAGCATGTGGTCTGCTTATCAATAACAAGAAAATAGCCACACATTGCCTTATCTGTAATTGCTGGCCAAAAGAGAAAGCTGTGCTGGTAAAACTTGTGGAGTATGGTTAAGGGGTAGGGAGCACTCAGGGCACCTGGTTGGCTCAGTTGGTTAATCTGCCTTTGGCTCAGGTCATGATCTCAGAGTCCTGGGATCAAGCCCCACGTTGTGCTCCCTGTTTCTCCTCTGCCTCTTTCCCCCCCTCTTTCTCTCAAATAAATAAATAAAATATTTTAAAAAGGTCGGGGGGTGGGGTAGGGAGCACCATTGAAATCTTCCAGAAAGAAGTGAGTGTGGATCCTTGCTTAAAGGGAATGACATAGTTTTTCAATACCAGGCTGTCTTTGGATATTTTTTATATTATAGAGTAAAAATCTCTGAGAGAAAAGAGAAGAAACATTTCAATGATTTATAGAATAAAAAAAAAAAAAGGTTCATATGGGTTACAGTGGTCAAGGAAGGCTTTATTCCACAAGTATATACTGAGCATCTGCTGAGTGCTGTCTTAAGTGCTTGTATAAAGCAGTTAGTAGAGCAGACACGCTCTTTGCCTTCATTGACCTTACCATCTAGTGGAGAAGACAGACAAACAAGTAGGTAGAATAAACTGTGACGTTGGGATTTTAGCTGGGTCTGAAGGGGTCGGGAGACAATTCAAGCCACAGGTGACAGAAGCCATCTCCTCTCTCTTTTCTCTCACCAACAGAGCATCCTCCAGTTCTTTGCCTATTTGGATCCCTGTTGCTATGGAGACCACCAACGGGACCGAGACCTGGTACGAGAGCCTGCACGCAGTGCTGAAGGTTCTAAATGCCACTATTCACAGCAACTTGCTCTGCCGGACAGGGCCAGACAGCCTGTCTGAGGGGCGGAGGGCCAACCTACCTGGCCGTGATGACAACTCCTACATGTACATTCTCTTTGTCATGTTTCTATTCGCTGCCACCGTGGGCAGCCTCATCCTGGGATATACCCGCTCCCGCAAAGTGGACAAGCGCAGTGACCCCTACCATGTGTACATCAAGAACCGTGTGTCTATGATCTGAGGCTACGGGGCTGGGAAGGGCAGCATATCAAGACACCAGAACCCAGTTATGGACCACATCAGGCCTCAGTGTCCCCATCTGTAAGATCAACGAGAAACAGTCCTAAGGGAGGTCATCATTAGAGTGGGAGGAGAAGGGCTGGCAGAGCTGCACCTTATGGATAAAGATTTTTTTCCCCCAGTAAGGGTAGACTGTATAGACAATGGGAGCCCCGTGAACAAATATATAGAAGTAGCAAAAGATAATAACCAATAATTGGCCCAGTGGCTGGAGTACTGGGGGTTAGGGGCTAGAGACTGGAGGAAGGAGAAAAGGAAATTGTAGAAAAGGGAGATGAAACAGGAAGATGCACTGAGGACACATTTTTTTAAAAAAGATTTTATGTATTTGAAAGAGAGGCAGAGATAAAGCACAAGCAGCGGGAGGGGGCAAAGAGGGAGGGGAGAAGCAGGCTCCCCACTGAGCAGGGAGCCTGACCCGGGCTAGATCCCAGGACCCTGAGATCATGACCCCAGCCAAAAGCAGACATTTACCTGACTTAGCCACCCAGGCACTCCTGAGGACACATTTTTTGATGTGTTATCTTCAACGACCATGAAGAACAGCAGTGATTATAGCATCACAGATAAGAATCTGAGTAAGGTGACTTATTTATATTTGTTCACATTTTATGTGTTCCAAGATATTTAACATTTGTGATTTTCCCCCCTGTGAGGGAAGCAAAGTAAGTACAATTCTGGCCATTTGGGCAAGAGCAGGACCATAGGACTAGAACCCAGGAACTCTGGTTTCCTTGCCTACCACTTTTCAAAACTGCGCCACACAAGACAGGATCCAGGCCTGAAATGTCTGCAATTTCTGGGGGCCCTCCTTAAGAAAAGTAATTTGAAAACATCCTGCTTTTGCAAATGACAAACACACATCACCATGTGAATACATGACTAGGACCCCCCCTCCTAAGAGCCTAAGGAGTGACGTGTTTCAGCGTGTGGCGGCGCCCTTCCCAGCCACATCTCCAGGCATTCCCTCTAACACAGCCTCTTCTGATTTGATGAAGTTCTGTGAGACGTTCTGTGAGAAGTTCTGATACCAAATTGAAATCTTCTAGAAGATTACCATCACATCTAGAAGATTACCAAATTAAAAGGAGGTTGTGCAAGGCAGGTATCCATCTGGTTCAGTGGAAGGATTCTGGTATGTGAACGAGCTGGTTACTTCTCTCTTTGATCTTTTTCCCTCTTCCAAAATGGAATAGTTAAGACTTGAAGGTCTCTAAGGGCTCTACCAGTTCTGACATTCTGGGCATCACAGCTATTGGGTTAAATCATAAAATTGTGTTTGTAGGTCAAAAAGCAGCTATCAGTGGTTTTCATATGGTTCGGTCTCATATGTGCAATGCGGCGAGTGAATCCTCTACAAGCTACAAATCCCAGACTGGGACCTCCCACTGTTCTGTTTGATTCTATTTAAGGGATCTACATGGGTTCTCCAGAAGGTCCTATTGAAACATACAAATTTGTATATAGCAAAAACTCTGAAAGAATATTTTAATTGCCATTATCTCTGAAGAGAAGGACTGTGGGTGATTTCCCCTTTCTACTTAAAAAATTTATGTAATATTTGATTTATTTGACCATAAGTATGTTGCTTGTACAATAAGGGGAGGGGGAAGCTACTTCCACTTTGAAAAAATAAAAATAAATGCCTATGTGTTTCTTGAGTGAAGGATCACAGAACAAGTTCACTCCCATGAGCAGTTAGTTGTGTTCTCTCCCCATAAAATCTGTGCTGAGCTCCCTGTGTGTTCAAGCCTTTCTTTAGTTCTTCTTGAGGGAGAAGGCAAAGACCTACTTTAGAAGATTTGACAAATGGGAAGACAACAGATTCAGAAATCTCCAATTGAATGGGACCTTAGAGATCACCCAGCCCAAACTCCCAAATAAAACAGAAAATGCTATCAAGTATAGGAATGGTCCTAGGAGGGTTTTAAGAAACGAGATCGAGTAGGGGCACCTGGGTGGCTTAAGCCTCTGCCTTCAGCTCAGGTCATGATCTCAGGGTCCTGGGATCACACCCTACATTGGGATCTCCGCTAGGCAGGGAGCTTGCTTCCCCCTCTCTCTCTGCCTCCCTCTCTGCCTACTTGTGATCTCTCTCTGTCAAATAAATTTAAAAAAAAAAAAATCTTTGAAAGAGGACAGATCTAAATGGACTAAGTGAAAGAAGAGAACAAGACAAAGGAAGCTTGTGGGTAGAAATGCGGTGAAACCACACTTTTTTTTTTTTTTTTAAGATTTTATTTATTTCCTTGACAGAGATCACAAGTAGGCAGAGAGGCAGGCAGAGACAGAGAGAGGGGGAAGCAGACCCTCCGCCGAGCAGAGAGCCCGACGCGGGGCTCCATCCCAGGACCCTGGAACCCTGATCCGAGCCAGAGGCCCTAACCCACCCAGCCACCCAGGCGCCCTGAAACCACACTTTTAAAGATAGTGGTTGGCTGGGAAATTGATCTGGAAGCAGGCAGACTGTGGCATCTCTGGGACTTCAGTGTGCCTACCCATGGAAGTGGCTCCCCATCACACAGTCCTTACACTTACAGGGATTAATAATAAGATAATAGAAATTCTGCTTGTAAGTTGCAGAAATTAATGTATATTAGCATTGAACACAAGTTCAAAAGAAGAGCTACTGACATCTGGGCAACTCCAGGGCCCAGAGTTACTTATTGGTCTGAATTCACAAAGTAGGGGCTCAATCTACCTCGGTACTCACCTCCCCCCCAGTTCCACCCACCACCAACTGTCTGGAGTTCAGTGGCCCTTCCTCTTCTGAGCCCAAGATCTTTTATCTGCACCAGTTCTGCCCTCTGCTGGCCAAATCCCAGCACAACATGTTAAGCCCTCAAAGCAAACTTCAGGAAGCACTCATTCAACAATTATTTATGGAGGGCCTACTATGTGCCAAGCACGCATCTCGGCACTCTGGGGATTCATAAGTAAAAAAGATCAAAGAAACCCCTGCCCTAACACGTTCGAGCATTTACTATATGTCAGCAAGTAGTCTAAGCATTTTATACATTAATTCATTTAGCTCGGAATACCTTTATAACAACCATAATTAGTAGGTATCCCTTACAATTACTTCAGTAGAGCTCACCAGTTCTCCATCTAACTGCCGCACCACCTTTAACCCAATTTTGGCACCACTGCACACCCAACCCAGGGTGTGGATCTGAATAGTCCCCAGAAATGAATGGGAAAGTGATCTGGGGAAATGATAGCAGAATACTGATGCCGATAGCTTGAGGCTGGGTTCCCTAGAAAGAGAGTCTGAGACAGGCATTTATTGACTGGGCAGTTTCCAGGAAAAACCTGCAAGGGAGAAAGGACAAAGTGTGTCTCAGGTCATGTCTAGCCCTGGTCTAATCAACAGGGAACTGGTCTACATGGCTGAGGCACAAACTGCACAGCAGGATTATACCCCCTTGAAGCCAGGGGTCTGGTCCGTTATGCCCCTGTATCAGTAAGGCATTGATTATGACCCACTCTGGTGGGGAGAGAGGAAAAGGGGAGGGTTGTAAGGAGGATCTCATCAGCTGAGAGCAATTCTCTGGAGACAAGTGGCACATGTGAGCTTACAGCAGGCTAGCACAGTGGAAGAAAGCTAAGCAAGGAAGTTATTTTGGTTGGAGGTTTGCAACCGCCTGAGTCCTCGGGAAGGTTCTGAAGTTCAGTATTCATCACAGAATTGCTCCACCTTTTTTGGCTAACATTTTCTGCTCCATGTCACACATCATTGGCTGCTGGCTCCTAGAGGGGGCACTTGACCTCCCGGGGATGCTCACATTGGGCTGAAGCCAAATCTCTGGAGAAGGGAGCAGCTCCGAACTGATGGCAGCAACACCCACAGCAGCTGGGGAAGGGGGCCTCTTTGGGCTCCATCAGTGTCCATGATGACAGATGTGCTACTGGGGAAATGGGAGCAGAAGCAAAGGAGTCACCTCTTAGGATCTCCTTCTGTTAAACAGACAAGAAGCACACACCAAAAAAAAAACAAAAAAAAAAAAAAAAAAAAAAAAAAAAACAAAGTAACACCAAACAGCACCACAGAGGAAAAAATGTAGTTTACAAGAAAACATGGGGAACAGATATTATAAGTGATGGTCAAGAAGAGGAGAGAGAATTGGTGGATGTTTCCTGGAGATTTAAAGAAGGATTTGAAGAACTATAAGGATTTGATTAGGAGGTCGAATTTAGTATGATCCAAGGCAGCATTTCCAGTAGGTGGATGGCTCTGCTCTACTCAGTCATTCAGGGAATAAGGACAATGACTGCCATCTTCAACAGGTAGCTTCCAAGTGCACTCTGCCTGGAGCATTTCTACATAGAGAGGAGAGAGAAAACAGAATTCCAGAGCCACAGATTTACTCTTAACAAGCAAGGCAAAATCTGCCTATATCCCTTCTGCTCACAACCGCTGATAAGGGCTTAATAACATGACCACAACTGACGTCAAGGAGAGCCAGCAAATGAAGTTTCTATCTGGGCAGTTGTATCCCAGCCGAATCTCTACGGAAGGGATGAATGGATTTTGGAGGACAGCTAATGGTCTTCACCCTACCTTCCCCATTCTTTCCCCCAGGACTGGCCTTGAACAACAACAACAACTAGAAAACACATACAGCCTTGTAAAGGAGAAAGAAATGCTGTTACTCTGATTTGATCATGTTTTGGGGGGGTTGGGGGTTTGGAGTCTTGTGGGTATAATTAAGCCTGTCCTGGCAGTGTGACTTATGCTCATTTTTTTCTGGCATTAGTGAGTCTTGTTTCATCTCTCCCTGGAATGGTAATGTCCAAGATATTGGTTTAGGCATAAGGGAAATATACTAAGCAAGGCTTTCAGCCAACCTTATATAGGAGAAAGAATCCTCTTTCAGGTGTCACTAAGAAACCAAGAATATGATCTGCCCGGATGAAACCAGAGAACCCATCTATGGCAGTGGTTAAACTCTGACAGAGAATGAGCTCCTGGGGAGTAGGAAAGTCAGAAGTTAGTGATCAGGAAAGAAAAAGGGAAGAAAAACTGGTTTTCCAGGAGCACACAGCCTCTGAAAGGCACTATGCTAGGAATTTCCATGTTACCTTATTTCACCTTTTCCAAACACTCTTAACTTTTTTTTTTTTTTAATTTTATTTATTTATTTGACAGAGAGTGAGAGAGAACACAAGCAGGCAGAGCAGCAGGCAGAGGGAGAGAGAGAGAAGCAGGCACCTTGCCAAGCAAGGAGTCCGACATGGGGTTTGATCCCAGGACCCTGGGATCATGACCTGAGCGGAAGGCAGTTGCCCAACCAACTGAGCCACCCAGGCACCCCACTTTTATTTTTTTTTTTAAGATTTTATTTATTTTATTTGACAGACAGAGATCACAAGGAGGCAGAGGCAGGCAGAGAGAGAGGAGGGGAAGCAGGCTCCCTGCTGAGCAGAGAGCCTGATGCGGGGCTTGATCCCAGCACCCTGGGATCACGACTTGAGCCAAAGGCAGAGGCTTTAACCCACTGAGCCACCCAGGCACCCCTTAACTCTTTTTAAATCACCATTTCATAGATGAGGAAACAGAAGCTCAGAGGTGAAATAGCTTCTTTAACATTCATTTAATACATGAGGCTGTCTAGATGTTAACACCGATTTGCCCACATTCAAAGCCCATGTTTTTTCCCCACTGTCTGTAGCTGGTTTCTTTGAGAGTCACATTAGATGGCTTTCTTACATCTAAACCTCCTAATCCCCCAACAGACTGTGACCGGCCTCTCTGTTCTCCTTCAGGGAATAAATAGGGCAGTCACAATCTCATCCCTGCCCAGCACCTTCCATCCCCAACTAAGATGCCACAAAGAGAAGAGAGGACGTTGTCACAATTCTATGGGAATAATAAGCCAGTTGGGACAGCTCTTGGGTGAGGGTCCCTGAGTCCCACGGCACGGACTCTGAATGCTGGAGACAAGGGGAACAGAGAGACCAGCCACGGCATCTGCTGGGAGATTAGAAGAATTTAATCTCAAGAAAGCATCTAATGTGAATCACGGCTGCACCTCCCTTAGTCAGAGTGAGGATGGTATTTTATTTTTATTTTTATTTATTTATTTGACAGAGATCACAAGTAGGCAGAGAGGCAGGCAGAGAGAGAGAGAGAGGGAAGCAGGCTCCCTGCTTGAGCAGAGAGTCCGATGAGGGGCTCGATCCCAGGACCCTGAGATCATGACCTGAGCCAAAGGCAGAGGCTTTAACCCACTGAGTCACCCAGGTGTCCCCGAGGATGGTATTATTTAAGCACATCTGAAAAGAGCTCTGTGGAACAGCTACAGGCTTACAGTTCTGCTCTTGGTTTATCATTTATTCGCTCGTTCAACAAATACTTATTAAGTGCCTAGATGAAGGCAGCGTGGTTTGATTCTAAGAACACAGCAGCAAATACGGTAGGCATGGTTTCTGCCTTCATGGAGGCAAGGATTAGCTCTCCCACTTCAGTTTTCCTACCTATAAAAACGTTCTCTTTCTATGAAGCTTTACATTGACCCCATCTATGCTCCTCCTCCCCATAAACTGAGGCTTCTTTCACTCATCGCACTGCCCTGTTTATGGTTCGACAGGACTTACCACATTGTACTCTCTTGGCATGTCTTTTCCCTTCCTAGAAACAATGCAAAGGCACAGGCAGGGACCATGTCTAATGTATCTCTATGCCTCCATCAACTAGGAGAAACCTTGGCACAAAGTAGATGTTCAATAAATTAGAGAACAAATCAACATTATGATGAGTATTGTGTTATATAATCTCTCACATGTGTGTGGGGTGCTTCCAGTCTTTCAAACTATTTTTGTCTCCATTTTCTCATTTAGTTTAGAGAGTTTGGTTCAGTGGATTCAATTTCAAGTGGATGTGAGAGCACTTCCTAAAATGTAAATGAAGCACTGTTGTTGAACTCTCTTCCTAGCCCTGAGGCCACGGTAACTTAGGTGACATCCTTAAGATCATGCAACAAGAGTCTGTGCTAGAATCTGTGACTCTTGACTTTTCGTTTCTGGGCTTTCCCTCCACGAATCAAGGGAAAACTGACAAAAGAGAGGAACAAAGTCCTCAGGGAGCCCATGAATGTGAATGCAAATTCCCAGGAGTGGATACGGTGGTGTTCGGCCCAGATCTTTTAAATCACCAGCTGCTGGGAATGTGAGCTGCTGACAGCTCCCAGCTTCTTCCTTTCACTGTATGCTGTCCTGGGTCACAGCTAACTATTTCATCCAAGGCTAGGATCCCTCCTGGACGTGGCTCACAACTAATGACAGACTGATGCAGGGATACAAAGTTCTGGTTCCATGGCACCAATTTGGGAAGAGTCAGGTGCCATCTCAACTCCAGAACTCCCGTTAGGATCAGCGGAGGCTTCAGCCGCAACCACATTGGGAGACAGCTTCTCCCTCTGCCCACTCCTTCTTCCTCACTTCTTTACTGGGGTACTCCCCTCCAAACCTGCATGCCACTCTCCATCTCAGTCTGTTTCCAAAGGAACCAATATTTCCCTCAAGCTCTGTGCCCTAGCTCTGAGCCAGTAATGATAGAGGGATGGGAGGGCAGAATATAGATGGAAGACTTAGTGGTTCTAACGAAACCAAAAAGAAGACAAGACAGTGATGGAGACTAGAGAAAACAGCATTATGTTCATTGAATACGAACTAGCCACTAGAGGGCCCGGCACGACGGGTCTAGAGCTCTGTTGCTACATTAGAGCAAAATTCTAATTTTGCTCTTCATTTGGTAGACACCTAGCATAACCGTGTCTACTAGGGGAAAACGTTTTCCCAATGACCCAGCACTTCCTGTCCTTTTACCTGTTCCATGGACATCAGTGTCCTAACCTGTTGCAACACCCTATTACCAAGACCTCTACAATACAAACACCACTACATATATACTCCTAAAAATCAAGGCTGCCAAAGCCTGTGTTTTTTCCACCCACGGCTCATTGTTCCTAAGGGGTTCAGAAGATCTGAAATATGGAATTTCAAACAGTTGGTTGTGAAAATTCTCACCCAGAAATGGGGAGAATCAGCAACATATTCCGTCTAGTCCTGTTCTTTCCCCAAAACCTTTACTTCCCCAGTTTCAGTCTTTACTGAAGACATGTAGGCTTCAGTGTGAAAAACAGTGACCAAGGGAGATATAGGTTACAGGTGTCTTCCCAGAAGATGAAAAAGTTTGAGAACATGGTGTACTTGAATGAATTAATCAGTTAATTTTTTTTCTGCTGTGGACTTAGTAAAAAGACATAGAAAATTTTCCTTTGTACTCTTTTTGGAAAGACAGTTAGTCCTTTGTAAGTTGGGAGGCTTTCTTTACCTCAGGGGAACACATTTAGAGGTCCCTGTTTCCAACCTATATGTTCTTTTTTTTTTTTTTTTTTTTAAGATTTTACTTATTTATTTGATGGAGAGAGAGAGAGCAAGAGCAGGAAGACAAGCAAGGCGAGTGGGAGAGGGAGAAGCAGGCTTCCTGCGGAGCAGGTAACCTGATGTAGGGCTTGAACCCAGGACCCTGGGATCCAACCTGGGCCAAAGGTAGTTGCTTAATAACTGAGCCCCCAACCTGTACCTTCATGAAGGGACAAAGCTGGATTGTTTGGAGGGGGAAGCAAGCCTTGCTTGGAGGATCTAGGGGTGGTAGGGATCCATACTTGGCTCTCTGCCAGTATCTCTACAGTGATGACTACAAGGACACCTGGGGAATGAGCACCAAGCCATGGCTTTGGGAGCCATGCAGGAGCTCTTGGTGTCCAGGTATAGAATAGGAGTAGATGCCTTGAGCAACTGGGCCAGATACATCTGACTGCAACACACCTGCTTGGACAATGAGCTACGACAACAATGGATTGAACACAGCTGCTCACGTTTCCCAGGTTGCGTAAGCCTTAAGGTTTTTTGAATCCTAACAAAAGCTCTGAAATGTTATGTCCCACCAACCTGGTAAGTGAAAGTGAAGCTAAATTTAATTTGATTTGAATTAGAGAAATTAAAATTTGATTTGATTTAGAAAAATTAAAGAAATCTAATGTTCTTTCATTTGTTATTGAATAAATCAAAGGTGTTCTAAAAAGTTGGTGTTTTCCTTCAGCTCAGGTCATTATCTCAGAGTCCTGGGATCAAGCCCCGCATCGGGCTCTCTGCTCAGCCAGGAGCCTGCTTCCCTCTCTCTCTCTTCCTGCTTCTCTGCCTACTTGTGATCTCTCTCTCTCTGTGTCAAATAAATAATTAAAATCTCTAGAAAAAAAGTTGGTATTCTGATATCACAACAGCAAATCTAGTGTGGTTAATAAAAAGATAGTCATTATCTTTTGAGAGATTACCATGTGTTAAGCAACGCATTATGTCCCTGAATCCTCATAATAACTTAAGAGGCAGACTGAGACACAGAAGTACAGCCCTAGGTCACATGGCTAGTAAATGGCAGAATCAGGTTTGTTGGACTCCATGTCTGTCTGACTTCTACAACCACTCATTCCCTGCCACCCAGCCATGTGTTCCCTGACATCTGGTCCCTCACTCCCTAATTCAGTTAGCCAGACAGTCCCTCAGACAACAAATGGTATTAATGCAGTTCTTCTGTTATTGGAAGATTGAGATAGAGCTACTAGTTGGAAGAACAAAAGAATCTTAGAATTTCCAAATGTTTGCCCTGGCAGCTGGTCTAGTGGGAAAAGCAAGAGTGTTAGAGCCCTGGGCTCTGCTGGTCCCTCCTCACGTGAACTTGAGTAATTTATTTGACCTCTTTCAACCTCAGCTTCAATATCTATGTATCACAAATAGTAATACACACACATTCTCACTAGACTGATGTGAAGTTGAGAGATTAAGTATTAGAGATAATCTCTCTCTTTCTCTCTCTAAATGCACACACACCCTCACAGGATCAGCTACATAATTTATGGGGCCCAGTGCAGAAAAAAACACAGAGCTCCTTATTAAAATATTATGAAGAATTTCAAGATGGTGAGAGCAGATGGTAACAGGTGATTAAACCAACCATGGGGCCTTTCTAAGGTCAGGACCTTGATGGCATGCCAGTGTGTGGCACAGAGTCAATGTGCGATAAACAGTAGTCCTCTGTTTCTCTCTAGATCGTTGCTTTCAAAGTTCTCCTTTCGCAGATGAGGAAACTGAAGTCCAAATATGATGAAAAATGCAAGTGGGTGGTAGAGTCAGGACCACAACCCAGACCTCCTCCGCTCCCAGTCAGTAGTCTTTACCTCAGCATTTCACAAGTGTGTTCTGTACGGTAATAGATATTCCATGAATAAAAGTTTCCATCAGGAAGCAAGTTTGCGAAATATTGGATTAAGGTTAAATAGACATCTTTTGCAGAGCTCTTCAGGGACTTTTCTATGAGCAACATTAGTCTCCAAAACAAGGATATAATATGAAACATTCTCCCAAAGTATTGATATGGAATCCCTTCTCAAGACCATATTAGAACTCTTTTGGAAATGCTGATCAACACAGTGCTGCAGAACAGTGGAAGTTTCCCTGATTTTGATCTGTGGGGTGTGGTCGTTATTATTCTAAATTAGAAACAAATATATTCCTTCCATTAGGCTTTTCTGTCGGCATTTCTGCCCCGGCTGATTTGTGAGCCTGAGGATATAAAAATAATGAAAACCACACTCCAGGAAGAGCATATTTGTTTAAAGTCACCCAGTTGCATTAAAAAGTCACATCCACTCTGCCCCTCTCCCAGGAGTAGGAACACACGGACAAAACATACACCATGACCCCAAAATTCTTTCCATTCTGAGTAATCTGCTCACAGCCACCACATTATAAAAGTAACAGCTAAAGTCCCATATGACCATACACAAGAAACCAGAAGTCATGATTCTAGTCTTAGCCCCTCCAGCTATTAGCCATTTGACCTAGATGGTTAATTCATCTCCTCATCCTCTTGTTTTTATTGAAAGCCTTCTTGTGTCAAATCAATTTCTCCCTTCCTTGACCTACTACACATTTATATTTCGTCTGTAGCACTCCTTCCCCTCCCCCAGGTATTTGAGAATTTCTCTGAAACACAGTTTGAGAATTAGCAGCCTAGATGATCTCTGTAGTTCCTCTCAGCTCTGCTACTCTATGATTCAAATTTGGTTGTAGTTTTATAAGCTCTTGTCTCTACCTCTTGACAAAGTTACCCTAGCTCCTTGAGAAATGTTCCTCTTAATTTTTGGGAGACTCAGAGAGTGACTTCCACATGCCAGGTGACATTGACCCTTTAGGAGCCCACAGTACAGAGAACCCATTACATGGATTGTGCAGAGGAGAGACTACTTTTCTCCCCTTATCATGCTATACTTCGTCACATGGGCTTCCAATAAGTATCATTTATGCCCTTCAGAGTTTTAGTAAAGCAGCTTTTCTATATTTTGCTGATTCCTCCTCACCCCTGTTCCTCTCCATAAATTACTAAGCTTAGGCCAATGGTGGGGACACAGATGTAGGGCTGCATCAAGGCCAGGAAACCAGTCCATGATATGCTGAACCTAGACTCACTCCTCTTTAATTTTGAAGAGTCCATTCTGGACCCACATTGTCTATCTCCTCACTTTCCTTAGGATAAGCTCCTTCCCAAGAGAGACCTAAAGCCCTCATGAAAAATAGACTTTTGGAAATTTGGACCAAATAGCAGAACCCCTGATGAGCAGGAGCCCAATGGAGGGCTCAGGCCAGGACCCTGGAACCAAGACCTGGGCCTAAGGCAGATGCTCAATTGACTGAACCACCCAGGTGCCCCTCCAACAGGCATGTTTTAATAGCCTCTATTGCATATTAATACTATGTCAAGCTTAGTACAAAAGAGAAAAATCCTTAGGGAGCTCAAGGCAGTTAGCAATAAAATCTCCCTCACCCGTGGGTAGCTCCAAGGAGACCTGAAGATTTTCCTCATGCTAATCACTGGATGCTCCAAGGAAAAAGGAGCTTTTAGTAGAATTGGCCTTGGAAGTTACCAGAGAGACCTTGAAACTGATCTGGCAGCCTACCGGGTGGCACAAGGGCATGCTCCACCCCCAGGAGCCTGCCAGCCAAGATTCAGGATTCGCCGAGAGGCAGGCCCAACACCTGTTGCCGCTCCTGGATCGGACTCAAAATTTGAGAGAGACAAGGGAGGGAATAGGAAGAAACTGGGAAAAAGGGATTTATAGCTAGAAAGATAAGACAGTGGGTTTTCCAGAACCATGCCAAAATTCATCCCAACTTAATCACCTGGCAAGAGAGATAGTGTCAGTGGTGGAAAGAACACCAGGCTTGACATCTAAACTCTGTCTCTAACACTCTGGCTGACCTTTGTCATTCAATGCCCCCCTGGGCCTGTGCTCTTTAGCTGTGATCTGCAGAACTAGGCCAGACATTCTTTAATGTTCCTCCATTTGAACAGTCTAAGATTTTAACAGCTTCCCTAAATTAATCTTGGAAGAGTCTGCAGAGAGTCATGAAAGGGAGGGAGTATAGAATGAAAAGAATTTCCAATGAACCCAGGAATAATATAATATAATAATATAAATTATAATATAATACTATAGTATATATATATTATAGTATATATAGTATATATAATGTAATATATTACATTACATTATATTATATTATGCCTTATATATTATATTATATTATGCCTATATATACTATATTATATAGTATATATAATGTAATATATTATATTATATATTTATTATGCCTATATATACTATATTACATATAGTATATATAATGTAATATATTACATTACATTGTATTATATTATAATTAACATAACACAATATAACAAGCATTATGATAAGCAGTAGAGTATAGGAATGGGGACTAGTAACATCTCTAAAGCGGAGCTAAATTCATGATCAAGACATCCAGGGCATCGAAATGTGACTCTGTTCTATCTTTATATAGAGGTGCAGATGATCTGGGAAGGAAAATAGTTCCTCTGCCAGCTGGTTCTAAAATATCTAATATTCATATACATTCCAGCAATCACATGGACCCCCCAAGGTTACCAAAGCTAGGAAGATGGAGCTGTCCGTGACCTTTACTGAATCCTTCCATTTTCTCTTATAAAAAACAAACCATCTCTACTTCCTTTTAAGTCTGAGTTTGCTGTTTATGTTCACTTAGATGAGAATGCTGGGGTGGGGGAGGCATACTGTGGGATTGCTATCAGGTTCAGTATTTCAGGATTCTCAGAGCAACAGGATTTTGTGCTCCCTTCTCATTTATTTCTCCTATTGAGCTAAGCACCACAGTTAAAAATAAAAAACAAAAATCACAGTCAAGAGGATGGCATAATTAGCAGCCAATCAGGAGAAGGCTCCACAATCGGCAGGACTTCAAATACTGTACCTTCCAGGCTAGCCCCTCCCAGAGAGGATCAGGTTTTCTCTTGGGGTTTCTTCCTTTTTGAATTAAGCACCACTGAGGGCTACGGTCCAGAAACACAAACTCTTAACCTAATATCTGGAAAACAAACAGGTCTAGGGAGATTGTATGACCTGCAGGGAGTGAGTGCTCTGGGTTTCCTGGGAGACCAGGCTAAAGGGAAGGGAAAGCATGTAGTGTCCATGAGGACACAAGAGCAGCCACAGGAGGGCCTTGCAGCCTAAATAAATAATGGCCTGTTTGGCAGAAGACTCAGTTCTAGGATATGCAGGGGAACTACAGGTAGGGAGTCTGCTAACTCACTTTTTTGCCCTTTAGATTTCAGCTTAAACATTATTTCCTCTGGGAAGCAGGGTGCCACACACAGTTGTGCAGGTTGTATACTGCGTATAACTAGAGTTTGCCAATTGCAGAATAGATATTACAGATTTACATATTTTTATTACAATTTTCTGGCAGTTGGCAGTTAAGTATTTTGAGGAAAGGGCACCTTTTTTTCTGATTTGCAGACAGGTACCATAAAGGCTGGCAGTGACCCTGCTGTGGAGTTTTTCCTAACTCAGATCAGGTGTAGTGCTACTCTCATCTGCTCCAAAAGGACCCTATATTCCCCCTATGTTTACATTTACCACACTTTATTCTAAGTGCCTAGTTACCGGTTTGCATTCACACTGTTTTATCAGCTTCATGATAGCAGAGATTGTGTCTTGATCAACATTGTACCCTGGGCCCCCAGAATGGTGCTTGGCTCTAGCTCCATTTTATTTATTTATTTATTTATTGGTATTTATTGAACATCCTGGATCAAGTCCTTGCTCTACCTCTTACATAACATGTGACTCTCAACAAGTCACACCACCCCAGTATCCTCATGCAAAACATGCTGTGTACCATGAAAGGGCACTGTAAGAAACAATTTTTTTTTTTAAGAGAGTGTGCATGCAAGTGTGGAGGCAGGGTGGGGACAGAGGGAGAGGGAGAGACAGAATCTTAAGTAGGCTCCACACCCGGCATGGAGCCTGATGTGAGGCTCAATCTGTTGACACTGAGATCATGACCTGAGCTGAAATCGAGAGTTGGAGAAGACAAAATCAAGCCCCAGGAGAAGCAATTTACAAGTACCACTTAGTAAACTGTAAAAATACTAAGCAGGAAAAGTAAGGGGCTGTTTCAGGGAAGCTGGACCTACAAGGGGCCCAGGCCAGGAGCAGCCTTATCTCTGAACACAGTAAGGAGTCACTGCCAACAGAAAACAAAGATTTCTGGGTCAAGCAATACTTTTTGGTTTTCAGGGACCGAAGCCCAAAAATGTCAAAAGGCAAATTTATTCCCTCATGTGACAAAGGGAAAGTTGTACCAGGGTCTTGAGGACAAATGGAAACAGGCACAATAATGCCACAGGTAACCTGCCTCCTCCTTCTCCCCCTCCCTTCCCCCCGACTCCCTCCCCCCTATCCCAGCCTTCCTCTCTTGTCAGTCTTCCTTGTGCAACAAAGGACATGGCTACCACTAGCTTCTGACTCCATCTCAGTTTTGCTGTCTGAGAAGGATTGAACCCTTTCTCTTAATTCCAATTTGCAAAATCTCCCCTTGCCCTGGCTTGAGTGACACATTACCTCTGTGCCAAGAGTGAGGGATACTATGATTTCTAGCCCCTATAGGAATCACACAATTCGAGAGGGGGAACCGGTGTTTAAACAGAAGGGAGGCTACTGTCCCAATATGAAAAGATGGTGTTAGTCAAACAAGACAAAAGATGTCCACTACAGTTTTCTAAAGATCATTCCCACACTGAGACCTGAAATGTGAATATTTGCAATCACTTAGTTTGGTTTGGGTTCTGCTCCTCTAGGCTCATTTTTTCATTTGCCTTCTCTGAGTTCCTTTTAACAGCAGAAGCGTGACAAAGAGCAGGGAGAGAGACAGGCAACCAAGTAAAAAATCACAGTCCACTTTCCTCCACAAACATTCAATGAATAATTAGAGGAGTGAGCTCTAAGTCTAGAAAGCTTAGTTCCCTTTACAGAACTGGTACTACTGACTTCACCTGCTCAACATCAGATCCTAAAACCCTCTGTGCTTTGGCCAGGTTGGGGCTCAAATGACAATGTTACCGAATTGGAATACTATTCAGCTAGTCCGACCACTTTCACTTTCTGTTCTGTAGCATTCATTCCTTTCTTGTCTTTCCTTTCAAATACCTTTGACTCTTGGACAATGTAGGGGTTAGGGGCACTGACACCTTACCCAGTCAATAATCTGAGTGTAACTTCGACTTCCCCAAAACCTAACTACTAAAGCCCACTATCAACCAGAAGCCTTACTGATAACATAAGCAGTCGATTGACACATTTTTATTACGTTATATGTATTATTCATGTATTCTTACGATAAAGTAAGCTACAGAAAAGAAAAAAATGTATTATTTAAAAAATTGTAAGGAAGAAAAAATACATTTATAGTATTGTACTATATTTACTGAAGAAAATCTGCATACAAGTTGGACCCGTGCTTGTTCAAACCTGTGTTGTTCGAGTCAACTGTAGTCTAACACATACAGGCTGGAGATGGAGAAATCAGTCTCAGAGAGGAAATATTTCTAACTAACACCATATACTAAAAGGCCAAACCAAGATCAGACTTCATGTCATCTGACACTTGTTTTTCCCATTAATACCACCCTTTGTTTATCTGAACATTTACAACCTGAAATACGAGCTATCCTTTAATCTCACCCTTTTTCCATTCTTTTGTCCCTCTGGGTCACCTATTCAAATGCTTTCTCTAGGTCAGTTTTATTATATCACTGTTCAGTCACCTCTAGGTCCCAGTCAGCTGCTGCTGTCTTATCCTTAACTGTCAGGAATAAAATTCCAATTCCAGAGGGAACCTTTCACCTCCCCCAACTACACAGTATTCCCTACACTATTCCTCCAGGTGAATACACCATTTAAGCAAACTCGACTTGGGGCAAATTTTCAGGCATCATCTTAGCTAACTTCTACTTATCTCTCAGCTAACCATTTAGATCACTTCATTTCAGGGAGTGAAATATATTTTATTTGGTCTCTTTTCTCAGTCTGGGTCAGTAGGACCTCCTACAAGTACCCACTGGATCTCAAGCTTTCCCCAACAAAACATTCATCCCCCTGGACAGTAACTGCCTCCTTACTTTGTCTCAAATTCTCCATTCCACTGTAATTTCTATGACTGCAAAAACCATTGTGATTTCCCTGTACTATTATTTTCCCCAGGACACAGCGAAGAGCCTAGCACATGGCAAATGCTGCATAAATATTTACTGAATGAATGTCTAGAACTCTGACTCCATGATTCCTAATTACTTGCATAGTAGTGATCAGATAGACAAAAAGATGTGAATACTTTATAGTTGAACATATGTATATGTTAAAGACTTATGTTAAAAGAAGTCCTTACACTAGCTATTGTTATAATAAAAATTTCTTGGCTTCGAACATGGAGATAAAAAAAAATCAGCAGTCTATCCACAAAAGTTTCCAAGATTCTTAAATGTTTAGAAGGGTCCTGCTATTGCCAGGCAAGCATCATCACCAGACTCAAACACTGCCTTTTTGACATCGCTCTTACCTTAAGGACAGGCTGGACTCTCTGCCTGTGGTGTCTTCCTTAGTCTATCTACTTGGTGTCCACATATTTGAGAGCTCACTGTGAGTCAGTACCTGTTCTAAGTTAGTACTTGCATTATCTCATTTAATTCTTAAAACAACCCTAGGAAGAAGGTTCTATTTTCATTATCTTTTCAGAATGGAAATTCCAAGACACAGGGAGGTTCTCTGACTTGCCCAAAGCTATTGAGTGGTGGACCTAGGATTCAAAACTAGTTTTTGCTCTTAATCACTATACTATAAGATTTCTTTCTACTACCTCTTTAACGATAGCTTTCTTACTTAAACTGGTTTCCTCCTGTAATCCAAATACACCTTGGATTTTCCAACTCCATGTATCTAGAATATCATTCTATTAAGAATTCAAAGGAGCCTTATAGATACCTTATCAAATACTCCTATGTTATCAATAACAAAGTGGTAGTATGTGTCATGGAAAGAATACCAGCACTGGAACAAGGAAGACCTAAAGTCAAAGCTTGGCTGTTTCAGTTATCTAGGGCTATGTAGCAATTACTTCATAACACAGAAGTTGGAACAACAGCAATTTACTACTTCTCACGTTTATGTGGGTCACTTGGGCAGTTCCTCTGCTGGTTTTACCTGAGCTCACTCACAGGGCTGCATTCAGCTAGAGAGTCTATGGGGCTAGAAGGCTTGTCATGACCTCACTTACATGTCTGGCTTTGCTTGGGTGCCTTCCATTTGGCCTTTCAACTCCCAGATGTATGGTGGTCTTGGTGACAGGAGCTGAAAATAATTTGCGGCCATATTTAATCTACCTCACTTCCTAATTGGTTGACCTTGGGGGCACTTTACTTTTTCTCTCCCGAGATCAGTTTCCTATCTGGGAAACCCTGAAAGTAATCTCAGTTGTCTCAGGTTCTGAGTATTAGATGATATGATACATGCCAACTACCTAACAAACTCCTTGTCATATGACAACTATTTATCCAATGTTAGTTTCCCTTGCTCTAAATCATAGTTACTTGACACTTCTAGGGCCTAGAACGAGTCCTTCCTCCCACTCCCCATAATCTCTTTATAGTCTGTTTAAATCCTATAGTCCAAAAAAATGCAATTCTGCTCTCATTTTCTTTACAAAAGTTTCCAAAATCACTAGACTTCAATAACGGCATGTATTGGGAAATTCCAAAGTTCTGTGTATAAATGAACAGTTCTCAGCCTTTCCTTCATATCCCCATAGAAACACTTAGTAAAGTTACATGTGAAATGACTTACTGTTATGTACAATTTATCATTTCTGGCTAGCTGGATATAATTCAACCCCTATCTCCCCAGCTTAAAAAACATATAGAAATGTGAATATCTTTATTATCCTTATAATCCGCTAGAATTTATCTTATAAAGACAAATCATCTACAAAATTGGCTTCATTATTAGCAAGAAATTACTTGTAAATACTGTTCTAAATCACTCATTTGACACTAAGCACATGCTCCTTTGTGTTTAAAACTTTTGAATCTTTTGAAGGATATATCCTGTGTTCCTAACTAGATTTAAAACACTAATAAAGTGAAAGACCTTGATATATATACATGCATACATATAAATATATACACATATATATTATCTTGTAGTTCCATCATAGTGGACTAAACATAATAGAAGCCTCTCTGTCGAGTCTTATATCATGAATGAGCATGAAGCAGCCTGGAACAATGGGAAAGATGACTGTATAGAGAAGCACAGGCTCCGGGCGCCTGGGTGGTTCAGTGGGTTAAGCCTCTGCCTTCGGCTAGGGTCATGGTCTCAGGGTCCTGGGATCCAGCCCCTCATCGCCCTCTCTGCTCAGTGGGGAGTCCGCTTCCCCCTTCTTTCTTTGCCTGCCTCTCTGCCTACTTGTGGTCTCTCTCTCTGTCTCTCTCTCTCTCTGTCAAATAAATAAATAAAATCTTAAAAAAAAAAAAAAAAAGAAGCAGCAGCAGCACAGGCTCCAGGTTTATGTACTGGCTCCAAGTTTATACGCTGGCTCTAGGGTTCTGGATCAAGAAGTTACTTACTTAAACCTTGAGCTTCTCTGGTATAATGGGAAAAAAACACTGAATGAAGAGAATGGGGGCCCTTGGGTACTCAAAACTCACTATCTTAGACGCAGTGGGTCTCAAAGTGTGCATGAAGGTCACTTTTTATCAAACTGCACAGGCCTGATCCTTCCGCTCCCTAACTCACGGTTATACCCTGGAATGGGAAGGCAAGAGAGAAATAGATAAATTTGGAATATGTTCTCCTGCTGAGCACTGCTACAGCATTGGACTGTTTATTCAGTGTAGTGAACTCCAACAGTTTTATGCAGTTGCAGGGAGAAAGAATTGTTCTTCATATCTCCATAATTATTCTGAGTACTGAGAGTATTTTTATTAACTTGAACCAGGTTACCGTTTTCTCAAAGTAGATTTCTCATCTCAAGTCACCTGGAGAGGGAAACAGAGAGATTCAAAAGTATCACAGTCTACGGTATACAGTCTACTAAAAAAATCCACCTTGCCAAATTCCTAACCACATAATCATTTCCTTCAGTGCTTTTCTTTCCTATCACAGTCAACCCATAAAAGGCCTTACACTGATATGAGTTTGCATAATGCCTGGAAGATAACACAATGTTTTTTGCTTAACTAATCTCCAGCGGCATGGAGGGCTGTTCTCTCTGTGACAATTCACACTAACAGGCTGTTACGGTTTTATCTATATCTGCCATAGTAGGTGACACCCGAAGGTACTTAATATGTGCTTTTGGATTGACTAGAATGACCTGTACACATCTTGGTTCTTTCGCAGAGCAGTGGAGAAAACCTGATAATTTAATCCAACTCTGGCTCTTAGCAGCTCAGAGAGAAGTCTCTTATGAAAAAGAAGGAGGATAAGACCTTAGGGAGGTTGTTAGCAATTTAGCATTTCTCAGCCAGGTGGGATCGTCTAATTTGCTCACTAAAGAGAGCAACTTATCTCCAGGGTGTGGCAACAACAAAGCTAGTGCTAATTAAGAGCCCTCACTTTTGTTTAGCCCTTTCTGGGTTATAAAATGCTTTCTTACTTCTCATCTCACAGGAGCTCCCAGCAACCTTATCAGGCAGATGTTATTAACCTTCATTTTGGGGCACCTGGGTGGCTCAGTAGGTTAAAGTCTCTGCCTTCAGCTCAGGTCATGATCCCAGGGTCCTGGGATCGAGCCCCACATTGGGCTCTTCGCTCAGTGGGGAGCCTGCTTCTCCCTCTCCCTGTCTCTCTGCCTGTGATCTCTGTCTGTCAAATAAATAAATAAAATCTTTTTAAAAAATAACCTTTATTTTACAGAAGCAGAAGCTAAGGCATAGGTGTCTTATATAACATAACCGAAGTCACACAATTAGGAAATGTCTAGAACAAGTACCAAGATACTCCTAGTTGAATTAATCATGGCTTCTTCAAGACAGAAAAGAAACTTCAAATAGTTTAAGCAGGAAATAACCTTTTGGCGTATATAGCTTGGAAGTCATAGAATATACTGTGGTTATCTCTCCCAAGATCTGTTCCTTTTTCTCTTGGTATCTCCCCAATCTCCTCCCTCATTACCCAGGCTCCCCCTTAATCCAAGCCATGGCACCATGTGCTCTTGTGGAAACTGACCTACTCCTGATTGGAAGAGAAAGGTTTATACTCAGGTTTACACTCATCAGCATAATCCTACTTCCTGGCTGCAGTTACTGGTTCAAGGATGGACATGTGATACTATATGGACCAATGAGAAGCAGGGAGAGGTTTGCTGAGAGTTTCAGGAAAAGAATTTCCTGAATTTTCTGAGAAAGTATGTGGAAGCAACTCTCTCCTAGCAGATGTTAGAGGAATGGATACGACTGCTTTTTTATAACTATGTAGAAATCCAGACTCTAGAATAAAGCTGATACTGTATATGGCAAACAGGGTTTATAATACATTATTCAACTACTAGATCAACTAATTCTGAAGAACAACTATCTCTGGACTTTGCAGTTTGGTAGGTCATGGGCTACCTTGGTATACTTTGTGGCAAGTAACAGAAAACTCAACTCAAATTGGGCTTCCTGTTACTTGCCTATTTACCATGGAGTACACTAGGGTAACTGAAGGAATTGAAGGGGGAGCTTGAGGAAGAAGTGCTTGGTGGCTGGAATTCAGATCTCCATGACACCAGGACTTTCCCTCTTCACCTTGCACTCTCTCTCTCTCTCATTCTCTTCTACTGCAGACATGCCTTTTCCACTGTGTGGCAAGTAAATGATCATCTGCCATTTCAGTCTATCAGTTCGTTTGCTGACAGGAAAGAGAGACCTTTCAAACTGAATAATCTGAGGAGAGTCTACTGCAAAGATTATATACACAATATGAGTAGAAATACCACAAGGAATAATGTAGGGCCCCAGAGCTAGACACACTTGATGAGGAGATATTACCTCTCTGAAACAGGTAGGGATGAGGGAAGGTAGCAGTTACTGGAATCAGAAACAAAAAGGGATTTGTGGAGAGAATCACTTGACATCAATTATGTCAAAGAATAAATCAGATTGCATTCCAGCCTCATTCTCTTCCTTCTTTCAGTTATCTGCTAGTGTTCCCCATTGTCCAATGAGACTGGAAGTAGAAGAAAAGGAAGCCTGTGGAGGCACTCCATATAGGTCACCCTTCTGAGGCATGGTGGGCTGCAGAAGGGTAGAGGATAGATTTAGAGGGGCATAAGGAAATCATCCAGTACAATAAAGTTAGCAAACTCTGCAGAATGACAACTTTTTTTTTTTTTAATTAAGTAATCTCTGTGCCCATTGTGGGGCTCCAATTCACACCTCCAAAGTCAAGAGGTGCATGCTCTACCAACTGAGCCAGCCTGGTGCCCTCGGAGCATTTATTTTTAAGTTACTTGAATGACAGTAAAATGAGTCTGGCCCTACTTGGGGTTAGTGGCTGACTTCTTGGACCAGTTGTATAAACATACAAATAATTCATAACTCTCAACAAACACTCCATGGAAGAGTGTATCAAGGAGAGTTTTATTATAAAACATAAATATCTCCATGAATGAGCAGAATATTTAGATCTTACTTGGTTTTCCACTGACATTTTATTTTAATGCAATTAATTAACATATCATGTATTATTAGTTTCAGAGGTACAGTTCAGTGATTCATCAGTTGTATATATTACCCAGTGCTCATTACATCACGTGCCCTCCTTATGCCCATCACCCAGTTACCCCGTCTCCCCGCCCACCTCCCCTCCAGCCACCCTCAGTTTGTTTCCCTGTCGGATTTCGCCTTATTTTATTTTTCCCTCCTTTCCTATAGGATCCTGTCTTGTTTCTTAAATTCCGCATATGAGTGAAATCATATAATTATCTTTCTCTGACTTATTTTGCTTTGCGTAATACCCTTTAGTTCTATTCCACCTTTTTAATTGATCGACCTTGTTAAATACAAGGCTAGGGCTATCATAAGCATCTCAGATCACTGTAGCAGTGTTATGATGAGCAATCACATTATTACTGTCATTGCTATTATTATCATTATAGATTATAGCAGCATCATTATTACTGCTAAAAGAAAGAATTATTATTATTGTTATTACTAAATTATAGCTTAATGGTTAGAAAAAGGACTTGCTCATAACAGCAAAAGCTGAAAACAACTTAAATTTTCTTGTTATGTTCTCACAATGGAGTATTAACCAAGAATGAAAGTAGTGACAGCAAAATTTTAGTAACACAGAAAGTCCCAGAAGATAATGTAGGTTGTTAAAATCTTTTTATAAAACTAATAAGTAAAACAGTATAAGTGGTAAAACATCTTCTCCCCAAATGCAATTATAAAAATAAAATAGAGGGCACTTGGGTGGCTCAATGGGTTAAAGCCTCTGCCTTTGGCTCAGGTCATGATTCCAGGGTCCTGGGATCGAGCCCCGCATCGGGCTCTCTGCTCAGGAGGGAGCCTGCTTCCTCCTCTCTTTCTGCCTGCTTCTCTGCCTACTTGTGATCTCTGTCTGTCAAATAAATAAATAAAATCTTAAAAACAAACAAACAAAAAAACAAAATAGATGTGTCTTTGGGGTATCTGGGTGTCTGACTCTTGATCTCAACTTACATCTTGATCTCAGGGTCATGAGTTCAGGCCAGGGTTTGGGTTCCATGCTGGATATGGAGCTTACTTAAAAAAAAAAAAAAAAATAGAAGAAGAAGAAGAAGGTGGATGTCTTAAGGGAGAGGCAAGGCAATGGATAGGGATAAAGAACATAAGAAAATGTAAGTTATCTGTTCTTAGTTTAGTGATAGGTTCATAACAAGGGGCAGATATATAAAGGAGTAACATTTGGAAGTTCCTTTGTAGTTATGGAACAGTTTTTTTTTTTTTTTAAGATTTTATTTATTTATTTGACAGAGAGATCACAAGCAGGCAGAGAGGCAGGCAGAGAGAGGGGAAAGCAGGCTCCCTGCTGAGCAGAGAGCCAGATTTGGGGCTTGATCCCAGGACCCTGGGATCATGAACCAAGCCGAAGGCAGAGGCTTTAACCCACTGAGCCACCCAGGCGCCCCTGGAACAGTTTTGCATCTTGAATGTGGTGGCGGTTACACAAGTATACACATAAGACAAAACTGCATAGAAACACACACACACACACACACACACACACACACCCAAAACCCCAGCATAATATAAAGATACAGTATTCTAAGCTTGTTGGTACAGACACATGAATGGACAAAAAGATCTTAAAAAAATTTTTTTTAAGATTTTATTTATTTATTTGACAGAGAGAGAGATCACAAGTGGGCAGACAGAGAGAGGGGGGAAGCAGGCTCCCTGCTGAACAGAGAGCCTGATGCAGGGCTTGATCCCAGGACCCTGAGATCATGACCTGAGCCGAAGGCAGAGGCTTAACCTACTGAGCCACTCATGCACCCCTAAAAAGTTTTATAATAAACTTAATTGACCAAAGTTTATGGAGAAAAAAATGAATTAATTAACATCTTAGAAGGTCAGAGACCCTAAAACTTATAGGTAATTATCATTTCATTCCTATGTTTATTGATCAAAAAATTCACAATACTTAGCATCTGCACATGCCAGGCATTACTGGTGCTGAATATGCACCACTTTACAAAATAGATAAAAGCCCCTGCACTCATGAAGCTCATTCATTCAGGTAAGGAGTAGAGAGGCATCCTGAGAGTTAGCTTTGGCAACTATTTTTTTTAAGATTTTATTTATTTATTTGACAGAGAGAGATCACAAGTAGGCAGAGAGGCGGGGGGGGAAGCAGGCTCCCCACCGAGCAGAGAGCCCGATGTAGGGCTCGATCCCAGCACCCTGGGATCATGACCTGAACAGAAGGCAGAGGCTTAACCCATGGAGCCACCCAGGCACCCAAGAGTTAGCTTTGGATGAAGACAGGAGTAAGATGAGAGAGACAAAGGTAAAATCTACCTACTTCTATATAGGTAAAATCTACATCTCTACATACAAATCTCCTCCCATTCAACTGCCTGGCAATAACCTATCCATATACTTCTGAGTTCCTCTCTAATGAATCCTAATACCTCCCTGATTTTTTCCCAATCACCCTACATTGTAAAAAATATTTTTATGAATTATAAAACAGTATATAATGTAGTGACAGTTTTTCATTTCTTGCAGTGTGTACAATTGTGCCTTGGATGTTTTGGATGTTTGGTATATGAATAAATGAATTTTTGTCAAAGGAAGCATGTAAGCAGGAAAGCTGTTATAGAAGAAAGCAGATGGCTTACAGGGAGGGGGAAGAACAGATGACCATGTGGCTGCTCCAAGATGCAAGATATACCTCTAATTAACTTCATAAATGTGAATCATCAATACCATGTCTGCAAATATGAAATCATTTTCAATAGGCCATAATGTAGCTAAAAGAAATAATGAAATACAGTAACATGCACATCCATTTTTGTTTGACTATTTGAAACAAAGTATTAATAGGTAAGGCTATAAACACAATGGAAATATATTTAATTAATAGCTAAGTGAAAATACTTTACGGTCAAAGAATTGCTTTTTAGGCTTTTCACCACCTTAACTTTAATTAACTAAAACTCTTTTGAAGTAGAACTTAGTCTTTTTGAAATGAACTATTTCCCCCAGTGCTATTATTATAAAGCTGCAATACAACATCCTTGCCTTGGCATGTCATAAAAGCCACTTCCTTGTGTATACTTGTAATTCAAGCATACAGCAAGGAGAGACTACAGAACATTCATGAATAAAAACCAAGAACAAGTGGGAAAGAAACATAATAAAAATCCAGGATTATAATGTTCAAATACATGGTGCTGACAGCCTTAATGAATGTACTTTTCAAAGATTATACATCACCAAAACCCCTTTTCACCAACAGGAAGCTGAGAAAACAGAGGAAGTAACACAAAAGGCAGACTTAGAATAAAGATGTGATATTAATTCAAGTCAGTGATAAATTAGAAAATAGTTCTTGAGAGTTAAATGACTCATAATCAATTTTAAGTAGTAAAAAATTCCAATTCTTATGTTGGGGAACACATATTGCTCTATCCCTACTTGGAATCAGTATTGTAACATTAAAAATTATTAAATAAAAATACAAAAACATTTTTAAAATATAATAAATAAATAAATAAATAAATAAAATAAACCAAAGTGGTTCTACATCTGTGATGGGTAAAAACCAGAATCAATTCTTTTATTTTATTTTTTTTTTTTTAAAGATTTTATTTATTTATTTGACAGACAGAGATCGTAAGTAGGCAGAGAGGCAGGCAGAGAGAGAGAGGAGGAAGCAGGCTCCCTGCTGAGCAGAGAGCCCGATGCGGGGCTCGATCCCAGGACCCTGGGATCATTACCTGAGCCGAAGGCAGCGGCCTAACCACTGAGCCACCCAGGCGCCCCACAATTCTTTTATTTTTATTTTGATTTTAATTAAGGACAATTTTTTTAAGTAGGCTCCATGGAGCCCAATGCAGGGCTCAAACTCATGACCCTCAGATCAAGACCTGAGCTGAGATCAAGAATTGGACACTTAACCAACCAAGCCACCCAGGCACCCCAAAACTGGAATCGATTCTGAAACTATCCCTGTGGCAGCTAGAATCTAAGAGGTGGTTATGCCAGTTTGGAAGTGAACAGAATGGACTTCCAAGAAGGGCATCCTTTGCAAGGACCCATCTTTACCAATTTTACAAAATTAGGCCAGTTCCGAATTATTAGACCAGGTCAAACTTGGGCACCTCTTTTACATTATTACTCAGCTTACCAGTGACCAGGGTCACCTTAGGAGTTGAGGTTCCCCAACATCCCTTGGCTACTCCATGAGTTGGGAACTTGGTAACTTCTGTACTCTGGAGAGGTCCTGTCAAAGACAGCTGCTACTCTGGTACCATGTCACTTCCTCTGAAGTCACCTCAGTAGGACAGGCTCAGCTGGTTGTGTTCTTCTACTCAAGATACCCTGAGAATAGGGAGTGTGGCCTGGGGAGATTATTATTTAGCTATTAGTTAGATATATTTTCGTTGTGTTACTTGCCTGCATGACGGACTAGGTGGATCAGATCAGTCACTTACTCAGGGATGAACTACGGCACAAAATCTGTGATGTGAGAGGGCAAGGGACATGGTGGCTATATAAAACTTTTCTGCCCCACTAGCCTTTAAGTTCTCCATGTCTTACTCTGGTACTCTGCATTGTTATACTACTCAGCATCATGCCTGTCTTCCCTACAAAATAACCTAAAATGCTCAGCATGTACACATCCACATCCGCCCAGCTCTCATTGTTCCCTGACCTGAATCCGTGTTTCTACACCTGTCTCAACTCTTCCTCCTAGTCTCAGTGCAACAGTCAAAACAATCTCTCCTCCCCCAAGAGCTCTCCAGTTGTCATGGTAACCAAAGACAAGTGCAAAGAAAAAAAATCACATAACAAGGCTGGATACAAAATTTGAGCTATTACCAGGGGACTTGCTGAGACTACTTCATTTCTTTTCATCTTGAATGCATGTAATAAATAAACTATAATCTGTGTGGCTAGTTTTAACTGTTTACCTTGATTAGTTGAAGAGAGGTATATGTGGGGGGAGACTAGCTCAACCGGTTTTAAAGAGGTTTGTTGCCAACCTTTTAAGGCAACTTGCTTTAATTGCCTCAGGTTTTTTTAAATGTCATGATAAAACTTCAAAAGTGATTCAAAAAGACTGTAATGAAAAAGAAAGGACTGTAATGAAATTCCACTCACTTCAGACAAAAAATATCCCTTTTCTTGACGATAAAGAATGCTTTAAGTAAAAGCAGGTTGTCTGTACAGCTCTATCCTTGCTTATTTTGTCTTGATGGAGATCAAGCATAGAAACAGTTTCTCCAGGCGCCTGGGTGGCTCAGTGGGTTGAGCCTCTGCCTTTGGCTCAGGTCATGATCTCAGGGTCCTGGGATCGAGTCCTGTATCGGGCTCTCTGCTTGGCAGGGAGCCTGCTTCCTCCTCTCTCTCTCTGCCTGCCTCTCTGCCTACTTATGATCTTGCTCTGTCAAATAAATAAATAAAATCTTAAAAAAAAAAAAAAAAGAAACAGTTTCTCCAAGTGTTCCATGAGCACATAGCATAGGGAAAGCAGACTGCTCTTGGGATAGAATTTATACCAAATATTTGAAAAAAGTACTTCATAAGATCAATTATTATTTCCTCTGATGTAAAAGTCTATCCACTCAAAAATAAGAATTGAACAGCTACTAATTGCCATATTAACTCACTTCTCTCAAAGTTGATATATGTTTTGATGCTCTCCTGGAGAAAATTTTGATGCCACAGTGTGGCATCAAGAACCCAAGATAGTATGGCCTCTCTGTCTCTTGCCCTTTCTTTTGGAGTGTCACACACACACATTCTCTCCCTTTTCCTCTCTCTTTTGAATCTTTCCCATTTCTCCCTATCTATAGCAGATATTATGGGAGCTTCTCCATATGCCAATTCTTCCTATTCTCATGCTGGCATAGTTCCACTTTTTTTTTTTTTTAAGACAAATGGTAATATATTTTTTAAAAGATTTTATTTATTTATTTGACAGAGATCACAAGTAGGCAGGGAGGCAGGCAGAGAGAGAGTGGGGGAAGTAGGCTCACTGCTGAGCAGGGAGCCTGATGTGGGGCTCAATCCCAGGACCCTAGGACCATGACCTGAGCCGAAGGCAGAGGCTTTAACCCACTGAGCCACCCAGGTACCCCCATAGTTTCACTTTTAAGTAGATCTCATCTTCCTGCTCAAGGATCTCTATCTAGTTCCAGCTCACTGCATGAGGGAATTATGACTGATCTAAGGCACTCATATGGTCTTATTCTCCTCGCCATGAATTAATTAGGTATGTAACTAATTTGGACAATTAATTGTGAGCAGAAAGCTGCCAAAAACCTCTGTTTTTATTTTTATTTTTTAAAAATTCATTTATTTATTTATTTGACAGCGATCACAAGTAGGCACAGAGGCAGGCAGAGAGAGAGGAGGAATCAGGCTCCCCGCTGAGCAGAGAGCCCGTGGGGCTCAATCCCAGGACCCTGAGATCATGACCTGGGCCGAAGGCAGAGGCTTTAACCCACTGAGCCACCCAGGTGCCCCTGCCTCTGTGTTTTTAATTTCAAATTCCATTTGTTCATTATGTGTGTATAGGAATGCGATTAAGTTTGTATATCAGCCTTATATCATGAAACCTTGTTATAATTACTTATTAGTTCTAGGAGGGTTTTTTTCCTCAATTCTCTTAGATTTTCTACATAGACATTCATGTCATTTGCAATCAAAGACAGTTTTATTTCTTCCTTACCTATCAGTATACTTTTTATTTCCTTTTCTTATGTTAGTGCATTAGCTGCGATTTCTAGTATTATGTTGAAAAGAAGTGGTGAAAGGAGACACCCTTGCCTTATTCCTTATGGTATGGGGAAAGATTCAAGTTTATCACCATTAGCTGTAGGTTTTTATATACCTAATTGAGATATTACCAAATTGAGAAGTTCCCCTCTATTCCTAAGTTTACTGAGAGCTTTTGCTATGAATGGGTATTGGGTTTTGCACAATGTTTTTCCTGCATCTGTTGATATGATCATGTGATCTTTCTTTATCCTGATGTAATTGATTACATTAAGTGAATGTTGAGTCAGCCTTGCATATCTGGGATAAATCCTACTTGGTTATGGTGTCATAGTGTATAATTTTTTTAATACATTGTTGGATTTTATTTGCTATGTTTTGTTGAAGATTTTCATATCATGCTCAAGAGATATTGGTCTACAGTTTTCTTTTCTTGTAATGTCTTTGTCTGGTTTTGGTAATAGGGTAATGCTGGTCTCACAGAATGAGTTAAGAAGTATTCCTTCAGCTTCTATCTTCTGAAAGAGAGTGTGGAGAACTGGTTTAATTTCTTCCTTAAATGTCTGGGAGAACTCACCAGTGAACCCATTTGGGCTTGGTGCTTTCTGTTTTAGAAAGTTATTAATTACTGTTTCAGTTTCAATTTTCTTAACAGATACAGGACTATTCAGATTGCCTGTGTCTTCTTGTGTGAATTTTGGCAGATTTTGTCTTTCATGGAACTGTCCATTTCATCTAGGTTACCAAAAATTTTTAAAAGATTTTATTTATTTATTTGACAGAGAAAGGGAGAGAGCACAAGCAGAGTGAGGTGCAGGCAGGAGAGGGGAAAGCAGGCTCCCTGCAGAGCAGGAGGAGCCCCATGTGGGACTGATCTCAGGATCATGCCCTGAGCTGAAATGAAAGCAGTCTCTTAGCCAACTGAGGCACCCAGGAGCCTGCTTCTTCCTCTCACTCTCCCTCTGGGCTTGCTCTCTCTCTCTCTCTCTAAAATAAATAAATAAATAAAATGTTTTAAAAAGTAAAAGAAAATCAAATGCTTTTATTTTACTTTCACTTATTTCTTCTCCAATGCTCTTTAAAAAAAAAAAAAAAGATTTTATTTATTTATTTGACAGACAATGATCACAAGTAGGCATCGAGGCAGACAGAGAGAGAGGAGGAAGCAGACTCCCCGCTGAGCAGAGAGCCTGATGCGGGGCTTGATCCCAGGACCCCGGGATCATGACCTGAGCCGAAGGCAGAGGCTTTAACCCACTGAGCCACCCAGGCGCCCCAACGCTCTTTTTTTTTTATATGACCTTCTGACCTGTATCATTTTCCTTTTCTTCTTTTTAAAAAGAATTTATTTATTTTAGAGAGAGAGAGAAAGCACATGCAGGCAGAGAGTGGGGGGAGGGGCAGTGGGAGAGAGATTCTCAAGCAGACTCTTCACTTAGTGCATAGCTTGATGCAGGGCTCAATCTCAGGGTTGTGAAAAGCAGAGTCAGATGCTCAACTGACTGAGCCACCCAGGCATCCCTCATATTCCTTCTCTTCTAAAGAACTTTTAACATTTCCTGCCAGCCAAGTCTACTGGCAACAATTCCTTTAATTTTTGCTTGTCTGAGAAAGTCTTTATTTCTCCTTCCCTTTTGAAAGATTAGTTTGCAGAGAACATAATTCTAGGTGCTTGTTGTTGTTTTATCTCTCAAGACTTTCAATAGTTCACTCCATTCTCTTCTTGCCTGCATGGGTTTTGAGAAGAAGCTGATGTAATTTGTATTTTCGCTCCTCTATGGGTAATCTGTTTTTTAATTCTGGGTTCTTTCAGGATTTCTTCTTCATCTTATATTATCAACAATTTGAATACAATATTCCTACATAAAGTCTTTCTTGGGCATTCATCTTGCTTGGCATTCTCTGAGCTTCCCGGATCTGTGATTTGGTATCTGACATAATTTGGGGGAATTCTCCTTCATTATTGCTTTAAATATTCCGTTTCTTTCTCTTTCTGATATTCCCATTACGCATATGTCGTAATGGGGATACAACTACTTTTTGTAGTTGTCCTGCAGTTCTTGAATATTCTGCTCTGTTTTTTTCTGTCTCTTTTCTCTTTGCTTTTCAGTTTTGGAATTTTCTATTGAGATACCCTCAAGCTCAGAGATTCTTTTCTCAGCTGTGTCCAGTTGAGGAAAGAAGCCCATCAAAGGCACTCTTCATTTATGTCACACTGCTTTTGATCTCTAGAATTTTTTTTCTGACTCTTTCTTACAATTACCATCTCTATGCTTACATTACCTATCTGTTCTTGCATGCTATTTTATCAATTAGAGCGCTTAGCATATTAAACATAGTTGTTTTAAATGTCTGATCTGATAATTCAAACAACCCCACCATATCCGAGTCTGGTTCTGATGCTTTCTCTGTCTCTCTAAACTGTTTTTTGCCACTCAATATCTTATAACTTTTTCGTGATAGTTGGACATGATGTACTAGGTAAAAGAACTGCTATAAATAGGTCTTCAGTAATATGGTAAGGTGTGGGGGGAGCAGAAGTATTTTATAGTCCTATGATTAGTGTTAGTCTTTTAAGGAGCCTGTGCCTCTGGATTGTGAACTTCACAAGTACTTTTCAGTCTTCTCCCCAATCCTTAGAAGAAACAGGATGGCTAGAGTAGGCTTGGGTTGGGTATTTCGCTTTCCCTAGGTCAGTTAGGCTCTGATAAAAATCCAGCAGATTAGGCTCTGGTTAAACAGTTTCTCCTGAAAGCAGGCCTTGTTAAGAACAGATGCTCTGGTATATTCACAATGGCTACTTTCCCCCTTGCCCTGCCAGAAGCAGGGGCATTTTTCTCCAGTATTCACTATGAGAACTGGACATTGACAACAAATTGAGAATAGGACATTGACAACAATATATACCCCCATATGACTAGGTCTTCTAGAGGTTTTTGATTCTTGGACTTGGGCACATTGAGTCTCCAATAATTCATCAGTTGCAGTTTTGGTTTTCCAACCCTTGCATTAGTCCCTGAGGTTACTACTTGTGTGTTTCTGCTACACTAAATAACGACTAAGTCTCCAGTTTGGGGGCAGCAGTTTGCATTGTAACCTCACTTCTCTGATGGACCCAAGAAAGCTGTTGATTCTTCAGTTTGTTCAGCAATTTACTTATTGTTAGGGTACAATGGCAGCTTCCAAATTCCTTACAGGCCTGACTGGAAACGAAGTCAGCAGGCATTTTTTGACCATAGGGCTGAAAGCCACACGTTTAGGATGAGAGAGCAGGAAGATAAAAGGGAGACAGGTCATTATTGATGTCTTTGACTTATTGCACTTGGATTGCCTTCCTTGGGACTTCTTGTTGTTTGGAAAACAAAAATACACCTCTCTTTGGTTAAGCCACTAAGGTTTGGTTTTCATTACATGTAGCTGAATGCAATCATAACTGATACATAGCCATTTCACTCCTCACTAATACTGATAACTAAAGGGTGGGCAGAAAAGTGTGTGTGTGTGTGTGTGTGTGTGTGTGTGTGTGTGTGTGTGTATTACTCATTCCAGTTTGTGATTTATACAGAATTCTTTTAAAAAAATGAAATCTACAAAAACAATACCTTTTAGTCGTCCCTTTGCCATAAAACATTGGGTTATGTTCTCCTATTGCTTTGAGTCCAAAATCTTTCACTTTCTAATCTTAGAAATTTCTAGGATATATCAGGCTGTGAACATCACATAATCATAAAATCAGTTTCCCTCCCAGAGCCCTGAATTAACTCCAACAGATTCAATTTCCCTTCATCCACAATATACCATACTACCTGAATATTATAATAGAAGGTGGATCTTAGTAGTTCATCAGGAAATGTAACATTGTTAGAGATAGAAAACTGACTACATGCTACCTTTTCTTTCACTAAATAAATAGAAGATCTCTATAGAGAATAGGAAACCATAAAAAGTGCTATACCAAATTGGCAAAAGAATCTAAGAGAATTATACACACACACACACAAACACACACATATATATATACAAAATACAATAACTGAAATTAAAACTGCAAAGACGGATCTCCCAGGTTGGTGGACACATTCAGATACTAGGAGGACAGCATGCCCTGAGGACATCAAAGCTACATACTCCCCCATGCCCCCACATTTTGCCCTGTGCATCTATTCATTTGCTGTTTTTGAGTTGGAGGAGAAGGCCATGTGAAGACAGAGGCACAGACTGGAGTTATGCAGCCACAAGCTAAGGAAAGGTTATAGCCATCAGAAGCTTAAAGTGGCAAGGAAAGATTCTCCACTAGAGGCTTCAGAGGAAGCATGGCTCTACCGACACTTCAGCTCAGACTTCCAGCATCGGAACTCTGAGATAAAACAGGCTTAATCTGTTTTTTGTTTTTTTTTAAAGATTTTATTTGTTTATTTGACAGACAGAAATCACAAGTAGGCAGAGAGGCAGGCAGAGAGAGAGGAGGGGAGCAGGCCCCCTCACTGAGCAGAGAGCCCGATGTGGGGCTCGATCCCAAGACTCTAGGATCATGAGCAGAAGGCAGAGGCTTAACCCACTGAGTCACCCAGGCGCCCCAGGTTTAATCTGTTTTAAACTAAGAACAAACAAACAAAAAACCCAAGGTCAGATCCCTGCTCTGAAAAGATGGCTCTCAGACTTGGTTGCACATTGAAGGCAGAGGCTTAACCCACTGAGTCACCCAGGCGCCCCAGGTTTAATCTGTTTTAAACTAAGAACAAACAAACAAAAAACCCAAGGTCAGATCCCTGCTCTGAAAAGATGGCTCTCAGACTTGGTTGCACATTGGAAACACAGAGAAAATTTAAAACAAAAAGCAAACAAGCAAGGAGAAAATACTTCATGCTCCAACCCAGATCAGTTGAGTCAATCTCAGGGGTTGAGGTCCAGGAATCAGTTCCTTAAAATACTATGCATCCAGGGTTAGGAACTATTACTCTGGATCAGGGTGAGCAAACTCTGGCCCTCGAGCCAAATTTGGCCTGCTGCCTGCTTTTGAATAAAGTTTTATTGGAATACATGTACACACACAAAACCTACGGCCCAGTTTAGTAAGTTAGATTCTGATGAAAAGAGAATTAGGAAACTGGAAGAAGAGAAATAATATAGATTAGAGTGGAAATTAATGAAACAAAGAATAGCAAAAGCAATAGAGAAAATCAATGAAATGAAGTTCTTTGAAAAGAGCAACAAAACTGACAAACCTTTAGCTAAACTAAACTCTGCTCCTAAAAAAAGACTCAAATCACTAGAAGCAGAAGTAAAAGAGGGGACATTATTGCTGACCTTATGGGGAAAAAAGGATATAAAGGAATACCATAAACAAGTATATGCCAACAAATTAGAGAACCTTGATGAAATAGACAAATTCCTACAATGAAACAAACTAATAAAATTTACTCAAGAAGTAGACAAGTGAACAGACCTATAAAAAGTGAAGAAATTGAGTTAATAATCAGAAAACTACTCACAAAGCCCAAATCCACATGGTTTCACTATTGAATTCTCTACTAATAATTAAAGGGAAAATATGCCAATTACAAACTCTTTCAAAAATTAGAAGAGTTGAAAACACTCATTTTATGAGGTCAGTATTACTCTGATTCCAAAACCAGAAAAATGCATCATAAGAAAACTACAGACCAGTATCTATTATGAATACCAACAGATTAATCCTCAACAAAATACTAGCAAAACAAATGCAGAAACATGTAAAAACAGTGTTATACCATGAACAAGTAGGATGCAAGTTTGGTCTAACTTCTAAAAATCAATTAATGTAACAATTGTAATAATGTAATCAACATAGAAATAAACTTACATGTACATCTCATTAGATACAGAAAATCATTTGACAAAATCCAACACTCTTTCATGATAAAAACACTCAACAAACTAGAAGCAGAAATTCTCTTCTGTTTCACCAGTATGAAAAAAGCATCGACTAAAACCCCACAGTTAACATTACATTTAATGGTGAAAGATGGAATGCTTTCCTCTAAGGTCAGGAACAAGACAAGGATGTTTGCTCTTGCCACTTCGATTCATCATTGTACTGGAGGTTCTAGCCAAAGCAAACAGGCAAGAAAAAGAAGTAAAAGACATCCAGATTAGAAAGGAAAAAGTAAAACTATTTATTCACAGATGATATGATCTTATATACAGAAAATCCAAAGAAGTTAAATGAAAAACTATTAGAACTAAAAAATGAACTCAGTGGTTTCAGGATGCAATTGAGGTACAAAAGCCAACTGTATTTCTATATATATGCAATGAGCTATCCAAAAATGAAATTAAGACATTTCCATTTACGATGACATCAAAAAGAATAAAATACCTAGGAATAAATGCAACATATGCTCTGAAAACTATAAAATATTGTTGAAAGATAACAAGGAAGATCTACAATTAGAAAAAAAATCCCATGTTCACAGATTGGAAGACTTAACATTGTTAAGATGGTAATACTCCCCAATCCAATCTATAGATTCAGTAGATTCAAAGATAATCCCTGACTTCTTTGTCGAAATCAACAAGCTGACTGTAAATTTATTTAGAATCATGAGGGACTTAGAATAGTCAAAACAATCTTGAAAAAGAAGAATAAAGTAGGACTCATACTTCCTGATTTCAAAACTTACTACAAAGTAACAGTAATCTAGATCTTGTGGTACTAGCACAAGATTAGACATAGAGATCAATGGAATATAACTGAGAGTCCAGAAATAAATCCATATATCCATAGTCAACTAATTGTCTACGAGAATGCCAAGACCATCAGGAAGAGTAGTCTTTTCAACAAATGGAGCTCAGATAGCTGAGAATGAGGTTAGATTCAGAAGAATGAGGTTAGATCCCTTCCTCACACCATGTATTGAAATTAACTCAAGGTAGATTGAGAACCTAAACATAAAAACATAAGAACTATAAAACTCTTAGAAGACAACAAAGAGGGGATGCCTAGGTGGCTCAGTCAATTAAAAGGATCTGCCTTAAGCTCAGGTCATGATCTCAGGATCCTGGGATTAAGCCCTCAGTCCCATTCACTGGGCTCTGTCTTCTTAAAGAAGACAACAAAGAGGAAATCTCCTTAGATTTGTCCAAGGATTCTTTTCTATTTTTTTAAAGATTTTTTTATTTATTCATTTGAGAGAGGGTTAGGAGAGAAAGAAGCAAGCTGCCCCTCTTCCGACCATGGAGCCCAACCCAGGGCTCAATCGCATGACCATGGGATCACGACCTGAGCCAAAGGCAGACGCTTAAGGGCATGAGCCATCCAGGTGCCCCTTGGCAAAGGATTCTCAGATATAAGCAACAAAAGAAAAAAACAAGATAAATCAGACTTCTTCAAACTAAAAAGTTTTCTGCTTCGGACAACACCATCAAGACTGTAAAAAGACAGGGTAGAGGGATGGGTAAAATAGGTGAAGGGGATTAAGAATCACAAACTTTTGATTTTGGTTACAAAATAAGTTCTAGAGATGAAAAGTACAGCATAGGGGATATTGTCAATAATACTGCAATGATGTTGTATGGTGACTATATTTATTGTGGTGAGCACTGACTAATACATGAAATTGTCAAATCACTATGTTGTACCCCTGGAACTAATAAAGCACTGAATGTCAACTGTACTTCTATAATAAATAAAGGAATGTGAAAAGACAGCCCACAGAAAGAGGAGAAATACTTGTAAATCATTTAACTGATTTGTATCAGAAACTTAAATTGAGAAATACAAATAAATCTTAAAATTCAAAAATAAAACAATTTTTAAAATGGGCAAAAGATGTGAATAGGGGGCGCCTGGGTGGCTCAGTGGGTTAAGCCGCTGCCTTCGGCTCAGGTCATGATCTCGGGGTCCTGGGATCGAGTCCCGCATCGGGCTCTCTGCTCAGCAGGGAGCCTGCTTCCTCCTCTGTCTCTCTGCCCGCCTCTCTGCCTACTTGTGGTCTCTGTCTGTCAAATAAATAAATAAAATCTTTTAAAAAAAAAAAAAAAAAAGATGTGAATAGTTCTTCAAAGATACACGAATACACGAATAGCCAATAAACATATGAAAAGATGTTAAAACCACTAGTCATCAGGGAAATGAAAATCAAAACCACAATGAGATACCACTTCACAGTCACTAAAATGGCTAGAATCTGGGGAACCTGGGTGGCAGAGTCAGTTAAGTGTCTGACTCTTGATTTCGGCTCAGGTCATGATCTCAGTGTGGTAAGACTGAGCCCAGAGCCCACACTCAGTGTGGAGCCAGTTTAAGACTCTCTCTCTTCCTCTCCTTCTGTCCAAGCATCTCCCCACCACACACACCCGCTCTCTCTCTCTCCCCCCAAAAATAATTTTAAAAATAGCTAGAATCAAAAAGTGAGATAATAACAAGAGTTGGAAAATCTGTGGGAAAACCCTCAAACACTGCTGGTAGGAATTTAAATGGTGCAGCTGCTTTGGAAAATAGTCTGGTTGCTCCACAAATGGTTAAACATAGAATTACTACATAGTCCAGGCAATCCATTCACAGGTATAGAGAAATGAAAACCTATTCCACACATAAACGGTACATGAAATGAATATTTGTGGCAGGATTATTCATAAAAGCCAAAAGACAGAAACAACCCAAATGTCACCAATGGATATGGACAAATAGATCAATAAAATGTAGTATACCCATACACTGGAATATTACTCAACCATAATTCTACAAAGAGAGAAAGCAAATTAGTGGTTGCTTAGGCCTGGGAGTAGGATATAGGGTGATAGGTGGTTCATATCTAAAGGGCTTGAGGTTTCTTTCTGAGGTTATGAAAATATTCTAAAATTGACTGTGGTGATGTTTCTGCATAACTAAGAATATAACAAAAAAAACCACAGAACTGTACACTTTAAATGGGTGAATTATTTGCTATGTGAATTATATCTCAAAAAAGTTGTTCAAAAATGTAATAAGGCACTCACTCTCAGGCACCAATTCTGCACTTCCACAAACCTGAAAGGGATGTCTCCTTAGATTTTGCACCCTACGTTCTTTGCCTTGCTTCACCCTAATCCCAAGTGTGCTCTGCATCCTTCCCTCTCCCTTACAAAAAGATAATCACTTCTTATTTGTTGTTGTTGTGTTCCTTTGGAATTTTATGTAATAGGGCTAAAAGTAGAACATAGAAAATTGTTTACAAGATAGTTCCTTTATTGACTATTTAAAAAAAAATACAGAGTTCACTAGAGTTTAGGTCAAGTATCTTGATGAGCAACAAGAAAATACTTATCTTTTCAGAGAAATCACACAACAGAATGATAGATTTCCTCAAGACTTAAAGTCTTAAAATATCAGGGTGATGAGAGAGCAAGAGAGTCTCCAAAGATTGTTTGGTGGCAATACTTCAAGGAATTGACAAGATTTTTGGGGGGATGTCTATATGGTATACCTAGACAGAGGCTTTGGGGTTCATAGCCTTAACCAAGGTTCCTGACAACAGCTTATGAATAGTATGCAAGGAGAAAGCTGTCAGACTTCCAAAGACCAGTATGATCCTAGACAATACAGATGTTAGCAGAAACCTTGATAAACTGGAGCTATCGACTCTGTTTCCCTGGTATTATATAAGCCCTGGATGAGAGGGGAGCCCCCTGATATTGATGAAAATACAATTTCTTGTTATCCTGACAGAATGAGAGCTTTGAGTCTCTTAATTTGTTTTTTTAAAACAATAAGTAAATGGATATTTCTTATACACTTGAGGTTTTTCTTCTAAATTTTTAAATTTGGAAATAATTTCTAATGAAGTTGCAAAAATTAAAATAGAACAAAGATTATCCAACTATCTTTTACCCAGATTCCCCTATTATTAAAATTTCCCCCATTCAATTTATTATTTTCTATTTATTAATTATATGTTTGTATATATATTTATATATGTGTATATGTAATATATATTTGTGTGTGGGCATATATACATACAGAGTATTTTTTTTTCTGAACCATTTGAGGGTAAGTTATGTATCATGATCCTAAAATATTTGGTCATATATATGTATTAGGACCAAGAGAGATATTTTCTTTCATAATCACAGTTAGGGTTGCCAGATTTAGAAAATCTTGGGCAAATTCCCATCAAAAAGAATGAAATCTTTCCACTTGCCACAACATGGATGGAGCTACAGATTATTATGCTAAGTGAAGTCAGTCAGAGATAGACAAATACCATATGATTTCACTCATATGTGGAATTTAAGAAACAAAACAAATGACCAAAAGAAGAAAAGAGAGAGAGAGAGGCAAACCAAGAAACAGATTCTTAACTATAAAGAACAACCAGAAGGGAGGTGGGTGGGGGGATGGGTGAAATAGATGATGGGGATTAAGGAGAGCACTTATGTTGATCAGGGGGTGATACATGCAAGTGTTGAATCACTATGCTGTATACCTGAAACTAATATATTTTTTTAAGATTTTATTTTATTTATTTGTCAGAGAGAGAGCACAAGCAGGCAGAGTGTCAGGCAGAGGCAGAGAGAGAAGCAGGCTCCCTGCTGGACAAGGAGTCCAATGTGGGACTCGATCCCAGGACTCTGGGATAATGACCTGAGGCGCAGGCAGCGGCTTAACCAACTGAGCCACCCAGGTGTCCCATACCTGAAACTAACATTATACTGTATATTAAATAACTGAAATTTAAATAAAACCTTTTTTTTTTTTTTTTAATAAAAACTTAAAAAAAAGAACTCTGGGCAAATTCGACCAGAAATTTAAGCTTCTCAGGGGCACCTGGGTGGCTCAGTGGGTTAAGCCTCTGCCTTCAGCTCAGGTCATGATCCAGGGTCCTGGGATCAAGCCCCGAATCAGGCTCTCTACTGAGCAGGGAGCCTGCTCCCCACCCCCACCCCACCTGCTGCTCTGCCTACTTGTGATCTCTGTCTGTTGAATAAATAAGTAAAATCTTAAAAAAAGAGAGAGAGAGAAGAAAAGAAATTAAAGCTTCTGAACTTTCCCTGACTAGGAAAACTATTATACTCCCTCTTTTGGACACACTTACACACTATTCTTTGATTTAACGAGTTCTGGGTCTCTTTGGTCACCCCTCAATTCTTAAGCAATAAGCCAAAGATGCTGGGCAAGGTTTCTAGTGAACATTGTATGTCATAATCTTGTTGATAAAATTAAGGGCTGGTTGACTCTGGTATTGAATTAAAACTTGTATTTCTCCAGTCTTTTATAATTGCCTTATATAATTCCAACTCTTGGAAATTCTGTTGATTTAAGTGTTTCTCATAATTGAATTAAATTTAAGAATTGTCTTATAAAAACCACTGCTTATCAAATTTAGTAAGTATAGAATTATCATTGGATCTTGTTAAAATATAGATTCTGACTCAGTAGCATTGGGAAGGGGCCTGAAATTTTTATAGTGTCCAGAAAACCTTATAAGAGGTCCTACCCTGTATAGCAAGGTTATGGCCACTTATACAGCAATCAATAGGTATTTGTTAAATATGTTGGGACCTAGGCCCTATCCAATGTACTAATTTGGAATCTCTGGGGCAGTGACCAGGAATACACATTTTAAACGAACTCCTAGGTAGATTTGAGAACCAATGGTTTATGGGTTTGAAACGCCCTCCACCTTTTTCTCTACTTATTAATTTTTTTGTCCTTCAATGCCTAGTGCTTGTTGCTCCTGCTGCTTGTTGCTTCTATTGACCACCTCAGACTCTGAATTCTTTAACAGTCCTCTACAGGAAGCATTTGCTGCTTATCATCGGCTATCTTTTCTCACATATATCCTGTCTCCCCAGACACATTTCATTTTTTGAAATGAACAGTTTTGTTAAATACTTTCTTATAGTCTCAGCTCCTAGCATAATGCTTGGCATAGAGTAAATATTGAATCAACATTTGTCATGGACAATAATCGTAATGATAGGGAACGATTAATTTCTTTTCAGGACACGTGGTTGTTTCCCAAGCCTTGTATGATTAAAAGAATTTGCTGATTCCATAAAGGAAACCACCCAACTGCTTAGCGAAGATTGTAAATGCCGACTGTGGCACGTTTATTCTCAGGAATTGGCACTATGATCCTTTTGTACTTTGGTAGTTTGGATTTTATTATGGTAAATGGCTTGTTAACGGAAATAAAGTAATACTTTGAATTTATTACGCCTTTTATCTGTGAACTTGAAAGCCCTCTAAAACCATTTATTAAGTTCCTGTATAGCCATGGTGTAAATATTATTACACCCTCCTTACAAAACAGCTGACTGGGGAAAGAGCTGTAAGATACTTGGCCAAATTCATACAGCCATTTTAAGAAGGCCAAAGCAAGAAAATCAGCAGTTGCTGAGTGTCTGACAGGTAAGCCTTTCTCTGCATCTCCAAGACCTCAAGTTGCGTGACTTTGCAAGGTGAGCGTTCCAGAGGACAGAGGCCAAAGCAAGAAGAAACTGAAGATGACTTCAGTGATCTCTTCTCTTTTTCCGTAAGCTTATTGCCATTGCTGTTTGTATCCCCCTCTTATGACGCTTGTACACTGTTGCTTGTGTTATGGTTAAATGTTGACCCATCTTCCCCCCCCTTAACTTCCCTGTCTATTTTTTCTGTCATTTTTTTTTCTCTCCTCCTTCACTGCAGCAGCAAAAAGAACTGCCAGCAGACGAGATCTAAAGGAGATTGGCACCCTCTGGTTCTATCACTTAGAACTGAATTAGAATTGAATTCTGAATTCTGCCTCTTTGAAAAAGTCCCTTCACACTCTGAGGTACTTTCCTCGTTTGTAAAATAAGGGTAGATCACGCCCACCTACCTCAGAAGATGGTTGAAGAGATAGAATACGATTCGCAAACTGTAAAGCATTAAATGGATACCAGTGATCCCCTTACTGCATCAGTCCTGCTTTAAATTAATTTAATTCCATGGCCACACTGCGCAGCAAAGCAGGGACAGGGTGTGTCCGTAGGGAACAGCCTGCAGGCATATCTTTTTCATTTGAGGAAAGGAAGAGCGCGGAGCTGCTGGGTGTTGTAGTCTTTGCGGCAGTCTCCACAGAGCTCAGAGAAAGAGAAGAACTACAATTCCCGTGAAGCCCTGCGGTAACAGTCCCTTGCACCCTCCCGCCAAGCGCGTGCCCCAAGTTGAAGCGGGAGGGAGAAAGGATTCCTACGCGCGCGCCAGGGGTGCACGGAGCGATTACTGAAGTGGGGTACTGGCGGTGGATACGTCAGCTGATTGAGAAAAGGAGACGCGTGGGAGTGCGTGGGTACCGTAACAAGGATAAGACGCGAGGCAAGAGGCAAATTAAAAAAAAAAAAAAAAAAAAACTCAACCCCTCACCACCCTGGCTGATCCGAGATCGTACTGCTACAGACGAACCGCGGGGGCGCTCTCTGGCTCGGGCTTCACGCCCCAGCGACTTAAATGGGAAGGGGCGGGAAGGGGCGGGGCCTGTGGCGCTGGAGGTGGGGCGGGGCGTAGGGCGGCGGCGGCGGCGGCCACGACCCAGACATCTGGGACTGTTGTTGTTCTCTCGCTTTGCGACCGCCTCAGTCGGTTCGTGCAGAAAAAGACCTGGAGCTGGTTTGGTGGGAGCGGGCAGCCTCATCCCCCTCTTTTCTGCTTCCCCAAAGCTGCAGCAGGAGCTGGCTCAGACATCCCGTGATTGGTCGGTCTCCGATGCCCTTCCTTGAGGAGGGGGCGTCAGAACCCTGGTGAGCGCATCTCAGCGCCCCCCCCCAACCCAGTGTCTTCGCGGCCCCCCAGGCCCTCACACCCCAGTCTCGCTGCCATGGCTGAAAATGCAGAGGGGGACCTGAACTCCAACCTGCTCCACGCCCCCTACCACACCGGGGATCCTCAGCTAGACACGGCCATCGGGCAGTGGCTTCGTTGGGATAAGGTGGGTACCTGGTCAGCCCGGCATCAGCCCTGTCCTCCCGCATGCCCTCGCATACGCGGTCCGCTTTTTCCCGACCCCACCCGGTGCTCGGCAGGCTGCAGAGGAGATGGCTCAAGCCACCGGGCGGGGACCAGCGGAGCCGGGCGTTGCCACCCACCTATGCTTGGGCCGCCTCCCCGGGACCGGCTGAGCAGGGCTGCCAGTAGTCTCCCTTCTTTTTGCAGTGCGCGGGATGGCAGTCTCCCTTTCTCACCCACTCCCTGCCCTTCAACAGCACGGCGTCTCTCTCTCATAAAAAATAATTATAATTATCATCATCGTCGTAAGTTAAACCCTTCATAGAGCTATTTCCTTTCTCCTCCCTTGACTTCCTTCTCTGCAAACCTGAAAGTGGTTGTTGGTACCCTTTATAGATGTCCTTAACCGCTCTCCGCTTTACTTCTGGTCTGGTGTGTTTCCACCTTCTGTCGCTAGGTAGTCACTGGTTTTTTATCACTCCCTGGTATTCTCTAGTATCACCTTTTGCTCTTGAGAAAGGTAAGCGTTCCTTTACCTCTTTATTTCTCTTGCCGGGAGTTATTTTCTGGAACTATCCTGTTCAAAGAATCATGTTTTCATGGTTTCACTTGATGTTCCCGATACGGAAGTGTTTTTGCTTTACCCATTCCTTTTCTTCCTCTACTCCTGCCACCGCCTCAGAGTTGTTGGGGTGATTTCATCATGTGAAGGCATATGTGATGGATCTGTGAAAGCCAGAATTAAAATTCAGCTCTCTTACTTGTAGAAGAGGCCGTTGATGACTCCAACAGGAGAACATGATCCAAGCTTTTGCTTGTCAAGTGCATTAAATGCATTTGTTGAAGTAGAGAAGGCAATGTATTTTAAATGGAATTAATAATAGTGAATTAAGGAATTAGTATGGCAGTATGTGAAACCATGTACACAAGAATTTTCTAAAGGATTTGCTTTCAGAAAAAGTCTGATTTTCACTGATTTTTGCTTTCAGAAAAAGTCTGATTTTCATTAATATATTTAGCAAAAAATATTTATGGAGCATTGGGTCAATATTTTCCGAGCCTGTTAGGGATGAATACTACTGGTGAGGAAATAGAAGGGTTTGACCTCAACAAGCCTTCAGTTAGCAGATAAGACCAACAAATAAGCAATTACAATAAGTTAGTTATTGTTGCTTGTTCATAGGCATCTCGGACATTCTGTTTTTCCTCTGGAGTGTAAACCAGTGCTTCTCAAAACCTAAAGTGCTTACAGATCACCTAGGGATCTAAAATGGAGATTCATATTTAATAGGCCTGGGGTAGGGTCTAAGATTCTGCCTCAAGAGTGAGCTCCCAGGTGATACCAGTGCTGCTGGTCTGTGGACCACGCTTGGAGTGGGAAGACTCGAGAGTGTTGTGATTCAAATATCAAATTAAAGAACTAACTCCCTTATTATAGGATTTGACCATAATATTTTTTTAAGTCAAGTGTGCAGAATTTTTGATATCTCATTAATTACCATAAGAATGTATAAAAAGCAAGTAACTTTAAAGCCATTTGCCCGAGAATAGCTTAGTGCAAGAGCTAATGCTCAGCATACAATAAAAACAAATGTACTACAAACTGACTATATAAATGTCTCCAGCATGGAAACCTTACCAAATTGCAAATGAATGATAATCTTATATGTTTAATAAGGTTAGTTGTTTTATTTTAAAGCCATCTGCTTTCATTGGTATTTTCAGGAAATGAATGTTTTTGGGCACTTATATGTCCCTGAAGAGAAAAGAGGACTCATGAAATTTGAAAACACTTGTAGAATTCCAACACAATTTAATTTGCTAGTAACTACTATGCATGTCACAGCTTTTGATCCCAGCAATAGGAATTTGTTTTCATTGCCATGGGTGAGATCTTTTGTTCTTTTTAGGTGCCAGTTTTGACTATGCTTTTCCTAACGAATCTTTGATTTTTTTTAAAGATTGATTGAATGAAATAATATTTATTAATTGTCTATGCTGTGTCTAGATATTGGGATATATGAAAATATGAAAAGACTATAAAATTCATATAAACACAAAAAATAACACTGGGACAGTATTTGTGGCAATTAAACATTTATAGGCAGTCCTTACAGGAATTCAAAAGTAAGAGTGATCTGTGGGCCAGGATGATCAAGGAAGACTTTATAAAATGGGATACATTTAAAAAGACTGAGGGGGAACCTTCACTGAAAATAGAAGAGAAATTCTTAAATTATTTTTAAAGTACCCTTTCTTTTCTTTTCTTTTTTTTTAGATTTTATTTATTCATTTGACAGAGAGAGAGATCACAAGTAGGCAAAGAGGCAGGCAGAGAGAGAGGGGGAAGCAGGCTCCCCACCCAGCAGAGAGCCCAAAGTGGGGCTCGATGCGGGGCTTGATCCCAGGACCCTAAGACCATGACCTGAGCCAAAGGCAGAGGCTTAACCCACTGAGCCACCCAGGTGCCCCTAAAGTACCCTTTCTATATAAAGTACTAGCTAAAAAAAATACTAGCTAAACCTGTGGAAGATACAAAAATGAAATAGATAGGGATTCTATCTTCAGAGAACGTAGAAGGGAAAATGAAACAAAAGCTCACAAAGGGGGCAACTAAGTGCTCTTGCCCAGGGAATAAATCTAAATAATTTTAATAATTATTTAATAAAAATAAGTAATTAATTGATCCCTCTCATATGGGAAATAATACTTTTAATTGGTAAAAAAAGGTGTATTTACTGTAGGTTGATAGTGTGGTTAACCTAGGCTATATCCTAGGGCACTGAAATTTAGAGTGCGGAAATGTGAAATAATGGATCAAACTTACAGCATTTATTATATTACACGCTGACAACAAATATTGTCTCTTAGAACAGAAACTGAGTTTACTACCTGATTAATATCTCTTTAGTGAAAAAAAGGAACCTATAAAATGTGGCTGATTCTTAATGACTCTGCTTGCCCATATCACCAAAATTGCTAGTTTTAGCTGTGGTAGGGTGGTGTACTTAGAAAAGTCTTCATGAAAAAAAGTATTATTTGTGTTAAACTCTCAGAATTAGTTAATATTTAGACTTGCCAACATAGAGAGGAGCTATTCCAAGCAGAGATAGAAACTTGGTGTACTTAGAGCATTTGTTTCTGCTGTAGCTTTGGGTAAGAGAAATTTTTGGAAAGGTATGTGAGACCATGTCATAGAAGAGCTTTAGTATGTGTTTAGTGGCCTTGAATAAAGGTGTATGTAAGTGTTAAAAAGAAAATAATGCAATGAGACAGGGTTTTTATTGGGGCAGTCTGGAGTACCCCACATAGTTTCTATGCGGTGGCATTCTGTTGTTTAATTTACTGTAGTTCCTTATCTGACCCTGAGTTTTTATGCCTTCAGACTTTGTTAGTTTGTCTTGTCTCGGGATGGATTGACCCTCCTCAAGAAACTGAAACTGATGTCTGAATTCAGAATGCAGTTTTATTAATTTAGGGTATAGATGTCTCTAGTCAGGGTATTTGCTAGAAGTACCATAAGGGAAGTCAAAGACTAAGAAGATTTATAGTAATCATGAAATCAGATCACAGGGATTCAGATACATGCTTAAATGTTTAACAGCATTGGCCAGTAATAAGTAAATGCATCCATTTCTGTGATGGGACTATCCTACCACTGGAACCCAACAAGTCCGAAGTTCAAGGTGTTCCTTCTCCAGGTAATGCACAGATGACTCTTTTAAAGTGCTCTTTCCCTTCTATGCTTTAGGGCTAAAGCCTCCCACTTTCTTCCAATTTCTTTTTTTCAATGTTTTCATCATTCTATCACATTATAGACAAGTCTTGACTGGCCTAGAAGCCAGATTCTCTTTAATATGACAACCATTACCTGTTTCTGATCTACTGTAAATTTTAACTTTTTGAAAACAGATACAACCGAGATACTGAGTACTGCTCAAGTTTGGGTGTGTGAATGTGTGGGTGGGGAGTGGGACAGTACTGGGCAGTGCTGTTCAGTCAGTTGGAGGAGCAACAGCTATAGATTGACGAAATGTGCAGGCAGAGATTGGCCATGGCATTTTGAGAAATAGAAAGTAGAGCACTCTGGTCTCAAAATGTAGGTCTATGTTGAGAAAGGATAGAATGTCAAGCTAAAGATGAGTTAGGTTAGGTTATGGTTGAAATGCCTGAAACTAGAAATAAAAGACTTTAAGCCAGTGATTTTCCGATATCTAGCAGTGAAACTTTTTCAAGCAAAATATAGCCCAGGAAACTAGTGGTGAATGAATTCCCTTTTAAATCATCATTGTGTGATAGAAAATATATCCAAGAAGCACATCTACAAAGGCGGTCTAGTGTAATTTCATTGTATAGAGACCTGAAGAAGTTGTGGTAGAGTCTGGACCACAGCATCTATCTGCCACCTAGTTCAATCCAAGTTTTACAATACTAGTTTATATTACTCTTTTGGTTCACATTTTTCTAATTAACTTGTCTTTAATCAATGAAGAGTATGGAATACATATGGTTTTATTAATTTGGGGGAAATATTAGTACTTACTAGTTGAATTTATTTGTGTAATGTTTCAAACTTTTGTAAAATGATCTAAATCTCATTTGATACTCACAGCAACCCTGAATGGTAGGCAAGCCAGGCAGTAGTTATCCCCATTTTTACAAGTAAATAAACTTAGTTTAAGAAAAGGTAAATGACTTACCCAAGGATGTATGACTTTTAAGCAGTAGAGTTGGGACTAGAATTAGAACCTGACCTTTACTCTAGTTTTCTTATTACTGCACTATACTCTATAACCTGAATATTTAGTAAATGTTAGTAACATACCCCAGGTTCAAGGACTTAATTTAAAGCTATTTTATTGGCTTTTGTTAAACCTGAGTAGGATGTAATTGCAGAATAAATGTCATGGAATTTTTTTAAAGAGCTGAATTTGCAGATCAACAGTTTGCTTTGGTCTCCCTGGCAACAGCATTCTCCCTCTGAGAAATTTAGTGCATATAAATAAGGGGTTGAATTTATTTTACTTCTTAGAAATGAAATTCCTTATTTCTTTTTGTTTCCAGACTTCTTACATTTTCTCATCAGTTTCCACCATTTCATCTTCAAGGCATTTTTATTTATTTTAAAGAAATACATGCTTATGATTAAAAAAAAAAAGTACAAAAGAGAACATAATAGAAAACAATGTTCCTAACCACTTCTCATTTTTTATTTGCTCCTTAGAAGCCATTTTGAGCTGTTTGTTTTTAGTTATTCTCATGGTTACCATCAAAAGACTAAATGATATGCCAGTACCAGTAGTCCTTGACTTAGGTTATTATTTTTTTTTAAGATTTTATTTATTTACTTGAGAGAGAGACAGTGAGAGAGAGCATGAATGAGGAGAAGGTCAGAGAGAGAAGCAGACTCCCCATGGAGCTGGGAGTCCGATGCGGGACTCGATCCCGGGACTCCAGGATCATGACCTGAGCAATCGTCCAACCAACTGAGCCAAACAGGCGTCCTGACTTAGGTTATTATTTGTCAAATATGTGCTATAAAAACTCAGAGCTCACTTACACAATTCTCTATCTCTCCTAAATTTCAGTAGTTACGTTTTAGTTATTCTCTTAAAAGTTTAAATAATGTACTTAGTGCTAACAAAGTCTATAGAACAATAAGCCCAACTCACAAATCAGAGCTCCCAATTGACCATTTATTTTAAGAGGACACTGGCACTGACATGGATGAATTACCCCAATGTAAAGAAATCCCAGATGACCATAGTGTGCTAGATCCACACTGGGCTTCAGGAAATGTGTCTATGCCATAAATAATAAAAAGCTGGAAGATGTTAATGATATGGTGAAGATGGTGTGTTTTTCTGGCAACAACATTTAAAAAAGAAAGGCAGTTATCCATGGATAGTAGAGAAGAAGGGAGGGGAAGAGGGAGGGAAGAGGGTAGGAAGGAGGACCTGAGTAAGCAGGTTATGGTTTGAACATGAAGCAAACGAAAACAGGGCATGATTTTGAACAATGAATTGACAGAGTTTAAGAAAAAATGCATTTTGATCTCAATACCTTCAGGAAACATAGGAGGGCCTGAACAGAAGCAAATTTTATTCACAATGAACAATATTTAGATGATCTTAACTTATGTTTACATTATGTTCAATTTTGAAGATCAACCTGAAGACAAAACATAAGATTTAGTAATTTTTTTATTGTGGCGAAAAAACATATAAACTAAAATTACCATCTTAATGATTTTTAAGTGTACAGTTCAGAAGTGTTAATTATATTACATTGTTGTAAAATGGATCTCTAGAACTTTTTCAGCTTGCAAATCTGAAACCCAGCTGTTATGTAAGTCCCCTTTTACTTCTCCCCTCACTCACTGGTAATCACAATTCTATTCCATTTCTGTGAATTTGACTACTTTAGATTTAGATAGTTCATAAAAAGAGGATCATACACTATTTGTCTTTTTGTGACAGTTTATTTCACTTAGTATGATGTGTTAAAGGTTCATCTTGTTGTAGCCTATGACAGGATTTCCTTCTTTAAGGCTGAATAATATGGTCAATCACACTTCATATATCCTTTCATTCATCAGTGGACATTTGGGTTGCATCCACCCCCTGGCTGTTGTGAATAGTGCTGCTGTGAACACAGATGTGCAAATATCTCAAGACCCTGCTTTCAATTCTTAACCAACTGAGCCACCCAGACATCCCACCTGCTTTCAGTTCTTTTAGCATATACCCAGAGTGGTATTGCTGGAACCAAATGTAGATGTTATTGGGATAAATAGGGTTTTGGCTTATTGTGCTTTGTTTCATGCTACTTTCTTTCAAAAATATGTTGAAATTTCATCTAGTCCTCAGTACCCATAGACCCCTTCCCCAGTTCTTTTGCATTATGGGTTTAGTCCTTTTATACCTTTACTCTCATGTAAAAAAATTCTCAGGAAGATGAGGAGACAAGTGTTTGAGACTTTCATCTTCAACTGAAACTATTATTTTTTCAAATTAAAAATATACTTAAAACTGGAAGCAACCAAGGTGTCCTTCAGTAGGTGAATAGTTAAACAAACTTTGGTACATCAGTACAGTAGAATATTATTTATTGATTTTTTTAAAAAGTTATCAAGCCACAAAAAAGAAATAATCAAGCCACAAAAACATAGTTAAACTTTAAATACTTACTATTTAATGAAAGATGGCATTCGGAAAAAGCTACATACTGTATGACTCTATATGTCATTCTGAAAAAGGTAAAACTATAGAGAAAAATTTTTTAAAAATTACCTGGGGAAAGGAAGGAGTGAAAAAAAAAATTACCTGGGGCACCTGGGTGGCTCAGGGGGTTAAAGCCTCTGCCTTCGGCTCAGGTCATGATCTCAGGGTCCTGGGATCGAGCCCCACATCGGGCTCTCTGCTCAGCAGGGAGCCTGCTTCCCTTCCTCTCTCTCTACCTCCCTCTCTGCCTACTTGTGATCTCTGTCTGTCAAATAAATAAATAAAATCTTAGAAAAAAAAATTACCTGGGGAAAGGAAGGAGCACAAGGGATTTTTAGAGCAGTTAAGCTATACTTGTTTGATACTGTAATGTGCAATACATTATGTATTTGTTACTACCCATATGTAAACTATGGACTTTAGTTCATAGTATTGGATCAATATTGGATCAATTACAACAAATGTACCACACTAATACAAGATGTTCACAACAGGGGAAACTGAAGAGAACACCTTGTACTATCTGCTCAATTTTCTTTTTATTTATTTATTTGACACAGAGAGAAATCACAAGTAGGCAGAGAGACAGGCAGAGTAGGGGAAGGAGGCTCCCTGCCAAGCAGAGAGCCGGATGCGGGGCTCAATCCCAGGACTCTGAGACCATGAACTGAGCCCAAGGCAGAGGCTTAACCCTGAACTACCCAGGTGCCCCTATCTTTTCTTTCTTAAAGGATTTTTGATTAGTTCCTTCAAGTTTTCTACGAGGCCTATGTGGAGGGGCGCCTGGGTGGCTCAGTGGGTTAAAGCTGCTGCCTTCGGCTCAGGTCATGATCTCAGGATTCTGGGATTGAGCCCCACATGGGGCTCTCTGCTCAGCGGGGAACCTGCTTCCTCCTCTCTCTCTCTCTCTCTGCCTACCTCTCTGCCTACTTGTGATCTCTATCTGTCAAATAAATATAAAATTAAAAAAAAAAGAAAGCCTATGTGGATATATCCTTGATCTAGAATTATTTTCCCTCTATCTTTCCTGTTTAAAAAATCAGAGCCTAAAGAACCTGATGAAAAGGAATTTGTCTTCATTTGATTCTTTCAGATTTTACTTGTAAGATACATTGAACTAACCAAAGAATGTAAGTATTATATTTCACCATTTTAGATTTTCATAGTCCCTCCCTGGATTATCTATATTAGATTTCTTTAATTGTCTTAGAGAGACAGCATGATTTGCTTGTTTAATTGTTTTTACATATTTCATGTGTCTGGTTGTTTTTTATAAATATATTTTCCCCAGAATGAAAGATTGATACATAATTTAGTGCAGATTATACTAAAATATTTTTTTTCAAGGCGGCCGGTTAGCTCAGTTGGTTAGAGCGTGGTGCTAATAAAATATTTTTTTCATTAGTCAATTTCTATTTACTGTCAGTTAGTACTGAGAGAGTTAATGGAGAAAAGAATATTTTTCTGGTAGAAAAGAAGAGACAGGTAGGTCACCATAGCTAATCCTGCATGGGATTAGTGAGCACTGGATCTTACCAAACAAAACTATGGCATGGTCATATCAAATGTCCTGAAGAATATGAAAATTATAATGTAAATGAAAAATCCTATGCTTCTCAGATACATAGGCCTTTTAGCTTTCAGCTAATCATAAGATCTCTTTAATGTAAATAGTGGTTTTATTTTATGGTTTCTGCTTCACATTTTTCTCATGTCATTTTCCATCTGAAATGTTTTATTATTAATGCAGATAAAATTTAGAAAAAACCTAAATGCCTACCAAAGGGAAAGGATAAACAAATTGGAACACTGCAACAGTTGAATACACTAGATCAGGGATGAATGGATAAAGAAGTTATGGTATATATACACCATGGAATATTATTCAACCATAAAAAATGACAACACTACCATTTGTGACAACATAGATGGAGCTTGAAGGCATTATGCTAAGGGGAAATAGACAGACAAGAACAACAAAGACTATATGGTCTTACTTACATGTGGAATCTAAAAAAACCCCAAAAGACCAAAAAACACAGCAAACTCATAGATCAGATTTGTGGTTACCAGATGGGGGATATATATGCAGAATTAAAGGAAGATGGTCAAAGGGTATATAAATTTCTGGTTATAAGTCAGTACTAGGGATGTAATGGACAATATAATTATAGCTTACACTACTGTATGATATATTGGAAAAGTTGTTAAGAAAGTAGATCTAGGGGCACCGAGGTGGCTTGGTTGAGTATCCAACTCTTGGTTTCAGCTCAGGTCATGCTCTCACGGTTGGGAGATTTAGCCCCACATTGGGCTCCAGGCTCAGTGGGAAATCTGCTTAAGATTCTTTTCCACTCCTTCTCCTTTTGCTCCTTCTGTTTCTCTCTCTAAAATAAATAAATAAGTCTTTAAAAATAATAGTAGATTCTAAGAGTTTTCATCACAAAGAAAATTTTTTCCCTTTTATTGTATCTATCTAAGATGGATATTAACCAAACCTATTATGCTAATCATTTCACAATACATTGAATAGCATGAAGGTTGGGGTGCCAACACCGCAAGCAGTCGAAAATCTGCATGTAACTTTTGACTCCCCAAAAAAACTTAATAATAGGGGCGCCTGTTGGCTCAATGGGTTAGAGCCTCTGCCTTCAGCTCTCGGGTCATGATCTCAGGGTCCTGGGATCGAGCCCCATGTCGGGCTCTCTGCTCAGCAGGGAGCCTGCTTCCCTTCCTTTCTCTCTGCCTACTTGTGATCTGTCAAATAAATAAATAAAAATCTTTAAAAAAAAAACCAAAAACTTAATAATAGGCTTCTTTTCACCAGAAGCCTTAATGATAACATAGTTGAATAACACATATTTTGTATGTTATATGTATTACAAAATATATTCTTACAAAAGAATAAAGCTAGACAAAAGAAAATCATAAAGGGAAAATAAATTCACAATTTTGTACTGATTTTACTAAAAAAATTTGCATATAAGTGGACCTGCTCAGTTCAAACGTGTGTTGTTCAAAGGTTGATTGTATATATAAATTAAACCATCATGCTGTGTATCTTAAACTTACAGTGATCAGTTGTTTCTCAGTAAAACAGGAACAAAAAACATATATATAGATCTATATTTATTGAAAGGATATCCAAGATATATTAAGTGAAATAAGCAAGTTGCAGAACAGTTTGTGCCATATGATACCCTATATATAAAAAAAAAAGAAAGCAAAACTCTCTCCAGTAAAGATCTGGAAGGATACATCACAACAGTACTGGCTCCCCCTACAGGAGGGGCCAGGGACGGATGGTAATAGTCAAAGACCTGTTTAGCTTTATACGAATTATTAGGGTTTTTTTTTTTTAAGATTTTATTTATTTATTGATGGAGACACAGCAAGAGAGGGAACACAAGCAGGGAAGGTGGGAAAGGGAGAAGCAGGTTTCCTATTGAGCAGGGGACCCAATGTGGGGCTCGATTGGAGGACTTTGGGATCGTGACCTGATCTGAAGGCAGACACTTAATGGCTGAGCCACTGAGGCGCCCCTGTATTATTAGTATTTTATTAAGTAGGAAAATGTATGAATATAGTTCAAAATTAATAATAATATTTAAAATACAAATAAAGAGGGGCACCAAGGTAGCTCAACTTTTTAAGCATCTGACTCTTCATCTCAGCTCGAGTCTTAATCTCAGGGTGGTGAGTTCAAGCCCTGCATTGGGCTCCATGCTGGGTTTGAAGCCTACTTAAAAAATAAAATAAGATACAAATGGGGCACCTGGGTGGCTCAGTTGTTAAGCATCTGCCTTGGGCTCAGGTCATGATCCCAAGGTCCTGGGATCGGCCCCGAATTGGGCTCCATGCTCAGCGGAGAGCCTGCTTCTCCCTCTCCCACTCCCTCTGCTTGTATTCCCTTTCTCACTGTGTCTCTATCAAATAAATAAATCTTTTTTAAAAAATGATACAAGTAAAGAACAATTAATGGTCAACTATCTGACACTGCTTTTTAAGAGCCATAGAAATTGAAAGTCAGGAAGACTACGTAACAAATAGAATTGGAGCTGGGCCTTGAAGAATAAATAAGATAGAAATAGATGATGAATATGGGGACAGGAAATTTAAGGTGGGAGAAATAGAAAAATAAAATGGAAAACGAAACTGATCAGGGAAATGAAACTGAATGGGCAGTGTACAAAAGAATAATGAAGATTTTTTTTTTTTAATTTTAGCTCAAGTATAGTGTATGGACTGCTGTGGCAGTGAAGATTACATAAAGGAGGAGCTCCTGGGTGTCATCTGCATTTGGCCCAGGGCTAGATCCCAGGGTTGAGCTCTCTGCTCAGTGGGAAGTCTGCTTCTCCCTCTCCCAATGACCCTCCTCTTGCTCCTGACCTCATTGGCGGTGCTCTCTCTCTCAAAGGAATAAATTTTTTAAAAACAATCTAAAAAAAAAAAAAAGATTACGTAAAGGAAAAAGGAAATCTCTTGTTTATTGAGTGATCATGTGCCAGCTATCCAGATATGTTAATAGATGCTTTCATATAAAAAAAACAAAAACAAAACAAACAAACAAACAAAAAAACCCAAAACTCTTAATCTTTCAAGGATTGTTTGAGGTAGTTATTCCCATTTTTTTTTTTTTAACCCTGTATCCAAACTTAGATTCAGAGAAATGGAGAGAGTATTTCAATCTGAAAATATTTTGATCTCTGGCTTTTGGAACCTAATTCCTAACCTTTATATTTGATATAAATGGAACTGGGCTTTAGTGTTGGTTCTTGGCTGATTAGTCTGGCAGTATGTAATTAGGATGAGATGGGTTGGAGATGTGGAGGGTAGCTGGAGACTCTTCTAGAATTATGGGTAACAGAGTTTTACATTAGGATGATTATAGAGCCTTCCAATGAATTAAAGAAGTAATGAGCCTTTTTAATAAATTGACCTCTCCTTTATAAAAACACAGAATGAGGGGTGCCTGGGTGGCTCAGTGGGTTAAAGCCTCTGCCTTCGGCTCAGGTTATGATCTTGTGATCTCTCTGTCTCTGTCAAATAAATAAACAAAATCTTAAAAAAAAATAAATGAAAATACAGAATGATAAGCATCTCCTATTTTGTTACAATATTTTCCTAAATTTGAATCCGATCTCCTTTTAAAAGAAATAAATTACAGGTTCAGTTTAAATTCCCATATCCACTTAACTGATCCCATTTTCCTCTCCTTCCATTTTTCTCCGAAGTAAACAAGGCATATCTAAGAATACTAGAGTTTTGTCTAAATTTCCTCTTTGGTTGAAAATAGCTTTGTTTTTCATTTAATTCAAAGTCAAGATAACCTTGGAAGCTGAACAGCTCCTTTAAAAAAAAAAATCACTTGGTCAAAACTATTTCAGTGCCTGAAAATACTCAAATCCCAAAATTGAAGTATTGTGTTTTTTATAATATGTAAATACTTAATATATAATTTTTAAAAATATTTTATTTATTTATTTGACAGAGATCACAAGTAGGCAGAGAGGCAGGCAGAGGAGAGGAGGAAGCAGGCCCCCTGCTGAGCAGAGTCCAATGCAGGGATCTATCCCAGGACCCTGAGATCATGACCTGAGCCGAAAGCAGAGGCTTAACGCACTGAACCACCCGGGTGCCCCCCCTTTTTTGATAATACTCTCATCAGGTCCCAATATTCTTATCACTAGTGTATTACAAATGAGGAAACTAAAGAACAGAGAGGTTCAATTACTTGTCCAAGATCACGCAGCTAGTTAATGGTGGCTGTGGGATCAGAACCCAGGCAGATGGGCTCTATTCGCCGAAGCCCCGTGATAGTGGTTTAAACTCTTTCTGGACCTGAAGATATAGGGGGAGACTGGAGTGGAGTTTAAGCATAACAAACTGGGTGTGTGTGTGTGGCTTTGTTACATGCCAAGTACTGTTCTGAGCTTTTTTTTTTTTAATTTGAGAGAGAGAGAGCAGAAATGGAGAGGGGAGGAGAAGAGGGAGAAGCAGGCTCCCCGCTGAGCAGGGAGCCTGATGTGGGGCTGGAGCCCAGGACCCTGGGATCATGACCTGAGCCGAAGGCAGAGCATTTAACCCACTGAGCCACCCAGGTGCCCCTATAACTTTGAAAATGTGGATACTGTTAACTTTTGCCTAAATAGTACCAGAAGGTATAGTTCCTTAACAAAATGCAAGTCAACAATAAAATAACATCAAATACAACCTAAGATGTTCACTAGGTAGAAATGTCATATTTTACGGGGCGCCTGGGTGGCTCAGTGGGTTAAAGCCTCTGCTTTCGGCTCAGGTCATGATCCCAGGGTCCTGGGATCGAGCCCCATATTGGGCTCTCTGCTCAGCAGGGAGCCTGCTTCCTCCTCTCTCTCTGTCTGCCTCTCTGCCTACTTGGGATCTCTGTCTGTCAAATAAATTAAAAATCTTAAAAAAAAAAAAGAGAAATGTCATATTTTACAAAGATAGTAAGTTTCATTTGTGATTTCTGTAAAATTAGATTCATACTTACATAGAATTATGATTTAAATATCCCAAACATCAAGGAACTTTTACATAATTATCAGGAAAAACTTAAAAGTAAGAGAGTTGATATGCTACTACAGTGCATCTCACACCCATGACTTTATTTTTGTAATTTGCATGTCTTTAAAAAAAAAAAAACTCTGCTTCATGAAGAGAATTAGGTATCTTTCAAGTTTTGTATTTTTAACATTAAATTATATTTTTCAAATGTTTTATAAAGGTAATTGAAAAAACCCACCTAATATTGTTTGTTATTAATTCATACTTTATAATGTAAAACCCTGTGCTTCTGGGTTTATGCATATTTCCTCTACTTCATACTCAGCTTTAGGGCTTTTCTATATACTTTTTTTTAAAGTCAGGCTTATTGAGGTATAACTTGCATTTACATAATGGACAGTAAGTTTCATTCTTTTAAGTGTTCCATTTAATGAATTTTGAAAAGTGTATACAATTGAATAACAATCAACATCACAAAGAGCATTTGTATCACTGCAAAAAGTTCCCTCCTGCCCCTTTTGTAGTGAATCCCCTTGCTCCAACCCCTTTCAATCACTGATCTAATTTTGTCCTGTAGTTTTTGTTAACTGAGATACTATTCACATAATGTGAAATAAAATTTACCACTTTAAAATGAATGATTCAGTGGGTTTTAGTATATTCAAGGGGTTGTGGCTTGTTACCACTATCTAATTCCCAAACATTGTAATCATCCCAGAAAGAAACCCCGTACCCATTAGTAGTCACTCCCTGTTCCTCCTCCCCCACCCCAGCTCCTGACAACCACTCATCTGTCTAAATTTGCCTATTCTGGACCTTTCATATAAATGGAAGTATACTATTGTTGTATGTGACTTTTGTGTCTGCATTCTTTCACTTAGCATATTTTCAAAGTTCATCTATACTGTAGCACAAATCAATACTTATTACAGTGAATTGTCTATTTATATATCTTCTTTAGTGAATCCTTTGCCTTTTTTTAAAATTTTTTTAAAGATTATATTTATTTGAGAGTAGGAGAGAGCATGAGCAGGTGTGCTACCAAGGGGCAGAAGGAGAAGCAGACTCCACACTGAGGAGAGATCTTGACTCTGGGTTTATTCCAGGGGCTTGATCCCAGGACCCCAAGTTCGTGACCCTAGTGGAAGTCAGATACGCAACCAACTGAGCCATTCAGGGATCCCTCCTTTGCCCCTTTTTAAATTGGGTTGTCTTTTTATTGTTGAGTTGTAATAGTTCTTTATTGTCCCTATAATTTGCCTTTACAGAAATCATGCAATATGTAGACTTTTCATGTCTAGCTTCCTTCACTTAACATAATGCTTGTGAGATTTATCCATTTTGTTGCCTATTTCAGGAGTTTATTCCTTTTTATTGCTAAATGTTATTCCATTTTACGGATATACAACAATTTTTTTTACTCATTCACCTGTTGATGGACAGCAGGTTTCCACTGTTGAGAATAAATCTATTATTAAAATTCATTTACAGAAAAAAAATTCATTTACAGGTCTTTGTGTGAACATGTTTCAAACATTTCTCTTGGGTAGATGCCTCTTGGAATTACTATTAAAAATTTACTGAGAAATTTAAAAATAATTATTGGCTGTTGAATTTTTCAAATGCTTTCTCTGTATCTACTGAGGTGATTTTTCTATTTTTTTTTTAATTAAGACTTTATTTTTTATTTTTTAAAAAATATTATTTATCTATTTATTTATTTATTTGACAGACAGAGATCACAAGTAGGCAAAAAGGCAGGCAGAGAGAGAGGAAGGGAAGCAGACTCCTGGCTGAGCCGACAGCCCAATTCGGGGCTCAATGTGGGACTCGATCCCAGAACGCTGGGATCATGACCCGAGCCAAGGCAGAGGCTTTAACCCACTGAGCCACCCAGGTGCCCCAACACCTTATTTTTTAAGAAGCAGTTTTAGTCAAGAAAAGTATGTGTCAGAATACATAAAGAAAAACAACAAACATTTGAAATGCTTTATTTTGATTGCCTTATATGAGAAATATTTTTTGTTTAAAGCTTAATACATACTTGAATATGACTATGTTATTGAACAGTAAAGAAAAAAGACTATGCCTATGTAATCTTCAGTTTTGAAATATAATCAACATTTTGGTCTTCATAATAATTTTGATATATTTAGTATTATACTTAAATGATAATATAGTATATTTGGAATTGTATTTTCTGCTTTTTGAGTAGTTAGAATCTTTATTTCCTGGATACAATTTTTATATTAATTAACTGGTTATTTCTCAAATTTTATTAAGCCAATTCTTATTAATGACAACTCATTTTATATGACAAGAATAGTCATTCGAATTTATTTAAGCCAATTTAATTTATGCTAATTTCTATAATCTTTTTAAATGAGAAATTATTTTACTTATATCTGTAATCTAAAACACAAAACAAATGAACAAACAAAAACCAAAAACAGACTCATAAATACAGAGAACAAACTGGTGGTCCCCAGAGGGGAGGGGGTGGGGGCATATGCAGAATACGCAAGAGGGATTGAGAAATACAAACTTCTAGTTATAAAATAAACAAGTCATGGAGATGAGGAGTATAGCACAGGGAATATAGTCAATAATACTGTATTGTATTAACATATGGTGACAGATGGTATAACTACATTTATCATGGTGAGCATTGTGTAATCTATTGAATTTTCAAATCACTATTTTATACTTAAAACAATATAATGTATGTCAATTATACTTCTGTATGAAAAATAAATTTTAAAGATGGAGAAATAAAATTTAGAATTATACAAAGACCTTTAAATGGGAAAAAATTATTGATTAGCAAGAGTATATTTTGGACTCAATAAGGAAGCAGCTGGTTGGGAAAACATGTTCTACTCCAAGTCTCTAGATTTGGATCTTCAAACTGGCTGACCCTCAGAAGTAAATGTCAGTTGTGTTTACCCTTTGGATTTTCAGATTGCAGTTTCCTATTTTAACTTCTGTTTAGAAATAAGCTTTAATATTTTTTCTGTAGTTTTATAAAATGGGTATTTATTGTTTAGACAGCAGCTTCTGTCAGTAAAATTTTAAAATGTTATTTGTAGCTTTGCAATTTTAGCTATATTTGAGCCACTAAAAAGTCAATTTTGTATATTGACTCATCCTATTTTTTTCTTTTTACTTTTTTTTTTTTTTTTTTTAAGATTTTATTTATTTGACAGCCAGAGATCACAAATAGGCAGAGAGGCAGGCAGAGAGGGAGGGAGGAAGCAGGCTCCCCGCTGAGCAGAGGGCCCGATGCAGGGCCCGATGCAGGGCCCGATGTAGGGCTCGATCCCAAGACCTGGGATCATGACCTGAGCCGAAGGCAGAGGCTTTAACCCACTGAGCCAACCAGGCACCCTTTCTTTTTACTTTATTACTTGTTTCAGGGGTACAGGTCTGTGATTTATCCATCTTACACAAGTCACAGTGCTCCCCAAAGCACATACCCTCCCCAGTGTCCATTGCCTCATCTTTATATATATAACAATATTAAGGTTTGGATTGTGAATATATATTGTGTTTTTTTAGATCTGTTCTAATCTTCTAAACAATGAAGGTCACATTTTAAATTATTTTTATGCTGTTAGGTTTAGTACTAGAATATTAATAGAGTAGATTCAAGTTGTATAAAAATTATACAAATATTAGGTTTATAAAAGAAGTAGGAACTAAGATTTATAGGTGAATTCCTCATTGATAAACTTGATTTGTTTTATATAATGATGATTAATTACTTTTACATCCTTTTATACATATTTACATTTATTACACATAAATAATACAGAAACCCTCTAATTACGTACAGAATAGGTTCAGAAAAGCTTGCGTGAGTCCAAAAAAATTCTTCGTAAGTGAGTACTAATACTTTCATTTCATGGCAGGCAGGGTTGGAGTGACTTTGGTCTGGTATATAGCTTTATTCACATCTATGAGAGTTTGTAAGAAGTTTGTTAGAAGAGGTACTTCTATGTGTGTGTGTGTGTGTGTGTGTGTACTGCCACTTTTGTGTGTGTGTGTGTGGAAATTGGTTCTTTCATGTTTTCTTTGAATTTGGGCCTTATGGACTACGCTATGGAAAAAACAGAACTCCACAGAGTTTTATGTAAGAAGATACTTTCTTTTCTTCATTTCAGCTATATAAAGTTGCAGCAATCCATAGGATTAGAACCTAAAGGAAAATTTTGGGTAAACAGGTAAAATTTGAAAATAATGCCTGGCTTTAATTCTGTATTCTTTAGCTTACTGATTTCCTACTCAACAATCAGCTTTACTCCTGATGAAGTATAGAAAATGCTAGCAGTCACTAAAATCTTTTTGGATTTTCTTCAGGATTACTTTTTTGGGGTACTGAAATTATTAGGATTCTAAAATATTCTGGCTAAGAGCAAATTTAGTTCAGATTGAATGCATTTACTTTCTAAATAATTAATTTTCATTTTATATGTAGATCAACAAGTGCATTAGCAAAAAGTATGTACATCATATAACTTCTCCACAGACTTACAGTATAATTTGAGATGCTTTCTCTACAGTTGACACCAGTTGAATCATTTTTTTCTCTTTAGACTGATTAGGCTGTTCCTACTCTCAAGTAATAAGTGCGTTATAAATAAGGTAGCACATTTATTAAGCAAACAATAATTTGTATTTGAGGAAGATCCAATGTATGTTTTATTAATAGCCCTCTGTGGGTGCTGTTCTAAAAAGAACAATTTGTGAGGTAAAAAGTAGACATACAAGTATTTTTCCCTCAGCAATCATAGATACTTACCTAGTTTTTACCATAAAATAAGTAAGACATCATAAAATATCCAAACAGTACCAAGGCTGTACAAGTAAAAATAATTGCAATAAAATAAAATAATATAAATTGTAATAAAATAATTACAATCAAAAATAATTCTACCTCAGACCTCACTCCTGGTTTCCCCATCAGAGATAATCACTATTTTTAGTCTCTTACATTTGCATGGAGTATTTCTGGAATGATATATATGTATACACATACCTCTTTTTACACAGATTAAAGCACTTTATACACGCTTCTGCTTTTCACTTAATACATCTGACTTCTCTGTAGAAATAGTATTTAAAAATAATTTGTAGTTCTTTAGAACCTTCATATATGATAGCTTATAAAAATCATAATCATTTGAAGATTTTAACAACAAAATACAAAAAAAAACCAACAAAAAAATACAAATTCATCTGAATGGAAAATATAATCATGGCTACATAGAGAGCCCTTTAGGTATATATATATATTTTTTTTTTTTTAAAGATTTTATTTGTTGATTTGACAGACAGAGATCACAAGCAGACAGAGAGGCAGGCAGAGAGAGAGAGGGAAGCAGGCTCCCTGCTGAGCAGAGAGTCCGATGCGGGACTCAATCCCAGGACCCTGAGATCATGACCTGAGCCAAAGGTAGCGGCTTAACCCACTGAGCCACCCAGGTGCCCTAGGTATATTTTAAAACATTTGAGACATCAGTATCTAATTTAAAATTGTCTACCTATGAAATAGTGGAGAAACCTAAAGTAGATTTCATATGCCTGTCACTGTAATCGCTAGCACTGTTTACAATAAAAATATATTTATGTCTAATGCATCATGATTTTTAATCCATTTTTATTTTTCCTCTAATTTACAGGCTCTTTCAGAACCAGGAATTAGGTTAGGACTGGTTGTGATGTTTATAACAGAGAATAGAATTTTTAGGCCCTACTCTAGTAGCTGTGCAGTTGAACATTAGGAAGTACTCAGTAACCTAATAGTATTCATGTCTGGTAGATCATTTTTATTTAGCTGTAATTAAAAAGAATAATGATTTACCTTATAGTTGGAGTTTATTATTATTAGAAGCATTATTAGCCTGCTCTACATAATTGTTTTGTTGTTTATAGTGAGGTGGTATAGGATTTAGAGCCAGACCAACCTGAATTCAAATCCTGTCTAGACCTCTAATATTTGCTCAGTTACTAGGCTCCCTCTCTAAATCTTAAGTTCTTTATCAATGCAATGGTAATAATACTACTACCAGTAAAATGCTGCAATCAACATTCTTACATGAATAAATCTTTTTGTTTGGGTGAAGATATTGCTGTGGACAGAGAAATTTATGGGCCAAAATGTACATGCAGTTTAAATTTTGATAGTGGCTGCAAACTCTAAAAGGACTACCCCAATTTTTAAAATTATTTATTTAATTTTAGTAATTTCTGTGTCCAGTGTGGGGCTCAAACTCAATCCCAAGATCAGGAGTCATATGCTCTTCTAACTAAGCCAGTCAGGTCCCCCAGGACTACCCCAATTTCAGTGTCACTAACTATGTGACACTGTCATGTACCCTCTACAGAATGCAGGTGTTTTTAGTGTTTAATTTTTGCCATTCTTATGCTTTCTTTTTTTAAGATTTTATTTTATTTATTTGACAGAAGAGAGATCACAAGTAGGCAGAGAGAAAGGGGGAAGCAGGCTCCCTGCTGAGCAGAGAGCCTGATGTGGGGCTCCATCCCAGGACCCTGAGATCATGACCTGAGCCTAAGGCAGAGGCTTAACCCACTGAGTGACCCAGGTGCCCCTTACATTTGTATTTAAGTGTTAGCCCTCTTCAAGTCTCTTTGACCTCTATCAAATCTGGTGGTATCTTAGACATTAGAATAATAAATAGTAGCACAGGTAATCTTATTGCTTAGATTCTTATCTTAATAGCTATTCCTATTTTGGGGCATCAGGGTGGCTCAATTGGTTAAGCATCTGCCATCTGCCATATGCCTGATCTCAGGGTCCTCTGCCCCTCCCTGGCTTGTGCACATGGCATGCTTTCTTTCTCTCTCTCAAATAAATAAAATCTCGAAAAAAAAATAGCTATTCATATTCTTATATAGCCTGTGTATTTGCTAGTGTGTGCCATTTATAAAAGGGAGATTCCTTGAGTTAAGGTTTTATGTAAGATACATACATATATATATATATTATATCTATATTAAAGATTTATATATATATATTATATATATATTAAAGATTTTATTTATTTGACAGAGAGAGAGATCACAAGTAGGCAGAGAAGCAGGCAGAGGAGGGGGAAGCAGGCTACCCCCCCAGTAGAGAGCCCGATGCGGGGCTCAATCCCAGGACCCTGAGACCATTACCTGAGCCAAAGGCAGAGGCTTAACCCACTGAGCCACCCAGGCGCCCCAATCTATTTTTATTTTACAGGCTATTTTTAGCAGATTACAATTTCAGTTAATCAGAATTTCCATTAGTTTGTGGCATGTACTCTGGTTACTTTAATTCCACTATAGCCAGAAAACTTTTCTGTTTGTTTGTTTGTTTATTTATTTTAAAAAGATTTTATTTATTCATTTGACAGACAGAGATGACAAGTAGGCAGAGAGGTAGGCAGAGAGAGAGGAAGGGAAGCAGTCTCCCTGCTGAGCAGAGAGCCCAGTGCAGGGCTAGATCCCAGGACCCTGAGATGACCTGAGCTGAAGGCAGAGAGGCTTTAACCCACTGAGCCACCCAGGTGCCCCCTTTCTGTTTAAATATATATTAATGTGTCTTTATTTCTTTGCAAGTACAAATATACTCTCATATTTAGCACCTTGTAGGTGCCTTGGTTTATCATTTGGAATATTCATTATTGTATAGGCTATAGACATAGAAGATCTAAGTTGTTAGTATGGACTAAATCCATACTACACAAAGTATGGAAGGGAGAAGTTGTGGTTCACTTTATTTTCGTAATATCTGACTCTGACTCTTAAAAAGAAAATACTGGAAAATCCCATACAAATTTTAGTCCAGTTTTTTGTTACATTTCTATTTTAAGTTAATTGTTTGTGAGGTACTATTTCAGTCAGGGGCATCCTTGAGCTTTATGAAAATAAGGTAAAAGATGTGATAATGAAACACAGAATTCTAAAATGTAGATGTTGGGGGCGCCTGGGTGGCTCAGTGGGTTAAGCCGCTGCCTTCGGCTCAGGTCGTGATCTCAGGGTCCTGGGATCGAGTCCCGCATCGGGCTCTCTGCTCAGCGGGGAGCCTGCTTCCCTCTCTCTCTCTCTCTGCCTGCCTCTCTGTGTACTGTGATCTCTCTCTGTCAAAAAAAATAAAAAATAAAAAATAAAAAAATAAATAAAATGTAGATGTTGGTGTGTTCTGCTCAGCAAGCCAAGTTTGGACTGAATTTTCATTCTCATTCTTATCTAAGTCCACGTGTAATATCTAAGACCATCTTATGGTCATCTTTAGTGTAGATACATTGAGTGGTTTTCTGTGACTTTAAAGAGCAGGAACACTTATCTGGTCACTTTGAATCACAGAGATTTGGGAAGTGGTTGGTAAGTGTCTGTTGATGGCTTTTACCCAATAGCTTCCACATTTCTTTTAACACTTAATAGAGACTCTAATTAATGTTGTTTTTTTACTAAGAGGCTTATTTTGGATTCATAGCTCTTAAGTTTATCAATTTGTTAAAAAAACTCTTGAATAGTATTACCAAAAATGCTGTGATAATTAGAGATATGTAAATGGACTCCAGTAAGGGCCTGGCTCCTTGGGGGACTCTGGAAAGGGCCAGGTATTGTTTTATTATATATACTGATATTGATCATTAGCACCGTGGAATCTATAGTGTGTCTAGAACCTTGTGATATACACATAACACTTCCTGGCTCATATTAGAACCCTGCTTGTGATCCTGATTAAGTCTTAATACCTTTTTTTATAGAATCCCAAAACAAAAGAGCAAATTGAAAATCTGTTACGGAATGGGATGAACAAGGAGCTCCGGGATCGTCTTTGTTGCCGAATGACTTTTGGGACTGCAGGACTTCGTTCTACTATGGGGGCAGGATTTTGCTATATTAATGACCTTACAGTAATACAGTCAACACAGGTAAGAATTACAAAGTACTATACGTATACTTCTTAATCACACTATTTTTTGGCTTTCTAAATTACGTTGTGCCTTTATAAAAACAAAAAACAAAGTTTATATCTAGGAAGGTACTTTTTTAAGTAAAAAATGTGGAATAAATCCTGATCTTTGGTCTTGCATAAGATTTATTTTAGAAGGCATTTGTCTAACTTCCAGGTTATAGACTAACTTTCTGATTGAGTTCTTTTGGTGACCATATTCAAACTCTTGACATTGTTAATTTGCATTTGAAATCAGGAAATGGATATTGACATTTCCAACTGATAGAAAGAAACAAACTTAGAAAAAAGAGAATTACTCATTTTGGCATATGGCCATTGATAAAGATTAACCAGAGTATTTGGAAAATGTAGTTAAAAATATTTACCTTTAACATGGTTTTCCATATCCATGAGAGTTCTTTAAGAATGTCCATATCCATGAGAGGTTTTTTAAATTTAAATTCAATTAGTCAACATATAATACGTCCTAAGTTTCAGATGTAGAGTTCAGTAATTCATCAGTTGCGTAGAACACCCAGTGCTTATCACATCGCATGCCCTTCTTAATGCCCATCACACAATTACCCTACTCCTCTGCCCACCTCTCCCCCAGTAACCCCCAGTTTGTTTCTTATAGTCCATGAGAGTTCCTTAAAACAGCTTATGATATGCTACAATTTATTTCTCCCCATTTTTATGCAACATAGAAACAGATTACTTTCTTTTTCTAGTGAATCATTCCTACTGCTTCAAGGAATTGTATACTTTTGAGGCTAAAATGCATTTAGCATATACTAAAAATAGTTCTGGACTAGAGGATTGCTCAGTAGATATAAAGATATAATTCAAATCAATAGCGCCAACAGTAAATCATCCTTAGCCTTGTTCTGAGGGAATTCTCTAAAGGCAAAGGCTAATGCAGGGGATGGGGAAGAACAGACGACAAGATGACTAAATAGGTAGGATACGTGGCACTTCTGCACCCGTCTCCTTTCTTTCCCTCATCTAGAGTTGTGTCAGCTCACTCTTTAATAAATTTATTTCCTTATAGGCTTTTAATAAAGGAAGATTCCTTGACTTTACAAAAAGGATTGGAGGAGGTGTTTCAAAATCATTTTCTATGGAAATGTAAAGTGTTACTAGACTTGAGATTCCATTATGTGAAGTGGAAAAGCCTAATGGAATCTGATTCTTAAGCCCTAGCCCTTTTCAGAATCTAGGTTTATGGGGAGAAGCAAAGGTGATTTTTAAACCAGAGAATAGTAGGAAGTTCTGTGAGATTTGAGGATAGCATCATCTTTAGAAATAAATAAATTGGTGAAACTAACCAGCGTGGGTTATAGCAAGCATGCGTGCACGCACACATCCACAGACTCACACCCACAGTCACAGGGAGTATAACTAGAGCACAGGGGTGCAAGAGCACAGACTCTGGAGATCCTAAGCAGTCCAGGTTCAGCCACTTGCTGCTGACAAAATCCAAAGGCAGAGAAACAGAGTGGTGGTGAAACAAGAAAGGAATTTCAGTGTGCCCAACACCAGGAAGACAGTGGACTTAACATCTCAAAGACTGTCTCCAAAGGGCTGAAAAAATTTCTACGTTTATATAAGGAAAGTGTAGGACAAAAGTAGTGCGTATATGCAGGTGGGCAGTAAAGGTCAGGTCAGTCGCTGTCTTGGGGTCACTCATGCAGGGTCTTGCTGGCATTATTGGAGGGGTAGGTAGTTTGGGCTCCTATCACAAGATGCTTTGCCAGCTGGGGTTTCTGCCTGATTTAAGAGATTAGCTGGAGAGAAGAGCTTAATCAAATACCAAGTATAGACTAAGGCTGAAAGGGAGGTGTTTGAGGTTGTCTTTCAGGAATAGGTTGGAAAGAATAATTATATCTGAAAGAGGGGTCCAGAAGTCACTGGGGCCTCATGGTGCTGCCACATATTGTCTTAGCTGAGCCTGCCATATAATAGCTTTCAGTAAATTTAGGTGAATTTAGGCCTTGGGCAAGTCATTGAGTGGAGCTTCAATCTTATTCTGTCTGCTCTTTTCTTTGAAAAGTTGTTGAAGGACAGACAAAAATGGGAAAGGTATCTTCATTTTTTCTTTTTGGGGTTGTAAGGATTAAATGTGCCAACATTTGTGAAAGTGGTTTTAAAGGACTGTAAAATATGAAGTGTTATTTTTAGAGATGAAAGCATTTATTAAAGTTAGCAAATCATTCATAGGACACTTAAATGGTTCTAATTTATTGTGATGTTTTCAGTATTAAATACTTTCATTTCTTTTTTTGTCACCATCGGCTGCAATTTTTCCTAGTTTATGAAATTTTCTTTCTGTGAGATTTTAGAACTAAGGAATTGCAAATGGGATCAGCCATCTTAAGAAATGTTCTAATGAAAAAAAAAAAAAGGAAAAAAGAAATGTTCTAATGGGGCACCTGCGTGGCTAAGTTGATAGAACATGCACACTTGGTCTTGGGGTTGGGGGTTTGAGCCATGTTGGGTGTAGAGGTTACTTAAAATTAATGAAAGAAAGGGAGAGAGGGAGGGAGGAAGGAAGGAGGAAAGGAAGGAAGGAGGAAAGGAAAGACAGAAAGAAAGAAAAGAAAAGAAAGAAGGAAAAGAAAGAAAAGAGAAAGAGGAAGGAAAGAAGGGGAAGAGGAAAGGAAAGGAAGGAAGGAAGAAAGGAAGGAAGAAAGAAATGTTCTAATGAAGGTTTATGTTGCTGATTTAAAATGTTTGTGTCATGAATAGGTCAAATCTTTTGTTTGGCTTCAGTCTTGAAATTTAGCAGGGCCTAAAATGGTCAAAATTTTGTTGTCTACAGCCAAAAGGCAAGAAACAATTTCTTTTGGTTCTTCTAACAATTTTTTTTTTTTTTTAACCATACTGACTCTCTTGCCCCTTCTTTTTTCCCTAATGTTTTATGTATTGTATTGGCTTTCATAGTTACTTAATTGATATTTCTGTGGTATTAAATGTGTCTGACACTTGAGGGAATAAATGTTTGTCCTCTCAGATTTGAGGACTGAACAATATTGTTCCCACACTGGTAAACACAAGCATAAAGGTGGAAGCCAGTTCCCTGTGAGCCAATAAACTGCACACAACACATAAAAATAATGGATTTTAAATGGTGGAAAATGCAGGAATTAGTCAGGAACTAATCTTTTGTGTTTATCTGCTTCAGGGAATGTACAAATACCTTGAAAGATGTTTCTCAGACTTCAAGCAGAGAGGCTTTGTTGTTGGGTATGACACCCGGGGTCAAGTAACTAGCAGCTGCAGCAGCCAGAGGTACAGTGTGAATTGTTTCAGAGATTAAGTTGGACTGGAATAAAACCTGAAAAACAATTAGTGGTAGGATTTCTGACCAGGAAACTGTCAACTAGAAATGGGATCACATGCTGATGTTTATTTTAGAGCTGAAATGGGAGCATGTTAAAGCTTCTATTATAACCTTTTGCTCTTACAGGCAGAATTAAAATTTTAAATATTTAGAGTTAGTATTTAGAATGACATAATGGTTTATGTTGTGATTTTAATATTTTGGCACAAGTATCAGGTAGGAGTGATTGTATAACTTGTATTCTCTCATTGTACTCACATTTAGTTAGTTTTAGGGCATTTTCACACATAGATAATCAGGAGATAGCAATATTTTTTTCAGGGTTTAATTATTTTTGTTTCTTGAATTCTCTTAATTCACTTTCCTCAATTCTTTTTGCCTTTCGTGGGTTTTATTTCTTGGTAAAGAAAGATGAATGAGGAAAAAGAAAGAAATTAAGATATCAGTTCTATTTCTTATTAAATACCTTTTCAAAAAATCTTATTTAACATTTTTAAGTTGGGACATGAAGCCCAAATAACCAGTGATTGTAAGAATTTGTTGTATTAGGCTACTACATATTCAGAATAATTACAATATGAAACATTTATTTTGTGGAGGGTTGGGTTTTAAAATGTGTGGTAAGCTAAGGACTAAGTGAAATCTCTATTTTTGTTTTTAGACTTGCTAAACTCACTGCTGCAGTCTTACTAGCCAAAGATGTTCCTGTGTACCTTTTTTCAAGATATGTTCCTACACCTTTTGTAGTAAGTGTGTCATGTTATTGATTGTACACTTTGTTGCTCCTAAAAAGATTTCTTTTTTTTTTTTTTCCCTAAAAAGATTTCTTAATTCAACTGGGATTCAAATCTTTGTCATGCTTATAGTTCTATATTAAGTGATATGAAAGACAAAAGGAAGGAAAACAAATTTTGCTCTGAGTTTATTTTCACTGAACAAGCGTGTGTTGACCCACCAAAGAATTTGATCTATAACAAGATGACAAGTCCACAGTCATGGTCTGATATTTTAATACTCTTCTTCCAGAAACTGGTTTATCAGGCAGATTAAAATGGCTGAGGAGGGGCGCCTAGGTGGCTCAGAGGGTTAAGCCTCTGCCTTCGGCTCAGGTCAGGATCTCAGGGTCCTGGGATCGAGCCCCGCATCAGGCTCTCTGCTCAGCGGTGAGCCTGCTTCCCCCCTCTCTTTCTGCCTGCCTCTCTGCCTACTTGTGATCTCTGTCTGTCAAATAAATAAAATCTTTAAAAAAAAAAAAAGAAATAAAATAGCTGAGGAGAGATTTGGACACACTATTAGCATGCTTGATCTGAGTGTGTGTGTGTGTGTGTGTGTTTGTGTGTGTGTGTGTGTGTAAACACTGTATTTAGTAGTGGTAGGATATTCTTTTTTTTTTTAAGATTTTATTTATTTATTTGAGAGAGAGACAGTGAGAGAGAGCATGAGCGAGGAGAAGGTCAGAGAGAGAAGCAGACTGGGAGCTGGGAGCCCGATGTGGGACTCGATCCTGGGACTCGATCCTGGGACTCCAGTATCATGACCTGAGCTGAAGGCAGTCGTCCAACCAACTGAGCCACCCAGGCGTCCAGGATATTCATTTTTATCAAGCAGGGGATAAAAGGAAATTTCAGTAAATACCAGAGAACTGCTTATCAAGCCGTAGTTCTGGACCTCAATGCAATGAGATCAGAGATAAGAAACTCATAAAACCCCATGTGTTTGGAATTTTTAAAACATAATTCCTGGGTTAAGGAAGATACAATAATGAAGATTAGAAACTACAGGCAGTCCTTGCTTTGAGTGATATTGTAGGACTGTAAAGATAACTATCAGCTGAAACCATGCACAGTGATCCTTAATAATCAAAGGGAAAATTACAGCTGTTCTGCAAACTTTAAAGTTTTTTGTCCAAATTTTAAGAATACCCTATTCTTGGTTAAAAATGTAAGGAAAAGAAAAAAATAGTAAAATTAATACTTATGTAGTACATTGTAATTAAAACATTAAAAACATTGAGAATAAAGTGTTTTATTTCTTGGTAAAAAAAAAATTATCAAGAGTATGAAGAGGACAGGGGCATCTAGCTGGCTCACTTGGAAGAACGTGCAACTCTTGATCTTTGGGTCATGGGTTTGAGCCACATGTTGGGCTAGACAGGTAGATAGGTAAAGAAAGTATGAACAACATGTGCTTCTTATTGTATAACTTAATAGGAGTGAGCATCCTTTCTATTTCTCGGTGAACTGTCACATTCCTTTATAAGTTTGGGTCAGTTTCCCATAGTGTATCCGTTGTACTTTCAATGTTGTGATTTTTCTCTGAGAGTTCCTTTAATGTGAAGGGTTTTTTTGCCAATATCACTTCCCCCAGGACATCTTCATCCTTTTTGTCATAAGCACATTCCTCACTTACATCCATATGTTCACCTACACTAAGCTCATCTGGTTGCACATTGAGAGTCTCTTGAATGACAGCAATGTCATCATTCCCAGCTATTTTCTTCTGTAATTCCACTTATGTTTGATTTAAATTTCCCTTCCATTGTTGTCACTTTTTGTTCTTTTTCTACCCTCTAATCTTTCTTGGCCAGTTCCTTCTTTCAGTTATCCATTTTTGCAAACTATCCCATGGAGTTAAGTAGGCAACACAACTACATGCTTTGCTGTCTGTTGAGAGCTGATAACAGATGCACAGGTCACTGGCAGACTTTAACAGAGTGACGTGATTGGTCACTGGTCATGACGGATCTCTTATATACATATTGTTTATGGACTGAAGAACTAGCAAGTTTGCACTTAATATGGTTTCTCACAGTTAATATACCATGGTAACTGAAATTTGAATGCATTGTTGGGAAATTGTGCTGTTGTTGACTATATTGTTGGGTGTTATTTAACTAAAATATGGTATCAGAAATTCATGTGTTTTGGAACTGTGCAAAGCAAGGACTACCTGTATTTGAAACTGAGCCACAATGAAAATAGTAAATAACAAAAATTATGGACTATAACTAAAGCCCTACTTCAAGGGAAATACATAGCCTTAATGAACATATTAGAAAAAGGGAGGATGAAAAAATAAAGAGCTTAGTATGTTATAGTCAAAACAGATTAAATCTAAATAAAGTAAAAGAAAGAAAATAGTGAAGGTCTGAGGTAAAAATCAATTAAATAGAAATATTTTAAAAACAGGGTATGAATAAAAGCAGAAGTTGACTCTCTGAAGAGACTAATAAAAATGGACAATACTTTCGCAAAGACGCTCAAGAAAAAAATATACAACAAATTAAAAGGGAGCATAATATATATACTAGAGATTAAGAAAACCACAGTATTCTGAACATAATGCAAATAAATGTGAAGGCTTAGATGAAATTAGCCAATTTCCTAGAATAATTGATACATCAAAACTAATAAATAGAAAACCTGAAGAGACTTATAACCATTAAAGAAATTCAACTGGTATTTTTTTTTTAGTCTTCTCAAATTAAAAATGGCAGGTCCAGATAATTTTATTGGGCCAGTTTTCCCAAATATTTGAGAAATAGATAATGTCTCTATAAACCATTCTAGTGATTCACTGGCAATATACTGAGTCGTTCAAAGAAGTGAAAGAATCACTAAACAATTAGCTCTAATGAATGACAGAAAACAGGAAGGGTTCAGAAATCTAGACCATGTCTGTAGGATTCTGCCATTGGGTTGCCAATTCCAAATACCATCAATTCCGGTATGTTAGCCTTCCTCTCTCATTACAGGTAGATTTACTCTAATATGTAGGGAATATATTTTTAGCAGTCCTCCTTGGCAATTCTCTTTGACTAGCTGCAGAAGAAACATCTTGAGGAAGGACTCAGACCAGGTTTGGATGGTTATGAGCCAGTCTCTGAATCATATCATCAGGGGAATAAATTACTCTGGTCAGACCTGGATCTTTTGTTCCCTATGGCCAGGAGAAGAGAAATTAGAAGTGATGGTAGAAGGGGTAGGAGGGATATTCTAGGCTGACAAATGGTAACTACTTCAGAGAAAAAGGGAAATCTAACCTGGAAATTAACTTTGGGAGAGAAGATGGTGACTTGACCTGTATATGTCATATATATATGGAATATATACAAAGATCTTCAAATTGGAAGTCAGTAGGCCTATGTTATTCTACTCTTGAATCTTCTCCCTTATGATTTTATAGTGTGTAAAATGTGTTAGATTAGGTGATTCCTAAATGAACTCCCAACACTAACATTTTTAAGATTACTTTCATAATTCATATTTCCAGAGTCTGGCATATAGTAAGTGTTCATTAAATATCTGTTAAATTAAAAAAAAAGGAAAAGAAAAGTTTATAGGGCTAAGGTAAATTAGACTAGGAGGAAAAAGCCATTCAGTCTAACATCTAAGTGGCTACTGGTGACGTAACAGTTAGATGGCTTTAGCTATATCCCAGCCATTGTATCTGGAGTTGATTGTTGAAGTCATAGGCTGTTTATGTCTTAATGCCTTCTCCTGTTACTTAATCAAGGTTATTCTTATATCAAATGTGTAAGTAGCTGAAAAGCAAAATGGAATTATGGCATTACTGTTTTTTCAGCCATATGCAGTCCAGGAGCTCAAAGCAGTTGCAGGTGTGATGATTACTGCTTCTCACAACCGCAAAGAAGACAATGGATACAAGGTAAACCTGGGACTCTGGATATTTGCTTATTTCACAGTTCTTATTTTATCTGTTTATTTGTTTATTTATTTATTTAGATTTAGATTTTTAAAAATAATATATGCTGAGTATATTCTCATTGCTGAGGAGCAGGCTTAGATGTTGGGGACAGGCAGATAAAAACGTGAAGGCCAGCCCTCAAAGGATGTTTTTCCCTAATGACTTTTATTACTTCTCAATGTGTATGACTATGAAAATCTCTTCAGTGGTCTTTTTGCTTCTAGTATATTCCTGCCTTTGATATCCCCATCCTATCCCCAAATCCACCCCGTCTACCATTTTAGAAACAAAGTCATATTGTACTGAGAACTTAAAGAATGAATGAGAGTTGGCAGGAGGAGAGCAAGAGAAACTTGATCTTACTCTCCTTTCCCTCCAGTCTTATACTGGGACAAAGGATCCATGTGATGTGTCAGCTTCCATGGCAGAAAACGGGTTGGAGAAGGGTGAAGACTGGCAAGAGAGGATACAGCACATTATTGAGCCAGTGTCTGGGGTTCCTGGGTGATGAGTGCATGACCTTATATTTGTTTTTCTTCTTGTATGGGAGGTCTTCAGGCACACTGAGCTCTGTTTTACTGGAGAAAAGAAGATTTAATACTAATTTGAGATTTGGGCCCTGGCTAGCTACCATGCACAGAGGCAAAGAAGAAGCATGATTAATTCAGTTGGGGACATACTATGTTTGAGGTATTTGTGAGCCAACCATGTAGCAACATCCTGTAGGCAAATGGATATATAGCTCTGTTGCCTGGGGGAGAAATCTAAGCTAAAGTGTCAGATTTGGGGGTCATGATATATATTAGGACATGTAAGATGTAAGGGTATTTGGAAGTCTTTTACTTGGATATGTGGCCCAGAGATGGTATATAGTAAAAAACAAGCCCAAAAGAGATCCCTGGGGAATACCAACTTCAAGGGAAGGAAGGAAGTGCAGGAGATAGGAGAAAGACCAGAAGAGATTAGTGCCATCAAAACCAAAGTGAGAAGAAGAGAATTGCAAGGAAGAAGAAGTCAACTGTTGAAGAGAGCTGAGAACCCAGATCTCTCCTCTGACATCAGATGAGACTCCTAAATCCATTAGGATGTCTAACAGATATTTCAGAATTAGGGTCTCTAGAATAGAGGTATTAATTTCCCCTATAGCCTCTCATGTACATGCCCCAATGTGTTCCTTTCCCATTCTTCCCCATCTCTGTAAATGGACACTATCATTCACCCAAACAAAAACCAAAAATTATTCTCGATTACTACTTTCCCTTCACTCCTAACATTTCACTCACTAACAGGTTTTACAAATTCTACATCTAAAATGTATGTTGGAATATGTTTGCTTCTGCTCACTTCTACCTCCACCATTCTAAAACATGGTTATCTTCTATCAGAGATACAGCATCATGGCTGGTCTCTTTCCTGCTCCCATTGTTCTCCCTAAAATCCATTTTCCACCATGCAGCCAGATGATCTTTGAAAATATGAACAGGTCATGTTACTTCCCTGCTTAAAATTCTCCAGTGACTTCTCATTATCCAAATAAAATCCAAGCTCCTTACCTTGAGGTTTACAGAATCCTGCCTACCTCTCCAGCCTAATTTCATTCATTCCTCTTCTGTGCTCACTGTGTTCTAGTCACACTCCCACTTCTTCCTTTTCCTTTGTCTGCCAGTATACCAAGCCCTCTCCCATCTCTGAGCCTTTGTAAATGGTTTTGGCTCTGCTTGCATTGCTCTTGCCTTCATCTTGCGGATTTGTTTATTTTTATCCTTCAGGTTCCTGCCCAGATGTTATTTCCTTGAAGAGACCTTCCCAGGCCACCTTATCTGAAGTGGCTTCCCTCAATGACTTTCTCATCATCTTGTTTATTTCCTTCACAGAGCTTATCGCTGTCTGATGATCTGTTTTCTTGAAAATGAATTGTTTTCTTTATTGAGTTGTTTGACCTTCTCCAACCCTGTTCCCCAATATAAACTCATGGGTGAAGGGCCTTGGTCTGTTTTGATGTTCATTGCTAGTGAACATATTTGTCACATAGGAAAGCCTCAAAGGTTTTTTTTTTCTTTTCTTAAAATATACACACAAGTTAAAAAGGATAAAAGTTAAACAGTGTATAAAGTTAAACATAAAAAGTATCTCTCACCATACCCCATAAAAGCCCTATACCCCTTTTCAGAACCAAATACAGTTTCTGGTTTTAGTTTCCCCCCAGCACATGTAATCATATGTGTATTTGTCACTCTCACTCCCACATTTTTCCCCCCATAAATAGCAGAGTACTATATGGAGTGTTCTGCACCTTGCTTTTTCACACAACAGTATGAAACAATCTTAGAGATCATTCTCTTAGTCAACTGATAGGGAGATAGGTCTGCCTCATTCATCTTTAAAAGTCTATATAACAAATCCTGATTTATTGTATTTTATTTATTTTTTTAAAGATTTTACTTATTTATTTGAGAGAGAGAGAGAACAGGAGAAGGGCAGAGAAGAGTAGAGGAAGAGGGAGAAGCAGGCCTCCTGCTCAGTGGGGAAGAGAACACATGGGTTGGGGGAGGGACAAAGGGAGAGGGAGAGAGAAAGAATCTTCACTCATGCAGACTCCATGCTGAGCATGGAGCCCAGCGTGGAGCTCAATCTCATGACCCTGAGATCATGATCTGAGCCAAAATGAAGAGTGGAATGTTTAACAGACTAAACCACCCTGCTCCCCACAATCCTGATTTATTTAAGCAATCCTCTGTTGGTGAACAGTTCATTTGTTTCTAATCTTCTGCTATTTATAAACAGTGCTACAAAGAGTGTTCTTCTACATATGTCTTTGTTCATATGTGTAAGTAGATTTATATAATCAGTATGGAATAGTAGTTAGAACTTGGGTTGGGTTTAAAACCTGACTGTAGGATACTTGGGTGGCTCAGTAAGTTAAGTGTCTGCCTTTGGCTCAGGTCTTGATCCCAGGATCCCGGGATCCCGGGATCTAGCTGTGCATTGGGCTCCCTGCTCAGTGGGGAGCCTACTTCTCTCTCTCTCAAATAAATAAATAAAATCTCTCTGTCTCTCAAATAAATAAATAAAATCTTTTTTTTTTTTAAAGATTTTATTTATTTATTTGACAGAGAGAGAAATCACAAGTAGGGGAAGAGTCAGGCAGAGAGAGAGAGAAGCAGGCTCCCGCTGAGCAAAGAGCCCGATGCGGGGCTCGATCCCAGGACACTGAGTTCATGACCTGAGCCGAAGGCAGCGGCTTAATCCACTGAGCCACCCAGGCGCCCCATAAATAAAATCTTTAAAAAATAAAGAGGCTCATTTCTTTGTACTTTAGTTTCCCCATCTGCAAACTAGGGATAATAATAGAACCAAGGTCATAGAGTGGGAGTGAGGATTAAAGGAGATATTGCAGGAAAAATGCCCAGTGCTCAATAAATGTTAGCTGTTGCTTGTATTTTTTTCATTTGCTGCAGTGTCCAATATTGTAGCCACTAGCCACCTATGGCTATTGAACATTTAAACTATGACTAGTCTGAATTGAGGTGTGCTGAAAGTATAAAATACACACCAGATTTCAAAGACTTACTATGAAAAAAGAATGTAAAATATTTCATTAATTTTGTATTGATTATATGTTGAAATGATAATATTATGGATATATTGGGCTGTATGAAGTATATTACTACTAATTATGCCTGTTTCTTTTTATCTTAATGTGGTTACTAAAAGCTTTAAAATTATGTAAGTGGCTTGCATTTGTGGCTTACATTGTATTTCTATGGCATTGTTCATCTATATCATAAATTTCTAGAAGTGAAACTTTTGAGTCAAAGCAGTATGAAAGAAAACTTGTCACTCTTTCTTTGAGGTGGTTGTACCAACTGCTACTCTCCCTAACAGCGTAAAAGGGTCTTTATCCCATACCTCCCATATTATCATTTTGGTCTTTGCCAATCAGATAGATGAGTGTTATGTTTAATCTGTACCTGTTTTAAGAGTAAGGTAGACTGTCTTTTCATTTACTTGCATTAGATTTGTTTTCCCTTTCCTGAGATGTCTGTTAAAGGTTTTGTTCATTTTTCTCTTTGATTATTGCTCTTTTTCTTAGTGATTTGTGGGAACTCTTTATATATAAAAAGTAGCTCTTGGTCATCAAATATACCCTATCATCAAAATACCTCAATATTTTGCAGATATTTCCCCCCATATCATGACTTTATTTATATTTTTCCATGCATGATACTATTATATTTTTTCCATTTTGGGGAAAAGGCTATTTTGGCATTTTTATTGGTATCATATTTCATTTGTAGATTAATTTAGGAAGCTTCAACATGTTTATAATATTTATTGAGTCTCTTCATTCATTAACAGGGTGTATCCTTCTGTTCTTTCAAGGCTTCTATTATATACTTTAGTAATATTTTAAATATTTTTAATAGGTCTTTCATATTTTAATAACTTTTTTTTTTTAAAGAGGGAAAAAACGGGATTGTGAGAGGGAGGGCCAGAGGGAGAGGGAGAGAGAATCCTAAACAGGCTCCATGCTCAGTGTGGAGCCCAAGACAGGGCTCCATCTCAAGACCCTGAGATCATAATCTGAGCTGAAATCAAGAGTCAAACACCTAACCAACTGAGCCACTACAGACCCCTTTCAAATATTTCTTTTAAAGTTTGTTCATGGATATATTTTGTTGCATGGATTTTTCTGTTACTATATCAGATAGGGATACTTTCTGCTACAGATTTGGAAAACTTATGGGTTTTTCTGTCAGTTTAAGCTGATAGGAATTGATTTCTCACACATGAAGTTAAGTCCAGGGTACATGGCTACTAGCGGGATTCTGTAGCTCAGTGTTGTTGCGCCTGGCATCTCTTTGCAGGTTTTTTTTGCCTTTCCTTCAAGTGTGAACATCATAGAATGGTTATACCTCTAGGCATCACATCCATATACAAAGGCAAGAAGAAATGGGCAAGGACAAAGGCTAGGAGTTTTTTCTCATGTTTTATAAATTTTCATGGTGAACCTTCGGGGCCTATGGATAGAATCTTTTTTGTGGCTTGGGATGTGGGAACATCACTCAGAGCAGTTACTGGTTTTGTTTTGTTTTGTTTTTTAATTTCTTTTTTTTTTTTTAAAGATTTTATTTATTTATTTGACAGACAGAGATCACAAGTAGGCAGAGAGGCAGGCAGAGGGAGAGGAGGAAGCAGGCTCCCTGGTGAGCAGGGAGCCGATGCGGGGCTTGATCCCAGAACCCTGGTATCGTGACCTGAGCTGAAGGCAGAGGCTTTAACCCACTGAGCCACCCAGGCGCCCCTGTTTTTTAATTTCTGCAGGAACCAGGAGTTTCACTGACTGGGAGCAATTTCTATATTAACTGAGATCTCAGATTTGAAAGTTTTTAAAAATACCCCAGAAAACACATCCTTCCTCAACACCTTTCTATAATAATGGGCAGGACTTCTATTCTGTATTTCCACTGATCGGGGATGGGGGGAGTCTCAGGTCTCCAATTTCCTACCTTCCACATGAGTATTACAACTCAAAAACCAAATAAATAGTTCCCAAACTCCAGGCAGTCACAGCATCAGCTCCACAACCTTATATCACTCTGGTTTTCCTTTTTTCCCACTGCCTGGAGTTTTCCCTTTTCTTCTTCTGAACTGACCTATGCATTTTAGATAATGCTTTTCTAACAGTAGCTAACATTTCAAAATGTTTATAGAGTGAGAATTTTCAGGTCATCTTGTCTACCATCTTGTTTGGCACAGAGCTTAGTACATAGTACATATTCAAATGTATTCTTCTTTCCTTCATTCAGGAGGCAGAAGAGGGTAGTCCTGTCATATATTTGGTAGAAGTCATTATGGATATTCTCTAAGCAAAGTGTCTTCTAAATTTGAAATCCTATGAATTCTAGAAATACACTTTATTGATTTGTTGTTGTTGTTGTTAACTGTTCCTAATGTCTTGTTGATTGAAATACTTGGCAAACTGACAGCTTAATGAAATGTATTTTCATTCATTAAGTACTGAAAACACATATACTGAAAAGTATATATAATAATTAATATGCTAATTATATTTCCTGATATAGACACTGTCTGATATGACATGTATTCTACTTTAATTTACATCTGAAAAGTAATTTCTTCTTTATTACAGAACTACTTAATGCTAAAATTTTATAGTATGAAATTTTATGGATATCCATGATTTCTTAGATTATCTTTAGTATATAGTTATAAATCTAAGAGTATGATTGGCTACTATGGCATATGCATATTAATATGTTATCATAATGATGCCCTGATTTTATTTTAATTGTACTCTTATTAAAGTACACTTCTAAAAATGAAAATAATACATTATCCCTTTATTGAAGAGTCCCTGTAGAATCATTATCATGGACATCCTTTGGTATTAAATTAGTCCCATGTTGATATTTTCTACTTAATTAACTTGGAACACTTCTATGTAAAGCCAAATATCTCTACTGTAGCTAAAAATATCTGGCCAACATTTCAACTACTTATAGCTGTATTTACCTATCATCTAGGTTTATTGGGAAACTGGTGCTCAGATCACATCTCCTCATGATAAAGAAATTCTGAAATGTATAGAAGAATGTGTGGAACCTTGGAATGGTTCCTGGAATGATAATTTAGTGGATACCAGCCCACTGAAGAGAGATCCTCTGCAGGACATTTGCAGGAGATACATGGAAGATCTTAAAAAGATATGTTTTCACAGGTATCCAATGGAAATACAGGGATAACATTACCATATAAGAAGATTAACAAATAAAGAAAAGAAACAGGGATAAAGATGTGTTGGCTGTTCATTATATTAAAAAGATAGCCAAATAGTACCATTCATCATAGTTAAAAGGTGGAAATAACCCAAATATCCATCAACTGATGAATGGGTAAATAAACTGTGCTATATCTATACAATGAAATATTATTCAGCAATAAAAAGAAATTCTGATACACACCACAACATGGATAAACTTTGCAAACATGCTCAATGATAGAAGCCAGTCACAAAAGACCACATATTATATGATTCCATTTATATAAAATGTCCAGAGAAGGCAAAGCTATAGAAACAGAAACAGACAGAGGGTATATTAGTGATTGCCTATGGCTAGGAGGAATGGGAATGTTAGGGGATGGTGGCTCTGGGGTAGAGTTTCTTTTGTCAATAGTGAGAATTTTCTAAAATTGATTATGGTAATGGATGAAGAATCTATGAATATAGTGAAATTGAATTGAATTGCACACTTTAAATAGATGAATTGTATAGTATATTAATTACTAATTGTATAGTATATTAGGGTATATATATATAGGATATATATAGGGTATATTAGTATATTATAAATTACTAATTGTATAGCATATTAATTACTAATAACACTGTTAAAGTTATAGCTAAATATATGTATTCTCTATATGAGATTAAGAAATTTTCTCTAAAATTTGTTTTTGCCTTATTTCCATATTTTCATAACTATTCCATAAATAGCTAATGCTATTGCTAGAAAGCTGCTGGCTTGCTGAATATCTTTTCTTCATCCAAAAAAATAGATTTTAGCTTCTTCTCTATAGCTGATTTTAATTTTACCACAAGTACCAAGTTTTATGATATCGATTGAATAACTCTTTTCCTTTACAGGGAATTAAACTCAAAGACCACCTTGAAATTTGTACATACATCTTTCCATGGGGTTGGACATGACTATGTGCAGTTGGCTTTTCAGGTGTTTGGTTTTAAGCCTCCAATTCCAGTACCAGAACAAAAAGATCCTGATCCAGACTTTTCTACTGTTAAATGCCCAAATCCTGAAGAAGGAGAATCTGTGCTGGTATTTTTTTTCCTTTATTTAAATTATTATTAGTGTATTAAACTTTATCAAATAAACTCATTGACAATTCAAAGATTACTTACAAAGGCAGAAACCACCTTCGTTGACATAATTTAATTTCTATTGGAGCTATATATTCTGTTTTATTTGAAATCTCTTTGGTGGATATCCCTACTTCTAGGCTTATTTACTAAATTTAGTCAAACTGTATTCATTCTAAAATTGATGTCAACTAACATAGTGCCCACAAGTAGGAGTATTAACATTGAATTTAACATCTGGAATACAATCTGGTGATTTGGCTTATTATTTCAGGAACTTTCTTTGAGACTGGCAGAGAAAGAAAATGCCCGAATTGTGCTAGCCACAGATCCTGATGCAGACCGGCTGGCAGTGGCAGAACTTCAGGAGAAGTAAGTAAAGCCTGTTATTTAATTAAAAGCTTAAGCTTTGAAAAAGAGGTTTTGATTTTAAGTCTTACAGGCTCATTCAAAATAATAAAAAAATAAGAAAATAAATCTCCTGTTAAGTCCACTATCCAAAGATAACCCCTAGGTATATATTTTGACATTTCCTTAAGACATATTTGTTTTTATAAAATTATTATCATGCTACATATATTTTTCTATCTTGTTTCCCATTTGATATTGTACCGTGAACACTTTTTTCAGTCCTTAAATATTGTTTAAAATATTATAAAAGGACATGATATCCCAACAGATTGCTTTATCAATATAATCATTTTCTAATCTTGGTCTTTTGGATTGCAGTGTATTTTTGCCCTTATATGTTGTGATAAATGTCCTTATATAGATAGGACATCATATTATAACTTTTCTTAGATTAAGTAAGAGAACAAAAGTTACAGTGTAATAATTTTTCAACAGACATTATTGCCTTTTCTACCCTAAATTCACCCATGGTGAGCTAGAAATAATCCTAAACGTTTTCTCAAAAATCTCGTATAATAGCTTTTGGATTTTCGTACATGAAGGATGGTAATTTATATGTCTAAGTGTCAAGAAATTTTAATGAGCAGTTATAAAAGTCTTGACTTGAATCTTCGTTCTCTCTATAGTGGTCACTGGAAAGTTTTCACAGGGAACGAGTTGGCAGCTTTGTTTGGGTGGTGGATGTTTGACTGCTGGAAGAAAAATACATCAAGAAATGCTGATGTGAAGAATGTTTATATGTTAGCCACCACGGTCTCTTCCAAAATTTTGAAGGCAATTGCACTTAAAGAAGGATTTCATTTTGAAGTAAGAACAGAGAATATCTGCATGCTACTTTTCTAAATCAATTTCTATACATTAAAGCCACCTCCCCACCAAAAGTAACTTGTATTGATTTGATTTAAAATCCTTCCCTTTTTTCTAGTTATGTTAACACTTGCTTAATCTTGTGACAGTTTAGACACCTTGAGTCAAGTCCATCCATCCAGTATGTGAATTTCTGGAACTGAGATAAGATATTCTTTAAAAATTGCATTAATGCTTATTATTCCATACAACAAAATCTGTTTGTTTGTTTGTTTGTTTGTTTTTTTAAAGATTTTATTTATTCATTTGACAGACAGAGATCACAAGTAGGCAGAGAGGCAGGGAGAGAGAGGAGGAAGCAGGCTCCCCACAGAGCAGAGAGCCCGATGCGGGGATCGATCCCAGGACCCTGGGATCATGACTTGAGCTGAAGGCAGAGGCTTTAACCCACTGAGCCACCCAGGTGCCCCAAAATCTGGTTTTCATACTAAGAAAATCTGGCACCTAGTGACCTCATCAGTAATATAAACTCCATTCCAAAAAATAATCCATTCCATTCCAAAAACTCCATTCCAAAAAATAATCATGACCATTATTTAGGCTCTTCAAGTTCAGTCTTAAGAAACTTAGTCTTCTAAATTATAAGTTAAGACCTAATGATTCTATATCCAAAAAACAAGAAATAACTCTCAGCACAGATCATTAACTTTCGTGAGCCTTAGAGAGTTAAGCTAACAGTTTCTATAGCTTCTGGGATTGATGCCAATTAAATTGCCTTTCCTCTGTCATCTTTGTCAAATATCAGTGCAGTTGTCACCTCTGGGCATTTTTCTTGAGCTACAGCCAAGCTATAGGTCTTAACAATAATTGGCTGAATTAAAAAAAAAAAAAAACTATATTTGTTTTAATGAAATAGAACTTTCTTTTTTTTTTTTTTTAAAGATTTTATTTATTTATTTGACAGACAGAGAACACAAGTAGACAGAGGCAGGCAGATAGAGAGGAAGGTAAGCAGGCCCCCTGCTGAGCAGAGAGCCCGATGTGGGACTCGATCCCAGGACCCTGAGACCATGACCTGAGCCGAAGGCAGCGGCTTAACCCACTGAGCCACCCAGGCGCCCTGAAATAGAACTTTCAATCTCAGGCTTAAAAAAAAGTACAAATACCAGAGTGCCTGGGTGACTCAGTCCATTAAGCATCCAACTCTTGATCTCAGCTCAGGTCTTGATCTCACAGTCGTGAGTTCAAGCCCTGTGTTGGGCTCCACATCCAGCACAGAGCCTACTTAAAAAAAACAATAGGGTTTCTTAGGTGGCTCAGTGGGTTAGGCTTCTGCCTTCGGCTCAGGTCATGATCTCAGGGTCGTGGAATCAAGCCCTGCATCAGGCTCTCTGCTCAGTCTGGACCCTGCTTCCTTCTCTTTCTGCCTTCTTCTCTGCCTACTTGTGCGCTCTCTCTCTCTCTCTGTGTCAAATAAATAAATAAAGTCTTAAAAAAACAACAACAACAACAAATTGCTAATGAACAGAAATTGAAAATTTATTCAAGCCTAAGATTTTGAATTATGGTAATGTTAACATTTTCCTCATTAATATTTATGGCAAAAATAATGTATAATGAGCACAAAAGAGAACATGATCCTAAAGACCAGTATTATAAATTTGCTTCCTTGTGTTTTTTGTTGGTTCTGGGGATGGCAGCAAAGGTTTTAGCTTTATTTTTTTCCCACTGAGGAAGTAGAGAGGTAAATTGGGAATCATTAAGTTACTAATGGCGAGTTCTAGAGTCAGTGTCTATCACATCCTCTTTCTGTTGACTCTACAACAGCTCATGTCTTTAAAGTGAACAGTAGCTTATAAGATGAAAAGTCCTTGGACCTAATTACAAAGAAGGGCCGGAGGGTATGTGCTATGATGAGTGCTGTGAAGTGTGTTCACCTGGCGATTCACAGACCTGTACCCCTGGGGCTAAAAATACATTATATGTTTATAAAAAAACAAAAACAAAAACAAAAAAAGAAGGGCTAAAAATACATTATATGTTTATAAAAAAACAAAAACAAAAACAAAAAAAGTAACTTTCTTGGTTTTATTTACTCCATGGTGTTATGGTAAGGGACACCTGGTTTAAGCATGCGCTGTGGTAATGATGAAAGTACATCATTAAAAACCCAAAGGGGACTAAATCACAAGCTTCATAGGTTCTCTTATATTGTACTTATAATACAGACCCAAAGACAGTTTCTGAGAAGCAGTGTAGGTGAATCCTGGCTCCATCTCTTATGTACAGCATAGTCTTAGGCAAACTCACTGAGTCTCTGAGCCTGTGTTTCAGCAACAGAGTTTTTATGAGCATTAAAAGAGACAATGACATAAAGCGCCTGTTAATGATGCTTGATGAATAGTAGATAATCATAATAGATGTATTTATGTTACTCTGTGACTGTCTGGATCCCCATTTACAGATGTTGGATTCTATTTGGTGTCAGTCAGCTATTTCTGTGCTCAATAAATAGTAGGTTATCAGTCATGGCAATATGAATCTGAGCACTTCCTGGCTATATGCTTAGTATGGTATAAATCTGTGTGGGCCAAAAGCCATTAGAGAAGATCACTATGAAAGTGTTACATGCATTTAGTGAGAGGTCTTTCTATATGTCTATGAGGAGTCACTTACTTAGAATGGCCTTCTCTTCATTTCAGGAAACATTACCAGGTTTTAAATGGATTGGAAGTAGGATAAAAGACCTCCTGGAAAATGGGAAAGAAGTCCTTTTTGCATTTGAGGAGTCAATTGGTATGTAGTAAATATTAAAATCTTTAAAATTTGAATGAGAGCATATTTTAAAGTGTAGTAATTCTGTGGAGAGGAAATTTTGTCTTCCGGTTTTGTCTTTTGAGTTGTAAAAACCACAGAGAACTCAGAAATATGTAGATGCACTTTTTGTTGGGGGGAACTGGGGGGAAGACCCTTAAAAGTACCCTAAGTACCTTCAGTATCAGTGGGCTTCATCTGTCAGTAGGCTCTTAAATTCATTGGTTCTTCTGAAGAAATGTAAAACTATTGAAATTATTTTAGGCTTAAGTTTTCCCCTTTTTAAAAAATGTGTTTTAAGGGGCCCCTGGGTGGCTCAGTTGGTTAAGTGTCTGCGTTTGTCTGCCTTTGGCTCCGGTCATGATCCTGGGGTCCTGGGGTCCTGGGTTCGAGCCCCACCTTTGTCCTGGCTCGTGCTCAGTGGGGAGCCTGCTTCTCCCTCTCCCTCACTCCTCTTCCCTGCTCCTGTGTGCTCGTTCTTTCTCTCTAATAAATAAAAATCTAAAAAAAAAATGTGTTTTAATTCTTAGGTTTTCTGTGTGGCACTTCGGTTTTGGATAAAGATGGGGTGAGTGCAGCCGTAGTTGCTGCCGAGATGGCAGCTTACCTGGAAACCATGAATATAACATTGAAACAGCAGCTGATTAAGGTCTATGAAAAGTAAGTTCTGTTATTATGAATTTCTCTTTTCAATTGCCAAACTTCTCATTTTGGGGGCCCTCCTTTTAGCTTTCTAAATTTGGTTTTCGAAAACAGCCAGTCCTTTCTAAAAAGTTCTAAAACTGAAGTAAAGACTGCCACTTCCTACGTAATACTGTAATAGGCTTATCTTTATACTTTGCTGAAGAGTTATCTGAAATCTGACTTTAACACTTTAAATCTTTGTGCAGATATGGTTATCATATTTCAAAAACTTCATATTTCTTGTGTTATGATCCAAGTACCATCAAAAGTATATTTGAAAGGCTTCGCAATTTTGATTCTCCAAAAGAATATCCAAAATTCTGTGGGACATTTGCTATATTGCACATACGGGATGTTACTACTGGCTATGACAGCAGCCAGCCTAATAAGAAATCAGTAAGTACCCCCTTTTTTTTTTAAGTTTAACGATTTGTAGTACTTTGTACTATAATAAAATAGTGGAAGTTAAAGCCTGTGAATGTCTTGAAACTAGGATTCATTGTTTTTCTTCAGAGTGGTTATAATCCCACTAACAGGCTCCCTGCCTCTGATCCTGTCCTCCCCTCTCCCCAAGTGTATGCTCCTCCCTGGGAGGTGGGAAAGAGAATTAGACAAAAAGAGAAAGGGACGGAGAGAGGGAGAATGTGTGATGTTGAAGATAAAGTCTAAAAGCCTGTCGTTTCAAAGCTCTCCATTACACCTATTTGCAACTTCCCTTTTCAACCTTAGTCCCTACACCTGCAGCCAAATAGACAACTTATAGTTTCTTATATGCATACATTTTTATGAAAAATTTCTGTATTTGGGAGCACCTGGGTGGCTCCATTTGTTAGTTTTCTGCCTTTGGCTCAAGCTATGATCCCAGGGTACTGGGATCGAGACCAGAGTCAAGTCAGGGCTCCCCGCTCAGCAGAGAGTCTGCTTCCTCCTCACCAACCCCCTACCCCTGCCCTCCTCTCTCTGGCTATCTCTCTCTCTCAAATAAATAAGTAAAATCTTTAAAGAAATGAAAATAAAAATATCTCTGTTTTTGCTCAAGCTATTTCCCCAATCTGCCTCTCTTTCCTCTGCGGCAGGTCCACACCTTAGCCATTATTTAAGACTTCAGGCAGATATCACCTCCTCCACATACCCTCCAGGTCCTGTAATTAGATATCTTCCTCCTGAGGTTTCATTATATATTGTGCCTTCCTCTTGTCATTTATCACTTTCTATTTTATTGTTATCATCGTGTTGTGCATGTCAGATCCATTTCTGACATACCTCCGTGCCTGTCAAAGCTCCTGCTTTTGTGGTAGGTGCTCAACAAATATTTAAACACCATAAATTGGGACACCTGGGTGGCTCTGTCTTTAAGCAGCTGCCTTCAGCTCAGGTCATGATCCCAGAGTCCTGGGATTGAGCCCCGCATCAGGCTCCCTGCTCAGTGGGGAGCCTTTTCTCCCTCACACTTCCCTTACTGGTGTTCCTGCTCTTGCATTCTCTCTTTCTGTCAAATAAATAAATAGGGACACCTGGGTGGCTCTGTTGGTTAAGTGTCTGCCTTCGGCTCAGGTCATGATCCCAAGGTCCTGGAATCAAGTACCACATCAGGCTCCTTGCTCAGCAGGAGCCTGCTTCTCTCTCGCTGCCTCTGCTTGCCTCTCTGCCTGCTTGTGTGTTCTCTCTCTCTCTCTCTCTCTCTCTCTGGCAAATAAGTAAAATCTTAAAAAAAAATTAAAATTAATAAAATCTTCTAAAAAAATAAATAAATGCCATTAATTGCTAATCATATGTATTTGGTTATTGTTAGGATTATTAGACTAAATTTCCACTTATAATGTTCTGATGTCCCACATGCTACAGGCATAATATATTTTGGAATATCTGTCATTTCTTGCATAGAATATAGCTCATATTCCTTTTATGTCTATTCATCTAATCAGCAAATATTCATTCCCAGTTGTTGGTATCTATTTTTCTGTCTTTGTAAACTACTTGATGAGACGAACCAAATTTTTTGTTTCTTTTTATTTCACTAATGTGCTTAGGAGTAGTTCTTGGTGTGATGCTTTTTTCCTATTAACCCCCGTTAAGGTTTAGGATATTCCTTATTCAAAGTGCTTTTCTGTCTGCTCTCCACAGATGCTTACAACAATTTTGTAAGGCAGGTACTACAGATATTGTTAATTTACCCCAGCGGTCACATAGTGTCAAAGACCTCCTGAGTATTTTCTTCACACTCCAGATTGCTCTCTGTGTGTTCAACAGGCATTTATCAAAGCCCTTGTAGGCACACTGAGAAGGAGCAATGGCAGAGCCACTGTTTCTGCACTCAAGAGGCTAGAGGGGAAATGGAAGTAAGCAGGGATTACTTTACAAAATGAAACAGACCGGGGGTGCGTAAGGTGCCATGGAAGAGCATAGGAAGGACCCTTGCTCAGATCTGGGAGCCTTACAGAAGACCTTCTAGAGGACTTCTGTGAGCTGAGTGTGAGTAAGAGTTATCCAGATGTAGGAGGAACAGTGGGTATTCAGGGAGGAACAGTGGGTATTCAGGCAAAGGAAGCACCAAGTGCTAGGTCTGGAGGTAGGAAGGCATGTTCTCCTCCAAAAAACCACCAAGAGTTCTCTACACTGTAGTGTGGAGTTCGAGGAGGAATGGCACATACAGTATGGGGGTTAGAGAGAGGCAAACTCCCAGAAGTTCAGTTATTTTGCTGTTTCAGGAATCAGGATGAGAGATGATGGGAGCCTGAATTAAATCTATTAGCAGTAGTGGTAGAGAAAGTTGGACGAAATTGAGTTAAAGACTAGAATAGACAAGACTTGCTAGTTGATGGTCTGTGAGTAAAAAAGAGGGGAGAAGGGTCTCTGTCTTAAGCAACTGGTGTGTAGTAGTACCTGTAACTGAGGGAGGGATTTCAAAGAAAGGATCAGGCTCAGACCCTGTTGAAAGGCACCACCTCTGTCCTAGTACAACCCCCACAGTTCCCCCAAGATACCTTCACAGAAGGAGTACTAGGATGAATCCGTGTGTTCAACGTCAGTAGATTCATCTCCTTTTTTAACTTTTAGGTAAAAAATATAAACTTTTATTGTACCCCAGTCAGTGGATTATTTTGCCTGCCCTCTAGGACACATGCAGTCTGCTTTGGAGACAATTGATAAACTGTCTATGAAAGTGCTTCGAAATTGTAAAGCCCTTTGCCAACGCAGAGGCAGTTTGGACTGTGATACATAGACCTGGCTCCAACTTCTCGCTCTGCCACTTTAGCTGATTACCTTGACCAGGTCATTTACTCTTTTTGAGCCATTTCAGTAAACTGGCAGTAATATTTACTCTGGAAGATTGTTGCTGAGGCCTGGAGATCATGTGTGTAAGGTATATAACCCAACGCCGTATTATTATAAATGTTTAGTAAATGGCATATTTATGAATTATTGTGTATATAATCTTTTGTGTTTTGTAATTTAAAAAACAAATTTTTAATTGTAAAAAATACATAACAAAATCTACCACATGCAGTCCGTTGGTGTTAACTCTGTCTACCTTGTTGTGCAGCAGATGTCCAGAACTTTTTCATCTTGCTGAACTGAAACTCCATGCCCATTAAACAACTCCCCACTTCCCCCTTCCCCCACCTCCTGCCAATGACCTTGTACTCCTGTTTCTATGAATTTGACTCCTTTAGATACCTCACATAAGTAGAATATATTTTACAACTCCTGAAAATGAAAAAGGTACCGAGTGTAACTAAGCCATTATTCACCTTGTGCATAGGTATTGCCTGTGAGTAAAAATAGCCAAATGATTACATTTACTTTTCAAAATGGCTGTGTCGCTACTCTTCGGACAAGTGGGACAGAACCAAAGATAAAATATTATGCGGAGATGTGTGCATCCCCTGAGCAGAGGTGAGAATGGACTTTTAAAATATATATACTATATATTTAGATTTGTATATTTATATATATATAGGCTCTATTGAGATTAAATTCACATACTGTACAGTTTACCCATTAAGAGCATACAGTTAAGTGGTTTTTAGTATATTCAGAGTTGTGCAAACATCACTACACATTTTTTTTTTTACTACATTCCATGTTAGAACATTTTTATCTCCTCAGAAAGAAGCCCCATATCCATTAGCAGTCACTTGCCATCCCCCTCCATGTAGCCCTCGGCAACCACCAATCTACTATCTGTCACTATCAACTTGCTTATTGTGGGCATTTCATATAAATGGAATCATATAACGTATGGCCCTGTGTGACTGGCATCTTCTACTTCGCCTGATGTTTTCAAGGTTCATCTGTGTTGTAGCATGAATCAGCACTTAATTCTTTTTTTTTTTTTTTAATTGTTTTCTTGGCCTAATAATATCCTGTTGTATAGATACAACACTTTTTTTTTTTTTTAAATCCTTTTATCAGGTGGTGGACATTTGGGTTATTGCCACATTTTAACCATTACAAGCAACAGTGCTATAAACATTTGTGCACAAGTTTTTGTGTGGACATGTTTTCATTTCACTTGGGTCCATATGTAGATGGAGAATTGCTGGATCACATGGTAGTTCTGTGTTTAACCTTCAGGGGAACTGCCAGACTGTTTTCCAAAGCAGTTGGACCATTTGGGAATTGAATTTCAAGATTTTGGTAGATTTTTATTACTGGGAAGGTTCTGTGAGCTTTAACTGTTATGCTGAACCTAAGAAAATGATCAACAAATAATTTATTTTCAAACATTCATTTCATATATCTAATATGATTTGACTTAATCTGCCCAATTTATTTCCCTTTAAGAGTCTGAATTGTTGGGCGCCTGGGTGGCTCAGTGGGTAAAGCCGCTGCCTTCGGCTCAGGTCATGATCTCAGGGTCCTGGGATCAAGTCTTGCATCAGGCTCTCTGCTCAGCAGGGAGCCTGCTTCCTCCTCTCTCTCTCTCTGCCTGCCTCTCTGCCTACTTGTGATCTCTCTCTGTCAAATAAATAAATAAAAAATCTTTAAAAAAAAAAAAAAGAGTCTGAATTGTCACTAAATTAACTTTAATAAACATATTCAAAGGTCATTTACACTTAAGCATTGGTGGTGTAGTGGTGAGCACAGCCAGCTTCTAAAGCCTATTTACACTTATTAAAAGTAGTACCTTCTATAATGTTGTCACTGATCAGTATATTTTTGGGAAAGAGATGCTTTGGAATTGTCTTCAGATTCCAAGGTACATTATTTTGTATGTCTCTAAACCTTTGCATTTAAGAGATTTTTATTTTCTTTTGGGGGCAAAAAAAAGGATGTCCTAAAGTCATTCAGAGTAGAGTTTAAAGGAAACCAAATTAGGGTAATGCTATATTTGGTTGAAAATAATGGATGATTATTAAAGTAATAACAAATAATCATGGAGGCAGTTGAAAAGAGGCTTTCCTAGACATGTTTTGGTCAACAGCAGTGATGACTTTAAAGCACATATTTGTAAATGTGTATTTATTTCTTAAGCATCTCATTTTTTTAGTCCCATTCCCCTTCTGTATCTGAGTCATACTGTATCATCCCATAACATCTACTGAGTATTCTTCAAAGTATCCGGAAGCCATTTTAGTATAAGGCCTGGTATTGGTGTTCTGGACCATTAAATTGCCTGACCAAGGAGAAAAATCTAGATATACCGAAACTCATCCATGTATCATGTAACAAGGAACTCCCTTTAATGCTGTACAACTTAAGTTTGTGATCATGGTGTTTTCTTGTGTGTGATTCCTGCCCCCGCCCCCAACTTTGGTCTTGTTTTAACGGAGTGAACTTCTTTTTGGTTTACAAAGTGTTTAAGCATCCCCTTTTAAAAATTATAACAATTTAAATAAAATTTAAAGTGGTAAAAATCAAGAATTTCAAAACTCCCCATCTTTCTCTTCAGTGACACTGCCTTCCTAGAAGAGGAATTGAAGAAACTCATTGAAGCTTTGATTGAGAATTTTCTTGAGCCTAGTAAAAATGGACTGATCTGGCGTTCTGTTTAGTGCACACCAGTACGCCATGACTTGGCACCGGCACATGGAACAGAACAACCAGGAATTCCATGCATTGAAGTCGTGTTAGCATTCTCTATCTCATCTGGTCAAGTATCTTTGCACTTTGATTTTCTTTCTTTCGGTGGGCTGATGAAACAAACTGTATAAGTTCGAAAGGAAATGATCTGGAGAGAAAAGATTCGAATTTTTTCATAATCTTGAACAAATGTCATTGCATTAAAAGTATTCTAGTAACACATTGTTCTTCCTTTAACAGAAAAAAAAAACAATACAAAAGTGAGTTTTCTTATTAAAGTGTGATTAAGCTTAGTTCCGTATTGTACTTGTGTATAGCACGGTTTTTTAAAAAGGTAGATAAATGTTATATAGTTGTTGAATTAGCTAAGGAAATTAATCTATAAAATTGACAAGAAAATGGCATTGCTCCCAGCATAGTGTGGCAAAGTATCATTATTACATCATAGGTATTAACTTACAAAGTAGAGTATTTGAAATTGGGCATTTCTAGCTTAGAACAGATGTTACCATATGTGTTTCAGGTGCTCTTGGTGCAGTGTAAATTTATTGTATGTATTTAAAATTCTGACATTTACTGAACATGAAACAATAGTGGCAATGCTCCTAGTGGCTTCGTTCTTGTCAGATTTCTTAGTGCCTTCTCAGGGTATGTTATGAATTAAAACAGTGTTCCTGCATCGACTATAATTTAGTCAGTTAATTTTCAGACAGTTATTTCAGACCAAACTATATAGGTGCTTCCCCTCTATATCAAATCAATTCGCCCTCCTAAAAATCTTATGAATGTAAATAAAAATCTTAATAAAATCAGATTCAAAGTAACTGTGCTTAAGGATCTTCTTGTAAGAATTAAGTGCAATAATCACAGCCTTCAGGTAGAGAAAAAAATCTGAACTGAGAAAGGAGCTCTTAATTTATTTACAAATCTAACTTTGGAATTAAATTTTTGTAAGTAGATTTATTCCTTTACCAGATGAAGTAATGCTAATTTTACTAAGAAATATAATATCCAGATTTTACATGTTACCAAACATTAAAACTACATGTTTTAAAACTAAAGTCCAGTTTATTCTAATATCTTGCTGGCTACTATAGAATTTCTGATCTCAATGGTATAACTTATCTTTTTCAGTGTGGAAAAAATTTTTGCGTATTTCTTTTCAAGTAGGCTCCATGCCCAGCATAGAGCCCAATGTGGGGCTTGAAGTCATGACCCTGAAATCAAGACCCAAGCTGAGATCAAGAGTCGGAGGCTTAACCAACTGCGCCACGCAGGCGCCCCTCAATGTGAAAAAAATTTTTGGAAGGTCACTTTTGGTTGATTCTCCAGTCTTCTAAAAATGTCTTAGTAGAGAAGTACTATTTAATTTTCTTAAAGTGTATCCTGTCCTATACAACTCAGCAGAATACATAAACACATGTGATATAGCTAAGAGGTAACAGTAACAAGGCCTTGGGTGTAATCATACTAAACAAAATGCTAATGGGACATAACTGGTATTAGAGTATTTATTTCCTAAATAATAATAATAATAATATAACATTTAAACTAATTAGACTATTTAGTAAATGGTATGGTTTGTTGCAGCTTTATTAGCTAACATTTGTTTGAATCCATATAGTGCAAATATAATTTTCAAATTATTGTATTGCCACTATTGTTAATTTGTTCCTTCCTTTTCTATAGTTAGATCCCATATTACTGTAGTTAATAGACAGCTAAGTAAGTATAGAGCACCATACTTCTGAATGACTTTGTTTTCAAAGGCTTTGTACTGACGAAGAAATGTGCAGACTTTTTTGTTTTATTTGCTTTTAAGAATGTAGAATGTAATTTTGGAGATAGCCTATATTCTACCAAGTAGTATGAACAATGCTATATATATGAAAAGTATGTATATTTGGCTTTAGTATCTGTTCCAGTGACCGAAGAACAAAAGGGAGCTAAAATGATATGCTAGCACATTCATAATCGCTAAAGCCATACCATGATTGTCACTCTATTATAAGGAGAACAGTTTTGAGTGCTTTAATATAATGCAACATTTAAGTCATCTTAATTAAGGTGAAAAGTTATTAAAGCCCAGATTCTTACCTCAAAAATTTAAAAATCCAAATTTAAAAATCAACAAAATATTACAAATGTTCTAAAGTGTATAGATTAGGGAAATTATTTGATTCTAGCCAAGCTCTCAAGTCTATCTTAGCATGATATTTAACATGAACTTGACACAGTGGTGTACAGTTGCCTAACGGTAAATTTAGTAACCCAAGCTGACCAGGAAAGACAGGAGTGCTCAACTGTAGATCTTAGCCTTGGGCTCTACAATGTTTAACTTTTTCTTTACGAACAGTATCTTGAAAATGAATCCATTCTCATTCAGTGTGTAGATTAAAACTGGGCTTTTCTAGAGTTTTGGGGGAAAGGAGAGAACTAGTCTGGCAAGATCAAAGCATACATTGAAAATAATCAGTAGAAATAAACAAACAGATCAATAAGATGGCACAGGAAATGCTTCTTTTGAAGGGTAAACTGAGAGAGCTAAAAGTAGGGAATAAGCTGGCTGTGGGCAAGTTGTTTACCCATGTGTATTTGTTATAATGATGAACAGATAGTGAACCTTTTGTTTCCTTTATTAACAACCACTATAAAGAGGCCAAGTTTTTGGAGGTGAGAAAAAGTACCCCTCTTACTGATTCAATTCCTGCTAGGATGTTGTGTCTTAGGATCATATGGGAGCTGGAGAAGAGAAGACATAGCATAAATAAAACAGAATACCACAGAGATTATGAGAAAAAGTTCAAAGAATTCAGATTATTTAATTCTGGAGGGGAGAAAGCTATTAAGGTAATTTAATAAGTCTTAAGTTGTTTGTTGAATCTTTTCTTAAAGGACGCAAAGTAAGAAGTAATATGGCAAACTTTTCTGTCTTCAGTGAGGACAGAATAAAAGAATAAGGACCTTTTCCAAAAAACTAAATAACAAATTTAAGATTAAGGGATATACTAAATGTCTTTTAAAGGTTCTATCCAATACTTTTTTTTTTTTTTAACTCAGGTTGGAACAACAATGATGTCATAGAGAGTACTGAAAGTAACATTTGAGTTTCACTCCATATCTAGAAGAATTTAGGTGCTTGCTTCAGCAGCACATATACTACAAGAATTTAGCTCATGAGAGTTTTTGTATATGTTGAGTAGTAGTTGCATGAGCGCAGTCTTGATTCATTGCACAGAGACCAGCTTGGATATTATTTTTTATTTAACTGGGCGAATTAAGTGAGACTTGAACACCATTTTGTTCATCTTGAAGAATGTATAGCATTATAGGATATTTTAGGGTTTTGTTTCAACTCTATTGTTATTTGGATGTAGTAACTTCAGCAGACAGAAAGATTCTAAGAGATTGGAAACTTTGGGGATATCCTTATATAGGAAATAGGGCTCCTGTTTCATAAGGAAGTCGCTTCTGGAATGGACACAACAGAGATATTAGCTGGAGTTTAATGGAGAAATTGTTCTATGAACTGCTGCTACTGGTATTTCTTTCCAGTGTTTTCCACTGATGTTTATGATGCTTGAAAAATCCAAATTTCGCTTGGATACATTTATTTTATGCCTTTTTCTCTCTACCTCCCTCCTTCCCCAGGTGCCCTCCTACATTTTGTTACTGTGAAAAGCTATTGCTCTATTACCTCACTGATAAGAAATCTTAACTGTATTCATCCAGAATGCTTTAAGCTGATTCATAAACTATGTTTTTTTTTTTTTACTTATTTTGTTACTATTGTGAGAATATTTAAAACATTGTAAGAAGTAATTTTAAATCTATTTCATAGCCTTTTTTGGTCTGTCTGGATACTACTATATGCTAATTTATTATGGCCTTTTATAATTCATTTGTTTTTCTGAGATTGCTCTAGAAAGTGATGAGGAAAGAGTCCGACCAGTCGAAATGGATGGTCAGTTGAGCTCACATTTTATTTCAGGTCTCCTTGTACTTGGGGCATCCAAAGCACAAAATTTTAGGAAATCTTTTTTCCCTTTTGTCCCCCAGAGCATCTTATTATAAGCCATAAGAAGTCCAAGTGGAAAGAAGAGAACCTTTCATTGCAGGACTTGACATGGCATGACTTTCTTTAGTTCCAGTTGAAAACCAAGTTAGTTTTTACTACTGGCTACTTTAAAATATTAACTATACTGTTATGTTCATTAAGCCATCTTTTATCTTTGTTAAAGACCTTATACCTTAAAAAGAGGACATATAAGAATGAGTTAAGTGACCAAGCTAAGGGCACATGGCATGCTAAAGTCTGCTTTGCAAATTTTGCCACCAGCATAACCCTAAAGTAGAGGAACATGACGACTATGTGTGGGCCCAAGCCCAAACTCTGAAGCAGTCTATCGCTCATGAAATTTCATGTTCTATCATAAAAATGGAAGCTGAATTTTGCATTCCCCATAATAAAACTGTTTCAATGTAAAAATGATTCCTCCAGTCCTCACGGAAGCAGGTGCTGCTGGAAAGGAGCTCCGTGTTGATCATAAGGCTGCTCAGTGGTCTCCCCTTCCCCACCTCAATTGCCACATCTGCCTGGAGGTACACACACCGACCTTAATGTGAGAAATAGAAGCACAGAACATATCTAGCCGGTTCCCTATATTTTAAAAGCTGAACTTTGAAAGTCTTACTGCCAAATTAAACTGACCTGAAACAGTTACGTTATCACTGAACCTCATTTTCAGAAGTGTTGGCCACTTTGTTTTCATCCATTCACTGGCATTCCTTGACTGAGAAGGAGCATCTGACTATCAGCTCCCTGAGAGCAGAGATCATGTGTTACTATTTTTCATAACCTCCCCCACCCCCGTTATAGTACGTGTTATAGAATGCTTAGTTGGTGACAGTAGGAATTAGGGGATTGTATCTTAAAGCAGCTAATAGTTTAAGAAGCAATCAAAAATGTTAATTTTCTGATTCCGTTTTTTAAACAAATCTCATTACTGAAATTTATAATAAATCATCTTCATTAAACATGCATACCCTTAAATACTCAGCTTCTTTTGAGAGAGCAGAACATATTCCTGTTTGGAAAATTATATGTAATGCCTAGTATTTTACACTCATAACAAGGTGTTGGCCTAGTAGGCTAAGAACGTACCTATGTAGACTTAGTATCACTGGGTATAGGTGCCACTTTGAGCCTCCTACTGCTGCCTTCCAAGTGAATCACAGCTAATTTGATACAATTTGATATATTTTTGTCCACTGTTATGATTCATCATACATCTCACAAGAGGCACTCAAGCAAGAGTCTGCATCTGTATATATGGTGAGGCCTTCTCGTTTTAGGCAAAAATAAACTTTGTATACATCACCGAATATGCCAGATGAAATATATGCCGTTAAGAATGAATTATTTTTCTGACTGTGTAGCAGTAGATCAAAATTGTGCTCTTGTTTTACCTGTTCTTGTCAATATTTTCTCTTTTTTTTTTTCTGATGAAAACACCAGGGTGTATCATAAGTACTGCCTGTGAGAATTTGCACTTAAAGTGTTTGTGTGTGGATTTCTTGTGGTTTTAGCCAAATGAAGTGTTATCAGTAATAAACAGGCCTCTTTATAGGCATGAGTTTCTGCGTAATTTTTATTATCTTAGTTACTGTATGGTTCATAGAGTTTGCTATCCAAGTAGAATATGTTTTTAAAATATATACATGATATACAGAATCTACTTTCAGCCTAAATGAATCTTCTAGTTTAATATTTGGTAAATATGTATTGATTAGTTCATCGGAAGTCCCAGAAGAAGGGGCACCTGGGTGGCTCAGTTCGTTAAGTGTCTGCCTTTGGCTCAGGTCATGATCCCAGGGTTCTGGCATCAAGCTCTACATTGGGCTCCCTGCTTAGCAGAGAGTCTGCCCCTTTGTCTCCCTCTGCCCCTCCCCTTCCCTCACTGCCCCTCCCCTCCATGTGCACGCGTGCACTCTTGCTTGCTCTCTCTCTCAAATAAAATAAAAAATAAAATAAAATAAAGAGAAAGAGCTAATATTAAAGTCCTTTCCATTTTATTTTTGCATTTCACTCCTTCAGTTGACTTAATTTAAGTGTTAGCATCAGCTAACATAATAAGAAGCTAAATATATATATTATAATAAAACCTGTTATTCCCCATCTTTCCTCCCTGTCCTCCCTAAACTAACACTTCCTCATTTCTGTTAGTGATGTGACCATTGTCCTATCTTTATTTTCCTCTCTAGTTCTGGTTCTAATCATTAAATAGTCTAGTCTTGCGTGCAGTTTGCTTTAAATCAAGTCTTTGACTTTTATCCTTGTGCTTCATTATTTCTTTTTATAAATATTTATTGACTTGGAAATATGTTTGTACTGAGGGCACTCTAGAAGGCTAAAAAGTAGGAAAAAAGACACAGCAACCATGTTATTGCTAGAATAGTCTGTTCAGGATATCGTTCCCACTATCCCCACTGCCATCAGATCACCTTTATTCCTTATATCTTTGGAGTCAACGCACTAGAGAGAAGGCGCAGTTGGCTAGACTTTTGTTACATGGCTTCCTCCTAGCTGAAACCAGAAACTAATAAAGGAGGGATTTGAACACCTAGCTTCCTTCTGAATGGTAGTAGGAAGTAAGCCATTGCAATTACCCTTCAATCAAGGCACAGTGGGAGAGAGGGGTGCCTGGGTGGCTCAGCTGATTAAGTGTCTGACTCTTGATTTCAGCTTAGGTCATAATCTCAGTGTTGTGAGATGGAGCCTGGCATCAGACTCTGCACTAGGCATGGAGCCTGTTTGAGATTCTCCTTCTCCCTCTACCTCTCCCCACCTTAAAAATTAAAAAATAAATTAATTAATTTTAAAAAGACAGTGGGAGAGAGTTAATTGACCAATTGGAAATTATGAGGAAGACAAAGGAAGAGGGAGGACATCTTAAGCACAGAACATAGCATAAGCCTGCCAAGAACTCTAAGTAGTTTGGTATTGCTGTATCGAGTAGGGGTGTGAGTAGAGAGGGTCCTGTGTGCTCTGCCTTGGAGTTTGTACTTTAGTCAGCAGGTGAGAGAGTACAGAAAGTCATAAGTAGGTTTCTGAAGTGGTGGTGGGGAGCTAGTATGAGAAAACCCACCCTTGGAAAGAACCTTAAAGGTCACCTTATCTAAGAACTCTCATCAGTTCCCACAATCTGATTTGCAAGTGAGGATATATATTTGAACCTCTCCCATGACAATTTGCCAAGACAAGTTGTATGTACACTTTAAAAGAAAGGCCAGTAGAGAGTTCTTTCTTGCGGTCAGCTGAAATCCACCTCCTACAGCTTCTACCCTTTGGTTGTACTTGGAAGCTCAATCTTATTCAAAACCTCATTTCCTTTTCACTCAAAGTCCTTTCCCCTCAGTCTAAATATGTGCATTTCAGCTACTTATTTCTTGTATGGCCATCTTCTCACTTTCCTGATCACCACATGGACAGTTTTCAAGGAGCTGGATCCAGAATTAATAGACTAGAAATAGGGGTGCCAGCCCAAAGTGGGAAAAGGCAGATTTCCCCTTGCTATGGGTGGTGGGCAGCAGACATGGCAGGGAGGGGCTCTTCCCATGGAACACCACTGGACACCTCCTCACTTCACAAACAACTCCTCCCCTCACCCTCAACTCAAGCATCATCCCTCCCATAGAGCATTTCCTGACTGTTTCCCATCACCCCACCCCCCTATCCCTGCCCCAGCAGCCCAGATGGGCAGAGGCCCTGCTCTATACTGCCACAGCTCCCTCTGCCATCCTCTGTTTCAGCATGTCCCATGCCATAACTAAATGATCTGCTTGCGTCTGGACTCTCCCAGCCAACCAGTCAGTTGTGAGCAGCCAGTCAACTCAAACTGGGCAGGACCCCCAGTGCCCAGAATGGAGCCAAGCAGACAATGAGCTCTCACAAAAAAGAAAGAATGAAAGAAGGAAGGAAGGAAGGAAGGAAGGAAGGAAGGAAGGAAGGAAGGAAGGAAGGAAAAAGTTCAGCTGAAGTGAACAGAATCGGAATTTTTTTTTCAAAGATTTTATTTATTTCTCAGAGAGAGAGAGAGCACAAGCAGGCAGAGTGGAAGGCAGAGACAGAGAGAGAAGCAGGCTCCCTGTGAGCAAGGAGCCTGATGTAGGACTTGAACCCAGGGCCCTGGGATCGTGACCCAAGCTGAAGGCAGCTGCTTAACCAACTGAGCCACCCAGGTGTCCCCAGAATCGGAATTTGAGCTGAATTTTCAAAAGCAAGTAGGCTGTGACTAAGCAAAGGGGAGGAGGCACACACCGCAGGTGAGTGCGTTCAACTCAAAGCAAAGAAATAAGTGAGCAAAACTGGGAAGCAAGAGATCCTTGAGATTTGCTAGAGGGCTTCCAGCCAGACTTTGGCTGCAGGAAAGTCATAAACCGAAGGGGAAAAAAACCAAACTGGGGCTAAATAAGTCAAGCTGGCATGGGAGAGATGTATTCCCTTCGGGCAGGGAGCAAGGGCAGAAAAAAAGCAGCAACTGGGTCAGTATTTTTCAATTGTCTGCCAGTCCCACATATGCATACTTCCCCCTGGAGGACGGATCCATGTTCCATGAAACAGACTTGGCCCCTCTGCTCTGCAAGGAATCCAGATTCAATGAAAGCATCTCTCTTTACAGTTAGGGAAACTTGATCGAAGGGTCAAGCCAGGGATCCACAGAGGATTCCTACAGACCCGAAGTTGTCTTACCCCTAGTCTGCTGCTTTTGCCCCCATGCCCTGAGGATGGCTCTCAATAAATCTTAGTCTTCTGTTCGAAAGGGCCCTTCCTACTTTGATTCAGCTGAAAACGAAGATCCAGAGATCTTAGTCATGGAGCTGGTCAGTGACAAATCTGGGACGAATACTCAGGTCTCCTGACTGGTCATCCCTTTCTCCTCCTGTATAAATATTACTAAACTACAAGGAGCAGAACAGTGAATAAAAAGTCGACAAGATGTAATTCACACCTTTAGAAAGACAAGAACTGATACAGCGCCGTGGGAGTCCTGTACTAGAGGCAGGTACAGAGAATCGTGCAGGACGGGAACTAAAGTGGAGCCTTGAAGGAAGGGCAGGAGTTTGTCAGGCAGAGAAACAAGACCCTGCAGACACAGGAGACAGACAAGGAGAAAGCAGGAAGGAGTGTCCCAGGACGGCCGGGTTAGAGGTTTCTGATCTCAGCCATCCGCACTCCTGACTTACACCCTCTTTCTGGGTGAAATGTCCAAAGTTCCAACTAATGTTCTGAGAGTGCACAATGAGACAGAGGCAGGATAACCTCAACAGACATTCCCATTCAAGAACAAGAAGCGTGAAAGTTGCACAGTCTTCCTTAAATAGAACAATTCTGACTCCCACTAGACAAATGCTGTCCAGGCCTCCAGCCTGGATGGAAAAGGAATCTTCCTTGCTTGGGCCTTGGGTTCTACTCCCTGGGAGTGGCTCCCTAGCCCATGGATCTCTGTATTCCTTGGCTCTGTCCTCTGGACCATCCTTCCTTGTCCATCTGCTTCCTTAGCTATTACTGAATCAGTGGCACATGTCGGAGCTGACTAGCAGTATGAAATATTTCAGTCCCTTGAAGTTCAATCTGCTGGTATTTTTCCATGTACAACTCATTAAAAAATTTTGTGGGTGGCTCAGTCAGTTTAGTGTCTGAATTTTGAGATCGGCTCTGGTCATGATCTCAAAGGTCATGAGATCCAGCCTGAGATCCGGCTCCACTTCGGGCATGGAGCCTGTTTAAGATTCTCTCTCTTCCTCTCCTAAAACAAACAAACAAATAAATTAATAAATATAAATAAGAATTTCATGGGTTTTCTATATATCTACTTATGGTTGACTCTATCCTCCAAATGACACACTCACAATTGTTTTTGAGACCTCTCCCTAAATTTTATCATGCTATTTTGGATTAGGCTTCTGTTGATATTGCTCTTAGGATTCCAAGAAGACATTTTGTCTAGGAATCTACTAGCCATCACTAATTCTTTCAAAGGGCTTTATAAAGTGTGTTATGGCTATACCTTCGGTAAGATCTGCATCTCTGGGTCATATTCCTGAAATAACTCTATGCTGGCTAGAGAGCCTCAAGCTGAAAAAAGTTTTATTTTTTAACCTAGTAAGTCCTGCTCCTCTCTGCTCCCTCTAAATTCCTTTTGCCAGTTCTTTCTTTAGCTCACATCTCTCTTCCTGTTATGAGGTTACACAACTAGGAGCACTCAACTGACACTTTCAACACTCTGCCTAGAGCTAGCTCTCCATAGCCAAATAAAAACTTTCTGAGTATTTTCCCCCCATCTTCCAAGTAACCATAGGCAACTCTTTGGCCAATCATTCTGCCATTACAAAACACAGATTGACACTTTTTCAGCCTCCAGTAACAATTTCCTCACCATTTTTCCAGACTTTACTGTTTGCTTGCCATTTTTCCAATCTCCACCCTTCCCTGATCCCAAAGCCAATGCCTAGAATTTGCGGTTTTGTTAAAGGTAAGCATTTCACTTGCAGACACCAGTTTCTGTCAAGTTTTGCTGTAAAACAAAGTACAGCCACTTAGTGGTTGAAGACAACTATTATATGTCTTACAGTTATGCATTTTGGCAATTTGGACTGAGGTCAGCTTTCTGGTTCTTCTGGTCATAGTAGGATTCACATATCAGATGGAGGTCTGCTGCCAAATTGATTGGGTGCTCGTTAGTTTAGGATGGCCTCAGTGGAGTTGGCCAAGCTCTGCCTCACGTGTCACCCATATTCCAGCAGGCTAGCCCAGGCTGCTTCCCATGGGTGCCTGGGCAGGGTTCCAAAAGGGAGGGATAAAGCAGCCAAGGCCTCTTGAGGCCTAAGATCAGAACCGGCACACTATCCCTTCTGCTGCATTTTATTGGCTAAAGAAAGTAATAAGGTTGGGTGCCTTGGTGGCTCAGTCATAAAGTATCTGCTTTGGGCTCAGGTCATGATCCCAGCATCCCTATCAGAGAAGTGGGGAGCCTGCTTCTCCCTCTCCAGCTCCCCTGTGCTTGTGTTCCCTCTCTTACTATCTCTCTCTGTCATAAACAAATAAAATATTTTAAAAAGAAAGAAGGTAAGTAATAAGACCTTCCCAGATGCTAGGGAAGGGGAAATAGACTCCACTTCTCAAGGAAAGGAAGTAAGAAAGTCACACAGTAAAGGGTGTGGATACAGGGCAGAATGAGGATCCTGGCTGACAGCTATATTGTACCTCCTCAGAAGCAAGCCTCATCATGAATTTGGTGTGCATCCTTCCCTTCCATATCTTTATAATTATGTGAACGCAAAAATACATTTTTTCCCCATCAGTTTTATATGTTTTTAAATGAATGACTTCATATATAATAAAGAATATGTGTAATGGAAATGTAAGATTTATAAGGAATAAGACACTTTCGTAAGACAGAAACAGAATTTTGACCATACATTTTAATCACCCTATATATCCTTCCTAACCAAACATTCATTTCTCACCTGGACTACACAGTGACTTCCTAGCTGACCCTTACTACCTCTGGTCTTGCTTCTTCCAATCAGTTCACTGTAACCCACTGTAATCACCATAATCTTTTTTTTTTAACATTTTATTTATTTGAGAGAGAGACAGACAGACAGAAGATGAGTAGCGGGGAGGGGGAGAGGGAGAAGAAGGCTCCCTGCTGAGCCAAGAGCTCAACGCTCAGCTCCATCCCTAGGATCAGGACCTGAGTCAAAAACAGACACTTAACCAACTTAGCCACCCAAGCGCCCCACAATGATCTTTAAAAAACAAAAATATCATCACATCATTCCTCTACTTAAAACTGTTCAGTTTCCCATTGACCCTAGTATAAAACCAAATTTATTAATAGAGTAGGCTTTTCATCATCTAGCTTCTATTTACACTTCCTGCCTCATTTTTGCCATTCATCTGACAGGTGCCATGCTTTTTCTCTAAACTAGTCGATCATTGGGTATTGACCAAAGAAAGTGACTTCCATCGTTCTCTGAACCTTCTCCAACCTGGCATAAATCACTGTTGTTATTGGCTCTTTCTTGTCTGTCGCCACTACTTGACTATAAAGGGCTCTAGGGCAGGGAAGCCACCTGGTTCCTCTGCTTGCCCCTGGGTGCCTAGCCAGCACCCGGCACCGTGGATACTCGGTAATGGTTCAATGAATGCATGAAGAATGAATGCTAGGTTCTGGAGATAGAGAAAAACTCCACCAAAAGCTCCTAGTCTCTCCTAGGTGGAGAACAGATGAGATAAAGAGACAGATAAATTACGGATAGATAGATCCATCATCGCTCTGATAAACAGCAAATGCGTGGTAAGGGTTGTGGATTTGAGTTTGCTTCTAAGTTCCACCAGGGGGCACTATGGGAATGCCTCAGTTTTCTCCTAAAAAATCAATGTTTCTTCTTGGAAAGACTCTATCCACTTTGAAGGAAATGTAATTTTAAACAGCAGTGCTTGATTGTTGGTTTGTTTGTTTTTGTTTTGCCCTGCTCTGTTTTGTTTTAATAAGCTCCTTATTCAGTCCACTCAAAAGAGCCGTATCTCAGCCATCAGTGAGTTTGAAGGACCAAAGTAACCCCTATTGGCGTCTACTTTATATCTATAATGGAATCATCACAAGAGTTTCCAAAAACATGATTTAATTTATCCTCCACATCATCAGTTAGGATCCAGAAAAGGGATTGTTGTTATTATTTCCATCTTAAAGATGATAAATCTATGGGTCAAAAGGCAAAGAAATTTCTTCAAGGAATCAAAATTTTAGGTATCTAAGCAGGGACTTGAATCTATCTTCCAAATCCAAATGTATTTATTCACTAAAACTATACTGAGTTCCAGGCTGTGTAAAAGATGATAGAAATACAAAGGCGTGCCCTCCAAATGTCTTAGAAGCAAAGACTGTCAAAGCTAGAGAGAATTTGGGGTAACACCTAATGAAGTATTCTCACATGCATAAGAATCTCAAGATCCTGTTGAAATGCAGATTCCTCGATTTTGTCCCCCACAGCACACAAAATTCTGATTCAAAAAGTTTGGGTGGGAATCTGGAAATGGAATTTTTTTTTTAATGTACGAAACAATGCTCTATTTCCTTCTATAGTTATAAACATTCCTGCAGTTATTTTCTGCCATTATAACTAGGAGAGGTGTCAAGTCGAATTATAATGTAAGAAAGTTTTGATTTGTCAACCCCCAAACCCCCTTACTACCTGTTCTTCCCTCAGTCTTTTGGTTTGTACTGAACAGCATTGCCTCCTCCCAAATCCCAGAAAGCCAGCTCCATTCTGTTCTTTCTCTCACACTCTTCACACTCTTCTACCCTGTCTATAACCAACTCTTTTTTTTTTTAAGTCTTGTTTTTGTTTTCGTTTATTAACATATATTATTAGCCCCAGGGGTACAGGTCTGTGAATCATCAGGCTTACACACTTCACAGCACTTGCCATAACACATACCCTCCCCAATGTCCATAACCCAACCACCTTCTCCCTACCCCCTTACCCCTGACAGCCTCCAGTTTGTTTTGTGAGGTTAAGAGTCTCCTACAGTTTGTCTCCCTTCCAATCCCACCTCGTTTCATTTTTTTCCTTCCCTACCCCAAAACCCGCCACGTTGCTTCTCAAATTCCTCATAACAGGGAGATCATATGATAATTGTCTTTCTCTGATTCACTTATTTCGCTCAGCATAATACCCTCTAGTTCCATCCATGTCACTGCAAATGGCAATATTTCATTTCTTTTGATGGCTGCATAGTATTCCATTGTATATATATACCACTTCTTTATCCATTCATCTGTTGATGGACACCTAGATTCTTTCCATAGTTTGGCTATTGTGGACATTGCTACTATAAACATTTGGATGCACGTGCCCCTTTGGATCACTACATTTGTATCTTTAGGGTAAATACCCAGTAGTGCGATTGCTGGGTCATAAGGTAGCTCTATTTTCAACTTTGTGAGGAACCTCCATGCTGTTTTCCAGAGTGGCTGCACCAGGTTGTATTCCCACCAACAGTGTAGTAGGGTTCCCCTTTCTCTGCATCCTCACCAGCATCTGTAGTTTCCTGACTTGTTAATTTAATTTTATTTTTTTTTAAAGATTTTATTTATTTTTCTTGACAGACAGAAATCACAAGTAGGCAGAGAGGCAGGCAGAGAGAGAGGGGGAAGCAGGCTCCCGCTGAGCAGAGAGCCCGATGCGGGGCTCGATCCCAGGACCCTGGGATCATGACCTGAGCCGAAGGCAGAGGCTTTAACCCACTGAGCCACCCAGGCGCCCCCTGACTTGTTAATTTTAGCTCTTCTGACTGGTGTGAGGTGGTATTGTGGTTTTGATTTGTATTTTCCTGATGCCGAGTGATGTGGAACACTTTTGGCCATCTGGATGTCTTCTTTGCAGAAATGTCTGTTCATGTCCTCTGCCCATTTCTTGGTTGGATTCTTTGTTCTTTGGGTGTTGAGTTTGATAAGTTCTTTATAGATTTTGGATACTAGCCCCTTATCTGATACGTCGTTTGCAAATATCTTCTCCCATTCTGTCAGTTGTCTTTTGGTTTTGTTGACTGTTTGCTGTGCTGTGCTGGAAACGGAATTTTTCATAAGAACATCCCATCTTTCCCACCATGATTCTTACGCGGATGAACTGTGGACTACTTTCACAAACATCAACCCATTGGTTTAATCCTTTCATAATATAGAGGAGAAAACTGAGGAGAAGTGAGTAGAAGTAGTCCCCCAGAAACTCCCCACTGGATGTAGTCAGGGGGGCTGACCCAGGAACTGATAATGAGAAGCCTGAGGTAATGATGTAACTAAAGAATGCCCAACCAAGAATAGGACACCCTGGGTTCAACTTCAGGTTTTACCATCTTGCAGATGAATCGCTTAACTTCAGTAAACTATGATTTTCTCAGTTGTAAAATGTGGGATAACAACAGCTACTCCATAAGGGCACCTGCATGGCTCAGTGGGTTAAAGCCTCTGACTTCAGCTCAAGTCATGATCCCAGGGTCCTGGAATCGAGGCTCGCATTGGGCTCTCTGCTTGGCAGGGAGCCAGCTTCCCTTCCAATCTCTCTCTCTGCCTGCCTCTCTGCCTAGTTGTAATCTCTGTCTGTCAAATAAATAAATAAAAATATAAAACAAAAACAAACAAACAAAATCTAAAACAAACAACAACAACAAAAACCCCACCTATTCTATAGACTTACTGTGAGGAAAAATGGAGATAAATAGTATAAAGGGTTTGGCAGACCACTGGCCCCCAGAGGACTCTTGATAAAGAGATGGATTGATGGGATTGTTTTGAATGCTCTTTCTATTTCATTTATTCTATTTTTTTAACTGAGTAAGTACTATTGCCAGGCATTCTGCTAGGCAGTCCTGCCTATATGAAGCTTGTGATCTAGGGGAGCAGATAGCCATTAATTATAGAAATAAGAAATAGCTGTTATAAAAAATGCTACCAAAGGAAAATATAGGGGGTGTTTGACTCATATGGAGATTCAGACAAATAAATATTCAGACATATTCAGACAAATAAAATGTCCTGAAGAAATAACTCAAAGGTTGAGTAGGAATTAGTCAGAAATCACACAAGGATCAGGAAAGAGCTTGGCAGGATCGAAAATGAAACTGTGATTCATCAGTCTTACACAATACACAGTGCTCCCCACAACACATAACCTCCCCAGTGTCCATCACCCAGCCACCCCATCCCTCCCACCCTCCTCCATCCAGCAATCTTTAGTTTGTTTCCTGAGATTAAGAGTCTCTTATGGTTTGTCTCCCTCTCTGGTTTTGTCTTGTTTCATTTTCCCCTCACTTCCCCTCTGATCCTCTGTCTTGTTTCTCAAATTCCTTATATCAGTGAGATCATATAATTCTTTTTCTGACTGACTTTTTTCACTTAGCATAACACCATCTAGTTCCATTGACACTGTTGCAAATGGCAAGATTTCATTTTTGATGACTACATAGTATTCCTGTGTGTGTGTGTGTGTGTGTGTGTGTGTGTGTGTATACACACACCACATCTTCTTTATCCATTCATCTGTTGATGGACATCTAGGTTCTTTCCATAGTTTGGCTATTGTGAACATTGCTGCTATAAACATTCGGGTGCATGTGCCCCTTCAGATCACTATATTTGTATCTTTGGGGTAAATACCCAGTAGTGCAATTGCTGGGTCATAGTGTAGCTCTATTTTCAACTTTTTGAGGAACCTCCATACTGTTTGGAAAAGCCTTTCTTTTATCGTGCCTTGATATTTATGTGAAAATTTTGATCTTTTCCCTTGACCCTTTCATTTCCACTTCAATCTTTTTTCCACTTTTGTAGTATAAAGCCTAATAACTAGTAACATTTACTCAAAACTAATATTGTCATCCCACCATACCTGCAGGGGACACATTCCAAGCCCCCCAGGAAATGCCTGAAACCATAATACTACTGAACCCCACATATACTATGTTTTCTCCTATACATGTGTACCTGTATGTGTACATGATAACATTTAATTTATAAATTAGGCACAATAAGAGATTAACAATAACTAATAATAGATCAAATACAGCTATATAACTAATAAAAGTTATGTGAATGTGTGTCTCTCTCTCAAAATATCTTATTGTACTGTGCTCGCCTTTCTCGTGATGATGTGAGATGATAAATGCCTATGTTAGGAGATAAGGTGAGGTTAGGGTGTCAGCATGGTGATGTAGCATTAGGCTTCTGTTCGTCTAACAGAAGGAGGATGATCTGTTTTGGGATCATCATTGACCTCAAGTGAATGAAACCACAGGAAATAAAACTTAATAAGGGGGACTACTGCATACATTTTTCAGTTTTTGACTTTCAGAAATAGGGATTATCTATGTTTTTAAAATTAAAAAAAAAAAGAAAACCACCTTGCTAAATACCAAACAGCAACATACGTCAAGCTCTTAGAACTTTAGCTGTGCTTGGAAAATACCTATTCTCTTTTCACACAGTTATTTGAACTGGTAGTATAATTTAGTTAGATTTTAATTTGCATTTAGTTAAACTTGGAACCCTGTATTACTTACAGTGACCTTAAAACTCCATTCTGAGGCAAAATTAAAATAAAATATTATCATGGAGGAAGCTCTAGTCAGTACTGGGAAAAGTAAATGACAGCAGGTAAATTTGGGAAGAAGACCAGAATTTGAGACACCATGGAGCTGGTTTTAAGTTTCCACTTTTTGTTTTTCAAAGATTTCATTTATTTGACAGAGAGAGAGCGCGGGATCACAATAAGGCAGAGAGGCAGGCAGAGAGAGAAGGGGGAAGCAGGCTCCCCGCTGAGCAGAGAGCCAGATGCGGGTCTCAATTCCAGGACCTTGAGATCACGATCCACGCCAAAGGCAGAGGCTTAACCCACTGAGCCACCCAGGTGCCCTAAGTTTCTACTTTTCAATCCTCAGTAGCCCGAAACCCAGAATTGGGACCCTGGGTAAGGACTGGGGGAGTCCTTACTGGGTCAGGACTCTCTCTCACACTCTGGCTCAAGAAGGGACTAGAACTCCTCAGACTCAGAGGGGGAATATCTCGTGATTCCCTTTCGTTTTCTCTTTTTCCTACCCCACACATCTCCCCCAGGCAATCTCACAGTAGTGGCCCCAGTGGCAGTGGTGGTAGTGAGGTTCCTATGGCTGTCTAAAACTTTGAGTTATCTTATGTATTAATCTACATACATTAGGACCATCTCAAATAATGCTGTAAATTTTGTTTTCAGCAACCAACAGGGTGTGGAAACCCCCACTGATCTTTTTCTCTCTGTGTCCTCTTGCAACTTGGCCCAGACATATGAAGTCAAGAGAAGCACACAACAGAGTAGAGTTGTTTGAAGGCCAGGTTTCTGGCCAGAGAACCAAAAAGAGAAGTCTCAGGGGACTGGAAACTATCATAGAGACTGCAGAGAGGGAAAAGCTCAAGAGATCCACCCCATGATTCCTGGATTCACCCCTTAGCTCTGCATGCACAGATCTGATGCTAAATTGCATGTCATAGACCTAAGTACTGAGGTATGGGATACACCACTGTCTAGATCCAAAGGTGATGCACAACTGGGACAGATCTGAATGGCATTGCAAACACTTTGGGAATTGAACTGACATTGAAACCATGGCCACAGAAGGCAGATCAGAACTTGTGGCCTGAATCCAACTGAGTTAATTATATGCTAGCACAAAAATATTAATATTTTCCATAAGATTTAAATAAGACGTAGACGACACTTATATATTCAAAAATACCTAGTATTTAATCCAAATTATTCTGCATTTGAAGAACCAGGAAGATCTCAAGTATGAGAAAAGGCAATCAAAAGACATCCAGGAAGAAATAACACAAATGTTGAAAATTATAGAAGACTCATAAAATGTTCCAAGAAGAATGATGAATATTTAAAAAAAAAAAGATCTTATTTATTTATTTGACAGAGAGGGAGAGAGAGAAGCAAGGGCAGGGAGCCCGATGCAGGGCTAGATCCTAGGACCCTGGGATCATGACCTGCATTGAAGGCAGATGCTTAACCAACTGAGCCACCCAAGTGGACACTCCTGAAATGAATGTAAAGGTAGAAAGTATCAACAAAGAAAAAGAAAATATAAAGAAGGACCCAATGGAAATGTTACAATCGAAAGTAAAATAACCAAAACAAAAAACTCATTGGACTCAGTAGAACAGAGATGACAACCAAGAATCAGTGAACTTGAAGATAAATTCATAGTAATCAACTAATCCGAACAACAGAGAAAAAATGTTTTTAAAAAAATGAACAGAGCCTGAGGCCTTACGAGGCAGTTATCTAATTCATGTCATCAAAATTCCAGAAGAGTTTGTAAAAGAAGTATTTGAAGAAATAATATATGAACATTTCCCAAATTTGACAAAAGACATGAGCCTAAAGATCCAAGAAGTTCAATGAACCCTAAACAATGACCAAGTGAGGTGAAGGAATAAATGCCCAGCCATTCAGACCTGACATGAGACAGCTCTGACAGGATAAACTAGCTGAAGCCCTCCTGCCACTCTGATCAAAACTTCATCAGGTCTCTTTGACTTCTTCCTCTTCCATTCCTTTCTTTCTCTCCCCTTCACAGATGTTGATCTGTAATCAATATCTTACACCCCAAACTCTATCTCAGCGTCTGCTTCTGGGAATACCCAATCTGTAACATCAGTGAAGACAACATAAGTATGGAGCAAAGAACTGAACCCAGGTAGTGTAGATTCAGAGTCCATGTCCTTAGTGGCGACCAGAGGCAGATTTGCCATGAAGCTTAAGCTTCAAGGCACCTAATTTGCACAAACCCTTTCTGAGGCCCTCAGGATTGGGAGGATGTGTGAACTTAAAAATGTGCTCACATTGCTATCTGATATTTGCAAAATGTGCCCCAAAAAGCTGTTTTAACCACAATTGGTTACATTATCTCTTTCCAGTCTGACTCCCTCTCCATTACACTTTCCCTCCTAATACTTCTGATTGAAAAAATGTTGACATGGCCATGGGCCTTTATTTACAACTGAGTAGTCATCTCAGACTGCTTTCTGCCCACAGAAGTTTGGGGGTTATAGTAGTTAGAGTAACACCCCTCCTAAAGATGCCCATGTCCTAGTTCCCCAAACCTGAGACTTTCAGGGTATGATTAAGTTAAGGATCTTGACATGGGGAGATTATCCTTGGTGGGACTGGTGTAATCACAAAGGTCCTTAAAAGAGTCAGAGGAGGAGGATGTGACAGTAGAAGCAAAGTCAAAAAGAAATGTAAACATGTTATATCTATGGTTTTGAGGATGAAGGAAGGGGCTATGAATCAAGAAATGCAGGCATCCCATAAAACTGGAAAAAGCAAGGAATAGATTCTCCTCCAGAGCCTCCAGAAGAAACAGCCCTGCAGACACCTTGACTTCAGCCCAGTGAAATCCATTTCAGACTTCTAAACTCCAGAAATGTAAGATAATAAATTTGAGTTGTTCCAAGTCACTAAGTTTGTGGTAATTTGTTACAGCAGCAATAGAAAACTGATACCAGGGTCTGATGGCATCTTTTTTCTTCCTTTTCTTCTTTCCTTCCTTCCTTCTTTCCTCCCTCCCTCCCTTTTTTCTCCCCCCCCCTTTTTTTTTTTGGTATTTTCTTTGTCTTTCACTCAAACTTACAGTGCTTCTTCTGATAAAATTATCTTAAAACTTTTTTTTAAAGTATATGTATGTATGTAATCTCTGTACCGAACACAAAGCTCTAACTCATAACCCTAAGAGCAAGAGTCACATGCTCCACTGATTGAGCCAGCCAAGTGCCCCTCATTTAAAACTTTTGATTATTTTCTATAAACCTTATTGGAATTCACTCTGTTAAAAGCCACATCTATATTTCTTTTTGGGCAACTTAGGCTGAGAGTCGGGATGCTGTGGTACAATAATGTTAAGATTCTTAGAAGCATTTTTGCCAGTTGAAATAGTTTACTTTATAGAGAACACTCTTTTTTTTTTTTTTAAGATTATTTATTTATTTATTTATTTGACAGGCAGAGATCACAAGTAGGCAGAGAGAGAGAGAGGCTGAGCAGAGAACCCGATGCGGGACTCCATCCCAGGACCCTGAGATCATGATCTGAGCTGAAGGCAGCGGCTTAACCCACTGAGCCACCCAGGCGCCCCAATATAGAGAACACTCTTAAGACTCTTTGAAGTTCCCTTGTTTACCAGAAAGACTCTAAGAAATGCCCTTAAGATTCTCTGAAGCTCTACTAGGCAATGCCTTTAAATCTTTCTAAGGTCGCAACAATGAGTCTTTAGAACCGTATTTTTGAAAGCTTTACCTGGAGGTCATACTTCACTTGTACCACCCTGAGCTTGTTGCACAACTCTCTCTTTTCCTGAGAGCCCTTTATTGTGCTTACTTGTTTACATCTGTTTTCCCTCGTGAGTCAGGGGTTGGATGTGCTATTTCTCTATGTCCTCAGCATCGTGACAGAGGTGCTAAGTATTTGTTGAATGAACAAATGAACATTGCCTGGCGGGGGGAGGGGGGAAGTAGCCTAATCAGACAATAATAATAATGTTTTTGCTTAAGTGGCCATAGGTATGTGGTATAGAGCAATGACCCAGGATCCCAGTTTTAGGTTTGATAGGTCCTAGATTTGTCATGCAGCGACCCTAATCAACTTCACCCTCTTTACCTTCGGTCAGAATTCTGCCTTTCATGATGGCTCAGATGTCAAGTCTTCTGTGAAGTGTTTCCTTCCCTCTGCTCCTCCACAGCTCTCCCCGCGCACCGCGTCGTCATGAGGAACCACCTCATTTACTCACCTGGATTTCCCCATCAGAATCCAGTAGTGTCTGTACTTCCACCCCCGTCCAGAAGGGTGAGTATTCGAGGGTGGCGCTGTTCAGCCGTAGACCAGGGAATTCGTCCTCCCACACCCGCGCCTCAGTTTCCCCGAGCGTGAACCGGGCATCGTGGAAACATCTTGCCAGGGCTGCGCTTTGGTGAAGGGCCCGCGGACCCTCAGCGCAGTCCCGGCGCCCGCGGAGGAGCTAGGGGGCAGCCGAGGCAGAGACGGCGAGCGCCGGGAGGCGTCAGAGCAAAGGAGGGCGGGGGCCCTGAGGCGGGGCTGCCGGGCGGGCCCGAGTCCGGCGGGGCTTGGCGGGGCTTGGCGGCGCGGGGCGGGGCGGGGTGGGGTGGGGTGGGCGGGACCGGCGCGCGCCGGAGCTTGGCCCGAAGGTCCGAGGGGACACGCGCGAGAGCCGGCGATGGGCCCCGCGGCGGGGCTGGTGGCTTTGCTGGCGGTGCTGGCGCTCCGGGCAGGGGACCCGTCAGGGGCCGCGGCGCGGGGGGACACGTTCTCGGCGCTGACCAGCGTGGCTCGCGCCCTGGCGCCTGAGCGCCGGCTGCTGGGGCTGCTGCGGCGCTACCTGCGCGGGGAGGAGGCGAGGCTGCGCGACCTGACCAGGTGAGAAAAAGCGCGCGCGGTGGTCCCGGAGGCGCGTGAGTTGGGGAGACTGAGTCAGAGGGCGAGACCGAGGCACCGTGCGGTAGGGTGGCGGGTGACTCAGTCTTATTGTAGTTCAGCGTGGGACCTCAGACTCCGTTTGAGAGTAGGGTTAAGACCCTCACTAGACCGTAAGGCTGAGACACCGCGTGGCCCACTGTGGCTGTCGGACTCAGTGTCCCCCTGTGTGGGACCCCCGACACACCGTGGCATGAGATAAAGGAGAAAGAGACCGAGCGTGACCTTGGGGACGCTGTATCACACAGTGTGGAGCCTCGAACTCCGTCGCACACACCCAGTGGCACCCAGGGCCATCTTCACACAGCCAAGTTGATGCGCTGTGGCAAATTGTGGTGGGAGTGACTCAGGCCTAGTAGGAGGACCTCATAGTGCATGCGGGTGGGTCCCCAGGCTCTGTGCCACAGAGACACAGCGCGACTGCAAGAGTGAGAGGGAGAAAATACAGTGTCACTGTAGCCACGTGTGTGACAGAGAAGGGGTGTTTAGTAGGAAGTGACATTGTGTGACCCTGTGTGAGATTTACGTGCCTTTGGGACTGGATGGGCACGATGGTATGGATATGTCTGCAGCATTCTGGATGCTGCTTGTACAGCTCAGTATATGAATAAGGTTTCGTGTTCATTAACTCATTCAGTGGGGGTGTTTGCCTATTCTGAGCCACATACTTTTCCAGGCAGTGGGGATAAAATGGTGAGCAAGACCCAACTCTGACCTCAGGGAGCTTGGAGTCGGTGGCATCATGATTATTATTCAGAGATGTCCACTGTCTCCTTTGTTTTCAACTCTCCTTCTCTTCCCATATTTAATAAGAGTTCTCTAAATTCTAAATAAAGGGGCGCCTGGGTGGCTCAGTGGGTTAAGCCTCTGCCTTCAGTTCAGCTCATGATCTCAGGGTCTATGATCGAGCCCTGCATTGGGCTCTCTGCTCAGCAGGGAGCCTGCTTCCCCCTCTCTCTCTACCTGCCTCTCTGTCTTCTTGCGATCTCTCTCTCTGTGTCAAATAAATAAAATCTTCAAAAAAATATTTAAATTCTAAATATGAGATAATTGAGATTTAACATGTATATATTGAGACCAAGAAAACAGTAGGGAAAACCATACTTGATACTAGAGGATACTGCGTGCAGCACACACAAGCCGATGCTCAGCTAATACTGTTTGCCATACAAGCAGCAAACTCGAGTGCTACACACTGTGGCATAAAAGACTGTAGACTTGGCATGCTGGGGCATTGACTATCAATATTGACTATCAAACTGAAAAATGAATGACTGTATTGTGTGATACATTGTGATTGAGTATGTTGTGTCTTCTCTGTTTAGGACATGAAGAAACCTCCAGCAGTGCTGTAACAACATAGCTATCTGAATAAATTGAAATATGTCTTACATCATCTGGCCCTCTGCTGAGCTGAGGCCAACAGAGAGCTGTCTCACAATGCACCGCTGATATAGCTAAGCGAGTGTATGCGATAGTAATACTAAAATTCTGGGGTGCATGGGAAGAAGGCATGGGGGACACTGTGGCAGTGGGTGAGAGCCCTGTTGGAGAGAATCAGGCTATGTGTGGAAGCGAGTGTGAAAGATCTTTTTACTCAATGGCGACTGAATGATAGTGTGATTTGGTATGTGCTCTTAAGTATGTAGCTTGCATATAAGCAGTTATATGTGTGTTTAAATTTACTATCAGTTTTGCATAGTGTGAATTGAATATACACACATGCACACACACAAAATGTATGTGTGTGTTATAATAGTAAAGGATAAGTTTTATGGGCCTACTCTATAAAGCAAAATGTTTTAATTCTGTTCTTAGTCCACATGCATCGGAGTCTAGGTTTATTGGTGGAAATAAAAGACTCTTCTCTTTGATTTGAGATTCCACCAAGTTCCCTGCTTCCATGTGCTCATTCTCATACCACTAATCTCTTTAGTTGGGTGACTCAGGTAGAGATGGGGGGTGGGGGCAAGATCCTGATGCCAGGCCTCCCAGGGAACAGGTTCATAACAGAGAGATGGCACTGTGGATCAGGGTGACTGATGGAGGGGAATGGGGGACACTGATGCTGGTCTCTTTTACTGTCTCATCACCATTGTCATCGTCACAGCTTTTTCATTGAACCCTAATTTCATTTGCTCCTTACACACATGCTTTGAAATAGGTTTGTATGGCTCTCATAAACAAATGAGAAATCATTTAAAATATAAGAAAACTAAAGTTTAGTAGCCTTACCTGAGATTATACATTAGTAGGTAGCAAAATCCAGGACTAGGACATAGTTCTTTTGATTGTTTCTTGCTATTATGCCATCAGGTAGGTCCTTACTGCTTGCTTTATCTGCTGTGCCAGGACCCAGACCAAACCCCATAACTGCTGAGATTTTATGAATAGCTGGAGTACATAGTGGTTAAGAGTCTGGATGCAGGAATTTAATAGACCTTTGCTTGAATCCTTGGCTCTGACCTTGGGCAAGGTCCTTTACCTCTTTAAGCATTATTTTCCTAATCTGCAAAATGATGATAATGATAGCACCTATCCCACAGACTTGGTAGAAGGATTAGTACCATGTAAAGGCATTTATCATATTGCTTGAAATGTAGTAGGTGCTCAACAAATGTTAGCTCTGTGTGATTTTTTATTTTGAGACTGCCTGGTGAAACTAGACTCCACCTTTGTCTCTAAGCAGTAACTAAGATTGTGAGAGCCTAGATAATAAGAAAGATTCAGAAAAATTCTAGATTCTCTTCTCCTATGAGCTATGAACATTTAATTTCAGAAAGTTTAGTTTGATATCTTAGAGACTGTCTGTTCCTTAGTCAATGCTCTAAAACCTAGTGAGATATTTGCTTTCTAAAACAAAAATTTTGGCAGTTCTACTTATTTTCCTTATAATCCCAATCTGGTGATCTAATGTGACTTGAGATGTTATTTCTAAGGACCTCAGTAGATAGTCTTCTTTAAATTTCTGAATTTAGAAATAAAATATTTTGGGGGTGCCTGAGTGGCTCAGGTAGTTAAGCGTTTGCCTTCAGCTTAGGTCATGATTCTGGGATCCTAGATCTAGCAGAGGCTGGCTTCCTGTTCAGCAAGTTTTCCCTTTACCTCTGCACCATGCCCCCCATGTACTCTCTTGCTCTCTCTCTCATATAAATAAACAAAAGCTTTTAAAAAAAAATATTTTTCAATGTTGAAACTACTCCTTACCTCAAGTTAATGAATAAAAATTTTACTAGTTAAATATACATATATATATAGCTTTTTTTTATTTTGCTATTTCAGTTTTAAAAAGCTACCAAGATTGAAAAAGTATTACCAGCAGCAGTAATTTTTGGGTTATGAATTAAGCATTTGGAATGTCTCAGAAGATCTGAGACACAGCCATTGCTGAATTCTCAAGGAGAAACATATTGAATTAAAATGGCCTACGTATTGCGGCTGGATAACCTATCCAGGCTATGTTTAATGCAGGATTGGGTTGCAAATTTTATGTGCAGATTCTTGAAGCAAGGATCTGATTTTCTACTCTCAGCAACATTTGCTAAAGCAAAAAGCCATTTAGGAAAACTTAAGGTTTGAATTCAGCATCCAGTGATTCGGTCTCTGAAAACCAGCTATTTGCTCAGAGGCTGGGAATAGGGCCAATGTTTGGATTCCAAACCAGTCTCAGATATCTGTTGATAGGTTTTTTCTTTGTGTTACAGAAAAATGATGTATCTGAAAGCTGAACTGAATTATGTGCTGCCGTAGAGATCAAACCCCTGCCCTAAATAAACTGACCCCATAACACAAAGTACCATGCGAAGAGAACAAGGCACTAGGGCTTTTGAATGCTGGAGGATTTGGGGGAAATTTTCACATCTCTGTCTTGTGTCTTTCCTCTGATGCCTGTTAAACATCCTCAAGCACCAAATGAAGAATCTATTTATTCAGTTATGGAAAAGATGATGGAAAGAAACAATAGAATGGTCATGCTGAAAGGATCCAGAGAGACCTTCTAGATTAGACCAGTTCTGTCTTATTACAGAGGAGCAAACTGAGGGACAGTTGGAGGCCAGGTCTCCTTCCAATCCAACTGTCTTTAAAATTACTGCCCACTCAGCCTCAGTTGTCCTTGGATACTTACTCTTCAGGCTGGATTCAAGCCCAAGTCTCTGCTTGTAAGTGTTTTCGTCTAGCAATGAAATATCTTGCACTAAGTAGTTCCATATGGAGCTGGAGCAGGAGCAGGAGCAGGAAATAATGGGCAGTAAAAAAAAAATAAATAAATAAAAATAAAAATCCCACCCCAGGAGGCTGGTTTAGTTTTTAAAACTGTAGAGTACCCATTCTCAAAGTGCCTTGTTTCAGAGATCAGAGACATCCTGGGACTTGACAGGGTTCTCATTTCCTCTCTGGGGTACCGAGGCTCAGATTCTCCTCCCTTAGTTTATGCTTGAATTCAACTCTTGGCTCCCTGGAGGCACCTGGAGGCAAGTCATCTTCTATTTCAGGCTCCACCCTTGAGAAACCCTTAGGTCAGACTCAGTTTCAAGGCAATGAATCCCCCAGCCCTGCCACTCCCTCTGTTCTTAACTTTCATCCCTACCTCCTCACTCAAGTCTTCCACTCTGGCCAAAGAATGCCTATTTTCTCACCACTCTTGAGCACATGCCTTTAAACCCATGTCCTCTTCACTTTGCACACACTTTTTCCTTTTTACTTCCATTGTTGTTATTATATTACTCCTGGAATTAATAATTTTAAATCAAGGGAAAAAATTTTAGAGGGCATGCCAACAACTCTTAGGTCTGCCTTATTATCATAAATAAATTGTAATCATGTTAATCCCAATAGTGTGTTAGAAATGGAATAATTGTAGTATGCCAGGAAAGGAAACAGCATCTTTTGCTGATGTGAACACTGTTTTAGGACATCTGAAAAGGAGAGAAATTAACTAGAAAGATGGTCACTTCTGGTCCTTTTCTACACATTTGGCAAGCCAGAGAGGCTGGATGCCTGCTGGACCACCCCACATCCACCTCCCCCATTACAGCTACTAGTTTTTTATGTGGACTTCTTCCTGAATATGTCCCTTGAATTTATCCCGACCTCTGCCCCCACTGTCATTATTATGGTTCAGACCCTCCTTACTCTTGCTTCCAGTTTTGAATTGACCTCCAGACAGTTCTTTCTGCCTCCACTCTTCCCCACTTCTGAACCCCACCCTCGCACAGATTCGTATATGTAAACATTTCCTAGTGTATCCAACTCTCACCTAAAACCTTTTGGCAGCTTCTAATTGCACTCAAGACAAAACCCAAATTCCTCAGCAGGGCCTGTGGGGTGCTCTTCTCTTGTCCAGTCTGACCTACCCATCATCCTCCCAACACACCTAGGGTTCCAGCACTACTGAACAGCTCAGAACTCCCCCTACCATTTCTCTCTGTCCCTTCATGCACGTTGAATTGTCTCTGACTGCCTCTCCTCCCTTCGTCATGTCTTGTCTTTTCATCCCTAGCATCTAGCATGGAGTCTGCCATCTAGCAAGTAACCAGTTTAGACCGACTTATTAATGAACACATACTTGTCAAGCCGCTGTGCTTTTGTATATGTTAGTCCCATTGGATCAAAAAATATTCTTCCTGTGATACAGAGATGAGCATGGGTCCTGAACAAGGATGACATGCAAATTCGTGAAGTGTTCTGTATTTTTTGAATCACTGTGATGTACGCCTGAAACTAATGTAACACTGTGAGTCAACTATACTCAAGTTAAAAAAAAAAAAAATTCTTCCTTTTTTGTTTTAGCTCCATGGAAACAGTATGGCAAAATCAGCTGAGAGCAAGCTTCAGAGTCAGGAAGATTTGGGTTCAGATCTGGTTTTGTCACTAACAGTGTGGCCTTGGTTTCAGTTTTTTCTCTCTTCATTGTTGGTTTGATAAAATCTAATCTGAGGGTGGGGGAATTAAATGAGACAAAATATATATAAAGCACTTAGCAGAATGCCTCGTGGTAAAGGCTCAGTAAGTAGCAGCTTTCAATTGTTTAATCCTTTAGGACTCAGATCAAGTGCCATTTCCTCCAGGAAGTCTTCCCTTACACCTTCTAACTTCCGCCTGGGTTAGGGGCCTTGCCTCCAAGTAGCTGGAGCGTTACATGGCTCTTTATAAGCTCTCTTCTCTCCTAGCCGGTATCAATTATTGCAATTAATTTCACAACATTTTTGAGCTTCTACCAGATTCTAAATATTGATAAGAGAATGATGAGCGGAAAGATTTTCTGGCTTGTGAACTGCTTGAGAGCTCCACCCTGTCTTGCCTTTGAATCTTTAGCATCTAGTGTGGTCCCTGATGTACAGTAACTGATGAGCAGAGACTGACTCATTGAATGAACAAATGAATGGACCTCCTTCTCTTGTCTTGGTAGTTTTCATGTTCTTTGAGCTTATTGGCTAGAGGATTATGTGAGTTGCCAGGGGTTCATGTTTCATTTTTAACTACTCCAAATGCACATACACCATGCCAGCCTTTGCTAGGGGCGGTGGCTGTATCAGTAAGCGAGATCGTTCTACTCCTCTCTTCCAGATTCTATGACAAGGTGCTTTCTTTGCACGAGGATTCGGCAACCCCTGTGTCTAACCCTCTGCTTGCATTTACTCTCATCAAACGCCTACAGTCTGACTGGAGGAATGTGGTACATAGTCTGGAGGCCAGTGAGAACATCCGAGGTAATGAGGAGGAGGGCTGGAGGGTAAGAGAAGATTCTGTCTCCTGATTCTGGAAAGGAGAGAGATTCTGGTGGAATGTGATGAAGGGTAATGAAGTGGGTAGGTATTACTCCATCTTCATAGCTTTTGCTATTAACAGAGAATTAAGGTCCTCTTGTTAATATGTCTATGTGATTGTACATTAGAAAGCACTTTTGGGGGGCCTGGCTGGCTCAGATGGTGGAGCTTGAGACTCTTGATCTTGGGGTTGTGAGTTCCAGCCCCATGTTAGATGTAGAGCTTACTTAAAATTAAAATCTTCAAAAAAAAAAAAAAAGATGCTTTCATGTCCATTATCTCATTTGAGCTTCACCATAACCCTATGAAGAAGTACAGGTTATATCATTCCATTTACATATTTGTCTAATAATTTCTACTTGATTAAACTATAATGTGATCTGAAGCAAGGTCAGTTTCCTAATTTATTCTACTTTGTACTTGAAGAAATTTGTTGACTTTGGGGAGATTAGGAGGAAGAACAGTTATCCCCACAAAGTGCAAGATTCCTGGAGACAGGATGGAACAACATGCGTGTGCTTTAGTTTTTACTCTAGAGCTTATGTTCCTCATTCAGAAGATTGTATTAAGCCTCCACTCTGCACCAGGACTCTGCTAGCCATGGGAAATAAAAACACATAAAACATGTTATTTGCTCACAAAAGATTTGAAGAGGTGGTTATGCCTTGCCTGTATTAAATGCTCACTGCCTGTTTTTTGAATGGTGGATTGGTGTTTTTACCACCTTGACAGCTCTGAAAGATGGTTATGAGAAGGTGGAGCAGGACCTCCCAGCCTTTGAGGACGTGGAGGGAGCAGCAAGAGCCTTGATGCGGCTGCAGGATGTGTACATGCTCAACGTGAAGGGCCTGGCCCGAGGCGTCTTCCAAAGAGTCGCTGGCTCCGCCGTCACTGACCTGTACAGCCCCAGGAGGCTCTTCTCCCTCACGGCAGATGACTGCTTCCAAGTTGGCAAGGTAAAGGTATCCAGAGAGAGAGAGCGAAGTGCTCAGCCCTTGTTTTTTTTTTTTTTTTTTTTTTTTTTTTTATGGATAAAGGAACTATATCCTGATTGCTTTTACATGCTTTAAGTCCTTCCAGCAAACTTGGAAATTTGGTATAATTCTCCATTTTCAGATGAAGAAGCCGAAGGTCAGATACGGTAAATAATCTGCCCAAGGTTACACAATTTTAAGTAGCAGAAATAAATTCTGAACCTGGGTCTTTTAACCCTGAGTCCCATGTTCTTTCCATAATAACTAAGGTGATCACATACGCAGGATATTCTGGAGAGTAAAGGGAGTGTTACTACTAGTTATGGCCGGACGACAGATATAAATTGGGACTGGGAAAAATGGTCCTGGGGTCACCCTAACAGTAGTGCCCTGCCAGCAGATGAAAGGCTGGGTGGAAAGGAGAAGCAGGGTTCAAGGTTGGGGGAGGGGAGAAGAGATAGAGATGTGAGGTAAGGTCACGAAAACTCAGCCTCCTGAGACTTTCTGGAATTCCTTGCAACATTTCCTGAGCATTTAGAAGTATTGGATTAAGGTAGTGTCAAAAAGCTGAGGCCATTCACTGAAGATTACTTGAGGAAATAGACTTCAGGAACCTTCCATATGAGAAATTTAACTGATCTTTGATCATAACTTATAAGCACACTTGAGGTTATTTTACAATATATTCTTTGTTAGCCTTTGCCACAAGAAGTAATGGAGTAAGTCCTTTTTAATTTTGAAGATGTGTATTGCAGGAAAGTAAATTTTCCCAGCCCCTGCAGTATTCATTAGCATATCTGAGACTGGGCCTCATGTGCCCTGATTTTAAGTTTTAGAGATCAGTCTTCCAAATTAGTGCAGAGTGGGTTGCCCTAAGCCTCTCTATGTACCATTTTCCCTTCTCTAGGATTCTGAATGGAATCAGCTCAATCATCATGTTCATGGCTAATTTAAATTTCAGCCAGGTAAAATAGTTCTGTGTATGGTACCAATATACACTTCATTTGTGAAGCCTTTCTGAAACTAAAACCATATGTTGAAAATGCAGTAAGTGCCTTCCTGAAACCCTCACTGGCCATCTTTATTTTTGTCTTGATTCACTTATTTTAAAAGATAAAACATTTCAAATATAAGAAAACTATATAAAATAATATAACAAGCAATTATATCTATAATTGAGGTGAAATATGTTAAAATTGTGCAATGTTCATTTCAAATTTTTAAAAAGGAATTTATGTAAAACAGAAGGCATTAAGGTTAATATTAAAAAATGAATTTACATATAGCTCAATAAAGCCCCCCTTCTCTTTCTCCTCACCACTCCTGATCCCTCCCTTCCTCTCAACCCTTGCCTGGGTGCCCAGGAACTGTCCTAAGCCATACAGTATATGTGTACTATCCTGAGTCCAGCTTCTTTCAGCACACTGGATCTGTGAAATTTATCCACCTGTTGCATTTATTAATAGTTCATTCCTTTTTAGTGCTGAGTAGTATTCCGTTGTATGAGTATACTACATGCTGTTTATCCAGTCTACTAGAAATGGATGCTTGCACTTTTTCCAGCCTGGGCTACTGTGAATAAAGCTGCTATTAACATTCTTGTCTTTCTGTGAACAATTGTTTTTATTTATCTGGGAGTGGTCTTGCCGGGTCAAAGAAAAAGCTTCAGTAATTATTAACGTGTGGCCAAATTTATTTCATCTACACATCTCTAATCTCCTCCTCCATGGATTATTTCAAAGCAGACCAGCCTTTCTAGTTTCTGAAATTCTTAGTTGTCTAATTGTAGTTTGCCACAGTCATGTCTATTGACTGTTGCTCATGACTGATTATTTCCTGATACGGTTTATTATGTTTGTGAGCTTATTTTTAGCAGGACTTTTTTTCCCCATCTAGAAGAATCTCTGTGACTGGAGTTATGGGAATATCACTCCAAAGTGTTCTGGGTTTTCTTTTTCCAGTACTCTGGTGGTATCACTGGCCTAAGATTCCTTTTTTTTTTTTTTTTTTTGGAGTACATTATATCTGAGTGATTTATTTATTTTATAATACAAAGTTTGTGCCTTTTGGCCCCCTTCACCCATTTCACTCTCCCCCTACTTCCCACCTCTGGCAACCAGTCTGTTCTCTGTATCTATAGGCTCGGGTTTTTGTTATTGTGTTTTTATTTTAGATTCCACGTATAAGTGAGATTGTATGGTATTTGTCTTTCTCTGTCTAACTTATTTCACTTAGTGTAATGCCCTCAAGGTCCATCCATGTTGTTGGAAGTGGCAACTTTTTCCTTTTCAATGGCTGAATAATATTCCATCGTGTGTGTGTGTGTGTGTCTGTGTGTGACATTTCTTTATCCATTCATCCATCAATGGACACTTAAGTTGTTTCCATATCTTGACTGTTGTAAATAATACTGGCAATGAACATGGGGGTGCATATCTTTTTGGGTTAGTGTTTCCATTTTATTTAGATAAATACCAGAAGTGGAATTGGTAGATCAAACTTCTGTTTTTGATTTTTTGAGGAACCTCCGTATTATTTTCCACATTGGCTGCACCAATTTACTTTCCTGCCAACAGTGCATAGAACTATTGCTCTATGTCCTTGCCAGCACAATTTCTTGTCCTTTTGATAATAGCTACTCTCACAGGCAAGAGGTGATATCTCATTGTGGTTTTGATTTGCACTGACCATAGATCCATTTTGATATTGATTTCTTGGCCTGGAGTTTCCTGAGCTATATGAATAATGCAGATTCATACCCTAAACTCACATGAAACATAGGCTCAAGACTGTGAATATTTTAAGGAGACATTTTGCTTCCTCCGAACAATATCCAGACAGAAACAAACCAGTTTTCTTGACTCTTTGCAACAATGGGTAGATTTTTTTCTGGTCTACCTTTCCTTTAAGGTATAGTTTTTCATGGATTTCAGTTTTATGAGTGTGTCTTTGTTCTAGTGCCTAGGTTTTGGGAGGTGTAAGGAGGGGCTCATGTGGGCAGTATAACCAAATTTTGCTAAGTACCGGGATTACTAACACTGCCCCCATCCTAAGCAGCTTCAGCATCTGCTCTTAAGCTCATTGCTGAGGTTTTTAGCTCCTTTTTTGTTTCTGGTACTTGGGTATATTCCATTCTTTCTTGAAAATATATCATAAAATATTTGTTAAATTTTATTCAAAAGTTCCAAGTCTTTTTGCTTGGAAAGATTCCAGTTATCTCAATCTACCATATTTTTGGGACTTGGGAAAACTTAAACAAATTGTTAACTTTGCAGAAAAAGTTCAGTCATTTTAGCTGTTATTCTTCAACTCAACCTTTTTACATAAACAGGAAAAGTAAGGATCAGAGAAATAACATGGCAGATGAATGGCAGACCTGGAAGAAAAGCTGATTTACTGTTTTAGATTGCAGAGTTTCAGTACCTCTAGGTTCTGCCCTGTCTTTTTGCTGGTTGGAAGTTAGAGTAGAATTAGAATTTTTTGTAAGAGTGCTTCCAACTCTGTGATTTTATAATTCCATGCTGTCTCCAACATCTACTTCCAGGAAATTCCACGTGCAGTGCTGGCATTCTAGTTAACTGTAAGCTGTTAAAAGACAGGAACAAGCTCTAGTAAACCTTGCCACATTCCCGCCTTCCAACATTTAATATAGAAAAAAGTCACTGGGCTGTTTGAGCATTCCCATGTGGGTCTAATACATTGTGTTGCAATTATCGATTTACTCTTGTGCCCTTCATATGACTATAAGCTCTTTAAGGTCAGGGATCACCAGATACATGGCAAATACTCGGTAAATATTGAATAAATAAATGAGTGAATTCAGTCCATTTCTCGCATTGCTATTGGCAGTATCTTTTTAAAAGCCCAACACTCACAACTCTAATTAACTTAACCCATGCTACCTTTTGAAATTCATTTCTTGCGTCTCCTCACCTTAGGCCATAACACAGTGTCTAACTTGAACACAGTTGCTTTTGGCTCTGTTTCTGCCATTCCTTCACTTTAAAATGTTCTTCCTTTCAATCTCTGCTCATTGAAATTCTTTTCTTTCTTCAGGGGAAGTCTACCTCAGATGCCACTTCTTCCATGAAGCCTTCTGAGATTCCCAAGTCTCTCCCTTCTCTGTCTCCATGACATATTATGCGTTTTTCCTTTGAGTATTCGTGCATTTTGCCCAGTATTACAGTTAACTGAGTTCATATCTCTCTTCTCCCCATATTATAATTTCCTTAAATGCAAGAACCCTTGTGTCTTTGCTACCTCTAGAACAATGCATTGGATATAATGGATGGTTGATAAATTGAATTTAAATGAATTTGAGATGAAAACTTGCCTGCTTGTGTTCTATAGGCCCTCTTACTCTTTGTCATTTCCTTTCCTCTACCTGTGGATTCAGGCTTAATGATGGTACTTATGTTACCTACAGGTGGCGTATGACATGGGGGATTACTACCATGCCATTCCGTGGCTGGAGGAGGCTGTCAGTCTCTTCCGAGGATCTTATGGAGAATGGAAGACAGAGGATGAGGCAAGTCTAGAGGACGCCTTGGATCACTTGGCCTTTGCCTATTTCCAGGTAGGGGAGTAAGGGAGGCTCACTACTTTTATCACAATAAATATAGTGCTTTATATCTGCTTGACAATTTCCTACACATTTTCATGTCTCAATTTATTTCATCTTCCCAACAGGACCAAATGTGAGTCAAGCAGGGCAGTTGTTTTATTATTTCCATATTTCACATGTGAGTAAACTAAATCTCCAAAAAATTCCTAACTTGTCAGGAAGTTCATAGAGCTGGGATTAGGGCCCAAGTCTGTTTTACTCTTAGTCCGGTGCTCTTTCCAGCATCTTGACTGCTTTAAAACCATCGTCTTCTGTGTAGGAGGCAGGCTCCCACCTGTAGTGCAGCAGGGGCCTTGACAAATGTCTAACGGGTTCATAGTTGATGTAGGGCACTCTTTTACGCTGTCAGCAGCTTCTGTCTTCTCACAGGTGTTCTGTCATGATATTTCCATATCCAAGGAAGAAGTTTGATTGTTATGGTAGGGGCCCAAGGCAGGCTGTCCCAATATGGGCCACTTTGGCATAAAGATTATTTTGAGTTAAAGTAATCAAAACCCAGCAGATGCAGGAAAAGCACTCTGCCTCCTTGCAACTGCCAAGATTATGTTGGAAAGGAGAGTCTGTAATAGGCAGAAAGCTATTAACAGAGGCTCCCCTTGACCTAAGAACTCTGCAAAATAGGGCAACTGTGTTTCTCCAAACATCTCCCTTCACCTTCTTGCTGATGAACTTTCTCCCCCTTGTGTCCTATGACTCTACCCTTCTTAACTCATAGAAGCTTCATGTTGCCTCACTGTCTTTAGAATTTTGTGTCTGTGTGGATTTCCGTGCCTACTACATTTGATTTTCTCCTGTTAATCTGTCTCATGTCCATTTAATTCTATGTCCAGCTAGAAGGACCATGGGCAGAAGAAGGACTTCCTCCCCGACATTATCCTCTCCCATCTGCAGCTGAGTCCAACTGTAACTATGACTAGGGTCTGGCTATCAAGCTGGTGTCACTGGTTTGTAGTGACACTCAGCGCCTCCTCCAGGGATTGCTTTTCCTTGGCACTTGATCTATGAGCTGTTGTAGTTCCTCTCGTGGAAGCTCATTTCCCTGAATAGGGAGATCTGCTGTCCTTTTATATAGCTAATCTGTTTCCCACCAGAATTGTATAGTCTTCAAGAATAAGCTGGAAATATTGTTTACAGAGCCAATTCCTTAGAGTTTCCAAAGCTAATAAACCATTTCTGCTCCCTACGTTCCTTTCTCTTTCCCCCTTTTCCTGAGAAAAGGGAGGAGGACTTGGCTGGTCCAAACCCACATGTTGCCGCCAAAACAGATTTATTCTCAGAGTAGCAAATGGGCCTGTGCCTCTCATGGAAGTTCCTGGTAAGTGGGTCTTTGTTGTAAGACTTTCCAGGGTGCTCTTCCTAATGCGCCTGCTCAATTGCTCTGTATTAAAGCTCTAATAGAATCACTGTAGTACAACTAAGGCAAGAAGAAATTGGATTTTAATAGAGGAAGAAAACAGAATTGACACAGAGACTAGGAGAAGATGAACTCAAGCAGCTTACCCTGAAAAACAGGCTTCAAATGCAGCGCCTGAGGACTGGTTTTGGCTTTTTTATCCTCTGAAGACTCAGGTTTCTCCTCCGCTCACTGGTAGACTCTCCCTTTCCACAATTGTGCTTTGTCTGGTAATTTTTATTCATCTCACAAGGCATAGCTCAAATGTCACCTACTTGTGAAGACTTCCTCAATTCTCCTCAGACTTCTCAGACTCCTTTGTGCCCTTACAAACATTTTTTTACACGATAGTAATAGAACACATTGGGCATTGTCTCATAGACAGTTATGGTCCCCTTTTTAGCCCTTATAAATTTGGGATAGTTGTGGATATTTCATTATCATATAAAACATGTGATATATAATTATTTGTACTATGAAAATATTATATGTAATATATAATATCATATAACATATAATACTTATGATGAAGTTCTAGAACCTAGGTGAGGTTCGGTGGGCTGAGGTCCGGAGCCGATGACCAAGAAAGAATTCTTGAGACATCTTTGGTGCAAAATGGTGGTTTATTAGAGCACGGGGACAGGACCCGTGGGCAGGAGGAGCTGCTGCCCCGGGTTGTGAGGGATGGCAGGTTATATACCTTGCGGTTGGGGGAAGGTGAGGGGAAGGGAGATTCTTGGTGGGGTGTTATGATCCTGCTATCATTTACATTCCCTTCTACCTCAGCCTCCTCCAGTTTATGATGGGGAGGGAGACATTAGGGCTTTAGGAACTGAGAGTTATTTGCCTCTGGAAATTTGTGCTATTGATAAGGTAACCTCCCTGTTTGTAGATCTCTAGGACATCTGTAGAGCAAGGGAGATTCCTTTTCTGCAGGATTGTGTTTTCTGCAAGTTAACTATTTATCGTTTTATGGCAGTCAAGGGTGCCTGAGGAATGCTACACATATTACGGAGGGGAGCGGGTGGAGAGGGGGGTGGAAGGTGCCAGCTTTTGCTTTGTCCTCAGCCAGCCTCCTGCTCCCCCATCACTTATATAATAACTTTTCATGATATATTTTAGTAAAAAATTATTTCAGTAATTTTTTTAAAAGAATTTATTTATTTATTTGACAGAGAGAGATCACAAGTAGCCAGAGAGGCAGGCAGAGAGAGAGAGGAGGAAGCAGGCTCCCCGCTGAGCAGAGATCCCAATGCGGGACTCGATCCCAGGACCCTGGGATCATGACCTGAGCCGAAGGCAGTGGCTTAACCTACTGAGCCACCCAGGCGCCCCTATTTCAGTAATTTTTAACGAGAGATAGTTGCGTAGTAATTAAACCACAGGCTCCGAAGTCAGACTGACCTGGGTTCAAATCTTTAAAAGGTGGATAATATTGATGCTGTTAGAAAGTGGGAGGAGCAGGAAGTAATTCTTTAATATTCTGAGTGCTTGGCTGAGACATCTTTGCAATAAAAAACAGATTAATAAGAGGAAAAATACACAGGAGGTGGGGTGGAAGAATGAGAAACTCCTTGAAGTGGCCTCAGCCTCCACCTTAAATACCATTTCCAGCTAAATACAGTAGAAAGAAAGGTATGGGGGGAGGCCAATTTTGGGGGGTTACCAGGAAATGCCAACAAGGGTAAGGTTGTTATGCAGATTTAAGTGAGCTTTCTCCATTGATAAGATTCTTTAGTGATTCAAGGGGCCTGAGTGATGTAGTTGGTTAGGTGGCTGATTCTTGGTTTCACCTCATGTGGTAATCTCAGGGTCTGAGATCAAGCTCTGTGTCAGCCTCCATGCTGGGTGTGGAGTCTGCTTGAGCCTTCTCTCCATTTCCCTCTGCCCCCCACCCACGCTCTCTCTCTCTCTCTCTCCAATAAATAAATATACCTTAAAAAAAAGATTCTCTTGTGATTCAGAGTCATCCTTCTTTTCCAGGTACACAGAGGGAGACACAAATGGAGGACTCCTTTATAAATACAAATTTCTCTCACAAAAGGGTAGCTTTTCTGGTTTTCAGAGCTTCTCCTATGTCTGCCATTTCTCAAAATAATTAGCTCAAAATAATCCTTTTGCCAAAGAGACATATTTTGGGGTGGCTTATTTTGCTCCCCTTCTATGCTCACCTCAAAGGGGTTGTCATGAGGAATAAATGAGCTAATATATGTAAAGCCCTTAACACTGATCATGACATGGGCACTCAACAAATGTAAGCTATTATCACTACAAGCGTACATTCACCTTATTCATGTAACATTATATAGTGTACACATTCCATTCAAAAATAACTTTTTTCTTTTTTTTTTTTTAAGACTTTCTTCATTCATTTGAGAGAGAGAGAGAGAAAGCACAAGCAGGTAGAAGAGCAGAGGGTAAAGGAGAAGCAAACTCCCCACTGAGCAGGGAGCCCGATGTGGAGCTTGATCCCAGAACCCTAGGATCATGACCTGAGCCAAAGGCAAACGCTTAACTGAGTCACCCAGGTGCCCCAGATGTAGCTTTGTTCTTGATAAAATCTAATTTTATCTCATGAAAGAGCCCTTGAGTTATAAAAATATATAAAGTTGTATTTTAGTTCTCTTCATCTCAAAAGAATTTGAAAAGCTATAACCTTGAGTTAATAATCTGATGTTACCAATACAGTACTTAAGTATCCCTCTGTTAACTATTGAACAGAGTAACTAATGGTATTAAATAACTGCAAACAATCTATATGTCTAGGTCATCTGTGATATAGCTTTTAAGTAGAATGAAATGCAGCTATTAAAAATGTGGTCTCTATATACAAGAAAATAGTATTCAGCCTTAGGAAAGAAGGAAATTCTTAGGGGTGCCTGGATGGCTCAGTGAGTTAAACATCTGCCTTTGGCACAGGTCATAGTCTTGCGGTTCTGGGATTGACCCCTGTGTCAGGCTCTGTATTCAGCATGGAGTCTGTTTCTCCTTCCCCCTCTCCCTCTGTGCATGCTCTCGCTCTCTCAAATAAATAAATAAATAAAATCTTTAAAAAAAAAAAACGGAAATTCTGACACATGCTACAACATAGATGAACTTTGAGGATATTATGCTAAATGAAATAAGCCAGTCACAAAAAGACAAATACTGTATGATTGCATTTATATGAAGTATCTAGAGGAATCAAATTTATAGAGACAGAAAGTAGAATGGTGGTTATCGGGGACTAAAGGAAGAGGGCAATTGAGAGTTGTTTGTTGAGTCCAGGGTTTCAGATTTGCAAGATGGAGAAATTCTGGGGATTGATGCACAACAATGTGAATGTAGTTAATATAACCAAACTGTACACTTAGAGATGGTTAAGATGGTAAATTTATGTTGTGGGTTTTTGTTTTTTTTTTTTAGATTTTAAAAATTTATTTGATAGAGATACAGTGAGAGAGGGAACACAAGCAGGGAGAGTGGGGAAGGGAGAAGCAGGATTCCCACTGAGCAGGGAGCCCTATGCAGGGCTTGATCCAGGACCCTGGGATCATAAGCTGAGCCAAAGGTAGATGCCCAATGACTGAACCACCCAAGCTACCTACTGTTGTTTTTAAGAATCATGTATATATTTAAGAGAGAGAGGAAGAGAGCATAAGTGGGAGGGTCAGAGAGAGATGGAGAGAATCTCAAGCAGACTCCATATTCAGTGTGCAACCGCTCGAAGGGTTCAATCTCATGACCATAAGATCATGGCCAGAGCCTAAACCAAGAGTCGGACACTTAACCAAACGTGTCACCTAGGTGTCCCTAAGTTGTGTGTTTCTTTCCACAGTTAAAATATGCCATCTCTGGGGCTCCTGGGTGGCTCAGTGGGTTAAAGCTTCTGCCTTCGGCTCAGGTCATGATCTCTCTGGGTCCTGGGATCAAGCCCCGCATCGGGCTCTCTGCTCAGCAGGGAGCCTGCTTCCTCCTCTCTCTCTGCCTGCCTTTCTGCCTACTTGTGATCTCTGTCTGTCAAATAAATAAATAAATAAATAAATCTTTAAAAAAAATGCAATCTCCGAAGATGATATAAATGATATAAAAAGTCCCCCTGATGACAATGTAGAATAAAACAACCAGGATATGAAAATGTATAACAAATGTGAATGTGTAAACGCTATACCTCTTCTAAAGTGCTTGGAGCCCCTGGGTTTCAATAGAGCATTTCTTTTTCCTGTCTCTTATGTTTCATAGTGTGCTTATTGTTGCTTTTATCACTAAACATGAATGTTTTTAAAGGCTTTGTTTATTTGAGAGAGCAAGCACAAGCAGGCGGAGCAGCAGAGGGAGAGGGAGAAGCAGGCTCCCCGCTGAGCAGGGAACCTGATGCAGGGCTTGATCCCAGAATCCAGGGATCATGACCCGAGCCAAGGCAGACATCTGACCAACTAAGCCACGCAGGCACCCTGAAACATGAATTTTTAGCATGCAACAATGAAATGACCAGAAGGATATATGATTCTATCAGTTCGTCATCATTCCTTGGCACCCAGGGCAGGATGGCAGCCCACCTACACTGGGTTCTTTTCCCCAGTTTGTCTGGAAAGCCCCTGTGTACTTCTGAACATGTGTAGCTCAAGGTCAAATGGCAGTGGCAAGGAGAGGTCATTACTATGCAGTGGGAATGTTTCAGGTTTAGTTCTTCCTTTGGCTCCCTCCTGCTACCTTTGTAGACTATAGGAAGGACTGAGCCTGGAGAACAAATTATATTTTTACTAGGGTTTTTATAGTTTCATGTTAAATTAATAATGAAATATACCAAAATAACACCACCTTCCAGTTATGTGGTTTTGCATGCTTTAAGATTTGAGGCACTTTAAGAAAGTTTATTTTCATTTATGTTTCTACCTTTCCTGGTAAGGGTGGGAATGAGTCATTTGTAAAATGACGACACTGAGGAGACCTGAGTTGCATTAGGGGTGAAAATCCTGAATTAGAACCGAGAACCTCTACATTCCTAGTCTGCTGCTCATTTCAATGAGTCTTATTGTCTACTGGTGGTAAGAGTATTTTACAGTTTTTTTTTTTAAATCCATTTAATGATTTGGTCAAAGAAGATATCCTCAGTGTGGCTAATGCCTCCTTTCCTTTCTTTTTGTTTTATAGGCTGGCAATGTTTCCTGTGCCCTCAGCCTTTCCCGAGAGTTTCTTCTCTACAGTACGTAATGATAGACGATCAATGAGCCACGGCTCTGATTCACTGGGAAATCCCTTCTGCTCCTGGCCCTTAATCCCTGCAAGGAAAAGACAGCTATGTGTTTTTATTTCTCTAATATTATAATCCAAGCCACATTTCTAATTTTGGATTGAATCTTACTTAGCTACTGATCAATATATCAGGGGGAAATTTTTTGGTTTATGGGAAAATGCTAAGGAGGTAACAGTCTGTCCCTTTCCTCTTCCACTTGCAGCTGGGTGTACGTTAGTGCTGCTCCAGTGGGGAACAAGGCCAGGACTGGACGCACACGAAGTCAGTGAGAGCTGTGTGTGCAAGGGGACTGATTCCGCAGGATTATTTTGGCTGTTTTTTGGCTGTTTCCACAGAGATATCAGTTCTTCCCTTTAAACCAGAGCTCGCTTGGCCATCAAGCACCCTGCTCTGTTAGTGCAGGGTTCAGCTTTGACCCTTCTCACACATCACATCACCAGAGTAGAACAGGAGCAAGAATTCCCAGCCTAGTTCTCTGCTTGGGTATTTTTAGGTAAAATTTTGGTGGAAGCTGGTTTCCCAGGCTTTCCTTTAATAAGATAGTGAGATACTAAAGTAAGTAAATAGTCACTGTGATATTTTAATATTTATAAAGTGTTTCACATAGGACTTCACAGTTGTATGTATTTATTGCTTTTTAATGAATCCATTTAGTAACATTATTCCATTCTGGAAACTGGGCAAACAGTTGGATGTGGAAGTAGCCATATGGTCTGGAGACATGTGGGCAATTACTACAGGCAAAATGATAACCCAGTCCTTCTTTCTTTTTTTTTTTTTTTAAGATTTTATTTATTTATTTGATAGAGATCGCAGGTGGGCAGTGAGACAGGCAGAGACAGAGGAGGAAGCAGCTCACCGCTGAGCAGAGAGCCAGACACAGGGCTCAATCCCAGGACCCTGGGATCATGACCTCAGCCGAAGGCAAAGGCTCTAAGCCACTGAGCCACCCAGGTGCCCCAACCCAGCCCTTCTTTATTTCTTTATGTTTGGCTATTAAAATTTCTGCCTGTCCCAGAGAACCCAAACCATGTGCAGTTATAGGTGGAATAGGACAAAGCAAATTAAAATTACCAGTTCCATTTCTGGCCTTGTAGTATTTTCACTGGGGTTTGGGAGTCATTACTTCTATTCTCCTTAACTTCATTTTGCCTCTTGTTACAAAAAGGTTGGTAACTTTTTCCAGGGGTGTGGTGGTGGTGGTTAGAGGCACACTGAACTCCTCAGAGAACAATGCTTTGGGATCATTAGAACAATCCAGTATGTCCTTCTGAGAGGCACTAAAACTCAGGCACAGAGGCTAGCAGGCCATGGGTAGCTGCCAGCCCATGGACCTCTTATAGTCACAGTGGGCACCAACAGGTGGGCACAGATAAGATACAAGACCCCAGGGGGAACCCAGGCTAGAACCAAAGCCTAGAACCCCTCCGTCTCACACTGCACTGCTCTATATGTAGGCCAGTTGGGAATTTTGAAGGATCTCATAGACTGGGAAATGGATTAGCTTTCACTGCTGTAGGGAAGAATAGGTTGGGTCTCTCTGCTTTAGGCTCTGGCTCTCTGGACTTCTATTTCATGGCAGTTACGGGTTTCATTGTGAGTAGTTATTTAATGTAGCTTTTCTCCATTAGGCTCCAAACTCTGGGAGGTTAGCCTCTAACACAGTACCCAGTACCTTGTAGATTTTTACTGAAAATTTATTGAATGGGTAAATGAATAAAGGAAGGAAGGAAGGAATGAGTTAAGCTTCTTCCTAATACATAAAACTTACCATCACACTATCCTAGAGCTGCCATCCTTATGATCCCTTGATCTAACAGTGTTAAGTACCACTTTCTTCCCCAAAGTCCTTTGCACCCTCAGATCTACTGGACCTAACTCAATCTTTCTTAATACAGGTAATCTTCTGGGATTGAGGGCCTTATATCCTCCTGTGCATGGACACGGGAGCTTTTCAGGGTGGCCAGTGGCTGGTTGCATGTGACTGGGAAGCTATAGGAAACCTTGGCAGCACTCTCTGAGACCATTGTTTGTTAATCTGTATTATTCCCTGCTCTGATTTATTCCAGGCCCAGATAATAAGAGGATGGCCAGGAATGTGTTGAAATATGAAAAACTTTTGGCAGAGAGCCCCAACCAGGTGGTAGCTGAGGCTGTCATCCAGAGGCCCAATGTTCCCCACCTGCAGACCAGAGACACCTACGAGGGGTTATGTCAGACCCTGGGATCCCAGGTAGGATTCCTCAGCGAAAGAGAAAGGGGGAATAGCTTACCCAGAGAAAGAGAAGGTAGCATTGGAATGATGTGAGGGGGAAAGGCTGATGGATTAGAAATGTAAAGCTCATTTGGACAGCATCAGAGGGACCACATTCTCAATCTCCCACATACCAGTTTTCTTATGCCATAGTTCCCTACATTGGCTTCTTCTCCTAAACCCTTCCCTAATCCCTTCATCTCTTATACTGACTCTAGTTTTTCCTTCCAGCCTATTCACTACCAGATCCCTAGCCTTTACTGCTCCTATGAGACAAATTCAAGCCCCTACCTGCTGCTCCAGCCCATCCGGAAGGAGGTCATCCACTTGGAGCCCTACGTTGTTCTCTACCATGACTTCGTCAGTGACATGGAGGCTCAGAAGATTAGAGGGCTTGCAGAACCGTGGGTGAGTATCCCCAAAGCCTGCCTAGAACTTCGCTTTGTGTCATCACATGCCTGGAGTTCAGGAATGTGAAAACAGTCAGCCTGAACAACTATACACTTTACCAGTCCAGGAATTCAAAATGCCAGCCATTCCATAAAACAAATCAATGGTGAAAAAAAATCACAGAAGTCATTGCTTTTGGAGGGAGGGGATTGGCTGGGGAAGGGGACAAAGGCATTTTCTGGGATGTTGAAAATGTGCTCTCAATATCTTGTTAGGGATGTGGAGTACATAGCTGTGTACATTTGTGAAAATTCAGCAAATGGTACACTTGAGATCTGTGCATATCATTATATGTAAATATAACCTAAAAAAGATCAAAAGGACCCCTCCTCCCCAAGTCAATCATTCCACATAATGGGTAGGAAAAAAAATTTTTTTTTTAATGGGGGAAGTGGTGGACAAGGAGTGATATCCTAGTGCAAATTTACAGAATTTCAGAGAGGAAAGATTATCTAGTTTAGCTAGATTATTTTGTTAAAGAGGAAACTGAGGCCCAGAGAGGGAAAGGGACCTGATGAAGGTCAGGCAGGTAGCTGGAGCCAAACCTGGAACTTAGTACATTGATGGCTGCTTTGTTATTCTGCCTTCTCGTATCGCCTTAGGCTAAGTTATGGTCAGTAACAAATAGCCCCCACATCTCAGACACAACAACAACAAAGTTTTGCTGCTTACTTACACTATGTGTCTGTCTTGGGCTGGCTGCAGTTGGGGGGGCGGGGCAGGCAGAACGGTCTTCACTTGGAGACCCAGCCTGACAGAGCCGCCTGTATTTGGGACATCTCCAGTCTGACAAGAGACAAAGAGAGAGATGGCAAACTACCAGCTGTCTCCTAAAGCTTCTGCCTCTGCCCTATCTCATTGGTTGAGACAAAGCTTGGGACCACCACTGCAGTCAACAGGGAGAGTGTGTCTAATGCTCCTACAGGAAAGGCTCCTCGAGCTGCGGTGCCAACCTTGATGCCAAGGGGAAGAGGACATTTAATCCTTTCCCAGGAAGGATGGCAGATATTTAGAAAAATAACACACCGACCTCATCAGTATAAGCATGCTGCCTCTTTAGATGGCTGTTTCAGAATTCCTTATGTCATCATGCCCTTGAGGGTGCCCTGTTTATCCAAGTGGTCGTTTGGTCACTTGTCAACAGAACTGAGCCTGCTGTGTGCCAGACACTGTACCAAGTGCGGGACATTTGCAGAGATATACTACTGGCCCTTTTCCTGTAGGAGCTCACAGCATAATGGGGGAAAACAGATATTTACAGTCCGCGGTGCTAGGCGCCCTAGCAGAGGTGTGTGCAGGGAGCCATGCGTGCTATGGCGGCAACAAAAAGTGAGCCTTCCTGTGAGGGAAAGGCAGATGGGTAAAGAGCAGATGGGAAGGAGGGAAAAACAGAGAAGGCTTCCCGGTGGATGTGAAATTCATCAGAGTAACAGGGTGGCAAAGGGTATGGGAGGAAGACGAAACAATACATGCAAAGACCCCACATGCGGTGTGTTCAGAGAACAGGGTGCAGGTTGCTGGCGCAAGCGTGCAAGGGCTGGGGCGGGAGGTGATTGGAGATGAGGATAAATGGGGAGACACAGTCAGGAAGTGTCATAAATACTGTGCTGGGGAGCTTGGATTTTATCCCGGAGGCAGCAGGGAGCTCTTGGACAGTTAAAACAGGAGATTGGCATGATCAGGCCTGTTGATTTTAAGGAAGATTCTGACAGCAGACATGGATTGGAGGGACAAGAGTAGCAATAGTCATCTCATCCAGGAGCCCCTCCAGTGAGGTCTAGAATCCTTGTGCAATTTTTGAGAGCATTAAGTTCCACTGGTCAATTGGAACAAAATATCTTCAACAGCTTTGGCATCTCAGTGAGCCAGTGGTAGTATTTGGCCAGCAGCTACTTTTTTCCTTAGAACAACTCTGTTGTCTTGGTAGCAGGACAGGCAGCCCACCCCGCAGTCCATCAGGGCCAGGTCGTCTATTTGGCAGGCAAAGACTTTGTCACTCTCCCTCTGCCCAGAAGCTGATGTGGAGACGTTGATCTCTGTCTGGTCTTGGGCTTTGCCGGGAATAAGCCTCGGCTCCAAGGGTGGGGTTGCCGCATGGAAACTAAATTCAACCCAAGCCACTGAAGCCTCCTCTCCTGAGGCTTGAATTTATTCCATCTGCTTCCCATCCCAAACACTGCTGTCTTGTCACTTCTCCCTCTATCCACATCCCACCCATTCTTAAAGACTCAAGGGAAGCCTCATGCCTGTCTTTGCCCACTAGCCCTGTCACTCTCCACTTTCGTGGGTTCTTTCAGTAGGAACATGTTTTTTCAGAGCGCTTCTTGGGGCCACATATGATAACCTCTCTCTTTTTTGAACTCAAAGCTTTTGTCACAAGTTGTCTGGTATTTAATTTTTTTATTTATTCTACCATTTTTGTGTTGTCTTGTATCACTAGCTATTTCAAGAGATAGCATCCTGTCTCCTCAACTAGATTATAATCTAGGAGGGATCATAGGCCGTCCTTGAAATGCCTCACCCTGTATTACGCCCATTGCAGCCAGAGTACTGTTTAAAAGGTTGCATCTGACAACATCAAGCCCTTGCTTTAAATCCTTGAATGTTATAAAGCTTCTTGACCTGCTGCTGTTGGCCCCTCCACACTTGTGCACTTGATGCCCCAGACACATTGAACAACTTGGATCTCAATGAACGGGGCATGCTTCCCTCAACCTCTGTGCAAACTCTTCTCTCTGCCTAAATAACTCTCCCCTTGGCCTCTTTTCACCTGTTTGATTCCATTTGTCTTTTGGGTATCCTGGGAAACCTTCCTGTCCCTCATAAGGGACGAGATGTTCCTTCTTAATATTCTCTTAGTGGCCTGGACTTGTCCATTATGGCTCCATTACATGACTTATGTCTGCTCCATATGTTGTGTTTCCAGTGCCCAGCATGGTACTCCGCACAGAGAACAACCAGTAGATATTTGTCCCTGGAAGTGAATGACTTGCTGGTGTACAGTAAATAATGGTTAAAGGAGTTAAGTCTTTATTTTTTTATTTTGATTATTTGAACTTATTTTTTTTTAATTTTTAATTTTTTATATACATATATTTTTATCCCCAGGGGTACAGGTCTGTGAATGGCCAGGTTTACACACTTCACAGCACTCACCAAAGCACACACCCTCCCCAATGTCCATAACCCCACCCCCCTTCTCCCAACCCCCCTCCCCCCAGCAACCCTCAGTTTGTTTTGTGAGATTAAGAGTCACTTATGGTTTCTCCCTCCCAATCCCATCTTGTTTCGTTTTTTTTTTTTTAAGATTTTATTTATTTATCAGAGAGAGAGAGAGAGGGAGAGCAAGCACAGGCAGACAGAATGGCAGGCAGAGGCAGAGGGAGAAGCAGGCTCCCTGCTGAGCAAGGAGCCCGATGTGGGACTCGATCCCAGGACGCCGGGATCATGACCTGAGCCGAAGGCAGCTGCTTAACCAACTGAGCCACCCAGGCGTCCCACATCTTGTTTCATTTTAAAGGAGTTAAGTCTTAATGGGGACAAGGATGGAATGGAGATTCCCTAAGATTTTTCTTTAAACCACTGATGTTACCCTAGCAGAAGGTAAGGTAGCAATTCCTCTAAGAACCTCTCCTCTCTCCTCTGCGAGGGGTTCAGGGGAGGATGCTGAGTGAAGCACTAGACAGAGGCATTATTAGTCGCCTAATGATTCCCTGCATCCTGATAGTATAGGAGGATAGGCTGAAAGGAACTCCCGAGAAGGTGGTGTTCACATGCTGCATTTTATAGCTGGGGAAACAGGTTCAAGGAAACAAAGAGACTTTTCCAAATTTGTCTACCTGGTTTAGCAGCAGGAATAGTAATATGGATAGATGCTTCCAAGAAGGGAAAGGGTGTATGTCTTGTGCAGTTCGTTGCCTCGTGCTCTGCTCTGACAGCATGTGAAGCTCCAGGCCTGGGTCATTAAGCACAGGACTCTGGTTCAATCATTCATTCATTTGCTCCAGGGCTGGGTCATTAAGCACAGGACTCTGGTTCAATCATTCATTCATTTGCTCCATTCACCAATATGGAGCTCCTACCCCCTGCTAGGCTTCTAGGGACATAGCACTGACAAAATACTTGCTCTCTTGGAGCTGACATTTTGATGACAGATGCAGAAGCAGACACATCCTTATGTAAATCTTTCTCTTTCTGTATCTGGTACAGCGCCTTTGCAGTTAGGAGCCACTGCATTTAAAAAGAATTTAAAATTCATATCTAGACATTCAGAATAAAATTGAAACATTTAGCGATATTAGTTACATTGAACCTGTTCGGGATATTTTCCCCCACATAATCAGGGAGGTTGCAGCAAAACAGATTTTGATTCTTTGTAAGGAAGGGTTTTGTCAGAATTGTTCAGGGGAGTGGGCTACACCTGAGGGTGGAGAGTTTTTCCTCGTTGGAGGTGTTCAGTTAACATGACAAACACTAAGTGCTTACTCTAGGCCAGGCCCTGTGCCACTAGGATACAAAGATGAGTGAGAAGCAATCCCTGTTCTGACAGAACTCAGTCTCAGATGCAGAAGGGATTCAAATACCACTTTATTTTAGTTCAGCAAGCAAGGTTATTTTCAAGTCAGATTTTTTGGTCACTTACTAGCGTTTGTTTTTGAGATCAATAGCTATCACTAAATTAGTAGCATGTGCAAAACATTTTAAATTAGGGAGGAACTGGCAATTGTTAGATTTACTTTGAAGAGAGGGGCATGTCTGTGGAAATAATGGAGCCCTTCCCTTCACATCATAACTTATACTTTCTCTTATGGCCTCTGTTTCAGCTACAGAGATCTGTGGTGGCGTCAGGGGAAAAGCAGTTGCCAGTGGAGTACCGCATCAGCAAAAGGTAAGAGGGCTCCTTCCTTGACAGGGACTCTGGTCATACTTGCTGCCTGCCCTTGGGCCTGTGGCACAGCTGACTGAAGGTCAGCAACAGCCATTCAGAGATGCTGCTAGAGAACCCATAGTTCATGTTTATGTCTGCACATTCTCGTTGAGAGGAAGAAATTTCCACTCCCCTCACCCAAGGCTATTTCACAGGTTGTTATAGGGTCTGCGGACTTAATAAGGAGGCCCTTAGGGAAAGACTTGACAAAGCTTCTATGCTGGCATCCAGAATTACGTGTATAGATGTACTCCTCACCAGGATTGCTTTTCCAGAGAATTCAGTTCTATTCCCATTTGGAATTTGACTTTATAAGGTTCCATTCCCGCCTCCTGACTCATATTCAAAGCATGACTTGCCAACATTCAGGCAAGAAGGGAGGCTGGAATCTCTGGACCTGATGGTTTCTAGAGGCAGATTCAGCTGTGAGAGCCCAGCTTTATTCTCTCCGCTCAGCTCCTGCTCCCACCCCCCTACAGTCCTTGATTTGTATTGTAAAGACAGGACTTATGATCAGTAAGAGGATGAGTCCCCATCAGAGCCATGGGAGACAGTGACAACAGCATCCTTGGGGAGAGGCCAGACCTGAGGATGAGTGGATAGTTTTGTTTTCTGGGAGGTGAAGTGAATAATGAAAGCTTTGATTCAGAATCATTTGGCTTAACCTTAAACTTCTTCTGGTACATTTAGTGACCTTATATACTAGGAGATATAGGAAGGTCCAGAGAAAATCTGACCTTCTGCTTAGATTCGTTCTTTTTCTTTTCTTTTCTTTCTTTTTTATTTTTAAAAGATTATTTATTTATTTATTTGACAGACAGATCACAATTAAGCAGAGAGACAGGCAGAGAGAGAGGAGGGGAAGCAGGCTCTCTACTCAGCAGAGAGCCTGATGTGGGGCTCCATCCCAGGACCATGGGATCATGACCTGAGCCGAAGGCAGAGGCTTTAACCCACTGAGCCACCCAGGCGCCCCTAGATTCATTGCTTTTAACGGAGTAGGTGGTATTATTTTCTTTACTTTTCAGGTGAAGAACCCTAGACCCCCACTGCCTCCTCTTTTTTCCCTGTCATCTCTCTGTATCCCTTTGAATTTTGGTTCTGTCTTCACAACTTCACTGGAACTGGTCTTCAGAGGTCACCAGTGAACTTGTCACCAAATCACTTTCCTGTCCATGAACCTTCACTTACTATCTACCACCCACAAAGACCAGTTTTATGATCACGGCATCCTCAGCTTTTTACATTATGTCCTGAACGTACTTTTCCAGCCTTGTCTCCTTTTACTTCTTTCATAGACAAAATGCTCCCACACTTGTACAGACTGAATATTGTTATACCTCCATGTCTGTGCTTATGCTCTTTCTTCAGCCTGCCTGCCTTCCTTTCTTCCTTCCTTCCATCCTTCTTTCCGGCAGTTGATACAACTCATTCATTCACAGACATAGTCCTTTCTGGCATCAAATCATTGATGCTACAACCCATGGTGTGTTTTAGTGCCTGGCTGAAGGACACCGTTGACCCCCTGCTGGTGAACCTTGACCATCGCATTGGTGCCCTCACGGGACTTGATGTCCAGCCTCCCTATGCAGAGTATCTCCAGGTGGTGAATTATGGAATTGGTGGTCACTATGAACCTCACTTTGACCATGCTACGGTAACTATGGGGTCAGTGATCAATCTCCTGTGGTCGGGAGCCAGGGTATTATTTATATCTCTAAGGCAGAGCCCTTATAATGCTCTCAGGGAATAGCAAGTGAAATCTTAGAACAAAGGCTCTTGTTCCAGGAAGGTCTGAAAACCTTGGTTTCAAGTTGATTGCTGCTGACTCATTTCCTTTTGGGTCACCGGCCCCCCTTTCTAAAATTTGCTAGTGCGAAGAAGAATGTGGCCTGTCATGGAGTCTTCTGTCTCACTTCACCCAGGGACTTCCCAGTGAAGCTTGTCCTTCTTCCAGTCACTTTCTTTTTCTCATCATCTCAACTGCTCATCATTGCTGATGTGTGCTTAGCAAATAATTTTTGAGGATTTAAAGGTCTCCCCAAAATTGATCTGTAGATTCAACCCAAACTTTATCAAAATTACTGGAGTCTTATTTTTATAGAAATTAATAAGCTGATCCTAAAATGTATATGGAAATGCAGAGGACCCAGGACAGCCAAAATTTTGAAAAACAACAAAGTTGGAGGACACACACTACTTGATTTCAAAATGTAATATAGATCTACAGTAATCAGGGCCATGTGGTATTGCTATAAGGATAGATACATAGGTCCAGAAATAAAACACAAAGTCCAGAAATAAACTCACACATTTATGGTTGATTGATTTTTGACAAAGGTGCTGAGGAAATTCAGTGAGGAAAAGATAACCTTTTCAACAAATGGTGCTGGGACAATTGGATACCTACTTGCAAAATAACAATAACAACCTTAGACCTTTACCTCATACCATATGCAAAAGTTAACAAAGCATGATCCACAAAAGAAAAATAAAAAGTGCTAACTTGGACCTCATCAAAATTAAAATTCTTTTCTTTTCTTTTTAAAAAGATTTTATTTATTTGGGGCGCCTGGGTGCCTCAGTCGTTAAGCATCTGCCTTCTACCTAGGTCATGGTCCCAAGGTCCTGGGATTGAGCCCTATATTGGACTCCCTGCTCGGTGGGAAGCCTGCTTCTCCCTCTCCCACTCCCCCTGCTTGTGTTCCCTCTCTCACTATCTCTTTCTCTGTGTCAAATAAATAAATAAAATCTTTTTTTAAAAAAGATTTTATTTATTTTTCAGAGAGAGAGCGAGCAAGCGCACACAAGCATGGGGAGCAGCAGGCAGAGGGAGAAGCTAAACAAGGAGTCTGATGCAGGACTTGATCCCAGAACCCTGGGATCATGACCTGAGAAGAAGGCAGCCACTAACCAACTGAGTCACCCAGGTGTCCTTAAAATTAGTTGCCTTTCAAAAACACCATTAAGAAATGAAAAAAGAAGCCACTAACTAGAAGAAAACATTTACAAATCCTGTATCTGATAAGGGACTTGTATCCAAAATATATAAAGAACTTATAATTTAATAATAAGACAATTCAGGGATGCCTGGGTGGCTCAGCAGGTTAAGTGTCTGCTTTTGGCTCAGGTTATGATCTCAGGGTCCTGGGATGGAGCTCTGCTTTGTCAGGCTCCATGCTCAGCAGGTGAGCTCCATGCTCATTAGGGAAATAGAAATTAAAACCACAATGAGATAGAAACCACATTTATATTACAGTGGCTAAAATAAAGATCATATCAAGTGTTGGTGGAGATGTGGAGGAACTTGAACTTTCATACATTGCTGATACATCGTACATCATACATCATACATTGCTGATGGGAATCTGAAATGGTACAGGTACTCTGAAAAATAGTTTGACAGGTTTTTTTTTTTTAAGATTTTATTTATTTGAGAGATAGAGACCATGAGCAGGATGGAGGGCCAGAAGGAGAGGGAGAAGCAGACTCCCTGCTGAGCAGGGAGCCTGACAAAACAGGGCTCCATCTCAGGACCTGGGATCATGACCTGAGCTGAAGGTAGATGTGTAAGCAACTGAGCCACCCAGGTGCCCCAGTTTGGCAGTTTCTTAAAAAGTTAACATACACCTACATATAATGCAGTCATTCCACTCCTAAGTATTTTACCCAAGGGAAAAGGAAATAGGGGCACCTGGGTGGCTCAGTGGGTTAAGCCTCTGCCCTTGGCTCAGGTCATGATCTCAGGGTCCTGGGATCGAGCTCTCTGCATTGGGCTCTCTGCCCAGTGGGTAGCCTGCCTCCCTCTCACTCTCTGCCTGCCTTTCTGTCTACTTGTGATCTTTGTCTGTCAAATAAGTAAATAAACTCTTTATAAAAAAAAAAAGAGAGAGAGAGAAAAGGAAATATATGTCCACACAAACACTTGTACAAGAATGTTTATAACAGATTTATTGGTATTAGTTAAGAATTATAAACAATCCAAGTGCTCATCAACAGATGGATAAACAAATTTTTCTATATCTACAGAATGGAATACTACTTAGCAATAAAAAGGAATAAACTACTGTTGATACATCCAACGATACAGATGAACCATAAAAACTTTATGCTAAGGGAAAGAAGCCAAACAAAAAAAGACTACATATTTTATGATTCTGTTTATATGAAATTTCTAGAAAAGGCAAGACACAGAAAGGACATCAGTGATTGCGTGGGGTTGAGGGTAGGATGAAGACTGACTACAAACTGACATGGGGGAACTTTTTAAGCTGAGGCAAGTGTTCTAAAATTGGATTGTGGGAAGGCTGCACAACTATTGAAATTTACTAAAGCTCGCTAAAAAATACTCTTACAGTGGGTGAATTTTATATGTAAATTATATCTCAGTTAAACTGTTCTATGACAGAAGAGTGTGTCTCTAGCAAATAATTGGGAACTCTAGTATTACAACTTAATGTTCCTATAGAATAATTATCTTTAATACTGTATCTACTAATTCCTTTATTTCACTGAACATGAAGTTAACCTTATATAGTATTTCACAACTGACAAACAATTCTTTTTTTTCCTAAAGATTTTATTTATTTCACAGAGAGAGAGTGAGAGATCACATGTAGGCAGGCAGAGAGGGGGAAGCAGATTCCCCGCCAAGCCGAGAGCCTGATGTGGGGCTCCATCCCAGGACCCTGATATCATGACCTGAGCCGAAGGCAGAGGCTTAACCCTGTGAGCCACCCAGGCGCCCCTGACAAACCATTCTGTTTGATTGGTATAGTTGACCCTTGAACAACATGAGCCAACCCCTTGCACAGTCAAGAATTTATATATAACTTTTGACTCCCCAAAATTTAACTACTCATAGCCTACTGTTGACTAAAAGCCTTATCAATAACATAAACATGTATTGATTAACATATTTTGTGTATGTTTAGTATATGGTAATCTTACAATAAGGTAAGCTAGATAAAAGAAAATGTTACTAAGAAAATCACAAGGAGAACACATTTACAGTACTCATTGGAAAAAAAACCTGCATACAAATGGACCTGCACAGTTTAAACCCATCTTAATCAAGGATCAACTGTATACAATTCACTTAAATGAGTATCTAATAAATTAGTAAAAGAATAAAAGGTAAGTGAACACCTGCCAGCAAGGGTATGGCTCAAGGCTATCTCCCATCTGTGACCTCCCCATTTTTCTCCCTGTATTATGTTGGAATCCTGACTGTCACTGTGGTGCCATCTGCATAAAATAATGATATGTTCTACTTTTGTCTCAGTCGCCAACCAGCCCCCTGTACAGAATGAAGTCTGGGAACCGAGTTGCAACATTTATGATCTATGTGAGTCTTGCTTTGGATGATTAGAGTTTCTTATTTAATGACTATACTGCTTTAAATTTACGGTTTTCAAAGCAATAGCAGACACTGATTTGACCTGATACACCACAAAAATCTCTGAGATTTGTGACTTTCATACAGCAGTTTTATTAGGCCCTATAGGAGATAAATAGAAGTCAGATATCCTGCTCTCTAAGAGCTTACAGTGCATAGACTTAAATATGAACTTGTCATAGGCAGTGATTAGGATGGGAAGTAGAGTTACACTGAGGCCTGGAGTTCTTAGGGCCTGACCAACACAGGAAGGGGATGTGAGTCTCTCTCTCTTTGAGGTCGCACAAAGGAGAGAGCTAAGATTGCAGGAGGGAAAACAGGGATGTCTACGGAGAAATTCAGTAAGTGTTGCTGTTTTAGTGTAGTTAAAATTCTCTCTCCTATTTCCCCATAAAATTTGCATTATACCCCCTTAACAAATAAACTGGCTTCCTCTCCTAATTTCTGACCTGATCCTAGGAATTGAACCTAGTTGCTGTTATCTCACCTACTCACTTCCTCGCAGATCACATAGGTTTACTTCATTCTTTATGGGCCAGTCATAATTTCAGTCATCTGTCACTTAAATTATAAGAGGTGTATGTGTGACTGTTAACTGAAGGGATAAACATGTTAATAGACGGGCTCTACGTAACACCAGAAGTCCTGCTTTCAGGCTTATTAGAATAGCATACCCCTAATCTCTTTTCTCAGTATGGGAATAGCATTCCTTCCTTCCTCAGTGCTGTGTTGTCTCCACAGTGCAGCCAAGAAAGGACAACCAGAGGCCATGCTTTATGGTCTATAATGCTGGTGATTCCATTGTAGTTCTTCCTGTAACTTGGTTTTATACTTCCTGCCGAACCAGAAGGCTGCCACTTCCAGTGGTATCTGGCCTCAGGTGGTCATTCTGGATGTTCTGATCAGGCATAGAGGGACGTCAGCTCTCCAGGCAGGGGGCATGTCCTATATCAGCAGCTGGTTGCATCTCTGTCTGATGACTCAAGACAGCATGGGAAGTCACAGGCAGTGAAGAATATTGGTATCAAGCAAAGAAAAGGACATGTAGGGGCCAGTATCTTTCTTTTCTTTACCTCCCTAATATCTCCTACCACTGGTTCCCTGGTTACCAAGGCCCAGTTACTATGGTAAGGGTAGCATGGACAAGAGCCCTGCAATTTTAAATGGCAAAATGCAAGTGTGTGTATGTGGACGGAGGTGAGTATACACACGTGTGTGTGTCTGTACATTTGAGGATAAGCATTTGTGATAGTGGAATGGAATATACTTAGGGTTAGTTGGCCTAATTCTGGTTCTGCCACTTAATATGCGGCTCCAGCACAAAACACTTCAATTTCTTTGAGCTTGTTTTCTTGTCCTGCACCTCCTCATTGGGTTGTTATGAGAATCTGATGAGATAATTTAAAGGGACATCACCCTGTAAAGTTTTATCCACTAGGTTTTGATCATTGCATCCCACCAGCAGGTATAGGACTCCTTAAAGGGCCATTGGCATCGAGAGGCCTAGGAAGTTCTAGTTTATCCCAGTTCTTTCATCTTCAGATTGAGGTAAAGACCGTTACAAACATTTCTAATGGCAAACATTAAGGTTTTTGGAGAATCTAAGAGTAATACTGTAGGGAGAAAATAATCTATAAGATGGGCAGAGGACTGAGCTGAAATCAAGTTAGTAATTTTTTGTTCAAATTGGAGATAAGATCAGCGCCAGTACAAAAGAGTGAAAGGTTTACTTCTACTCCACTGATCTCACAATCCTGCCCAGGGGCTTCATAGCACACAGGTCCGATTCTCTTTTTAATTTGTTTCATAAGTCATTCCTTCCTGCCACACTGCAAAACCACAGGTAAAGGAATGCAGGAAAGTGCAGGCTCCCCCTGTGGATCTTGCTTACACCCATAGTTGCTGACAACAGTGGTTAGAATGGAATCGTCCCTGTTAGTTACCTGAACACAAGGAGCAAACTGTTGCTGTCATCAACCTTCCCAAGGGACTATAGGGGAAGCCATGAAATGCAAAAAATCACCACTGCTACTTCCAGGTTCTGAATCACCATGTCAGTTCCGCTTCCTCTACCAAGTGCCAACCTCCTAACTCCTACCACGTGAATGTGGTGGGATCCACAAATGTTCTGATAGACAGGGTGAGATAAGACTGGCTCTGTCATGCTGCACTGCTGGTGAGAAAATAACTTAGCATTATGTATCAAAAGTATTTAATGTACGCATACACTCTTGACTCAGTAATACTGATCGTCCAGACTCTTTCTTATGAGAACAGTGTAAAATGAAGGAAAAAAAAAGATTTTACTCACTAAGAGTTACTAATAATAGCAAGCATTTGGAAATAACCTGAATGTTCAAGGGTACAGCATAAAGATTGTGAACAGGGAGTCTAGTTAGCATTGGCTCGGTTCAAATCGGGCTCAGTCACAGAAGAGTGATGTGACGTTTTGTTAAGTACTTAATCTCTCCTAAGACTCAGTTTCCTCTCTGTAAAATGTGAACTGTAACAGTGACGATTCTAACTTAAAGGACTGTTGTGATGAATAAGTAAGATAATATACCTCTAAGGACTTAGTAGAATGTCTAGCATATAGGCAGTGCTGAATAAATGCCCTTTATTAGTATATAAATTACAACAATGCCTTTTTTCTCGATATGATGAACAATATTTGTATTTTCCCATATTTTAAAAAATATATTTCTTTGAAAATCAGAAAAAAACCCTTCATATTAAGAGAACATATCTAAAATTCTAGAATGTACCAGTGGTGAAACTCCTTAGCTGAGGTTACCTAGAGTGGAATGACTGGTCTGGGAAACATGCCAAAGCTACAATCCGTGGTTCCTACAAGGCCAACTTTGAAAACTAATTGTAATATAAACAGTGCTCTGTAAGCCACAGACATGATCCATTAGTGGGCTGTGAAATTAATTTAGTGGATGTGGCCTGCATTTAAGAAATTTGAACTAGAATAGAATAAAATAATATGGAAAATAATGAAGGGTATCTTGTGTAGTAAGAATGTCTTATGAAACTTGTACTTGGGGGGGGGTGTGTCTTGGGTTGTGATATAAACTGGATTTCTTCCTGAGGGTCTCAAATTGACCTACTCAATTTGACCTACTGTAGGTCTCAATTGACCTACTGTAGCCCTCAATAAGGATATTAGCTAGAAGGATAAAGAAAGGAATAGTTCCTAAAGGCTGTCCTCTTGTGGCCCTATAGGCAAACATTGATGCCATGGAGTAGGCTCCCTTAATTCCTAAATTGGAGTGATCATCTTTCAACAAGTATTTCTCCTGGAACTAGATAGGGGAACACAGGTAGGATTCAATGCAGAAATGAGATCAGATGTCAAATTAGGCAGGGTTGGATAGTCAGGGGCTATTTCAATGCTGGATCTTTGGCATTGTAGCTGAGCTCCGTGGAAGCTGGAGGAGCCACTGCCTTCATCTATGCCAACTTTAGCGTGCCTGTGGTCAAGGTGAGTGGGGGTCTGGTCCCTGCATATGGTGGTTGTAAGAGTGCAGAACTAACACCTGAGCTTCCGTGCTGTTTGTGCTTGCAAGCTTCTTCCTGGGAGGAAGAATACAAAGATATTTTCCACCTGATTCTCAAAATCAAAGATAATTCCTCAGTTTAGATGACCACACTTTACTTGTGCTTCTATTTTTAAAATTTTATCACTATTTATATTACAAGGAGATGATTACATGTCTGCCTTCTCTATTACGATAGAACTCCTCAAAGGTAAGAACTCTCTTTTAGTGACCCTTGGATCCTCTAGAACAACTGGTCCCTTCAGGCATTCATTCAGTAAACACTGAGGTCTGAAAACACTGAGGGAGAGGAAGACTCATGGTTCTTGTCCTCCAGGGGCTCACAGAGAAGTTAACAGGCAGTAACAACATTCTTTCCTTGCAGAAAGAGCTGTGAGGTCATGTGAGGCACAGAGGAGGGCTGTGTGATAAAGAGGTTTCATTTCCCCCCAGTTTGAGACCCATCAAGCTCTCTCAAAGCCTTTACCTAATTCAGGAATGAAATGAAGATATAGAAATGAAACTGTGCCTATGAAGCACTTAGCACAGGGCCGGGCACATCATAAACATTGCCTAAGTAAATGCAGGGATCTAGAAATTCTCAGGGAATTTAAACTTGGGAATGCAGAAGCTGTCAGTGCCTCCTGGAAGGCTCTTCCTTACCTTGGGCTTTGACTGCTTCTAATGGCCAAGGTTAAACTAAGTCTGTAGCAGTTGTGGGGGTGGGGGCGGGGGAAGCCGTGCATAGGGGGGAAAAGAACATACAGGATTTGTCAAAACACCTGGGTTTGAATTTTGACTTTGCGCCTTCTTAGCTGCATTACTTAAAGCCCTGAAGCCTCAACTTCCTTGCTGGTAAAGTTGGGAGTATGATAAAGCCTGCTTCCTGGGGGTGTTATTAGTAAGTGCCTGAGGATGCTTAAGCATGTGAATTAAGTTCTTATTTGTATAAGAAATAGTTTATTCCACTTTGCGATTTTTGCTGAGGGCCTCTCCTCTGGGATCCAATGACATCACGTGTTCACCTCTCTCCTGCCACTTGCCACACTGTCCTGTCCTGCTCTGTTTTTATGTCTATCTTCCTAGAAGACTGTGGGCCCCTGAGAACAGAAGTGGATATGATTTGTCTTTGTATCCTTAGGGCCTAGAGGAGAGTAGGCCCTCAATAAATGATGCATTCATGGGAGAATGGCAACTTATGCCATTTTGTGCCATGTTATGCATGCTTTGTCCCCAATCTGCATGGATAGCTTTCTCATTTAATGAAATGCATGCATTTGTCTTTAGTCATAGTCATGTACTTCTGAAGGATTAAAATTCTGGGCTGACCCTCTCTGGGGTGGGCTCTTTTGTTTTCAGAATGCAGCACTGTTTTGGTGGAATCTGCATAGGAGTGGTGAAGGGGATGGTGACACACTTCATGCTGGTTGTCCTGTCCTGGTGGGAGATAAGTGGGGTAAGGCCTGCCTTTCTGGGCATGAGAATGGGGGAGGGGTTCAGAGTAAAGTCAAATAGGAGATGGATGGAAAATAGTATAGCCCTGTCATTTCAGAAACTTCATTACGTGCTACTTAATATTGAGATGATCAAATTTGGCTTAGTTGCCCCCTACAGAATGGGAAGCTCTAGCAGAGCAGGTGTCAATGAAAGTTTATTGACCTGATCAGATAGGCCTTGATTTCTGAGCACAGCTGAGGAGGAAAATGGACCTGTGCTCCAGTCCTCTAACCCAGGGAGAGAACTATCAAGCCACTATGTGTCCCATTTAGTGCCTCCCCTTGAGGAGATGGTCAAACAAAGAAGAGAAATAAATAACCAGCAGATGTATTTATGTCATATATGTGTCCAAAAGCACTTAGTTAAGACAGAAAAAGAAGTTGATCACAGACTCTCATGCTGAGATGGATATTGCCAACAGAAGCCACTGCTTTTTTCTCATTGCACCAGGGGGAGGGTAGACTTTTAGGAGCTACATATGTAGTATGAAGAGTGAGAGACCTTAGTACCCAAGTTTTGAAAATTAGTCTGTAGGAGACAGGACCTGTCAGAGACTTTTTCTAGGGGACAATATCCCCTTTGCTATTTCTCTGTGCTAGAAGCACCATCTTGTAAACTGTTGTAGGGCTGGGACTAGCGTGAGGCAAGTGAGTTGCCCAGGGTGCCAAATGTAAGTGACCCTTTCCCCTGACCCTGTGAGTGAGCATTGCTGCTTGTTGTCTGCTCTGTTGAGCCTGTTCTCTTCTTCTTCCCCATTCTCTCCCAGTGGCCAACAAGTGGATACATGAGTATGGACAGGAATTCCGCAGACCCTGCAGCTCAAGCCCTAAAGACTAAAATGTTGGCAGAGAGAAGCTGGTGGAGTCCTGTGACTTTCCAGAAAAGCCAGAAGCCAAAGGCATGCCTAGGAGAGGAGAAAGGAGAGCTACCTTCTGGAAGAGGACCTTGTCAGTATTGCTTGTTTCTTACAAAAGGAGGTGGTCTGTACCAGGGAATATCTGAGAATTCTTCTCAAACCATCAGTCAGAGTAGATGGGCAATACAAAGAAGGGGTTGAGGCCAGAGGGAGAAGTTTTGGGGACTCAGACACTCTATGATGGAAACGGAATATAGCAACGGTCCCTGGGGTTTGATCAATGGAGTTTTTGCCACTTTGAGCCTTGACTACAGCAGCCCAGAAGTGGCAATGAGGACACCTGCAGGAAGGGGCTAGCTTTCTGCCCTCCCCACTGACTTCTCTTGAAGACTGAGCTGGGACTGACTGTCTCTGTAGGTGTACCTCATAGGATTTTTTTTCAAGCAGAATGAAACTTTCTTTTTTTATATGATGATTTTTAATTACAGCCATTAAAAACATTTATAAATCATTTTTCACAACCAAGAGTATTCTTAGAGGATAACATTGAGTAATATGTATATATATGTGAAACTGTATTTTTCTAAATTTATGCTATAATTTCAACTTGGCTCACCTCTCACCATTCCCCTCTCATTATATTCCAGACACATGACATTCTTTCTATTCCTACAGCCACTGTGCTCATCGCCATCAGCATCATTCCCACCTTTCAGGTCTTTGCATTTGCTGCTCCCTTATATTCCCCCCATGCCCAAGCTCTTTTCATTATCCCACTCTGGGCTCAATGTTGCTTCAGACCTCTCTTCCCTGATCATCCAACCCACCAGCCATATTCTTTCATGTTACCTGATTTTCTTTTCTTTTTTTTTTTTTTTAAGATTTTATTTATTTATTTGACAGAGAGAAATTACAAGTAGATGGAGAGGCAGGCAGAGAGAGAGGGAAGCAGGCTCCCTGCTGAGCAGAGAGCCCGATGCGGGACACTATCCCAGGACCCAGAGATCATGACCTGAGCCGAAGGCAGTGGCTTAACCCACTGAGCCACCCAGGCGCCCCTGATTTTATTTTCTTCATTACACATTTCTCAAGTTGAAATTACTCTAGTCATTTGTGGACAGTTGTCCTTCCTGCAGGGTGAGTGCTTTAAGGACCCACTATACTTTGTCCATGCTTCTATAATAGCCCCATTGCACTGAATTTCAGTATTTGTTTCTTTGCCTGGCTGCCTGCATTAGATTCTGTACTCCTTCTTCCTCTTGGTATCCCCAGAAGGAGGTCTGGTTCAAATAAGTAGGCATTCAGCAAATATTTTTGGATAAATGAATAAAAAGGCATCTTTTGAGCTACACTTTGGAGGACTGGTAGAATTTTTACAGGTAGAGTCTAATGAGGAGAAGCATTTCCCGGCAGGACTTGCATGAGCTAAGGCTGTATTGATAAGTGACTGTAATGTTTGAGCACTGTGCACTTGAGCACATTCCAGGCAACTTGGCTCAGATTCCCCAACAGGGCGGAGTATGTGTCTCACTCACAAAGGCACACAGTTAAAGGACTGGCTGGTTGGATGCTGTGTTGTCTCTGCCCTGTCCCTGCACCATGCATTTCAGAATTTCTGCCTCCCAGAGCTTGTGGCCCCTAAGGAAAGGGTTCTGATGTGCCGATATCCAGCTTCCTCCAGGGCCTCAATGAGCACCTGGTCACATCTAAAGTATTTCTGCTGAGTGTGTCAAGATTCTGGGAATCCTCTCACTAAATGATGCAATTTTGTCATGCAGGGGAGGGAATTTTACCCCTACCGTTCTGTATTCTTAGCTGAGGCCTCTGTAATAAAAGATTAACAAGAGAAAAACAAGTTTATGAACATAGGTGAGAAGTATGATAGTTTGTGATGAAGTCTGTCTAGGTGTGGTGTCTACTTTGAGTCTTCTGTGATAAGAGTTCATCTTTCTCAGTTGCAGAAATCCGCAAATCTCCAGGGAGGAAATTTATGACAACTGGCTTTCTTTTGGAGGATCTGTCTTTAGGCAGATAAGGGGAGTTCAGAGAAAGCCACTCCCTGCATTTGCTGTTTTTCAAGTGCCTACAGCCCAAAATAATGAATGTGCCAGAGTGGCATGGTCTGCTACCCTCAGTCACATACTGAGGCTCCAGAGGACTGGGTCTGAAACAAAAAGCTACTGTCTGAGCAACACAGCTCCCCTTCTTTACTGCTGCAGACATCAGAGCTGGGCCTTCTCCAAATTGCAGGGTCGGTCTCAGCTAATAGCAGCAACAGTAAACTTGGGAAGTTTACCATTCTAGGGGCACTCTTCTAAGGGCTTATATGTATTAATGATTTAATGTTCATCCCAACCCTATGAGGTTGATACAGTCTTATGCCCATTTTATAGATATGGAGGCAGAGGAGCAGTTAAGTAGCTTGCTCAAGTCCCACAGTCTGGCTCTGTCCGATCCTTGTGCTTTGAACCACTACTTCTGCATTGTCTGACATGTGGCCATTATCACACATCCTGATCAGGTGACTGAGGCCCAAGAACTGTCGCCAATAAGTGCTTACTGAGCATTTCCTAGGGGCAGGCTTAGGCCCAGGCATTGCTATAGAGGTGCTGAGAGGTGTAGGATGCAGTTCCTGGGAGCTGATGGTCAGTAGGGAGATGAGGCAAATGCATCCAGTGTTAAATGGAAGTTAAGCACAATGTGAAAAAATTGCATGCAGTAAGAGAGGAATTACTGAATGCTGCAGTCCAGAGCTAAAGGGATCGCTGTGGCTTGGGATAGCCTCATTTGTTTATCCAAAACACATAGCCAAGGTGCTGACTCAGTGCCAAGCCCTTGCAGGCACCAGGGATGGAGAGAATTAGATGTTGACCCTGCCCAGATCCTCAAATCATCATAAGACAGTGTAGTCACAGGTGGAAACAGGGACATAGCACTGAGAAGCTCCTCAGAGGCTTTATGGGAAGGAGAGACTGACCAAGTCTTAAAGATGCTGAGGGTGTGGAGAAGCTTGGGAGGAAGGGCAGAGCTGTGCAAACAGGGGGAATGCCTGTCCCTAGAGCTATGAATAGTACCACCTTAATTCTGGTCAGTCTGTCAGTTTTCTTTCTTTTTTAAAAGATTTTATTTATGGGGTGCCTGGGTGGCTCAGTGGATTAAAGCCTCTGCCTTCGGCTCGGGTCATGATCCCAGGGTCCTGAGATCGAGCCCCGTGTCGAGCCTGCTTCCCTTCCTCTCTCTCTGCCTGCCTCTCTGCCTACTTGTGATCTCCGTCTGTCAAATAAATAAAATCTTTAAGACTTTAAAGAGCAGGCATTATGGAAAGCAAGGTCTGGAATGGTTAGTGCTTTGCCAGGGGTTACATAGGAGAGCCTGGCCTGAGGCCTGGTCTGTCTCCTTCACCAATGCTCTTTCCATTCAGTGGTTATCAACAGTACGTCCCTCCATTGTACCACAACTGCAGAGTGGAAAGGCCTTATTCTTTTATATTTGCACCAGCCTCCATGCCCTCAGAAACTCTGACTAGTCCTGCTAGAAAGTTGTATGCTTTTGGGCCCCAACAGTGCTTAGTGGGTAGGTAGCTAATTCAGGATAAGACTGACTGTGGTCTGGAACACTGCTTGTTTGTAATTTTCTTTCTTTCTTGCACTTTTCTTCAGTCTTTTTTCTAACAGCCTTGTCCAAGTGGGCTGTTGTATCACTCCAACAAGTCTCACTCCAGAGAATATACTTTAAAGTAAATGACTATTATCATTATCACTAGTGACCACAATCTGGCCATGCACTGTAGGCCAGGCGCTGGGCTAAGAACTTAGGTGTACTTGTCTCCTTCAGTGCTTACAGTGAGATAGGGACAAGTATCTCCGTTCTGCAGAAGAGAAGAAGCTGAGGCAGAGAACGTGCCTGAGGTTACACAGCTATAAAGTGGCGGAAGCAGAATTCAAATCCAGATCTGTCTCCAAAGATCTGAACTAGCCCTCTGTTGCCTGCACTAATGTCACTTTGCTCTTGTTTGCTTCTATTGGCAGTAATATCTTTGGAGTCAGTAATTTTTGAGGAGTCTCCAACACCTTCCCAGGTGTTGAGAGGTCTATCCTTTCTGCCTCTAATGCCTAATGGTTAGGAGTCCTATCAGATAAAGGTATTTGTTGACTCCAGAAATGAATCACCTCAATTCCACAGAGCTACAGTGAACACCTATTGCGTGAAGAACTCCATACTACGTGTTCCAGGAGAATCCAAGACAATAAGGAGGCCTGTTTGCTGCACTTGAGGCAAAGTTAGCATACAAGCAAATGTAAGAATAGCTAATTGGATATAATCAAGTGGAAAGCTGTGTGGTGTTACCCTAAGCATCATGGGAGCTGGCAGAAAGGGCAGGACCCTATGGCTAGTGTGGGCAGAGAGGCTTCCACACTGGGCCCCCAGGAACACAATGGAAAGAGGATGTGGGCTGATGGAGGGCAGGAAGCAGCTATCACTTCACTTTTACACATGAGGGGGCAGGGAGAGCTATCTGGGAGAAGGAAGTGAGAGGGCGTTAATCCTGTGGGGTCCTTGTCCAGCAGTGCCAAGGGCAGTCAGCACAAACTGCCCTTTCATGGAACGATTCAAAGAATCTCCTGTCAGGGGCACTTGGCTGCTTAAGCTGGGAGAAGGCAAAAGGGGTTCCAGTGGGGAGAAGGGACATTTGCAGGCAGACTACTGTACACTTAGCAAAACACTGAAATCAGTTCAAAGCTAGGGGGAGGAGACAAACATTTGTAGTCCTCTGTGCCAGCTCTTTTATCTCCCTTGTCTTAAAACAATTATCCCTTTTGGCAAAGGAGAAAAAGGAGGCTCAGAAAAAGACGTCTGTAAATTCACACAGCTAGAAGAAGAGCTGGGGTCTGCAGCGTGTAGTTTCCCCCTACCAGCTGCTTCTAACCAACTTTCTCTCTGAACTTTTCTTTCTTCCTCACCTTGGGATCTCCACAGTTTTCTCCCCTTTTGGAAAGAGAGCTGCCGCATCTGCCACTTCTATTCCTTCCCTTGGTCACTTGATCATTTCCAGAAAGTGCTTGATTGGCCTATTCCCTCTAAGGTCTGAATAGCAGAGGGTCCCTCTGTCCTTGCCAGGGGCATATTTGCATAAGAAGTGGGTCACCCCTGATGAAATCAGTGATTTCAAAGGAATGAAGTTCTAAGGGTTTGAGGGCATGGCTCAGATTGAGAGTCCCATAGATAACTACTATCTCTGTGTTTTTTTAATGTTTGCCACTTTTCAGATGGTGCATAAAGTAACGACCATTATACCTCTTGTTCATCCGCCTATCACCTTATGGGGCAGGAGGGCAGCAGTTACTTCCCCCATATGGAAGAGGCCAGCCATTTGGCTAGTCTCTGTTTCCAAGGTTTCGCCTGGCTACAGGCTAGAGTTTTCTAGCAAACTGCTGCGAGAGGAAAACCAGCTCTGGGAATAAGGCAGTCTCTTGAGTTTACATAACTTTCTGAGCCCTGTATCCAGGCTGAGAATGTGTTGATTCTGGCCACTTGTGGGGCAGCCAGCTGAGGCAGAAGAGTTGGCTCAAAAACTCCATTCCTGCAGAGGAGAGTGTGACTGTCTTTTGCTTTCTCTACTCCTGTTGTAGATTCTCTCTCTGCTCTTCCCTTGTTCAAGTCCTGAACTTCTAACTCCCTACCTCCAGTTCTGATGACATACCCCTGAATTCAACTGAAGAGTCCTTGGCATCTCACTGTCCAAATGAGTTTCTGTCTTGTTCATTTCACCTCCAGGATAATGAGCCTTTCCACTTCTCTCATCCCTGCAGCCACTGTCCTCGTTAAGTATACCTTTGCCTTTTACTTGACTGCTCCACTGCCTCTTTACTGTCTTCCTGCCTGGAGTCTGGTGCCTACCAATCCATCTGCGCAGGATACTGGAGTTCCTTAACTTCTTTTTTTTTTTTTTTTAAAGATTTTGAGAGTGAGAGCAAGTGCATACAGGCACGTATGCACACACATGAGCAGGGGAGAGGGACAGAGGGAGAAGCAGACATCCCACTGAGCCGGGAGTCTACCAGACACCCCACTGAGCAGGAGGCCTCAGGCTGGGTGGGCTCCATCCGAGGACCCTGGGATCATGACCTGAGCCAAATGTAGATGCTTAACCTATGGAAGCACCCAGGTGCTCCTGAGAACTCCCCATTCTTGCCACTCAAGGCCTTTATGTCCTGCCTCCTGCGGACTCTCCTGTCAGCCTCTACTCCAGCCTTACTCATCAAACTAATCTACCAATTCTCAGACTGACTTCCGAGTATGCTGAACTTATTTATGCTGTCCCCTCTACCTGCAATGTATTTTCTTTCCCTTCCTTCTCTACCTCCAGCTTATGATGATGCTTCAAAGCTCATTTCAAATGATACCTCTTTTATGTAGCCTTCCCCAACTTGTTTTCAAAGAGGTTTAGTTGTCCCCTTCCTCTTAACACAAAGTGGTCACTGTTTCTATAACAGTCTGTCTAGACTACAAGCCCATTTGAAGGGCCTCATTATTTATCTCTGTCTCCAAAGTCCAGACTAGTACAGAATAGGTGCTCAGGTTTGCTTAACGAGCAAATAAATGCTCTAAAAGCAGGTTTAGAAGAAGGTAAGACCAAGAAGTCATTCATACACAGCTCCTTTCATGCTTTTGAGTACTCTCAATCTTGAGATTCTCCCCCCACCAACAGATCTATGGCTATCCCAAAATCAGCCCACTTTCTTTTTTCAGGATCTTCTCCTTGGACATTCTTTAGTGCTCATGTGTGACAGAATGGCCTTTGGTTTAACCCAAACATACTCCTTCTGGCTCTATAGCAAATCCCTCATTTAAGGGTCTGGGATCTCCTCTATTCCCTTGCGGAGTTTACAGTGCTGATCTTTAGGCTTCTCAAGGATGTGATGGACAGCACACAGTAGGTGCTCACTAAAGATATGCTCTGTGAAAAGGGGCAGGCAGGGCTAGGTAGGGAGAAACAGGTAGGGGCTATGGGATCATGCTTACAAAAATCACAAAAATACATAAGTGTAGGGAAACTAGAGATCAGGGAACAACAAGACCACCCTGCCTTAAGTGTCAGAGATGTTTTTGTTTTGTTTTGTTTTTTTAAAATTTTATTTATTTGACAGACAGAGATCACAAGTAGGCAGAGAGGCAGGCAGAGAGAGAGGGGGAAGCAGGCTCCCTACAGAGCAGAGAGCCTGATGCGGGGCTTGATCCCAGGACTCTGGGATCATGACATGAGCCGAAGGCAAAGGCTTTAACCCACTGAGCCACCCAGGCGCCCCAGAGGTGGGGGTTTTGTTATAACAGCTACTTATGATCAACAAAGAATTATTGCACACTGAAAAAGAAAGTAAGCCATTAAAGTGCTATCAATAGAAATGTTAAAAGGATTTAAGTTCCAGCGTTAGCCTTCAATAAAAGACCCAACTCACTCTGGAGAGCTTCTTTCCTGTACCCTTGCTTAATAGAAGCTCTATTGCATTACTCACTCTTCTTTGTCTGCAAATTCATTCTGCGACTGGCTGAGACAAGAACCTAGCCCTCCTGCTTCACCTGCTGGGGTACAATGGAACACTCAGTAGACAAAGGTGCTGCCACTTCCTCACCATGGCTGTGGGCTTGTCATTTCACATCTCTGAGCTTCAGTTTCCTTACCTTTAAAGTTGGAATAATAATGCCTATACTTGGCAAAAATACAAAGATAAAGGATGTAAATGACGAGCACAGAACCTAACCCAAAACTCAACATACTCATTCTCAGTCTGCATCCATCAAGTCTGAAGAAGCCTCAAGTCCCTGGTCATCTTGCTATTTTAAGAACAGTATCTAGACCAAAATGACCTCTGCTCAGGGTCCCCTCTATTGTCCAGGAGGCAGTGTGGAGAGGAAACAACCTAGTTTTTAATTCTGACACCACCACTTCTGGGCTATATGAATTTGGACCTGCCTGCCTACTTGTAGAAGGAACATCACTTACCTCATAGAGATGCTGTGAGGATTAAATGAGATGAGTATAAAGTAAATTAGATGGCACTCAAAATTTGATGACTACTATGACTGGCCTGGTGAACAGAAGTGCTGAGGAGTTTCTGAAAACCATGCGTGTGATTATGCTGCCCTTCTGTGGACACAGAGCACACAGCCCAGTAAAGGGACCACTGCCCCTCCGCCCCCCACTGCCCCAACCCCAAGAGCTTGGTGGGAGAAATCACATCACACGAGAGGCACTTCTCTGCTAGGGAGCTCACGCTTTACCCTGAAATACTTAGGGAACATCTAATCCAGAACTCAGAATTAATGTGCTTGTCAGAATGCAGACCAGTTCTGACTCAATAGGTCTGGGGTGGAGACAAAATCCTCAACAAGCTTCCAGATGATACTGATGCTACTGGTCTGCAGACCACTCTGAGTAAAGGTCTTAAGTACAATACAGCAGTGACATGACATGAGCTATTTATTAAGTGCTTTATCCTATGCTGGTTACTGAGAAAGCCAGTTAACCTCGATTAACTTACATAGTCCTCAAGATGGGGTGAAAGAGGAACTGTTGATCATTTTTCAGAGGAAACTGCAGCACAAAGAGAAAGTACACGGCTACCTCATACAGCCTGTAAGGGGTGAGCCTTGGGTTCCATTTAGGCAGCCTGGCTCCACAGCCTAAAAGAAAGAAGACTTCAACAATGTGTAGAGCATAACCAAGTGAGGGGCTAGGGCAGGAAACCAGCAGGGGTACTGAGTGATCTAGCTGGCAGATGAGGCCTAAACTTCCTAAGCTATGGCAGGGGCTGTGGGATGAGAAATGGGACCTAAAAAAGAGCATGGTAGGGGTTTGGCGGTAAGCTGGATAAAGGTGTGAGAGAGGGCGCCATCTAGAGAGCTCAGCTGGTTTGGACAATAGAGAGATGGTACCTCACCACCTGCTGAGCAAGGAAACACGGAGGAAGAACAAGTTTTAAGGAGAAGGTGAGTTTAGTTTTGGGAGTGGCCAGGATGAGTGGCTTTTGGTCATCCAGGAGAGATAGGAGGTAGATGGACTTAAGCATCTAGAGCTCAGGAGATGATCTGGATTGTGGGCAAAGTTGGGGTGTTGGCAGATGTGAAGCCGTGAGTGTCGGACCTCACATAAACAGTGCATAGACTGTCCTGTTCTGGGCCAAAGTCGATAGAGCACATCACTGGAAGAATGGGATGGGAATCCAGGTCTCCCTGGCTGTAGCAGAGGCTGGCTCTGCCCATTCCACTGGCCATTCTGGATGTGAGGAGCAGGCAGAGCCCAAGATGCTGATGGGCTCAGGAAAGGGGTTTCTGGACACCTATGATGACTAAATCCAAGAAACTGTCCCCTGTTCCCAGATCAGTAAAAATAAGGACAACTCCACGGAGAAAGACAAGATCAATAAAGGTTGGGAGCTATTTATTCTTTTTAAACAAGGTCATAAATAACAAAGAAACAAAGTAGGTCCCAGACTCTGGACCGTGCAGCAGGACAGGGATAGGAAGTTGTTGGGTGGAAAGGTGGAGGGGCTACGCATCACCTAAGACAGTCACAGAAAAGATGGGCTGCAGGAGACTGCCCCTTCCTGCCCTTGGAAATGGCGTGCCTGGGCAGCAGGGGGAGGCCGCACGGCTGTGATGAGGCAGCTGGAAGAGGGCACAGATTGAGGATGCTGGGCTGTACTGTTTCTCTGAAGAGTGACATGGAAACCACAAATGGTGAAGATAAGCTGTGGGTCTAGAAGAGGCAAGTGGGCACTCTGCACACCTCCAGGGACCAATTATGGAAATGGTTAAATTTGATTCTTAAAAACAACTCCACAGGCTTTAGCCTATGGCTTTGTGCAAGGGCTGTATTAAACCTGGGTTGCTCTGTGGCAGGTGAGGGCTCAAGAGGCCCCTGGAGCAGCCTGGCCTCAGCCCAGGGCAGGTGCCCAGACATGTGGGAGAGGGACAGTGGGCTCTCCGCAGATGGGAGGCCATGTGCTTGGACTGACTGGACCTGATTTTCAGGCTGGTTTCTTGTGATGCTATCCACCACCCCTCCCTATTCCTAAGGATGGCATCCTGGCCTCTCTGGGTCTTCCAAGCCTGGAAGAGTAAGACTGGGATAAAAAGGTACCTGACTGGCATTTTATTTGAAAGGGGGAAAAAAAGGACCACCCTGTGCATGGTCCATCCCATGAGGTAGGGCAGGACCACGCCAAGAACAATCTCAAGGAATGGAGGTCCCTGAGCCTGGAGAGACATTTGGACCCAGGTGCACTGCCTAATACCAGGAATAGGGGCCCAGGGTGGCATTTCTGATGGAGGCTTCACCCTAGGCAAGGCAGGGAGAATAGGTAGGGGCTACCCCTGAACAGGGAAGGGATGGGAGTTGGGGAGCCTTGGACTAAGGAGGTCGAGGTTGGTCAAAGGCCCTGGATAACAATGCTTTCGGCAGGAATACACAAAAGGGTTTGTACATCTGGGGAAGCCCGTCGATAGGGAGCCGGTGTCACATGGTCGGGCAGGATGGTGAGGAGGAGACAGCGGCATCACAGTGGCCTCTGGTGCGATGTATTTACAACAGAGCTCAATGTTGGGGAGGGACGGACAGCAGGTTACTAACAGCCAGGAAACACACTGTGAAGAGTGGGAAGAGATAGGAAAACAAATGTGACCATTACTAGCTTTCCCCTCCTCGCCCCTTCTCCTCCAGGAAGCCCAGGACCCTCATGACCACCAAGGCCCTTGCAGATCTGTCCAACCTCTCCATAGCCCCATCCAGGTCTAGACACGGGCTCTGCTCTCTGTGAGCTGGTGATGTGACCAAATGGTCCAGGGGCTTCAAACACTACTAACAAGAAAAACTTCAGTTTTTCCTTTTGTTTTCTGGGGTCCATCAATAATTAGTTGCTTGAGGGGTGGTTTGGCATGAGGGAATCACTTGTGTGGCTCACTGTACCAGGCTCCTGTCATCATTGCCAATGCCTATTCTGCCCTGCCACCTTCACCTCCCAGGTCCTGGCATTCAGAGTCCTCTAACGCAGGAGCAATTTCTTTTCTCCAACATTTCTTCTTCGAATTCCTGAGGGTAGGGAACCAGTTCCCCTGGACTCTCACCAAAATCAGACAGGAGAACTATCCCCCTAGCAGGTTTATGACTCAGTAGGCTCATGGGCGCTCTGGGGTCAGGCATACTGTGGCACAGACCATAAGTTCCCTAAAATGGGGCCAGGACAGTGTGGTTTGGGTAATCTTGTCTCTTCCTCCTCCTCAACAAAGAGTCTGTGTCTCCCTACTCAGAAGAGCTTTCTAAAATGAGAGGTATTTTTCCTTCACACTAGTGTTTCTCAACTGTGAGTGATTTTGTCTCCCTTTAAGCATTTGGTAACATCTGAAGATATTCTTATCACAACTTGTGTGTGTGTATGTGGGAGTGCTACTGGTTTCTAGTGCATAGAGGCTAGGGACGCTGTCAAACAACCTATAATACACAGGACAGGCCCCCAAATGTCAACAGTGCTAAGGTTGAAAACCCTGTTCTGGATCTCTCCACAGTATCCATGGCCTGCCCAGCCTTCCTCGGCAGCAGAGGAGAAGGCAAACAGAATCCTAAGAGTCTGGAAGAAGATGGAGTCCCATCCTAGCCTCCTCAGAGAAGGAGGCACCTCAGGAAGTGGGAGGACTTCTTTAAGAAGTGGGGTGGAGTGGGGACTAGGCACAATTTAATCTCAGTTCAGCAACAACCCATTGGACCAAAGTACACAGAAACAACCCACCATGGGTTTATAGAAACACATGTGCTGGGCTCTGTGTTGAGGAGGAAGAAGAAAGGCATGGTGACCCAAACCAGGCAGGGGTAAGGAAGAGATATTTACAATGCTGCAAATATCTTTTTGTTGGAGTTGGTCAGCACTGCTGGGCTCCTTAAACCTCTGTTACTTCCTTACCATTGGAATCCACCGATGGGCTCTGCAAACCTGTGCCGGATCAGGAAAGTGGCAACAGCTTCGGCTACCTGGAAAAGGGAGAGAGATTCCAGGCTATATGATGTTTAGCAATGGGGATCGGCTTTGGAGGTCCTGCGGGCTTCTACTGGAAGGTTAGGCTGTATAGTGGACTCATGGATCTTAGAGGTCTGAGAAGCTGAAAGTCTGGCAGGGCTAGAAGACTCCCCCACCATCCTTGCCAAATACAGCTCCAGAGAAGTCAAGAGGAATGCTGTGAGGGCTTATTTATCCCCTGACACTTACAAAGCATCTTATTCTATAGGAGTGCATATTAACTTCCAACTGTGACCGTAGTTTCAGGAGCAGTTTCTATCCCAATTTTTCCTTCTTCCACATGGCTTTTGGGCTAAGGAGAGGGGTAGAGCTTCAGATCTTAACCAGAGCACCCTGGGGTGAAACTATGGGATACCAGTGGTTCCTCAGTCCATACAAAGAAACCCAAGACCATAGCAGCTGCCAGGAAGAGGTCTGGGGAGATGGTGGAGTTATATCTGAATAGGCGCCACAGTAGCTGCTACAGGCAACTCAGCCTGACTCAGAGGCTTGTACTATTTTCTGTGAGACAAAAGGTGACTCTCACAGCTGTCCCTTTATAGTCACAGAGCACCAGACTCACCTTGTCTGGGGCATCCTCATGGACAGCATGGCCACACTGGGGTAGGACCTGCATCTGGAACTTTCCTGGAAAGGAAACAAATCTAGGTGACCTCAGGGACTAAAACGGCCCTCTCCTTACCACCTCTGTGGTCTCAGAGGCTACTTCAGGAGTCCAGTACCTTCCTATCTACTCCCGTCCTTAATAGTCTGAACCCTGTTACCAAGGTTTGAGGTAGATGGTAATATTTGCAGTTACAACCTTGTGCAAATGACTTTCCCTTCATTTTTAACTTTGGCAACTATTTAGCATGCATTTACTTTGAGCCAGCCACAGGAAGGTTCCCGTTTTCAGGGGTTTTATAGTCTAGAAGGGGAACACAAAAGACAACATTTTATTTATTTATTATTTTTATTTTTTATATTTTTATTATTTTTAAAGATTTTTTATTACTTATTTATTTATTTTATTTTTAAGATTTTATTATTTATTTTTGAAAAGATTTTATTTATTTATTTGACAGAGAGACATAGCAAGAGAGGGAACACAAGTGGGGAAGTGGGAGAGGGAGAAGCAGCCTTCCCACCAGGCAGGGAGCCTGATGCAGGGCTCGATCCCAGGACCCTGGGATCTTGACCTGAGCTGAAGGCAGACACTTAACAACCGAGCCATCCAGACATCCCAAAAGACAACATTTTAATGAAGCATGTAGTTCTTATGATAAAACTGAGCACATGGAACTGGAATAACATAGGAAAGAAGGCTTTGCAATCAAATAAAGACACAGGAAAGCTTCCCACACAGAAAAAAAAAATAGTCTACACAAAGGAAAGGAGGATGAAATGATTTTTGTTCCTGGAAATAAAAAGTCTGGCACAGAACTCTTGAGAGTTAACAATGAGGCTGGAGAGGAAAGCAGGGGCCATCAAGGGTTTTGTAAGCTACGTTAAGGATTTTGAAATTTATTATTACAATAGTAAGTTACCATTTAAGTGCTCAACCAAATGCCAGACAGTACTAACCACTTTCTCACTGCCTTGTAGAACACTGTGGCTCACCATGAATGTGATAGCTATTGAGAGTAAAAAGAGATGACAGATAAAGCAAGATCTCTAAGCAGCAGACTAAAGGAAATGGGACCCACAGCTTCCCCTAAGTAAAGAGCAGACTCTCAGAGCCTGAAAGGCTCCATTTACAAAACAAGGCAGAATGCTCTGGAAGTCCTTTGGGTCATCATGTTCCAGGATTCCTAACCCAGTTACAAAGTGTTTTAAGATTTTCTCAAAATACTCTTCTATCCATTTTTTAAGTTGATTCTCAAATCTACCCCATAAAATTGAACAGGATAAATACTGAATTTCTTTTCTGAGATGATGAGATTAATATCATGGTTAGTGAAGTAATTTGCCCAAGGCTGCTTATTTATTTTTTTTTTTAAAGTGTTTATTTATTTGTCTCAGAGAGAGAGAGCGAGCTAGCACACAAGCAGGCAGAGTGGCAGGTAGAGGCAGAGAGAGAAGCAGGCTCCCTGACAAACAAGGAGCCCAATGCAGGACTGGATCCCAGGACCCTGGGATCATGACCTGAGCTGAAAGCAGCGGTTTAAACCACTGAACCACCCAGGCATCCCCCTGCTTATTTAATTAGTAGAGGAACTATGACTATTCTATTCAGTGAGGCCCAGCTCATGCCCTTCCTCTTGCAGTAGTGTGCCCCGGGGGCTCCGGCCTATTCCATCCTAGTCCCTTCTCTGATCCCTCTCTCTCTTTTTTAAAAGGTTTTATTTATTTGAGCAAGAGAGTGAGAGAGAGCATGAGAGGAAAGAAGATCAGAGGGAGAAGTAGACTCTCCGCAGAGTTGGGAGCCCGATGCGGGACTTGATCCCAGGACTCCAGGATCGTGACCTGAGCCAAAGGCAGTGGCTTAACCAACTGAACCACATAGGTGCCCTCTCTTTTATCTCTTAATGTACTACGGCTAATATATTTGGATTGAAACACAGAGCAACTTGTGCCCTGCTTGTTTTGTAAGCTTGTATTTTATGCCACTGGTGCTTGCCTTCCCAGGAGCATGACAACACTTCTGTAAGAACAGAGCCTAATATCAACAGGAACCAGCACAGGACTAGACACTGAATAAGTGTTAGTAAGTCTCTCTCTTTTTTTTTTAAGATTTTATTTATTTATTTGACACACAGAGATCACAGGTAGGCAGAGAGGCAGGCAGGCAGAGAGAGAGGAGGAAGCAGGCTCCCTGCAGAGCAGAGAGCCCGATGTGGGGCTCAATCCCAGTACCCTGGGACCACGACCTGAGCCGAAGGCAGAGGTTTTAACCCACTGAGCCACCCAGGCGCCCCAAGTGTTAGTTAAGTCTTAAATGGATAATTGAGTGAATGACCTGAAAACACTTACAATTCCAACCACCCTGGGCTTGATGTCTAGGGATGAATTTTTTGTTTCTCTTTGGAAGAGTGGATATAAAGAATCAGAGAGAATGCACACACACTAACACTAATAACGTGCCTTGTACACATAAAATAATGATTATGGGTAATCCTCACAATTATTCTATGAAGTGGGCATATTTCCAAACCCTTCCCTCTCATCTTACAGAACATTAGGTTCAGACAGCCTAAATTATTTACCCAAGTTGCATCATGAATGAGTGCTAGGTTTCTAGGAATCCATTAACTAATTCAGCAGGTTTAAACAGTGCTGGAAAGACTGTGGTTTGGAATCTATGACAATTTGGCCATTTCCCTTTGTCTTATGGGATGTCCCTCATTCCAGCCATTTACTTTCTATATTCATGGGATGCTCTGGAAGAAAAGGTAGTCTTGGCATAAACCTTATTGGGGAAATGGCAGGGCATCTCATGAGGAATCATGAGTACTTCCTGGATATAATGAAGCCATCATTTGTCAGACTCTTACTTCACATGTATTTTCGCATTTAAACACCATGCAAATGTATTCAGATACAGCATTATTTCTCTTTTACAGATGAAGAAACTCAGGATTAAAGAAGTTCATTCAGGCCACAATTCTAGTAACTGTGACTCAAAGCCAGGACTGTTTGATTCCAAGGCTGGTGACCAACAATGGTTTCAAATGCTATTCCAGTCCAGCTCAACTGCTTTCAGATAGTCTCAGGGGCCATATCTATTCTGCCTGTCTAGCATCAAGCATAGATCTTATATAGAAAAACTGCTTAGGAAAGGTTTGCTTGAACTGAATGTAAGGAAAGATGTCTAAACTCAGAATTACCAACATAAGTGCCATAAAACGCTCACTGCCCCAGTTCATAATCTTCCTCCAGGCTTCAGATACTATGTAGTTGGAGGAATAGGGTAGGAGTGCCTGGGTCCAGAATGTAATAAATCATTCAGGAGCCTTTGAACAACTGTTGTTTAGAAATATAGCCCCCCCTTTTCTGTGGGGAGCCTGAGGACAGCTCAAAGAACAGTTTGAGACCATAAACACCCAAGTAGATACGTCCAGTAGGTTTTACATATGGGCCAGGTCTGGAGCTCAGGAGAGAGGTATGAGTTGGACATTTAGCTTTGGGAATTATAAGGGTATAAATAAAAGCCATGAGATTGCCCAGAGAGAGTAAGCAGGGGAAAAAAAGGGAGGTCAAGAACAGAATCTGTTTAAGCCTGAAACCTTGACTTGGGAGTTAGCACTTCTTCTTCCCATAACCTAAAAGATACCAATGCCTATTGATTTCATCTTTACCACACCTTTCATCCATACCAAAGCAAGAGCCTCCACAAAATTGGTCCCACAGCCTCCACTTCCATCCGGACAACACACCTGGATCTGTGCACAATATGTTACTTTTCTACTCATTATAATTCATGATCTCTGTGAAGTTGCCATCAACTTTCTCCTTTTATAGACTGAGAAAACTAAAGCTAAGGCAGGTCAAATAACTTGCCTGGGGTCATAAAATAAGTAAGAAAGAAGTACTACTCCCAACCTCAGAGTCTTTGCTTTTGCCACCTCACCATGCTGTCTTCTAAACATAGTTTACATCTTTTTGCATTCCAATCATCCTGGACATTTCTCTTTCCTAAGAATTCCAACAATGATAAAAATACTGATCAGTATTCAGAATATCTCCTACACAATAATTTATATTTATAGGGTACTTTATGGTTTATAATGAACTCTGCCAAGACAGAGCCATATTTTAGTCCTTACAACCCTGAGATGTAGATGGGAGTTAAGTCCCATTTTTAGATGGAGGAAAAAAACTGAAGCTCAGAAAATGGAAATATTTGGGTCAGGACTGGATATTGATGTCATCAAGTATGGGGTTAACTCTAAAGCTCATGCTCTTTCCATTGCACTTCACCATCTCAGAACATTAATTTCCACATGACTCTGTCCTCAGAGAAGGACCTAGGAACGTAATTTCTTTTCTTTCTTTTTTTTTTTTTTAAGATTTATTTACTTACTAGAGAGACAGAGAGAGTGTGCATGTGCACACATAAGCATGAGTGGGAGGAAGAGCAGAGTGAGAGACAGAGAGCCCAAGCTGATTCCCCACTAAGCATGGAGCCCAACATGGAGCTCAACCTCACGACCCTGAGATCACGAACTGAACTGAAATCACAAGTGGGACGCTTAATTGACTGAGTCACCCAGGCATCCCGGGACATAATTTCTTGATTACTTACCTTGCATTTGGCCAATAGTCAGATCCTTATCCAATCTATCAACACCTAGAACAAAACAGGAGAATCCAGAAGTAGTTTACTAGAAAAGGTTGTAGGAAACAGGTTTTGCTGTTCAAGTATGAAGTAACAATTGTTACAAAGTTGTAAACATTATGACACTCTCAATTCACATTAATCCCAATCCTAACTCCTTGAGGGTATATAGTCACCACATGAAACTTTCCAGAATGAGAGTCCCCTGCAATCTTTTTGGTCACTTAAACTGATTAATGAAAATAGGGTTTTACTTTTTAAAATTTCCATTATACTCGGAATATCTTTACACCACTCTGGAGAACTTGAACTTAACCAGGGATTGATGGCAGGCCAGAATTAAGTTACTCCAGATGGATGCTTTTGCTTAGTTAAGTTTAGGGATTTGGTGTGGAGAGGAGAGGAATACAAATGAGTGAGCATGGTACTTTATTTGGAAGCTACTACCCATGTAGGAGTAGTTTTGTTTTTTGTTTTTCAGATTTTATTTATTTATTTGAGAGAGAGTGAGCAAGTGACCATAGGGGAGGAGGACGGGCAGAGGCAGAGGAAGAAGCAGACTCCCTATGGTGTTTAATCCCAGGACTCCCCGATATCATGATTGGAGCTAAGGGCAGACGCTTAACTGACTGAGCCACCCAGGCGCCCCATGTGGTGAATAGTTTTAACAAGGACCTACTCAGAAGATAATATACCTACACTGCTATGGACTGAACTGTATCCTTCCCGTCATTCATATGCTGAAGGCCTATTCCACAATGTGACCACATTTGCAGATATGGAAATAATTAAGATTAAATGGGGTCATATGTGTAGGGTCTTCATATGACAGAATTAGTGTCCTTTTAAGAATAAACACCAGAGAGTTTGCTTTCACTCTCTCTGCTGCCACGTAAGGACACAGTGAGAGGGCAGTTGTCTGCAAGCCAGTAAGAAAGCTCCCACCAGAACTTGACTGTGCCGATACCCTGCTCTCAGACGTCCAGCCTCCAGAACTGTGAGAAAATGAATTTGTTGTTTAAGCACCCAATTTATAATATTTTGTTATGGCAGCCTGGCTAATACACACACATGCACACTTACCAGCCAAGAGCAGCAATTTAGGAATAGGACAACTAAGGAAGAGATTGGATAAGCCTCGGAACCAGCCATCCCAGTATTTTTCTGTTTTTGCCAGTTCAATCCTCCAAGTATATGGATGGTCTTTCTTGGTCTGGAGGAAAAGAGCAAGTTCTGAGTCTCTGAGGGCAACCCTTGGAGGAATAGGACAAAAACTAGGTCCCTAGGAAAATGAAAGGGAAGGAAACTAGCACTTACTAAGGTGCTACTAGGTCCCAGACATTTTCATATTCACTTAATCATTGAACAGCTTTGTGATACAGGTTATTGTTGTAATTTCCATGTTTAGATAACTAGAAGTTTACTTTTTACTTCTATTAATTTCAGTGAACTTTGAACTTTCTTAAGATCACAAAGCCAGTAAATCTTATTAATTTCAGTGAACTTTGAACTTTCTTAAGATCACAAAGCCAGTAAATCGTAAGAGACTTAGTTTCTCTTATATCCATTTGACAAAAAGAATATATCCATCAAAAGGATAATTACAAAAAGCACAGTACAGTATAAAAAATATACATACTTATGATATAATATTAAAAGAAAGAATAATATTAAAAGAAAGAAGAAGAGTATAACATGCCATCCACGCGAGGATTACTACTGGATAAATGTGGTACACATAGGGAAAGAACTGGAAGGGAAAACTGAAAATACGTTGATTTGTTGGCAGAGCATTTTTTCTTATGTTCTGATAATGGTATGTTCCTGCAATAGTAATCTGAAAAAGGAAATCTGGCACAAATATTACAAAATGTATTTGTTAAATCCCTATATATACTAGACAGGCACAGAGTATGTACTCATCAAATACAAGATGAACAAATAAATGATTCTCTATAGTTTTCTGCATCACTGAAAATTTTAAATATTATAAATGAAATAAATAATTGGGATCCTGCAGTAGCCACAATATGAAAATCTGGAAGTGAACATGAGATAGCAACATATTGTGTTAGAGAGCACTGGATGGATGTCCATAGTAGCCCAAGTGATCTACAGATCCTTATCATAACAATCCTTATCAAAATCCAAATGACATTCTTGCAAAATAGAAAAATTCATAAAAAATCCATATAGAATCTCAAGGGACACCAAATAGCAAAACAATTTTTTTAAAAAGAATAAAATTGGAAGACACATGCTTCTAATTTCAAAACATATTATAAAGCTACAGTAATCAAAACAGTATGGTACTGTTATAAAGACAGAGACCAATGGAATACACAAGAGAACCCAGAAATAAACAACAAGGGTCCAAGATGACTCAATGGAGAAAGAACAGTCTTTTCAGCAAATGGTGTTGGAAAAACTGGATATCCACATGCAAAGAATGAAGCTGGACAATACACAAATTTAACTCAAATGGGTTAAAGACCTATATATTAAGACCCAAAACTGTAAAACTTCTAGAAGATAACAGAGGAAAGCATCATATAGCTTTTCATGACATTGAATTTGACAATGATTTTTTTGGCTATGACACCAAAAGAAAAGGCAACAAAAGCAAAAATAGATAAATGGACTACACTAAACATAAAAACTTCTGTGCCTCAAAGAACACAATCAACAGAGTGACAAGACGTTGTACAGAATGGGAGAAAATATCTGCAAATCATATCTATGATAAGGGGTTAATATTCAGAATATATAAAGAATTCCTACTATTCAGTAACAAAAAAATGAAATGACCTGATTAAAAAATGGGCAATGGACATGAGGAGACATTTCTCCAAAGAGGATATACAAATGGCCAATAAGTACATGAAAAGAAACTCAACAACACTATTAGGGAAATGCAAATCAAAACCACAATGAGATATCACTTTATACCCATTAGGATGGCTATTTTCAAAAAAGACAAAATAACAAGCATTGGCAAAGATGTGGAGAAACTAGAACACTTGGGGCGCTGTAGGTGGGATTACACAATGATATAATCACTATGAAGACAGCATGGCAGTTATTCAAAAATTAAAAGTAAAACTATCATATGATCCAGCAATCTTATTTCTGGGTATACAGCCAGAAGTGAAAGCAGGGTCTTGAGGAGGAGATATTTGCAGACCCATGTTCATGAGCATCATTATTCACAACAGTCAAGAGAAGTAAGCAGTATCTATCGATGGATGAATGGATAAACAAAATGTGCTATATACATATTATTTAGCCTTAAAGAAGGAAATCCGGTCACATGCTACAACAGAGAGGAAACTTGAGACATTGTGTTAACTAAAATAAACCAGTCACAAAAAGACAAACACTGGTTCTACTTCTATGAGGTATCTAATGTAGTGGAATTCATAGAAAGTAAAATGGCAGGAATGGGAGGAAAGGGAAATTGTTTAATGAGTACAGAGTTTTAGAAAAAGCTCTGGAGATGTTTTACCACAATACAAACGATACTTAACTGTACACTTAAAAATGAGTAAGGTGGTAAATTTTGTTATGTGTTTTTTACCAAAATAAAAAAAAAAAGAAAAAGAAAGAAAAAGATCACTGGACGGATATTCAGGAAACTTGCATCTTCCCAGTCTCAATAAACAATGCATGTGCAACACAATTAACAAGCCACTTCTAGTAGATTCCACTATCAGAGACAGGAAGACCCTCCTAAATGTACACTGTACTTCATAAGCAAATGACTAATTTAAGGTAAGGGAACTTCCAAGGATAATAATATTACAAAAAGAAATTTTAAAAGAGGAGTTCAAGTCTTAAAAAATGTAAAAACGAAGAAAAAAAAGCCTGGATAGAATTAGAGTTGCTCCTGTATTTACGGTGATAATACTATATCCTTTCTCTGGAGAGCTGGATCATGAAGTTAATTTAGTTTAGATCCCTTCCTCTGACAAATGGTAATAAAACAGAACAATGTAAGAAACAAAACAGATGAATATGGGGGAAATAAAGAGAGGCAAACCATAAAATACTCTTAACTATAGAGAACAAACAGGGTTGCTGGAGGGATGGGTCAAATGGATGAAAGAGATTAAGGAGGACACCTGTGATGAGCATGGGGTATTGTTTATAAGTGACAAATCACTAAATGCTACCCCTGGAACTAGTATTACACTGTATGTTAACTGAAATTTAGATAAAAACTTGAAAAAAGAAAACTAAACAACAACAACAGATCAAGGTAATGAGATCTAACTGTTGGATAGGAGAAGCAGAAAGCTAGCTACCAATCATCCTGAGATGTTCATGTGGGTAGGATATGGTTCTCCACACAAGGGCATCAACCACAGGCTTTGCACTATTCCCAACACCTCACTTGAAAAACATTTAAAAAGATAGGTTTCGTCCAGAGAGGGAGACAAACCTTAAGAAACTCTCGGTCTCAGGAAACAAACTGAGGGTTGCTGGAGTGGAGGGGGTGGGAGGGATGGGGTGGCTGGGTAATGGACACTGGGGAGGGTCTGTGCTATGGTGAGTGCTGTGAATTGTGTAAGACTGATGATTCACAGACCTGTACCCCTGAAACAAATCATACATTCTATGTTAATAGGAAAATGAAATAAAATAAAAAATAAAAAGACAGGTTTTTGTGTTAGTCAGACTTGATTTAATGCAAATTCCAGCTCCATCATCAGCTAATAAACTGTGGATCCCTTGGGAAAGTTACCTAACTTCTTTAAGCCTGTTTTCTTAGTTATAAGGAGCACAACATAAAATCTCAAAGGATTATTGTAAGGATGAACTAAAGATATTCACATACATAAAACAATAGGAACATGGTCTGGCATATAAAAGTAAAAACCAAAATAAAAATCTTTTTTTTAAAGATTTTATTTATTTGACAGAGAGAGAGACATTGAGAGAGGAATAGAAGCGGAGGAGTAGGAGAGGGAGAAATGGGCTTCTAGCTGAGCAGGGAGCCTGATGTGGGGCCCAATCCCAGGACCTTGGTATCATGACCTGAGCCGAAGGCAGATGTTTAACGACTGAGCCACCCAGCTGCCTGCCAAAATAAAAATCTTAAGAATACAGGATTTCTATAATCTTGAAAAATAAGAGCAAAGCTGGAGGACTTACACTTCCTGATTTCAAAACTTGCTATGAAGCAACAATAATGTAGACAGTGGCACTTGCATAATGATAAGACATATTTTGGCAAAACAGAATTGAAAGTCCAGAGATAAACTCTGGCATTTATGGTCATTTGATTTCCAAAAAGGCATACAAGATAATTAAATGGGAAAGTGGGGTTTTAGCAACAAATGGTCTTGGGACAGCTGGACATCCACATGCAAAAGAATGAAGTTACATCTCCTACCCTCGTACTATACACAAAAATTAACTCAAAATGGATCATAGACCTAAATATAAGAGCTAAAACTAGAAACTAAAACTAGAAACCTAAATATAAGAGCTAAAACTAGAAAATATTTGCAATGAGGGACTTGTATCTAGAATATACAAGAATTCTTATAATTCAGAAATAAAAAGACAAAACACCCTCTTGCAAAATGGGCACAGTATCTGAATATATATTTCTCCAGAGAAGAAATGGGCAAGAAGCCCATGAAAAGATGTTCAACGTTAACAGTCATCAGGAAAATGTAAATCAAAGCCACAATGAGATACTACTTCATACCCATTAGGATTTAATCAAATCAAATCATTAGGATATAATAAAAAAGAGAGACAATATTACAAATGCTAACAAAGTTGCAGAAAAATGGAACACTCAAGACACTGGTAGTGGGAATATAAAATGTTACAGGCACTTTGGAAAATAGTCTGGCTATTTCTCAAATGATTAAACACAGAAATAGCATCCAGCAATCCACTGGTTGGTGCATACCCAAGAAAAATAAAAACCTATGCCCACACAGAAACTTGTACACAAATGTTTGGACAAGCAATATTCATAACAGACAAAAAGTGAAAACAATCCAAATGTCCAATGACTGATTAATGGATAAAAAAAGTGGTTTATCCCTACAAAGGAATATTACTCAGCCACAAATAGGAATAAAGCACTGATACATGGTATAATAAGGATGAACCTTGAAAACATTATGGTAAGGTAAAAGAAACCAGCCACAGGACTGTATATTCATTTATATTAAATGTCCAGATTAGGCAATTCTACAGAGACGGAAAGATTAGTGGATGCCTAGGGCGGACGTTGGGGAGAAATGGGAGTGACTGCAAACAGGTACAGTATTTTTTTTTTTTTTAAGATTTTATTTATTTATTTGAGAGAGAGGCAGTGAGAGAGAGCATGAGCGAGGAGAAGGTCAGAGAGAGTAGCAGACTCCCTGTGGAGCGGGGAGCCCAATGCGGGACTTGATCCCGGGACTCCAGGATCATGACCTGAGCTGAAGGCAGTTGTCCAACCAACTGAGCCACCCAGGCATCCCCAGGTACAGCATTTTTTTAAAAAAAGTGATGTAAATGTCCTTTTTTTTTTTTTTTAAAGTTTTATTTATTTGACAGAGAGATAGAAGGCACAAGTAGGAAGAGGGGCAGGCAGAGCGAGAGGGAGAAGCAGGCTCTCTCCACCAAGCAGGAAGCTCGATGCAGGGCTCAATCCCAGGACCCTGGGATGATGACCTGAGCTGAAAGCAGCCACTTAACCGACTGAGCCACCCAGGAGCCCCGATGTATATGTTCTAAAATAAGATTGTTATGATGGTTACACAAGTCTGTGAATCTACTAACAACCACTGAATTGTACACTTTGGATGAGTTACCTTTCAATAAAGCAGTTTTAAAAAAGGATATTTATGCATAAAGGAATACCTCCTGGACAACTGAAGTTTATTCCCTTAAGGACCAAAGGTTAAAGTTTCCCTCTTCTTTTCTGTATTTTAATCATATTGTATTAGACATCACCCCTCACTGCCAATGTGTATCTTGTCTTTTTTTTTTTTTTTTTTTATCTTGTCTTTTTTTACACGGCGAAATGGATGCAACAGAACTCTTGTGTATGTCTCAGGATCATTTCAAACACCACTTTTCATATTAGTTAAAACACAGAAATCCCCTAAGGGCTAATGGGCTCTACGTGGCTCCTGGCTACCATGCTTTAGAAGCTGTGACTGTTCTTGTTGTTGTAGTTGTTAAATTTAATTTATATTATTAATATTTTCTGTCATTTTAGTTATTTTTTTTTACTGAGATATAATCACCATATAACACTGTGTTGGTTTAAGGTGTACAATGTGTTGACTTGACACATTTATATACTGCGATATGCAACACCATAGTGATTGCTAACACCTCTATCATACCACAGAATTATAAATTCTTTTGTACTAGAATAATTAAGACCTAGTCTCTTAGCAACATTGAAGTTTATAATACAGTATTGCTGCCTATAATTATTATGCTGTGCATTAGATCTCCAGGATCTGTTTATCTACTAGTTATAAGAAGTAGTTTGTGTTGTTTGGGGTTTATGTCCTTCCTCAAGGGCAGACTGTTTTAGCTGTACGCCTTATTGCCTCATGTGTTTCAGTCTGACCTTCTAACAAAACTGCTGGAGTTTACTAAACTCCATATAACTGGGCGTATAAAATAATTACAAAGGAAAAATGAGCTGGAATTAAAAACCAAAGGATCTGGATGTGTTTTAGCACCAACATTTATAAGGTGTTCATAGGCAAGAATCTGTACCTCAGTTGTAAAACAGTGATAATATCTACAATACAGTTAAAATGAGAACTAGGGATGATAAATGTGATTTACTTAGTATAGCTCCCAGCACATAAAAGGCAAAAAGTAATTAGCAGTTTGTATCAGAGTCTCAGATCTACTAAATATTAATTACTTGATTACTTTGGAAACGTCTCTTCTCTCTATCTCTGTGTCTCAGTTTCTACACTGTTATCATGGGAGAGATCTCACCTCACCAAGTGTAGGAAGGGCAAATTAATCATGCACTGTTTATATTTTTGTAAATTCCAAAGAGGTACAAACAATTATTTATTGATCTTAAGGATGACAAAAGATCATCGTTAAATGAAAAAATCTGTTTTTAAAAAATGTACAGTTGATGCTTAAACAATATAGGTTTGGACTGTGCAGGTCCACTTATATGTGGATTTGGAAACAGTACAGTACTACAAATTTATTTTCTCCTCTTCATGATTTTCTCAAGAACATTTCTTTTTGTCTAGCTACTTTATTATAAGAGTATAGTATTTAATAAATATAAATAAACAAATTATATATTAATCACTATTTATATTATTGGCAAGGCTTCTGGTCAACAGTAGGCTATTAGTGATTATGTTTTTAGGGAGCCAAAAGTTATAGTAGTTTGGTTTTTTTTCTTGACAGAGAGAGAGCACATGTGTGGGGTGGGGGTGTGCATAGAGGGGCAGAAGGAGAAGGATAGAAACCATTTTAGGCAGACTCATGACCAGTGTGAGGCCCCACCAGTGGCTCAATTTCATGACCCTAAGATTGTGACCTGAGGTGAAATCAAGAGTCAGATGTTTACCTATCTGAGCCACCCAGGCACCCCAAAAGTTATAGTTGGATTTTTGATGGTGTTGGGGGATCAGTGACCCTACCCCCCATATTGTTCAGGACTCAATTGTCCTCTCCTCCTTGCTAATAGTAGCATCTCCAAACATAAGGGACTCTGGGGTATACACTGAATCCATTACTTGCCATTAGTAAGGTATTTATAATCCATCCCCAAAAGTCTGCTCCTCAGGCTCACTAACCATTTCAAGAAAAAAAAATCCTTTCCCACTACTATCTTCAAATCAAGTGTTCAATAAGAAGTCACACAACACTTGCTACACACACACACCCAAGCTAAATGCTGAGGGGAATTCAAAATACAGAGGTTATTTTGTTGGGAGACAACACTTGCACATTAGAGGACACTGAATCTGCATTCTAGGGATGACTACAGGAGACCATAGTATCTCTGAATGGGGTTTATGAAAAATAATTCTATGACTTAGCGACAACTTTATTTATTTAAAAAAAAAAGATTAAATTTTTAATTTATTTGACAGGCAGAGATCACAAGTAGGCAGAGAGGCAAGTAGAGAGAGAGAGAGAGGGAAGCAGGCTCCCCGCTGATCAGAGAACCCGATGCGGGGCTCGATCCCAGGACCCCGAGATCATGACCTGAGCTGAAGGCAGTAGCCTAACCCACTAAGCCACCCAGGCACCCTTAGCCACAACTTTAAAACAGAAAGTGCTAAGTTATGTCAGGGACCCTGGCTGGCTCAGTTGGTAGAGCACCCAACTCCTGATCTCAGGATCATGAGTTTGAGCCCCACATCAGGTATACAGATTACTTAAACTTATTTAAACAAATAAACAACCCAAAAAGTGCTAAGTTATGTCATATAGATCTTCAGTGGTATACTGGAGAAGGACTGATAGAAAATGAGGTCAGAAAACTTCCCCAAAGAAATACACTTTGAAAGATGAGTAAGATCTGATGGACTTAGCATAGACTAGTGGGAAATCAGATTTTCTCAAGAGATAAACCATAGGAACAGAAATATATATATATTTTTAATATTTTATTTATTTGTCAGAGAGAGAGGGAGAGAGAGCGAGCACAGGCGGACAGAATAGCAGACAGAGGCAGAGGGAGAAGCAGGCTCCCTGCCAAGCAAGGAGCCCGATGTGGGACTCGATCCCAGGACGCTGGGATCATGACCTGAGCCGAAGGCAGCGGCTTAACCCACTGAGCCACCCAGGCGTCCCAGGAACAGAAATATTAAGGTGAGAAAGAATCTGATGAGAGAGCAGTCTTTTTGAGTGTAGGGTATATAAATTTTATGTTCCAATTTGTTAAAGTTATCTACAAGTGCCTTATATCTTATTGTTAACCTAAATAGCTATTATGATAACTTCTTCACCACCTAAAATATCTAGGGGTGAACAAAAAGAATATGTCACCCCACTTTCCCACCCCCACACACTCTAAACCTTCATTGCCCCAACCTTCCAAGAATGCCAGCTTTTACTCACCTCCATGTCATCTTCCTTTTTCCTCTTGTTTACGGACTCACTTCCTTCTTCGTCTTCTTCCTCTTCCTCTATGATTCCTTCCACTATAGATTTTGAGCCTTCTGGACTTGTAATTCCTTCACACCTAGGTGGTTTGTTTGTTTGTTTTTAAGTGCTATCATACATCTTTCTTTTATACATAAATTATCTCAGAGATACAGGTTCTTATAGGCTTTTATAATCAAATGTCAGTTAAAGCTTAATGCTTTGGGGAGAAGGAGGATGTAAACAATGTGCATTTTAAAGTGTGTGAAAATAGACCAGGGCTGTGGAAAGTCATGGCCATGGAAGGTATGACTATATTCCAAGAGCTAGTTTTCCATTCTTACACCAATACTAACCCATAGAAGGGAGTAATCATTTCCTGTGGCATGGTGACCAGAGTTTTATTGACATTATCTTGTAAAAAAATTTCTTAAACGATTCTACGAAGTAGCCTTGAAAAATAAAAAAAAAAATTGTCCAAGATCCCCTGGCTCATTAGTAGATGAGGCTGGAAGGCAAATCCAAGCTGAACTAACTTCAAAGCATGTACCCTGTTTACAGTAGAGCAAGGCTATGCTATTTAAGCACAGTAAAAGGCCCCAACTTTCAATTAGCTGATAGAAACTGACAATTAAATAACCATCGCCAGCTGAACCTTGAGGCTTAGAATATCTGATCCAACCAATTGCTATTATTGTTTCTCCTCTAAAAAACAATCTTTCTTTATTATATAGTTAGGTAGAAAAATCAGTATTATATGAACAGCTGATACTTTAATTCCTTTTAGAAAGAACTTGTTGGAAAAAATACACTGACAATATTAAAGGCAAAAATCCCAAGCGCCTAGGTAGCAGCCAGTACTAAGGTCTGTTCTCCATGATAAAGAAGAATTTGCTATTTTGCCCTTGAAAGGGAGAGAGAAGGGAGGAGAGGAGAGAGAACAAGCAGGATAAAAAGGGACTGGGATAAATTGAAGGGTCACTGAAACTTCAGTGGTGGATTTTTAACAGTGGTAACTTCTCCTTCCTTGTTTCCTCTATTGATCTCAGTAAAGTGTATGTTCACAAAATGTGTTCTATGGGACTTGAGATGTCAAGTTTCATAACTAGGGTTATGAAGTTTCATAACTAGGGTTAAGGTAATATAACAAAGAACATGTGCTTTGGATTTCCACAGCTATGGATTAGGAGGTTCAAGAGATTTCGAGATCTCTTGATCTTCAAGAGATCAAAAAGGGCAGGAAGGTTCTATCTGGTATGTATATGACAACTAAAGCACACACTATATACACAAGTTTACATATTAAGAGAAGACACCACTTAAATTTACATATTAGGTAAAATTTTAAAATCGCTGAACTACCTGAATATAAGTCATATAACTTCCTCACAAAATGCTTTCCCACTACTTAAACAAATCTAATTTCAAAATATTCAGGCATTAAAAAGTGGGCATCCCACAGCTTATTGTGTCTACTAGGTATTGCTACTTGAATTGTACTTTCAGGCCTAAAGTCTATGACACAGGCCTTGAAGTCAAATACACAGGAGACAGAATCTGAGCTCTGTGACTCACTAGCTGTGTGATCCTGGGGAAGCCACTTTACCTTTCTGAACTTCCATTTTCTCACCTACAAAATAATATTTGTCTTAAAGAGGTATCGTAAAGATTAAATGAGATGGTGCAAATGAATCAATGAATCTATGTAATGATCATTAATGGCTACCAACGCTGCAGAAAAGAGACAACCAATAATTACATGCTTCCTAATGGCAGTACCTATTCTTACAAACAAATAAAAAGCCAAAATAACAACAAACAAATCTGAACTTGATCAAATTTCTGAATCTAACTAATAATTTATAGACAATACAGTGAAGAGAGGAACATATTAAATTACACCTTCAGGAATCAATCAGAAAATCCAGATTGTGGGAAATTCTACGGGGCAAAGAACCAGGTCTCTTCAACAATAAATTACAAGGGAAAAAAAAAATGAGACAAAAGTAGAAACTATAAAAGATAAAAGATACTTAAGAGATATATTCTCCCTCCAATTAGTATATATCTACCTTACTGTAATTCTGATTTGATCTAAAAAATATAATCAGTGAGACAATTAGAAATGTGAATACTGAATGGACACTTGATGATATTAAGGAACTATTAAATTTTTTACGTGTAATAATGGTATTGTGATTGGTTTTAAAGTGTGCTCACCATTTAGGGTATCCTCAAATCTTGGAATTTATTTCAAAATATTTTGTAATTAGCGGACAATAAAGGAGCACAGATGAAACAAGACTGGCCATGAGTCAGTAACTGTTGAAAACAGGCAATGTGTATATTGGGGTTCATTGTGTTATTCTACTTTTACATGTTTAAAAATTTCCATAATATAAGATTTTTAAAATGAGAGCATGTATATAAAATACCTGGTACAGTATAAAATATATATACAGTATAAAATAGCTGGTACAGTGCCGTGCCTGGCAAATAGCAGGCATTCAGTAATGCCATTATCATTTTCATCAACTCTCATGCTCTTGTTCTGCTGGGCAACATTTTCTCAATTCATCTAAAGTTTATTTTGTAACCACAAAGCAATACTCAAGACTCATGTAACCCTATCCAAGAAGATCAGCTGGGCTAAAGTAATCTTTTTTTTTTTTTTTTAAGATTTTATTTATTTGACAGACAGAGGTCACAAGAGAGGCAGGCAGGGGTGGGGGGTAGGAAGCAGGCTCCTTGCTGAGCAGAGAGCCCGATGCAGGGCTAGATCCCAGGACCCTGGGATCATAACCTGAGCTAAAGGCAGAGGCTTTTAACTCACTGAGCCACCCAGGTGCCCCAAAGGCTAAAGTAATCTTAGCTTAGCCTTAGAATCTGGCTTTCACTTAGGCTACACTAAAACTTTTATAGTGTGATTTCCTTACAATCAGGTTTGGCTAAGAAGGAGACTGTTACCAGAATAAAGCCATAGCTTCTAACACTAGAGAAGACACTTAATTTTTAATCTCCATTCTCTGGGATTCTTCACCTTTTAAGACCCAGAGTTGCAATAAAGAGGTAATCCTGTATCATATAGGCTTTGGGATTTCTTTTAAAAAAAAGAAAGAAAGAAAGAAATAGAAAAGAAAAGCTATGAGGCTAGTTCAATTGAACTCATTTGCAAAAATTATCTAGAATTGGGGGTATAGCTCAAGGGTAGAGCATTTGACTGCAAAGGCATTCAGGATGGTAGGACAGGTGTATAACAAAAAGCAATCTGTAATTCCCTCACCATGTTTCAGTCTCTAACCAGCCCAACAGGGAAAAATAAGACCTACTGTTTGACTTGGCCAACCATTGAGACACGGGCTGACTCCAAATTTCGAATCTGACCACTCTTCACGCTAGAAAAGTGAGAAGGGAGAAAGAAAGTTACTCAGTATCCACCTTATCATGTTATAGGGTCAAATGAATAATTTTGCAGATTCTGTGGAACCTCTATAAAGTTGTGTTTACCAATACAGCTTATATAGAGATTACCACTTCTTCCTACCTGGTTATTATGGCTATAAGCCAACCAGTAAAAATTAACTAAAGACATTCAAGCAATTTCCATTCTGCAAACATTTACCACATGTGTCAGGCCTGTGCTTAAGAAACACCCAATTCAAACAGGGAGAAAGAAACACAGATAGTTTTAATATAATAAATGCAAGGTTCAAAGGAATCACTTTATTCTGAATAAAGAAGTTAAAGAAAGTTCCCTAAATGTCCTGCCTAAACCAAGGAGAAAAGAAATTAGGCAGAAGATAAAAGAAGGTGGTCAGGGCAATATAGGCAGAGGGCACATTGCGAACAAAGGCACTGTGATGTGGACAAGTCAACATGATGAGGATTTTAGAGGACAGAGTGCAAAGAGAAGCAGGGGAAAGCAAAATGGGAGTGTGAGTGGGAGAAATACTGGATATGGGAGAAAGGGATAGGTGGGTAAGGACAAGCTCCTAGAGGACCTTGCATGTCATGATACAGAGTTCAGGAGCTAAGATGCTATTTTAATAGATTAGTTCTCTCAGAGTTATCTGCCCATGTATGGCTAAGGGCCAAGCAAAATAGCTGCATGTCCCGGGGGAACTGGAAACAATATGTGAAACAAGCCACCAGAACACTTTTCTTTTCTTCTCTTCTTTCTCTCTCTCTCTCCCCCGCTTTTTTTTTTTTTTTGTTAAGATTTAATCCCTTTATTTGAGAAAGAGAGTGACAGAGTATAAGAGTGGGGAAGATGGGAGGGAGAAGCAGACTCCCCGCTGAGTAGGGAGACTGATCTGGGGCTTAATCCTGGGACTCCTGGATCATGACCTGAGTTAAAGGCAGATGCTTAACTGACTGAGCCACCTAAGGGCCCAGAACACATTTCTTGAAATGCAACTTTTTAGTTTAAAAAATCATGCAAAATTTTAAAGGGCAACTCCCTTAGATAATGACCTTGTTTCTTATTTTAATGATAAACAGATGCAATCAGAATGATTATTTCATTTTTCTACTATCAACTGAATCTACAGATCTACAAATATACCAGTATTTATAATCATATACCCTGCCTTGATGAGTTTTTAATATATGAAACATCTTTGTTCTATTCAAGGTCAACCTTGGGCACAGTTCCCATCTCCTCTTGCCTGTGAGGACTTTGCTACCTATAGTTACCCTGTGGATTATTTTTTTCTTTAGTGAATATTATAAAACAGCTTTTGAAAATATTCTCAACTTCACATTCACTACTAGATACTCCCCCACTTCTCTGCTCCCCATATAACAAAACTTCTCAAAAAAAGTGTCAAAAAAAAGTTACCTTAAAGGAATCATTTTTCTTAAATATTTTATCTACATAATAATGGTCCTCCCCCCACCAAAAAATAATGGTCCTCCAATTATCTCTAGCTCAACTTCTTCTAACAAGTACATATAAGTATTTACTTAACATTTCCATTTAGATGTATAATAAGCATTTTGGCTTATCCATATAAAAATCCTTATTCCCTGACCTTTTACCTGCTCCCAAATCTACTTCTCCTTGTCTCTACCATTCACCCAATTGCTTTGGCTAAAAACCTAGAACTCATCCTTGGATGCTGTGCCTCCTCCTGCCTCCAACCCCATTTCTCTGCTGATATCCAACCCACAAGGCAGTCCTGTCAGTTCTTCCTTCAAAATACATTCCAGATATGACATACTACTTCCTCTGTTGCCATCCTGGTCTATGCTTACCATCATTATTCCCCTATACTACTACAATTGTCTCTTAACCAATTTCCCACTTCCATTAACATACCACTCCCTATTCTTTCCCCCAGTGTTTTCCTCAGAGCAGCCAGAGTGGGGAAACCAAAATGTCCAACTTCAAAGCCTAGGCTTCTAATGACAATTAACCTACTGCTTCTTATTAGGATGACCAGAGAAAGTAGAAGTGGAATTCACTTTGCTTTAAATCCTTACTGAATTAAATAGGTTGACCTTGTATTTCAACATCTTTTTTCCGCTCCCATATGGAATAGCCACAATATCCATGGGTCATGAACTTGAATCAGATATCCAGCAGAGTACAAAATAAAGTTATGAAATACTTCATTATATTCTTTCTGAGTCTCAGGCTCAGGAACTGGGTTCTAAAAATCAGAGAACCCAAAACATTTAAACATACAACAGAGAGAACCTTCATCCTATCCCACATCTGCCACTAGAATCAAGACTCTGTCTGTTTTAGGAGCAGGTCCACTATGACTGCCATGCTGGATTAAGTTCCTATCTTCTGTAACTTCTGTGCTTCAATCATTGTGTTTACACATTTACTTGTTTGTATTCCCAGTTTTTTTGATGACAAGTACTAAGCCTGATTCATCACCAGTTCTTAAATCAGGTACAACACATCTTAGGTACTTAAAAAAAAAAAAAAAAAAAAAAAAAGGAAAAAGTTATTTGGAATCATCTTCTCACTTGTTGTTATTGGGGAAGAAGGCAGGGTGCCTGAGGTACATGCTAAACTGGCAACGGCTCCATACAAACACTGTAGCTGCTGAAGAGGGAGAGATCTTTGGTGTCTCTAAGAGAAAAGGAACCCTATATCTCAGTAGTGTGAACAAGGGGAGACAGAAGTAACTTATCAAACACAAACTTTATTTTGGTAAGCCATATTTGGCATGAGATACTCTTAGATAAACTACCTAGGCTTTATTTACCAAGTCCTTCATTTCCACTTGATTCAAAGAACAGATACGTTCTGCCTGCTAATGCAGTCAGCAGTATGCTGTATGCAATATGAAAACACAAAAGAAATAGAGGATAGCTTCTGCCCTTATGATGTAGGAAGCATTAAGAGAAACATGAAAATTGGCAATAAAAGCGTATCTTTTAGGGGAGTATTAGAAGACTAAAGAGGTAAACAGTACAATATAATACAGACAGAGGCCTCTAGTTATTTAATCAAATGAATGGAGGAGTTAGAAAAAGGGTCTAAAAAAGGAACTAGACATGATTTTAAAGAATATGCAGGAAGACAGGATACTAAAGATATTTTATCCTAAGACTGATTTCCTTGTCGGGGAGTCAGTATATTACTCGTTTCTGAAATTCCACCCTTTAGCACAAAGTTTTTAATAAATATTTAATCAAATAATTGATTGAATTAATGAATAAATTAACAACAGAACAGCCTTAAGTGGAAGTCATAGCCAATTCTGTCCATAATTTTTATGAAAACTATTTAACCAAAACCCAAATAAAAACTAAGAAAGGAACCTATGTCCATTCTTTCTGTTTCTCCACTGTTTTCTCTGGAACACAGAAAGTGAATCTAGTACCATGAAGCATCAGAAGTGAAAAAGGCCTTAGAGCCTAATTTAGTCCAGACTCTTACCTCAGAGATGGAAATAGCTAGACAGCAGATGATCCATAATTATTAAAATTCTAGGAGGCACTATAGTGTATTAGAAAAAGGATGGATTTTAGATAACTGGGCCAAGCATGAAACATTTAAATATTTAAAAAAAAAAATTCTGCTCTTTATGTAACTGTTTCTGCACATGATAAAGCTAAGGCTTGGAAACTGAACTACTCCTTTGAACTTGGTGCCTGAATTGATGAAAAAGGGCAGCTACAATCTAACATTTAGAATACAGACAATATAGATTTGTTGGTTACCTCCATTCAATGGCATTCTCTAGAGACTTGAAGGTTTTAGGTCGACCACGTAAGAAATTCTGCATGCTATTAAGTGCATCCATGGCTGTACCTAGATGTTAAACAAATATTTTAACTATAGCACTTAACATATTCTAAGCATTTACACTTGCTGGGATAACTGTGTACATTTGCTTTTAATGATAGCAGAATTCAGTGATGCTTTTGGGAAAAAAGATATAGCTTAAGAAAATTCAGAAGACTGATGTGAAAGCCAGCTTCCAAGATGGCCTCCAGTGATTTTTGCCTCTTGGTATTCACTCCCTTGTGTAGTCTTCCCACACTGAATAGGGGCTGACTTATATAAACAATAGTGTAACTTCTGAGGATGGGTCATAAAAGACATGGCAGCTTCTTTTTAAATGTTAAATAAAATAATGGGACACACATACAATTAAAAAATTACGCAGCCACAAAAGATATTTACAAAGAGTTTTTGATGACATGGAAAAGGACTATATAATGTGGGGTGTGGGTGAAATGGGGGAAAGTGTCAAAAGGTACAAACTTCCAGTTATAAAATAAATAAGTCTTGAGGATGTAATGTACAGCATGGTGACCATAGTTTAAAATACTGTATTTTATACCTGTTGTGTTTTTTTAAGATTTTATTTATTTATTTATTTGAGAGACAGCATGCATGAATGCGAGCAGTGGGAGGGGCAGAGGGAGAGGCAGAGAATCTTTTTTTTTTTTTTTAAAGATTTTATTTATTTATTTGATGGAGAGAGATCACAAGTAGGCAGAGAGGCAGGCAGAGAGAGAGGGAAGCAGGCTCCCCACTGAGCAGAGAGCCCAATGCGGGACTCGATCCCAGGACCCTGAGATCATGACCTGAGCCGAAGGCAGCGGCTTAACCCACTGAGCCACCCAGGCGCCCCGAGGCAGAGAATCTTAAGCAGACTCTGCACCTAGTATGGAGCCCTACATGGAGCTCGATCTCATGACCCTGAGATCATGACCTGAGCCAAAACAATGAGTCAGCTGTTTACTGACTGAGCCATCCAGGTACCCCCTTATTGTATATTTGAAGGCTGTTAACAGAGTTGAGCTTAAAAACACTCGTCATAAGAAAAAAATCTGTATGTTATCTACACATAATGTGGTTATCATTTCACAATATATACATTGAATCATTATGTTATATACCTAAAACCAATAAAAGGTTATATGCCAATTAAAAAATATATCTGAGAGTGCCTCTGCTATAAAATAACATAAAAAAAGATATAAAGACAGAGGGACATAGTTCAAGATGAGTAGAAATCAACAATAAATTAAAATAGGATAATAATAATCTATCATGGATGTCTCTTATAAATCAAAGATTCTGATTTAGTCAGTACTAAGAAAACTTACCTTCCACAACATCAATCATACAGAGACCCAAGAGGCTTGGCACCAGGTTCGATGATGTTGTGTGGACTGCAATAGCACCACCCATACTGTGTCCAATCAGCATAATTGGAGGAGGGAGGTCCCCATACATGGCTTCAACCACATTGCCAACATCCCTACAAAGAGAAGATTGTATTTCTAACTCCTTCCTTTGGTCTGTTACTATAGATCTTAAGACTGTAAAGGTCTACTGGACCATCTTGCAAATATACCTATGTAAATCTCTTATTATGCCCCCCAGTATCTATATATGTAGCCTCACATCTAGCTCTTTCTGATAAATGGGACTAAGAACCCAAATTTTCTTTTTTTCCTTTTTTTTAAAGATTTATTTATTTAAAGAGAGCATGTGCAGAGGGGTGCAGAGGGAGAGGCAGAGAACCTCAAGCAGACTCCATGACGTGTGCAGAGCCTGAGAGGGAGCGCAATCCCATGACCCTGAGATCATGACCTGAGCCAAAATCAAGAGTTGGATGCTTAACCAACTGAGCTTAACAGGTGCCCAAGAACCCCAATTTTAAAATTTTCTTTTACATCATACTTTCACTATTCCACACATTTAGTACAATTACATATTCTCTTTATCTTTTAAAAAAGATTTTGTTTATTTATTTGACAGACAGAGATCACAAGTAACCAGAGAGGCAGACAGAGAGAGAGAGGAGGAAGCAGGCTCCCTGCCGAGCAGAGAGCCCGATGCCGGACTCGATCCCAGGACCCTGAGATCATGACCTAAGCCAAAGGCAGAGGCTTAACCCACTGAGCCACCCAGGCGCCCCATATATTATCTTTATTTTAAACCTAAGCTTGAAACTGGACAAATAATGTAAGCTCTCTACGCCACAGTTTCCCTAACGATAAAACAGGAAAACAATTAAGCATTATAATGTAGTAAAATTTAGAGTCACAAGATGAATTGCAGCCCAAGTTTAATTTTTATTATGTGGAATTGAATTATTTAATCTCTCAGTTTCAATATCTATAAAATGAAGATAAGAATGTGATTTATTAGAAAAAAAGAAAATGATCTACTATTTCAGACTGCCTTGAAGAGTAACTAAAACAGTGAATGAGGGATGCCTGGGTGGCTCAGTTGGTTAAGTCACTGCCTTTGGCTCGGGTTGTGATCCCAGGGTCCTGGGATCGAGTCCCACATTGGGCTCCTTGCTCAGCAGGGAGCCTGCTTCTCTCTCTGCCTCTGCCTGCTACTCTGCCTGCTTGTGCGCTCTCTCTGACAAATAAATAAATAAAATCTTAAAAAAAAAAAACAGTGAATGAAAATTACTTTGAAAAGTGTAAATGCTATGCAAATGTTACCTACTCCTTAAAATTTGTCATATAAAGTTATTTGAAGTAGTAACATAAATGTAAGTACAATGTTCTGAGAAACAAGATGTTCAGAGCTAATTTTTATTGGCTTCTGTCCTAGTCTTTAATTCTGAGTGGATCTATTTAACAAAGTCAAACCTTAAAGTTTTGAAAATGAGAAGTGAAGTAGGAACTTGGGTTTGATTTGTCTAGAGGCCCTCTTCACTACAGCAATAGGTAGATGTGGTATGTTTTTAGAGACTACTGGCTCTACCGTCTTCTTTTGGGAGTGGCTGAGTTAGTTAACTTAAAAAAAAAAAAACAGTTTTTTCTTGCTGTATGTTATTATATACCTCAAGCATCCACACAGTGTTATCCAAATATAGCAGCTGTGGATGTAGGAACACAGCCTTTTGAATATGACCTCCAGAGCATTCAGAGTGGCAAAGACAAATGTTTTCAGAAGGAATTAATCTTAAAAATCTCATAAAACAAATACAGATATGAATGGGGTAGCTGTAGCATCTGCAGACAATCTGGGAGATAAGGAGGCCCACCTAATTTTTTAAGTGAAAAAAGTAACAGTTTAATATTCCTTTGGAGTTAAACTTAAAGCTAAAAGTTTTGGTTACTAACAGTATAATAAAGTAAAAAGTTGCTACAGAAGGTTATCTAAATACAGGTCTCCATAAAACACTAAGTAACTAAGTTGGACTGGTTCTGCGATATCTGCTTCATGTGTGCCTGAAGGTGGACAGGGTCTGAAACAAACGAACTCCAAAATGTATCTAAGCTTAGGAAAGGTATAGTCCATCCAGGTAAAAAGTGGTTATGATCAATCACTTGATCATTTACCACCAGGAGAAATTTGTTCTTATTAAGATTAGCCAAACTGCCAAGATTAGTGCCTTGACACATGTTCTAAAGTTACAGAAAAATAAAATAAAGATGAAGTAGCAAGTGTTATCTAGAAAACTAAACTATAACTGGATACATCACAGTTTTGGCGAAGGCTTTGTAAGGAGATTCTATCATGCTTATTAATACTGGGTTCATTTTCTGAGAAGCAATATAGCATATCATGGACATAACAGAAAAAGAGTATCAGAGCAATCTGAGCTCAAATCTTGTTTCTTCTACTTTCAGTGGAATTGCATTTTATGTAGGGTTGAGGTTCTGAAGTTGATACACAAGGCAAAAATTGTGCTGTCAGTACTACTTGAAAATCCGATTAATCATCCATTAAATATGCTATTTTGAGATTTTTGCTTCAGAGTGACTGAACTCAGTAATCATATAAATGTTTTATTGCTTTGACTATTTCACAAGAATCCAAATTATTGGCTCTTCTGATTCTTGGTAGCCATCTTCATCATTCTAGATAGTCTTAATTATCTATTTTTTTTTTTAACTTTTGTTAGAAGTTTTCAACTTATTGTCTCTCAGCTCTAATTCTCACACCCTTCATTGTATGTTCTCCAAAACTGGCCTTTAAATATTTTCGCCTTTCCAGCGGGCATGATGCTAAGCTTTATCAGTAGAGGGCACAAGAGAGACATTAGAGAAAGAAAAGGTTTTGCAGCTAGTGCAAGTGCATTTCTCCACAAGCTCCTGAAGCCTATGTGCCATGGGAAGCCTTCCAGCACACAGCTTCCCTAGTGCCCAAATCCTGCAGCACAGGTGGCTTCTCTAGCATATCATCCCCCCCATACCCAATTTTTTTCCTAGCCTTATTGAGGTAAAATTGGTATACAAAAAATAGTAAATAATTAATGTATACGCTTATCTTACCATCACTTCCAAAAGTTTCTTTTTGTGTGAGTGTGGGTGTAACATGAGATCTACTCCCCTAACAAACTTTTAACTCATTGTTAAGTACAGGCACTATGTTGTATAGCAGCAGATCTCTGGAACCACCCTCAATATTTTTGTTGCAGAGTGCCTCTAGTGAGACACCTCTCTGTGAACAGTTTTCCCTGTACCCTAGAGGGCAGATATCTGGCGAAGGTCTGCCAACATGGCATCCAAATGACTTCTCTGCCCTCAGTAAACCACAGTCATGCCCTCTACAGCAAGGTCTAAATCTCAACCTCTTCCATTGGTGTTCCACCTCTGCCCAAGGGAATTGTGGCAGCTACTTACACCTGCTATTCCTATATTCTTTCTTCCTTTTTTGAAAAATTTTCTAGCTTTATTGAGGTATAACTGGTAAATAAAATTATAATATATTTAAAGTATATAATATGATGATTGGGTGAAATGACCCCCACAATCAAGTTAATTAAATATATATTCTTTAATGTTCTACTTCTTACTAGCAATTCTTCATTACTCCAATGCCTTACTATATTTAATAAATCTTTATATTAAACTTGCCCTGTTCAAATTCCTATGTGTTTTTTTTTTTTCCCTGATTGTCCCAGACTGATATATTATTAGGCAATGTATACTTAAGATCCTCAATTAATTCTTCAAATTCCTGGAGAACGTCATTCAAGCTGTCATAACTCTTTGGCAGCCTGGCACTTAAATGATGTATCTCACTTTTTGTCAACAGTCAGGAAACCCTTTAAATCCTTAAAAATTGTTCACAAATCTTTCTCTAGGTATCACTAAACACCTGATCATTTTGGGCTTTACTGTTCTCACATTACAAAGGATAGTATGAACAACTCAGAAAACAGAGTCTTAGCTCCCTTTTCATGGTTTCTCAGAAATATGTTCACTGAATGGAATGGTGTCATACAGTGTTATTTCTCTCTCTCTCTCTGCCAAGCACTGTAGTTGAATGATCACAATTCTGCTCTCTTAACTATGTGACCTCATACAGTCAGTCAATCTAAGTTTCCTCATTGGTTTAAAAAAAAAGATAACATCTGTACTACAGAATTAATAATATGGATAATTAAAATAAACACCTTAAATAAACTATTTATTCTTTTTTTAAAAAAGATTTATTTATTTTAGACAGAGAGTGCAGCAAGGAGAGAGAGAATCTCAAGTAGACTCCCTACTAAGTGTGGAACCTGATATGGTATTCAATCTCACGACTCTTCAGATCACAACCTGAGCCAAAACCAAGAGTCGGATGCTTCAACAAATGTGACACCCAAGCATCCCAATAAATATTTTTCTTAATAAATGCATAATTTACACTTAATAAAGCCTGGCAGACAGAAAGCACACAAAGAGCATGAACTATAACAATAAACCTATGGCCACAATGAGTTTGAGTTCTGAAGGAAACATGGTTTACTCTTGGATTAAAGCTGCTAAAGTAAGAAGAGACAAGATAATTTTTGGCCAAAGTTGGTGAAATACTTCAAAGACCATGTATTATAGCAGGGTGGTTAGAAGAATCCTGTTTAAAATATAGGTTAGTTGTTCCCAAACTCCAGTCACAGGACTGGCTGCATAAGATTTCTTTATATAGCTTTATCAAAAATATAAATAAATGTTCAGATCCCCCTGGTAGAAGCACTAATTCAGCAGGTCTGGGATAAGGCCAACCATCTGTATTTTAATCATTCCTTCAGTGATTCTAATGAGTGACCAGGTGTGAGGCTATTGTATATACTACCACCATCTTGTACTTTGAAGCCCAGGTAATTATTTATTCTTCAATACTTTGTTCTTGTCTTACTAGGAAGTTGGACAAAGAAGGTGGGCAGGTTACCTTAAGAACATCTTTCAGCCTTTTATATATAACCACTTTTCAAGCATAAGTTCCCAATAGTATCCAGATTCTATTCAACTCTGTTAATAGAAGAAAACTTTGTAAAATGCAACACAAACTCAAAGAATTTTTCAAGTGCTTTATTTGATGACTAGAACACTGAATGTATCAAGAAAGATGGATGTTTCTTTCAAGATTAAATACTAAGGAAACACTAAATACAGAGGAAAGACAACAGAAGTAAAATTTTCTCTATGCTAATTATTGTCCAACAATCTCACCAGGAGAGTAATAGTTACACACTATTTATAATAGTAATGGAAGCCAGGTGATGTATAAACAATATTACATTACTTACTTTGCCATTGTTTCTGCAGACAGGTCTTCAGAATTCTTGACTTTTGTTTCACCTAAAAAGAAAATATTTAAAAAATAAAATTCCCAATGATAGGAATTATAAAAGCAAGAGTATTCGCTTTCAAAAATCTCACTTTGGGGAATGAAATGCAGATTTTATTATTGTGTATGATGGGCTTAGCAAGGGTTTTCTGTTACAGATGTATCTTTATAGTTGGCCATCCTAAGAAAGATATAATTCTAGTGGCCTACTAAAGATTTATCCACATTCCTTATACATCACCAGCATCAGAATTTGGTTACATTAAAGGACTTTTTTATTTTTTAGCTAAACAACAACATATATATGTGTATTTATAAAATATCTTTTATAGAAATTAAGACTTTGCTCAAAGAGCCCAAATGGAACAGGCCAAGTTATTTTGTGGTCACACTGAAATTTACTTTAATACTTAACACTATTCAAAGGAGTTGGCAAATATAACATTGAGTCAGCGACTAATTAAGAACATCACTTACCATGACCTCGCAGATCTAAAGCCACAATCCTACACTGAACCCTACTAATGATCGCCGCCTAGGAAGATAAGGAAAATCTGAGTTAGCAAATCTTTCCCCATCAATAATGATAACTTTGTTGAATGAACGGCCATCAGAATTCAAGAATCTCAGAATAATCAAAGAAAGACATTTCACTTTTTTTTTTCTTATTTGGGTACAGCTGACATACATTGTTAGATTAGTTTCACGTGTATAACACAGTCATTTGACAAGCTTATACATTATTTTATGCTCACCGCATCCAACACTATTACATTATCACCAACTATACGCTGAGCCTTTTATTCCTGTGACTTACTCACTCCGTAACTGGAAGCCTGTATCTCCCACACCCCTTCACCCATTTTGCCCATTTCTCCATTCCCAACCCTCTAGCAACCATCAGTTTGTTCTAGTTTGTTCTCCATATTTATAGCTCTGATTCTATTTCTTGTTTTTTTAGATTCCACATATGAATGGAATCATTCGGTATTTGTTTTTCTCAGTCTCATTTATTTCCCTTAGCATAATATTCTCTAGGTCTAACCATGCTGTCATAAATGGCATGATCTTATTCTTTTTTAAGGTAGTGTAATATTCCATTATGTGTACATATCACATCTTTCTTATTCATTTGTCTAGTGATAGACACTTAGGTTGCTTCTATATATTGGCTATTTTAAGTAATGCTACAATAAACATAAAGGTGCACATATCTTTTCAAATTAGTGTTTTCATTTTCTTTGGGTAAATACCCAATAGAGATACTATTGGATATATGATATTTCTACTCTTAATTTTTTGAGGAACCTCCATAGTGTTTTCCACAGTAGATATACCAATTTACATTCCCACCAAGAGTGTACAATAGATGAAGAAAAAGCGCTTGACAAAATTCAACATCCATTCATGACAAAACCTCTCAGGAGAGTAGACTTAGAAGAACATACCTCAATACAAATACAAAAAACCTACAGCTAACATCACACTCCATGGTAAAAAACTGAGAGCTTTTCCTCTAAGACCAGGAACAAGATAAAGATGCTCACTCTTGTTACTTTTGTTCAACAGAGTACTGGAAATACTTGTCACAGCAATCAATTTATATTCCCACCAACAGTGCACAAGGGTTACCTTTTGTCTACAGCCTTTCCAATGCTGGTCTCCTATCTTTTTGATAACAGCCATTCCAACAGCTGAGAGGGGATAACTCAGTGTGGTTTTGATTCGCATTTTCCTGATTAGTGATGCTGAATATCTTTTCATGTACCTGTTGGCCATTTATATGTCTTCTTTGGAAAAATGTCTATTCAAGTCTATTGTCCATTTTTACTTAATTTTTAAAAGATTTTATTTATTTGACACACAGAGAGAGATAGTGAGAGACAGAGCACAAGCAGGGGAAGTGGCAGGCAGGCAGAGGGAGGGGGAGAAGCAGGCTCCCTGCTGAGCAAGGAGCCCAATGTGGGGCTCGATCCCAGGACCCTGGGATCATGACCTGAGCTGAAGGCAGACGCTTAATTAACTGGGCCACCCAAGAGCCTCTATTGTTCATTTCTAATTGATTTTTTTGTTCTTATTGAGTTGTACGAATTCCTTACATATTTTGGATATTAACCATTTATCAGATAGATGGTTTGCAAATATTTTCTCGCTTTCTATAGGTTGCCTTTTCATTTTGCTGATAGGTTTGTTTTTTTTTTTTTTTTTTTTTTTTTCCTTTTGGCTATGCGGAAGCTTTGGGTTTGATGTACTCCCACTTGTTCCTTTTTGCCTTTGTTGCTTATTCTTTTGGTGTCATACCCAAAAAATCATTGCCAAGACCAACGTCAAAGGGCTGTCTCCCCATGTTTTCTTCTAGTAGTTTTAGAGGTTCAGGTCTTATATTTAAATCTTTAATCCATTTCAAGTTAAATTTTTGTGAGTAATGTAAGATAGGAGTCCAATTTTATTCTGCATGTGGTTATCCAGCTTTCCCAACACCACTTATTGAGGAGACTATCCTTCCTCCATTGAGTCTTCTTGGCTCCCCTGTCAAATACTAGTTAATCAAGTATGCATGGCTTTATTCCTGAGGTCTTGGTTCTGTCCCATTGGCCTATGTGTCTATTTTTAAGCTAGTACCATACTGTTTTAATTACTATAGCTTTGGATGCAAATATGACATCAGGAATTATAATGCCTGGCCTCTTCTTTCTTGATTGTTTTGGCTATTCAGTATTTTTTCCTGTTCCACACAACTTTTAGAAAATTTTTCTTCTATTTCTGTGGAAAATGTCTTTGGGATTTTGATAGGTATTACATTGAATCTGTAGATGGCTTTGGGTAGTATGAACATTTTAATAATATTAATTCTTCTGATCCATGAACATGGGGTACCTTTCCATTTGTGTCTTCAATTTCTTTCATCATTGTCTTATAATTTTCACTGTACAGATCTTTCACCTCTTTGCTTAAATTTATTCCTAAGTGTTTTATTTATTTGCTATTGTAGATGGGATTAATTATTTTTCCAATAGTTCAGTGTCAGTGTATCAAATCACATTAAAAAAAATATTTTATTTATTTATTTAACAGAGAGAGATTACAAGTAGGCAGAGAGGCAGGCAGAGAGAGAGAGGAGGAAGCAGGCTCCCCACTGAGCAGAGAGCCCGATGCGGGACTCGATCCCGGGACCCCGAGATCATGACCTGAGCCGAAGGCAGCGGCTTAACCCACTGAGCCACCCAGGCGCCCCTAAATCACATTTTAAAAATCAGCTAGAGGTGCCCTGGTTGGCTCAGTTGGAGGAACATGCAACTCTTGATCTTGGGATTGTGAGTTCAAACCCTACAGTAGGTAGAAATTACTTAAAATAAGTAAATAAAAATTTTAGGAATCAGCTAGAAAAGCGAGTCTTTTCTATTTCTATTACTCCAATGAATACCTTTAAAGAGAATAGCAGACTGAAATCCTACTACACTTTGCTATTTGTTCCTGAAAGCTAATTTACAAGGGTTATTTAACACATTACAATGGTGGTAGAGCCTTCAAGGCCAAAAACAAATCTATACTCTGGAAATACAATTAAGTGCACCTGTGTGGTTCAGTCTGTAAAGAGTCTGCCTTCGGCTCAAGTCATGATCTCAGGGTCCTGGGACCGAGCCCCACACTGGGCTCCCTGCTCAATGGGAAGTCTGCTTGTCCCTCTGCCTCTGCCCATCCCCCTCCTCACGCTCTAATAAATAAAATAAAAAATCTTTTAAAAAATTAAGTGGCAAAGATATTGTCAAATTTGCTTTATTACTCTACATTTTAAAAAGGGAGTTTTTTGAAAGGAGTAATTGTCAATCCCAACTTTATCTTGAAAGCAGTAATTTATGATCTGCCTGTCATTAAACAAGACAATAATGCTAAAAACAGATTTTCCATTCACTTATTTAATAAATCTTTCTATACTACATCTTTTAAAAATCTGGCACCAATTAATCATGTGGTTACAGTATGAAAAAGATGGGCAATGTCCTTGCTCTCATAATGTTTACATCCTAGTGTGGCAAACAAAAATTAGAAAACAATGAAAGAACAAAGTAAATTCAGAGTGTAACATGTTGTATAAATAACGAAAAAGTGTTAGAGCATGTCCATAATAATTATTCTCTTTAAATGTATTCATTAGAGTAATAGAAGTAGAAACAGACTTACAAAACAAGATTTCATTCTTTTTGCTGGCTGAGTAATATTCGTGTGTGTGTATGTGTGTGTGTGTACGCACACACGCATCTTCTTTATCAATTCATCTATTGATGGACATCTGGGTTCTTTCGATAGTTTGGCTATTGTGTACACTGCTGCTATTAAAATTGGGGTGCATGTGCCCCTCTGAATCACTGTTTGTATCCTTTGGATTAAGACCTAGTAGTGCAATTGCTGGGCCATAGCGTAGCTCTATTTTTAATGTCTTGAGAAACCTCCATCCTGTTTTCTAGAGTGGCTACACCAGTCACTCAGGAGAGGGTTCCCCTTTCTCTGCATCCTCCACATCTGTTGTTTCCTGAGTTGTTAATCTTAGTGACTCTCATTGTAGTTCTGATTTGTATTTCCCAGATGCTGAATGATGCTGAGCATTTTTTCATGTGTCTGTTAGTCACTTGTATGTCTTCTTTGGAGAAGTTCCTGCCTTCTGTTCATTTCTTGACTAGATTTTTTTTTGGGGGGGGGTGTTGATTTTGATGAGTTCTTTATAGATTTTGGATACCAGCCCCTAATCTGATACATCATTTGCAAGTATCTTTTCTCATTCTGTAGGCTTTTTAGTTGTGTTGACTGTTTCCTTTGCTGTACAAAAGCTTTTTATCTTGATGAAGTCTCAATAGTTCATTTTTGCTTTTGTTTCCCTCGCCAAGATTTATTTATTTTAATGAGAGAAAGGGAGAGAGCGAGTGTGTGCACAGGGAGGGGAAGAGGGAGAGAATCTTCAAGCAGTTTCCCCACTGAGAGTGAAGCCCATTGTGGGGCTTGATTTCATGATACATGAGATCATGACCTGAGCGGAAACCAAGAGTCAGATGCTCAAGTGAGTGATCCATCCAGCCACCCTGGTTTTTTTTTAAGATTTTATTTTTTTATTTGACAGAAAGAGACACAGCAAGAGAGAGAACAAAAGCAGGGGGAGTCGGAGAGGGAGAAGCAGGCTTCCCACTGAGCAGGGAGCCCGATGCAGGGCTCCATCCCAGGACCCTGGGATCTTGACCTGAGCTGAAGGCAGATGCTTAATGACTGAGCCACCCAGGCATAACCCCTAGCCACCCCATTTTTTTTGTAGTTTTTTGATTACTGATTCAAATTTGTTTCTTGTGATTAGTTTATTCAGATTTTCTATTTCCCCTGTTTCACTTTTGGAAGACTGTATGTTTCTAGGAATTTAACCCTTTCTTCTAGGTTGTCCAGTTGGACACTAGGATTGCTAATTTTAAATAGCTTTTCACAATTTGGTATTATTTCCTTAGAACAGATAGATTCCTAGAAGTACAACCTCTATTTCAAATGATATAAATACTGATAATTCAAAGTGCTAAATTACTTCCCAAGAGAGCTCTATCTGACACTAAAGAAAAGAACAGTGAAGTAGGAGTTGGAAGATGTGATTTCTAGTCCCAATGTTTGAAAATATTTGTTTTCTAATGCCTTTGCCAACACTAAGAATAGTTTTTGGAAAATATTAATTTGATATCTAAAAAAATGATACCTCCTATGTGAATCATATCTGATTACTAGTGAGGATGAATTTTCTCATGTCTGTACGTTCTCCATGAACTGTGTCTTCATGTCCTTTGGTCTTGCATATCCTGTGTCTGGGATTTTTCTAACCATGTTCTATCTTTTGGTATCAGCCATATGTAAAAATGACTTACTGACATTTGATCAAAACTTTAGAATGATTTACTTTCTCAAATAGGACACAATGAATAAAATTTACCCTTTTCTTTTTCTTTTCTTTTTTTTTAATTTATTTAGTCAGAGAGAGAGAGCGAGAGCGAGCACAGGCAGACATAGTGGCAGGCAGAGTCAGAGGGAGAAGCAGGCTCCCCGTGGAGCAAGGAGCCCGATGTGGGACTCGATCCCAGGACGCAGGGATCATGACCTGAGCCGAAGGCAGCTGCTCAACCAACTGAGCCACCCAGGCGTCCCACTTTTTTTTTTTTTTTTAAGATTTTATTTATTTATTTGACAGAGAGAAATCACAAGTAGTCGGAGAGGCAGGCAGAGAGAGAGAGAGGGAAGCAGGCTCCCCGCTGAGCAGAGAGCCCGATGTGGGACTCGATCCCAGGACCCTGAGATCATGACCTGAGCCGAAGGCAGTGGCTTAACCCACTGAGCCACCCAGGCGCCCCAAATTTATCCTTTTCTTAATTGTTTTAACTTCTTCAAGGAATAACTATTGAGCACCAACTCCAGGACAGGCCCGGTGTGTTGTCATATTAAGAGTGAATAAGCACAGTTTCTGCTGTCAGGGAATCTCACGATCTAGCAACATAAATATCAACCACAGTTGTTCATCTTTTCCTTTTGCTGTCAGTATACTTGTCCTCTGGCTACACTAGTACCTTTTTGTTTCTAATTTACTATAGTATTTTACCAGTTAATATGTGGGTGGATGTCTGAGAGTAATTCTGCCTCTCAGGATCATTAGGTGCTTGGGCTTATTCCTGCTGTTTGCGATGGCTGCCTTCTCAATCATGTTCTAGTATTTACAAAAATATGAGCTCTGGAGTCAAGTCAATTGCCAGAGCACTAATTTTTACATAACCATTTTTATCTCCAAAGTACTGTCACATATAAACTCATTTAGTGGGCTGGTATACTGTCAGGAGTAACAACAACAAAAAAGGGCAGGTAAATTTAACCAGCAAAAGTCCAAGCTATTAATATTAAGCTCAGTGGTAAGGAATTTCCTTGATTATACAAGTAAACCAGATAACAATTGGGACATAATGACCTATGTATAAAAGACTTTCACAAAGTACGGGATGCTAATAGATGTTTTAGAAAAAGGGAATTGGGTGGTCAAATACATTTGGAAGACACAAGTGAAATGAAATAGATTTATTTAGAAGAACATCCTAAAGACCTTAATAACATACTGATATATAGTGAAATTCTGACAGAAATCAGAGGAAGATATTATATGTTATATTTCTTAAACTCATTTAATCATAAAAACCTTATTTCATTAATATCTCATGGAACTTGTAATTTGTAGACTATACTTTGGTAAAAAAAGAACTAGAGATTTCCTCTGCACTAACACATATAATGTCAGCAGCTATTTATCAATCACCTCCTCTATGCCATTCACTTTCCATGTTATTTTATCTTTTTATGAAAAAAATTTATTTAATATCAATATATGTTAACAAATCACTTATTATAATAGTTGTACATGACTTTAAAATTGACAGTTTTCATATTCCACTATTTTACATAATTTTCAAAGAAATCTTGAAGTATAAGAAGACTTTATTTGGAGAGTAAAGGCTTACATGTATTGTTCTATTGGTTCAGGGGAACTGGAATACAGTTACTATTAGGAACAGGCATGTGATGCTATTACTCATTCATTCAAGAAACATTCCTTGAGCATACAATTAAGTGCCAGGCATAACTAAGCCATGGTCTTCACCTCACAATCTAGTTACCTAGTTGAGGAATGTAAATTATCAAAGCAATGCTACTAAAATGTGAAATGTGGCTAGTCCAAAATGAGACATGTTATAAGTGCCTTACTGAATTTCAAAGACAGTATAAAAAATAAGGTAAAATATCTCAGTACTAATTTTTATACTGATTACTTATTAAAATGATAATACCACAGGTACAATAGGTTAAATAAGATATATACTATTAAAAACAATTTCACTTTTTTTAACCTATTTTATGTCTCTACTAGATTTAAAAATCACATATGCGGCAAAAATTTACATACATGGTTTGCGTTATATTTCTGTTGGATGACACAGGTGTAGGGAGATTAAAGAGCCTGGCACTTAGAGCCAAATCAAACAGCTACGTTCTAAAATAAGAGAAAGGAAGTAGCAAACAAGATAGGAATCAAATCATTTAGTAATTTAATAACAGATGATTAAGTGCTTATGTGTCGAGAACTATTCCCAATAATCCTGCTGCCAGGAACATAATGGTATATTCAGGGCCCTCCTCAATTTCATAGCCATCTAGCTCTCGTTACCCAGAACTGCATTCCCCCTTGCTCCCATTTTTCTGTCCCTTAGACTCCCTACAGGTAAATAGAGGAAGTATGTACATCTCCCTGATAGAAACCAGAAGAAAAATAGAAATAATGCTACTATGTTCCTTAGCAGCACCTCTCCTTGTACAGAGTCAAGAAAATCAGGAAGATCTAGAACTGGTAGCATTCACAGAGACATACATCCTCTATTCTAGACAAGGGTATCTTCAACCAAATATCGTTTACCTCCCAGTAGCTTTAATGATCTATTTTAATATAATTAAAATATAAAGCATTATTGGGGCACTTGGGTGGCTCAGTCATTAAATGTCTCTCTTCACCTCAGCTCATGATCCCAGGGTCCTGGGATCAAGCCCTGCATTGGGCCCCCTGCTTGGCAGGAAGCCTGCTTCTCCCTCTCTTACTCCCTCTGCTTGTGTTACCTCTCTTGCTGTGTCTCTCTCTGTCAAATAAATAAATAAAAATCTTAAAAAATAGAAATAAAAAATAAATTTAAAAAATAGATATACAGGGGCACCTGGGTGGCTCAGTGGGTTAAGCCGCTGCCTTCGGCTCAGGTCATGATCTCAGGGTCCTGGGATCGAGTCCCGCATCGGGCTCTCTGCTCAGCAGGGAGCCTGCTTCCCTCTCTCTCTCTGCCTGCCTCTCCATCTACTTGTGATTTCTCTCTGTCAAATAAATAAATAAAATCTTAAAAAAAAATAGATATACATATATACATAAAGCATTATTTTAAAAAAGAAAAAAAAATTCCAAATATTTATGGAGCATCTCCATGTATAAAGTACTATGCTAGGATCTATGAGGGAAATAAAGGATAGATATTATCTCTACCTAAAGCACCTGAATAGAATATTTCTGTTTACCTATTATTTAGATTACTTAGATACAGACCCCCACATTTGACCAGGAGCAAATCCCATCTCCCTCATCCCAATGCAATATATATAGAACATTTTATAAAATGTTTGAAGAACTAATGGATTAAAGCTTACCCTAGAGTAAAGAACAGGTGATCTTGGGCCTATCATGAAAAATATTCACAATCAACTCACACCTCTAACTTTCTTATATCAAGCTATACGAGTAAACACAGAAGGAAGAGTTAGGTTAGTCAGATTCAGCCAGAAGTAAACAATGATTGTGCTAACATCAACTTCTTTTATTAGCTACTTACTTACCGTGAACACAGCCCAGGATAGGGCAGAATGGCCTCCTCCATGCAGAAGTAGGAGGACGGGACCCTCTGAGCCACTCTTATAAACTCGGAAAGTGTATGAATAGTTAAAGATAATGTATCTAAGCTTTTGCTCACTGAAGTTTTTGATTTATTATTTAAACGTAATAATACTGATTAGAAAACTCAGGCAGTACCAGACTCTATATAGAGCTGCAGACTTCCAAACTTAAGAGATACTTAAATAGAAGTTTCTGAAACACCAAACCCGTTTTGAAGCATGGAGCCAGTATTACCACTTTTTCAATGGGGACAAAAAAAAAAAAAAAAAAAAAAAAAAAAAATCCCTTTGCCCTAACGAAGACCTACAGTCCCTGGTTTCTAGATGCTAAACTGATTCAACTCATCTGATTCATGAAACCTTCCCCTGGGCCCTTAAGATATATATCAGTGTCAGGAACTTAATTCTTAATCCTTTCCCCATGCATTAGACAATTATGTCCCAATATGATACTGGCATAGACTTACAGGTTAAATTCCATGCTGTACAATTACAGGTGGGGAATAAAAATGAAATAAGCAACAGGACTAAAGAACACTTTAGAAACTATTAACGTGTCTTCTTAGACAGCATTATAAGCTTGCTAAAGAATAAGCCATTTTGCAAAGGATATATCCTTGCCAGTTTCATTCTCTACTTCTACATCTTCCATGGACTCAAAGTACTGACTCCAAGAAACAGGGGAGAAGTCTCGCTTTCTTCCAGGGCTAAGGGGGAAAAAAAGAGAGAGAGAGGGAAAGAGAGTTTAAGTAAAAAATAGTTACACATGAAAAGATAAAATCTTGATCAACAAATGCTAAATGTAAATATGAAATGAAAATTGGAAGGGTATTTTCTCTTTAAGAGTGAGGAGTTCTCATACAGAAACCATCACGTAAAGATGTGTTTTTAAAAGTTCAAGATATAAGAGTAAAAATGTCAGGATTTTAGAAAACTCATTAGTATATTTTAATCACAAATATATCCCATGTATACACACCACAGAACCTGCTAGTTCTCTCTTCTTGTTCTTGGCTATCGGTTCATTCCTATCCTCTCAAGCCATTTTAATATCATTCCTGCAATAATCATTTTTGTTCACTATTCCTTCTTTATACTTTTAATATCGCACATTATTTCATGCTTTTTCATTATTTCCAACCCATCAATATACAAGCTTCATAAAAGGCATACTGGCAATGCCTTGACCTTCTAGGAATTTATCCAAAGATATGCTCATGCAGAAATGAAATGACTTATCTATTTAATGTAGCACTGTTTGTAATAGAGAAAGATTAGAAACAACTTAAATATACAGCAACAGGTAATAGATGAAAATAAGTTGTGGTATATAGAGAAATAATATTTAGTTACAAAAAGATGGAAGCAATTATATGCTGATAATATTCTTCGTATATGGATAAGATACACTGTTAAGTAAACAAACAAACAATGCACCATACTACTATTTGGGTAAAAACAGGAAGTATGTGTAAATATAATTGCTTATATATGGTTAGAATATCTCTGAAAGAATTATAATATAACATTTGATATATCCTGGAAGGGGAACGATGACTGGGAGATGGGAGGGACAATTTCCAATGTACATCCCTTTCTATCTTTTGATTTTTGAACCATAAATTATTTTTTAAAAATTACTCTAAAACAAAAATAACCAGTAAATGTCTGTTTACAACTTCTGTCTTCAACCTTGGATGAAATACAAGAAAGGAAGCCTGACACTTACCTTATTTCCATATCTATTCTCCTCAGTAATGGAGAGAATTCAGAATTCTGTCAGCAACAAAACTTTACCTCCTGCCAGATATCTTCCTATATATGCCGTGGAGGCAAATGGAGAATATACACGAAGTTATAATACAGAGCCCCTTTTAAAGACTTAAGTTAATACAAAAGCACTCTAGGTTGACTATAATATGGGAATTACAATGAAGCAACTGCACCATTAGGTATTCTTTCAACAGCTAAATATTTATTGAACAGTAATCTATTCTCTTCTGGCATTGAACAGATCAATAGTTCTCAATCCATGTAACAATAATCACCTAAGGAGTTTTAAAAATACTGATGCTTAGGTTTCACTTCTAGAAATTGCTTTAAATGGCTTGAAGTGTGGCATAGGCACTGATAATTTTTAAAGTTCCCCAAGTTGAAAGAGAGGTGCT